>NC_046322.1:48060397-49418929 GCF_009819535.1 Lacerta agilis
CAAAATCTGATGCACCAGCTGTGGCTCGACCAGTTTGGAAGTCAAGGGAAACTTGATCTCTTAATCTTTTTTTTTTTTTTTAACCAGACAGATATTGTAAATAACAACTGTTTCCGAAGAGTACCTGTCAGTTAGGCAGAATACAATGTTTGAATACAAGGCTTTAAAGAAACATGCTCCATGTCAAAAAGTTATATAGGAAAAGGGCATTGAGAGAAAAGAAATTTATCTCCCCCCCTGCAATGTTTTTGTCTGGGTTTATTTGTCTTGTTATGTAGCAGCGCCTGAATATTATGAATACAATCCAAAATACAGTGGTACCTTGGTTCTCAAACTTAATCCGTTCCGGAAGTCCGTTCCAAAACCAAAGCGTTCCAAAACCAAAGCGCCCTTTCCCATAGAAAGTAATGCAAAATGGATCAATCTGTTCCAGACTTTTAAAAACAACCCCTAAAACAGCAATTTAACATGATTTTTACTATCTAAGAAGACCATTGATCCATAAAATGAAAGCAATAATCAATGTACTGTACTATAAAATAAATAAGAAAGTATTGTAGATGATAAAAAAAAGAAATTTCTTACCTGCACTAATGATAGTCATTGTTTGGATGGGAGAGTTTTATCCATTTCTGCAGTCACACAATCACTCAATCAGTAGCTGAACTGGGTTCCACACAGTCACAAAAACAAATTAACCGAAAAAGCCTCAAAAACAAAATCGCAAAATAAATAGCAAAAACCAAAGCGCCAAACTTAATCCATTCCGGAAGTCCATTTGACTTCCGAAATGTTCAAAAACCAAGGCGCAGCTGCTGATTGGTGCAGGTGCCCCGGAAACAGTAGCTGACAGCTGCATCGGATATTTGGCTTCCAAAAAACACTTACTTCCGGGTTTTCAGCGTTTGAGAACCAAGGTACCACTGTATTATGTGTGCTTGTGCTCCAGTTGAAATCAATGGAACATTGCCGGGTGATTATATTCTCAAATCCCACAGATGTATCTGGCTCCTACCCTATATATATATATATTTAACTCTAATGTACTTTGATGTAATAGGGACCATTAATGATGGTTTCTGAAGGTAGTAAATTAGGGTAATCGGCAACAAAAACCTACCCAGCAATCAGTGTCTTTTAAGTCTTTCATGACAGAATCCATGCATAATATCTGGGTAGCTTTCAGTGACTAACAGTATATAATGTGAAAGAAACCATTAATACCAGTTGGGATGTAAAGTCTGCTCATGTAGTATGTAAGCCTTTTTTGGCACCGAGTTTGACACACACACACACACACACACACACACACAAAATCACACCCTCTCCAGTCAATCACTATAAAGTGCTTCATAACACATGTTGCAATTAAGCTGTAGAACTCTCTCTCTCTCTCTCTCTTTTAATTCTTACTATAGAGAATAACTTTAACAAAGTGCCTCATTAAGTCCACAGATTTTATTTTAGGAGAAATGGAATTGAAATGGCTGTAGAACTCGGATTATTGAATGCAGTATAACTCCTAGGTGCTTCCTTAGACAATGGAACCAATGACAATCCATTTTTGTAATGGCAGATAAGCACCCTTTATCAGTACTATCCAGTTTCAAAAGGGGGTGCAGTCAGATTTAAATAATTCAATAAGTACTCTATAAGGAACATGGTTAAAGGACTGAAATCTTTTTTTTTTTTTGCTTATGTTAATAAAAATACACTCATCATTCATTTCCCTTCAAATTACTGCTCACAGCAAGGAATTAGTTTCCAAATTCACTTTCAGAAGGTTTCAGATAACCTGAAACCAGAGCCAATTTACATATTTTAATAGGATGATTTATCTTGGAAAAAATATTAATTACAACAAAAAGTCTTTGATTGTTAGGGTTTCTAAGGCAATGCCTTTGTTGGATCCTTTTAATGATGAAGCAGGCTGTCTCTAAAGCAGATTCTGTTCACATTAAAGGAAATGAATGTGAGAGTTTAATGACATGGGGCATCTTTTTTTTCTTTTTTTAAAAGTAGCATTAAGAAAAGTTAGATTGATATGAATAACAATTGAGAACTTTGATATCAAATTGGTATGAAATTATCAAAGTGTTTTCTGTGCATAATGTATAGGTTTGTATACCGCTATTGAACTATTGTATATAGCATTATTTTCTATTTCAAATGCCAAATAAAAGGTGCTGTTTTAAAAGTAATTTCATTCATTCACCGGTTCCTCATTGTGCCCTAGAGTTCCAGTCATGTATGTAGCCTTCTTGCAAATATCCAAAGGTATGTACAGCAGGGCAGAGCATGCTGCAGGGATGGCATATCCCCATTCTGTATACTTCTATTGAATTTGTAGGCTCTGGAGCATGAAATGTGGTGTCTGGTGGGCCACTTTCTTTCATGGCTTTCTGTAGTAGATCATGCAAGGAAAAAATGGTCTGGCTATACCCTTTGAGAATATGTGGAGTCTATTGTGATTTTTAAAAAAATAAAAGCACAAGGTATGCTATCTCTGAGGAGGATGAACTCTGTTGTGTTAAAAGAACTGTTTGAAAAAATCCCTAGGTCAAAGATTTCCAAACACTGTGTCATGACACATTAGTCAGTGTGTTGTGTGAATGCTCCCCACGCTCCTCCCAGAGCTGGAAAAAGGTTAGTTTAACCCCCAGTTTGCTAGTAAAACTGAATTACTGTGTCGTGAAACGAAGCTTGTCTAAAAAGTGTGTCACCAACATGAAAAGTTTGGAAAGCTCTATCCTAGGTGAATTCATCAAACCAATTTTAATGTGAAACTGATGTAAAACATAATCCAAATAATTATCCTGAAAAGCTCAAACTTTTATATTGATAGGTTTGTTTTGTTTCTGCAAACAGTAATTAACTTAGCTCTTTCATAAAATGTTTATTGCAGGTCTCTAATGTTATGTATATCCTAAATTTCCTAAAGTTGCTAATACTTTTAACATAACTTCTTTTGGAATGCCTAGAAACAGAAGGACTAGTCTTTGCTTCTTTTCTGATATAGTACCTGTTTTTGTTTATGTGCACCACAGTTTTCTATGATTTGTGGCCAGCATTTTTTTAAAAACAAGATGCTATTGCATTTATAAAGAATATTACTCTACGGCTCTTCAAGTCTACTGTTATTTTAAAATTATTTTTTGAGTTTTTGAGTATTCATAGATAAGTTAGTTTGCATTTTTTCAAAATACAGTTTTGACATTTGATGCCTTAGCCTTCATTCTATGCCCTTAAAATACTCTTCATTATATAAACTATATCAAATGCTTAAGGTATATTTTCCTTTATTTGAGATCGTCAGTAAAGACCTAACACTGGTTATGGCAGTCCTCCATACCAAATGAGAACGATTTGCCTTGCAATTTTATATTCTACTTTATGTGCCATGAGCCAGATTATAAAGTATATGACAGAATGCGAAAATATATGCATGTGTAAAAATGATTTCCTTGTGCACTGCTCCTACTGCATTTAATGCCTGTTATCTATTAACACTGCAAGCAGAATCGATAAAAGCAATCAAGTTTATTCATAGCCACAAGTTAACATGAGACTAATCACTGCTGACAAGATTGGGTCAGATACAAGTTTTGATAAGGTCAGCATCGGTTGCTTTAATTAATGTTTCTGTCTGTCAACAAAAGATAACATTTTTGGTTTTATGACCAAAGTCCCACATTGCTGCCTTGTGTTCGTTGTTTACTGTCTAAGAATGCATTATGAGCAGAGATTGTGTACAGCAAAAGCCATACTGCGGTTTCAATACCTGTGGGACCAGAATGTATGAAAGAGTTAGCAATAATCGTTGGACTGGTCCTGTCCTATAGACGATGAGCATTTAGTGACCTCACTGCCTGCTGTTGCATATTCTGAACCAGTCTAGTACATTTGCACATGCTTAGAGCTCCTGCCATGGGGTTGAGAATGCTGTTTGATGGGGTGTAGATGTACAATAATGTGGGGTGCTGGTTGTGCCTCTGGATGCTGATGCATGTCCTAGGGATGCTGGTGGCTCTGTGTTCTAAACCACTTAACCTCTTGGGCTTTCTAATCAGGATGTTGGTGATTCAAATCCCTGCGACAGGGTGAGCTCCCATTGCTCTGTTCCAGCTCCTGCCAACGTAGCATTTCAAAAGCATGCCAGTGCAAGTAGATAAATAGGTACCGCTGCAGTGGGAAGGTAAACGGCATTTCCGTGTTCTCTGGTTTCCATCATGGTGTCCCGTTGCACCAGAACTGATTTAGTCATGCTGGGCACATGACCCGGAAAGCTGTCTGAGGACAAACACCGGCTCCCTTGGCCTGAAAGCGGGATGAATGTCGCAACCCAATAGTTGCCTTTGACTGGACCTAACCATCCAGGGTTCCTTTACCTTTTGTTATCTTTACCTGTGTGTCCTAGGCATGTTCCCTGTCTTTGCATTTTTTACCTTAGTTGGAAGGATACCTGTGCAAGTACAGGTGTATGCACATAGAGTTATCTGCAGCAAGTGTGGGCAACATTTTTCAGTCCCAAAGGCGACATTCTCTGGAGGGTAACCTTCCAAGGTCCACTTTCCAGTGGGGAATGTGGGTGAGGCAGAAGCAAAGGTGGACAAAGATATGGATGTGACTCCTGCATTTGTACAGTAGGCCATATTGCAGCTATACAAAAGCCAGAGGGGTTTATAGACGTGCTTTGATATGCATCCCTCCCATCTTGGCAAGCAAGTTGGAGTGATTATCACAGTTCAAGGACTCATTCCAGCTAGGGAAAAGGACCCATGAAAGGTGTGGCCTGGAGAGAGGGCGCATAAACTGGAGGGCCAGAGGGAAAACCCTGGAAGTCCATGTGTGGCTTATGGGCTCAAGATTCTCCACCATGAGGATGAGAACACTGACTGGGATCTTCATCCCTGTGGAGGGAGCCCTTTGTGTGCATATATCTGTGTTTGTGTAGTCTTGCTTTGGACTTGCATAGCCACCTCTCCTTGGGACTGATGCTGAGCATTCTACACTGGCGCCCAGTACGTTTCCGAGCACAATTGAAAGTGTTGGTGCTGACCTTTAAAGCTCTAAACAGCTTCAGGCCTGTACCTGAAGAAACGCCTCCACCTCCGTCGTTCAGCCCAGACACTGAGGTCCAGCTCTGTAGGCCTTCTGGTGGTTCCCTCACTACGACAAGTGAAGTTACAGGGAACCAGGCAGAGGGTCTTCTCAGTAGTGGCACCCTCCCTGTGGAATGCCCTCCTTTCCGATGTCAAGGAGATAAATAACTACACAACTTTTAGAAGACATCTGAAGGCAGCCCTGTATCAGGAAGGTTTTATGTTTGATGTCCCACTGTGTTTTTATATTTTGTTGTTAAGTCACCCAGAGTGCCTAGGGCAACCCAGTCAGATGGGTGGGCTATTATTATTATTATTATTATTATTATTATTATTATTATTAAACAGGGAACATGATGCCAGCTTGTGTGTGGCACAAAGGGAGCAGGGCTAGTCCACATATTCTTGCTTTCCCTTTCTTGTACTTAGTACCTGTGGTTACCGCATAGCAAGTAGCCAAATATTCTGCACAAAAAGAAAGCTGTATGAAGAACAGCTTATGCCATTTCACACAGTTCTAGCTATGAGGTGCCTTCCATATATTGTGGGGCTACAACTTGCATCAGCCTTAGCCAGCCTGGCCAAAAGCCAGGGATAATGGATGTTGTAGTACAACAACATATGGAGGGTGCCAGGTTGACTTCCTCTGTTCTAGTGGGTCTGTAATAGCCCACCCCAAACACATTGTTGTTTTTTCCCCAAACCAGTTTAGTGCCGTTCATTTTGTAGGCTGCTCTGTGAGTAGAATAATCACCATTCTAAGTGGATGAAAACTTTAAACCTGCTATTCTTGCAGCTGTCATATGATGTGCAGCTGTTTAGATGATAGCTGGGCTCTGTGGATCATGGAAACACACTCCCATTTATAAAGTCCTTTAGCACACTACTGGGATTTCAGCTTCTCCAAAGTGCTTTTGAGAACAGAGCACCATTTCAATATATGATTAGCAAAGAAAATATTAAAATTATGCTAAAAAAAGGTATACATGTGATCACTAAGGTAGACTGGTATGTGAATAAATTGTCATTGCTAATTAATTTTTTTTTGGGGGGGGATTCTTATTTTGAAAGAGATCTGGAGTGGTCAGCCCAAATAAGTTTTTACTGTCCTATAATTTCCTTTCCCAATGGAAATATGTGGTGTTTCTTTAACTGTATGGTCTATTTTCCATGGATACTAATGGAAAAATCTACACCAGTAATTTCTTTGCTTTTCTGATATTGGGTGGATCCAGATAGCTGCCACATCCCCTCAGGTGTCTGCCAAATCCCATGGGTTTCTGTCCACAGTTAGGACAGTGGTGGACTTTAACTAGTGTTTACAAATCCACTTCAAGTTCTTGATTGTACTTTTGTTTGAAGCTAACCATGGCTAATGGGACGCGGGTGGCACATGGGACGCGGGTGGTGCATGGGACACGGGTGGTGCTGTGGTCTAAACCACTGAGCCTAGGACTTGCCGATCAGAAGGTCGGCAGTTCGAATCCCGCGACAGGATGAGCTCCCGTTGCTCGGTCCCAGCTCCTGCCAACCTAGCCGTTCAAAAGCACGTCAAAGTGCAAGTAGAAAAATAGGTACTGCCCCGGCGGGAAGGTAAACAGCGTTTCCGTGTACTGCTCTGGTCTCACCAGAAGGGACTTAGTCATGCTGGCCACATGACCTGGAAAAACTACCTGTGGACAAACGTCGGCTCCCTCTGCCAGTAAAACGAGATGAGCGCCACAACCCGAGTCGTTTGCAACTGGACTTAACTGTCAGGGGTCCTTTACCTTATTAACCATGGTTAATGTTAACAATGGTGCAAATGTGATGCTTTTCAAAAAAATGAATTTCAAAAAATGCAAACTCACATTTAAGAGGGATGCAAAGTGTGTGAAAGTCCACGGTTCACTCACAATTTTTCAAATTTCCCTGCTTATGGGACTGGACATGTAAGGTCTGCACTAGGTTTCATTCAACTCCAAGAAAACTAGGAAATCTCACAATGAAAGGGATTAGCGAGTGTGCACCAAGCTAGTTTCCTTGAATGAAAACCATCCCCTAACCATTACCTTTTTGTTGATTATTATGCAAGAATGTGCCATCTCATTTCAAATCCTGTCCTCTTTCATGCAACTATCTACCACTGCCAGATTTTTAAAAAGAATTTTTATTTTTTACTACTGCAACTATTTCTCATAATCTCAAACTATGCTATCTTTCCACCAGTTATAGTGGGATAGCCAGTCTGTCAGTAGTTTGTCTCTAAGTTTTACTCATAGTAGACTCATTGAAAGTAATGGACCCAAGTGACACATCTATTAATTTTCAATAGATCTACTCTGAGTAGGACTAACATTGGATTCTATCCAATACCTTTTATAAGGTAAAGGTGAAGGACCCCTGGATGGTTAAGTCCAGTCAAATTCGACTATGAGGTGTGGCGCTCATTTCCACTTTCAGGCTGAGGGAATCGGTGTTTGTCCGCAGACTTTTCCAGGTCATGTGGCCCGCATGACTAAACCACTTCTGGCACAATTGAACACTGATGGAAGGTAGAACGCACAGAAACGCCATTTTCCTTCCCACCACAGCAATACCTATTTATCTATTTGTGCTGGTATGCTTTCTAGCTGCTAGGTTGGCAGGAGCTCAGATTCAGCTCCCAATTTGTTGTTGTTCAGTCGTTCAGTCGTGTCCGACTCTTCGTGACCCCATGGACCAGAGCACGCCAGGCACGCCTATCCTTCACTGCCTCCCGCAGTTTGGCCAAACTCATGTTAGTAGCTTCGAGAATACTGTCCAACCATCTCATCCTCTGTCGTCCCCTTCTCCTTGTGCCCTCAATCTTTCCCAACATCAGGGTCTTTTCTAAGGAGTCTTCTCTTCTCATGAGGTGGCCAAAGTACTGGAGCCTCAACTTCAGGATCTGTCCTTCTAGTGAGCACTCAGGGCCGATTTCCTTGAGAATGGATAGGTTTGATCTTCTTGCAGTCCATGGGACTCTCAAGAGTCTCCTCCAGCACCATAATTCAAAAGCATCAATTCTTCGGCGATCAGCCTTCTTGATGGTCCAGCTCTCACTTCCGTACATTACTACTGGAAAAACCATAGCTTTAACTATACGGACCTTTGTCGGCAAGGTGATGTCTTTGCTTTTTAAGATGCTGTCTAGGTTTGTCATTGCTTTTCTCCCAAGAAGCAGGCGTCTTCTAATTTCGTGACTGCTGTCACCATCTGCAGTGATCATGGAACCCAAGAAAGTGAAATCTCTCACTGCCTCCATTTCTTCCCCTTCTATTTGCCAGGAGGTGATGGGACCAGTGGCCATGATCTTAGTTTTTTTGATGTTGAGCTTCAGACCATATTTTGCGCTTTCCTCTTTCACCCTCATTAAAAGGTTCTTCAATTCCTCCTCACTTTCTGCCATCAAGGTTGTATCATCAGCATATCTGAGGTTGTTGATATTTTTTCCGGCAATCTTAATTCCGGTTTGGGATTCATCCAGCCCAGCCTTTCGCATGATGAATTCTGCATATAAGTTAAATAAGCAGGGGGACAATATACAGCCTTGTCGCACTCCTTTCCCAATTTTGAACCAATCAGTTATTCCACATCCAGTTCTAACTGTAGCTTCTTGTCCCACATACAGATTTCTCAGGAGATGGATGAGGTGATCAGGCACTCCCATTTCTTTAAGAACTTGCCATAGTTTGCTGTGGTCGACACAGTCAAATGCTTTTGCGTAGTCAATGAAGCAGAAGTAGATGTTTTTCTGGAACTCTCTAGCTTTCTCCATAATCCAGCGCATGTTTGCAATTTGGTCTCTGGTTCCTCTGCCCCTTCGAAATCCAGCTTGCACTTCTGGGAGTTCTCGGTCCACGTACTGCTTAAGCCTGCCTTGTAGAATTTTAAGCATAACCTTGCTAGCGTGTGAAATGAGTGCAATTGTGCGGTAGTTAGAGCATTCTTTGGCACTGCCCTTCTTTGGGATTGGGATGTAAACTGATCTTCTCCAATCCTCTGGCCACTGCTGAGTTTTCCAAACTTGTTGGCATATTGAGTGTAGCACCTTAACAGCATCATCTTTTAGGATTTTAAATAGTTCAGCTGGAATATCATCACTTCCACTGGCCTTGTTGTTAGCAAGGCTTTCTAAGGCCCATTTGACTTCACTCTCCAGGATGTCTGGCTCAAGGTCAGCAACCACACTACCTGGGGTGTATGAGACCTCTATATCTTTCTGGTATAGTTCCTCTGTGTATTCTTGCCACCTCTTCTTGATGTCTTCTGCTTCTGTTAGGTCCTTTCCACTTTTGTCCTTAATTGTGGTAATCTTTGTACGAAATGTTCCTTTCATATCTCCAATTTTCTTGAACAGATCTCTGGTTTTTCCCATTCTGTTATTTTCCTCTATTTCTTTGCATTGTTCGTTTAGAAAGGCCCTCTTGTCTCTCCTTGCTATTCTTTGGAAATCTGCATTCAATTTCCTGTATCTTTCACTATCTCCCTCGCATTTTGCTTGCCTTCTCTCCCCCGCTATTTTTAAGGCCTCATTGGACAGCCACTTTGCTTTCTTGCATTTCTTTTTCATTGGGATGGTTTTCGTTGCTGCCTCCTGTATAATGTTACGAGCCTCCATCCACAGTTCTTCAGGCACTCTATCCACCAAATCTAAGTCCTTAAACCTGTTTTTCACTTCAACTGTGTATTCATAAGGAATTTGATTTAGATTGTATCTTACTGGCCCAGTGGTTTTTCCTACTTTCTTCAGTTTAAGCTGGAATTTTGCTATAAGAAGCTGATGATCAGAGCCACAGTCAGCTCCAGGTCTTGTTTTTGCTGAGTGTATAGAGCTTCTCCATCTTTGGCTGCAGAGAATATAATCAATCTGATTTCGATGTTGCCCATCTGGTGATGTCCATGTGTAGAGTCGTCTCTTGTGTTGTTGGAAAAGAGTGTTTGTGATGACCAGCTTGTTCTCTTGACAGAACTCTATTAGCCTTTGCCCAATAAGTACCAGCATTTACCTTAACGTCATCTCTACTGTGACACTCACTCATGTAATCTTCCATCTGGGGGCCTTGAAATGTGGTCACTGGGTATCTTTTTTAAAAATGTTCTTTATAAACAACATAACTGATATATGAAACTTTCAACCCCTTTATAGTTTGTGTTGTCAGTGTTGTTCATCCAGTTATGAGGAATTCTTGAGACCTTTATATTAATGTATCATTTAGAAATGCATTTCTGCATACTGTAGATAGAGTTAAATCTTCTACATTTTTATTGCTAATATAAACACTTTAGCAATGCTAATCAGTTGTACTGATTTTCTGTTTTGATTTTCCTTAATAATTAAGCAAAAGAACTAGGATGCAATCAAGTTGTACACTAGGGGGTTCATGCAAATAGTTGAGTCTTCTTTTTTACATTAATCTTTTTTGTTAGAGGCATTCGGTAGGAAATTTATTGACATTTTAAGAAAAGGAAATACAATTTACCTGCATAATCTGCTTTAATAAGGGAGATCATTGCTCCATTGGAAATTAAACTGCAAGTGCACAACTTTTCATTCCTGGTTAATATAGCTCATTGACTACCACAGTATTAATGCTTTTTAAGGAGCTTTCAAATCGTGACATGCATAGAACAAAGGGCTTGTGTAGCTGAGAAGTGCAGAAACCCATGAATGCAATTTAGCTCAGCCCAGTCTTATGCTGGTTTTTCCTCAACTGTGCTCTGATAATGGAAGCAAATCTGGAATGGATATTGATGCTCACAGGATATTTGCAGCTTAACAGCAGAATGTTTGCTTTGAATGCAGAAGATCCCTGGTTCAATACCTGGCATCTCTAGATAGGAATGTTGTCTGTCTAAAATCCCAGAGAGCTGCTGTTAGTGTTGACAATACTGAGCTAGATGGACCAGTGGTGTGGCTTGTTATAAAGTGGCTTTCTATGTTCCTAGGCAGCAGTCTTGCTTGCTGTGGCTACACTGGTGTCTTGTGCAATGCAGAGTCACATCCCATGCAGAAGCAAATATTTACCAGTGATCTATGGCCTGTTGGAAACAAATGCACCTTAAAGACCATTCACTGTCATTCTTTTAGTACCTCTCCCCCTACTCTGCCAAGGGCTGTGTTTATCTATGAGTTCTGTTGATTATGTCCCTAGAAGCAGAATTAGAGCAGTGAAGGAAGCCCATTTATAGTCAGCGGAAAGTTGATTGAGGCTGCAGTCCTATACTTACAGACCCTCCAACTGTCCCTATTTTCCAGGGATGTCCCTGAATTTAGAGAAGCTGTCCTGGTTTCTGATTTGATCCCAGAATGTCCCGCTTTTTCTTAGGATGTCCCTATTTTCATCAGAGAAATGTTGCAGGATATGGAGTTCTCCGACCCTTGAACCATCTAAAGGCAGCCCTGTATAGGGAAGTTTTTTAATGTTTAATGTTTAATTATGTTTTTATATACATTGGAAGCCTCCCAGAGTGGCTGGGGCAACCCAGTCAGATGGGCCGGATATAAATAGTAAAATTATTATTATGCAATAGGACGTCCCTATTTTCTTTGGATAAATGTTTGTAGGGTATGTATTTAAACAACTCAGGACCGCAATACCTCAAGGACCGCCTATCTCCATATGAACCTACCTGGACCCTGAGAACATCTTCTGAGGCCCTTCTTTGTGTGCCTCCTCCACGAGAAGTCCTGAGGGTGGCAATGTATCTTTTCTGCAATGGTTCTCCATTTGTGGAACGCTCTCCCCAGGGAGAATCTGCTGGCGTCTTCATTATACACCTTTAGGTGCCATGCGAAAACGTTCCTCTTTAACCAGGCCTTTGGCTGATTGACATCCAATGCCCTTTTAAAATATGTTGTGGAAGGGGGGGATAATTGGGTTGTTGTTTTTTGTTTGTTTGTTATGTATTTTGTGTTTTTATAGTGTGATTTTATGTTGTGAACTGCCCTGAGAACTGTGGGTATAGGGCAGTATACAAATTAAATTAAATTAATTATTACTAGTACCTGTAATTATACTCACTAGCTGGAAGTAAGCGCTTCTTAACCCAGTGGGCCCTACTTTTGAGTAGGCATGCTATGTGCACTGCATATTAAATAAACAAAAGTGACCTGCGTCATCTAGTCTGTTGCATCCGAGAATTGCATCCTAGAACATCCCCGACCTTGCTGAAGAAGATACTAAAATTCAATTCTCAACTCCTTCATGTCATTGGCAGTATGAGTTCTCCCCCACTTATACAGTGATACACCTGTGCCAAGTTTATTGTGCTTCCCACCATTCAAACACCAATTCTTATTTTCATATATCCACTCCTATAGTCCCATCTAAAACAGGTTGCTTCATCCTCCATCAATGCAAGGTTGGACTTGGTTGTCACAAGTAACAGTAATATTAGCAATTGTTTTCTCTTTTCACACAGGGCTGTTCTGTGAAAAAGATGGTTCTTTATTTGGACTGGTTTGTTCACTTCCCTCTCATACTTTTGTACCACTGGGTGACCACAACTTTATCCCTAAATCTTGAGGATCCAAATGTCTGTAGCCACTGGGAGAGGTAACATTTAAGAGCTATTTTGCTAGTAGTTTATGTCCATGTTTATGTTTATTTAAAGCGCATACTGCATGTATGAAAACAGATCTGTGTGCTCTATATCCCAAAGCAGCTATATGGGGGGGGGGGAATGCATCACTGAGCCACACACACATAAATATATTCTACTTCAAAATATATCCATGCCTGGAATAGGAAATAGAAACCATTACAGTGGTACCTCGGGTTCCAAACGTTTCGGGTTCCAAACTCTGTTAACCCGGAAGTAGTACCTTGGGTTGAGAACTTTGCCCCAGGATGAGAACAGAAATTGCACGGTGGCAGCGCGGCGGTAGCAGCAGCAGGAGGCCCCATTAGTGAAAGTGCACCTTAGGTTAAGAACAGTTTCGGGTTAAGAACAAACCTCCGGAACGAATTAAGTTTGTAAGCCGAGGTACCACTGTATAAATACCAGACACAATATAAATGGATACCTTTAATCCAATTAACTCTGTGGGAGAATGTGCATATTCAGATTAGCCCTATTGGAAGCCATCCAGGTGTAATTATGAAGCTTTTAAAATCTACCTTAAAACTTGTTGGTTTAATTATTTTCATATGGGAGGAAAATACAGCTATAATTTCAGTGCAGTGTGTCTTCCACTGGCAGCTCTGAGCATACAAAGGGATGTGTGCACAGAGCTGTCTCCTTTGCTTAAATGAATGAAGGAATTACATATACAGGAGGAACACAGCATATCCACTGGAGTTCTCATGCATACAGAGTTGAAGGAGTGGGTGAACATTTAGCATCATACCAAGTTTGCAAAAGCAAATTCAGAAGCTGTTTTTACTCATTTTGGAGCCTTTAATTTCTTGTGTTTTTTCATGTAAACATCTGAAGCATTGATTGCATGTTGTTGGATCCAGCGTTAGTTGTGTTAGAGTAGACCTACTGAAAGCAATGGAATTTAAATCAATGGGATTTAAGTCTGCCTAAATTTAAGTCTTACAGATTTCAAAAGGTATTCTCTAAGCATAACAAAGTCTGAATCTAGCCCCTAAAACTAGTAGAAACCATCATTTTTTTTAAAAAAATATGTTTGACTGGTGATTATTTCTAAATATAGCATTCTTTCATTTTTCTTCCAATATTCAGGGGTGTGGCAAGAGGGAAGAACATATAAACCACCACCTGGAAAGTTACCATACCACTAGCAGTTGCACTAGAATAGATGGTAGTCAACAAATTAGTTGTTGCTGTTTTAATCTTTGGCAATCCTATAGGATAATTCCAACTAAATTGCTAACGTGGGGGGAAAGAATGAGATACTAGCCTCTAAGTGAATTATGAATGAGCAGAACACCAGGCTTATGCAGCACACCGGTGTGTACAGTCCTATAAAACTCACTGGGACCTATTTTATAGTAAGTTAGCATAGGAGCATGAGACACCTTTGTGAAATTACACTTTTTTCTTTGGCAATGATAAACAGAAACAGCTGGCCTGTGTAATTCATGTAGGTACTCTCCAAGGAACCTTTGTAGTTACTGTATTTAGACTTTTCATATACAGTATATTTTTTAGGGGTATTCATTTATTTTTTTAAAAAAACAAAACAAGTTTAATGAGATGAGCTCCACATACTGAAACTGCTATAGATTTGGAATTAAGGAAGCAGGATTTCAGTTCTCACATATTCAAATCTAAGTGGTGAGATTGCTTTTCTAGGTGCAAATCACATTTTGTGGTCATCATTTTCACAGTAAGAATATTTGTATGGATCATCCAACTGTAGCACCACATCTGCTATATTAATGGAAATTTTATTAAAATGTTAACCATGAACAACTGTGCAAAAAGCATTCTGGTTCGCAACCCATTTCTAATGTTTGCTGTGTTGCCCTCCTTTAACTGTTGGGACACTTCTGAGCACAAATGGTAAAGGTGGAAGAAAACATTGCCTTAAAAAGTGGAAAACTCCTTTAGTAGATGCTGGCTGAAACGGGCACCTGCTTTCTGGGCTGTGACAAAACATTAGATGAATATATGCACTCAGGTCTGCACCAAAGAAAAAAGTTTGCCGTTCATCCTCCTAGTTTACAATACTTTTCTGCAATCAAAGATGTAACTATAGTAAGCAGATAGTATTTGATGTAGAACAACTTAAAGACTAATTGATTGGTTTTGTCTGAAACATAGTGAGTGTTCACTTGCACAGATAGTATCTCTGAAATGTTGGTAAACCTATATATTTGTTTCCCTCATAATTATACTTTATTTCACTTAACAATCATTCTAGTAAAGTACATACTTAATATTTTTGTTTTGTTTCTGTGCAGCTATTCTGTTACAGTCCAAGAATCCTATCCACACCCTTTTGATCAAGTTTACTATACCAGCTGCACAGACATTCTGAACTGGTTTAAATGCACACGACACAGGTGATTTGCTTATAAACAATAAACTATGTTCTTATATTGCTTTGCTAGAATAATCCTTCATAGGTGATTAATGATTGTTTCACGTTAAAAGGAGTCTAGAATAATTTATATCAAGCACAAATGAGATCATATGCGTGCAACCATAGTTTGCATGCCAGCATGTGTGTGCTTCTGGGTATAAGTTATCCAAAATAAGACTATGAGGTAGATAATCCTCTCAAGTGCTCAATGTGTATTTTACAAAGGATTATTGGGCTGTGGAAGATTGTGTGAGGCACTAGTGTGAAAATATGTTCGCTTTCTTTAGAGAATTACAGAGAGACTTGTAATGTTGATGCAGTGGCTTATTCAGTTTTTACTATCTGAAAATAGGAATTGATCAAGCAGTTCTGTAGCATGCCTGCCATATATTTTGATGGATCTTGTTATACGGGGTATAACCATAGAGGGTGGTCATTTTTCAATGCTTCTTGAACAGTAGAGAAATGAGGCCACTTCAGATTTTATGCTTGTACTGATGGTGCCATGAGCCACTGCAGTAACATATGGGCCATTCCATGAAAAATGAGCCTGATAAGAATGCTAGATGAGTGCTGGACTTTGGTGAGGAAGATTCCAAACGTGCAGTCTAACCATTTTTTTTAAAGCTAAAGACAAAAGAAGTTTATTTTATGGACCTTCTTTTCAAAAGTCCACCCACGTAGTCTTCACAGAAGTGTTCAAGTTAAAAGTTTTCTGATGATTGTCCCACCCGTGACAGCATTTCCCCCTCAATTTTGTATCGTTAAATTTCTTAAACTTAATTCCTGATTGCATAGTTGTAACCAATAAACATTGATTTAAATAGATATGCTGAGTTTATCATTGATTCACCTCCCAACTCACAGAGTTTTTCCATAAATCAAACTTATCTCAAGCTCCATGTCCTTTTCTTGTCCCACCTGTGACAACACTTTTAACATTTAATAAAATTGTCAAAAATATCCATAAAAATAATAAAAAAATTAGTAAAATGTTCAGCATCTTATTAAGAACATAGTTTAAATTTTGGTTGTTGATTTTTATGTATATTTACATTGTTACACATGTGTGAATACCAAAAAACATGGTCAAAGTGTCCCACCCGTGACAATGGAATGGCCCATATGCTGTGATTCTGGCATGTGTTTTTCTCATGGTGGCCCCAGTTCCCTGGAATTCTCACTTCATTTTCTGCCAAGCCTCCCCAAATTACTGTATTTTATATCTGTTCTTAATAATGATAGGATTAATGGTTTTTCTTTCTTTCTTTACACCGCTCAGGTATTCCATGAATGTAGAGCAGTTCCTAAATTCTGAAAAAATAAATTCCTCTTTGAGTTCAGCTCAATTAAATCAGTGGTTCTGCTGTGTTAACCCTGTGCTGGATTTTGACACTCAAATCTTTTCCCCTAAGGGGTAGCAGATGATGTTGGATTGCATCTCCCATCCATTGGCCATGATGATGGAGGCTTGTGGGAGATGAAGTCCAACAACATATGGAGGGTATTGACTACCTCTGGGATAGATTGGCTATGTCTGATCAATCCAGTTTTCCACATATGAAGGATGCATTGCTGGCTTAAGTTCTAATAATTATTCAGCTTGATTGTGTTTATATCTGAAAGTCTTAAGATATTTTTTGAAATAGTTGAACAGTCCAATATAGAATTAGTGGGAGGAATACTTAATTAACAAAGGAAAAGGAGAGTTGATTTATAGGTCAGCAATATCCCTAATTATCCATAGTTGGTTATATTCAAGTACTTGTTAACAAATTTTGCTTTCATGTGTTTTAATAGAATCAGTTACCGTACTGCCTATAGGCATGGAGAAAAAACTATGTACAGGCGGAAATCTCAGTGTTGCCCTGGATTTTATGAAAGCAGAGAAATGTGTATCCGTAAGTAAACTGATTTTTGCTACTATCACATTAGAATTTGCTTAAGTAATCAAGATTTCAGTTCTATGCACACAACTCTTGGAGAAGTGTATTAGTGTTTCCCATGAGTATCTGATCTCTGAAAACAGGAGTCCAAATGACCATTGCCTGAGAATTCAAATGCTTCTTGCCTTCTTTAAAGAAATGTTGTGAGGCTGGTTTGGTGATTTGCTGATGAGTATCTTGACATCCGCTGTGGGGCAATTGAGGGGAAAGCACACAGTAGCTGCCGGGAGGCTAGGGTAGAGTCAGGGACTATCTTCATTTGGTGCTGTCTGTCTATCAATCTGTGGCATTGACTGCTGACGCTAACAGAGGCTCTTAGTCAGTTAGCAGTTTGTTTCCCAGCCCAATTCGATACACTCACGTTGGTGTTCAAAGTCCTTAAACGAATTACGCCCCAAATATCGGGGGGAGGGGACACCTCCTTCCCTACATAAACTCTCAGGGTACAGATCAGCAGAGGGAGGTAAAAAAAGGTAAAGTACCCCTGGACGGTTAGGTCCAGTCAAAGGAGACTATGGGGTGCAGCGCTCATCTCGCTTTCAGGCTGAGGGAGCCGGCGTTGGTCCACAGACAGCTTTCTGGGTCATGTGGCCAGCACGACTGAACCGCTTCTGGCGCAATGGGACACCGTGACAGAAACCAGAGTGCATGGAAACACTGTTTCCCTTCCTGCCGCAGCAGTACCTATTTATCTACTTGCACTGGCATGCATTCGAACTGCTAGGTTGGCAGGAACTGGGACAGAGCAATGGGAGCTCACCACGTTGTGGGAATTTGAACTGCTGACCTTCTGATCGGCAAGCCCTAGAGGCTCAGTGGTTTAGACCACAGCGCCACCCGCATCCCTTTTGGGAACAACTGGGTTCTGGAGGTGCTAAAAGAAAACTCACACCCCAGTTTTCCTGTGGCCCATGGATGTAGGCTTCCGGCAGAGTTCGAAATGCACAGCTGAAGAGACTTGTCTGAAGCAGGTCACCAGGAGTCAAAAGACTTTTCCAACTACGTCTTTATTTCCTGCATTCCTTCTTTATCAGGATACAAAAACACAAGGTTGGCTTGGCATCAACAGAAGGAAAAATAAAACAAACCCAGAATTCTATTCTAGCAGTAAACCTTCCAGAGACTTTACACAAGTTTCAAACAACACCTAATCAAAACATTCACACTCCCCCAGAGTGGTTTCTTGACAGAGACATATATACTCACAGCAACGCCTACACTTCATTGCAATTATGCAGGAGTATCAGCACCTGTTTCTTAAACTGATAGTTCTGACACCAGACCGGCTCAGGTGCAACTCAAAACCCAACAGTCCCATCTTGAGGGAGCCATCTTGGTAGCTCCACTGTTCCAATAAGTTCAGTGTTTGTGTCGCCTGGGAGAGGGCATTTTCTGTGGCAGCTACTAGATGGCGGAATTCCCTTCCCACATAGGTATGCCTGGCACCTTCATTGTAAAGTTTCCATTGTCTATTAAATACGTACCACTTTCCCCTGGCATTCGATACATGAGATATACTTCAGGACCCACCCTATTACTATGATTATAATTTGTTTTAAACTGTTTTTAAAATGTGATATCAAATTGTTGAACCTGCCTTGGGACTGTAGGGTAAAGGGCAGGTAAGAAATCGCATAGATAGTAGTCACAGTACGATATTTGTGTGGTTCTGCTAAATGCCCCCAGCCTCCATCATTGCTTTCCAGTTGTTTCTTGTACATGACAATCTTTCCCCTTCTCACTTTATTGCCCCACAAGGGCAGCTGGCAATTACTTTTCAAATGATTCCAATAATGGCCAGATAATAAGAAGTGGGCTTCCAGTAGTTGCACATTAACATCTGGTAAACAGGTTGACCTCTGTTTTGGCAGAATATTATATATCTTTCACACAAATAACCTTTTCAGGCAGCCTTTTCCATGCCTGAGAGCACCAGTGCACACAAAGTAATGTGGTTTGCATGTTTGGAGTTGCCTCTAACATGTAAAAGAAAACCTCTAACATGTAAAAGTGAACCCTGATGGAGCTTTGGAGAAAAAAGTGTTTTGTTGTCAAAATTTTCTATTTTTCGTGTCCAATATCTTCTTTGGTTTAAGGGCTAATGTAGTGTATCATTGCAGTACAGGCACTAATATCTGAAAAGAATATTAACTTTGCAGAGCTGAAAAGTACCGGTATGTGTTAATTAGGGATTAAATTACAACTGCTAATACCTAATAGAATTCAGATAAAATGTATTGTTTGGATTATATACTGGATGACAGCAGTTGTTTGTCCTCAGGTAGCTTAGGAAGTATCACAGAGCACTTAATTGTCAGTGCTTCCCATCTTTGAAAGTAATTCTAGAATTCATTTAGTTTGGTGTACTTTTTTTTTTTTTAAGCTAGTAATCGTATAAATGTTGAGTTCTAAAGAGGCTTGCTACTAATTAAGTCTTTATAGGATTGTAGTCTTAGTGCGTATTTAACTGCAACAATTTTTTTTTAAAAAAACATTCTCAGCACATAGTTGAGATTCTTAAGTGAAAACAAAAAAGGAGACAGAAAAACAGGTCTAACATTATTGTGTTGGAGTTATCAGTATGATAGCTGTAGGGTCATTTCTTTATGGAGCCCAAAAAGCATTGTGCCTGATGAAGCGACACCAATTTGTTACTGCTACATTAATCCAAACTTCAGTCCATAGTAGACCTTCCTGTGCAGGTGTCTCAGGGACTTGTACATCTGTTTGCCTTCACCTCAACAAGAAGATTTGATAGTAATTGAAAAGGCTGTATTTTAATTCACCCTCTCTGAATTCCTTTTCCTTGTTAAGTGCCAATGCTGATGGATGCATAACTCTTCAACCGACAGCTCCAGTTGGCAGTTGTAAGTTCCTGTCTAGCATCTCTGGTGCCAGGATTAGAAGAGCCACTGATTATTTCTTCAGCTGTCAGTCAGCCAGGAAGATACTTGTGTGGAAGATTAAAAGTGGACAGTGGCTTTCTCAGGCAAAGGGGAACAAAAATGTGGTCTCTTCCTGCAGAGGAAAGGATGGAGATGAATGTCTGAGATTCCATGAACATTGGCCTTGAGAGTGACATGACAATAAAGGGATTATTCTCAAGGTTCATCCTCCCTGATGCTTCCATCCGCTTGCCATTTCAAAAAATAAAACAAAACTCACTTTATTTCCTGGGTGCACATGGACCTTTTGTTGCTGGCTTCTGGCTTCTCTTTCTGTCCTACTCTCTGAGATGGACTGAGATGACTCCAAATGTTGTCATCTCGCTGCACATACTTGATTTGGATAATGACCTTCCCTGGGGAATAAACTTTCTCCAGCTGTATGTGCCCATGTGCACTGATAGTAGCAAAAGAAGCAGAAAATGTCTAGAATGAACACATAGATAATATTCATTATTTGTTTCCTTTTTTCTAGTGCCAACTTTTCATGTTGGTCTTGTAAATAAAAACAGAGTGGTTTATTTTATGTTTTCACTGGCAATAGCTGGTATTGAAGAAAATTGCAACTTCTTGTGGATGTTTTAAATGATTATATTTGGCTCAAAGATCCTTTCAACTAGAAACTAACCAAAGGGTGACTAGTTGAAGCCACTGTCCTACTACTGCTGCCTTTTATTCTTCTTATACAGTGGTGCCTTGCTTCTCAAACTTAATCCATTCCGGATGTCCGTTCCAAAACCAAAGCGTTCCAAATCCAAGGCGCGCTTTCCTATAGAAAGTAATGCAAAACAGGTTAGTCCATTCTAGACTTTTAAAAACAACCCCTAAAACAGCAATTTAACATGAATTTTACTATCTAACAAGACCAATGATCCATAAAATGAAAGCAATAATCAAGGCACTGTACTATGAAATAAATAAGACAGTTTTGTATATGATAAAAATTAAAATTAATTTTTTTCTTACCTGCACTAATGATAGTCATTGTTTGGATGGGGGGCTTTTATCTATTTCCGCAGTCACACAATCAGTCAAATCAGTAGCTGAACTGCATTCCACACGGTCACAAAAACAAATTAACCAAAAAAGCCTCAAAAACACAAAATAAATAGCAAAAACAAAAGCGCTAAAGATAATTTGTTCCAGAAGTCCGTTTGACTTCCAAATGTTTGAAAACCAAGGTGCAGCTTCTGATTGGCGCGGGCGCCCCGGAAACAATAGCCAACAGCCGCATTGGATGTTCAACTTCCAAAAAACATTTGAAAACCAGAACACTTCCAGATTTTCAGAGTTTGGGAACCAAGGCGTTTGAGAACCAAGGCATTTGAGAACCAAGGTACCACTGTAATTCACTTAGTATTCTATAGGAGATACCAGTTCCACACTTTCCCCCTCTCATACAGGCCCCCTTAAGTAGGTATTAGGATTTTGGTTTTTTGTTCAAATGTTAAACTGACCAGCATAACCCAGTAGTATCAGCAAAACAGAAACATGCTGTCTATATAAATGCAAGTCTAAAGTAATTGCGGGAAAAACTATAATCTGCAAATAAAATTATTTCTGCACACTTTTAACATTAAAGAATTATTATTGACATGATCTCCTCTGAGAAGGAAATACCTAGTAACATCTGTATCTGACAGATGTTTATAGGTGGACGGGATTTAGAGCACCATACCAACGGTCTCAGGTTCTATCCCCAATGTCTTCAGGAAATTATAGAATGCAAAAAAATAAACATTTCCTACACAAGAGACACAAATCTTTTTATTCCTAACTATGCTAAAGCTATCCCATAGCAGCAATAGAAAGAAACCTCTGCCCGAGTTCCTGAAGACACAACACTTGCCCAACACTAGATACTTTTCTATAGATTAACAAAAATGATTGGACGCAGAAAAAGACAGATTCTGGTTTCCAGTCAATAGTTGCAATAATTATGTTTATAACATTGTTTTGTGCCTAGCAGTAATTTTCCAGTCGCTTTGAGAAAATCACTTTATTATGTGATATTACGGTAGATAACGCAGGTCAGGCTAGCCTCCTATTTCTGCAGCTCCTTGTATTCCTAATAAAAAACTTGACTTTAAGGCTGCAGTCCTCTAACCACACATCTGGGAGCAAGCCCCACTGAATGTAATAAGATTTACCTTCGGGTAATTGTGTAGCATTGCATTGTAAGGTACACTAGGCTTTGTACTTCAACATTTTCCTGCATTTGGTCTTAAAATTTCCTGGCAAGCCATGATACAAACACATCCCCTTATACCTTCCTAAAACTCTGCAAGTCTTTGAACTCAGTCCAAACGTAAATATTCTTACAGCTGCTTCTAGTGTGTGACATACCTCCCTAGCAGCTGTGCTATTATTATTTTTAATGTTTCCTAGCATATGAAGACCAAAATTTAATCTTGTTTAATAAAAAACTCTTCAGAATGCCATGGCCTTAGGAGCATGCTTAATATGCAGATTGGCACCATTTTACAAAAAATGTCATGGAATGCTGTGCTGGGACGCAAGAGGGAAAGGACAACAGGGAAGACAACAGGAAGAGGGGATAATGACCCAGGGAAAAGGGAAGGTTGTATCTACTGTTTCTCACATGTTTTGTCCAAAGTTCATGTCAGTTTTGAGGTACTTGTATTCAGTGGATAATTGCCCTTTTAACACCTTAAACAGGGTAAAGTGTTGAGAGTAGGGGCTCTACCCCTTAGATCTATTTATTATTTTTGGACTGCAACATTATCTGCAATACTGATTGTGACTTTAGAACCAGGGATTAATTGTAGAGACCCATATTCACGATATTCATTGTTCACGAGATACACGTGTTAGGAAAAATGTTGAACGCACCTGCCCTGTAGGAAAATCCGATAGCAGTTAATGCCACCCTTTTCATTCTTTACGCCACTGGAATCTTTGTTTTCAGTGTTGTAAGAAAAGCTGTTGTATATATATTTTCTCTTCTCTTGCTTTTACCTCTGAATGCAGTAGCCACAGGCCATCATATTCACTGATGAACATGACTGCAAAAATATGATATATCAAAATTAAGAAAAGACCAATAACTGGTGTATATCAGTCATGTATGTAACACACAAAAAGAGAGAGAGATAAAACAAGAAAGCAGGAACAGAAGGGGAGGGTAATTATGATGCAGCTTAATCACCTCTCCACTGGAGAAGATGAATGCCTCTAGAGATGGCAGGGGGGCTCCCCTGTGGCAGAGGCCTGAACGGATAAAAGCTCAGAAATAGGGCATTGTGGGAGGAAGGTGCCAGAGGCTATGAATCTGTGGAATTAGAAGCCATGTGGATCACCCAATGGAGCTGGCACAGCAAAGATGGACAAAAAACCCTGTCCTTATTTTTCATCCTCACCAGCAGAAGTCAGATGTGGGTGTGACTCCCCAGTTCTTCTCCTCCCTGACCTGGTTACGATTGCTCTATCAAGCACCTTTCCTGCAATCACTTGCTAATATAGATTCACTAAAGGACAAGAGCTGCTTTTTCCTATCTAGACAGATATATAAAGTTGAAGTAGCCATGGTGAACTTCCTTCCAAAATATTGAAACTAGAGAGGACAATCCAAGGATATTAAACACCCAGTAAATGTGGGGAAGTTATTAAAAACTTTAAATATGCTAAATAAGTCTTTGTTTTTTTGGAGAAACCAGAGACAGTATAAAACAGCTGGATTATGGAAAGTAGGTGGTTAAAAAAAATCAGTATTTTTATTCTTTCCTTCTTTGATGATTTCCCTCTTTCTCTGACAGCTCACTGTGCTGATAAATGTATCCATGGTCGCTGTATTGCTCCAAACACCTGTCAGTGCGAGCCTGGCTGGGGTGGACCCAACTGTTCCAGTGGTAAGTCTACATCTGCTGCTGTCTGTCTGGGGCTCTGTCTGTTCTGTTACCCTTCTTTGCAGGGAGATTTTAAAATCTTGTGCCAGGAATCCCCAGTGCCTGTCTGAAACGTTAGCTCTGATTTACATGAAGGTATAGGATCTCTCTGTGTATGATAGTTTCTCTGTTTTCTCTTTATTAAATTAGGAAGTTCCATGTCAGCAGATAAAACCCTACATTAATTTGTTTCCTGGCACACAGGACGTGGCTTTTAGCACTTGAACAGATGATATGAAAAGCTGCTATTGTAACAAATTAGCTTGAACAACCATACCTTTTCAAACATCTAATAATTCAGGAGAATATGGTTTCATATTTAGAAGCCAAAAGAAAGAAAGATGCAAGGGGGAAATTATCCACAGTTCAAATATTTTCAAAATCATTGTGTGTGGTATTTTATTACAACTGATGGACAAATAAGAGATATTACAGAGTTTGGGACGTTAAGAATAAAAACAAACATATTTTGGGGAAAATCCATCAATTATTAAAAATGACAAAGAGTCAAAGACTACACAGTAAAATGGGCCCAAAATATTGGAGAAAATATTATCGTATTTTCCGGCGTATAAGATGACTGGGCGTGTAAGATGACCCCCAACTTTTCCAGTTAAAATATAGAGTTTGAGATATACTCAATCGCAGATTCTCCACCCGGCGTATAAGACGACCCCCGACTTTTGAGAAGATTTTCTTGGATTAAAAAGTAGTCTTATACGCCAGAATATATAGTACCGGTAAGTTGATGTGTGGGGAAAGCTTTTGTTAAATGCATGTAAGTTCTCCCTGAGTATGGGCATAAAAGAGAAATTCTTGTCCAGATGGCATATCACTCCTGAAAAATACATAGAATAAATGAAAACTATCTAGACATATGTTGGAAATATAAAAAGAAGGGTGTGTCCCCCCACATGTGATAGAAATGTGAACTGGCAAAAAAATATTGGAGCAAGATAAAGGATCCTCCTTGGGTGAAATGGCCACCAACTTCTCATGTTTCAGATCTAATTTATTGATTAAACTTTTTGCACTTTTGTTTGTTAAACTCACTGTGTAAAATGCTACACCCTTGTATACTAAATCTACTAAGTAACATAGATAAATATATCAAGGACACAGATTTAGTTTTGTTAGGGTGATACAAGAAAAAAAAGAGTAAACACAGCTATTTCACTTTAACTTGAGTATCGCTAGGTGAATTCACATGTTGTTATTTACATAAATCCTTGTGATTCATACTTGGAGAGCCAAAAGTCCAAAAACTGGCATTAATTGGTCATCATGCTTATTATCTTATCACTTAACCCTTGAGTGTGATGAGCTTGTTGCCTTATCACTTTAACTCAATGTGCTTGCTCTGAGCATGACAATAACAGGCCGGTTATGGCACTAAATTGTATTTAAGTTTTATGTGAAGTGGGAGCGTTGAAATTAATGAGCCTACATTTGCCATGCCGATTAATTTTAATGGGTATCCTCTGAGTATGTCTAGTGTTGGATGCAACTCAACCACTCTAGCAACAGTCGGTATATAGAAATTATCCCCAAACAGGGCACAATCGACTAGTGGGTCAATCCTAAAATATGCTCCCAGGAAGGTACCGTATATACTCGAGTATAAGTCGACCCAAATATAAGCCGAGGCACCTAATTTCCCTACAAAAACCTGGGAAAGCTTATTGACTCAAGTATAAGCCGGTTCACCTTTGCCACTGTGGTAGAGGAGGAACGAACAGCCCAAAGCAGCCCTTTGGGCTGCTCCTTCCTCTTCCTCCTTTGCTGCTGTGGAGCTTACCCCGTTGCAGGGTTTCGAACCGCCATTCTTCTGATCAGCAAGCCCTAGGGCTCTGTGGTTTAACCCACAGCGCAATGTTCCCTTGTGTTATTCAGAGAAGGCTGGGATCCTGTCCTGTTAAAGCAGGAGCCAGGGAAAGTGAGCACCTGTGGGGTTTTAATACTTCCTTAACTGATAGGCTTTCTGCCTTCTGGGGTCTAAAGTTTGCATTTATGTGAGCAGTTCAGGAATGGAACAAGCTGCCTGGGGAGAGTAAAGAACCACTGTTCTTGTACACTTCTTAAGGAATGGTTGACTTGAGTATAAGCCGAGGGCAGCTTTTAAAGCACAAAAAGTGTGCTGAAAAACTAGGCTTATACTCAAGTATATACGGTATTTAGAATGTGGGGAGATCTGTGTTGTTCTAGTAACAGGGTAGCAGTTGTTTGTCTGTTCTGGCTCCCTGGAGGTCTAGAAGAAAACTTAAGTGTGGGTTCTCATGTGCATTTCTTTCATGCTGTTTTATTGGAGCCGTTTTTACTGTTCCTTCAAATATTATTAAAACTGCAGGTGAAACTCAGAAGAATATGCCTATGTATACCTGCAAAATGGGGCTTTTGTTCTTTTTCCTTTGCTTTTCTAATACAGAAGAAAGCAGAGCAATTTAACCAAATTCAATTATCCACTGATTGCATTTTGGGGAACGAAGTCTTGTTGCTATGTTCTCCATAACTATTTTCTTCTTCCTTTCATTTGTGCTGGTGCTAAAGCTCTTTCTTCTGTCCCTGCTTTCCCTCTGTTCTTTTGCCACTTGCTGCTAATGTCATCGAGTTCAACAGTGCAGATACTGTGTTCTTGTCTCTGTGCAACAGAAGTCATGTGAAAGAGCCCTTGTTGCCGAGCCTGTACCTTGAATTGAGAGATCTCCTGGGATGTTAGTGATCCCCTGTAAAAAGTTTTTGCATACGAATTGCAACTAACTTGGTGCTTTAAGAAAACTTCAGAAAAATTATACTTCAAGGACAGATTAGGAAAGAAAAAGGCATTTTGTTCACACGCGGTTGAGGGCAGGGTTTGGGGAGAAGCAGCCTGGGCTTTCTGGCATGCCTCCATGTTCCCCTAGCAGACAAAAGAAGAATGAGATGCTGCTTTTATTGGATTGCCCTGCTGCAAATCAAATTGGCCATAGTCAAAACGAAACAACGCTTTTAGCTTGCATAATTTGAGCTATGCTGTTTGTTATTATCTGAGCTGTAAGGCATGTGTGATTTCCTCATCTGTGTTGACAAATAGAGCTTTTCATTGTGAAGTGGTAGTAGGATTCTCACCAAATAAACAAATGAGTGATCCTGGGAGAAGGTGCCTGGACATCTACTCTGTCCATCTGTAATTGGTTCATAGCATACATAGCATGTTAAAGCTTCCTTTAAGATTATTTTTTTAAAAAAAATAACTCGGCGGTATGTTCTTTCAAGCAAGACTGAACATTATTATCCTAATTATTGTTCCAGTACATGGCAGATATAATCCTTTTTTAAATCAAACTTATTTTCTTATCATCACGGTATATAAAAATGTGTTGCTTTGTTCATAAATTCAATTTATATTGTGCTTTAAGCCATTCAGAAATTGTTGGAGCAGTTGCTTTCATGTATACACTTTTAAGTAAAACATATTTTTGGGGAGTAAATAAAAGACCTGCTATTTACACAAGAATAACTAAAACTTTTCTTTTTCAGGCATATTAACAATGTGATTTTAAGCATGTCTAATCTGTTAGAACCCTATAACTACCATAGGTATTCCTAATATCTGTTTCCATTATATGTTGCTATAATCCAACTAATCATCACCATCATACGTACACAACTTTTAAAAATGTCGGAAAGCAAACTTTGATTTTAAGCACACACACACACACACACTTCTTTACATCGAGTTTGTATTTTGTTGCTTATCGATCTTGTAGATGATCATTTTCTCAATTACTGGATAGCAAGTGAAGTCACATCAGTTTTGAATTCAGCAGAGTTCTCTTTAAAAGTACCAGGAGTTAGGGTCAAACTATTCATATACTGTGCTCAGTTCATGGTAATAACTCCCAACAAGCACCCTCCCACACCCAACAAATTGGCACTCCCAGCCCTGCAGCTGTATTTTGGTTTTTGAAAACGTACATAGATCAGGAATTCCAATTACAGATCTCTCACATAATCTGTAGTATGGTCCTTAATCCCCGTTTTGGTTTAGTGAAAATAGCACTGCTTCCTTAGGCTGCAGTTCTGGTGCAGCAAAACTGGACAGAGTGGTGGAGTTTCACCAGATCCATAGCTCTCTAGTTATGCTGGCCAGGATGGAAGATGGTGGTAGTAAAAATTGCTGATGTTTGCTGCACCAGTTCTAGGCTTCTCCAAATGGAAGTCCCAGATTAGGTTTAGCTAATCCCCATGTTTCAGGATTGATGCTGGCTATTGCTGGCAGGGATACCTCCAGCAGCAACTTTCATCCACCTGCACTTTTGGTAGATGCAGAGAGAATCCTCTGCCACTTCGCCACAGAGGATTGGGGTTAGGATTGCTCTGTTACTGAAATCTTTATTTACTATGCAGCTGACATGCAACATGTCTGAAACTCTTATTGTAGACCTTCTGATTTTGTGTACCCTTGCAGCTAAGGAAATGATACAGCTTTCTTTCAGTTTTTCTTTCAGTTTTGAAATCGTAATTGTAGTAGTTTCATATTCACAAAGTATGAGATATCCACTCTGAGTCAAAGATTTAGCAGAGATGTCAGAATATGACATGCCATAGCATCCTCCAAAAATTATCACAGATGAAAAGTGATACTTTAGGCTTTTTTGTTTGTTTGTTTCTCTCTGATCTTTTTTTGACAAACTTGTTACCATAATAGTGAGTGCTTGTATTGCCTGAAGTGTATTTTGATGAAAATGGATGAAGGGGTGGAAAAGACACGTTACATTATGTAATGGGATATACACATACAAAATATTCTTTTTTCAGCAAAAGACTTGACATTCATTTGAATTAAAGGATTATTGAGTGGATACTGTAGACAGATCGATGTAATTTGAACCGGACACAAAACAAGTTGAAGCTGTCCCTTGCAGCTACAGAATCAGCACACTGCACTGTCAGAGTCACATCAGGGGAAATTGTTCACGAAGCTGTAATAGTATTGATTGATGTGTTTGTTTCCAAATAATGCAAAGGGAAGGGAGATGGTTAGAAGTGCAGTGGAAGCAGTTCTGTGGATCTCAGTCTTAATAAAACTGACTTAGGAAACACTTTGTTTCTCAAAGCATTCAGACCATGTGAGGGGATTATTATTATATGGTGAAAAAGTAATGGCTACTCCGCAGCTCAGACTTTTAGCATTCTGAAACATCAACATCATCATTTATTTATACCCCGCCCATCTGGCTGGGTTTCCCCAGTCACTCTGGGTGGTTCCCAACAGAATGTTAAAAACTTTCCCAAAGTCAGATAGTTGTTTATTTCCTTGACATCTAATGGGAGGGTGTTCTACAGGGCAGGCGCCACTACCGAGAAGGCCCTCTCCCTGGTTCCCTGTAACCTCACTTCTCGCAGTGAGGGAACTGCCAGATTGCCCTTGGAGCTGGACCTCAGTGTCTGGACTTAACAATGGGGGTGGAGACACCCCTTCATGTATACTGGGCCGAGGCCGTTTACAACCTTTGGTTATACTGCTTATGCAGCACCAGCCTGGGCCTCCACTGCTCCCATCACCCCCAAGGGTTCGTGTAATGGGTCCCCTCCTTTACCCAGGCCTGATTGCTCCTCCCTAGTGGGTGGCAGCAGCACAGCCCGGCATTCACCTGTGATTCATTGTCACCACACAACACCTTTACGTTGCTCAAAATGAAATTATTGATGTCAAGCATTGCATTTTGGGAACTCTTAACTTGGTGGCAGATCACTGTGCATCAGATCCGAGCACCAGCTCACTTCTCATTCCCAGTCACCAACACCACAGCCAGTCAGGGATGCTTCTGGCTGGCAGTGATGGGGGTAACAGCAGTGCGGTGGTGAGGTGCCCTGGCAGATGCAGCAGCACAGCTGGACATGGGTCCTTCTTTGTTCTGGGGGCATTGACTGGTTTCTGGTCCTGCTTAATAGAGTTTGATTAAGAAGAGTATTGTTAAGAGCACAGCTGCTATAAAAGATACAGTGGTACCTTGGTTCTCAAACTTAATCTGTTTCAGAAGTCTGTTCCAAAACCAAAGCTTTCCAAAACCATGGCGCGCTTACCCATTGAAAGTAATGCAAAATGGATTAATCCATTCCAGACTTCTAAAAACAACCCCTAAAATAGCAATTTAACATGAATTTCACTATCTAACGAAACCATTGATCCATAAAATGAAACCAGTAATGCAGTCACACAATCAATCAGTAGCTGAACTGGGTTCCACACAGTCACAAAAACAAAACAAAAACGCAAAATAAATAGCAAAAACAGACAGACTTCAGCGTAACACTCAAAACGGAAGTGTGACACTCAAATTGGAAGCGTAACGCTCAAAACAGAGCCCGTTCGGCTTCCAAAAAAAGTTCGCAAACCGGAACACTTCCGGGTTTGCAGTGTTTGGGTTCCAAGTTGTTTGAGTACCAAGGCGTTTGAGAACCAAGCTACCACTGTGCTTTGCTCCCCTGATTTAGTGAGAGTGTTTGGCCAAGAAAAGAAAAGAAAAAGGAAAGAAAAATTTTCAACTTGATATTTCATGTTGACAAAACAGACATGACAGATCAAAAGCAAAAAACAAACAAACCCCCAAATCTTTTTACTTCTAAATTGTGCACGTTTATTATGGAACTTTGCAGACACAATCATCTTGCTTCCCTGCAGTGCCATTTCCCATCAGGAATGTCCGTAAAGTTTGCAAGTTCCATATTCACAGTTATGTTTCTCACAGGATCTGGCAGATGCAGAAGAGAGGAGAAACAGGATCCCTTGGCACAATCTCTGTGGGATATGCACATGAGATGCAAACACTGCCAGATTCTCAGAGAAGCATTTAGTTTTTAATCAGCCCCTGAAAGTCTGAAGTGATTTGACAACCCAAAGCCAGGGAATGCACTCAGCGAACTCAATAGGAGAATAACCAGGGGATCAAACTGAATCTGAACTTGAACTGAAAGCTGGATCTTGTTTTTAACTGAACCAGAACAGAACCAGAGCCATTATGGGAAATGTCTGTTGAGTAAGAAGTGGAGCAGATCCTTAAAAAGAAGGTTTACATGCCATGAAAGACTTGCTTACAAATTTATTGACAGCTGCACAAATTATGATAGCTAGGAAGTGGAAGGGGCAAGCAGAATATAAAATGGAAGAATTGTATAAAGAGGCGTGGGATATAGCTATTAATGATAAATTAACATGTGCCATTAAGGTAAGACGGGGAATATGCAGGAGAAATTATTTCGAGGAGATACGGAGGGTGTATGTAGAATTCATAGTGCTAAAACGAAAAGGGGTCAAACCATTGCAAGAGCTGCTGAAATTTTGGGAGGTTGGATAGTTATAATGAAATGGTCTCAGTGGTGGGGTGCACATTTTTATTCTTATTTATTTATTCTTATTACTTTGTCAAATGAATGAATGAAAAGAAATCACTGAGCACCATACCTGGACCTAATCTGAGTTATTGAGAAAGAGCCTCAGGAATCACAATTTTTAGATCCACATTTTTGCAAGCTTACCCAGTATTCAGACTTCAAGGGTGGTTTTACCCAAGGCTAGCATTTACCCAGAGTAGACTTATTGAAAATAATGGACCTTTCTTAGTCATGCTTATTAATTTCAGTGGGTCTACTCTGCGTAAACTTAGTTGAATAACACCTCAAGATAGGAAGTCTTCATCTGACTTGAAGGAGAGAATCCTGCATTCAGAGGATAGGTGGAATAATTGGAGTAAGGAATTTAATCTCCCCCCATTTAAACATTGCTCAGGAAGCTTAAGACCTGCAAGAAAATCTGCCAGAGGGTAGAAAATAATGGATAAAACACACACACATATTTCATAACATAATATATTATAAAGCATAGTATGTTATAAAAACATACACCATCCTTTTGTATCAAGTTCAGATTTTATAGTCCACAGATCTTCAAGATCTAAAAGCAAATACTGTATTTGATTCCATTCAATTGGAAGGGACAACAACAAAAAATACAAGAAAGCCTAATAGCAGTATATACCTAAGTTTGAGATACAGCATTGATGCTTCCAATGAAATCATTCATTTTCCTTCAATATAGGAACAACTATTCATTTTGTTTGGTCCCTGTTCATATTACATGCAAATCATTTCCCCCAGTTCATTTATATCAGAAGGTAAACCTGTTAATCAGTTACATGTTGTTTAGTCATACACAATAAGTATGCATGTGTATTTTCATATTCTACAAATGGTGGTGGGATTCATGTCACCCACTGTCATCCATACCAGCCTTGTGAGCGGCACAAAAAGTAATACAGGTAGCCTTCATGGGTTTCACTGTTTCCTTGATATTGTGTGTGTGTGTGTGTGTGTAGCATCAACAATCCTTAACTTCCATTAAAATAAAGAACTGTGAGATAATAAGAAACTTAAGCAGGGGAAAACCCACCACAGATTGTATGTTGGTGATGAACCACATTCATATTTGTGGTTTTAAGTTTCTTGTCATCATAATTATACTCCAATGTTTCCTGTTTTTCAGTATATGAATAACAAAAAGAACTATCTGAACTTGCTTTAAACAGTTCTTCAGTTCCATTCCGAAATGCCTTAAAGTGTCTTGTGAAATATATAGTGTCTGAAAGAAATACAATTGAAATGTTTTTATACCTCTGAGCATTACATTTTCTCTTTTCTTCTAAATCATTGGTCCAAAAGCTTTTACAAAAGAAAAGAAAGAAATGGCGAAGGGGGAGCTTAGATTCCTGAATACAAATTATTTCTTTATATACAACAGTAATAGGGAAATGACAGATATGCCAGAAGGTTGAAAGCCAACAGTGTAACATATGAAAGTGAGTAGAAGGGGAAGGCTATAGGAAACATAGATGTGAAAAAGTGAACTTTACAAAATATGCAATTATTTCTGGAACAACAATGATTTTATTTAAATTATTTATTTATTATTCATAGGCAAAGGCTGCTGACTAAAAACAACAACATTGCAAGCAATGTATCACTCTCCAGTTACATAATATCAGAGTTCTTTGCAAGTTTAGGAAAGACTGGATCTCAAGTAGTGTGCACTAGAGTTGGATTAGAATGTGAAATGCACTGAAATACATCTTCAGATGTGTAAAAGTCCGAAATATGATGTGTATTACATTACAGCTAAGTTTTTTTTTCTCTGGAGGAAAGTTTTGGTAACTTGGGATTGTTTCTGTGTACAGTATAAAGTTTTCATTTGTCATTGAGCTTCAGAGAGCATTTATAATTTGCTTTTGTTGCTGTTGATGGTAAACTGGCATTGGCTTAGAGTACTGTGCATTTTAATTGTGTTTATATAATGCAATATTCTTAGTCCCAAAGGCATCTTTTTCACTTGAGACGTTGTTGTAAGTGAAATGTTCTATATTTTGCATGATCTGCTGAATATGTACTACAAAGGACTAAAGCAATATTGCTCCCCAATGATCTGAATGTTTAAGGGAAAAAAGTGAACAAAAATTTAATCAAATGTTTTTATTCACTTATAATATACTGTATATTATTTAAGAACAGTATCTCTAAGGGGCTTTACTTGAGGTGCAGAATGCAACATTTCTGTAATACCTTAAAATCCTATTTTCCCTGAGTGTTAAGCAGGAAGCACTTTACTGTACTTAAATAGGAGGAGAACATATAAGTTGTTGCAATGTGCAAAATAATGGGTTGTTCTAGGAAATGAAGGACAGAAAATAAAACTTGGTATACAGAGGTGTTCAGACTGGTGGGAAGGTAAACGGCGTTTCCGTGCGCTGCTTTGGTTCACCAGAAGCAGCTTAGTCATGCTGGCCACATGACCCGGAAGCTGTACACCGGCACCCTCAGCCAATAAAGCAAGATGAGCACCGCACCCCCAGAGTCGTTCACGACTGGACCTAATGGTCAGGGGTCCCATTTACCTTTAATAATCATAATCATAATCATAATCATAATCATAATCATAATAATTTTATTGTTAATACCCCGCCCATGTGGCTGGATTTTCCCAGCCACTCTGGGCAGCTCCCAACACAATATTAAAAACACAATACAGCATTAAACATTAAAACCTTCCCTAAACAGAGCTGCCTTCGGATGTCTTATAAAAGTCAGATAGTTGTTTATTTCCTTGACATTTGATGGAAGGGCGTTCCACAGGGCGGGCGCCAGCGGGCGCCAATGTAGATCTTTAAGGACCGGTGTAATGGTCTCGGTGGCCACTCCCAGTCACCGGTCTGGCTGCCACATTCTGAAATCTTTCCCATGAGGTTTTAAAAATCATTATAGTGTAGAAGTTACTTTAAAATTCAGGGGTCAGCCAACTTTTTCAACAGGGGGCCGGTCCATTGTCCCTCAGACCTTGTGGGGGGCCGGACTATATTTTGAGAGAAAAAATGAATGAATTCCTATGCTCAAATAACCCAGAGATGCATTTTAAATAAAAGGACACATTCTACTCATGTAAAAACATGCTGATTCCCGGACCATCCACGGCTGGATTTAAAAGGCAATTGGGCCGGATCTGGGCCTTAGTTTGCCTGCCCATGGTTTAAATGGTGCTTTTCTCTCTGCCTGCCCCAAACGACAAATTTGCATTTATTGTATGCTCCTTCTTGAGCTCCTTTAAGTTTGACTTGTAATTTGCTACCCTTAGCTTAATAGAAGTTAGGTTTTGTCTCATTTGCCTCCCCTGTCTCTTACCTTGGAACAGCAATGAGTCACTATGGTACATATGCTGATTTACCCCCTGCCCAACAGTCTGTAACCTGAGGATAGTCATTAATTCGAAGGCAGCCTGTTTTCAGCAGATTAACAGCCGTGCTGCTTCCATACGCTTTTTAATGTTTTAAATGCTATGAGATGAAGTAATGAGATAAAGCAGTGTTTTATTCATGGAGTTTTTAAGCACACTTGCTGTGGCTGCTTTTTAAAATAACAGCTTTCCACTGTAATTTTGCTCATATTTCTGTAAATTTCAAGAAACTATTCTTGACAGATCTCTTCAATTTGTCATCTGAGACATTTTAAATTTGATTCCTGCATTGCAGAGGCTTAAACTAGATGACCTATAGTGTCCCTTCCAACTCAACAATTCTATGAGTCTGTGAAGTCGGTCAGTATTAGGCAAGAAACAACGTGACTTACTTGTGCTGTACAATAATATTATTTGTTCCTAGCAATGATGCAGGCTTTTTTGTACATTAGTCATGATACTTGGGTAGATAATGTTTTTTGGCTTTTTGACTCCACAGGCCAGATCTGTATAAGAATCCTGACAGGTAGATAGAAAGACAACCTAGTGTGTTGGTTGCAACCATGCCTAGAACAAAGAGGTGGGACAACACAAAGTGATATGTTGAAATAGGGCCACATTTTTTTTAAAAAAATAATATATGCAGGTGAATTGAGAAGTATGAAAAGATATCCTAAACCTCAACTTTGGACAAGCTGAACCCTACACCTTCCAAGCAGCATGACAAAGCATAGCCCCAAAGCCCAGACATTACCTTACGGTAAATAGGGAGGCCTTCCTGCCCCACCCTCCCGTACACCCCCACAACTCCAGGTAGGTGCAGCAGGTGAACCTCAAGAATATTCCATATCCAGGCTAAGGGACTCGCAACCCAGGAGGAGCTGACCTCCAAGAACGTCCTTCACCTTCAGAGGCGCCTAAGGATGCTCATCTGCTCCCTTAGTTAACCTTAACCTTTCCTACACTTCCCTGCTAAGAATGTGATCTAATTAACCACACCATCAGATTAACTTAACTGCACCTAACACTGACCTCCCCCCCCCCCCAATTCACTTGAGTAGAGGCAAAAACACCTTGTCCAGCTCGGCCAGTTTGCAGGTGGGCAAAAAATTGCTACTCAGCCCTGAAGCAAGTGAAAATCCTATACGAGAACAGAGGGTGGCTTGGATTGGTGAGAAGACCTACCTAAGAGGCCCATAGGAGTGCAACAAATGCCTATAGGCCTGTGGCCATGCTCCAGACACAGGCCAGCATGCAGGTGTGCGCACATCAAGCACCATCATCCTGCCTCCTACATGGTCAACCACAACAATGCTCCCAAACACATTTTTGCGCCGCTGATGGGGGTGGGCATGCTTTCAACTTGAACATTGCTAATTGTCCTTGTTAGAAACACTCTGAAACTACTAAAGGTCCAATGATAGATTCATATAAATTGACAGAAGGCTGCAATTCTGTACATACTTACTTGGGAGTAAGTTACATTGAATTCACTGGGGTTGAGCTCATACCCGTCCACTGCCCCAGAACAACCGGGACAACTGTTTTCCCCCCATGAAAGTATGACCACCATTTTGGGCCCCTTGCTCTTACGCGATTTCGGTCCGTGATCGCTTTTTCAAGTCTTTGATCTTGTGTGGGTCATGTGACTATTGCAGAAATTCGTACCCAGAAGATGGTGTCTCAGATTTGGGCTGCATCGTGTTGGAAGGTATGGCTGAGCTCTTGAGTACACATGCACAGGACTGCGCTGATAATTCTGTTGATTTCAAAGATATTAAGATATCAAAGATATTAAGATAGGTAAAAATATTCGAAAACCAAGGCGCAGCTTCTGATTGGTGCAGGCGCCCCAGAAACAATAGCCGACAGTCGCATTGGATGTTCGGCTTCCCAAAAACTTTTGAAAACCAGAATACTTATGGGTTTTCGGCATTTGGGAACCAAGGCGTTTGAGAACGAAGGTACCACTGTAATAATATTACAGGTTTGTTGTGCTGTAAAATTACAAGATTAGGTCTGTGAAGTTGATTGAACATTCAGTGTGATATAAACGTTAAGTATAAGTATTATGAATGAGTGTATCACCTTTCTGACTTACGTACTTATGGGAAAATGAAATTCATACTGTATCTCTCAACTCAAGTGATACTAAGCATGTCTTTCCCCCTCTACACTGAAATGATATCGGTGTTGGGGAAAATTCATATGAGTAGCAGCTCTGATTCATTGCTGACTTATAGCTAAAATGTTCACGGACCTGGAAAACTTGCCAGCGGACACCTGCTTTATCTTTTAAAGGCCTCTACAATCACAATGAGCTGTGCATATCCAGGAAACCAATAAATTACATTTCTTTATTCAGAAAGATGATCTTACAGCTGAAATTGTTTAAATTTAGACATATAGCCAGGCACAGTATACAACTCACTTCAACAACAGTGGTAAAGAGACAGGAACATGGTTTGGCATTTTGAAAAATGTCGTGGGCTCAAGACCTACAGTTTATGTAAACCAGGCTGTGTTCTGTCTGGTCTACGTTAATACCATAGCAAATGTGGAGTGGTATAAACTTGCTGTGGTAACTTTCAAAATGATTAAGCTGTTTCTCTAAACATCTGCATGACCATTGGTGGGTTGCATCAAATATCTTGCTTCCAGCAGTCAGTAAAATAATATGAGATGGGCTTTATGAGCCAAAAGAATTGTTTCCCTCTGCTGAAATATGCTGAATATAAAGATACTGGGCCAAGTTCATACCTAGTACAAATCTACCCCAGGGATGAAAATGGTCCATTTTATTCCATGTCTGATGGTCACTTTTAAATTCTTCAATTCTCTATGGTGGTTTGTTCAGACATTCCAAGACATTTGAGTTCATTTTTAAATCTCTCTTGGGAGGCTGGCTGAAACAGTCTTGTTCCACTTGAAGGGGGACTGTAATCTGAATACGCTAGGAGGTGTAAAGCAAAATTAGTCTGGTGGTCTTTCTAAGGTCTTTGGGGAACGTAAGTCTGTCTAACAAACGCAGTGCAAGCATACATATGCCTCAGAGCATTTTGCTTTCTGAGATGTAAGGACTGCGTAAGTGTAAACATAGCATTTCCTTGTCTACCCAGACCCATTCAAAGGACATTATTTATTTATCTTATTTAAAGATACTAATCTTTAATTTCCAAGAGTAGCCATAAAACTTTTCAGTTTTTGAGAGCAATGTAATATCTAATGGTACTTTGGCCACCTCATGAGAAGAGAAGAATCCCTAGAAAAGACCCTGATGTTGGGAAAGATGGAGGGCACAAGGAGAAGGGGACGACAGAGGATGAGATGGTTGGACAGTGTTCTTGAAGCTACTAACATGAGTTTGGCCAAACTGCGAGAGGCAGTGAAGGATAGGCGTGCCTGGCGTACTCTGGTCCATGGGGTCACGAAGAGTCGGACACGACTGAACGACTGAACAACAACAACAATTGTAGTGCGTTTGCATACAGTATAGAATACAGAAATGAATTTGAAACTCGGCCAGCCTCGGGAGGAAGCATTTCAAAGTCTTTATGAACGCTATAAGACCTTATCTAATGTAAGGAACTATCTGCCATAGTGGATATAGACCCAATTATTTCCATTGCACATTACAAATTATAAATGCCATTAGAGGAGAATCTTGTTCAATAAGAAACGGTCACGTCAAGGTAATCTGTGATCTTATGATATATCTAGGTTACCAATCACATATGGGAAATGATCCTTAAGAGCGCCTGTCCTTTTTTATTTGCGTGGTCTGAATGGTTAATGCTAGAGTAGTTTTCACCCTGAGGAGATGTCTTGAGTTCTTTTTGTCTCCTTTAAGAAAGTAGGTCTGTGCTCTGCCTGATTGCTCTGCCTCAGGAGAAGGCAATGAGAACAATAGCTGTCAGTCACTAAGCAGGCTGAGTGTGTATGATCATAAAGTAGTTGCTCTGGAATTTTGCCACGATACTATTGTTATCAGAACAACATGAAAATAAAAAGCAGATGCTCTGAGCGCATGTTTAGCAAAATCCTGGTGAACTCCATATGACCTTTTTATGGGTTACTTCTAGTGCTTCCATTTTCATTTTCATTTCTTTATTTTTTTTTAAAAAAAACCTTTTATATTTTCTCATGAAAGGGAGCAAATAGGAGATCTTAGGAGGTACGGTACTTACTATTCATATGTAAGCTTTCTGTGAAATAATGGATTTGATATAATACACATTGACAGTGCACATTGACAGATTATCTATCACCTTAGGCCATAATGGAGCCATATCACTGGATTGAATAACTGCTTTTGGATGTTTTTAATTATAATTGTTTTTAGAATGTTTTAAAGGGTGTGTTTTTGTTTTTGATTGTGGATTTGTTTGCTGCCCTGGTCTCATTCTGGAGGAAGGGCAGGATATTTAATAAATTCAATAAATGATACTAATATTTAAGAAGTTTTGAATAAGTTCACAAAATAATTTCAAATATGCTTTCCTGTATTGATAAATACAGCCAAACAACAAAAGCAGAAATCAAGATAAAATTTTCACTTACAGGAAAATATATCAAAGTTGTTACAGTTGCAGTGACTTGGTGGGGAATGATGGAACTCTTCATTCCCCATGTCATGTGAGCTGCTACCTTTTATAGGATTCAGAACATTTTGAAATGAACAATAAATGGAACGATGCATATAGAACATACTGAAGTTGTATTAAAGTTTCTCTTGAGGACTTGTTAGAGGTTACACTCCAGCAAAAAATATTCACAATACATCAAAAAGTTGAGGGTTTATTTTAGTCTCAAAGACTCCAGGGCCCATGCTTAAATCTCTCTCATTTAAACCAGTGAGACTGAAAGCTCCCAACTTTGAATAATTTTTACCAGTGTTAGCAACAAAATCTCCAGGGGGAAAGTCAGCCAAGAGAATACAAAGAAAGTAGATTTCAACTTGTACACAGACATGGGTTCTTATTTCAGTTTTCTTGTTTGGAATATTTCTCTTCATTTGCTTTAGAATGATCAGCTTCATTTGGTTAACATTTCCTGCAATAAAGCATGGATTTTCTCTGCATGTGCTTCCAGAGAGGTGTTTATTGTGGGATTGATAATCCTCACGCGTGCAAGTTTTTTGTTGCGTCCACATGGCATTGCTGCCATCAAGATGTGAGCCCATATTTCCTCCACCCCTTCAATTTGGATTTACCATTTCTTGGGGGGGGGGAATCCAATACAGGATTAAAAATCCTGTTTACGGTATATCAGTAACCGGTTTGCAATAATGAACTGGATATATATTGCAACCCCCCTCCAACCCTCTTTTTTATACAAGCAGCTATACTTGAGGAAAAGTCATGCACAACTCAAAAGCTTACGTTTCCAACGTTGGGAACGTTTATCAGTCCAATGAAAAATCACTTGGCTTTTTAAAAAAAAGAAAAAGCAAGCACATCACTTCAGTGCTGCTAATTTCAAATTGCTGAGTCATAATAATTTAAGTATTGGAGAATAAGTGGTTAAGGGAGCCCTTGTCACCATTGCTTTCTTCTTTCCACTCAGCATGTGACAGTTACCACTGGGGACCGCACTGCAGTAGTCGCTGCCAATGCAAAAATGGAGCCTTGTGCAATCCCATCACTGGAGCCTGCCACTGTGCTGCTGGATTCAAGGGATGGCGCTGTGAAGAACACTGTGACCAAGGGACATATGGAAACGATTGCCACCAGAAATGCCAGTGTCAGAATGGAGCCACTTGTGATCATGTGACTGGAGAATGCAGATGCCCTCCTGGATACACTGGAGCCTTGTATGCAACAGTTGTATTTGTTATGTGTGTGGAATAGCAGCCATTTATTGTCTTTACTTTCCCAAGATCTTGGCGTGGGTGACATCACGATCCATGCTGCATCAGTGAGGGTTAAACAACTTGCTCTGTGCTTGTGGTTGGGTTGGGAGTTGAATTTGCCTCTCAGTTCCAGGTCCAACTTACTAAAACATAAGATAAAAATGAAGTACAGTCATACCTTGGAAGTTGAATGGAATCTGTTTTGGGAGTCCGTTTGACTTCCAAAATGTTCGAAAACCAAAGCACGGCTTCTGATTGGCCGCAGGCAACTCCTGCGGCCAATCAGAAGCCATGGAAGCCCCGTCGGACATTCGGCTTCCAAAAATCTTTCAAAAACCGGAACACTCACTTCCGGATTTCGATCATTTGGGAGCTGATTTGTTCGGGAGCCAAGGCGTTCGAGATCCAAGGTACGACTGTAGTAGAAATATGGCAAAAACAACAAATCTTAAAGACTGTTGTAGAATAAGCTTTCACGATCCACTGGTTGTAGTGTTGGACTGGGACCACGGAAGCATGGGTTCAACTCCTTGCTCAGTGATGACTTTCATTTAATTATATTGAGGCAACCACAATCTTTCTCAGTCTAACCCAGGGGTTCCTAACCTTCTTTTGACCATGCCCTGCCCTTAGCATCTCTAAAATCCTAATGCCCCTCCCCCCACAACATATACTTTTTATTATACAAAAAGTGAACTCATATTCATGTGGAGGAAGCCTAAAAGGCCATAAACTTGGTCTAACTCATTCTCGAATTGTCCCCCTTAAAAATCAAATTGTCCCTCTGTGGTGTGTGTGCCCCACATTGGGAACCACGGGTCTAACGTATCATATAGCATTATTGTCAGTGGGGGAATGTGTTCTTAGTTCCTTAGAGGAACAGTAGTGAATTTTTCTGTAGGCAGCTGCTATGGATGGCACTTTTTTGTTTTGAAGCTTATACTGTAATGCATGGATCTCAGAGCAGAAGATATTCAAAATGGGTAATATGCCCTTTGCTGAAACAATCTAAAGAATGGTAACTCTGGCCACAGTATTAGCAAAGTATCCTCAGGAGACAAAAATTAGACTGTTACCAAATAATAGGAAATTGGGATTGTCCATGGTAAATAAGGATATTTGGAGCATGTGCTGATTTAGTACATACCTTCAGGGGAACCCAGGCTGATAGATAAAAAAGCTGATTGCCCCAGGCACAAATCCCCCCCCTTCCTCAAGTTCCTCAGTGCACATACTAAAAGACAAAAGGTAAGGTACTGAAAAGCCAGCTTCTCCTGGGGCACAGATAAAAGCACTGTACAATTTCTACAGCAGCCTTAATATTTTTCATACAATAGGGTTAAAATCCTGCAAACATTACCACACAGCCAGTGTGGTGTAGTGGTTAAGAGCTGTAGACTCGTAATCTGGTGAACCGGGTTTGCGTCTCCACTCCTCCACATGCAGCTGCCGGGTGGCCTTGGGCTAGTCACATTTCTTTGAAGTCTCTCAGCCCCACTCACCTCACAGAGTGTTTGTTGTGGGGGAGGAAGGGAAAGGAGATTTTTTTTAAAGTGTATTTATTAACTTTTTTCAAAACATCAACAAAACACATAAAATAAACCAATACAACAACTACAAACACACCACAAATACAAATACAAAAACTATGCAAACTACAAAATACAAAAATAAAAAACAAAAAATTATTTGTTAAAGACTGCTTCTTTCCTTAACATTGTTGTTTGACTTCCTTGCGTCTACCCTTCCTCTGTTCATTGTCCTTCATCTTTAGTAATTTCTTTACATTGTACCAGCCATATTTTCCAAAAAATCTTATCCATTTCTTAAATTATTTTCTTAATTCATTATTCACATTTCATCAACACTTAACATAATTCTAAATCTACAGTCTAACATTTCTTCCAAGTTCTTTCTAAATTTCAATCTTACTATATTTTTTCAAATACGTTTTAAATTTCTTCCATTCTTCTCCCACTGCATCGTCCCTCTGGTCACGAAGTTTCCCGGTCATCTCAGCAAGTTCCATATAGTCCATCATTTTCATCTGCCATTCTTCAATCGTTAGTAGTTCCTCTGTCTTCCAGTTTTTAGCTATCAAAATTCTAGCTGCTGTTGTGGCATACATGAATACAGTTCTATCACATTTTGTGATTTCTTGGCCTAAGATGCCCAGTAAAAAGGCTTCTGGTTTCTTTTTAAATGTGTTTTTCAACACCTTTTTCATTTCATTATAAATCTTTTCCCAGAAGTTTTTTACCTTTGAGCACGTCGGGAAAGGAGAATGTTAGCCGCTTTGAGACTCCTTAGGGTAGTGATAAAGCGGGATATCAAATCCAAACTCCTCCTCCTCCTCCTCCTCAACTAGATAAAGGGGCATTGCAATCCAAATAATACAATTAATACCAGTTAGAATTTTAACATCCTGTCCCCCCCCCCAGTGCAACTCAATTATAAATTGGACCAGGGAAGAAAAAATTGTAAGGAAGTAGACCTATTTCTGCAGTCCTTTAATTGCTAACATAGGGACAATTTACCAGGAATTATGTCTGTGTGCTGTATTGTAAGCTGGGGAGTTGTGCTGCTTATGTAACAAAACTCTTGGTGCAATGCTCCCTTTGTTTTTATGGATTAGTTTTGCATTCTTTAGCTGAAATAAATGTGTATCCTATTAAAAGCACCAGAGAAATCCCAATATATTTTAAAGTATCTGTAATATTTAATACACTTTTCTTTCTTTTTTAGTTGTGAGGATCTCTGTCCTCCTGGTAAACATGGGCCACAGTGTGAAGAAAGATGCCCGTGTCAGAATGGTGGAGTATGTCATCATGTAACTGGGGAATGTGCCTGTCCTCCTGGATGGATGGTAAATATACCTTTATAAAATAGTATAAGCTCCTGCTCCTGCGGGCCTCTGGAGAAAAATGTAATTGGAATCACAGCCTAACATCAGGCAAGAAAAGAGGAAATGTGTCAGCGCACAATACTATCATAGGGGATCAGAACCAAACCATTACAAAAACATATGGTAATCGGCATCTACTAATTCACAGGAGCCTAGACAGGAAAAGAAAATGTATGCTTTCTGTCCCACACAAGATGAATCAGTTAAAGCTCTACTAAGTCATTGACTTGTATTTATCTAAATTTCTGTCCTGCTTCTATAGTCATATAGGAATTCATGTATGCATTTATATTCTGTTGCTCTGTCCCTAAGGGTATGGGCCACTTATACAAATATTTACAGCTTTACATTTTTTACAAAAAACGAGGACCTAAAGATAATTCCCCTATATACTCCATGAATATCCTCCAAACATTTCATTGCAATTACAGAAAGCACCTGGCTCTCTCTCTCTTTTGGTAGACCTCCACATGGAGGAAGTTATTCCAAAGTTTGGAAGCATCTTCCAAGAATGTGTCTCTTTTTGCCTTCCATTTTGTATTTTATGTTTGAAAAGCATAGTCAGAAGACAGTCGGAGAGAGAGAGAGAGAGAGAGAGAGAGAGAGAGAGAGAGAGAGAGAGAAGTGCTGCAAGAATTCCAGGCTAGATGGTGCCCTCTCAGATCTGAAGGCAGCCCTGTTTAGGGAAGTTTTTAATGTTTGATGTTTTATCACTTTAATATAACAACAACAACAACAACAACAACAACAACAACAACAACAACAACAACATCTGGGAGCCAGATGGGCGGAGTATAAATTATTATTATTATTATTATTATTATTATTATTATTATTATTATTTTCCAGCTTCTCCTCTCTGAGTCAGCATGTGATTTGTTGTTCTCAGTTGTTTCTCCCCACTGTTGTTCAAGCTTTATAGCTACCATTCCATGAAGCCAACATACTTTTTAGAAAAGGTTGATTAGACGAAGAATCTTACATATGCCAGGGGTCTGAGCAAAATCTCTGCAGCAGGTTATATATATATATATACTGTGTGTATATGTGTGTGTGTGTGTGTGTGTGTGTGTGTGTGTATGTATATATACACACACACACACTTTGTCTTTAAAATGTACAGTTGAAAACAAATTTAAAATAAAAAAGATTGATGTAACAAGTTATCTTTCTCTTTGAAGCATTTTTACTCTAAAGTATCTCCTTGTATTACAATGTGTGCCTGAACACAGAAGAGCTATATTTAAAATAACTAAATGTTTACTGTTGCTTAGAAATTAAATCTAGGATTAGATTTATTTTTCAGAATGAACATTCCAACAAATTAGCACCCTAACACTTGAGGCAAACGTTTGTTGTGTTGCAAGCTAAAACGGTATCTGGCATTTTTAAGATGTGCACAAGCTGTCTGGTATACGAACATGTTAATCTCCTTGCTTCCTTCAGATCCCCCCTCGTCTTTCCTTCTCGCAGCTGCACTCCCAGGCATAAAACCGAGATTCTGTTTCCAAACAGGGCACAGTCTGTGGTCAGCCTTGTCCTGAAGGGCGTTACGGAAAGAACTGCTCTCAAGAATGCCAGTGTCACAATGGGGGGACATGTGACTCAGCTACAGGGCAGTGTCACTGCAGCCCTGGTTACACAGGTGAACGGTAAGCAGTTATAACTTTGCCACATTGTACCGTGGCTACTGAGCAGAAGGGAGAATTCCAATACAGTGGTACAGTGGTGCCCCGCTAGACGAAAAACTCGCTAGACGAGCGGCATTCGTCTAGTGGAAGCTGCCCCGCAAGACGAAAAAGTCTATGGGGCTGCCTCGCAAGACGAAAATTGTTTTTTTTTTCATCTAGCAAAAACCGCTATTTGCATTGGTGCTTCGCTAGACGAAAAAATCGCTAGACGAAAATACTTGCAGTACATCACTGTACCTTGGTTCCCAAACGGCTTAGTTGTCGAACAGATTGGCTCCTGAACGCCACAAACCCGGAAGTAAGTGTTCCAGTTTGCGAATGTTTTTCGGAAGCCAAATGTCTGATGCAATTTCTGCTTGAGTACAGGAAGCTCCTGCAGCCAGTCGGAAGCCGTGCTTTGATTTTTGAATGGTTTCGGGAGTCAAACAGACTCCTGGAACGGATTAAATTCGAAAACCAAGGTACCACTGTACAGTTGTCCAGATTCAGTGGGGATGCTCAGTGGAGATTTCCCTTAAATTCCAGGACTCAGTGTGTCCTCAAGAGTTACTCAGTCAACACCTGTTGACTGAATTCCTGTAGTGGGGGGGGGGGTTGATACCACTTATCTGACCTCCTGACTGCAGAGTTGCTGCTTGCCAGGAAGGGAGAGTATGATGGGCAAGGGTGTTGGGAGGTTGGCTCTCTGCAGGTGCAGCGGCAGGAGGGGCATATTGGGATGCGGGTGATGCTGAGCCTCTTGGGCTTGCTGATTGGAAGGTCGGTGGATCGAATCCCCATGACGGGGTGAGCTCCCATTGCTTTGTCCCAGCTCCCGCCAACCTAGCAGTTCGAAAGCATACCAGTGCAGGTAGATAAACAGGTACCACTGCGGCGGGAAGGTAAACAGCATTTCCGTGCACTCTGGTTTCCGCCACGGTGTTCCGTTGCGCCAGAAGCTGTCCACATGGCCCAGAAGGGTGTCTGTGGACAAACGCCGGCTCCCTCAGCCTGAAAGTGAGATGAGCACCACAACCCCATAGTTGCCTTCGATTGAACTTAACCGTCCAGGGGTTCTGTACCTTTACCTATTTGCTCCCACTTTTGCTCCTGCTAAACGGGCTAAACTGCTGGGAGCTCAGGAAAATTCAGCCATCCCACTTGGAGAAAAAATATATACTCTAGCTGCTATAGATTTCCTTTCATAAAATATTTTAAAACTGTTCTGGAGAAATACTGATTACATCCTGGCTAATTATGACATCAGTGCTCTGCTCCCCCAGCTGCTTCTGAGAAAGCTTGCAGCTCTACAATTACAATTTCCCTTATTTTCTGTTTTTATGGCTCATGTCAGGACCCCAAATCCTGGTTAGCAAGTTGAAGTCTTTTAGAAGGAAGGAAGATGGGACCTATTCCCCCCCCCCCCCGCTACTGAACTGGAACTCAGCGTGTGTTTTCTTCCTTTTGTGATCAATATGCTGTCACATTTTGCAGGCCACAAAAATATCGCCTTGCAACGTTAGGCCTTTTGAAAATTAGAAGCTGTCAGTACTTATTTGGATGGGAGATGGAAGCACTCTTCCTTTCCTGACAACTAACATTTAAAAATCAGCAACGTTTTAGAATTCAAAGCTGACTTCTTGAATTTACAAAGTCTGCTTTTGAAATCTGGTGTTGAACGTATTAAGCTGCTTTAGGTGAATCTGAAGCATTTGGTCCCACTTCTGTCTACTCTGACTGGTATTCCTCTTGTACCGAGATCTTTTAACTGAAGATGATATCAATAAAATCTAGCAAGAACTAACTGGGAAATGGGAAGAGCCCCAAAAAGATGAGCGAGACGTCATATTAAAAAAAACAAACCAAAAAAACTAAAGGGGGAAAAAGGGATGCTGCAGGAGGGGGCCCTGTGTGACGGAGAGCAGAAGGCAGGGAACCCCATCCAGGACATGAGATTCCAAGTCCTGCATGAAATAAGAGGTGATGGAAAATATGTGGTCTAATGTGTTGCTTGTCTTTCCCATTGCAAGGGGAAACTCATGAGATGGAGACCAAATGAGATGGGAGCATAATGGGAGGCTTGGCTATGACTGTGGAAAGATAGTGGTGGTGGCTTGATGGGAGCTTTTTTTTTTCCTAGCCAGCACACATTTTTAGGCCACCTCATTTTAGGGCACTTCAGTTGTGGCTCAAAAGAAGTATGTAAGAAAAGCCCTGCTAGATTAGACCAAGGGCACAGCTAGTCTAGCATCCTGTTTCCTACAGTGTCCAACCAGATGCCAATGGGAAGCCCACAAAAGCAGGAATTGAGCACAAAAACAGCACCCTCTCCACGTCTGTTCCCAAGCAACCAGCATTATATGCTTCCCCAAGGTTAACAAAACATGACTAACAAAACCAATATGAAACGTCTGGGAAAAGAAATGTCCCCAAACTGATGAAAGCAACAACAAAAACCTACTAGAAATATTCAAAACGTGCTATGATACCCTTTTAGAAATATAAACATGAAAAAGTAAAACTAACTTTTTTCCCAGCAACAACCTCGTCAGATGCATGAAACTTAAGGTTATGTATACTCCCCTACCCCACATACTGGAAGTGAACTTGTCAGGTTGCTTCTCGGAGAAAGGTTTCTTTTCACTGCCCCATTTGTGAAGGAGGATCCGGTGGCATCTTCCCTTAGCCTCTCTCAGCTAACAGAGTTTTGGTCTTCTGTGTTCCCTGCTTTCTGTGCAACATACCATCAGGAATCACTGTCAGAACTGGAGGGGAGGAAAAATTCTGACAACTTCCCCAAGTGGGTTTATTTGCATCCTTGCAAAAAAGGAACTTTGGCTCTGCTCCTTTTCATGTCAGTAGAACTTGTGCAAGAGACCTTCCCAATGGATTATTCCCTTTGCTACTATGTACACAGAACTCCCTGTGCTCCTCATTTATGTTTCATCAAATCTTGCATACTGTCTGTGGTATTTGAAAAGAATGTGTAGCAGCTGGCCTTAACCCTGGCCTCTTTTCCTAACCGTCAATTATCTATGCATAACCATTTTTTTGTGTGTGTTGGAAGGAGCACAGAACATTGGTAGAAGCTTTCTTTCTTAGTTCTTGCTCCAACTGCCACAGGAAATATCACATTATGCAGGTTTATTCATTGTGGATTTGACCCTGAAGTGAAGTGAAGGCACTTGTGTTTCGAGGGTAAAATGACTTCTCGTATGATGGATCCTGTTGGGTTCTGTGTGGAAGAAGAATTTGGTTTAAAGTCATGTCTTATATTTCACATGTCAGAATTGTGGTAGAATTTTGGGTTCTAAGAAACAAGCATCTAAAGAAAATTCCCCCTTTCCTCTGAGGTATTATAAGTGCTGTATCTAGGGAGATAACATAATGGGGTGAACTCTCTCCCTCTGAGGTAGCTGGAAATATTTGGCTTTAGAGCAGGTCAGACTACTTGGCCGCCTAGCTAAGTATTAACTACGACGAGCAGCAACTATCCAAGGTCTTAAGCAGAGGTCTTCTCCATTATCTGCAACCTCATCCTTTTAAATGGAGACAGCAGGTTTGAAACTGAGACTTTATGCTTGCGAGGTGGTATGTACTATATCACTGAGGTGCGGTGCCTTTCCAGTTGCAAAAGATAAATAGGTTTTGGTGATACACTATTCTAAGGATCTGACTCGTTGCCACATTTGGAGCGGGGAAGGAAAACCGTTGCCTTTCCCTGTAACTTGGTTACGTTGCTTGAGACAGCTGGAACTATTCATTTTAGAGATACTTTTCTGGGACACACCACTAGGCTGCATTCACATGGCTGTTTATTTTAGTTTCACGACTTTTCACTGCCTCTCAATTTCCACATTATATTTGAGCTTTCACTTGGCATAAAAGCCACTTCTGGAACTATAGTGGAATATAGTGCGAGTTTAATACAGTCGTACCTTGGTTTTCAAACAGCTTAGTTCTCGAACGTTTTGGCTTCCAAACACTGCAAACCCGGAAGTGAGTGTTCCGGTTTGCAAACGATTTTTGGAACCTGAACATCTGACGAGGCTTCTGCGGCTTCCGATTGGCTGCAGGGGCTTCCTGTAGCCAATCAGAAGCTGCACTTTGGTTTTCAAACATTTTGGAAGTCGAATGGACTTCCGGAATGGATTCTGTTTGACTTCCAAGGTGAGTTATTTGCTTCCAGCAAAAAAAAACACAAAAAACCCATTTGCAAATAATATGGAAATGAGTGCTAAACTTGAGCTATATTCCGCTATAGTTCTGGAAGTAGCTTTTACATTTTGTGAAAACTCAAATCATGGAAACAAACAGGGGAATCTCCTGAAAATGGAATAAACTGCAATGTGAATGTTACCCTACTCTCTCTAGGTTGCACACTTGTTTCTGGTCTGAATGATCGGTGGTGATGATAGTTTTCACCTTGCAACAAATGGATCTGAGTTGATATCCTTTTAGCCCTAACCTGTATGAAATAATCTGATTGGGAAAAACAGAGGTGGGATACCGATAAGACTTAAATAATATCAGAAAGTGACCACGTGGGGCTTTATGTGTGGCTATTAGGCAGTTTTTCCTATAAACCAGGCGAGTCACCATCTCTTCATAGCCTTGGGTGGGTGGGAGATATCAACTAGAAAACATATACAATGTTCTAGTCAGTTCATAGTCATTCTAAAGAAAAAGTAGCTGGCTGTTATTTGAGTGGTGGAGATCTGACAATAGTGGGATCGCTTCATACAAATGGGCTTTAAAAGATTAACTGTTGATTTAAATAGAAACGACAATCTCTTAGCATTTATCCTAGTCTATTATTAAGCAGTCCTTTAGCAGAGATTTGCTTTCTTCCTCTTGACTGTTTATATCTGGTGAAGAACTGTTGTTTTTTCTCTGTTGGTATACTAAGGATTCCACTTCCATCCTTTGTGTTCATGTTATATCATCGAACCATTGACCTGAATCATTTTAAAGGTGTTTGCAGAGGGACCTGCTTCACTCCCTCCTCATTCATGTAGAAGTTTTGTACACTAGAGAACCCATCTGGTATTTCTTCAGCAATTATTTTCTCATGTTGAGCATTATATCCTTGTCCCTTTGCACCCAAATTTACTGTGTAAGTGAAAGCTTGGCTTGAAATTTTCTTCCTTTTATTTTTTAGAGTTGTGCATTCCTTTCACAGCCTCCTACACACAATAATAATAATAATAATAATAATAATAATAATAATAATAATAATAATAATAATAATAATTAATAGTTTATTATTTGTACCCTGCTGAGTTTCCCCAGCCACTCTGGGCGGCTTCCAGTTGAGTGTTAAAACAATACAGGTATATAGGACCGAGGCCATTTAGGGCTTTAAAGGTCAGCACCAACACTTTGAATTGTGCTTGGAAACGTACTGGGAGCCAATGTAGATCTCTCAGGACCAGTGTTATGTGGTCTCGGCGGCCACTCCCAGTCACCAGTCTAGCTGCTGCTTTCTGGATTAATTGCAGTTTCCGGGTCACCGTTAAAGGTAGCCCCACGTAGAGCACATTGCAGTAGTCCAAGCGGGAGATAACTAGAGCATGCACCACTCTGGCAAGGCAGTCTGCGGGCAGGTAGGATCTCAGCCTGCGTACCAGATGGAGCTGGTTGACAGCCGCCCTGGACACAGATTTAACCTGCGCCTCCATGGACAGCTGAGAGTCCAAAATGACTCCCAGGCTGCGCACCTGGTCCTTCAGGGGCACAGTTACCCCGTTCAGGACCAGGGAGTCCCCCACACCCATCTGCCCCCTGTCCCCCAAAAACAGTACTTCTGTCTTGTCAGGATTCAACCTCAAACTGTTAGCCGCCATCCATCCTCCAACCGCCTCCAGGCACTCACACAGTGACCTTTAAAGCCCATCCCCTCCTCAAATAATTGCTGTTTGTTAAGGGTTGCCATGAATTGTAACTCCTTGGGAGGTAAACTAGAATCCACAGTGTGGATGCAGCTATTGCCATTATGGAAGGTATTAGGAATGGAGATTCCAAATAGAACTTCAGAATATTTTAATAGAAAGTAAAGAACATGTCTCTCTCCCCGACTTTCTCAACAGATGCCAAGATGAATGTCCAGTGGGAACCTTTGGAGTACAATGTGCAGAGACGTGCCAATGCATGAATGGTGGAAAATGCTATCACATTAGTGGTGCATGCCTATGTGAGCCAGGATACACAGGAGAACGCTGCGAAACAAGACTGTGCTCTGAAGGTGTCTATGGTCTCAAATGTGACAAAAAATGCCCCTGCTATTTGCCAAATACTCACAGGTAAGTTTCTAGAACTTTTGACAGACATTCTTGTTCTATGCTGGTCCGGGCAGCTTCAGTTGGCCAAATATAGAGGGAGCTAGACTAAGGTCTTATAAGACTATAAGGAGGTTTCTCTTGCTTCTCTGCAGTATTGAGATGGCAGTCTTGGTAGCTACTAACCATAGGTCTGAAGCTCCTTGGTTTCTAGTCCAATGTGCCAGTACCTGGAAGGATGGTTAGTTTTCCCATTCATTTCTCAGAAAAGAATAGTGAAGATTGCTTGTATACAGGAAGTCTTGACTGGCTTTTCTAAGTATCAGTCATTTTGTGCTGCAGTTTTACCAATTGCGGGCGATAGGTAGAATTAGTTAAGTGGTTGAATCAGGTTGAATTTGGGAATAAATGAAAACACTTTTGTGAGAGAGCAGAAGACAGCTGCTGTTTCAAAAAGGGGAAGGGAGCACAACTGTATGCACACAAGCCTGGGCATGCGTGCAGAGGGGCTAGCTGCATTTAATCCAGTATTTAAGATGGATATACATTTTTAACCAAGATTGCTGTGGCAAGCAGTCAGAGAGCTAATCCTTACATGGTGGAATCCATGGTTTTTATCAGTTTATGGTTCAACAGTTGCACCAAGCGGCAGAGAAGCTTTAAAATAAATGTTTCCGCTGTTCTGTGGCATCATGATCAGCAAGGATTATATATTTAAACATTGTGATTGCTTGATGTGTTCAGTAATTGACATGGGAGCCAGTTACATTCCTTTCTCCTTTTCATTATCGTGACTTTTCACTGGTTTGCTTCCTGTTTTCCCATGTGCCATTTCCCCCGTGAGCAATAAGTAATATAGTAACTACTAGGTTGAGCTAGTTAAGTGAAGAAAGTTTTACCAAACCAATACACCTTGCTTCTGTTAAAATCTGTATGTAGGAGCTATGATTAAGCTTTTAAAAGATTAACTAAAGTCTGCTATAAACATTTTACATTGACAAGAATGTATGGCACAGCACTGTGTAGCATTTCTGATATTTCAAGGATAATGCTTGATTCATGTTCAACACAGCTGTTCATTTATACCACTGGAAAGACAGCTTTGGTCAAGTCAAACTGCAAATGTTCAGATGTAAACAGAAGCATGTGACTATTTTTGAACCTGTTTTTGACATTTCCTCTATTCTGTGACAAATGGAATGGACTTAGAAATAATGTAGGCGTGGGAGCATCTGTTTGTTAATTCTACAGTTTACTTCAAAAGAGCAAATGTTTTAAGTTGGCAGTATAGGACGAAAGCAAAACATTTCAGATATGCCTGAACATATCCAAAATATATTCACGTCTCTTTAAAAAGTGTGTGTTAACACACTTCATGCACCATTCAATAGCATAAAAACATTGGATTTCGCTGCGGGGTAGTCATACGTGGGTGGCGCTGTGGTCTAAACCACTGGGCCTCTTGTGCTTGCCGATCAGAAGGTCGGCGGTTCGAATCCCCATGGCGGGGATTATGTCCCAGCTCCTGCCAACCTAGCAGTTCAAAAGCACACCAGTGCAAGTACCGGTAGATAACTAGACACTGCTGTGGCAGGAAGGTAAACAATGTTTCTGTGTGCTCAGGCTGCTGTCACAGTGTCCCATTGTATCAGAAGCGGTTTAGTCATGCTGGCCACATGACCCGGAAAGTTGCCTGGACAAACACTGGCTCCCTGGGCCCGAAAGCGAGATGAGTGCTGCAACTCCATGTTGCCTTTGACTGGACTCAACCGTCCAGGGGTCCTTTACCCTTTTTTTACCTTTAGTCATACACTATTTTCCATCAGTCTCTTATCCTCAGCAATAGGCCCCTTCTTTCTTCTCAAAGAAGGTCTGGGGCACGGAAGCAAGTTTCTTCCTTTCAAAGTACTGTATTGCTGACGTCTGCCATTCAAAGCTTTGACTTTCACAACAGTAGTCACCATGAAAATGCTGATGTGCACTCATACCCTGTTTGTCTCAGAGGCATCTGGTTGGTCACTGGAAAGTAGGATGTTGGACCAGCTAAGCCTTTGGTCTGATATGGCCATACCCACAGAATGATAAGAATCATACCTAGGAGTATAGGCACAGTGTATCTGGCATCTCTGCATAATTTGTCACTGGCATTAAAGTATTTGATTAATTGCAGATTTAGATACTAATTTGATGTCCTGCGTGCAAGCAGATTCCCTAAGATGTGAACTTAAGAGATGAGTAGGTGCCGCATTTCTTAACATCTGTGTGCGCTGTGCATTGCCAATTAAACTAACTAAACACGAGCCATCAAAAGCTTCCAAAGTGTTTCTGCTTCCTATATTTTAATTACAAATTACGGAATACTAATTTTGGTGTCAATCAATATGTGTGCAGCTATGGCTTCCTAGCACACTGTGGCTGGGGAACAGGGCTACAGAATATCAATGTCACAGTTTGACTTCTACTTAAAGAGAAAGAGAGAAAATGAACGAACAGGGATTTCCTATTCCCCAAAGACTTAAAGAAGAACAAGTGGAGCTGTGCTTATTCAGTGGGGCTTTCCTAGCTCCTACCGCTGCACCCGATGCATCTGCTCCTGAGAGTCAAGAGGCCCTCTGGAACATTGTGGGATGAATCTCAAGGAATGCAGCGGAACTTGTTGTGCAAGAAGAAGTGATATGGGAAGCAGCCATAGTTCAGTGGTTAAGATCGGTATTACCGTATATACTCGAGTATAAGTCGACCCAAATATAAGCCGAGGCACCTAATTTCCCTACAAAAATGTGGGAAAGCTTATTGACTCAAGTATAAGCCGGTTCACCTTTGCCAATGTGGTAGAGGAGGAACGAGCAGCCCAAAGCAGCCCTTTGGGCTGCTCCTTCCTCTTCCTCCTTTGCTGCTGTGGAGCTCACCCCATCGCAGGGTTTCGAACCGCCATTCTTCTGATCAGCAAGCCCTAGGGCTCTGTGGTTTAACTCACAGCGCAATGTTCCCTTGTGTTATACAGAGAAGGCTAGGGTCCTGTCCTGTTTAAGCAGGAGCTAGGGAAAGTGAGCACCTGTGGTGTTTTAATACTTCCTTAACTGATAGGCTTTCTGCCTTCTGGGGTCTAAAGTTTGCATTTATGTGAGCAGTTCAGGAATGGAACAAGCTGCCTGGGGAGAGTAAAGAACCACCGTTCTTGTACACTTCTTAAGGAATGGTTGACTTGAGTATAAGCCGAGGGCAGCTTTTAAAGCACAAAAAGTGTGCTGAAAAACTAGGCTTATACTCAAGTATATACGGTATCTACATGGACTGGCAGCAGCCCTTCAAGATTTCAGACTGGGGTCTCACCCAGCTCTACCTAGAGATGCCAAGGATTAAACCTGACACTTTCTGCATACAGAGCAGATAATGTACCAATGGGCTACAGTCTTTCCCCTTTAGATACTTAGACGGCCAGCTTCACTTAGATTCGCATTTACTGAGCTGCGATTCAAGCTATGCCCTCCACCATCCTGGGCGGACGATATAACAAGGTACTGTTCAGAGACAGACTCTGTATATGTGGGCAACCGCAGGTGGAAGACATGTTGCACTGTTTACTATTTTGCCCACTATACATTGGACCTCGGAGGGGTCTGTACACCCTACCGTCTGTACAGGAAAGTTGTCTCTTCCTGTCAGAGAAGGTCCTATGGCTTCTTAGCAATGTAAACACTTCAGTGACTCATAAAGTCACCCACTTTTTGCTTTGGCAGCCAAAAAGATCGGGAAAAAGACCCTGGACCAGGCATAGGCAACCTTCGGCTCTCCAGATGTTTTGGCCTACAACTCCCATGATCCCTAGCTAACAGGACCAGTGGTCAGGGATGATGGGAATTGTAGTCCGAAACATCTGGAGAGCCGAAGGTTGCCTATGCCTGCCCTGGACAATATAGGCATGAACTGTAAGGGAGACACAGAGATCTAAATACAGACCATTATTTGTGGCGCAACACCCCTTTTGCTTGTATTTCTTTTTGATTCAGATTTGTTGTGGCCAATAAACTTATTTAGATTGGGTCCTTAGATGGAAACACCTGTCTTTTCCCACTGATACAATGTCCATGGGAGGGAACACATGTCATCATCTTCCATCACTCCCAGGATTATTCGTCACCCCCAGGATCATTTGAAGTGTGCACACCAGGAGCCGCAGTTTCTCACTATGTGGAAAGACTATTAGCTCTTTAAGAAGTTTTTGTTTATTTTTTTTAAAGCAGCATTTGGATATTGGGGATAGGAGCGCTCTTAAAGTTGGAGTACTCCTTGGCATGGAGCTGTCGTCTTGGGTTTTGAAAACAGGCTACATGCAGCACGCCTGTGTAGGTGAGCACTTTGCACATGCCTCTTCACATAAGGAGAACTGAGCACCATTGCAGCAAGCCTACTACCCATATAATTTTCTCTGACCTTCTCAAATGGAAAATAATAATAATAATAATAATAATAATAATAATAATAATAATAATAATAATTTATTGTTTGTACCCTCCCATTTGACTGGGTTGCCCCAGCTACTCTGGGCAGCTTCCAGCAAATATAAATACATAGTAAAACATCAAACATTGAAAACTTTCCTAAATAGGGCTGCCTTCAGATGTCTTCTAAAAGTCAGATACATTGGTACCTCGGGTTACAGACTCTGCTAACCCAGAAGCAGTACTTCGGGTTAAGAACTTTACTTCTGGATGAGAACAGAAATTGCATGACAGCGGTGCGGCAGCAGCAGGAGGCCCCATTAGCTAAAGTGGTACCTCAGGTTAAGAACAGTTTCAGGTTAAGAACGGACCTCCAGAACGAATTAAGTTCTTAACCCGAGGCACCACTGTAGTTGTTTATTTCCTTGACATCTGATGGGAGGGTGTTCCATAGGGTGGGTGCCACTACTGAGAAGGCCCTCTCCCCAGTTCCCTGTAGCATTACTTCTTGCAGTAAGGGAACCACCATAAGGCCCCCGGAGCTGGACCTCAGTGTCTGCTGAACAATGGGGGTGGAGACGCTCCTTCAGGTATACTGGGCCGAGGCCATTTAGAGCTTTATAGTCAGCACCAACACTTTGAATTGTGCTCAGAAATTTACTGGGAGCCAATGTAAATCTTTCAGGACCAGTGTTATATGGTCTCAACGGCTGCTCCCAGTCACCAGTCTAGTCGCTACACTCTGCATTAATTGTAAACTGCCTTGAAAACCAAAGATTGAAAATTAGGATCAAATATTTCAAATAATCAAATAATAATAAATAATCTTAATCTGCTATGACTCCCAAAGATTTCAGAAACATGTAACACATAATATAGCAGCTAGAAAAAATATGCACTTCCTGTTCTATGCAGATTGGAGTTTAATGGAAAACTTACTTTATATTTGTGTGTCTGCTTTTATGCTTTTTGTTTTACTCTCATAAGAAAACCAGTGTCTTTTGGTGGTCACGGCATTTAGTAATAGTGATAAAGAACATCAAGCATTAAGAAAGTTACATTAAATGAGCAAGGAGTCTTACAGCGAGGATTTGCCCCCCAAATCACTGAAGGAAGGCCATCTTCAGCCATAATTCATTTGATGTGTCTGGATTTTGGTACATCCTCCCCCTTCAGGATGCCTTGGGGAATATTACTTCAATCAGTGATCAGAGTCCATCTTTAAACAAGCTGTCTATTGTAAACATAATTGATCTGGATATTAAGACTTCCCTTTGGTGAGCGCTAAGCTGAGTGCTTTGTCTGCCAGAGAACCACAGAGCACCCCTTTGTGTCCATTTTCCCGGCACATATATCTTAGCGCAGCTGATGGTGTCCATTTGTTACAAGACAACAGCTGTGTGGCTGTTATTGAATGAAGCTGCTATTGAATGGAGCTGCTGTTTTCAGGTAAAGACAGCTGGTCTTTCACCAGGTATGGAAACCACAGGCTATCCATATTCTCCAAGGTTGTAAAAGTGCCCCTGACCTTTCTTCTGTAAAAGTGATTTGGCGTCATTTCAAGGAAGGAAATCCATTGCAGGCTAGCACACCACTTTAAGCAAGGGGAAGCATATATAGGTTTCTTACTCAGAGCCAAACTACACATGAATTAAATGCATATTTGCACAGGATTTATTTATTTTTTTAATTCAGATTCACAGCATCAGCTGTGAGGCTCACATGTATTATGGCAAGTACAGCAGACATGGAAGGAATTTAACCCTTTCTTCCCTTGCTGTAGGAATCCCTGCTCCGAAGCTCGTATTTGCTTTGGGATGAAATTCCACACTGCACGTTAAGTGCAAGAATGCCTTTTAACACCTTATCTTTAGTCTTAACTCACAAAGAAGTTCATGGATGTATCATAAAGGAGCACTAAGTTACAATATGGTCTTCATAATAAAGCAGAATGCAAATTATGAGCATGAGCTTAGTTGGTAGTCAGTTTGTGGGAGTAGGTGGGTGAGTTTCACCCTAATGAGCCATCAGTGAAACACAGAGGTTTTTCTGCTTAATTTGATGGTTTGATGGTTGTTTATTCGGATTACTTTTGTCACAGCCCACCCCAGAAATGAATTCTAACCATACCCATGTGACAGGAAATTTTCCACAATACAAATGAAATGTTTTTAATTATTTAAGATATGAAATAAATAGAAGTCTTTTTTACTATTACCTAAGTAACATAATATTACAGTATGTGTTCCTGTAATATCAGTTATCACTCCAATGCATGCATTTTCATTTTATTTTTAAAGCCCTCTGTGTGAAATCCTTTTATAATGTGTCTGTAAGAGTATTTTGCTGCATTGGATTCTTGGTGTCATATTTAACTCCAAATGTTTTATTCCTTTCATGCCTTGGTCACAGCTGTCATCCTATGTCTGGAGAATGTTCCTGCAAGCCGGGCCGGTCTGGACTCTACTGTAATGAGACATGTTCCCCGGGATTCTATGGAGAATCTTGTCAACAGATTTGCAGTTGCCAAAATGGTGCTGACTGTGACAGTGTGACTGGAAAATGCATCTGTGCCCCAGGATTTAAGGTAAACAATTTCGATTGCCATTGACTATTCCTCATTGGCTGTCTCAGCAGCTATAAGTCCTTTGGACACAGTAACTGCGTTTTCCTGACGCTTCCCACTTGATAATTTTTATGTCTTACGTGATTTGTCAGATGTCATAAAGGCCACTTCTGAGAATCTAGCGGAAGTCTAGCGTCCATTTCCACATTAATAGCCTTCAGGGGAAAAATAAAGTCTGTTTACAACCTCGTTAACCCGGAAAATGGTTGGATGAAAGAAATTTGGGGTGGTATGCAAGTGTACAGGTCTTTCTTGCCATTTTCATGTGTGGATCATGGGGGAACAGAAGCACATAAAGGGTGTGAATGAAATTTAGTGTGCCACGGTTCTATGTTTATTTTAAAAAGCAACAGTTGAATAGTGCAACAGTGGAAAGGGAATGTTAGAAATCAAGATAGAAGCAGTAACATTGTAACCAGGAAAACTAACACAATATTCGCCACTTCTGAATGCGTCCACTGAGTTGCTTGTAGTGATAACTGATAAAATGTAGATGAACCACTCACCTTAAAAAAAAATCAACTGAATTAAAAAATGTATGTCGGCAGGGGGATAGCTTAAGATCACACCTACAGGTTATGGAATTCAATAAAGCAATCTGTTAGAATCTCCTCACCTGTATTTGAGAATAAGAAGAATGGAAAGCTGCTAAGTCCATTTGCCCTCCTTGGGCGGGCGGTTTTGCGGGCAGGTACCACGTCTCCCCTGTGAACCAGCCTATTGCCAGCCGGATCGTACTCCTGCCTCCAAATTGGCCCTGTGCCCAGAAAAAGGATAAATACCTTCCCAGCAGGGCCTGTGGAAAAGAAGCAGGAGGAACTATTGGAAGTTCCAGTCCAGAGATTTAAGTGACAACGTGTAGTTCTCATTATAAATCAAATTATTGGTGTAAACCTGACATCTAATGTAGCATCCAATCACCTGTGTTTATATAAAAATGTAATGCTCATAATACAATCTTAAAAGCAATCGTAAAAAGTTCTGCTGAGTTATACTTTTTGCTGTTGTTCTTTCCATCTGTTCTACTTACATTGTATGCTTCTATTGCCTTTGATTGTCTCTGCTTATAGTAGAAGTAACATGAATAAGGGATTTGTGAAATGATGCATTATCTTTCAAGCCAACTAATATGAAATTAGTATCTTTTATTAATGATGATGTGGCAATCTAGCAGGTTTAGCTTCCACTGTTAAATTTTCTTTGTGTCAGAAAAGAAATAGCAGCAACTGGATGTATAAGCTAAACCCCTTCGCTAACTTGCTAGAGCTTAAGTAGGGGGACATAACACTCAGATGTGCATATGAATTTCCGTGAAATTGAAAGCAGTAGGCACCATGTGCACTTGGCTGCACATTATTCTGTGCATCAAATTTTCACCTGCAGTTCCTAAGAGCTAGGGCGTCTGAGACACTCTGCAGAGTTTCTGTATAGCATGACAGAAAAGATGAAAACACTGCGGAAATGCAAATTTTACACATTCTTATTTATTATAGATTATGCACTTCCTAATATTTGCACAACTTCAGAGTGAGCAAACGGATATCTAGAATGCACTAAGATACTTTCATAAATTATATTTTTCCTGCCTGGGGATAATCTCAGTAAGAAAATATGTTTATGTTGCATGTTTATTTGTTTGCTGTGAATATGCTATGTGCAAGCAGTCAGTAGGTGCAGATTATCTCTTACACAGAGATGTAGGACAATGCATATGAAGATATATGCTCTGCTTTAAAATTCAATAATGGCAATTATTCATTCAGAGACTGCTTGTGTAGTCATTGAAATCAAAAGGTATCAACAACTTTCCTTTTCATTGCAATTTGGCTTTTCTTTTTGTCAACCATGTTTTAGGGTTCTGATTGCTCTATTCCTTGCCTTCTTGGAACATATGGAGTAAAATGTTCCTCAACATGCAACTGCAAAAATGAGGCCATCTGTTCCCCTGTGGATGGTTCTTGTACCTGCAAAGCAGGTAGGATAAATAATGTACTACATGTAATGCAGGAGTCAAATGAAACATTAATTTATTTTTTTAAGGCAAGAAGTGGGACATGGATTTTAAATCACTTACTAACTGGATGTTAAGGCACAGGGCTGCTGGGACCTTTTAATGTTACCAGAGGTGTTAAATATAAGCAAAACTGCAAAATGAAAAAGTAAGAATGGAATCCCCCTCCCCACTTCTGTGGTTTCTAAGCACTGCTTATGCATCCATGCTCTTCTCAATATCTCAACAAATTCTGCAGTACTGAGGAGTTGAGACAATCAAACGGAGCACAAAAACATGATTTTCAAATAATATTTGGGGATGCTAGCATCATCTCAGAAAGGAAATGTCCAACATAACAAATAAGCAAATGAAAAAGAGCTATAAGATAACAATTGTAACCAGCCCTTGACTATAGGAAATGCATTTTTATTTATTGGGTTAAGTGCACAGTGGCCTGCGTCAACAAAATGCCTTTCCTAAACAGCTAATTATGCAGCTAGGGATTCTGGTCATGAGACAAATTCATCACAGAACATGTGTTTTGAATAACATATTGATTAGATTCAGCACAGAGTTACTTTTCTTCCCCTTGCTGTAAATGAAGTATAAAATTAGGAATCCTGTTTGTGTCACTATTGATTACACAGAGTTGCATTTATTTGTAATTTTAACTAGAAGGGGCATCTCCACCACATTTCCTATGCTTTTATGGACCAAAATGTTTACAAGTATCAGCTTAAAACTAATTGTTCTTTGACATCTCAGATCCTTTTTAAGGAAGGCTCCTTTCCCTTCAGCTCTTATATATTTGTATCTTACTCTCACATACAATATTCAGGGAAAGGTAGTGATAATCCCTACTGGGTAATTTCTAACATCTATCTTTTTTAAAAGAAGCTGTGTGTTATGCTAAAATTCTTAGTCAAAACTGTATCTTCACATCAGAAGTCTATCTGGCCCCCAGGACTCTCCCTAAACTGGCCTGAACCCTGCCTTGTTACTGCATAGTGACCTTGCCAGCATTTCACTTTTGATAGTAGCAAAGCTCAGCTCCTCTCCATGTCCATTTGGCATCTTAATATTCCTAAAATGTAAGGCCCCCCTGGGCTGGATAGGTGTGTGGGTATCTGATTTTGCATGACTAGAAAGTAACCTATTGTACAAAGTCATATTTATTGCTCTGTCTGCTTTTGCCTCTCAGACCTGCAGTCCCCAGACATGTAGTCCCCAGAAAGTTGTCCACAAGGGAATTTGGCCCTCCCTTATCTATAGGTCAGAACATTGCATTACTGGTAAATTAAAATGGTAGGAGACCACCATGGATAGGAGCTCAGTTTGGCTTTGATTCAGTTGTGGCACTGCTGCCCACCATCCACTAAAATCCCACCCAGGAAGTCGGCAGGCAGGGTGGTGAATGGCACTGTTGGTGCCACTGCAAAGACAGCAGAATATAAGAAGAAGGGGGGAAAGACAGTTGTGGCCATCTTTCAGACAGGGAGCCCATTGATTGCACAACACTAAGCATCCCCTGAAATCTGACATTGATTGTTGGAAGAAATAGGCAGGAAGAATTTGAAAATTAGAACTCTCTACTGAAAAGAGGTGTTTTGTTTTCATTGGGGTAGGTTGGCATGGAGTTGACTGCTCTATAAACTGCCCTAGTGGGACATGGGGTCTTGGCTGCAACTTAACATGCCAGTGCCTTAACGGAGGGGCATGCAATACTCTGGATGGAACTTGCACCTGTGCTCCAGGATGGAGAGGAGAAAAATGTGAATACCCTTGCCAGGTAATTAAACACATTCCACTAAAAGGTGGGGTTTGTGATTTTCAATATTCATAGAAATGTTTAAACTGTCCTGCTAAATTTAAGATGTTACACTGTTTAAAGGGGTGTATGGAGTGCTAGGGGAGGGGTAATACCTCTGGTGGGGGACATGTTGTCTTCCTTCTGGGGTAGTTTTGTCCACCTTTGGTCCCCACCCTGCACTCTGCTCTCACCTGTGGTTCCTAAAAGCTGTCAGCGTGCAACAGAGGCCACACCCTGGGAAACAGCTTTGACTGGCCGGCTAAACAAGAACAATAGTGGATCCAATGGTCAAGAAGGTGGTTTCTGCATGTGCTGTAGAGGGAAGTGAGGGGTAGATGGGGTGAGGGGCAGATGGGGTTCATCAGCTTGGAAAGGTCTGATCCTAAACCTAGAACTGCCTTGTGGGATATCTTCAGGAAAACAAAAGGATAAGGAGTAAACCCTACACACATCTAGAGTGGATTCCCTACAATGGTCAAATGGCACCTTTTATGCTTCCGTCTGGCTTCTCTTGCACCAAGCTGGTGACAAAAGTATTCTTCTCTTTTCCTTTAGACCACATCAGTAAGGTCAAGAGTGGGGTCTTGTTGTTTTGACAGCCCAGGACCTCCATACACTCTCCATCTAGTGTGGGCGAACTGGTTGCACTCCCCTAAATCCACCTCTGAATTATAGCTGTACTTATGACAGTTAATCTTTGGTGGCAAAGATAAACCTGTAGCTAGATAATCCAGTCAAAATCTCACACCTCTTTTCATTTCTTTTAAATCTAGCCATGGTGTTAGTGCATTTGTATGAATGAGAGAGCGATTGGATCAGGACCCCATGCTGTTTCCCCTGATCAAAATCCCCCCTTCCGAGCTGCTTTGAGGCCTGTTAGGGAAAAAACATAAGAACATAGGAAGTTATCTTATGCTGAGGCAGACCACTGCTCCATCTAGCTCAGTAATGTCAGTGCTGACTAGCACCATGGTTTCAGACAGTGGACATTCCCAACCCTACCTTAGACTTTCTGCATCCAAAGCAATTGCTCTGCCACTGAGTGATGTCCTTTCCCTGTACAAATATATGAAAATCAGCCAGGAATTGCTTTCTATCCAATCAACTGGAGCCCAGAAATTTGAAGCTCTAAACCACTTGCATACCAATCCCATCTAAAATTTACTGTTTACATTCAGCATTCTTTTGTCTTTTTTCTGACAGGATGGCACATATGGGTTGGACTGTTCAGAGCGCTGTGACTGCAGCCATGCAGATGGCTGTCATCCCACTACTGGCTATTGTCGCTGCCTCCCAGGATGGTCAGGTACATTTGAAATGAGTGGGGCAATAGTGCAGCAGCATCCAAAGTATGATAGGGTTTTACCATTGTTCTCTAAATCAGGCGCGGGGAACCTTTGGCCCTCCAGGTGTTGCTGAATGGCATCTCCCAGCATCCCTGTTCATTGACCATGTTTGCTGGGGCTGATGGGAATTGTAGACTAGAGCATCTGGAGGGCCAAAGGTTGTCTAACTGTGCTGTAAATGGATAAGATCTAGATCAGTTTATTCCATGGACAACAACTATTGCCTGCACATAACAACTATAAGAACCAAATGACACAAAATGTTGGAAATGGTTTGAAAGCAGCATACTTAACCAGGAGAGTTATATTTTGGGGGAAATTGAGTCACGGGTCCCCAATCCAAAATAGGTTTCCCATCTTGATCAGGGGCTCACGCCAGTTTTTAAAATGAAAAATTGCAACCTCCCTGTTTGGCCCCAAAGTAAAACAGTATCTTGGGGGCAAAATGAAACCAGGAGACAGTGACTTTCAGCACAAAAATGGTGCTTTCTCTCTCCTTTGCCTCTTTCAAGCAAGGTAGCTGCAGGGCAGACTGCATCTGCTGAGTGCCTGGATAGGCGATCACCTGGGTATTCTATGTATGCCACTCTTGAGTTACATGAGGAAAGAAAACCATGATATAAATGTACTAAATATACATAAATAATCCTGTTCATGGAGCAAGAGGATTCTACTCCTTTTCTGTAATGGCAGATAATCTCATGGTTATTCCAGGAACTGAATGTTATGGGAAGATCACTTCCTGGTGAGTTGGTGGCTGGCACTAACTGTTTCCCTCTCTGCAGCAGTGGTGGGGCTATTATAATGGTCCATTCCTAGAGGTTAATGGAATCTGATGGGAGTCTCTGAGACCCGTCAGTGAGTTTTCCCTTGGAATGGTTCCTGTCAGGAGCCATGAGACAGTTTAGTGGTGAGAACTGAAGAGCAAGGCAGGACCAAAGAACAAGCCAGGAACCAGGACCAAAGAACAACCGGGAATACTGGAAGACACAATGGCTCAGGAAGACCTACTTGCCTAAGCAAGACTCAGCTAGAAAAGAAAGTCTTTTATGCTCCTTCCTGCCCACTGCCCAGAAAGATCCAGTGGTAACTTTGGATGGGCATAGTCAACCCAGAAGGATTTTCACTAAGAAGACTGCTGGCTGCAGTTCACTGGCTCTGGACATGGAGCATCCATTCAGCTCCCTGGTTTACCAAGAACTTTGGGGCAATTCAGCAGATAGGGATATGGCTTGAATGCAAGTAATGGAAAATGTGGTGTGAACCTACCAGGACCCTGAAATCATCCTCTGAGACCCCTCTTTGTGTTCATGAGAGGTCTGGAGGGTGGCAACATGAGAATGGGCCTTCTCTGCAGTGGCTCCCCATCTGTGAAATGTTCTTCCCAGGGAAGGTCACCTGGTGCCTTCATTATACACCTTTAGGTGCTAGGCAGAAACCTTCCTCTTTAACCAGACCTTTAGCTAATTGATATCCGATGCCCTTCTATATGTGCTGTGGGAGGGAGGATTATTTATGATGCATTTTGTGTTTTTTATATTGTAATTTTATGCTGTGAACCACCCTTAGATCTATGGGTATAGGGCGGTATGCAAATTTTAATATCTCATCTTTGAATCTCTCTGGTCCTAGTCATATGCTCTAAATTGGATGGAGGAACATGTGGCCCTCCAGATGTTGTCGCACTACAGCTTCCATAATCCCTTACCACTGTTGGCTGGGACTATGGTAAAGGATGACAAGAACTGAAGTCAACAACAATTGGCAAGCCACAAGTTCCCCATCTCTGTCCTGACCCCCTACACCAGACTGGCTGTCAGCAAGCCGGTGTGGATTTGAGGGTTGGTATTTTATGTCCTCATTGAACAATTCCACCTCTTCCGAAAGCAGCCATGTTGATGTCGTGCTTCAAAGTATGTTTGTAAGATCAGCAAATCTGGCCTCTGTTTGACAAGGATTTTCCATTAAACCATTATGAAAAGCACAGGTTTTTGTGGAAAGAGTTGAAGCATTTTACAGGTCATGGCACATTATTTTTTGCTGTGCTGTGACATTTTGTGGAAAATGTCAGGGCTTGCTGATAACTTTGGTGCAAGAGCACTTAAAAACTTATGTTAGGTCTCCAGTTTTGAAGTTTTACAAGTGTACTATGAGGCACTATAAACACTGGTAGGATAGCAGACTGTAATACTGATTTATGGATTAGTTCATTCTCTTTTAAGGCAGCAAATAGGACTGTGTTTGTCTACTGTAAGATTTTTTTGTTTTGTTTAACACAGCACCGTTTTGCATTCCTGATTGAGAGACCTGATAAAAGCATGTGCTCTTACCGCTAGTGCTGAAGTAGATACAAAGCAGCAAGGTGCTGGACCCCCAATCTAATACCTAGCCCCCCCCTCCAATTCATGTGTAAGCAGCACACTGTTTTCATGTTTGGCAATTCCATTGAGTTTTTCTTTCTCTTAAATTATCCTTTCCGACTGCCTCATCTCCTTGCTTAAGTACGCACTCACACTGCACTCTGGGTTGTTGTTTTTTTATGTGCCTGCGTTGTTCTGCTTGAAAATACTCTCCTGAAGTTTTTCTCTTAAGGATGCACCTGTGTTCCCTTGAGTGCCTGCCCTTACTTTAATAGGAAAATAGCTTTAAAGGAGTTAGAAGAAGTGTTGAAACTTTTTGTAAAAGATTTTCTGAGACCTCAAACCAAGCATATTGACCTCAGTAACTGTTTCATCAGGAAAACCAAGAGTTCTGTAGCATCTCAAAACTAATGGATTTATTATGGCAGAAGACTTATGAAGTTGATTTCAACACATGCATTTATATATTATCTTACTCTTTATATTCTGCCTTTCTTCCATCATGAAGCCTAAGGCAATATACATATGTTTCCTAGGCAATTGCCCAAACCTAGACAGGCTTAGCTCCAGCAAGGGGGATGGCCTCAGACCATGCACTGAGTTCTACAGGACTTTCCTTTCTTTCTTTCTTTCTTTCTTTCTTTCTTTCTTTCTTTCTTTCTTTCTTTCTTTCTCTGCAACAGATGAACATGGCTACACCTTTGGATGTGTTAATCAGGAGTTAGAGTACTATGAAACAGTTCCTGTGGGCATAGGCCTGTAGCAGAAAATACCACATATTGCTGATGATAAAAATATGATGGGGATAAATTAATGGGGATAATTATAGTTTTCAATGTAGGACTTACTTTGCTTTGCTGTATTAGCATCCTCATACCTAGTGTTGCTTGAAAATTCTAAAAAACAAAAGAAGTGTAAAAAGTATGAAAAACAATGCTTAAAATCAGTGCAGTTTTGAAATGTTCAGTCCACAATTTTGATTCAAAATAGCATCCAGTTGTATCCAAACATAGATGAAAAACCTGCTCCTTGATACCAAGAACCAGCAGGCAAAATTTGGTTATGGAATCATAAGAGCTGTCAAGATGCTTAGTGAACAAACAGCTTTTCAAAATATGTAGTGGAAATCAGGGGTGCCAACTTGAATGGAATATTGGGGGGGGGGGTAGGTAAGCCCCACCCACATAATCAATCAAAGGATATGGCACATGCACACTATTTGAATGGCAATGCTCTTCAACTTTTGGAGGGGCAGCCCCCTCAAATATTTTATTGAGGGAGTCGGACCCCTAGGGACCTCAGCCCCTAAGAGCTGGCCCCTATGGTGGAAATGTTGGTTTTGAAGAGACCTTTATTGTGGCTTTTCAATATAAGAAATTTCTCCTGGTACTCAATCTACTAGTTGTCGGTGTGAACTAGTTACTGGGTCTGCAACAGCAATGAAGGTGTGGAGAGTTGAGTCCCATTGTTGGGATAGGTTCTCCTTTGGGGTCAGTGTTGTTGGCCTGGATCTTACGTTCCACTGCCTCAGTGCAGTACATCACACTGTTGCATTACTAAAAGTACTTCACAACACGATCCTATATTTGCCTGCTCATAAGTCAACCCCACTGAGTTCAATGACCCTTCCTTGTAGGTGTGTGTATAATTTAAGTATTAACATATGTTGTTATAATGTGATATATATATATATATATATATATATATATATATATATATATATAAAAAACAACACATTATAACAACATAGATGTTACCACTCAAAGGATTATTTACTTCTTTCACACAATTACAGATGCTGCAGGAATGCTAATTTAGATGTGAAACACTTGGCATAGTCCTTTGAGCATTAAATGCATGAGGATTTCTTCAGAGCTGCTTAGCTGAAGTTTATCATGACCATTTAGCTATTGCCTAGCAACTTGCAAAGGCCATCAAAGAGTTCTTTGTCCATTATCCTGGCAAAAACTTTTCCTTACCAATCTGCTTATCAAGAATGAAATTTGCGTACCAACTTATTCATAATTCTTTTGTTTCATAAGGCACATTTTAAACATTCAGAGCTTCCTGGATACATTATTCATAATGATTTTAGTTAAAATTGTGTCGGAAGACTTGCATGCAAATTAGCCACGCAGCACTGTTGTCTGCAGTCTTAAATCATTCAAAAAAATAAGGCAGAGCTGTTTGCTGACATTTGTTATTCAAAATCTGAGCATGCACAAGTCTGCTGCAGATACAAATTCTCTTAGAAATTTTCTGTGTGAGCTATACAGAGATAAAATAAATATAATAGATTAATATTTATGGACAAGAATCTAAACTCATGAGAAAAAATCAGTTTAGCTATATATGTGCATATACACACACAGGTTTTCTCTCAGTCGGACTGATAAGCTGTGACAGCCAACACCTACACTATACATTTAAAACATATTTCTGCCCCTTTCACAGTCATGGCTTTCGCCAAAGAATCCTGAGAACTGTAGTTCAACCCTGACAGAGAAACAGTTCCCAGCACCCTTAACAGACTTCACTTCCCAGGATTATTTGGGGAAAGTGATGTGCTTTAAATGTGCTTTAAGTGTATTGTGTGAATGTGTGTGAGCCTTGGACTCTTGTATGTGTGGCCACAAGGAGTTAATAAGCTTTCATTTCTGTTAGTAACTAATCCCAGCTTGTTGTAATGTCTGAACTTGTCTTAAGTTGGCTTACCAAAGCACAACAACTTCCATTGGTAATTTATGAAACTTGCTTCTTTATATATTTCTTTAATGGCAACACAAAAATAACAGTCAAATACTTTGTTATATAAAGTGCAATCTTGGTTTTTGAGCTTCTCGGAAGCTGAATGATTCAGAACCTGAACGCCGAAAACCCGGAAGTGAATGCTTCCGTTTTCAAGCGCGCCTCGGAAGTCGGACAGCTTCTGAGGCGCTTTTCTCTATTGAAATTGCCTACTTCCTATTTTACCTCGGTTGTTGAATGTTTCAGAAGTCAAACAGTCTTCCTGAACGGATTATGTTCAACAACTGTACTCCAATCTGTGTCACAGAGTATGTACATTGCTTCAACTGGTCTTTCAATATTGCATTTTCTGCATATTTACATATGACTTCTGTAATCTTTGAGCATCCAAACTTAGCTTAGATAAGTCCTCCAAAATTAATTCTGAGAATTAAGGGGCTTCAGTTCCCAGGGTTAGAATTACTAAAAGAAAGAAAAGACAGCCAGTCTTTATGAAAAGTATCCTGGTACACAAGGATCAAATCATTCATTTCCTAATAGCAGCTTGTGTGGAAATTTCATATTACTGTAAAAATAAGGATTTTGCACTAGGATTATGGCAGTTAGCACTGGCTGAAGAACTCACACAGTACTGTAGGGTTATTGTGGCAGGGGCACTTTTTAAGCTTAGTTGCTTCTGCAAACAATAGTTAAAATAAACCTCAGTTTAGGGTTTGGATGTAACACAAAACTGTGATTAATAAAAATGGAAGCATAGATGTCCATACTTCTCATGGTTGTGCCAGAAGGGGAAGAGGGGGGTATAAAAGCTGTTCAGAATTACATGCAAATGCAGCCATGAACATCAACTTCAGATGAAATTGGGCTGAGTGTGTATGTCTGATGATATGTTTAAACATATGTCCTTTAAACCATTTTTACTTAAAATTCATTAAAACATGCCACATTGACCACCCAGAACTTTTTCAATTCAGCTTACTAATGTGCAACTTAGCACATGGCCATTGGAGAAGTCAGATGAAAACCAGTAAAAAAGCAAGTGGGGGCTATACACTGTATAATAGTGTTGTTTTTTTACTGGGTTCTACTGGAACCAGATTTATGCTCAGCTGTTTTCACTTGTCTCCTCCAAGCATATGCACATGAATTCCTATATCTGAGCCTGTATTTTAGAACTTTGCAGCATGTTCATGTTTTTTTCAGGTGCTGTGTTCCTGCAGCTTTCAGTGGCATATAAGGGGCCTCAGTATCTTTCACTTAGGAATCTCATTCAGATGCAAATCTAGGTGCCTCTGTTTAGGTTGCAAGTTGAAAAAGGTTGTTCTAAGCTGTTGAAAAATAAGGTACTTGGTGTCTTGATACAGAAAATTCTGTTAGCTAGGCAGACAAAAATCAGCTTGTAAAATGCTGATAGCATAACGAGTCTTCTGTGTCTTGGCAATCAGTTCAAATTCCATTCAAATTTGCGCATTCACTCAGGAAAAGTAGTCTCTTTATGGTTGCTCAGCATCCTGTGCAAAATTCGTTGTTGAGTTCTTGTCAAATTTCCGTGTGACGCATTTTCCACTACAGTTGCCTCTGGGGCAGCTTCTCTGACAGCCTTAAGTCAGCATCAGGGTCAAAGTTGCAAAGGTTTTGACCTTCATTCGCCTTTCTTCCATCGAACAGGAAATATTTCTCAGACAGGAGTCATCCCCTATATAACAGGTGGGTGGGACTGCTTATTGTACAGGCAGCCTCAGTAATGAATTGTCTTGCAGTCTTTCCCAGTTCTTCTGCAAACTGTGCAAAATAATTACTCTGGGGTGATTTAAATAAAGCTTCCTGTGCAAAACAAGGAGGGGGGGGGAGTCTGTTTTCCCAAGTTGCCCGTTTAAGAAGTCTAATAGCAAGTGGAGCTGAAGCACATTTTTCATGAAATACTTACAAAGCTAGTCATTCTTCTGGATTTAGCCCCCTTTTTCTTTAGCCGAATGATTCATTCAGTAGCTGTACGCTAATAATAAGTCAATTGATAATAGAAAGCACTGTAGACACAATAAGGTCTGAGAGCTGCAGTGGATGCCGACTGGCATTTGACATGAAAGGAGACTTCTGAGAAGTAATAAAAAACAAAGAAATCAAGGGAGTTAGTTTTACTAACTGTAAAAGAGGGGCGAAAAGACATGTGGTTCCTATGAGCCATTGTTGTGCTACTGTGGATCCAGAATTGGCCTCCACAGTCACTTACAGATTCACTGCTCAGACTGTGTTCATGGAAGACAATCTTACTCGGCTACAAGTGGTTGCCAAAGAAGAAGAATATGTGCTGGAGTTCTGCCCATGTTGTATAAACTTTTGCAAAAAGCAACGAGGCAAAACATCGAATGACCAAGTTCCTTAGCATTGCTAGCATTTTGAATCTGTCTTGTACTCCGCTTATTTCAGTTGGGCAGGAAACCTAGCAGTAATCAGATTACCAGTGCTTTCTTCTGGGTGGATACAGGGGTACATACACCCCTAAACATTTTGTGAATCTTTGTACCTTTGTCCATTTACTGTTTTTATTTTCCCCGATTTGAAGTATAAAATGGTGATTTTCTTGAGTCAAAATGAGAGTACCCCTAATCATTTTTAATAGAAAAAAACACTGAATTTAGTACATAAGTGGGTTTCTTCAGTAGCTGTTGCCTTGCAGATGTTCCTCATCCAAAACAGAAAAATAATAGTCTGAAACTAAACTTGGTTCCCCTCCCCCAGGGGAACGACAGGACCAGAAAAGGATAGGAAGAAAATGACTGGGTTTTTTTCTGGATAAACAACAAATGTCCTTCTAGCTCAGCGTCTGTTCCCATTCAGGATGGGACATTTCGGTTAATTTCCAGTCTGTGCCATTCCTGCATTAATTGCATTTAAAAATAATAACCCATGTGAAAATTCATATTTAAATATATACTTAAATACACAAAATATCTGTTTAAATGTGTATCTTACCATAATATATGTATTTCTAAATATATCGGGTTGTATCCAACACAGTGTGAGTGGTGTTCCACCAGTGCAATGACACTTCCTCTTCTCTCTCCTCACATAGTCCAAATCAGCTCTAGAGGATTCCCCCAACCCTTCAGAGCAGCTTTGGGGGTACACAAGGGGCTGCAGGAGAGAGAAGAGGAAAGTTCCATTGTATGAGTGGAAGTCTGTTGCACAAGTGGAATGGCGGAGTTGCATACAACACACTTTATATTAAAAACACACCATTTGAATGCATTCTGATATGTTGCATAAGGCACTGCAGAATTAACAATGCCTTTGCATGGTTCTTCCTTGCATCATTTTTCTTCTGATAGCTGTGCAGTGTTAGCAGCCTCATGCTTGTGATACCTTTGATTTGAGTGTTTTCCTCCAGTGCAGTTTGTGACAGCTCTGTCTGCTTGTACACTTGTAGGCATGCATTGTGACAGTGTATGTACTGAAGGACACTGGGGTCCAAACTGTTCGCTGTCCTGTTACTGCAAAAATGGAGCATCATGTTCGCCAGACGAAGGGATCTGTGAATGCGCCCCTGGCTACAGAGGCACCACTTGCCAAAGAAGTAAGCTTCTAAGTGTCTTGTTCTTTTATTTACTATGGCTGTGCTATAACGTTGAATGGTAGTATTGTAAACTACTAGTAGTATTGTAAGTTACTGAGGGACGCAGGTGGCACTGTGTTCTAAACCACTGAGCCTCTCGGGCTTGCCAATCGGAAGGTCGCCGGTTTGAATCTGCGTGATGCGGTGAGCTTCCGTTGCTCTGTCCCAGCCAACCTAGCAGTTTGAAATCATACCAGCATGAGTTCATAAATAGGTGCTGCTGTGGCGGGAAGGTAAATGGTGTTTCCGTGCGCTCTGGCTTCCATCATGGTGTTTCATCGCGGCAGAAGCGCTTTAGTCATGTTGGCCAATTGACCCGGAAAGCTGTCGGCAGACAAATGCCAGCTCCCTCAGCCTGAAAATGAGCACTGCGCCCCATAGTCGCCTTTGACTAAACTTAACCATCCAGGGTTCCTTTACCTTTTTTTTTTACCTTATTGTAAATTGAACCCAGTGCTAAGTACTACAATTTTCTGTAATTAGCACAATATGCACTTTCACTGTTACTAATAAAATTTGCTGTGGCAGTGATCTTGTTACTATTGTTTAATTTGTAATTTTGCATATTATCTATCTAACTACCCAAAATCCAACAAGACTGGTGTCTGACGCTGTGGAAAATGCATATGGTCGCAGAAACTATTGCCAACCGCCTTTGTATTGGGAGGAGGGGGGTAGATAAACAAGTTAGGACTGTTCCAAACATTGTACCACCTACGTAAAAGCTACTGGGAGAGAAACCTCTCTTTGATAGCAAACCCATGCTGAGGCTATAAACATTTCTAAGCTGTTTACCATATGGTTCAACCATAGTTCTAGGTAGAATGCTACTGGCAGCTGCTGGAACTAGCACAGCAACTTCCTGAACAATTTGGCTGATTCATGAGGAAGTGGTTTTTGGCCTTCTTAGCGCAAATCCATAATGTTTGGCTTTGTTTTAGTTGGAAGACAAGTAGGACAGATTCAGACACATTGAGAGAACGGTTATTTCTGGAATAAATGTGGAAGAAGGACTAAGAGAAAAACACACCAAAAATACAAATTACGTATACAAATCTTTATTTTTGCCAAGATCATTTACACCAGTGAGGGGAACCTTTGGCCTGCCCACCAAGGCTCCTCATTTGGCCTGCAAGGCCATTTTAGCAAAGCCATACCCACCTGCCTTACTCCTGATGATAAGGGACACAGGTGGCACTGTGGTCTAAACCACTGAGGCTCTTGGGCTTGCCGATCAGAAGGTCAGTGGTTTGAATCCCTGCAATGGGCTGAGCTCCTGCCAACCTAGCAGTTCAAAAGCACACCAGTGCAAGTAGATAAATAGGTACCACTGCGATGGGAAGGTAAACGGTGTTTCCATGTGGTCTGGTTTCCGTCATGGTGTTCTGTTGTGCCAGAAGCGGTTTAGTCCTGCTGGCCACATGACCCGGAAAGCTGTCTGTGGACAAACACCGGTTCCCTCGGCTTGAAAGCAAGATGGGTGTCGCAACCCAATAGTCGCCTTTGACTGGACTTAATCATCCAGGGGTCCTTTACCTTTCCTCCCGGTGATGTTAGGTATAGAGAAGGTAAAGGCACTGCTTGGGCAAAAGAGGTTTTTCAGGCACCACCAGTCAGCTGATTGTCACCGCATGCGAAGTTCTGTGCAAACTCCTATGCAAAGCACTCATCGAGCATGGGCAATCAACAGGGCTTACAAAACACTGTGCACAGTGCTGTGCAAAAATGATTCACTTGATGTCATTGTGATGCCATGTGATTGACCCCCCCCCCCCGCCCCCTATCAAATGTGACCTGGGGTGGGTGGGGCAGATAAGGATGCCCAACCCCTGATTTATATCTTGTCTCCTAATGCTGCAAAGAATAATGGATGTAAGAATTTCATCAGGCAAAGGGCCTTCTTGGTTGCGGCGCCTGCCCTGTGGAACGCCCTCCCATCAGATGTCAAGGAAATAAACAACTACCTGACTTTTAGAAGACATCTGAAGGCAGGGAAGTTTTTTATGTTTGATGTTTTATCATGTTTTTAATATTCTGTTAGTAGCGGGCCTGGCCAGATGGGTGGGGTATAAGTCAATCATCATCATCATTTTTAAGCATTTCATGCTATTTACTGTAAATAGCACCTGACCATCGTGTGACAATTGATGTGGCAGTCAAATGTGGAGCTGGACTGCATTCACTTCTTTGCTGTCCTAACTTGGGAATCCAGATAAGGGAGAGAGACAAAACATGGGGACAGACATGGTATCATTAGTGGGAGATAAAAGGTGGTATTTCTTCATTAATGTCAGATAAAATTGAGGGGGGGATGAGGATGATGGGAAGACAACATAAATATTTTAAGATTTTCATCCAGTTTATACAAGCAAAATATTTTAAATTGTTGCTGATTAAAAACCCACTCCAGTAAAAGATGACAGTAAATGTTAACAAAAAGGCTGATCTAAAACTTAGAAACTTAATTAACAACACAATGAATGATCTGGGAGACTCAGGTTAAACTGCCCAGTTGCATGAAGACCATCAAGCATTGCTCCCACATAACCCCTTTTGAAATGAATTGAAGCTATAGACATCCTTGATGGATTGTTTCCATGGCTAGCAGCAGTTCTCACCATCTATAATGGCTCTAAAGTTAATTGTTTAGCTAATATAAAGACACTGATGTAATGATGTTGTATCATCATCATCATCATAATGCAAAGCAGTGACTCTCCCCATTACATTACCGAAATGACTATTTAAAAGAATCAGGCTTTTCAAGACTGCCTAGGTATCTTAAGTTGCGCAAATCCAGTTTGGCTATAAGGAGAAGAAGGAATATAATAGGACTGACCCACTACTTTATTGAAAAGACATGAGGGTCTCTGGACTCCCTTTTTGATCAGGCAACCTGTTTCAAGCATGCCCTCAGGCGGGCATGCTGACTTCTAAATGACTTCAAATTATTTAAAGGCAAAAGTTAGCTTTGTAAATGTTAATTGCTGCTTAACAACAGGCACTTAACTTGAAGCATTGCTTAATATACTAATTTGCCAGTGAAAGAAATTCCAGGAGAAGCTAAAGGAGTAAAGAGAGAAATTCTCCCCAACAGCTTCTTTCTTCCTCTGGCAAATCAAATGGTGATGTATCTGTGAAGAAGAAGAAGAAGAAGAAGAAGAAGAAGAAGAAGAAGAAGAAGAAGAAGAAGAAGAAGAAGAAGAAGAAGAGGAGGAGGAGGAGGAGGAGGCTAGTGTATTTGGCATAAAAATGAATTGAACTGCTTTGTTTTTTAAAGTCCTGAGTTGAATAAAAGCAAGCAGCAGTGTATAGTTGTCTGCACTTTGATTGCCCTTGAGTTGGAAACAGAACTTTAAACTTGTGTTCTGTCAGGAACTCCCAGGTTACAGTGATTCAGCCCTCTGCAGCTGGAGAGGAAAAATATTACACTAATGATAATCGTAACAAATAATAGAATTAAGATTCAGTATTCTATAATGATGTTGTTGTTTACATGTGCCATATTCATCATAATAATTAACAATTGTCCACCTCCCCACCAGAAAAAAGACATGAGGCAATTAAATAGATGCCATTATTAACAAATCTGCAATGAGTAAATAATAATAATAATAATAATAATAATAATAATAATAATAATAATAATAATAATATATTTATACCCCGCCCATCTGGCTGGGTTTCCCCAGCCACTCTGGGCAGCTCCCAACAGAATATTAAAAACACAATAAAACATCAAACATTAAAAACTTCCCTAAACAGGGCTGCCTTCAGATGTATTCTAAAAGTCAGATAGATGTTTATTTCCTTGAAATCTGATGGGAGGGCATTCCATGGGGCGGGCACCTCTACCAAGAAGGCCCTCTGCCTGGTTCCCTGTAACCTCGGAGTGAGGGAGCCGCCAGAAGGCCCCTGGAGCTGGATCTCAGTGTCCAGGCAGAACGATGGGGGTGGAGACGCTCCTTTAGGTATGAAATTCAGTACATAAATTCAGTACATAAATGCAGGCAGTACAACTGGAAACGGTAGGCATCAACTGCTCCCCCAGCCCCTACCCAAGGACAGAGCAACCTGGCTCAGGTCATATGCTGAGCTTTGCCCTTCTTCACACGCCGTGAAAGAGGAGCTGAGGGGGCACCGCATTCTGTGTTTACAGAACCTAAAACAAGACTTTCCCCTTGCATCTTTACCTTGAGCTGGCCAATAGTGAGATTAATTTGGGGGGCCGTCTCTCATCTTGCCAATGCATCAAAGTTTTTGAAATTAAATTTAGCAAACCTATTATTGCCTGACCATACTTGCGGCAAGCCATGACCAATAGGTAAAAAGGTAAAGGACCCCTGGACGGTTAAGTCCAGTCAAAGGCAACTATGGGGTTGTGGTGCTCATCTCACTTTTAGGCCAAGAGAGCTGGCGTTTGTCGACAGACAGCTTTCCAGGTCATGTGGCCAGCATGACTAAACCGCTTCTGGCGCAACGGAACACTGTGATGGAAACCAGAGCGCACGGAAACGCTGCTTGACCTATTTATCTACTTGCACTGGTGTGCTTTTGAACTGCTAGTTTGGCAGGAATTGGGACAAAGCAACGGGAGCTCACACCATCGTGGGGATTCAAACCGCTGACCTTCTTTTCGGCAAGCCCAAGAGGCTCAGTGGTTTAGACCACAGCACCACCCATGTCCCAAATAAACAATCACACAATCACTGATAGGTCCACCCACCATTGTCAGGCTCAAAGCAATGAAGATGATGCCTCCCCAACTGTTGCCATTGGCTGTGGGTTTCTTGTGATGTCACAAAAGCACTTGGCAACTGAGTAGATATAAAGCCAGACCAAGGGGAAAGCCCTTTTCTATTTCCAGCAGGACACACCTGGCAATGGATGTGACATTCAGCACTGCCCAGGTTTCTTCCACTTGGAGGAGGCAAACTGGTGAATGGAAGGAGGCAATCCTCTAGCAGTGGGATGCCTGGGAGCGATAATAAGGCAAGTTTGCTTGCTTGAAGGCTGCGGGTATCCATGGTTGGAAGTTGGCGGACGTCTCATGATGGACCTAACAGTAGCTTCTGGCACAATGGGACACCGTGACAGAAGCCAGAATGCACAGAAATGCTGTTTACCTTCCCGCCACAGTGGTACCTATTTATCTACTTAGCCACCCAGAGTGGCCGGGGAGACCCAGCCAGATGGGTGCGGTACAAATAATAAATTATTATTATTATTATTATTATTATTATTATTATTATTATTATTAGCATCTACTTGCACTGGTGTGCTTTCGAACTGCTAGGTTGGCAGGAGCTGGGACAGAGCAATGGGAGCTCACACCGTTGCGGAGATTCAAACCGCTGTCCTTCTTATTGGCAAGCCCAAGAGGCTCAGTGGTTTAGACTACAGTACCACCCACATCCCCCGTGAACAATACCATTCTGCCAAAACATGTAGACTGCAACTCAGGGAGTGATGATATAATTATTACATTGAAATATTAATAACAGCAGCAGCAGTTGTTATAGACATATGTCGTTATTCATCAGCATCAACAGCAATAATTGTTTTAGATTAACCACAATGCATACTAAGCTGTTCTTCTAAACTGTTATTAAAGTAGTAGATTTGTTAACGTGCCACTGGGGTCGTTGCCTTTATGAAGCAGGTGGCCTGCATAAATCAGATATTCTGAAATGTTTTCGAGATTTCACCAGCGAACTGAAAGCAACTGTATTAGATTTGGTTTTGTTATGTACCAACGTAAGGTGAATATGACAGCGTATTTTTGCTTTCAGTTTGCTCTCCCGGATTTTATGGACATCGCTGCAGCCAGGCCTGCCCCCAGTGTGTTCACAGCAGTGGCCCATGTCACCATGTGACTGGTTTGTGTGACTGTCTACCTGGTTTCACAGGAGCTCTCTGCAATGAAGGTACAAATCACAATTCTTTTTGTAAACTGCTTTGAGATGCTTTTACAATCAAATGGTACATGATTTTCAAGAAATAAATAAATACAATGTACTGTAATACCACACCAAGGACAACAGTGCTTTCTCCTTTTTCCTGTTTACTGTCAAAGTTATATTTTTCAGATAGTAGCTTTGTATTTTTTAAAAAAAATCTTACTGTGTATAGAGCCCATTCTGAAGCTAAATAAAACTATTGGAAGATAAGATTTGAATATCATTGGTCTAAATGAGCTGTAAGAGTGCAGAATATTCATGAGTTCTATGGTTTCTTTTTACAGTCTGCCCCAGTGGCAGATTTGGAAAGAATTGTGCAGGAATTTGCACATGCACCAACAATGGAACCTGCAATCCAATTGACAGATCTTGCCAATGTTATCCTGGCTGGATTGGTAGTGACTGTTCTCAGCGTAAGTACAAGTATTTTATTTATTTTTAAGGGGTTTTTTTTAGGAATTAATATAACTTTTAGTTTTGTTTACCCCCCCCCCTTAAAATTGCCATGTGTAAACTGCTAATAGATCTCAACCTTTTGTACTTCAAAGTACATCAGTTTTGCATGGCAGTATCAGTTTGGGGGGGGGGGGAATCAGACTTCCTAACAGAGTCAGTTGTATAGATTCTACCAATAGCATGTTGAATGCCCCCCCCAGCATTAATGCCATTTTATGCATAGAACAAAAATACTGTGTGACAGATATATATTGTAGTATATGCTTTTCAGGAATTGAATCCACTTCATCCGGTGCACCAATTGTTACCATCAATTGTCATATTTCTCTATATGCATATGTAAAGGGGTGGGGGGAGAGTATACAAATGCCCATGAAATGAAAGTCGTTCAGTCTGTGACATTTCTTTGTAAATGTTAAATGCATACAAGGGAAAGAGGGTGACTGTTCTAAACAACTCAGCAATAGGCAATCTTCCTAACTTCGTTGTGCTATTTTATGAACTAGAATGGAAGAAGAAACCACCAGCTTGACTTGAGACGTACACAGATAGGTGTCATGAGTGTCTCTCAGATGGAGGAAAACACTGTTTGCGACATATTCCTGCATTCCACCTTTGTTTCTCTTCTGGTTCATAAATTCTGGTTTAAATTAAACCAGCCTTGCCTCTAACCTCCCCTAAGACATTGGCTTAAGTAGAAGAAGAATTTTTATTTGCATCAGCCTCTAGCCAAAGCAATAAAATAAAATGTACTAAAGATAGAGGTAAAAGCTTAACTATAGAAAATACCCATGGACTGCAAAAGATCAGACTTATCCATGCTTAAAGAAATCAGCCCTGAGTGTTCACTGGAAGGGCAGATCCTGAAGTTGAGGCTCCAGTACTTTGACCACCTCATGAGAAGAGGAGACTCCCTAGAAAAGTCCCTGATGTTGGGAAAGACGGAGGGCACAAGGAGAAGGGGACGACAGGGGATAAGATGGTTGGACAGTGTTCTCGAAACAACCAGCATGAGTTTGGCCAAACTGCGGGAGGCAGTGAAAGATAGGCGTGCCTGGCGTGCTCTGGTCCATGGGGTCACGAAGAGTCGGACACGACTGAACAACAACAAAAATAGAAAATACATTTTGGGGGTTTATATCAATAATCAAATAGTAGATTTTATTCTAATTGCCCCCACTGAAAACCTTGCAGTTTTTGCTGTCACCTGATCATCTTGATCTGCTAAAAGAAAGGACACAGTAGCAGTGGTTGAGCAACCCGGCATGGACATTAATAGAGGGGTAATAACCTCACTCTTCAGAAGCACATGAGCCACTGACTCAATACTGCCATCTCCACAGGGACATAACTGTTTTTTTCCAGTGGAATTTTTTAAAACCGACCCTCAAGTACAGCCGAAGGCAGTATATTGAATCTTGCGAAAGTGAAAGCGCGTCTGTGTTTTGGAATTGTTAAATTTTGCAAATAATCATACCATGGACAAAATTCCATATTGTGGACAGAATATTCTGTCGCTCAATATCGTATAGGCATTGTTCAATTAAATTATTTGCCTTACTGAAGCCCAGTGTTAATAACTGTTTTGGTGATAAATCAGAAAAGTAAAACTTTTGGTTGACAATTTTAGTCCAAGCGCTCTCATGACAATCTTGCGATACTAAGGGTAGTAGACCAGTGGAGTTTAAATTTAGGCGACGCCAATAATTAAATGCCCTATGCCAAATCTGTAATTCAACAGAGGGGTGGTTAGCCTGAAGCATTTGGAACGCAGGATGGAACAGGAAAAAAAATGCCTTAGGAATTTAGATTGAACAGCTTCTGTACATCCATGGTGAGTTCCTGTCCAAATCTGAGCTCCATAGAATAACTGTGCTAGGGGTTTAGCTTTAAACACTTCAAGTGCTTATGTTATGTGATCGCCACCTTTTGTATGGAAAAGTGTCTTAGAATTTTGACTGAGCTCTGTACAAGAGCTATGAAAAGTTGGTAGGGACTTCCTACTAAGTTTAAATTAAGATTGCATGAATCAGTAACCAATGGAATTCAGTATTGGGTGTTGCAGAACCAGCTGCAAGGGCTTGAGAGTATGCAGATTTTCAGAAGAGGTTATAGCAATATGTAAGAACCAAGAGTGCAGAAAAGCTATCTTGTTGTCAAAATGGTGTTACTCCTTTGAACATGCCTCCTTGGTTCACATCACTCATGGCTTGTCTAGAAGATTGACTGGCTATATCTTACTGCTTTGCAACATCTGGTCTATTTACAAGACTTGAAATGTGATGGTTTTAAAAATTACTTTTGCTCCCTACATATCACTGATTCTGACAATTCTCTTTCGTGTTATATTTTAGATGTTAAAAATACCCATAGAGAATCATTTACCCATTTTTCTTTTCTGGGACAAGTACTAAATTGTTTTACCAAAATGTTTTTATTAATTATTTTAATGTTTAATACCACAAATTAATGTTTTACATTTGCCTCTTAGGCATATTTTAATTCAAAGACTTTCAGATTTTTGTGTCTCTGTAGTTTCAGAATTCATCATTACATTTCATTGCTGGATACTGGATTTTCTTCCATTACTTTCTCATAATGGGCAATTAATGTAGGGCAATAGAAGAAAAAGATGCCAGTAGAATGAATTGGAATCTTTACCATGACTGACCTTTAGACAAGGAAAGGGGGAATTTTTATTTGACTTCCTTTAAGACCTTTAGTTCTTATACTATAAGGCTTACAGAAAGCAGTGATCCCATTAGCTTAAAGTTACTTCAGTGTGACCTCCACAAAGACTTCTTAAAGATTTCTGTGTATGTGGCTTATCAGTTCTTACTTGTTGAACTGTTCACCAGCTTTTCCCCATTGAAGAATTAGAACCAAATTGACAAATTATTTATTATATTTTCCCCAGTTATAATTTTAAAAATTGGGCCTGAGAGCCGTGGACACTCGCCCACCCCAAATGACATACAAGTAAACTATATTTGCTGTAAATAACCCTACTCTGCATTAGTCCTTAGATCTGTACAAATCAAATGTGCGTAATGGTTGTTTATTAACTTGTTTACTGCCCTCTCACGAAATATCAGGGTGGTGTTGTACAGCTATGCAGCAACTCATTAACAACAGTACAGTTGTCTTGATTGTTCTATAAATAAAAAGCTATGACATGGAAAGACTTATGGATTGGTAAACTGATGAAAACAAAAATTAGACCCCAGGCTAACCTCATTAGTGGCTTCCAATGAAGGCTGTTATTCACATTGATAATGTGTTTTGCTGGTTTGGTTCAGTGGATCTGAGGGTTCAGATGACAAGTCCCTTCCCTTTATGGTATATTGTTCATAATTAATATTGCCAGGTCATAAACAGGTAAATTTAAATAACATTTTAACAGTACCTGGCCAATAACAGTAATACTCAGCCAATAAAATGGGGTGCAGAGGGGAGAGAGAGAGAGGTTGGCATCAAAGTGGTACCTAGGAATAATTTACAGTGTGACAAGAAGAAAAACTGCCAAATTACCAGTTGTCACGTACTGCTCCCAACTAAAACTATTCCAATGTATTACCCCAAAGCCTGTCTTGGGTGGCGCTGTGGTCTAAACTACTGAGCCTCTTGGGTTTGCCGATCAGAAGATTGGTGGTTCAAATCCGCATGACGGGGTGAGCTTCCGTTTCTCTGTCCCAGCTCCTGCCAGCCTAGCAGTTCGAAAGCATACCAGTGCAAGTAGATAAATAGGTACCGCTGCTGCGGGAAGGTAAACAGCATTTCCGTGCGCTCTGGTTTCCGTCATGGTGTCCCGCTGCACCAGAAGTGGTTTAGTCATGCTGGCCACATGACCTGGAAACCTTTCTGTAGACAAACACCAGCTCCCACAGCCTTAAAGCAAGATGAGTGCCACAACCCCATAGTCACCTTTGACTAGACTTATCCTTTATCTTTATCTTTTCCTTTATCTTTTACCTTGGGTACTAATACTTCTTGATTACAAAGCAGAAGGGCTGTTATTGCTTGCAGACAGAGCCCCAATTTAAAATAGCTATTTTAAACAATGGCTACCTAATAAAGATCCAGACCTAGAGATCTGGATGCCAATTATGTATTCATATCTGCTTAGGCAGAATAATAACAAAACCTAGTAAATGTCTTGCCATTCTGTCAGGAGCTTCATTTTCCAATATGGCATACTGTATATAAGAGAGAGAGTTTATGTATATAAAAACTATAACTGCAACCCTTGCAGGAAAACCATGGTATCTATTCATTTGGAGTTTGGCAGGATCCTACCCTTAGAAGGGATTGCCTTGCATGCACATTTCATCCAGTTCTGCCCCAAAATTAAGAAGTTATTGATGTTTCCTCTTCTAGAAAAACTTTAAAATGTGTTTGTTCATCTCAAAAAAGACTTGGGACCCATTTGCCTGTCATTTAGCAGGTTTAATTCACTATGTAGTAGTTCACATGCCTGCAAATATTACTCGCTTCTGTCAAAAGGAAAAATAGTTAAAGCCATTTTTAAATATCCCAGTAATGAAAGGGCAAAAGAAGCAGGCTCTAATGGATCCCAAATGAAAGCAGGCAGTCTACAAACCAGCTTGGACTGAAGTGGGCTTTTTTCAGCAGCATCAGACGAGGGCCCAAACAAAATCTTGTGGTTGTTGCACACCTTAGTGTATAAAGCTGAACCAGTTGTAGTTTATTCACTATGACACTATGACCCGGGCTAAGCAGCTGTCATATAGAGCCGTATTATTGTTTTGCCAAATAAGACTAACCGGTTGTTGTTGTTTTTTATTGTTTCAGCTTGTCCTCCTTCCCATTGGGGCCCAAATTGTATCCATACCTGCAATTGCCATAATGGAGCTCGCTGCAGTGCCTATGATGGGGAGTGTAAATGTACACCGGGATGGACTGGTCTCTACTGCACCCAAAGTGAGTTTCCTAATATTTATCTCTGTAGCGGCGTGTTAGAAAGAGTTTGTTAGTAGTGTGGAACGTATAATCCAGGGACTCACCTGAGAGCCAGAAGAACATGCATGCACCTCTGGGTTATTTCAAAAAAGGGGGATGCATTCAGGAGCTGGTCGCAGGCAAGACAGCAAGTAATGGCATGTATACACTCAAACAAGGTACACAGTATTTCATTCTGTCAGCAAGCGCAGTTTGCCTTTGGACTGTTTACTGTTCCTATTGATACCAGCCAGGCGTCTTCACTGTTTTCCTTTTGGCCTGCTGAAGACATTCTTATTTAGACAAGCCTGCCCAGAAATTTAGAAAGCTTGTAGAAGTTTTCATTTATTTTAGTCTATTTTTTGCGGCTTTAACCTTCTTTTTTTTGTTTTTATTGGGGACGTGGGTGGCGCTGTGGTCTAAACCACAGAGCCTAGGGCTTGCCGATCAGAAGGTCGGCGGTTCGAATCCCCGCGATGGGGTGAGCTCCTGTTCCTCGGCCCCTGCTTCTGCCCACCTAGCAGTTCGAAAGCACGTCAAAGTGCAAGTAGATAAATAGGTACCACTCCAGCGGGAAGGTGAACGGTGTTTCCGCGCTCTGCTCTGGTTCTCCATAAGTGGCTTAGTCATGCTGGCCACATGCTGTATGCTGGCTCCCTCGGCCAGTAAAGCGAGATGAGCGCCACAACCCCAGAGTCATCCATGACAGGACCTACTTGTGGCCTTTTGTGATTGTGATAAAAAGTCGACGGAATCTCTCCATATAATCTTTACTTGTCCCCTGCATAGTGAGGCGCGGGCAAAATTACTAAGACCAATAACTCAGAAACTTACAGGTGCACCAGCTGTGATTTTTAAAGTAGTAATTCTACTGCTCTATCTTTAAAGGCTTTTTCTGCAACCAAGTGGTATATTGTTGTTGTTCAGTCGTTCAGTCGTGTCCGACTCTTCGTGACCCCATGGACCAGAGCACGCCAGGCACGCCTATCCTTCACTGCCTCTCGCAGTTCGGCCAAACTCATGTTAGTAGCTTCAAGAACACTGTCCAACCATCTCATCTTCTGTCGTCCCCTTCTCCTTGTGCCCTCCATCTTTCCCAGCATCAGGGTCTTTTCCAGGGAGTCTTCTCTTCTCATAAGGTGGCCAAAGTACTGGAGCCTCAACTTCAGGATCTGTCCTTCTAGTGAGTACTCAGGGCTGATTTCTTTGAGAATGGATAGGTTTGATCTTCTTGCAGTCCATGGGACTCTCAAGAGTCTCCTCCAGCACCATAATTCAAAAGCATCAATTCTACGGCGATCAGCCTTCTTTATGGTCCAGCTCTCACTTCCGTACATTACTACTGGGAAAACCATAGCTTTAACTATACGGACCTTTGTCGGCAAGGTGATGTCTTTGCTTTTTAAGATGCTGTCTAGGTTTGTCATTGCTTTTCTCCCAAGAAGCAGGCGTCTTCTGATTTCGTGACTGCTGTCACCATCTGCAGTGATCATGGAACCCAAGAAAGTGAAATCTCTCACTGCCTCCATTTCTTCCCCTTCTATTTGCCAGGAGGTGATGGGACCAGTGGCCATGATCTTAGTTTTTTTGATGTTGAGCTTCAGACCATATTTTGCGCTCTCCTCTTTCACCCTCATTAAAAGGTTCTTTAATTCTTCCTCACTTTCTGCCATTAAGGTAGTATCATCAGCATATCTGAGGTTGTTGATATTTTTTCCGGCAATCTTAATTCCGGTTGGGGATTCATCCAGTCCAGCCTTTCGCATGATGAATTCTGCATATAAGTTAAATAAGCAGGGAGACAATATACAGCCTTGTCGTACTCCTTTCCCAATTTTGAACCAATCAGTTGTTCCATATCCAGTTCTAACTGTAGCTTCTTGTCCCACATAGAGATTTCTCAGGAGGCAAATGAGGTGATCCGGCACTCCCATTTCTTTAAGAACTTGCCATAGTTTGCTGTGGTCAACACAGTCAAATGCTTTTGCATAATCAATGAAGCAGAAGTAGATGTTTTTCTGGAACTCTCTGGCTCTCTCCATAATCCAGCGCATGTTTGCAATTTGGTCTCTGGTTCCTCTGCCCCTTCGAAATCCAGCTTGCACTTCTGGGAGTTCTCGGTCCACATACTGCTTAAGCCTGCCTTGTAGAATTTTAAGCATAACCTTGCTAGCGTGTGAAATGAGCGCAATTGTGCGGTAGTTGGAGCATTCTTTGGCACTGCCCTTCTTTGGGATTGGGATGTAGACTGATCTTCTCCAATCCTCTGGCCACTGCTGAGTTTTCCAAACTTGCTGGCATATTGAGTGCAGCACCTTAACAGCATCCTCTTTTAAAATTTTAAATAGTTCAGCTGGAATATCATCACTTCCACTGGCCTTGTTGTTAGCGAGGCTTTCTAAGGCCCATTTGACTTCACTCTCCAGGATGTCTGGCTCAAGGTCAGCAACCACATTACCTGGGGTGTATGAGACCTCCATGTCTTTCTGGTATAATTCCTCTGTGTATTCTTGCCACCTCTTCTTGATGTCTTCTGCTTCTGTTAGGTCCTTTCCACTTTTGTCCTTTATTGTGGTAATCTTTGTACGAAATGTTCCTTTCATATCTCCAATTTTCTTGAATAAATCTCTGGTTTTTCCCATTCTGTTATTTTCCTCTATTTCTTTGCATTGCTCGTTTAGAAAGGCCCTCTTGTCTCTCCTTGCTATTCTTTGGAAATCTGCATTCAATTTCCTGTATCTTTCACGATCTCCTTCGCATTTTGCTTGTCTTCTCTCCCCCGCCATTTGTAAGGCCTCATTGGACAGCCACTTTGCTTTCTTGCATTTCTTTTTCATTGGGATGGTTTTCGTTGCTGTCTCCTGTATAATGTTACGAGCCTCCATCCACAGTTCTTCAGGTACTCTATCCACCAAATCTAAATCCTTGAACCTGTTCTTCACTTCAACTGTGTATTCATAAGGAATTTGATTTAGATTGAATCTTACTGGCCCAGTGGTTTTTCCTACTTTCTTCAGTTTAAGCTGGAATTTTGCTATAAGAAGCTGATGATCTGAGCCACAGTCAGCTCCAGGTCTTGTTTTTGCTGAGTGTATAGAGCTTCTCCATCTTTGGCTGCAGAGAATATAATCAATCTGATTTCGATGTTGCCCATCTGGTGATGTCCATGTGTAGAGTCGTCTCTTGTGTTGTTGGAAAAGAGTGTTTGTGATGACCAGCTTGTTCTCTTGACAGAACTCTATTAGCCTTTGCCCTGCTTCATTTTGATCTCCAAGGCCAAACTTGCCAGTTGTTCCTTTTATCTCTTGACTCCCTACTTTAGCATTCCAATCCCCTATAATGAGAAGAACATCCTTCTTTGGTGTCATTTCTATAAGGTGTTGTAAGTCTTCATAGAATTTGTCAATTTCAGTTTCTTCAGCACTGGTAGTTGGTGCATAAACCTGGATTACTGTGATGTTAAAAGGACTGCCTTGGATTCGTATCGAGATCATTCTATCATTTTTGAAATTGCATCCCAGTACAGCTTTCGCCACTCTTTTGTTGACTATGAGGGCCACTCCATTTCTTTTACGGGATTCCTGCCCACAGTAGTAGATATGATAGTCATCCGAACTGAATTCGCCCATTCCTGTCCATTTTAGTTCACTGATGCCTAGGATGTCAATGTTTATTCTTGCCATCTCATTTTTTACCACATCCAGCTTACCAAGGTTCATGGTTCTTACATTCCAGGTTCCTATGCAATACTTTTCTTTACAGCATTGGACTTTCCTTTCGCTTCCAGGCATATCCACAACTGAGCGTCCTTTCGGCTTTGGCTCAGCCGCTTCATCAGCTCTGGATCTACTTGTACTTGTCCTCCGCTCTTCCCCAGTAGCATGTTGGACACCTTCCGACCTGAGGGGCTCATCTTCCAGCGTCATATCTTTTATATGCCTGTTGTCTTTGTCCATGGAGTTTTCTTGGCAGGGATACTGGAGCGGCTTGCCAGTTCCTTCTCCAGGTGGATCACGTTTGGTCCAAACTCTCCGCTATGACCTGTCCATCTTGACCTGTCCATAGCTTCCCTGAGTAATTCAAGCCCCTTCGCCACGACAAGGCAGTGATCCATGAAGGGGAAGTGGTATATAAGTTTAAATAAAGTCCCCCCGCACCATTGAGAAGGAAGATTGTTTTGCATGTCAGCATATTTTTCCAAAGGATCTTGGCCGCTGAGTGCCCTTCAACCACACTTATAATAATGGCATGCCTTCACTTTTTGGAGCACACAAACTCAATAATGCTGGGAAGAAGCCCGTGTATTTATTGCAGAGCCATATGGTTGCTCTGTGCTGCTTGAACCATCAGTGCTCGGGATTTTTTTGCTTGCTGATTTTGAATGACGATCTCTTTATGTGTAATTAGGGATGGGGGGGGGGAATTCACTTGGGCAACAATTTGAAGCAAACTGACCTAATTTGCCTAATTGTATGCGGACAGGAATGTCGCTGTCAGTCAGATTATGCACTTCTCCAAATTTTGCAATGCAGTTTCAGTTCTAAAGAAATGAACATAAATATGCTGTTTAGCAGATAAATCTGTACAAAAATGTATATTTTAGGAGTCATACAAAGTGCATATTTTAGGAAAAGATGGGTATAATCTAAATGCAATTCTTTGTGCATTTTTAAAAGTCCACCAAATAACAAAAGTGGGACAGAACGAACTGGCACAAAATAGAAATTGGCTGAGCCTAGCATCTCTATGAATAATAAGTCTTCAGATTGAAATGGAATATTTGTGTGGGATCCCCTCCTCAGTCTCGTGCACTGGGATTCTCTGTAAGATATATGTCTAAAGATTGGCATTACAGTGGTACCTCGGTTTAAGAACAGTCCTGTTTATGAACGATTCGGTTTACGAACTCTGGAAAACCAGAAGTAATGTCCCAGTTTGCGAACTTTACCTCGGTCTAAGAACGGAATCCGAATGGTGGAAGGGCACCAGCGGCGGGAGACGTCTTTAGGGAAAGCATGCCTTGGTTTAAGAACAGTTTCAGTTTAAGAAGGGACTTCTGGAACGGATTAAGTTCGTAAACCTGAGATACCAATGTACTGAAAAATCGTCCCTTTCTCTTCTTACTTGAAATCCCACTGGCATTACATTGAAAGTCTAAGGAAGTAGTAAGTATACTGTACTATGTATACTTACCTGGGGCTAAGCACATTTAAACTCAGTATGCCTTGCTTCCCATTGAATTTGCACTGTAAATCTCACTACATTCCAAGTAATGTGACCAATATTATTCACATAATCACCTTCAGGCTTCATATCTTGTTTGGCAAATGAATTGGGAAGTATAAATTCTGTGTGTCAGTTATAGTAACATTCAATATATTATTAAAAAGCCACAAAGCTAGTTTTAAGTATAGGGTGTTTTATTTTCTCTCTCTCTCCCTTTCTCCTACAGGATGTCCTTTGGGGTTTTATGGAAAGGACTGTGCATTAATCTGCCAGTGTCAAAATGGAGCCGACTGTGATCACATCTCAGGGCAGTGTACATGTCGCACAGGATTCATGGGAAAACACTGTGAACAGAGTATGTTGGCAACAAGGTCCTTGCACATAGTGAAGGGGAAATGCATAAGTGGATTAGATCTTACAAAGCTATTTTTCATACTCAAGACAAAGCCAAGACTGTGAAAATTCCATATTGACAGCTAGTGGAGGTTTTCTGTAAGACACATCCATAGTATAGACTTGCAACTCGGTGTTACACATATTGAGTTAAGTGAAACTGGATGCACAGTAAGTGGTTGAGTCGAGACTTCGCCTTGCGAGGCTCCTTCAGTTCACAGATTTGGTGGAGGGCCTTAGTGACTTTGCTTATTTCCCCCCATCCCCCTTGAAATCAGTGAAACTAAAAGTAGATAGGTCTGGACGGTGGCAACACGAGAACAGGGCCTTCTCTGCAGTGGCTCCCCATCTGTGGAATGCTCTCCCCAGGGAAGTTCGCCTGGTGTCTTCGTTATACACCTTTAGGTGCCAGGCAAAAACATTTCTGTTTAACCAGGCCTTTAGTTGATTGGATTAGGTTGTTTTTTGTGGTATTGTATTTTGTGGATTTATATTTTGATTTTGTTCTGTGAACCGCCCTGAGACCTCTGGGTGATATATAAATTCAATAAATAAATAAAAATAATTAATAATAATTAATAATAATAATAATAATAATAGAAGATAGCACATGCTTGAGGCTGCAACCCTAACCAGAGTCACAGGGAAGTAAATACCATCAAAGCAAATAGAGCTTACATGTATAAGATTGGGCTGGGGGCTTCTTCTACTCCAGCGGAACCCAGCCTATCTGCACACCATACATTTAAAATCAGATAATACATTTAAAGCACACAAAAATCCTGGCAACTGTAGTTTACCCCTCACAGAGCTACCATTTCTAGCCCCCTTTAGAAACTGCAGTTCCTGAGACTCTTGGTGGGGGGAGTCATATGCTTTAAATATATGGCATGTATGTAGGGCTCCTTGCAGCAGTGTGTTAGTTGATTGTGTTTGGGATTTTAAGAACTTCTAGAAGACCACTGGTGACTGTTAACATCCCTTTTCAAATATTTACTTTTGTTTCATTGTTCTGAGAATAATTATTTTTGACGCACTGCAAAGAGGAAGCAATTCACTATAATTATGCTATTTTTTTATTTTAAAATGTGCATTTTGGCGGTACAAAATGTTTAGAGTTAATAGCCAGGAGATTGTACTTCAATCTGAATAAAACATATCTACCTAGGCATAATTTGTAAAATAGGTGGCACCACAAGAAAAACTGAAGAAGTTGTTTTTGTTCTGCGAGCTTGCCATCTGTCTGGTTTCTTAGCCGTCTAACACTCTGGATTTGAGTGGAGCTTTCTAAGAAGCACAGTGCTAGCTTCCCTCTGTCACTGAATAAATGGAACCTCTTTAAGCCTATATGCTTCAATTATACTTGATATGCATTTGTGAACATATTTTAAACACATTGATTGGGGCTGATTTTTTTTTGAACTTGCACAATGAAACACTGCCACCTAGGGATAGCCTGTGAAATCTACAAGATTTCTTGCAGTGATCTATAAAAAGTACAGTACTGTAGGAGGTTTGAAAATGGCAAATTGTAGAGTTCTAATTCTACACAAGCCAGACTTTCAAAAGAGCAAAAATGGAAAATTAATTCTAGTGTTGTATAAGGTGATGGCCATACCACATTCTAATATGGGGACATTAAAAGTTTCATTAAAAAAATAAAATAAAAATTTATTCCATAAGCATATTACATTAAATAATAATACATTGAATGCCTTATTCATTGGCCTTTCTCTAGAAAACTTCAGAACACCTGGAGATAAAATTGTTTGATGTGTTGCAGCAGTGATCTTTAATCGTATGGTGTGCTGCCTCCTCATTTTCTATTGCTAACCAATTAAAGATCTCAGTTACACACAGTTCTGATTTACTAAATCATGGTTACCATCACAGAGATTTCAGCTGAGCACAAACTGGAATAGGCTAAAAGAGGTGGGTGGGAAGCTGCAGTTCTTACCTTATTATTCTTTTTTACAGAATGCCCCTCAGGTACATATGGTTATGGCTGCCGGCAAATTTGTGACTGTTTGAACAACTCAACTTGTGACCACATCACAGGAACCTGCTACTGCAGCCCTGGGTGGAAAGGAGCGAGATGTGACCAAGGTAATATTTTTCTATAATGCCAAAATAAAAACAAGCTTTGAAATGGTGATATTTATGCAGCGCTTCAAGAAGAATTGCAAAATGATGACAAAAATCCCACACCTAACTTCCCCGCCCCCACCAAAAAGAAATAAAAATCTGAAAAGGGAAAAATAGGATACTTATTCTACTGGAATACCCTAATTAGACAAGTGGTCAGTGTTAGAAACTGAGATATGAAAGCTAGGAGCTAAATGGCACCTTAAACCTAGGTATGGGCGCAACAATGGAATGTCTAGGTGCACTTTTTCTTCTCTGTGGCACTTGCACTTCATCAAATTGTGTGGAAATTGTCTGCATTTTATTTAACGAGTGTTCACTTTTTGCTTAGAGGATGTGACACTAGTGTACCTGTATTGATATGGAGTAAGCCCCATTGAACATACTGAGTAGGCACTGAAGTTAAAACTATGTCTTACATGCATATTGTCTTTCTTCTTTCCCAGCTGGAGTAATTATAGTGGGAAATCTGAACAGCTTAAGCCGCACTAGCGCTGCCATCCCTGCTGATTCTTACCAGATTGGAGCCATTGCTGGCATAATTATTCTTGTCCTTGTCGTCCTCTTCCTGCTAGCACTATTCATCATTTATAGGCAAAAGCAGAAGGGGAAGGAAACAAATATGCCTGCAGTTACCTATACTCCTGCCATGAGGGTCATCAATACAGACTACAGTATTTCAGGTAGGAACACAGTGGTGCAAAGCTTAATTCTATGCTGAGTGCATACTTTAGCAAACGGCAAGTTTTCTCTGACTTTCAAAACTGTTTATCCTCTTTTAGCTTTATCAAGTTCATATGCTGTGTATTTTCAGGCACTTACAGGTGATTAGTAACACTTTACTATGACACAGTGCCTATAGCAAAGACTCTATACAAGCAGCACCCCTTATCTGTTTATTTATTTATATTTTATTTTATTATTAAATTTGTATACCGCTCTATACCCATGGATCTCAGGGCAGTTCACAACATAAATATTTTTGTTTATTAAACTATTTATATGCTGCCTTTCAGTGCAGGTCTCTCCAAGGGATAGGTCACTCAGTAGAGCACGAGGCTCTTAATCTCAGGGTTGTGGGTTCGACACCTACGATGGATGAATGATTTCTGCATTGCAGGGGGTTGGACTTAGATGATCCTTGTGGTCCCTTCTAACCCTACGATTCTGTGATTCTAAAAAAAATGTTTTCGCCCATTGTTTTTGGCTACAATAGACGCTGTCAAACATGGCTAGCCAAGGACTGTACCCATCAAGATGCTTATCAGACAATCACTCTAGATTACCATTTTGCATTCTGGCTTAAGGAAAAAGCTGGTTAGCCTTAACCGCAGTTAATATTACTTCCAGTAAACTTTCAACTGTGGTTAAAGGAGGAAGGAGAAATTTAACTCAGGGAAGTGGGAGGGCTGTGTGAAAAAAGTAAATATCCCCAAGGCTGACTCCCAGCATGCTAAGCAGGGAGAACTAGCATGATACCAGTGTTCTGTGTGGCTTGTCTTATAGAAACGGTTTGGAGAGGGAAGACAACATATCCATTTTTGTCTGTATTAAGAGGTTGGTGAAACAAGCAGACGGCAGTGGCCGAGAGACTATGAGCGACAACTGGAGGAGAAAGAGAGAAGATATAACATATAGAGATGCAAGAAAGACAGGAGATTCCTATCAGTCAAAATCTGAAAGGAAGTGGGATTCTGTCATGTAGAGGAAGATGCATTTCAGGAACAGAAAAACAATCTGTATTGATCATATAAATCCATATTAACTTGTATTTTAATTCTAGGCAAACTGTTGGCTAGTTCTTCAGCATAGTTGCATAAGGCCAAGGATGAGCAGTGACACAGCACTCACTTTTTCATTCCTTTCACAGAGACGATTCCTCACAGTAATGGTGGCAATGCTAACAGCCATTACTTCTCCAACCCAAGCTATCACACTCTAACACAGTGTTCAAACCCAGTGAATGCCAACAACATGGACAGGATGACTTTGGCGAAGGTAAAAATATAGATTAGCTATATACTTAGGGAATGTTATTCCTGGTATGTTACATGTATAAAAGGTTAGGGGACGCAGGTGGTGCTGTGGTCTAAGTCACTGAGCCTCTTGGACTTGCCGATCAGAAGGTCAGCGGTTCAAATCCCCATGACAGGATGAGCTCCTGTTGCTCTGTCCCAGCTCCTGCCAACCTAGCAGTTCAAAAGCACACCAGTGCAAGTAGATAAATGGGTACCGCTGTGGCGGGAAGGTAAACTGCATTTCTGCGCTCTCTGGTTTCCGTCACGGTGTTCTATTGCACCAGAAGTGGTTTAGTCATGCTGGCCACATGACCCGGAAAGCTGTTTGTGGACAAACGCCAGCTCCCTCGGCCTGAAAGCAAGATGAGCACCGCAACCCCATAGTTGCCTTTGACTGGACTTAACTGTCCTTTACTTTACCTTTACATGTATAAAACACCATATCTTTTTATTTGCACTACAGTTGCTCTCTCTATGTCAAATATTGCCGTCTTCATTCTATGCCTTCTGTCTTTATTTGAAACAGTCAAACAACAACCAACTGTTTGTGAATCTTAAAAATGTGGATTCTGGAAAGCGAGGCCCTGTTGTGGACTACACAGGAACCCTACCTGCCGACTGGAAGCATGGAGGCTACCTCAATGAGCTTGGTACCTAAATAAATAAATAAATATGCCAGTTTTGTGCATCACAATATGTATTTAAGGGGGGGGAGACAACATGCCTCATTTCCATCTCTCTTTGCAAGGAGAACATGGTGATGTTTTTCAGCTATCTCCCCAAGAGTATGGCTTCTGGGAATTTGACTGTGGTATACAGGCAGATTAATGCAGCTCTTAATATACACAGTTATACAGACCTTAGGGTGGCAACAATGACCAAGAAACTTGTGCATTAAAAATGAGAAGACTAAATTGCAATAGATTTTTTAAATGACCGTTTTGGAAATTTAACACTGCTGTGTTTATCCCAATTTAATGCCATCGTGCCTCTCAATATTTTACAGGAGCTTTTGGAATCGATAGAGGCTGTACGGGAAAATCTCTGAAAGGTGAGTTTTCTTACAGACCTAAATATATTGGGGCTCAGGGAATGGTCTTGGGGCATCTTATGTTGCAGCCTTGTTGAAGCTAAGCAGCCGTGGGCCTGATCAGTCCTGTATGTGAGCTCACCGGGAGTTCCACGATAGACTGGGTTAGAAGAGCAATAAATTGGTACTTGAAAAGGAGCGTTGTGGATGTCATTTTGTTCATTGGTTTGTTTCACTGTGTTAAAATATGAAATCCCAAAATGTCAAAGAAGACTTGCCAAAAAGCAAAAAGATCATTTAATTTTTAAATATCATATGCATTTCGCTTAATTTTGTCATGTATATTATTCTTTGAAGAGTACAATTAAAACATTATTTTTCTGTTTTCTCAGATCTAGTAAAGAATTCTGAATACAATTTAAGTAACTGCTCCTTAAGCAGTTCTGAAAATCCGTATGCCACTATTAAAGACCCCCCAGCATTGACACCAAAACATACAGAATGTGGATATGTTGAAATGAAGTCTCCAGCACGAAGGGATTCTGCCTATGCAGAAATTAGTAACTCTGCTTCCACCAACAAGAATGTCTATGAAGTTGGTGAGTCCTGACGGAGTGTTTTGCCATCATTGTATACATAAATGCATATCCTGGAAGTGTTTCTCAAGTTAAAAATAATATGTACAGTGGTACCTTGGGTTAAGAACTTAATTCGTTCTGGAGGTCCGTTCTTAACCTGAGGTACCACTTTAGCTAATGGGGCCTCCTGCTGCTGCTTCCGCGCCGCTGCCACCCAATTTCTATTCTCATCCTGAAGCAAAGTTCTTAACCCAAGGTACTATTTCTGGGTTAGTGGAGTCTGTAACCTGAAGCGTCTGTAACTTGAAGCATATGTAACCCAAGGTACCACAGTATTTTACAAAGGGTGGCTGAACTGAAAGCCAGACATAAGCTCACAATGCGTAATAGATGAACATATGAAAAACACTATTTCATTCATGTCTTTATTGAGTAAAAATAATTCTAGCCCCTTGCCCTTCATCAATATACATACTAGGGTATGCTTAATTTTGTAGCTAGCTTGCATTTTCATGAATATATACGGAGCTACAGTCATTTCACAGTCTTCTTTAATGTGACTGAAGATTGTTTGATGGTGTATCTGAAAGATTGAAGGCTTTTAAAGTACAGAAAACTACAGTGGGACTACTACGTTAATTTTCATAAAATGTTGTGATTGTTCATCCAATATCGGAGCACCAATGTGTTTGTATGTTTTTATTATTGCAGAACCTACAGTTAGCGTTATCCAGGGAACGTTGAATAACAAGGGACCTTTCAGCCAAGATCTTTATGATCTGCCAAAAAACAGCCACATTCCCTCTCATTATGACCTGCTGCCTGTTCGCGATAGTCCTGCATCTTCAGAGAAAGACGAAAGCAGCGAATGACACGGGAGGCACATTCTGGAGCACAGCGGAGAACTAGGATCTAGTGATCCCTTTTCTTCTATTTCACCATCTGCATTCAGTAAACACTTTGCTGTACATTAAACCAGGAGAATCAAACTATGGTTTGTATACACTCGTGGCAGATGGATAGATGCCAGGCTTGGAAGACACTGTCAGTTTTTCCATTGCAATTAATGTTTAGAGAAAGAAATGCCAAACATGTACTGGCTCAAAGGTACAAGCTTGAGAACGATTCTTGTGCCAGCTGTGTTGTTGTTGTTCCTACAATGGACGGCAAATTTTTTTTTTCACTAGCTCAGCTTGCATAGTCGACATGCAGCCAAGACTGTACAACCTACCAAATGCTCACTTAGCCACGTCATGTGAGTTACTAGTTACTCTGGAAAAGATAAGAAACCAATGCGCTACTGGGTTTTTTCCCCCACATGTAAAGAGAGATGCGGTCTTAGAGCATATCTGATTACAGTGCTGGATTGATTTGGGAAAGCCAAGGCAAAATACTTACTCCATTGCTGGTAATGGAAGTATAATACAGGAGCTGTTTTGAATGTCTGGGAATTCCTGGATAAATACGGCTAAAGGTTATGTGCCACAAAATGTGATTTTTGGCACCGACTCTTGCCAAGCGATGGGCACGATTGAGACTCACGGTTAGCAATTCCAAGTAAAGTTTCTGCTCTATGCAAGTAATAATGCATTAACATATCAGCAATTGCTCCATAAACATGTGCGTTAAATGGTTTATTTTTTGTCAAAATGGATTGAATGAGTGGGTAAGAGAAAAGGCAAAACGTAGTGTATGCTGTACATTTTAAATGCAAGAGAAGGTTTCAGTTTTATAAACAAGTAGCACTTGTAATACGGAATAAGAACAATGTTTGATCAATCTTTGTGCGTACTTGTTAAAAAGGCACCTTTTCTTTTTGTAATTGGTTTAGGGAAAATATGCTTAAGCTGGTCTTTTGCATTGCTAATAACTTGGCACATATACCCCACATTTCATTAAGTTGTATCTCTATTTTAAAATAATGTAGTTATGTTTTCTAGTGCTTTAGAATAACAGTGCAGAAATACTATATTTTTGACCCTTGTAGTTTTGTCAACGCCCCCCCCCCCCATTATGTCTGCTTTAGAAGCACTGTTTTTTATGAAGAAAAAATATTTAGATAACGTCAGTTTCTCCACCAGAGATAGGCTAGAAAAGTAATCTTAAACTAGTGTGTAAACTATTGAAATTATTCAGATTTTTTTTGGGGGGGGGGGGAAACTGATTTAATATTAATGCAAGGGATAATGTTCACAAGAAACAGTATTAAACAGAAATAAATAAATTATTTCCCATCAACAGTTTCAACTAATGTTTTCACCCTAGAATTGTCATCTTTCTGTTCCAAAGGAACATTTTGTGTGAGCCAATTTATAGATGGAAGTGTCACTGAAAGAGAAAAATTGCAAAGAAATCTTTCTTTCCCCTGCCCCCTCCCGATGTAGACAGTTTAACTTTCCATTACTAGATTATTTCTAGCCATAATGGGAACAGAGAAAGATGTATTTAGTGTAATCGTTTATGTTTTCTTTAGTTTGCAACATCTCATTTCATCTCCATGGTACATCTGAAACCTAAAGCTGATAAGTAATATGTTAGGTCTTTTACCACTGCTGAGCATGTTAGTAAAATGTTCTACTATTGGTTCTCAACCTTTGTACAATATGCTGGGTTTCCAGTACTAGATCTGTTAAATTCAAAGAACTATTGTGACTATGATCCAACAAATGGAACTGAAAACAACTACTGATATAAAAGCTTTTCTTTTTCGCCACTATGTATTCCTGAGAAACTGAAATTGAAATATCCCCTACTTTGTTTTACTCAATGTTATTTAAGCTACTCTCCATCAAAAGGCATTGCCATAGCTTGTCTCGGCCATTGGCATCCTGCATCTTTACACGTACTAAAGGTGTGTAATCTTTGTTGGACCATGCAAGTATAGAAGTCAAAAATTGAATTGGGGTTGTGGGGTGTGGTTTTTTTGGAATTTGAGCAACACAAATACCTTGCTGTAGAATAGGTTTGGTATGGTGTTGGAATAGCTCTACAATCTTTTGTATTGTGTTACAGAAACTCACAAATAAAGCCTATCTTTCTTTTCTTTTCTTTTGACATTGTGATTACAGTTTTCTTTCTAGCCATTTTAAAGCCACAAGAAATTTATATGGTGATTTTTTATTAATTAATTAATTTATATACTGCTCTATACCCGGGGGTCTCAGGGCGGTTCACAGAATAAAATCAAGATATAAAACCACAAAATACATAATAAAAATAAAAACGACAACCCAATGACCCCCCTTACCCTTGAATCCCACTTACCGTTAAAGTGTCATGAATCTCCAAAGTCGGATGTCAACTGCTCACTCCAATCCCCAAAGAGCTTCTGATGCAGAACTTCAAGAAAAGGGAATGCGTAAAAATAGGGGCTGCCTCTGCTCCTCATATTGCTCGCCAACTCTGCTTAGATCCTGGCAGCCCCGGCCTATTCCTCCCTCCCCTTAGAGCTCACCCCAAATCCATCCCTCCATCCTTATAGCAGTGGCTCAAATCTTTTCAGGCTGGCAGCCAACATCTTTATTTCCCACCTGTAAAAGGCCAGAGGTGACAGGTGCATGGGGCTGTCTACCGATCGATTACCTTACATTATTTGAAGCCCTGATTGCCAGGAATTCATAGCGAAATACAGTACAGAGCTTTCAAAGTGCTCCTTTGTGAAGAGCCCCATGCAGGGGGGATGAAAGAAGGCTTTCAATCCTCACTGGGGTTTGAAGGAGATGGGGCCGGGCGCTGAAGGAGACAGGCAGGTGGGAACATGCCTTGCAATTCAACCCCCACACTTACATGACAAGGCCCCAGGCCCTGTAGTTCCCTTATAACAGTGGTACCTCTGGTTACGAACGGGATCCATTCCGGAGCCCCGTTCGTAACCCGTGACATCCGTATCATGAAGCGCCGCATCTGCGCATGTGTGCGAGACGTCATTTGATGCGCATGCGCGAACTGCCAAACCCGGAAGTAACGCGTTCCGTTACTCCCGGGTTGCCACGGTGCGTAACCCGAACGTACGCATCCCGTAGCGTACATAACATGAGGTTTGACTATAATAAACAGACACAGATAATTAAGGTTACTGAGCAAAAATAGGCCACTTCTTTATTGGTTGCAGATGTGAGCGGTTTAGCTTAGGCATTGGGTGAAACCAGACTATATCCCGACTCCTACCCGTCTGCAGGGTGGAGCTCTATGATATACATCAAATCAGGGTCCCTGATGGGTCATGGCATGGCCCTAGCCCATGCCTGGGCTTCGGACAGGATCCACACCCCCAGATCCTTTTAACAGGATAGCCTTGTCGAGGAGGGGCAGGCAGAGGCTACAACCTCCCCTCCCATCACAAAGGCTTACCCAATGCCTAACCTTAAAAAATTGTGACGATTGCTACAAGTTAAGCGAAAACCAAGTGGCTGGTGCCAATATGCCAAGTGGAAAAATTCCTACCTGGCCCCAACAATATGGCAGCCGACATATGTCCATAGCAAGATCGCGGTCATAGCAACGTGTAAAAAGAGGCCGGGTGGGATGGGAGATCTGGCCAAGAGGTGAAAGGAGAACACATACACGCCAGCCACACCACAGTTTAAACGCCTGGGGGCGTTACACGGCTGGGAATCCCCATGATGTGGGCAGCATCTCCCTGCCCTCAATCTGACTAACTGAGGGTCCCAGATGCCAGTCTGCAACACTACCCCCCAGGAAAGGGGAGCAGACTTCTCCAGACCTCTGCAGGGGTCTAAAAGATAAATAGCTTGAAGGACTTAACCGGGTGTGGGTGCTGAGTTTGAAGACAGACTACAAACATCTATCCTTGGATAAAGTGGAAATGTTACTGCAAGTGTCTCTGTATTGCTCCTTCAAAAGCGGGGGGGGGGGGACTTGAAGGAAAAGGGGGCTGTTGGGAGCTTTTCTCCCACCCGCTCTGGCCGGCCTTCATTCCCCTCTTGTCAGGGACTGGACTGAGGAGGAATGATGGGAGCCCCCCCCCCTTTTCCTGAACCTTCCCAAGGACAGGACAGTATTGATTTAGAACAGCGGTTTGCAGAGGGGCATAGTCCAGAGGGGGAAAGCTGGGGAATTCTGGTTGAGGAGCAGCTAGAAGAGCCAGGAGAGAGACAGCTGGCCAATTCAGTGTCCTTGGAAAGCATTCCTGACACACACACCCCTTTCGCCTAGGACTAGATGGGCTCTGAGAATGATAAAACAGAAAGCGCAATGGCAGCAAGCTCAGATTACCTGACGTAGGAGTGACATACGTAACAGGCAGGGAGGAACCAGCTACCACCGCCTCTCAGACATTTCCCGTTCAAAATAGTCTTCACCTAGCTGCTTTTTCAACCATGGCAGAAATGATATGGATTACCTGTTTAGAACGGCTTTTCGTCCCGTGAGAATCTTGATCGCCCTGGGTAGCCCTTATGGAAGCTGGGTAAATGGAAGCCCAAATCCATCTGTGCTGTGGCCCCTCCCCATGGAGCTGCCATTAACTGAATAATATCAGAACGTGAGATAGGAGTTGCATCTGTATCATCTGGCCAGCCTTCCTGAAACTGCTAAAATGCCCACAAATTTAAGTACAATGTTAACCTTGGTTCTCAAACTTAATCCGTTCCGGAAGTCCGTTCCAAAACCAAGGTGCGCTTTCCCATAGAAAGTAATGCAAAACAGATTAATCCCTTCCAGACTTTTAAATACAACCCCTAAAACAGCAGTTTAACATGAATTTTACTATCTAATGAGACCACTGAGCCGTAAAATGAAAGCAATAATCAATGTACTGTACTATAAAATAAATACGACAGTATTGTAGATGATAAAATTTATTTTTTTCCTTACCTGCACTGATGATAGTCATTGTTTGGATGAGGAGTTTTTATCCATTTCGGCAGTCACACTGGGACTGGACTGGGTTCCACACAGCCACAAAAACAAATTAAATGAAAAAGCCTCAAAAACACAAAATAAATAGCAAAAACAAAAGCACCAAACTTAATTCATTCCGGAAGTCTGTTTGAAATGTTCGAAAACCAAGGCATGGCTTCTGATTGGTGCAGGCGCCCCAGAAACAATAGCCGATAGCCACATCAGATGTTCGGCTTCCGAAAAAACGTTCAAAAACCAGAACACTTCCGGGTTTTCGGCGTTTGAGAACCAAGGCGTTTGAGAACCAAGGTACCACTGTACTAGAGCACAAGATTCCGTGAGCTCTCAAAAGAGAATGACAGAATGAATGACAGAAGCAGACCAATGGAGCATTCTCATGCCAATACATATGTTTGAAAGCTTTATGTTTCATTTTCCAAAGAGTTTTCTGATATCATCGCCTCTGATTAACATCTTCTTTTGGCATATGCTGTTGATGATATTTGACATTGAAGTTTGGAGAGGAAGTTGAGAGCTGCAGGGCTTCAGGTGTGAGATGGCAGCATCGCTCTTTCTGTTCCTGGGGAAATCTCTGTGCTTTTTTTTTTCCTGGCAAAAAGCACTGTCTTGTGCTTTGCTTCCCCGCAGTATTGAGTCCCAAAGAGCTTTAAATACAAGAGCCGCTTTTCACTGCAAAGCTAGCGTTCCATCTTTGACATCTCTTTGCTGCGTTGGTGCATGAGCATCTATTCTTGGGTTTCCATTTCTTTCTGCAGCAGAGTTCCGTTTACAGAAAAGTTCTCCTGCATCTTTTAATTCTTTACAGCAGCAGCATTCCAGCTATCTCTTAGTGAAATTTCCATTACAGGAATAAACACCATTTGGTTCTGTTTCTCAGCGTCTTTACTAGTTACAAAACTTTACACTGGTCATTAATAGATAAATAAACAAACAAAGCAACATAATCTTTTCTTCTTTTTGCCATCCGGCCAGAAACCTAATGCTGACTCATTCACACGCTCATTTACACTGACCCAGACTTAGTCGATCACATGACTTATAAGGACACCTGTTGCTGGGGAAATTTTCTGTTGCCTAGCAACTTGTTCAAGACCATTTTCAAGTTTCTTCCAGAATATTCCAACACAATTATTATTATTATTATTATTATTATTATTATTATTATTATTATTATTATTATTATTTTGCCTTCCTGGAAACGCGGCCTTTGCAGCTCCCAACGTTGCACGGGACAATCTGCAGGTGTTTGGCACCGTTTTCGGGGGAATCGGAATATGTCGAAATTTTGGGCAAAAACCAGGGCGCCGAGGGCTCATTTTTTAATCTTTCGTTACAGGGTTTGCACTGCCAAACGTTGCAGGAGGCGTTTTGCAGGTGTTAGGCATCATTTTCAAGTGAAAAAAATTCCCCCCGCTCATTGGCTTCCTTCATCTTATCTACAGTCATATTTACTTTAGATGAGAATGTTCCAGGTTGCAAGAGCTAATATGGATCCACAAGGTGCCATCGACTCCTACTCCCTTGAAAATGTTCTCAGCACAAAATCGGTACAATTGAAAATGTATGAAGCGGACACGGGGCAATGGATTCAAACTACAAGAAAGAAGATTCCACCTAAACATTAGGAAGAACTTCCTGACAGTGAGAGCTGTTCGGCAGTGGAATTTGCTGCCAAGGACTGTGGTGGAGTCTCCTTCTTTGGAAGTCTTTAAGCAGAGGCTTGACAGCCATCTGTCAGGAATGCTTTGATGGTGTTTCCTGCTTGGCAGGGGGTTGGACTGGATGGCCCTTGTGGTCTATTCCAACTCTATGATTCTAAATATGCTCTTGACTGTATTTGGGTTATCATGATTGTAAAACCTGATGTTAAGACTGTATAAAATTAATAATAATAAAGATAATAAAGGGGGGAGGGGGGAAAGAGAAAATGTTCTCAGCAGAGCCAGCCTTTTTAATATAAACAGTGGACGCTCAGGGTTGCGAACGTGATCCATGCAGGAGGCACATTCGCATCCTGCAGCACCGCGTCTGCGCATGCATGGGTCGCGATTCGGCGCTTCTGTGCATGCACAAAGCACAATTTAGCGGTTCTGCGCATGCGCGAGTGCTGAAACCTAGAAGCAACCCATTCCAGTACTTCCGGGTTCAGCGCGGTGTGCAACCCGAAAACGCACAACCCGAAGCGTCTGTAACCCGAGGTATGACTGTATATACAACTTTAAACGCAACAAACATAACATAATACGAGACCAAAATGTACACTCTTGCAAATATGATACATAACACAAAAGAAGAAGAAGAAGAGTTTGGATTTGATATCCCGCTTTATCACTACCTGAAGGAGTCTCAAAGCGGCTAACATTCTCCTTTCCCTTCCTCCCCCACAACAAACACTCTGTGAGGTGAGTGGGGCTGAGAGACTTCAAAGAAGTGTGACTAGCCCAAGGTCACCCAGGAGCTGCATGTGGAGGAGCGGAGACGCGAACCCGGTTCCCCAGATTACGAGTCTGCCGCTCTTAACCACTACACCACACTGTCTCTGAAAGTAATGTAAGTCTTTAAGCAGACAATATTCGTCTGTTGATAAATAAATCAGTCTTGAGATGCACGCAGATACACATGGAGTGGTGCCAAGGTGGTAGTGTGCAGGACAGTGATCCGGATAATCACACATAGTCGTGCTGAGGAAGATTATTTCAAAACAGTGTGATTACCCCAAGTGTATCTACGTGCTTCTCAAGACTGATTTGTTTATCAACAGACAAATATTGTGTTGCTGGCTTTTTAAAGACTTACATTGCTTTCAGAGAATTCTGTGTTATGTATCATATTTGCAAGAGTGTACATTTTGGTCTCGTATTATGTTTGTTGCGTTTAAAGAATTAGTGCCTTTACTATTTATTGGTCTACATGTTGCCTTTCATTGTTTGCTGATCTACTGTTTGCAACACAAGGGTTAATTGTTAGTAACTAACTGTATACGCAACTTGGCAGAAACCCAGGAACTTCTCTCAGTGGGTTTTTTCTCTTCCCAGTGCCTTGCGCACACCTGCATATACAGCGCATTAATAAATGAGATACAAAGATTCCAATGCCAATAGAGCTGTCTTTGCCATATTCCCTCTGATCCAGAAGAGGGCAGTAGTATTACAGTATATTATGGATAAAGAAAACAAAACATGAACTGCACAAGTGATCCTAATTTAGAATATTTTCTGCTGCTTTGAGATGGGTCTTTATATAAGCATTTATCGATTAATTATGAAATTAATTTGCTATTTGTTTTGTCGCTGCTTTCAAGCCTGCCACCCGAAGAAAACAAAAGTGATGCTAATGATTTTGAGAATTCTGAGCATTCCCTGCATATGTTTCTTGGCACATGTTTTGATTTGTTTTGCAGATAGTAGGAAAAGCTCTTGATTTAGGAGCTTGAATCACACCAGAAAATGATTTGGGGTCAAGAAGATAAGTTGGGGGTACTCTGCCTATCTTGCTGCTCACCAATTTCCCGGACTGAGCTGGCCACGGCTGTCTCTGTTGTGGTTTTGGAGGAACTCAGGACTCTTGTCCCAAGCAACTTCAATTTCCACGCCTCAGATGCCTCGGGTTCTGCTCAGGACTTCAACCACGGGACTGTCTAAGATTGTCGTCGGCCCAATGCCCCAGAGCTGGACATAACCATGATTTGTTTTTTTTCTCCCACTGGAGAGAGGTGGATTAAGACTGGATACTAGTCTTAACTCTGCTGCAGACTCTCCAACTGTCCATATTTTCCAGGGTCATCTTGGATTTACAGAAACCGTCCCAGTTTCTGATTTGATTCCAGAATGTCCCACTTCTCCTTAGGGTGTCCCTATTGTCATCGGAGGGCATGGAGTTATGGAACCCTTAAAACAAGGAGATAAGTACCTACAGAACCTTTAGAAGACATCTGGAGACAACTCTGCATTGGAAGTGTTTTTAATGTGTTGTTGTTGTTGTTGTTCAGTCGTTTAGTCGTGTCCGACTCTTCGTGACCCCATGGACCAGAGCACGCCAGGCACGCCTGTCCTTCACATCCTCCCGCAGTTTGGCCAAACTCATGTTAGTAGCTACGAGAACACCGTCCAACCATCTCATCCTCTGTCGTCCCCTTCTCCTTGTGCCCTCCATCTTTCCCAACATCAGGGTCTTTTCCAGGGAGTCTTCTCTTCTCATTTTGTGGCCAAAGTACTGGAGCCTCAACTTCAGGATCTGTCCTTCTAGTGAGCACTCACTAATTAATGTGTTATGTCCTATTATTTTTATATATATGTTGGAAGCCACCTAAAATTATTGTTGTTGTTCTTTGGCGATCCCTTGTAGCTGAGTAAGATTGTCTTCCATAAACAAGGTCTTAACAGTGAGTCCGTAAGTGACTGCGGAGGCCAATTCTGGATCCACACGTCCTTCCACAGTGGGGATATAGGTTTCCAAGTGGGAGTTGATCGTCGTGAGGGTTTGCCAAGCGTGCCTTCCTCTTAGCATGTTTCTCCCTTTCGTCCTGAGTTCAAATGTCTTCAAAACCCATGACACCTTTGGTAAAGGCTGCTCTCCAATTAGAGCGCTCACAGGCCAGTGTTTCCCACTGGTCGGTGTTTATACTACATTTTTTAAGATTTGCCTTGAAAGAGGCTTTAAACCTCTTTTGTTGACCACCAGCATTACGCTTTCCATTTTTAAGTTTGGAATAGAGTAGTTCCTTTGGAAGACAATTATCAGGCATCCGCACAATATGACCAGTCCAACAAAATTGATGTTGAAGAATCATTGCTTTGACACTGGTGATCTTTGCTTCTTCCAGTACCCTCTCATTAGTTCGTCTGTCTTCCCAAGTGATGTGTACAAATTTTCGGAGACACCGTTGGTGGAATCTTTTGACGAGTTGGAGATGGCGTTTATAAGTGGTCCACATTTCACAAGCATACAGTAAGGTTGGTGGTGCAAATTGTTATGATTATGGAATAGGATGTCCCTATTTTCATCAGATAAATGTTGGAGGATATGCTGTTGTCGCAGTGAGCAGCTCCACCCCGAAGGAGTGGATGACCAATGTGAATAGACTTTCACCGTAAGCTAGTTTCCTCGCCGCTGGAAGTCTTCCAAAGCAACGTGCAGCAGAATATAGATCTGGATATGTTCCTTTGTCACACATAGAGACAGTTGAATTCTGACAATTTGGCAGCACCTCAAAAGAGCATGCTGCCAAACCAATAACTATCCAAACAGTCAAGTGGATGTAGGGTTCTGTTTCAATCAGAGCCATGTTACTCCAGAAGCATCTCAAGGTATCTGAATGGGGGAATATGGAGATGTGAGGACGGCTGGTGGAGCAAGGCCTTTCTTCCCCTTTCCCTGTGTCCTGCCAGCACTTTAGCTCCTTGTTCTCCCTCTGGACTGGTCCCTCACAACCACGATGACTTTTCCCTGCCCTCCTGCTTATATATGGCTTTCTGTTCTGCCCCCTTTGCCTTGTTCATGGCTCTTTCCTTATAAGCAGACGGTGTATCACAAGTTATTAGCATTGCTACAAGAAAAACTGCTCCCTTTCCCTTATGGGGTATCCAAGAGCCCTCACAGAGTCCCTAAGTGGGTTCCCTATGGGTAGGAGAAAATAACAGAGGCCAACCATAGAATATTGAGAAGTAAAGCAGCTAATAAGCCTGATCTTTATTAATCTGTTACAACAGGGTCCCCACTCACCACGCGCATGAGGGAGGAGAACCCTGAACAATGGTGTGCAAGCCCTTATATAGACTTTTGAAATTGCCCACCCTGTATCCCAAGACCACCACCCCAAAACATCATGCATACACCACAGAGGGAATTTGTCTACAGCAGAAATCCTGTCTGCCAGGATACCTGATAATGGTCACTGATTGCATTACCTGGGCAGCCTGGCCATTCTTTTGTGATGGTTAATACTTTAGTTCCTGAATCCAGGTCACAGGCTCGCCCCATTCATACACAAACATGCCCTTAAGACAGGATTTACAAGCAAAAGGACAATGGGAAGGCTTTCCCCATTTGCCTCCCTTACTGCCGAGGAATATTTGAGGTCGTTGGAAGAGTCAAAATGGCTTCAGGATTGCTCTCCCATACTATTTCAGACACATGATATGTGTGCATTTCAGGATCTAGAAAGCAGTAGGAAAAAGGAAGTGTGGTGCCTGCTCAGTATTGTAACCTAGACTGAGACCAGGAAATTAATAAAGGCAAGAGAAGGAGACTTGGCTATACAGAAATTATCTCGAATGTTGAGGTGCCTACAGGTTTTGTGAATATGCAGCCTGAATTATAATGAGAAGGGTTGAATGATCAAAGTTCTGCGATTTCACTTATTCTTGGTGCAACCCACAATTTCAGAGTCATAAAGTCATCCCGGCAGCCTCTGAGAAGAACTGACTCAGAACCATAGATTTCATCAAGATGCATTCATTAGTCCCTGTTTCGTAGCAGCTTTTTATTTTAACAAGGTGATATCACGGGGATATCGGTCGGGGGCTAAGAACTGTTATCAAGTTTGATTGTTGCAAAAATGCTGCATATAGAACAAGGTGCTGTGATTAGTGTGATCATTAGGGATTTTATCATCGAGGATACTTGGAAGTGAGAATTTTGCCACCACAGGATTAGCAGAGACCCTCAAAACTCGGGAGGTGTCAAGACAAAACACATTTAGCTATCCTCAGTGGCTAACAGAGAAATATCAGACTTCAGTAATTACCGTATTTTTTGCTCCATAAGACGCACTTTTTTCCTCCTAAAAAGTAAGGGGAAATACCTGTGCGTCTTATGGAGCGAATGGTGGTCCCTGGAGCTGAATTGCCCAGGGGCCAAAAGCAGATTGTGCTTTTTATTTTACAAAGAGAAAAGGGAGTGTTGAAAGGACCCGCTCAGCAGCTGATCAGCAAGAGATCGGGAGAGAGATAAGAGTCCCCGGCTCCCTTTCAGCCCCGCCCTCCTTTGTTGAATGTGCTGCAGAGGGAGGTTGTTTGTTTCCCCAGGACATGTGACTGGCTGATTAGATTATCTGTCTGGAAACAGTAGAAATGGCTCCCTTTCCTCAAGATTTTTCAGAAATGTGAGTTAAACCCCATAAAAATGGGGCTTTTCCTCTTTGCTTTTCCCCCTTTGCAAAAGGAGCTTTGCTTTTCCCCCTTTGCAAAAAAAGCTGCAAAACCTTTAGCTGATCCTCAAAAAAGGCCTTTTGCCTTTGCAAAAACAGCAGCAAAACCTTTAGCTGATCCTCCAAAAAAAAAAAAAACCCCCAAACCCCAGGGCTTTTCCCTTTGCAAAAAAAGCTGCAAAACTTTTAGCTGATCCTCAAAAACAAAACAAAAAACAAAACAAAACAGGGCTTTTAGAGGAGGAAAACCAGAAAAATATTTTTTTTCTTGTTTCCTCCTCTAAAAATGAGGTGCGCCCTATGGTCCGGAGCGTCCTATGGAGCGAAAAATACGGTAGCTGCGGAGGGTGCCACTGAGCTAGCTTTAAAAGATCGTGATGGCTTGCATTTGTTTTGTTTCTTTCTTTCTTTATGCAGTCTTTTCCAACTCTCTAATTTCAAAAAAACACATGTTTTAAATCACTATTGAGCAATCACATGTCAGACTGTCCCTTCTTCTCCACCTTGCCCTGCTTTGTCCAAAAAGTGCTGTGGACCTTTCCACCAAAAGGGAAGAATTTGTTTACTGCATGCTGTTCGTTGAAAGAAAATTATATGGAAATGATGTATCGTTGGTATCCAACAGGGAGTAAAATTGCTAAAATGTACAAAACAAGTTCAAAACTGTGTTGGAAATGTAAAGAGAACAAGGGTACCTTCTACCATATGTGGTGGACATGCACTTTGGTAAAGGCTTTCTGGGAAATGATACATGATGAATTAAAGAAAATGTTTAAAAATACATTTGTTAAAAAACCGGAAGCCTTTTTACTAGGTAAAATAGGTGAAGAGTTACCAAGAGAAGACAAAAGACTTTTTATGTATGCAACGACGGCAGTGAGAATGCTAGTTACAGGTAGGTAGCCATGTTGGTCTGCCATAGTTGAAACAAACAAACAAACAAAAAATCCTTCCAGTAGCACTTTAGAGACCAACTAAGTTTGTTATTGGTATGAGCTTTCGAGTGGATGTGAGAATGCTACTAGCCCAGGGTTGAAAGGAAAGAAAAGTACCAACAAAAGAAGAATGGCAGATGAAACTGATGGAGTATGCGGAGATGGCGAAACTGACAGGGAAGATGCGAAACCAGGAAGATCAAGTATTTTCTAAAGACTGCAGTAAATTTGTAATTTATTTAAAAGACCACTGTAAACAGTCACGAAGAGTCAGACACGACTGAACGACTGAACAACAACAAACAGTTAAAATCACTGTCAGGAATGTAATGGCACTTGTAATGTGGAATCATTTATGATATGATTTAACAGATGGATAATGGTAAAAGATGCAGCAAATTTAATCTTAAACATAGAACCCATGGAGGGAGGGAAGGATGTCCAAAGGTTCAAAAGAACCTTGTATTTTAATGTTTGAAATGGTTGTGTTACAATATATAAAATTATTTTTTAAAAACCAATAAAAATATTTATAAAAAAGGGAAGAACTTGTTGAACAGGTGAAGCTTTCTCCAACATTGTCATTCCATGCTATGAAAAGCTTACCGTATTTAATTTGGGCCAGTTGTTGTAATGTGAATAATGGGTTAAATTAGACACATCGGGATGTTCTGGATGTTCTGAGATAAGGGTGTCAGATGTTCTGGGTTACCATAGCAACACCGGCAAGGCCGAGGGTGTGACTTGCTTTTTTAAATGAAATATTTTTTATTTGATTTTACAAGTACAAAATTATAACAATACAATCATACACATACACATTTACAGATTCCTCCAAATCTCTGGACGTCCCACCTCCCCTCCATGGGTCCTATTATTAAACATTTTCTACTGCATATTTTCCAATAATCTATATTTTATATAACTCCATTGTTTCCACAGTACTTGCTACATTACAAGTGTTATTCCAATCCTGCTAATGTTTCCATCTGCTTACAGTGGTCTCCAAGATAAATGATAAATTTTCTCCATTCTTTGTTAAAGTTTTGGTCTTCTGCTTCCTGAGCTTTCCAGTCAGTTTTGCCATTTCGGCATAGTCCAACAGTTTAATTTGACATTCTTCTCTAGTAGGGACTTTATCTTCTTTCCATTTCTGGGCTAATAGCATCCATGCGGCTGTCGTCGCATACATAAAAAGTATTTTTTGCCCCCTTGGAAAAACAGAACCTATAATACCTAATTAAAAAGCCTCTGGTTTTTTTTTTATTTTTTTATTTTTACAAAAGTTAATTTGAACATATTTTTCATTACATTACATATAATGAGATGGGGGGGGGGGTGAAATCTTCAAATTAACTTTTGTTAATTTCCCAGAATGCTTTTACTACCTTACAAGACCATCACATATAATAAAAGGTGCCTTCTTTTTCTTTACATTCCCAACAGATATTTGTAACTGTCTCATACATTTTTGCCAACTTACTGGGAGTCAAAACTGAGGCGTTCACCCTCCCTCGGGTTCAGGAAATATACCTACATATAAAGGTAAAGGTAAAGGGACCCCTCACCGTTAGGTCCAGTCGCGGACGACTCTGGGGTTGCGGCGCTCATCTCACTTTACTGGCCGAAGGAGCCGGCGTACAGCTTCCAAGTCATGTGTCTAGCATGACTAAGCCACTTCTGACGAAGTAGCGCACGGAAATGCCGTTTACCTTCCCGCCAGAGTGGTACCTATTTATCTACTTGCACTTTGACGTGCTTTCGAACTGCTAGGTTGGCAGGAGCTGGGACCGAGCAACAGGAGCTCACCCCGTTGTGGGGATTCGATCCGCCGACCTTCTGATCGGCAAGCCCTAGGCTCTGTTGTTTAGACCACAGCGCCACCCACGTCTTATGCTTACATGTAGAGACGGATATAATAGTCTCTAGGGCAGGGATGTCCAAGAGGTCATTCGGGGTCGTCTGGTCGATCCCTGGGAAGCTCTGGTCGATTGCTGTCAATCACGGGCTCATATTCCTTTCCTTTTGCCTAAGAGCATCTGGCCCCGGCCCCTCACCCTGCCCTCCATTTTCGCATGATTGCTGGAACGGAAGAGGGAGTTTTGGCTGAGAGGTAGATTGTTCCCATAGCGACCTTTTGGTGAGCAACTAATCTCCTTTCCCCCTTACTGATATTTTCCTCCCTAAAAAAAGCTCAATAACTTTGCCCTGCCCCCCCAAACGGAACTCTCCTCTCTAAAAAAAAAGCTCACCAAATTTGCCCTGAACCCCCCCAAACCCCTCCCTGTCCCAAAAGGGCTACATCACTGCCAGTTGTTTTTTTCTGTGAGTAGATCGCAGTCTCTTGGGAGTTGGATGTCCCTGCTCTAGGGCATTGTTTTCAACATGGTAGCATCCTGTCTTGTTGCATGTCCTGATGCTGTCAGGGTCTGACTCTGAATCTGTGAGAGTCAGGGGAAGATGCTGTGGGTTTTACATACAGCATTAACTAGCATGGTGATTCTGTTACTGGATCTTTCCATCCATATGTACCGTATCTATACTTCAAAGACCAGAATATATATAATAGACTAAATTGTATAGAAATTTATACATGTATGCTACTACAGCAGCAAGAATGCTACTTGCCCGAAAGTGGAAAGAAGCAGAAGTCCCAGTAGAGGAATAATGGATACAAAAACTCACGAAATATGCAGAATTGGCAAAACTTGCCGGAAGAATAAGAAATCAAGATAACAAACTTTTATATATATATAAAAGAATGGAAATGGTTTATTGAATATTTACAGATAAATTGTAAACAGATAAAAACATTAGTTGCATTATTATAATAACCTGCAGTTCCACAAGAATATATATTTAAAGTAGATAATTAAATGAGCAAATTAAATGAATTTGGATATGCAGAAGATATTAAAAAAATAAAGGAAACGCAGAAAGAGGGGGGAAGGAAGCCAAATTTTGAAATGTTAAATTGATTGTAAAACTAATGAAATGTATAAACTTGAAAAGTATAAATAAAACCTTTTTTAAAAAAAAGAATGTAGTAGATAGTACTGTCTTGTGTCTGGAAATGAAAATCACTTTGTTACTTTGAACTGTGCAGAAGAGGAGTTTTTCTATTAACCAGGGACTCTGGAAGAAGCTCTCTGCTGGGAACAGGAAATCTCTTAAGTATCTGCAGGGGCTCTGTATCCTCTGCTGATATATCACACTGGTTGAGATGTGGTGAACTACCAGCTGACTTCCACAAGTCACTAACACCAAACATACAGCTGTTAAAGGCACAAGGCATTATTTACTTTGTTCCTTTGCCTGTATTTCTTGCTGCCAGTGGCTCCTATTAGAACAGAGCAAATCTCTTTGGCAAGAAAGACACAGGAAATGCCTCACACTCCTTCCTTCTGCTTGCTTAGCAGCAGTGATAACGTGACTAGCAGCAGCAACAACAACAACTTTGCATCTGCCGAATAAGCCTTAGATCATTGCCTCCACATTTTGCTTTCTAACTTTCTTATATATGCCCCCTTTTTTTTTTACATGAAAGCCATGAGGGCCCCCCCTCCCGCTGTGTGTGAAGATGAAGATGAACTTGAAATCATTCAAACTGCTACCCCAAAATGAACACAATTCACCTTTGGTTTACCCTGCAATTAGGAGAATTACTCTCAGATGTACCGTATATTCCGGCGTACAAGGCGACTGGGTGTATAAGACGACCACCAACTTTTCATGTTAAAAAACAGAGTTTGGGGTATACTCACCCAGCCCAAGCTCCGTGGCAGCTGAGGTGGCGGCAGCGGCAGCTGGAGCAGCAGGGAGAGCCTCCCTTCTCGCCGCACAGGAGCCCGTCGTGCTCCATGGTGGCTGAGGCGGTGCACGCACACAGCCAGCGGCAGGGCGGAACCCCATGACGTTGCCGCCATCTCCTGGAAAACTATACCCGCCATACAAGTTGACCCTGACTTTAGAGAAGATTTTCCGGGATTAAAAAGTCGCCTTGTACGCTGGAATATACTGTACTTCAGAGGGTTTTTAAAAAAACTAGTTCACTTCATTCAATTGCACTACGTCATTGCTAGCACTGATCAAATCACCCTCCTCCCTAAGTTCCAGGGAGGGGCCAGGTGCCACCTCCCATCTCCTGCCCCTCGCCGCTGCCTGGCACCCAGCGCTCGCCACTGCTGGATGCTAACCACTGCTGGGTGCTTGCCACCTCCTGTTCCTCGACCCCAGCGGCATCACACTCATGGATGACACGCCCCATCTACTTGCCCCAGCGCTTCCCCAAAGATTGTGGGCAGGAGGAAGAAAGTGGCCCTGAGGTGAGGATGGGCTTAAAATCTAAACAATCAAATTTCTGAAAGAGGTGTCACGCCTATATCAGAACAAGAAATATTGGGTAGAGCAGCACTTCCCAGTCTTTTTGCTATCTGAGTAGACGTGGTTTCATTAGTAACATGACTCTATTTTTCTCTTCAATATTTTTGAGAGAAGGATAATTATGTTTGTCTAAAAGGGAGCAATTGTATGTGCATTAGTTTTCAGAAGCTTTGCGTAGGAAGCCAGACTGTACCTGATTACTGTGATTGACATGTTGTTCTGTCTCCCAATGTGTCTGCCATATAAAACCACGGAAAATTGTATCAAAACACTAAAGCATTTCAAAATGGGATAAACTCGAATGAATGGCAAACCCACAAATCATTTCAGCGGTGCTGGATTGTACCTATTGTGAGTTACTGCCCAGTTCAGGTATCAAATTGGCAATTTTAGTTTGCAAAATATAAAATAATAATAGGAATAGTAATAATATGAGACAGAAAGCAGCAACAGTCATCTATTATCATGGCAACCAGATTCAATTTATGTGTCTGAATGCCTAGCCTGGACCATCTCAAAGGCTTGGAATTAAAAATCATTTTAAAAAGCATTTTCCATTGTCTCCTTGCTGTTAGTGAAAGACTCTTGACACCATTCAGCCAATCTGTATTAACATCTATCACAAGGGTGCCTGTTGCATAAGTACAATACTGAGGCTGCAAACCTAAGGACGCTTACTTGAGAGTAATTCCTATACTTCAGAGCAGACATGCATAGGATTGTACTCTTACTTTAGCTGAATTTAAGCATTTGTCGGAACATATTATCGGTAAAATCAAAAAAAGGGACAGGGCTACAGGCACAAGCCCTGATCCCAACATCTCCAGGAGCAGGGGCTGCCCTTCAAAATGTCAGAAGTTTAGTACTAAGTTTCTAAGAGGGTTTAATTTTAGCTTGCCACTGTTAATTATTCCTGATGTGAAACATATCAGTAAGGTTTCAATGGCTGATACACAGGTATAAAAACAGTGATTTCCCAATGAAGTATTAATCTAATCAGTATTAGAGCTAAAATTTTACTGACCTCATATTTCTGAAGGAGTCTAGAGCTACTAGGAAAATAATGATAATTTGTTCCTGGTATGAAGCAATTTTACTTGCTAGATTCCATTATTCAAGAATTTTCTCCCTCAAATAAAAACTTTTGCACTCATCTGTACAGTGTTTCCTTTCCCTTTTAGGAAGCACTTACTAAGTGCCAAACTATAGCCTGTATACAGTATTTTGGTCTGATGCTGAATTGCTGAACTCAGGCGAACAAGACTAATAGTTTTTGTTGCTATAGTTAGATATATTCTTCCCAATATATAGAAACTGGATTAAGATTGAAGTCATACCATAATGAAAGGGTACTGGAAGAAGCAAAGATCACCAGTGTCATAGCAATGATTCTTCAACATCAACTTCGTTGGACTGGTCATGTTGTGCGGATGCCTGATTATCATCTTCCAAAGCAACTACTCTATTCTGAACTTAAAAATGGAAAGCGTAATGCTGGTGGTCAACAAAAGAGGTTTAAAGACTCTTTCAAGGCAAATCTTTTTAAAAAAGTAGTATAAACACTGACAATTGGGAAACACAGGCCTGCGAGCACTCCAATTGGAGAACAGCCTTTACAAAAGGTGTCATGGGTTTTGAAGACACTCGAACTCAGGACAAGAAACATGCTAAGAGGAAGGCACGCTTGGCAAACCCTCACCATGATCAACTCCCACCCAGAAACCTATGTCCCCACTGTGGAAGGACATGTGGATCCAGAATTGGCCTCCACAGTCATTTACGGACTCACTGTGTTCATGGACGACAATCTTACTCTGCTACAAGTGATCGCTAAAGAAGAAGAAGACTATGCTGACTGGCAATGGCTCTCAAGGATTTCAATGAGGGGTTTCTCCCAACCCTACCCAGCAAGACCGTGGTATCATTTGCCTTCAGATCATGACCTGGAAGGAGACTAATATTAAAAGTTAACTTGCAAAACCAATGAAATGTATGGTGTGAATGGGGCCAAAGAGTGTTTTGCAGTATGGTGTGGAAGAAAGAGGTGGCTTCTGCAGGTCTTGCTGAGGTTGCTGTGACTGTCCTGCCTTGGAGACTTGGCCTGATGAAAGTTTGCCTGATAAAAAGAATTGTTGTTATGAAATATTAGATATTAAAACTAATATTAGATATTGTTGATTGTGGGAAATTAACTGACGCGATGAACAGGATGATGTGAAGGGAAGGCCACCACGAGGCATTCTCGGGGGCTCCTTTTATTGAAAACTCACAGCTAGGTTAAACATTAACATACAGAGAGAACTCCAAAGTACCAAATAAGGTATGGTGTACCTTCTAATACCAAATATGGAAAGCTGCTCCTTTGGCTACACCCATATGACATCGTCATTGTGTACGTGCTCTCCTCTCACTTACTCACCCCCTCCCGCTGAACACCTCATGATCCCCCAGTATTTTTCCAGCTATTCCTTTGTTCTCCTGCTCTGCCTAAACATGTGTTTCCCAACTCGGTGCCCACAGAGCCATATGGTGTACCAATTGAGGCTCTGTAGGTTGATTAATTAGTGTGGCATGCCAACACTGTATATTAATTATTCTATCTTGATAGAAGGGCGTGGCATGCCAGCGCCTTCCTAAACTATAATTCCCACAAAGAATGCCAGCTAGTTTCTCAGATTCCTAAAGAAGCCTTCCCCCAAAACTTCCCAGAGGGGGGCTGTAGACATTCCATGGCAGCCAATCCTAACAGCGAGCTAATTTGCGAAACACCTTGTCTCCCTGCCCACTTTGGATGGCCAGAAGCAGCCCTCCCACCTTCGTCGAGGGCTTCATGCTTCTTGCCCCTAGCTGGGTCATTGTTGCACCCAGCTTTTGATTAGCAGAAGAAAGCTTTCTATAAAAGAACGTCGTGTCAATGTTAAAATATTATGTTGACAGATTCCTTGGTATGGTTTTTTTCCCCCTTGTTATTCCTTCCACAAAGGAGGGTGATTTTTCTGGCAGCAAATATGCAAGTGAAGAGCGACAGAATGGAATGGAAGTTGCCCATACTGCCATGGTTGCCAAGTAGAATAGGAAGCCAAGGGCACTCAGTGGGCGGGAGCCCTGATGTAGCAACACACTGAATGAGACATTGGGTTTCTAGCCGAGGAGGCGGCATGTAAGAGAAGCATTGCTCCAAGGATGTCTCTCTGCAGCTACATAGGGAAAGGAAAGACCGGGACAATTGATGTAATAAAAGTCTTTGGCTTCAGGTAGGCACGGTGCCCTTGTACTACTTCGTATATCTTATTGCCATATTTTGAAACTGCCATGTGTTTTTCTTTCAAAAGCAACCGTGGCTTTTAAGTATAAGGAATTGCTGAAAACCGAATAGATAGATATATTGTATTGTGCTTGCGGTGGTTAAGCTTAAGGCAGGCATGTCCAAAGTCTGCTTCGGAGGCCTAATCTGGCCCACCGGTCGGTTTAATCCAGCCCCTTTTCTAAAAAGAAAAGCTCAACAACTTTAATCCTAAAAAAGGTCAACAACTTAGGTTGGCCCTCAAGCATGTTCACTTCATCAAAGCTGACCCTCTTTGAAAAAAGTTTGGACACCCCTGGGGCTTAAGGCATTGACTGTGAGGAGCTGCCGTGGTGGCACAGAATGTTCATAAACATTCAGTAGCTCAGGGAACAAAGCTGTCGGAATGTTTGCAGTCCAACTTCTGTGAGAAGAGGGGAAACTATCAATACAGAGGGGATTAAATTCTACAAAAGTCCTAGAAAGCGAGAGGAGTTGCTTGGGGCAGGCTGAGGACTGGCAAGAAGGCTCAGAAAATGGAGATGCTAAGGGAAATGGTGACTGAAAGAAGAATGTGGAATGGGAAAGTGATAAAAGGACCTGAGGGAAAAGCAGATGAAAGAAGGTTAAGGGAAACGGCAGAGGAGTCGGGGAAATAAAGCAAGAATGAATTGTGAAAAAACCTCACAGTCCTTAAGGTCGGGGGGGGGGGGCGACGACGACAAAGTAGTCAGTTGAAAGGTAAGAACTTGAGTAGGCAATGAGTTATAGGAGCACAGCTGTGCAGAGGTACCATGGAAGTGATTCTGTAGGGCCTAAGGACAGGAAGAGCTGTGTATTATGGGTAGGAGGGGAGTGAGTTCTGGAGGGTTGGGGCATGTGAGAAAAGGTTGAGCCTAGAAATTGGATGCTGACAGAGATGGGGAGGCATGGCACTGTTGTCCCTTAAAGGTTGCACAGGAGAAGAAGTCTACCTGTTGTGGCTTCTGCTGCTACCGAGGTTTTATGAGCTGCCAACCCTAATAGGCTGGCTATAAACAAAAAGAAACAGTAAAGCATAGCAAAGAAGTGCCCACATCACAATGCCTAGCTATTGTGAGAAGCTACAAGTGCCTTCCTTTTCTTTCAAAGACTCATATACTGTAATTATAGAGTTGGAAGGGACCCCAAGGATCATCTCACCCAAACCTCTGCGATGCAGGAATCTCAACCAAAGCATCCAAGACTGGTGGCCATCCAACCTCTGCTTAAAAACATCCAATGAAGGAGAGTCCACAACCTCTCAAGGGAGACCGTTCCAGTTTAGTCCTTATAGTCTACTGCGTACCAATATTTTTTGTATTGATAAAAGGCCCTTCCATTTTTCTCATTGCCATTCAGCTCAAGGCATCTCTCTTCCTACTCATTTCAGTGGTACTGGCATAGGAGAAGTTTCCGAGGCAGGGGGTAGGGAGGCATCCGCAAAATTTTCAAGGCGGTAATTGCTTCAATCACAACAATATGTCACATATTATGACTGCATGTGGACGACAGAACCTAGGGCTTGCCGATCAGAAGGTCAGCGGTTCAAATCCCTGCCATGGGGTGAGCTCCCGTTGCTCGGTCCCAGCTCCTGCCAACCTAGCAGTTCAAATGCACGTCAAATTGCAAGTAGATAAATAGGTACCGCTCCGGTGGGAAGGTAAACGCTGTTTCCGTGCGCTGCTCTGGTTCGCCAGAAGCAGCTTAGTCATTCTGGCCACATGACCTGGAAGGTGTACGCCGGCTCTCTTGGCCAGTTAAGCGAGATAAGAGCTGCAACCCCAGAATTGTCCACGACTGGACCTAATGGTCAGGGGTCCCTTTATGACTGCATGCATGGGGCATTTTCTTTACTGAGGATACATGGTGTGCTCGGAGAGAGAGGAAGAATCAGCAGTGCTATGCGACTGGGAAATTCAGCAGCTGCTAGAAATTTGTTTTTTGCATTTTTTACGATGTACATTTAAGCAAAGGCCTCCAAGTATTGCTTCATTTAAGTGAAGGCAGAGATATCTCCATCCATCATGTTGAAGAGATTTTGTTTTTTTGCAATATAAAACCCAGACATCAATAGAAGCAGTGCCTAAGTATTCAAGCAGCCAGGATATTGTTTTCTGAATTTCTTCCGGGGCCAGAGAAAGAGACCCTGCTTAAAGTGGCCTTCTCCATCTATCCAGAATTTGAATGTAAAAACGCATCATTTGTAACGTCAAAAAATTCAGTTTCACATAAAGTAACTAATACATCAAGGTGAGTAATGCAATGAAGTTTGACGTCTGCGCAGCGCTCTCTGTCTTAACAGGATTACGGTCGCTTATGTTGGACAGAAAGAAATGGGAAACCTTTAGCCATAGATAACAAAGTCTGAAGCTATTGTTTGTATCTGTCTCTTCTCAAACCCGACAAAGTGAATTGTTCCAGCAGGCCTCCTCCAACATTAGAAAACCGAACTGCTCAAGTGGCTGTCTGGGAGAAAGTTTGTTCGGAGCAACAGTTTGGAAAGGCGCCGTGGTGTACTTTTTCAGAAGGATCAGGGGGAGCAGTGGAAGGATGGAGGACTTTCATGCTGGAAACGGATGTTGAAGATACAGGCAACACACAAGGAATCTTTGCAGCTGGGGTGTTCTTGGTCCCAAAGATGATCGCCCATTCACTGTACAGTTGTACCTCGGAAGTCAAACAGAATCTGTTCCGGAAGTCCGTTTGACTTCCAAAACGTTCAGAAACATTCTGATTGGCTGCAGGAAGCTCCTGCAGGCAATCAGAAGCTGCGGCAGCCGCGTAGGACGTTCGGGTTCCAAAGAACGTTTGTAATCTGGAACACTCACTTCCGGGTTTGCAGCGTTCGGGAGCCAAAACGTTCAACTGGCAAGGTGTTCGGCTTCCAAGGAACGTCTGTACACAATTAAATATTGCAAAGGTAATCAGATATGAAATAGGCACAAACATAATAGCATAAACCTTTGGATCAAATTGTATCCATGTTGCCTAATGATAGAAGGCAGATGCTTCTAAATTTTACTCTTTGACATTTTCCTGTAAAATGGCATTACTAATAATGATCACACATTATCTTCACAACTCCAGCATGCGATATTTCCTCTCCCAGCCCACAAGTTACATTATAGATCTCCTGCCAGGATTCATACTGGTTCTGTACCAAACTCAACTGTTGAGATAAAGAACATCAGGATTTTATTGTGAGGACTTCTGCTTGATGCAGACAACAGCTTAGGTGGCCATTCTCTAATGCTACAACCGACTTTGGGTTGTCTGAACTATTGATCCAATTTAAAGCCTTGGATCTATAATCAATTGGCCCTCACAGGGACTGGTTCTTTTGCTGGGCCGTGAAGGGAAAGTCCTTGAAATAAAAGAGAGCTTTTGTCAAGGTTACGGAAGAAATCATGTTATGCCCAATTGGAACGTCTCCTGGACGAGTTCTTTTGAAAGGGGTGCAACTCAACCATTTCAGGGTCAGTTATACTTTCTTGCTCCAGAGTCAGCCTTTAGGTTCATGTTAATATTTTGCCATGAGAATTGCAGGTCAAATATTAATGCCTTGGCTCCCGAACAAATTGGCTCCTGAATGATCGAAACCCAGAAGTGAGTGTTCCGTTTTTCGAACAATTTTGGGAAGCCGAAAGTCTGGTGCGGCTTCCGATTGGCTGCAGCCAATCAAAAGCCGCGCCTTGGTTTTCAAACAGTTCCAGGAGTCGAACGGACTCCCAGAATACATTCTGTTCGAGAACCAAGGTATGACTATTTGAAATAGGGATGAACCAAGATCACTGGTTGTTCAAAACTGGACAGGCATTTCAGCAGGTGGAAGCAATTTAGGGGTGACATATCTCAAAGAGCAAAAAGGGGGACAGCCCAAGCCACTGCCAGCCCGAGCCTGGGGGAAGAGGCATGTGGGTGTGGGTGCACGGGGCTGCTGCCTCTGTACCCGCATGCTTCTTTCCCTAGCTGTGGTGTGCAGAGCAGCCCAAGTCTGAGCCCCCAAAACTCCCCCAAACCCGGACACATCCTTTAAAATGTAAATATCCACTGGGATGGGCATGTTGGCCTCAAAAAGAGGACATGTCTGGGTTTCCCCGGTCATATGGCAACCCTAAAGCAATTACCATGGCAGGGGGCTATAGCATAGTGGAAACTTTCCTGTTCCAGAAACTCTCCTAAATAAATCTCATGTAGACTGAAAGTGCATCTATAGGAGCCTGTCCATTGCAGTTCTGAGGGGTTCCCAATGACAGAAGGGGTGTAAGCATTGCTTATTTTGCCTATAATTCAGCTGTAATAAACATCTGCTATCCTGAACTCATTGTTTTGACCATTGCGTTCGGATCCAGTAAAAGAACCGTTGCTGTTGGCAACACAGGAGGTAAATCATTTGAGCTACTTCTCAGCTCTTGCTTTCTGCAATTCGAAGAAAAGAAAGATCCTTTATTATTTGTTGTTCTTGTTGTGCCATCTCTGGGGCATGGCAGAGATAGATGTCAACGTAGGTGGAACTTGAATTCTCTGAAACTGATGGAGCCAAAGAAGGCCAGTCAAATGGCTCAAAATAGAAATGTTTATGAAACAAACTGTTTCAGGCCAGAGGTTCGGTGTGATCACAGCTATAAATATTTAGGTGAAGTTGTGTTAATGATGGATGGTTTATTTTGAATCTCAAAGGCTGAGTCACAAAGATCTCGAGAGCTCACTTTATTTGAACGGTCATATCAAATCAGCTGAGAAGTTTCATATTCCTGCTTTTTCAGTATAGTACTGTGTTGTTGTTGTTGTTTTAAAAAAAGCAGGGATGTGCCCCCTTGGATTTTTTTTAAAATTATTTAATAAATGCTGAAGCTCTGCAGTTCTAGTCATGCCTGGTGCTGTGGTCTAAACCACTGAGCCTCTTGGGTTTGCCAATCAGAAGGTCGGCGGTTCAAATCCCCATGACGGGGTGAGCTCCCATTGCTCTGTCCCAGCTCCTGCCAAACTAGCAGTTTGAAAGCATGTCAAAGTGCAAGTAGAAAAATAGGTACCTCTGCGGCGGGAAGATGAACAGTGTTTCCATGTGCAAACCACTGTGGCCCACCTTGCATTCCACAACAGAAGAAAGAAAGGTGTTATATAAATGTAAGTAAGTAAATAAATAAAACTAAATATTCATGGGATTGTGTCACACAAGTCCGCTCACCCCTTTTGGTGTGGTGGTGTTGCAGGATGGCAGAGGCTCCCTGGGGCCCCAACGAAGGAATCATGGCCTCAGTTCCCCTTCCTTAAGCCCCCGCTGCCTATCAGGAGCCGGAGCCGGGCCTGTATCCCACTTTGGCTGATGGGGATGCTGGCTTGGACACAGGCTGTGCCAGGGGGCAGAACCAACAAAGTCATTTCAGCAGCCCTCACCTCCACACGTTAAATTTAGGGGAAATTAGTGCTGAGAAAATGTGGCAAGACTCACGCTTCAGTTTTCTTTGTTGGCTTGATTGTGTCATTTAAATTACAATGACCTGGATCCAAAGGCATTCTGCACAACTGGAAAGGAGCTTCCACTCATGGTTAAGGCTGAAATTCTCCATTCCACTGCAATCCCCACGCACAGCGTCCTTTCATCCTGAGCACTGCGTGGCTTCGGGAGATGAGTTGCAGAGACCGATAGTGGAGAAAGGAATCTGGGAAGCCTCTTTGTACAAGTGGGAGTTCTGCTCGCTCTTCTCTGGGTGCAATCCAGCTGCCATTATTCCCTTCAATTCTACTGCCTGCTCAACACCGCCCTGATAAATAGCATGGGATTTTGCTTCTCTAAAATTCAATACGTGTACGAATTTAACCAATTTTTATTTATTCATTTATCTCTGTTGATTAACTCTGCTAATTGTTTTCCTATTTGGAAACTCTCACTTTGCAGATTTTTTTTTTTATCAATTAGTGATTAAACAAACAACAAGCCGAGAAGTTTCTTAAACCTCCTATAATATCTCAAACAATTCTTTCAGCAGTTTATGTTATGAAAGCACTGTGTGGGTTTTTTCTTCTTTTTCTTTGACTGTTTCAATTACAACAGGAAGAAAAGGGCGAGGCAGACATCTGAGGTTAACCTGAACAGATCCTTTAAAATTAAAAGGCATCTGTGGGTTGGCTTGTTTTTAGCATTTGGTGAGTGTCAGTCAGTTGACTCTGAGCCTCACTTCATTCCTCATGAACTCACTGTAAATATTAATGTTCTAAGGCGAAGGACAGCGACGTGCCTCCTTTCAGCTTCTATCAAGTGGAAACTTACAGTTAGTTTGTGTGCCACATTTTTAGCAGGGTGAAATTTGAAGTGGCATCTGGACGCCCACTCTCTGGATGTTTCATTAGAAGCAGGGATTTAAATGCACACAGGACTTGCATGTCAAAAACCCGTTAACACCTGAAACTCAGTTTGGCGAACATTCGGAAGGGCCAAAGCCGAGTGCTGGAGCATTCAGGTAGTTCCAGGTCCCGGTGGCAGACTTTGGGCTCTCAAATTCGGTGTCCCCGCCTCTACAGCATTGTTTTTGCTTCCCCAGTAAAGCTTCCCCAGTAAAGAGGTAAAAAGGTAAAGGACCCCTGGAGGGTTAAGTCCAGTCAAAGTCGATTATGGGGTTGTGGCGCTCATCTCGCTTTCAGGCCGAGGGAGCCGGCGTTTGTCCACAGACAGCTTTTCGGGTGATGTGGCCAGCGTGACTAAACCACTTCTGGTGCAATGGGACACAGTGACGGAAACCAGAGTGCACAGAAACACCGTTTACCTGGTACCTTCCTGCTGCAGTGGTACCTATTTATCTACTTGCGCTGGCAGGCTTTCAAACTTGCGCTACTCTAAAACTGCCTCTGTAAGTTCAATACTGGCATCTCCAGAAAGGGCTAGGAATGATCCCTGTCTGAAACCCTTGGCAGCTGCTACCAATCAATGTACATGAGCTCCTTGAGGTAGCCCGGTCCTCCGGAATAATAATAATAATAAAAATAAGAATAAGAATAAGAATAATATGTTGTGCATCATGGACTTGCTTTTCTTTCTGGAGTGGGTTGTTATGGTTTGCCTAGTGCAGCCTTCAACTCCCATCGTGGTCCTTTAGTCCAGAGTCTCTGGAGAACACCAGTTTGGCAATGGCTGGTCTCAATCGGCACAAATGACTACCACAACCTGCACTAATAAGTTGCTGTCAAAATTATCTTAAGGAATTTGCATAAGTAACTAGGGGATGGAGGGGTAGAAGGATTTTGTGATGTTCATCCTCCATAATCCTTGATCCTTCCTCCCCGTCCACCCGCCCACAGCAGATGTCACCTGTTTTGCAATCTTGTCATCTTTAACGCATCCTTTATAGGCTACGGCGAAAGTGAGGAACGCGGGAGGAAATGAAAAGAGGGTTGTGACAGTTTGAAATGTTTGTTTTGACAAAAAATTATGAATTATTAAAAGGGCATTGCCTGGTTCTCCCTACTTTGCTACCATTACAGAATAAACAAACGTTGCTGGAGAAGCCCAATGCAAATTAATTGGTAAGGGCATTATAATATGCAGCCACAATCTTTAAAATCATAATTTTTAAAATGCAGCACTCTGGTGAACTCTAAATGTTCTCTGCCTGCATCCCTGCACAGGTAAAGGAGCTATTTGATCATTTCCAGTCCATTCTATTTGGTTTCCCAGTGCAGAGAGGGCATGTCATATAATACAATGGCCCAGTCCATACATAATCTGAGTAGGATAGAATTGCATGCTCCTTTGAGAGCTACCTGGCAACCCATTTCAGTACCAGATCTACAACCTTTGACATGGGGGGCAAAGGCCTGCACTGCTGCATGTGATGTGGTGGGGCAAAGTCCTTGTCCTCTACGTGCTCTATGCAGGTTTCTGTAGGAAGTCCTGCCTCCTTGCCTACTTAGGAACACGAGGAAGGTGATGGGGCTCCAGGAAGGGCAGGAACATGGCAGGGAGAGTAATCTGTACAGAGAAATCATACAATTATACAGTTGGAAGGTACCCCAAGGGTCCTCTGGTCCAACCCCTTGCAATGCCAGAATCTCAACTAAACCATCCATGATGGATGGCCATCCAACCTCTGCTTAAAACCATCCATTGAAGGAGAGTCCACTGCTTTCCGAGAGAGTCCATTCCACTGTTGATGTTAGGGACTGGGCAGAGGAGGAATGGTGGAGACTGCCTCCCCAGCTTGACCCTTCCAGCGAGAAGGAAGAGGAAGACAGTTTAGATTTACAACAGGGTGTGAGGGAGTTCGCAGCTCACAGGCAGATGAGGGGGAAAGTTGAGGAATAATGGGAGAGGAGGAGGAAGCATCAGGAGGTGACAGCTGATGGACACAGTGTCTTTAGAAAGCATTCCAGGTCCTCCATATCTCAGAATCCGGCGAGCCTTGAAAGTAGGAGAGCAAAGAGCTAGAAGGCAGAGGGCACTTAGCGGCACCCGTAGAAGTGACAAACATAGCTGTCAACTTTTCCCTTTTCTTGCGAGGAATCCTATTCGGAATAAGGGAATTTCCCTTTAAAAAAGGGAATAAGTTGACAGCTATGGTGACAAATGAGGAAGTGGGAGAGACGGGTGGGTGGGTGGAGATTCACTCAGGATAACGCCATTATCCAAGAGGCTGGGTTCTATAGCCTCTCTGTAAATACTGAATAAAAAGCAGACGATAAGAAACATTTCCTTGCCTTTGTACGTCCCTGGGCAACTGGCCAGCAGCAGCCTGACATTTGAACAGCCTTACCATCTGAAAGTTCTTCCTGATATTTAGTCGGAATCTCCTTTCTTGGCACTTGAAGCCACTGGTTTAGGTCCTATCTTCCAGAGCAGGAGAAAACAAGCTTGCTCCATCTTCCATGTAATCAACACAAGATGTCTTCCACGTGACAGCCCTTTAAGTCTTTGAGTTTCATTCTAAACCACTGAGCCTCTTGGGCTTGCTGATCAGAAGGTCGGCGGTTCGAATCCCCACGGCGGGGTGAGCTCCCATTGCTCTGTCCCAGCTCCTGCCAACCTAGCAGTTGGAAAGCACGCCAGTGCAAGTAGATAAATAGGTACAGCTGCAATGGGAAGGTTTCCATCATGGTTTTCCATTGCGCCAGAAGCGGTTTAGTTATGCTGGCCACAAGACCCGGAAAGCTGTCTGTGGACATACGTCAGCTCCCTTGGCCTGGAGATGAGCACTGCACCCCACACTCGCTATTGATTGGACTTAACCATCCAGGGGTCTTTTTTACTTTTTTATATTGAGCCAAAAGAGATTAATGGATGAGAGCACTCTGGGGATGGGGTGCAGAGAGGAAGAAGCTACCCAGTAGATCCTAACCAAAAAGCAACGTTCCATTGGTGCACCTGTTACCAAGGCAGTCTTCCTTTTCTACAGGTGACTGTAGAAAACGTGGGCTTTCCCAGGCATGGCAGAGGAAGCATGCCATGGCATGCACAGGCTTCCTTCCCTAATAGGAATAAGGCTTGTTCACATTACCATGGGAAGCAAGGACTCTAAATAGATGAAAATATAATTCTCTGCTGCCTTTTTCTTCGACACATAGTGAGCGCAAGCACACACCTCTGTCTGAACCTGTATTTGTCCCAGTGGCAACAAAAGTGTCTTTCGAACCAGAACTAACCCACCTCTGAATTCATCAACATCCATTTGCATCTCTTAAGGTTAGGATCCACCACTCTAGGTTTGCAAATGGAACCCTGTCTGCACCAGGTATTTTTTGCACTTGGCACCCGTGATCAATGAGAGTATGACCGTAGATTTTCCATTCACCTTTGCACCTAGAATTCACCACTGATTTCTGGTGGGATACTTCACCATCTCTTCTCATTTAGTATACCCACCTTTTGTGTTGGAAACTTTCAGCCAGATCTTAAGTATACCGTTCATTTTTTCAATCCACGTAACCTTCCCCTTAGTAAGCAGAACGTTTGAGTTGTTTAATGTCTTTTATCTCTATAGGATCCTCCAGGACAGATTGTACTAACCTTAGCTAGTTCGCCCTCATTTCTCCTCTACCCTGACCCTTTGCCTCCTTTTCCATGCTTGTTATTTCCCCCATATTTAAACAGCAACCTGAAGGGAATACAAAGTCTGGTGCTTTCCTTGAAGCCCATTTTAGGAGGGTTGAAGGAGAACCCAGTCCCAGGAAGGCTTCAAGGTAGCCGATGGATCTTGCTTAGCACGAACCCTGAGTTATTAACCTATGGGTTTTCCCTACGTCCCCAGCTGAAGAGGACGATTTGGTCTGTGACCGTTTAATAAAATTTGATTTGATTTGATTTGATTCCCTACGTCCTCTAATGAAGAAAAACTTATCCCTTCTGCAGAACTTAAGAGGTTCTATTGACAATCATGCCTCATGCATACATTCTGTTAAGTAGCGTAAACAGAAGAATAAATGATCAGTGGGCATGGAATGTTTGGAAAAAAACACAGGAAAACAGGGAGGAGGGAGAATCAGATGAATTGTCTTGGAAGGGGGCGACCTTACTGGCATTTTGAATGAAAGCAGTTTGCACACGGCAATCTTTTGTTGGAGTCCAGCCTTGTACAGAACATGCTGCACACCCTGGTCTGAAACAGCACATGTGATCCTTTAAAAGTCTCCAGATCAAAGCTTCATGGATGTGGCTCCTCTTTGCTGATAGATGCCGGGTGGCCGCGTTGTCAATATGTTTGGTCCTCCCCTGTGGAGAAAAAGCAGATCAAATCCAGCCAAAGAAACCTCCTAGGAACAGAAAGTGCAAGGTACCAGATTTATGAGAAAGAATAAAATGTGCCTTGATGAACAGCGTGGCATCTTAGTCACCAGGTTTATTTATCTTCTATCAGCCTGCAGTATTAACGTATAAGTTTTCCGCACAAGTCTTAATGAAGGAGTGTGTCTCAAAGTCACTGAGTGTAATGAATATTTCCATTGGCTAATGCAAGATTGCAAAGTGGCATCCGAAAGGCGGGTTACTGACAGCAATCAATAGAGCACAAAAGCGAGTAACGTGGGGAAATTTATTTCTTTGATTGTTTATTTGGAAAGATATGGGGAGTGCCCTGGGATTTTTTGATTTTTTAAAAAATGTATTTCTCTGTACTCCTTTTGAATGTTAATGTTTTCTGAAGATTGTTTCAGACAGGCTGTTAGGTTGCTGTTACTCACTGAAGCAGCAGCGAGCGAGGAGTTGCTGAGGCAGAATTAGCATCATGGCATGGGTCAAGAGGAAAGAGAGGATATGTCAGCTAATTACTGCCTAACACAATCAGGATTTGTGCGTGTGTGCTTTGGAGACCAAGACATCCTCGGGTTCTAAGCTTTTTGTCAATCCAGTTCCACAGCTTGGGCTGTTTGCCTAGTTTTCTTTATGCCTTGGAAGACTAGCAACGGAGAATGGGGACAAAACTACCTGTAACTGCTGCCGTAGAATGTGGGCTAAGTTTTCTCTCGACTGGACGGAGGTACTTCTATGACAAAAGCTGAACTCCCCAATTGCCTCTTTCAGCTTATGTGTATAACTTGATGTGAAACAAAGGCTCCCTGGAAACGGTAAATATTGCACAGAGGACTGCGTGTTCCTTTAAAAAAAAATCAACTGAGCAGATTTACTAAGAAACAAAGACATATTAGATCTAGAAGCATTAAGAAGAAATTAGAAATCAAAGTATATTTTTGAGCTATTGTTTATAGATTCAGAAATGATGGTGAGTTTTGGGGGGGACGTGTTTATTGTATGTGCTTTGTTTTACTGTAATCGACTAGTGCCTGGAAAAGCAAGCTTTAAACCGAAAATGTCTCTATCTTTTTTTTTTTTTAAACAACCCTTTGGTATTCATTGTGCTGCTAAGCCTATGGCTGCAATCCTAAGAATGCTTACTTGGGAGTAAACACCACTGAAGTCAGCGGAGCTTACTTCTGAATAAACAAGCACAGCATCAGGTCGCACATACCATAAAAATAGAGTTGTGTGCTGCATGGATAAAATCATACAGAATGACAGGTGGAATTTAAAAAGCAGCAGAACCCTTAAAAATACATTGAGCATTGTTAAGAAATTGTACAGTTTGTGATTTAGTTGACGTACTTTCTTTCTAGGGTATAATTGGAGTAACAGCTAACTCTGCAATTAAAGGTTTGTTCTCTACTAGCCATGCAAATGTTCAGTAATTTCTTCCTTCCAAACTATTCCAAAGTAGTTCTTGAGAAGTGTTCACATTTACTGTATTTATTTAAGAAATCATTATTTGCCTTTTGATTCTAAGGTCCCCAAGTTGGATGACCTATACTTTATAAAATAAATTGACTGTTCAGGGACTGAATTGCTGGAGGATTGTGATGACGTATCTCATCTCACGATACCTCAACAAAGTGAAATAAACAAGCCAGTGCTTCTTTCTTTCTTTCTTTCTTTCTTTCTTTCTTTCTTTCTTTCTTTCTTTCTTTCTTTCTTTCTTTCTTTCTAAAAAAACATGTTTAGGGGTACTGTCATTTCCCTACTCATATTGAAATACTGCCCCTCAATGGGGCCAAACTTAGATTCACAAAATGTTTAGGGGTGTGCGTACCCCTGCGTCCCTCCCCCCAGGAAAAAAGCACGGAAGAAAACTGTTTTTAACAAATTCTTCAGAGCCTAATGTCAGATACAGTACAGTTTGATTTAAAGTATCACTGCCTACAATGTATGGAATGACACTATAATTGGAACTCAGATACAAGCCTTCTTGTTTGTATCTTTAAAGTACCGTAAGAAAAAAGTGTGTCTTCCCTGATTTGGGGTGACTTGGGAGTCCCCTTTTGTCTTGACAGTCCCCTGCGCTCACAGGGCAGAATTGTGCTATTAAGCCAAGTGTTATTTTCTAGAAGGCACAGAGCCAAGTGTAAAACTGAAAAATTAAGCAAGGGGATTTGTGTTGTGGACCCAGCAGCACTTTCCCCTGTCCTGTGTGGTAAATGCGACCACTCTTAATCTATTCTAACACCTCAATCCTTATGGAACGCATCAACAACATGATAGGCTATTATATTATCACTGAGAATTAAAGAGTATGAGGATAGATGCAACGGTTCTAGTTTATGGTTTGATTTTAAAAAGAAAGATATCTGAATAGTAAAATAATAATAATAATAATTAAAAAAACAACCACCCAATTTGCATCCCAATTATACACGGCAATGTTTTATCCTCACAACACTGAGAAGTAGGTTAGGGTGAAAATTGAGGATTTGGTGAGCCAGCCAGTAAACGGGGAGCCACAGGTAGAAGCCTCTCTACATGGGCCAAATAGAATTTTGTCAAGATTGTTAGCTTGTACTGCTTGCCCGCCAAATGGACTGTTTTAAATTAGTTGTCTTTTTCTGCAGCTGGCAGTTCAATTTTGCTGCAAGGAAATATACAATGTTTTGAGAACTGTGTTGTATGGTTGTATATTACACACACACACACACACACACACACTATATATATATATATATATATATATATATATATATATATATATATATACATATATAATAATTGTGAGTTGGCCTGGGAAAGTTTTTTGATGTATGGGTTGCAAACAAAAATACAAACATACCACGTTTAACAGAAGGGTTCGGTTCAAATAGCTAGGAGCCACTTTTTTTACATTTACATTAACTCTGAAGGGCCAGGCTCCTGCATATTTTTCTCGCATTCTTACTTCATGTGTTCTTTTTAGACGCTTCTCTTTTAATGCCTTTTTATATAGCACTATGTAGGTCTGTACTCCAACTGTTCATCAGAATCCTTTGGGTCTCCTTACTCCCTTGTAGGCTTCCTCTCCCTTGTATAGTGTACAGTCATACCTCATGTTGTGTCCGCTTCAGGTTGCGTGTTTTCATCTTGTGTCCCGTGGCAACCCAGAAGTACCAGAATGGGTAACTTCCAGGTTTCGCCACTCACTCATGCGCAGAAGCGCCAAATCGCACCAAGCTCCTGCGCAGACACAGCGCTTCGAGTTGCGGGCTTTTTACGTTACAGGTGGGCCTCTGGAATGGATCCCATCCGTAACTCGAGATACCACTGTACTCTCTTTACTTTGGTTGAATCCCATCTTCCAGCTACCCCCATTATTTCTCTATCCATTATATTTCTACCCTACCCTCATCAGTGGACTCTTTTCTGCTTCTGGAATGGTTAATAATGCCACTACTGTTCTCATGGCAGATCGCTTCAGTTCATCTTGCTTTTCAAATTCCTGCTTCACAGAATTTGCTTTTACCTTGGCTGTACACGTAGCACGTAGTGGTTCAACCAGTCTATCCAGCCTCTGCAAAACTGCACTAGGACATAGGGTAGACATTCTCACCAGCATTAAAAATGTTAGCATCTTAATATCATAGTGATCCTTCAAACCATCTTCCACATGGTTTAGGAATTCAAAGATGTCTACCCTACCCTACCCTACCCTACCCTACCCTACCCTACCCTACCCTACCCTATACCACAGATCTCTGCTTCCTAATATCCCAGCTATGACCCATTGTACTTTACTCTTACTCCATCTGTAGAAGAGCATAAGACAAAGTCATGTTGGATCAAAAGCCCAGCTCTGCTTCCAATAGTAACCAGGGAGATAGATGCCAGATTTTTCTCATTTTCCACAATCCACACTGCTCTGGCCAGTGGTGTTTATCGAAACACTCAGAACAGGAGTTATGGCATTCTTCATTTTGCGTTACTAACACTGTTAATTCCACCAAATCCTTAAGAAAAGGCCAACCAAACAGCAAAATATACTGGGCTGAATCCTGCTCTCACGATGGGGGACGGATGGACAGATTTATTGCACCACCATAATACAAGCCCTTCCCTTGGCTCTTAGAAATATATTTTTGGACAAGGAACTACAGAGCGAGAAGAAGTCTGAGCAAATAACTCAAATAAGGAATTGCTTTCAAACTCAAAGTTCAAACACAATCCCTTTTATGCATTTGGAAGTCGCCTCTAAACATTTTTCAGGATTAGTCCTAACCAATTTTGCATTTCTGTATCGAAACTTTCAATTTTGTTAACTTCCAATTTGCCCTTTGCAAAACCTCATTTGTTACTTTAGTGGAATTAACTTTTGCTATCTTTCCTTATGCCAGGGCTGCCATATGTTCAGAATTTCCCAGACATAGCCAGGATTCGTCTGTCAAGAAACGGCGTCTGGGCTGAATTTTCGAGAACGGTTTAAAATGTCCGGGGAAACCTGGGAATATGGCAGCCCTTCTCAATGTCCATGTCCGGATTTTCACTTTCTGAAATATGGCAACCCTACCTTATGCACCCTGTAATATTAAAAATATGCAGCATGAATAAATTGTATTGTTATTGCTATGTTGGACACAAATGGGCAGAGTGGCCTCTCTTGTCTAGAACAATGGGGGGTTTATTGGGTTGTTTTTATTATGTATTTGGTGCTTTTAAATAGTGATTTTATGTTGTAAATGCCCTGAGACCTGCAGGTATAGGGCAGTATAGAAATTTAACTTAAAAGGTAATAAATAAACTCACTGGAATGTCCCCCAAATCACACCTATCTGCTAGGACTCGGGGTGAGAGCATTTCTGCCTGATCTAGGGTCACAATGAGCGTTCCCCACATCAAACGGGGTGCGCATGTTGCGAGGAGGCCCGTTGAATCACGGTGGCAGCTCCTGGCAGTTGGTCTGGCTTCACCTTCCCAGGTTGGGATACCTGTGGACTCCACCTACACTAGCAGCCGCCCAATCCTGGCTGGGGAGGTGTTGCCAGGGGGATTGGCCAGGTAGAGGGAGGGATTAGGCAGTACATACAATAGAAGAAATGCTTCTCTCTTTGTATCTTCAGAGCCTTGACATCCTACTCAAGACAGACTTATTTATACTTTCGTTTCTCATCGCTTCAGTTTCAGGTAGTGAAGGACCTGCAAATGATTCTTACCATGCCCTGATAATGAAAAGAAGAAGATTGTGGAATTCCTTTGTTTCTCTTTGCTGGAGAATGGATGGCGAGCCCTTCACCTCTGCTTTCTTCTCTTCTGGGAACATTCCCGCAGAAACCGGCATCACCCTGGAACAGAAAACAACCTTTGTCTTCGTTGTTTTATTATTCATATTCCTCGGCATCCTCATTGTCCGGTGTTTCCGAATTCTCCTTGACCCCTATAGGAGCATGCCAACCTCTACCTGGGCAGATGGACTCAACGGACTAGAGAAAGGACAATTTGATTATGCCCTGGCTTAAAAAACAAGGATGCAAAAACTGTATCGATAAGTCTCTGTCACGTGGAACACGTTTCTCGCACGGGCGAAAATATTAGGGCGTTGTTGTTTTTAGACAGCTGTAAGGCGGGTGTGGGGAATCTTTGGCCCTCCAGATGTTGGTGGACAACTTGGTCAATGGTTATGCTTGCTGGAGCTGTAGTTCATCAACATCTGGAGGGTCAAAATTTCCCCACAGCTGCTGATGGGAAACCAACAATTTCCTCCAAGAAGAAAAGATGGAACTTTTTCGTATGCAAAATTCAGCTTTGGGTATACAATGCACACAATATCTTTTAGCTCAGACAATACTTTGATTTGCAGCTGCCTTATTTCTAAAAGGAGACATCTCTTCCCTCTCTCTCCCCCTCACCTACCTCCAAACCTTTAATGAGCATATCCATATTTAAAAGCAAGCATGTGATTTTTGTGGCTTGTGTGTGGAAATTAGGTAAATGTTTTTCGAGCACAGTCAAAAATGTATTTCCACTCCACTTTTCCCTCTTACCAGAAAGGTAAAAGTTTCTCAGCAACCTTAATTAAAGATTGATAGCTTCAAGGGCTGATTTCAATGGAAAATACGGCTCACTCACAGTACAACCTTGATTAGGAAACCATGACTGAAATCATAGATATAAATCAGGAGTGCCTTTCCAAGTCTGAAGGTATATAATCTGCTTCGTTTCAAATTATGCTAGGTTCTTTTAGGTTTGTTTCATGTTGAGTCAGCTGTAGCAATTTTAGTGTGTGTATATATATATATATATATATATATATATATATATATATATATATATTGCATATCTGCTCCCAGTAGTGCTGTCTGGACAGAGTTTTAGGGCAGGAGTCCAGAGCCATACTCAACAGAATGAAGGCCCCCTAATGCAAAAGGGTTCGCTTACCCCCATTTTGAAGTAAGGGCTACTCCAAATATTGCATATTCATGATGATTTGTGCTTATTTGTGCTCAGAGGGATGTGTCCATTTGGTTCTTTCAGTTTCACATACTGGATCCCACCACATTAAGAGCTCATCCGAATCAGAAGTTGGTTCCATGGATGCAACCAACATTAGCAAGGAACAGACAATTCACAGCAGATGAGGCTTGTATGAAATACCCTCAGGAAGGCACAACTACAGCTCATACATTCAGATCCGTGCAATCGGTTTCCATTCACACTGTAGATCAGGGGCATAACGTGGGTTACTGTTGCCCGGGGCAGGGCAAGTGTTGCGCCACTCTGGTGGACTGGGCAGCAGTCAGTCCCTTTGCCAACCAGCATCTAACCAAGGGAGTCTTTCCTTACAAGCTAGCCCCAACCTGGGATCAGAGAAAGACATGAAACATGAAGCCAGGAGCACCACTGTCACCTTGCCCTCCTGTCCTTGCAGCACGGTGCTCTGGGCAATGCACATGGCTCCTGCAGTGCTTTCCTGCCGTCCTCTTCCTCCCTCTTCGGTGGGCAGTGGTGGCTCCCTCCCTCTCAGCCAGCCCAGTGGTGGAGCTTCACTGGCCACAAGGAGAAGGAGACACCACTGCCACCCCAGCCCTGAATGCCAGGCCTGGGTGCAGTTTGCCTCCTCACAGCTCCTGCCTCAATGAGGGAGCCTGTTGTGGGCATCCCTGGTTGCACCCCCTCAGAAAATTGTCCCCGGGGCCATGGCCCCCCATGCTACACCACTGCTGTAGGTTAACTGTGTGTTAAAGGGGAACACTTGCACAGCTCAGCTTAATTACCACAGCAGTTGCGAATCAGAGCGGAGCGTTCTTACCATTCAGTCTTCATTTCCTGGGCTTCCAGGGAGGTCGATGGGATACTGTGTACCTGGCCAGAAACTTAAGATTCAAATGCAACCTTACAGCACAATCTTAGACACGTTTACTTAGAAGCAAGTACCACTGAGCTCAATGGGATTTGCTCTGGATTAAAAGGGAGGACTGTAGCTCTAGGTAACTGCACAAACGCAAGGCTCTCATCTTGAATTAAGAATATTAATAGTTTCTACCTTTCTCACTGGACTTACACCGAACAGCACCAACAGATCTAAGTCCCCATTATTTAAAACTCAGCTCCTAAAATTCATGAGGGGAATAGGAGATTGAGGCACATGCACAACTGGCTGCCAACGGATTTTATTCTTGCCCCGGTCATAACTCTCCTTCTTCACGATGACCTTCCTGAACTGATGCTCCATCTTTCATTCTCCTCAACTTCCTCCAGTCTCTGGTCACCAGTGATTATATTCCACCCCCAGGTCCTGCAAGTCTGAATAATGCATGCCCCTCAACTTCCTAGAATAGCAGGCAAATCACTATGGCAATACATCTTCCTCCCTTCCTCCCTCTTTGTCAGGATTCAGAAAGAAAATCTATGGGTATTATAATTTCATTTATCATATAAATTCTAATAATGTAATATCCATGGTTTCTTCAGTGACAAAGGCTAAACGTTTAATGGATTTATTGGCATGCTTCATGTAAGTGGTGATTTAAATTCCAGAAAGCAACAAATTTAGATGCAAGACAGAATCATTTTTCCCGGATAGAAAACAACATGAATTTGTTTATTTTTATACTGTAGCAAGGCTTCAGCAAATATCTGCACATCTGCCCAGCTTAGGAAGAAATCAGATCTATTGATTAAAAGCGTGCTGTACATGATAAAGGCAGATGTTTCATTGCTCACCTTTAGATTTGCAAGCATGCTAGCAGTTTGCATGACGAATATGTCAAACCCCATGCACTGAGACCACCCTCTTCCCTGCTCCCTCCCCACAAGGATTCCAGTACTGTGCCTGCATTGACATACCAAAATATTAGGTACGTTTGTCACCCAGCTAATGGTCAATGGTGGACTTCCACCTTATGCACACCCCATCATTCAAGGTCTCTTTATATTTCCATCCTTTACAAGCGGAGGCCTCATTGAACTTGACAGTCTTCCTTGTCTTTGAAAGGGCCACTTCTCCTTCCTTTCATCCATAGCTACTTGCTCATACCTATTGATCTTCCAAACTTCCTTTAGACTCTACATCCCTTCATTTGTAGATGCACTTGTTTTCTCTAGGCACAGACAGTGGCATAGTGTGGTTTGCTGGTGCCTGGGGCACACATGTGCACACCGGGAACAGAGAGTGGGCGGAGTCTGCTGTGACAGCCCAGCCCTTGCCGCCAACCACCGCTGGAGCAACTCTCCCCCACCAGAGCGGAACAGGGCTGCGCTGCACCACTTGCCTACTGCCTGACCGTCCAAGGAGCATGCCGAGCAAGAAGCAAGTGAGCACTGGCCAGGCAGGGGGATGGGGATATGGTGGCGAGGCTGGGCTGGGTTCCAGGGCCCAGAGACCCCTGGCAACAAGCAGGGAAGGATGAGGAGCTGGGGACAGGGCCTGCCAGGACACGCCTGGGTGGGATCACCATGGAAGCTAGCATCTGCTGTCATGCCAAATGTAAGGTGGTTCTTTCAAAATGAAATTCAGAAGTAATACAAAACACAAGTGAGTGAGAAGATTAAAGATTCTATTCTAAGCAGCAAGCAATATATACATACCGAGCAAGCACTTCAACCTGCCACTTGGAAGCCCTCAAGAAGTGATGAAGTGACTCCCCCAGGTAGCCTCAGTTTGCAAGGCCCCACGGCCGTCAGTCCATGCACAGGCTTCTCCAAAAAAACTCTGCCCAAAGCCATCCAATTTATAGATAGCTAGCCTGTGTGGCTTGCCCGGCTGACTATGTGCAGTTCATTCATTACTGGCTACGTGCAGATCATTCATTAGCCACCCCTTCCCAATGCCTCACTTTCTCAAATCAATGTCCAGCATCAAAGAAGGAACCTACCACTGTCATTTCCTTCCAACTGATTAAGGCATTAAAGGCTGTTCTCACGCCATCAAAGAACTTAACAAGAGATAAGGAGGGCAAGGAACAGAGGCAGGAAGAGCAACCATGTTAGATCACTAACTCCTTGATATACAATTTATCTTCAGAATAGATTGCCCAAACACCTGCATGGGGTCATCTGGTTCGTGCTCCCTCAAAATTATGTGCCCAGGGCCAAAGACCCCCTGGGCTCCCCACGTCATGCCCCTGTGCTCAGATTTTGTCCACAGGATGACTGGCTGGCAGCTGAATGTATGAAATGGCACCATGGGAACACAGAGTGTCTCTAAAGTCACATAGAAGTTCATCATCATCATCATCATCATCATCATAGACTTTTATTGCGCTAACCATAGGCCATGGCATCATTCGGAAAAATAACAAAAGGAAAAGCAGCAATAACCCTAAAAATCACCAGGCACCACACATACAATATAAACCACGGTCACAACTACTATGATTGTTTGTTGCATAAAATAGAATAGCAGAAGTTTCTCTAGTAAAATGTGCCAAATTAAATATCCAAATCCCCTTTGCCGTTGAACCCAATTAATCTAGTTCTTTCCTCCTGATCTTCTTAGCTGCCAATGCATAGAGTGCTACTTTATAAGTTACAAAGTCATCAGTATTGCTCAGAAGCCATTTTACCCTTTCCACCCTATTCAAGTGAGTTCCATTCAGAAACAGGGGTTTTATGAATTGGTCTCTTGGGTACTGCAATAAATAGTGGCACAGGTCCTCCACACAGGGTTGCCCACACAGACAAAGTCTCTCTTCATAATGTACTTTGCCGTAGCGTCCATCCAACACCGCCGAGGGCATCGATTGTAATTGCAATTCTGTGAAAGCCATTCTAAGCATAGCAAGTGGGAGCTTTGACAGGTAACTGGCCTGGGTATGCTCTGTTTTAATAAGTGGGAACCATGGTGAACTCTTGGTAGAAGCCATCATGGTTAGATCACTTTCTGCATCGGACCTAAAGAGACAATCTCTTAAGTGCCTCTTGTCCATCTTCATATTCACCTAAAAATCTTGTAATTGGTATTGGAACAAGAGGCGTTGGATACCGTCCTTCCAACATTTAGTCTGTTTGTGTTCTGAACCCAGCATGGACAACCTGTGATGGCCAATTGATATATTTGAGCCATTCAGACACACCCAAACGTGCATGTATGAACTAGCCACATACTTGTAAGCATGGTTAGACTTTTAAGGTCTTTCTTGATTCTCGCCATTGGAGATAAAGCTATCTGTCCAATTATTGAAGTGCATTAGCGGGGCATGTCTTTCAGAACCACAGTCAATTAGGAAATCATTTGTCAAAACTGGATGCAGTTTATAATTTAATCAACCTGAATTTCTTGTTCTGTCTGTTGGAACAAATCTCTCTGGGTGGATCTACATGCAGGAAAAAACCCACTATAAATAAGTCAGAAATTAAATCGTTAAAACAAAAGGGGGAAAAACGTTATGGAAAATCATGTAGATTTTTTTTTACTCTCTGGCGCCATCTGGTGTTGCATGGTTACAAAACATTCAAAACACTGCTTCCTGACTAATGTAGCTGAGTCCCCAGTGTGTGATCTCTCTCTTGGAAAATATGTTGCGTAGGGAACATGTCAGATTAGAGAGTTGTGATATTGACTCAATTGTACAATATGTCCATGGGTTCTGTGACTCAGTCCTTCTCTACACTAGGGAATTTTAGCAAAAACAATCTCACACTTGCTACCGGTTGCACTAGCAGAATCCCTCGTGCATCTATTACACCTGGCCAAAAGTGTTATATGAAAAAAAACTTACAACTCAATCCTATTCATGTCTACTTAAACATTAGTCCTATTGAGCTCTATGGACTTACTCGAGCAAGGATGAAGAACTAGATCAGTCCAGAGAAGTGGCCAACTCTCCACCAACAATTACAAGGTAAAAGGTAAAGGACTCCTCGATGGTTATGTCCAGATGGTTACTATGGGGTTGCGGCGCTCATCTCGCTTTCAGGCCGAGGGAGCCGGCATTTGTCCACAGGCAGCTTTCCGGGGCATGTGGCCAGCAGGACTAAACTGCTTCTGGCGCAATGGAACACTGTGACAGAAGTCAGAGCGCACGGAAACACCATTTACCTTCCTGCCACAGCAGTACCTATTTATCTACTTGCACTGGTGTGCTTTTGAACTGCTAGGTTGGCAGGAGCTGGGACAGAGCAAGAGGAGCTCACACCGTCACGTGGATTTGAACCGCCGACCTTTTGATCGGCAAGCCCGCTGAGTTCAGTGGGACCTACAGAATTGTGGCCTTCTGATTAGCAAGCCCAACAGGCTCAGTGGTTTAGACCACAGCGCCACCCACATCCCTATAAAAATTAGCACCCAGACAACAGATAAAGTACCAGGTCACCTGATTACAGTCTTCCCCAGTCTGTGGAGATGTATTTCTATTTAAATCTGTGCCCTCTTTTGGCTTTTTTTTTGGGGGGGGGGGTGAGGTAGTGCCTCTGTTTTGGCAATGCCACTCTACATCTCAGTGGGAAGTGGCCCAAGACTTGGAAGGTCAGCATCCAGGCCAGGGCAAATGAATGTCTCAAAGGTTGCTCTTCCCAACGGATAATCCTATCGGTTGATACTGCTGGGCTGCTTGAAATTGCAGTAAGAGACACCCGAAAACGTCTGCGGCTAATAGATCGGATCATATCTGATGAGAAGCTTATATTGCTTTTCGCCAGCCGTTGCTGCTGTCCAGAGAATAAAAATAAATTTCAGAGATATGGCTCTCAGAAAGTCCGTTTCAAGATGAAAACCTGAAATTAAAACTTTAAAAACAATGAACGTACACCCAATATACCAAGGGGGTTTTCATCATGGCCACTGGCAAATCAGAAATAATTTTTGCACAAATTATTGAGGTGACCACAACATAAAGAGAATCCCGGTGGGCCACATAAGGATCAGTATAGCTGCTAATGGAGGAACTGACTCAACGGGGAATTGCAGTGCTGAAAATCCTAGGAAGACATAACACTTTGCGATTTGGAGAGTGGTCTCCTGTTACAGGAGGCGCATAAATGTTATTGTTCTGTGCAAGTGCTCACCGTTTTATGCACTTTTATGGGATGCCACTGACAGTTTGGCGAGAGATGGTATATTGTCCTGTTGGCAATTTCCAAATGCTTTTATGTGCTATAAAGAGGGTATTTGAGTGTAATTCCCCTCTGCCTGGTAACGAAGATGTATATATGTATCTGTGTGTCTGCAGGTCTGGTAGCTGACCATTAAATATCTTTATTAGCAATATGGGCAAATAGCATCAGCTGTTGTCATGTGAATTCAAACAGGAAGTATACATTGTCAAATGCGATTGTGGGTCATATTTTCTCTTTTTAAAACAAAAAATCATGTTAGAAATATGTATAAGCCCCATTAGAGTCTTACCATTTAAAATACGTATATTATTGCAGTGGAAGTTTTTAATGTTTGGTGTTTTATCGTGTCTTTAATATTCTGTAATATTCTATTGCATGATGTCACCAATCCACGGGGAAGCAGCTATAGAAGAATCAGAAGCTCAGGTAGACAGCATGGTACTATTCGGGTATCTGTTGCGCTCTGATTCCCATCAGTGCCAACCAGCATGACCAATAATGGTCAGAGAAGGTTGGAGTGGAGGCATCTGGAAAATGCCACTCTGGCTACTTCTGCAAGAGTGGAGAAAGCTCCTGAACATTTAATGGTTACCCAACTTTAGGAAGGATAGATAACATCACCCCCGCACAGATACAGTATATTGAAGTCCTTCTCAAGTCTGCACCTTGAAACAGAGGACATGCCGCCAGTCTTGAATCAATTTCAAATCAAGGACTACCACTGAGAAGGACAGGAATGGTAAGACTTTCCCACCCCATATATCTAGGCTGAACCAGGGATGAAGGAAAGGCACTGAAAGGGCTGAAATGCATATTTTCTCTCTCCCCCCCCATAATTTTTATTAAATTTTCTGTTTTACATTTTAGAGTATTCATTTAAACAACCTTAAAGTACCAATGACTTCTTCTCATTCCATGGTTCATTTTGCATATCATAAACCCCTGCATATTTTACATAAACTAAACCATTCAGTATTCCATTATTACAGCCATCAAAACTCATTTACATTGTTGAATTTATCTGAATGCTGCCCACGTTTTCAAGTGTACACAATTCCCCCCCCCCACATAATCAACAAACATTTCTCAATCTTATTAAAACATATGTTCTTCTTGTTCTCTTATTCTATATGTTAAGTCTGCAAGCTGCGCATATTCCATCAGTTTAAGTTGCCATTCTTCTTTAGATGGGACCTCGCTCATTTTACATTTTTGGGCTAACAAAACACGGGCCGGAGTAGTGGCATACATATGTAAATAACCCCTTTTGACACCTGAAATGCATATATTCTTAACTCGCTCTGCGGATAGTGTCTGACCATTTGGAGATTTGCTAACATTTCTGATGGATTAATGTTAGAACTTCATGAAAACCACGTGGATTCAGTATTAAAAAACCTGGATGATTCCCACTCCCCCAAAAATATTAACTCTGCCTTTATTGAACAAAACCAGAGCAGCTGCATCCATCCCACTATTCCCCCATTCATTTCCATACAGGATGTGTGATGGAAGGAGGAAATTGAGTGGAAAGCAGAATTGTGCCAGAATCGAATCTCCATAAAAGCTTTACGGCACGAGTCTACGTTTGGTCTTCAGCTAGCGACTGACAGAGGAAGCTCAACAGTGGTTTTAAAATACCCCAGGAGCAATCAGTTGCTTCAGCAGAATTCCGGCACAATTGAGGTCTCTGAATTCACACAGAGCTACGGAAGATGAAACAATAGAAACTGGGATAGAGCGCTATCAGGTTCATACAGAGTACCGTTGCACTCATCTCCGGCTTGTGTGCTTCACACGGGCATCTGGTTGGCAGCTGTGAGAACAGGATACTGGACTAGATGGGCCATTGGCGCGATCCAACAGGCACTTCTTAAGTTCTTAGGTCAATAGCATTACCTACAAAACCTCCAGCTTCTCCATCAATAACCTGCAAACGCTTCATACAAGGCTTGGTAATGATGCTCAACTGCAATAACATCTAACAGTGTAACCTGTATTCACAAGGAGGTCCCATTGAGCTCAGCGAGGCTGACTCCCTATCAAGTGATGGCTTAAATTTATACAATAGTAGTTGCCCATTCATACTTTTTATATTGTCCCCTATTTCTTGAGAATTGACTCTCATTTCTTCAAATATTCATATGTGATTTTGTATCTTGTGAAGTAGCTTTCAGTTCCATATGAATCTACCGACATTAAATCAAGCTTTCCATATCAGTCAGGCTGACTCTTCAGGAGGCAATTTCAGACCCTCCAAGTGTCCCTATTTTCCAGGGACATCCCTGATTTAGAGAAGCCGTCTCGGTTTCTGATTTGATCCTGGAATGTCCCGCTTTTCCTTAGGATGTCCCTATTTTCACTGAAGCGGTGTTGCAGGGTATGGAGTTATAATTTTTATATATAATTTTTATTTGCATTTTTAATACAGAGACAAAAAAACACACATCACACATCCTCTTCCCTCCACCCCCCAGTTGTACAAATTTCATACCAAGCTTGACATACCTGGTGATTCCCCTTCCACGCTTTTCCTGGTTTCTTTATTTTTCTATTAAATCGCGTATTCCAAATTTTTAATCTTCAAATTTCTTCCTCTGTTAAATTTCTATTAATTCCTATTCTGCTGGATTTACTCAAGACCTGCTAAGTTATTTACTTATTTATCCTGGTTCTTAAAAATATTCAATAAACATTTTTCCAATCCTCTTTATATTCTTTATTGTCCTTTTCTCTTGCCCTATTTGTTATGCCTGCCAATTTGGCATAGTCAAGCATTTTAAACTACTGTTTTATTCTGTATGTTTATGCTGTGAACTGCCCTGAGATCTTCCAATGAAAGGCGGTATGCAAATTTTATAATGAATGAATGAATGAATGAATGTAAAATGTCAGGAGAAAAGGGTGTGTCTTCAGCATTCGACAGAGTATTATGAAATACTTTGGATGAACTTGGTCCTGTTCCTATCTTACACATCTCACAGGGTTGGGTTTTTTTTTTAGGATTCCTCCAAACAATCCTGAACATTGTATCTTGTTGGTTGTTGCTGAGATTTGTTGAAGGAAACAGGAGTTTCATTCTCAGAGTGGTTTAACTATCAATCCCTCTTTGCCAGGGAACTCTTGGGAACTGTAGCTCCTTTGGGGGAATAGGGGTCTCCTAACAAAGCTCAACAATGTATGGTTCTGGAAGATAAATCTTAAGTTTACGGATTGTACCTTAATAAAAGAGAATTAGATGAAAATGATGTATAGGTGGTATATCACACCAGTTAAATACCGGTAAGCAAAGATGTACAAAACAGAACAAAAGATTTGCTGGAGACGTAAAGAAAAGGAAGGAACGTTTTACCATACGTGGTGGGAATGTAAGATTGTAAAAAAAATATTGGGGAAATGATTTATAACGAATTGAAAAAAATGTTTAAAATAACATTTGTAAAGAAACCAGAAGCTTTTCTGTTGGGTATTTTAGGACAAGTTGTGAAGAAAGACTTGAGGACACTATTTATGTATGCGACAACAGCAGAAATAATTTTAATAGCACAAAACTGGAAGATGAGAGAAATACCATCCAAAGAACAATGGCATGAAAAATTGATGGAATACGCAGAATTAGCAAAATTGACAGATAAACTGCATGAAAAAGATAATAGTGACTTTGGAAAAGAATGGGAACCTCTTGTAACGTATTTGCAGAAACAATGTAAAAGTATGGACTCTTTGGCAGGGTTTAAATAAACATACATAATGTAACTAGAGAGAACAAGAAAGATAGCAATGTGATAATTACTACTATATATAAGCAGCAGAATGCAACAAGCGGTTTAACAAACCGGAAACGGAAATGGAGGGAAGCCAAGTGGGAGAGGGGAATTGATAAAACGAATGTTTGGTTAAGTTGAATAATGTATGATACAGTTACAGGTAGGTAGCCGTGTTGGTCTGCCATAGTCAAAACAAAATAAAAAATAAAAAAATCATTCCAGTAGCACCTTAGAGACCAACAAACTTAATGTATGATGTTGTTGTTGCTGTTGTTGTTGTTGTTGTTGTTGTTGTTGTTCAGTCGTTCAGTCGTGTCCGACTCTTCGTGACCCCATGGACCAGAGCACGCCAGGCACGCCTATCCTTCACTGTCTCTCGCAGTTTGGCCAAACTCATGCCAGTCGCTTCGAGAACACTGTCCAACCATCTCATCCTCTGTCGTCCCCTTCTCCTTGTGCCCTCCATCTTTCCCAACATCAGGGTCTTTTCTAGGGAGTCTTCTCTTCTCATGAGGTGGCCAAAGTACTGGAGCCTCAACTTCAGGATCTGTCCTTCTAGTGAGCACTCAGGGCCGATTTCTTTGAGAATGGATAGGTTTGATGTTCTTGCAGTCCATGGGACTCTCAAGAGTCTCCTCCAGCACCAGAATTCAAAAGCATCAATTCTTCGGCGATCAGCCTTCTTTATGGTCCAGCTCTCACTTCCGTACATTACTACTGGGAAAACCATAGGTGATGTCTTTGCTTTTTAAGATGCTGTCTAGGTTTGTCATTGCTTTTCTCCCAAGAAGCAGGCGTCTTCTAATTTCGTGACTGCTGTGATCATGGAACCCAAGAAAGTAAAATCTCTCACTGCCTCCATTTCTTCCCCTTCTATTTGCCAGGAGGTGATGGGACCAGTGGCCATGATCTTAGTTTTTTTGATGTTGAGCTTCAGACCATATTTTGCGCTCTCCTCTTTCACCCTCATTAAAAGGTTCTTTAATTCCTCCTCACTTTCTGCCCTCAAGGTAGTATCATCAGCATATCTGAGGTTGTTTATATTTTTTCTGGCAATCTTAATTCCGGTTGGGGATTCATCCAGTCCAGCCAGTATGATACGTGTATGAAAACCAATAAAAACTGATTTAAAAACAAACAAACAATGTGTAGTTCCCAGAATTCTTTGAGGGAAGCCATGGTATAGTACTGCTTTAAACGCATTCCTGCAGATGGGGCCATAATAAAGTTGTTGTCTCCCTTCATGGAGGGTGTGTCCTCTAAGCTTTTCATGACAGGTTTAGTTGTAATAACATGATGAATTATTGGATTTTGAAACCCTAATGTTAAATGGCTGGTTGCCCCTTCAACTAAACTGTCTGAAATCTAATTTGCCAGTGCAACTAGTTTATGGGCAGCACCCAGACAGTCGTCTTCAGAGTGCTGCCTGCTGCCTTGTTATGAATGCTAGAAGGCAACGAGAGGGAGCCCATTTTAATTTTCCAATGGAATTTCCTCCCTGAAATGATCAGATGGGTAAGAGCTCATTTCCCTCCTTCTGCTTTGCTATCTGATTCCTGTACTTGATATTAAAGAGATAAGCAAGAAATAAAATTACTGTGTTCTGTGGCCTCGGAGAAATAAACCTCCGATTCTTTTGGCTGGTAATAAAACATTCCAAAGGGGTGAGAGAAATGAATCCTGGAAAGGAGCAAAGACCATCTTGATGATGGACGTTTCTGCATACGTATTAATTTGAAGAGGTTGAGTCAGACTTTGGGCTTAGCTTTGACGACAGTTTTGAATGCGAGGGACTATTGCTGTCGTATGTGCTATGCACGTAAAAGAGGAGCAGAGTGCATCTGAGAATATGCAGACTGCCTTTCCCTTTCAGCGATTACAGCAGCAGGTGATGTTGTGGGAGTTGCGTCGGTCACCTGACAGAGAGGAGGAGCGAGGCGAGACCAGCACAGAACAAATGTGCCAATCTGGCACTCCTGCCAGTGTGTTTGCACTGCGCTAACCTCACCTCTGCCTCAACCCACTCCATCCTAGGATGAGCAGCACCTGAAACAAGAGTTGAAAGGGCTTAGTTCAACTCTTGTTTCAGGTACAAAGTGATAGGTGGCCTGAGGCAAGGGCCTCAGTCTCCCCATCTTCGGTATGGACATATTATATTAGGGGGCCGTGGTATGGATCATAAAGTAGGAATGTGAAACTTGAAATGCACTTATCAGAAGCTCATTAACACAGTATACAAAAGAGACTGAGGTGGAATCTAGACACATTTAAAACGCTGTGAAAATGCTTTTCTAAAAAACGTTTTGAAAAGTACATTGAATTTGGCATAGCTCACTGTCGCCATCTAGTGCCACATTTGTATATTGCACTTTACAACACATTTAAAACGTTTAATTTGCAACTGTATAGCTGAGTCCTTGGTTCCTATTAGCGCAAGAGCTAAGCATATTAAGCCCTTTTTTAAGGCCCTGAGCTCATTAACGGCCATGCAGCCAGGCTTTGTTTTTCTCAATTTGGATTGAGGCTGGCAAAAAAGAAGAAAATCAAAATGAAGTATTTCATAAGAAATGTCAGGATCGATACGGATTGTGGCTAATGTCACATGCACACTGCTTCTCAAACCAGCAGTGGGAGCGCATTGGCTGCAGAGTAAACACTTACCATTGTAGCATGCAGGACCATTCTAGAAATGCAGATTCAAGTCCTGATGCAATCAAAACCATATGTTCTGTTCTTTTCCTAAGCAGGCTTGAGTATTTGTTATTGCGTTTTACCATCACCATAATTGGAAATGAAGAATCTTTGCATATTACTCAGAAGTAAACCTCAGTGTTCAGTGGGGCTTACTCGAAAGTCAATTTGCCCAGGTTTACAGAAAAAAAAAACCAGATTGTTTAAAGATTAAAATGCTGCACAAACAATGTGATATTTTCAGACTACTAATTGACAGAGCATGGGGCTTGTTTTGTTTTCCTAAAGAGATGCCATCAGGTCTCTGTAACCATGACAATAGCCAGAGCAGCAGGTCTCTTAACAAAAATAAAATTTGCTCCTCTAAACGATGCCGGGCGCCTTGGAGAGGTGATCTCTGTTGTTCATGTTGGGACCTATATGACAAATAGCCAAAATGCCATGTCGGAGCTCCAGTTTCTCTTACGGCATTGGCAACCTTGCTGGTGGTGGTTTGGGGTGTTATTTTGTGAAGTTTTATGTCACTGACATCCACTGTTACTATTTCTCTTATAAAATATGTAAATGATAAACAGAACCATCCCATACATCTTTTCCGAGATACCCCACTTCTTTCAGAGGGACTTACTCCCAAGTAAGTAGACATAGCCTCAATGGATTCCAGATACAGCCTCTGGTGTCCGGGGCGTCTTCAAAAGAATGGAATGTGGAAAAACTCACATCTGGTGATCACCACTCCTCACTTTTCAAATTAAAGAATGACATCCTGCATCCAATTTAGGGAGTGGAGAACTAGCAGCTGCTAGCTGTGGACTGAAGGCATTTATTTATTTATTTATTTATTTATTTTAAAAAAAAAGCCTTGTCAGATTCAGAAAGAGTGAAACCCCCTATTTCTAAGCAGTGTACAGAAAACTGAAGCAACAACAAACTTCAAATATTACAAAAATACAGTTACGTGTAAAAATGCTACATTAATACAAAGGCACTCGTGTATACAGTGGTACCTCGGGTTACAAACACTTCGGTTACATACTCCGCTAATCTGGAAGTAGTACCTTGGGTTAAGAACTTTACCTCAGGATGAGAACAGAAATCGCATGGCGGCAGCGGGAGACCACATTAGCTAAAGCGGTACCTCAGGTTAAGAATGGTTTCATGTTAATAACGGATCTCCAGAACAAATAAAGTCCATAACCAGAGGTACCACTGTATAAATCAGGATCAATCCATTTACCTTCTGACACACCCTCTCTCTCAGTCACTGGGTTCCTACCCAGGCTCCAAACAAACTCTCAGCTCACCCACAAAAAAGTCTCACAATGAGAAGAGTTTCTGGAAGAAAATGGGCATCGCCTTAGTCTCTCACTTGAGACTTGCTTTTTATGGGCAGACCCAAGGTGGATGGCGCTTCCTCTGGCTACCCACAGCGATGTGCCATTCAGATGGGTGTGGGTGGCGCTGTGGTCTAAACCACTGAGCCTCTTGGGCTTGCTGATCAGAAGGTCGGCGGTTCAAATTCCTGTGACGGGCTGAGCTCCTGTTGCTCTGTCCCAGGCAGCTCTTGCCAACGTAGCAGTTCGAAAGCATGACAGTGCAAGTAAATAAATACAGTGGTACCCCGCAAGACGAATGCCTCGCACAACGAAAAACTCGCAAAACGAAAGGGTTTTGCGAGTTTTTAGTTGACTCGCGAGACGAATTCGTCTATGGCTCTTTTTCGCAAGACGAATTCGTCTGGCGAGGTACCACTGTAAGCACCGGATCCTCACCCCGCCGTGTTTTAAAGCTGCAGGGAGTGCTGCTGTTCGCTCCTTGCAGCTTTAAAACGCTGCGCGACGCGGATCCGGTGCGCGGGGGGCGGCGTCGGATCGCGCACGGCCATCCAAAATGGCGGCGCGATCCCCCCCGCCCCCCGGAGCCTTGCCCCACCGTGTTTTAAAGCTGCAGGGAGTGCTGCTGTTCGCTCCTTGCAGCTTTAAAACGCGGCGCGGCGCGGATCCGGTGCGCGGGGGGCGGCGTCGGATCGCGCACGGCCATCCAAAATGGCGGCGCGATCCCCCCGCCCCCCGGAGCCTTGCCCCGCCGTGTTTTAAAGCTGCAGGGAGTGCTGCTGTTCGCTCCTTGCAGCTTTAAAACGCGGCGCGGCGCGGATCCGGTGCGCGGGGGGCGGCGTCGGATCGCGCACGGCCATCCAAAATGGTGGCGCGATCCCCCCGCCCCCCGGAGCCTTGCCCCGCCGTGTTTTAAAGCTGCAGGGAGTGCTGCTGTTCGCTCCTTGCAGCTTTAAAACGCAGCGCGACGCGGATCCGGTGCGCGGGGGGCGGCGTCGGATCGCGCACGGCCATCCAAAATGGCGGCGTGATCCCACTCCGCCCCCCCGCGCACCGGAGCCTCGTCGCGCCGTGTTTTAAAGCTGCAGGGAGCCAACAGCAGCACTCCTGTTCGCTCCCTGCAGCTTTAAAACGCGGTGCCGCGCCATTACAGGGAGCTGTAAAGGCTTACCTTTTTCTCCGGTCGGGAGGGGTGTTGTGCGATCTCCAGACATGCACAGTCGATCCAAGATGGATGCGATGCACAACACCCCTCCCGACCGGAGAAAAAGGTAAGCCTTTACAGCTCCCTGTAATGGCGCGGCACCGCGTTTTAAAGCTGCAGGGAGCGAACAGGAGTGCTGCTGTTGGCTCCCTGCAGCTTTAAAACACGGCGCGACGAGGCTCCGGTGCGCGGGGGGGCGGAGTGGGATCGCGCCGCCATTTTGGATGGCCGTGCGCGATCCGACGCCGCCCCCCGCGCACCGGAGCCTCATCGTGCCGCGTTTTAAAGCTGCAGGGAGCGAACAGCAATGCTTCTGTTCGCTCCCTGTAGCTTTAAAACACGGCGCGGCGAGGCTCCGGTGCGCGGGGGGGCGGAGTGGGATCGCGCCGCCATTTTGGATGGCCGTGCGCGATCCGACGCTGCCTCTCCCCACCGGAGCCTCATCGCACCACGTTTTAAAGCTGCAAGGAGCGAACAGCAGTGCTGCTGTTCGCTCCCTGTAGCTTTAAAACACGGCGCGGCGAGGCTCCGGTGACGGTCGGAAGGGGCCCCCGGACTTTTTTCCCATAGGAACGCATTAATTAAATTTTAATGCGTTCCTATGGGAAACGGTGCCTCGCAAGACGAAATTTCCGCAAGACGAAAAGTCTTGCGGAACAAATTAATTTCGTCTTGCGGGGTACCACTGTAGGTACCACTGCAGTGGGAAGGTAAACAGCATTTCTGTGCATTCTGTTTTCCGTCACGGTGTCCCGTTGCACCAGAAGTGGTTTAGTCATGCTGGCCACTTGGCCCAGAAAGCTGCCTGTGCACAAACACCAGCTCCCTCGGTCTTAAAGCGAGATGAGCGTCACAACCCCATAGTCGCCTTTGACTGGACTTAACCGTCCAGGGGTCCTTTTTACCTTTACCTATAAGTAGCAGTATGTGCCAGAAGATGAGTCCTGGGGATTGGAAATGTCTATCATTGCTGGGTGTTGCATGCATATATGTTAGCCCCAGGGTGAATGCAGTTTTCATTATGTATCCAAACAGCCAGTGGTGTATGCATGGATGTCCAGTGCTCTCTGAAATCGGGAATATGGAAGGAAATTATCCCCCTTGTTGTGCAATAGTTAATCACAGAGCTGATGCTTTACTTGAGGCCATGCCCTAGACTCGAATGTTCCCCTGCAACTTCCTGTTCTGTTGCAGCACGTGTGAGGTGCCACCCTTGCCACATGAGTCAGCACCACACATTTCAAAGAGAAGGAAAGACTGGGGAGACCTTTGGGGAGGGAATGAAAAACACCTGGGGCTGCTAGCATCTTCTTCTGGGCTGCAGGTGGCCATGACTATGCCTTTCCTTGATCCCAGTACGACCGCCTTTGTCGATTTGTATCACAGCTCAATGTTTCTGTTAGAGTGATCTGCAAGGGGGGGACGACGACGACGACAAACCGCACAGATTTTTGTATTGTGTCGCCGAGTTTCCAAACCATTAAGAAATCAAAAACAAGCGTTCACTCCAGCATAGCAAATATTGGCTGATACCCTGTGAAGGTGCAAATAACCTATTCGCTGTGTGATATTGGTGTCGAAACTGTGACATGTTGAAAATGATCTGCCTCAACACGGCTTGTATGGTGGTTCCCAGCTGTGGGAATAAGATTCTTTTCGCATCACCTACAGGAGGAAAAAAATCTATGTGTACTTTCCCCCAATCATACAGGAATGAGCGTTCCCCACATCAAATGGGGTGCGCATGTTGCGAGGTTGCGGGGAGACCCGTTGAATCACGGTGGCAGCTCCTGGCAGTTGGTTTGGCTTCGCCTTCCCAGGTTGGGATACCTGTGGACTCCACCTACTCTAGCAGCCGCCCAATCCCGGCTGGGGAGGTGTTGCCAGGGGGATTGGCCAGGTAGAGGGAGGGATTACACAGTACACACAATAGAACTTGAGTCACACCTGGGAAGCGGCCGTTGGATTCAGAGCTTCCCCACCCTCCACTCCCTCAATTGACGCTTACTTTGCAGGTTTAACCACCTTTTTTCCACAGCCACACAGCCACGCAGGCGCTGCTATGACAAGGTCGCTGTTAAAGGGCCAGAAAGGAATTTCCCTGCATTGGCAGGTTTCGCCTTTCCCGTAGCAATTCGTCACAACTTTGGCGGTTGCAGGCCTTGGGCGGAATCCTTTAGTCATTTACAGGATTGGGGGGGCGTGGGGCGGTGACTCCCGCCCCCATTGCGGGGGCGATAACAGGGTTCCCGTTAAAGGGGTCTCAGGGGGAGGCATTGACCAAACGCCCAGGGTCGTCACTGCCCTCCCCTTCCAGCAGCAGCGAACATAGGGGGGTGGGCTATCTGCTTGAACAGATGTTCTCCAGACTAGCCCACTTCCCAATCATGCTGGATAACCCTGAAGGTACCCAGAACCCCGGCTGGGGGGCTGGGAAGGATAAACGCCCAATGCCAGAGCCAAGATCTTCCTACATCTGAAATATTAATAAAGTTTTGGCCAATTTAATCCCATAGAATGTTGCCATGAGTCATTATTTCCCTCAGGGGCTCCCCCGGGGTACGGGGGGACTTCGTAAGTTTGCATAAGTTAGTAAGTTTGAGTAAGTTAGTAAGTTTGAGTAAGTTAGAGTAAGTTTGTGTAAGTTAGTAAGTTAGTAAGTTTGCGTAAGTTAGTATGTTTGTGTAAGTTAGTATGTTTGCGTAAGTTAGTAAGTTTGAGTAAGTTTGCGTAAGTTAGTAAGTTTGAGTACATTAGTAAGTTTGCGTAAGTTAGTAAGTTTTAGTAAGTATGCATAAGTTCGTAAGTTTGCGTAAGTTAGTAAGCTTGCATAAGTTAGTAACTTTGAGTAAGTTAGTAAGTTTGAGTAAGTTAGTAAGTTTGAGTAAGTTTGAGTAAGTTAGTAAGTATGAGTAAGTTTTAGTAAGTTTGCGTAAGTTAGTTATTTAGTAAGTTTGCGTAAGTTAGTAAGTTAGTAAGCTTGAGTAAGTTAGTAAGTTTGAGTAAGTTAGTATGTTTGCGTATGTTAGTAAGTTTGAGTAAGTTAGTAAGTATGAGTAAGTTTTAGTAAGTTTGCGTAAGTTAGTTATTTAGTAAGTTTGCGTAAGTTAGTAAGTTAGTAAGTTTGCGTAAGTTAGTAAGTTTGCGTAAGTTAGTATGCTTGCATAAGTTAGTAAGTTTGCGTAAGTTAGTATATTTGCGTAAGTTAGTAAGTTTGCGTAAGTTAGTAAGTTTGAGTAAGTTTGCGTAAGTTAGTAAGTTTGCGTAAGTTAGTAAGTTTGAGTAAGTTTGAGTAAGTTTGAGTAAGTTTGCGTAAGTTAGTATGTTTGCGTAAGTTAGTAAGTTTGCGTAAGTTAGTAAGTTTGAGTACGTTAGTAAGTTTGCGTAAGTTAGTAAGTTTTAGTAAGTTTGCATAAGTTCGTAAGTTTGTGTAAGTTAGTAAGCTTGCATAAGTTAGTAACTTTGAGTGAGTTAGTAAGTTTGAGTAAGTTAGTAAGTTTGAGTAAGTTAGAGTAAGTTAGTAAGTATGAGTAAGTTTTAGTAAGTTTGCGTAAGTTAGTTATTTAGTAAGTTTGCGTAAGTTAGTAAGTTAGTAAGCTTGAGTAAGTTAGTAAGTTTGAGTAAGTTAGTATGTTTGCGTAAGTTAGTAAGTTTGCGTAAGTTAGTATGTTTGCGTAAGTTTGCATAAGTTAGTAAGTTTGCGTAAGTTAGTATATTTGCGTAAGTTAGTAAGTTTGCGTAAGTTAGTAAGTTTGCGTAAGTTAGTAAGTTTGAGTAAGTTTGCGTAATAGTAAGTTTGCGTAAGTTAGTATGTTTGCGTAAGTAAGTTTGCGTAAGTTAGTATGTTTGTGTAAGTTAGTAAGTTTGCGTAAGTTAGTATGTTTGCGTAAGTTAGTAAGTTTGCGTAAGTTAGTAACTTTGAGTAAGTTAGTAAGTTTTAGTAAGTTTGAGTAAGTTAGTAAGCTTACTGGTTTGTACTGGTTCGCTTTCCTCTTGCTTCCTATTACTTGCTGGTGCGTTCTGGTTTGTACTGGTGCTTACTGGTCTGTACTGGTTTGTACAGGTGCTTACTGGTATGTACTGGTTTGCTTTCCTCTTACTGGTTTGTACTATGGAGCGAAAAATACGGTAAGTTTGAGTAAGTTAGTAAGTTTGAGTAAGTTAGTAAGTTTGAATAAGTTTGAGGAAATTAGTAAGTTTGCGTAAGTTAGTAAGTTTGCGTAAGTTAGTAACTTTGCGTAAGTTAGTAAGTTTGAGTAAGTTTGAGTAAGTTAGTAAGCTTACTGGTTTGTACTGGTTCACTTTCCTCTTGCTTCCTATTACTTGCTGGTGCGTACTGGTTTCTACTGGTGCTTACTAGTCTGTACTGGTTTGTACTGGTGCTTACTGGTTTGTACTGGTTTGCTTTCCTCTTGCTTCCTATTACTTGCTGATGCGTACTGGTGCTTACTGGTCTGTACTGGTTTGTACTATGGAGCAAAAAATACGGTAAGTTTGAGTAAGTTAGTAAGTTTGAGTAAGTTTGAGTAAGTTAGTAAGTTTGCGTAAGTTAGTAACTTTGAGTAAGTTTGAGTAAGTTTGAGTAAGTTAGTAAGCTTACTGGTTTGTACTGGTTTGCTTTCCTCTTCCTTCCTATTACTTGCTGGTGCGTACTGGTTTGTACTGGTGCGTACTGGTTTGTACTGGTTGGCTTTCCTCTTGCTTCCTATTACTTGCTGGTGCATACTGGTTTGTACTGGTTTGTACTGGTGCTTACTGGTCTGTACTGGTTGGCTTTCCTCTTGCTTCCTATTACCTGCTGGTGCTTACTGGTCTGTACTGGTTTCTACTGGTGCTTACTGGTGTGTACTGGTTTGTACTGGTGCTTACTGGTTTGTACTGGTCCTTACTGGTTTGTACTGGTTTGCTTTCCTCTTGCTTCCTATTACTTGCTGGTGCATACTGGTTTCTACTGGTGCTTACTGGTCTGTACTGGTTTGTACTGGTGCTTACTGGTTTGTACTGGTTGGCTTTCCTCTTGCTTCCTATTACTTGCTGGTGCGTACTGGTTTCTACCGGTGCTTACTGGTCTGTACTGGTGCTTACTGGTTTGTACTGGTTTGTACTGGTTTGTACTGGTTCGCTTTCCTCTTGCTTCCCATTACTTGCTGGTGCGTACTGGTTTCTACTGGTGCTTACTGGTGCGTACTGGTTTCTACTGGTGCTTACTGGTTTGTACTGGTTGGCTTTCCTCTTGCTTCCTATTACTTGCTGGTGCGTACTGGTTTCTACTGGTGCTTACTGGTCTGTACTGGTTTGTACTGGTGCTTACTGGTTTGTACTGGTTTGCTTTCCTCTTGCTTCCTATTACTTGCTGGTGCGTACTGGTTTCTACTGGTGCTTACTGGTCTGTACTGGTTTGTACTGGTGCTTACTGGTCTGTACTGGTTTCTACTGGTGCTTACTGGTCTGTACTGGTTTGTACTATGGAGCGAAAAATATGGTAAGTTTGAGTAAGTTAGAGTAAGTTTGAGTAAGTTTGCGTAAGTTAGTAAGTTTGTGTAAGTTATTAAGTTTGAGTAAGTTAGTAAGTTTGAGTAAGTTTGAGTAAGTTAGTAAGTCTGAGTAAGTTTGAGTAAGTTAGTAAGCTTACTGGTTTGTACTGGTTGGCTTTCCTCTTGCTTCCTATTACTTGCTGGTGTTTACTGGTCTGTACTGGTTTTTACTGGTGCTTACTGGTTTGTACTGGTTGGCTTTCCTCTTGCTTCCTATGACCTGCTGGTGCTTACTGGTCTGTACTGGTTTGTACTGGTGCTTACTGGTTTGTAAGCAATGCTTTTCTCCCTTTACAAAAGCTGCACAAATCTGAACTGATCCTCAAAAAAGCAGGGCTTTTCACTTTGCAAAAAAAGCTGCAAAACTGTGAGCAGATTCTTAAAAAAAACAACCATGGGTTTTAGAGGAGGAAAACCAGAAAAAATATTTTTTTTTCTTGTTTCCTCCTCTAAAAACGAGGTGCGCCCTATGGTCCAGAGCGTCCTATGGAGCGAAAAAATACGGTAATTGCCTGTTACAAACCAGTTCACAGCAGCAAGTCTAAACATGTCTACTCTAAGGCACATTGAATTCAATGGGACTTTCTTCCACTGAAAGTGTTTAGAATTGCAGCCCCTCTCACTATTTGGATTTCGCAGTTCAAAATAAACTTGCCATGCTTTCTCATTTTCCCCATGGAAGCTTAGTTGATATTTACTTTTGGGCCCTAACTGCGTGTATTCATGTGGGCATATTAAACATCTTCCAGGCAATCTCCTTCGCTCCGTGCAATGCCACTAAACCACACATGTCCCTTGTGAATTACCATAATACAAATCTTGGAAAACATAGAATTGTAGAGTTGGAAGGGATCACGAGACCTATCTAGATGATTAGGTGACAACAAAAACTGCAAGGGTTTTAACAGGGGCAAGAGGCTCAGTGGTTTAGACCACAGCACCACCCATGTCCCAAATAAACAAGCACACCATCACTGATAAGTCCACCTGCCACTGTGAGGCTCAAAGCAATGAAGATGATGCCTCCTCAGCTGTTGCCATTGGCTGTGGGTTTCTTGTGATGTCACAAAAGCACTTGGCAACTGAGTGGATATAAAGGCAGTCCAAGGGGAAAGCCCTTTTCTGTTTCCAGCAGGACACACCTGGCAATGGATGTGACATTCAGCACTGCCCAGGTTTCTTCCCCTTGGAGGAAGCAAACTGGTCAATGGAAGGAGGCAATCCTCTGGCAGTGGGATGCTTGGGAGTGATAATAAGGCAAGTTTGCTTGCTTGAAGGCTGTTGATATCCATGGTTGGAAGCTGGCAGATGTCTCATGATGGACCTAAGAGAAGCTGGCAGATGTTGGTGGATGGAAGCCAGTGGCATTTGGATTCGGAAGTTGGTGGAGGCTACAAGGCTAAAGCAGACTGATGTTTGAGGCTGTCGGCTGATGGAAGTTCACTTTGGAAGACAGTCAACAGAAGCCAGTGGATATTTATGGATTGAAGCCAGGACATGAACGTGAATGGATGTCATGTTTTTGGATGTCGGCTGGTATATGTTTGTGTGAGTACATGGGAGGTTTCAAATGTGGTTGAGGCGGAATGGTGTCTGCATGTGCACGGATGTGATGTGTGAAAGAATAGATTAAACCCATGGGAGGAGGGATATAGGTTTCAGAGAATTAGAGAATTGAGTTTGGGAGGCACCATGAGGGTCGTCTAGCCCAACCCCTTACAATGCAGGAATTTTTTTGCCCAACATGGGCCTAAAACCCATGACCCTCAGATTAAGAGTCTCATGCTCTACTGATTGAGACACTCTTTCCATTAGACTTGAATTTTTAAAAACAAAAATGTAGATTATGATTTATAAATATGAATGCTGATGTCTGGGAAGTATTGAAATTCAGACCTCCTCACTAACAACAAGGAGCCTAAGGAACAGTCTAGAATCAGAGGAGCAACAGGGAGTAAAAAATATACAAAGAGATCAGCCAATTTAGACTGAGGATATGCAGACTGTTGTTTTTTTAAAAAAATTATCTTGTGGAGACTGTGTGAGGGTTAGGTTTTGTATTTCGCATTCTCTCCTCAGGCTTCAAGGGACGCATGAAAGAAACTACTGTCTGAATTTGTTTGTGATAGTCACTTGAAGGGCTTCTGATAGAAGTCTGGACTTCTCTCTATTTCTACATTTATTTACAAAGCTAAAAGCATGGCTTTGTCTCGGCTGCGGCACCCGAGCCAGTTGTTGAATCAGAATTATGGAGGTGTCTTAGAGGTGGAGCACTCCAGCACCAATCGACGTTCTCTGTCCTTTTATACACACCGGCAGCCAAACAGTGAACATTAAATAGTCCACTGATTGGTGGCCAAAACATTAATAAAATAAAGCAAAAACTTTGAGAGCTGTAATTACAGACATTGCCCAGAACGTCTGTGTTCCTGGAGTTTGGTTTTTAATATATACAGTTTACATCAATATCTTTAGGTTTCCAGAATGTACTCCAAAAACCAGACCTAGTGTAGCAGGAATAATAACAGAAACGAACCACTGTTTTAATTTTTCAAAATAGTTCACTGCACATGTCAATTCATCTCTTTTCTCCAATGTCCAATGCAATTGACGGGCCTTCATGACGCACATATAAGTATTTTTTTTTTTTATCATATGCATGAAGTTGGTTGTTACATGGTGGGTTTTTTCTACTGGGTATTTGCTTTTAAAAATGTAAAAAAAAAGAGTTCTCTTTTTTCCTAATACATTTTATGGATTTCAAGAAAACAAAACTGAACAGCTTTGAGTAAACATACGTAAACAGAATCCAGTCACAGGTTATAGAATACCCGGTACAGAATCAGACTACATCACAGCAGGTGATTAAATTATCTTAGAAGAGTTGCTACCTGTTTTGTGTGTTCTGCAACAGCCTTTCCTACTGCAAGTAATATCAGCCAGTCATTGAGGGCATGTTTGACAAAAACTATAGCTGACACCTCCCATGCTTCCAGGAATACAGCTGTAATATAGACTTGATGTTTGAGTCGCTCATCATTTGCCTTTCAGTATTTTAAGTTTTGGAACTCAATCTGGCAGAATCTCTTCATCTGGGTTGCCCTGGTAACCAATGCCAAGATAGCTTTTTGATTATTAACAATACTTTCCAACTTGATTTATCACCAGCCGCCATCTCCAATTTAGTATATGATATCCCAAGGTTAGTTCTATCAAATTAGAAAAGATTTTTCATTCTACATATGGTTGCTTTCATTCTCGGCTGCTAGTAAGATCTGAGTCAAGGTTAGAGGGAAATAATACATTTTAAGAGGCTTTAACATGAAAATGTAGGGTAGTCTCTAATGTTAGCCATATTCACTGTAGACCCATTAAAGCTATTAGCCATGACTAACTTAGATCTATTAAAATTAATGAGTCTGATCTGAGCAAAATTTAATCGGGATAAACTGTATGGCCATAGCCAATCAAAGCTTACAGGGTGGGCATGGATTTACCATATGAATTTCAATGTGCATCTTATCTCTACATGTTGCAGTATTTGACACAGAGGCTGCTAGTGAAGAACTGTAGTAACAACAACAACAACAACAACAACAACAACAACAACTTACTTATACCCCACCCATCTGGCTGGGTTTCCCCAGCCACTCAGGGTGGCTCCCAATAGAATTATTGTTATTAATAATAATTAAAATTTATTATTATATAATAATAATAAAGCGATAAAACACCAGACATTAAAAGCTTCCCTAAACAGGGTTGCTTTCAGATGTCTTCTAAAAGTCAGATAGCTGTTTATTTCTTTGACATCTGGTGGGAGGGCATTTCACAGGGTGGGTGCCACTACCAAGAAGCAGGGGCGTAGCAAGCCTCTGCGCTGCCCGGGGCGGCAGCGGCGCAGAGGCACCCCCTGGGGGAGGGGCATGACGCGTGCGCCGTGATGTCGTTGTGATGTCACGGCGCACGTGGATGCCGCTGAAAGAGGGAAGCTTCCCCTTTCCCCCCTTTCCGCGGCTTTTTTTTTTTTTTTTTGGCCCGAGGGGCGGGCCAGCGAGGAGGGGGCGTCACGCTTGTCCCTGGCCTGATGCCCCCTCCTCGCTGGCCCGAGAAACAGCTACGGAAAAGCGGAAAAAAATAAGAACAATAATTCTTATTTTGCCTACCCATGTTGTAGAGCTTGGCTCTACCATTAGGCAGAATGAGGCAGACACTTCAGGTGGCAGATTCTGGGAGATGCAGAAAGATAATGAAGACTATGAAGAACAGCCTGCCTTGCATCCCCTAAACTGCTGCCCCCAGATGTAGTAGAGGAGGACATCCCATCAATGATGTTGTAAGAATTTGTCCTTCACAGAAGGAAGCAAAATGTATTGGGTCAGTCTGTCGAAGCCACCTAGCATCACATTATAAATATTGGACCTAGGGAGTAAAATCAGTACTTTTGACAAATTGATGCCAGCAGGAAGCCCTTGCTTTTATTGTCCCGTTGAGCCCTAACCTTTTAATCCGATATATTTAGTATAGAAAAATTCTCCCTTTTTTGCTCCTCCGATATAAAATGGAGTGGTCTATTCATTTATTCTGCCCGGGCAGTTAAATCCACTTTGCCAGCTTATGTGGAAGAAGGGGAAGAATTTAAATCAGATCCAAATGGACAGAAATTTGATATATAAAAGGAAAATCATGACAAGCGTGGGCTATTAGATTTCTTCAGCTGCACCCCCATGATTAAACTTTGAAAAGAAGTTTTGTTCCCGCCTCGCCTCCCTCAATCAGAATTTGGAGCACAAACCTTAATTCCTACCCAGGCCAGAACAGAGGGGGGTTCAAAGGGCATGGGCCTATGATTTTGAGGGGGCCTACTTTGAGTCCCCTGGGGCACTTCTCAGATGGACACCAGTGCCACTCTAAGAGATTGAAGGAGGCGTTCATTGAGAAGGGAGGAGGGAATGTTGAATATAATATTATTAGTATGTTGAGAGTTTTAGAAGTTTTGTTCTATTATTGGAAATCTTGATCTGTTTTGAATTTCAGATTATTTAATTATTTATAAATAGTATAAATTATACTACAGTGGTACCTTGGTTCTCAAACTTAATCCATTCCAAGACTCCGTTCAACTCCCGAAACCGTTCAAAAAGCTTCCTGCACTCAAACGGAAGCCGTGTCAGACGTCCGGCTTCTAAAAAAACGTTCGCAAACTGGAACACTTACTTTCGGGTTTGCAATTCGAGTACCAAGGTACCACTGTATTTTGAAACCAAAAAAAGAATGGTAAGTGATATAAAGCTAAATATAAATTTGTTGCTATAGCTGGCATCCATCTGTCTTGAGAGAGAATGGAGTGTGCCTTTGGGGGTGAAGTCAAATCACTGTCTTAACAGCCCCAAAGTTACCTCTCCGGGGCGCAAGCCTGGACAATTTGTATGGAGGTCCTGGGCTGCCCAGACAACAAGACCCCCATCTCATCCTTGCTGATGTGTGTCGCGGGCACTTCCACCCTTTACAGCCACCCCCGGACGTTTCACGGTCTATGAGTGCTGCACCAACGACAAACGGTCCCCAGCTGCAACCCACCAGACTGCTAACTGGAACCTGCTTGCTTCATTTACCACAGACGAGGATAATGTGAACAAATGTGAAACCCATTCCCACCACCCTTCTGAGTAATACCCCTCCCCACTCCCTCACTATATTTAAGGATCTGGTGACTTCTGTTTCAGTGTATCTGAAGAAGTGTGCATACACACGAAAGCTCATACCAAGAACAAACTCAGTTGGTTTCTAAGGTGCTACTGGAAAGAATTTTCTATTATGTTTCGACTGTGGCAGACCAACACGGCTACCCACCTGCAACGTGAACAAATAAGTTGTTTATTGTGTACAAAAGCTTGTGGTTGCTGATAAATAAAAGGGGTTCAATAAGTTTATAATGATGGTCCTATACCGGCCTATTACCTCTAAATGATACCGGCCTATTACCTCTAACAGTCAACTAAATAACAATAACAACATGTTTCACAATCTGTTTATCCTCTCTGCTAACTTCCACCAATGCTACACCTCAGACTCTTAAACTCCCAGCTTTCACTCCTGACTCACTCCTCAACTAACTCAACTGCTCAACTTGACTCAACTCCCTCACTCCCCACAGGGAGGGGTGTTTTATACCCAGGCTGAGCCCGCCCCTAAGGGTTCTAACTGTCACAAAATTTAACCCCTGCCTGGCTTTGGGCTAGTTCTCCACAATGTGGTCCAAGGGAAAGCAATTCATTCTTTCTTTACGTCTACTATATCTGCGACCAATTTGTTAATGCTTACTATATGTATGATCAATTAGCCCTGTGTGGATATTAATTATTCAAAGAAAAATTGGCGGGAAATAATGCAGCATTCGTTGCTTTGGGGCAGATGATTGATCTCTATCTGCAATGTTATCGTAATAAATATGTTTCCCAGAAGGATCATTCTGGGAAAGGCTACATTCAAAATGCTTTCAGGATAATGGAAACATCTTCTATTATATTCTGGGCTTGGCTCGTGACCTAAAAATAAATGGTGCATTTGTACATTTGCATATTGTTTCAATGGTTTGTTTGTTTTTTAAAGGGCTGGGTAATTTGAGTTCATCGATTTATGGCACAGCCAAAAATAACCTCTGTGCACATCCAGGAACAAGAGTAATACATATCTATATACAAAACAAAATAAAATAAAAAAATTCCTTCCAGTGGCACCTTAGAGACCAACTAAGTTAGTTCTTGGTATGAGCTTTTGTGTGCATGCACACTTCTTCAGATACACACGAAAGCTCATACCAAGAACAAACTTAGTTGGTCTCTAAGGTGCTACTGGAAGGAATTTTTTATTTTATTTTGTTTTGACTATGGCAGACCAACACGGCTACCTACCTGTAACATATCTATATAGATACATATATATGGATATAGTTTAGATAAGTATCTACCTACGGCCTGGACACAGTCTAGATTTTACTCTTGTCCTCATAGTTAGAAAGATCCCCACTTCACAGGGATTTTAATCTAGGTCCTAGATTCCAGGAGTATGCATCAACGCTCTATGGGGCTTGGCTAACCTCTTGAGTCAAAATGTGATGTTAGTATACCCCCAAGTTGGTACTCTATATATATACCCCACAAGCATCCCTTTTTAAGCAGAACATCACAGATCACAGAAGCCAAACATGGCTTCTGTTTGGATCCTGGAATGTCCCATTTTTTTAGCCCATCTCTCACCCCAGGGCACCGGATCAAAAGACGTTCACTCTGGAGCAAGTCAGCAGAGTTGCTGTTTCTCTGGAACAGGAGAAAGCAAATTTGCTCCATCTTCCTTTTTAAAAAAAAATTATTTGTTTGTTTGTTTTTTCAAATTAAAATTTTGCAGAGATATATCAAGCATAAATCATCAAAAACAAGATTCCAAGGAATGTCCTGGACTCCCCTCCTCCCCTTTGTGGGTCCTGTTATTAATCATTTCCTTCTGCATCTTTTATGATAGTTCAAATCTTTTATATCTTCATTCTATCCAGAATTCACCCTTAAACTACAAGTGTTACTCCAATCCTACTTGCTCCATCTTCCATGTGACAACCTGACAGGCATAATCTGGCCAGCATTCACCCACAACACTGGTAATATTTTTAAACCTCTGATTGAATGTGCCTTGTTTTGTTTGTTTTACAAAAAAAAATCCCTACCTTTACTAAAGCAAATTTAGCATAGCTGAAAATGATGGAAGCTAGAAATAAACATGGCAATATCTCCTCTTTGGGCTAGATTGTTTTCTTGCACTAAATCTCATTAGCCCCCACTCCTCTAATTTTAGTTAACTGTAAATATTTCGTTGCAGCTGTTCATATTTTCAGTATCAGCAATAACAAGCTTCTTTCATAGTAGGTTCCTTTTTAAAAAGTTCTGAATTCGTTTTTTAAGTGGATCAGTTTTAAGCTGCATCTCCTCCATGCTAAAAAAAACACCAAAAAACCCCGGAGAATTAGTTGATGCTGCAAGAAGGAAAAGGGTTGGGGAAGAAAAAATACATTGAAGACATAAAACCATTTGGCCACTGGGAGCCGCTGTTCCTCCTTGCCAGTCACCAAGTTCTTCCACGGCAGCAAAAGAACATTGGTAGCCGGAAAAGTTTTTAATTCAGTGGTTGCATACTGATTCAGTTCGTGCCAACCTTTTTCATTTGTGTCTGGAATTTTTTAGCAAAATGATAAGCTTTTCAGAATTTCCCCTATTAGTTTCCATAGATATTCAGTGTCACTAGGACCGGAGAGTATGAATATGAATAATTCAGTTGGCTGAATAATTCAGCTTGCATGTTAATGCGAATCTCCCTAATTTGTACTCCCTGAAACAGAGGAGGCAAAATGCCAGCTTTTAAATCCACCCTTTTCTGAATTTTGCAATGTAGATCTCCAACCCCCCCAAAAAAGTGCAAAAGTGTGTTGATTAGGGGAAAATGTGCACAAATAACTTACAAAGTATTCGGGAATTTTGCTCCCCGAAAAATGTGTATATTAGGAGAAATGTCCCCTGAAATGCTGAATTTTCATGAGGCCTTCTAACAAAGTAAATTGCAAATCAATGAAGAAATGTGGTGATCTGAAGAGTGGAAAAATGAGTGATAGAGACAAAGCAAAATCGGCAAATTTGTCCATCTCCAGGTATAACTAAGAACAACTTGACAATGCTTTAGCATGCAAGCCATCATAATAACTATTCAACTCAACAATATTTTCTTCTCGGAGTTCCTTGCATTTCAAACAAATACCAGCAACTGCCATCCAAGCTTCAGGTGCTTAGCTCATGGGTGGCTGTGTTTTTCTTCACCAGAAAACAAAAATGACACTCTCCATCTGGTTTATCCACCTTGGAGCCAAATCAAGAATTACGGCAGTGTTGCATGCAATGTTAACCCAGCAGCTACCTTCCTCTTGGGAACAAGGAAAATGATGCTTAACCTTTCTCTATTTGATGGTTTCCCTTTGAAACATGCCCACAAGGTATGTGAAACCAACCCAGCCAGGATTCTGGGCTTAGTTCTAAATCATAAGTTCAAAAAGAAATATGAGATAAGTTCTGTGGTTCCAAAAATTTGAGGACTGGTTTTGTGAGTGATATTATTAGTGCTCACTAGAAGGACAGATCCTGAAGTTGAGGCTCCAGTACTTTGGCCACCTCATGAGAAGAGAAGACTCCCTAGAAAAGACCCTGATGTTGGGAAAGATGGAGGGCACAAGGAGAAGGGGACGACAGAGGATGAGATGGTTGGACAGTGTCCTCGAAGCTACTAACATGAGTTTGGCCAAACTGCGAGAGGCAGTGAAGAATAGGCGTGCCTGGCATGCTCTGGTCTATGGGGTCACAAAGAGTCGGACACGACTGAACGACTGAACAACAACAACAAATTAGTATTGGAATTTATATACCGCCCTATACCCGGGGGGGGGGATCCTCAGGGCGGTTCACAGAATAAAATCAAGATATAAAACCACAAAATAAATAATAAAAATGAAAACAAGAACCCAATAGCTCACCCCCCCCAATAAACACATTTTAAAAGGGCATAAGATGTAAATCAGATCAACCAAAGGCCTGGTTAAAAAGGTATATTTTTGCCTGGTGTGTAAAGGTGTATAATGAAGGTGCCAGGAGAACTTCCCTGGCAAGAGCATTCTGCAGATGGGGGGCCACTGCAGAGAAGGCCCCGTTCTTGTGTTACTACCCTTCGGACCTCTCAAGGAGGAGGCACACGAAGGAGGGCCTCAGAAGATGATTTCAGGGTCCAAGTAGGTTCATATTCTCTAATCATACATAGCACCCAGGTCTGGGAGGCATTTCTGTGAAATGGAATTTAATTCCAGCACTTGAGCAAGCAAATGTTGGCTTTATTTAGGGTTGCCATATTTCAAAAAGTAAAACCCTGTTGTTGAGCACTTCTTTTCGGAAGACCCCCAAATTCTTAAGCTTTTTGCTGGAACAAACCCAAATTGTCGAGCTTTTCTGGGAAAACCTACCCCCAAAATAGTAATTTTAAGCTTTTTGAACTGTTTCTGCTGCTTTTCCCATCGCATTGCCATCCATCCAGGTTTTCCCTGACAGTTTGCCGGTTTGGCAAAATCCCCCCCACAACATTTTTGCAGCGGAAAACCAGGACATGTCAGGAATTTTCCAGACATATGGCATTTGTACGTGTGCCCCTCTTCATTTGTTGTTGTTGTTCAGTCGTTCAGTCGTGTCCGACTCTTCGTGACCCCATGGACCAGAGCACGCCAGGCACGCCTATCTTTCACTGCCTCCCGCAGTTTGGCCAAACTCATGCTAGTCGCTTCGAGAACACTGTCAAACCATCTCATCCTCTGTCATCCCCTTCTCCTTGTGCCCTCCATCTTTCCCAACATCAGGGTCTTTTCTAGGGAGTCTTTTCTTCTCATGAGGTGGCCAAAGTACTGGAGCCTCAACTTCAGGATCTGTCCTCCCAGTGAGCACTCAGGGCTGATTTCTTTAAGGATGGATAAGTTTGATCTTTTTGCAGTCCATGGGACTCTCAAGAGTCTCCTCCAGCACCATAATTCAAAAGCATCAATTCTTTGGCGATTAGTCTTCTTTATGGTCCAGCTCTCACTTCCATACATTACTACTGGATTTGGATTTGATATCCCACTTTATCACTACCTGAAGGAGTCTCAAAGCAGCTAACATTCTCCTTTCCCTTCCTCCCCCACAACAAACACTCCGCGAGGTGAGTGGAGTTGAGAGACTTCAGAGAAGTGTGAATAGCCCAAGGTCACTCAGCAGCTGCATGTGGAGGAGCGGAGACGCGAACCCGGTTCCCCAGATTACGAGTCTACCGCTCTTAACCACTACACCACACTGGCTCTGGGAAAACCATAGCTTTAACTATACGGACCTTTGTTGGCAAGGTGATGTCTCTGCTTTTTAAGATGCTGTCTAGGTTTGTCATTGCTTTTCTCCCAAGAAGCAGGCGTCTTCTAATTTCGTGACTGCTGTCACCGTCTGCAGTGATCATGGAGCCCAAGAAAGTAAAATCTCCCACTGCCTCCATTTCTTCCCCTTCTATTTGCCAGGAGGTGATGGGACCCCTCTTCATACAACCAGCTTATTGTTCTTAGTACTGTTCTCAAAGTAATGCAATATCCCATTCTCATGTAGATAGCAGTCGCTTTTAAAATAAAATCTGTGCAGAAGTGCACTCCGGTGCTATAAATATAGCTTTCAGAGTACTAAAGAAAAGCAAAAATACTAATAATTGTAAGGCCACTTAGAAATGTGGAAAGAATGAGGTGTTGTACAACATGTATTTTTGTGTGTGTGTGTGTCTCATGCATAAATTGATACCAGTAAATGTTTTCTTTTTCTTTCTTTCTCTTACGTTCCTTTATGTAATGCCTTTGGAAATCTAGCAGTGGAGTAGTAGGGAACGTTACTTGTGAAATAAATGGAAAAAATAAGAAAAAAGTTGAAAAGCCAAAGGTTTGTGGGAAAATACAGAAGAGGGTAACTTTTTGGTGTTTGCCTTTTTAAAAAAAAGTAAGAAGAGGAAGAAAAGGCTATATTAAAGCTCCTGCAATGTTGTGGCAAAATGGGAAAGTGGGGATCAGTGCAAAAAACTACTACAAAAACAAACTTTTTCAAAAGGTCAGGAAGTGGCATGAGTGAGGGATTGTGTGCTGGTCTCTAATGATGCTACAGAAATTATCCTATATGTTCCAGCGACAGTCCCTCAGCCACATTCCCCAAGGCAATCACAAAATATGTAATAACTGTGGAAAGTACTTACATGTTTCTCAGCAACAAAATTCTGGGAAAATACTGTATCCCTGCGGCATGAGGGCTTCCTTATGTTTTATACAACAAACGAAAAAGAACTGTGTATTTATTATGTGATGAAAATCATCTGTAAAGGCCCTGAGGGAGACATGAGGAAGGCCCTTTCCAAACTATAAATACCCAGTTTTCTACATGGCAATTAGAAGCTCCAAAGAAATGACTCTTGCGTAAGTCTTCAGTATTCATAAATTCCAGCTAATCTGATTACACACTTACATGCCTTTGGTGCAGAAGGAGATGTTGCCTCCGCAGCTCTATAAATTAGTCATTCTTTTGTTTAGCTCGAGAGGAAGAAAACGCTTTTGTGCAAGCTTCCTTGTTTGGGTGCCTCCTTGTAACTGAAAACTTTAAAAACGTACGTGGGCGATTGGGTCTGAAAAGAGACATTTGTCGAGTGTGCAGAGTGTTAATGTATTATAACATTTCGAGCTGGAACCAGAGAGCCACTTGTCTTTGCCTCACAATCCTTTTGGTGACACCCGAACTGCTCATGTGACAGCGCTCCAATGTGAAAAGAGACAATGGGCATTGTTGGGCGTGCATATTAATAAATAAAAGAGACACCATGTGGGCAAACAAAGGCCGCTTCCTGGAACACTGTGTCACAAGATTCCCAGGCCCAAAGCCTCCTTGGCTTGCTCACATAGGAGGCATCATAGAACCCAATGTATGGTTCTCTATAGGGGCTGTTCCGTGTTGGGTAAAGTCAAGTGATCATCATCAGATGTTTCTACATGTTTCTTTGCAGCTATTTGATGTTTACAGCACAGTAGGGCTCAACAAGCGCTCCGAATCCCTCACAAAAGAGAGTGAAGACTCTCCCTCCACAAGTTGGAGGGGTAACGTCCGAAGTAGGAAGCCAAAACACGTTTTTCTCATGGGAGCTGAATAGGATTTGCCATCAAGCATGCATGCAATAGAGCCAGCTCTCTAATGTATTCCCAAGCACCTGTTTGTCCTTATTACCATCTGCAACAGGCCCCTCAATTCAGCTTTCAAGACTCTTCCCAAGCCATGTCTTTCTTACACCTGGAGATCACGGTGGGAGGCTTTCTATACTGGGAGTCTTGAACACCACCCTTTGCTGCACCCACTTCCCAAAAGTTGCCAGACCCTTCATAATGGCATCTAATGCGAGCTGAACACCTGGGAGTAGAAACTGCCAAAACTTTAATGCCCAGTTATGAGGCGGTTTTCCTAAGTGCTCAGAGCCCTTTGTGTACCTCACCACAGAAACCCTTGCAACAGTTCTAGAGAACATAGGAAGAGTCTGCTGGATCAGTGAAATAGCCCATCTTGTTGTTATGGTGGAAGCACACCAGCAGGACCCGAATCCAAGAGCTTTCCCCTTTGCTATGGTTTGCAGCAACTGGTATTCAGAACCACTTGAGAGCGGGTGGTGCTGTGGTCTAAACTACTGAGCCTCTTGGGCTTGCCAATCAGAAGGTTGGCAGTTCAAATCTGCATAGCGGGGTGAGCTCCCATTTCTCTGTCCCAGCTCCTGCCAACCTAGCAGTTCGAAAGCACGCCAGTGCAAGTAGATAAATAGGTGTGGTGGGAAGGTAAACAGCATTTCTGTGCACTCTGGCTTCTGTCACGGTGTCCCATTGTGCCAGAAGCTACTGTCCATCATGAGATGTCTGCCAGCTTCCAACCACAGATACCAACAGCCTCCAAGCAAGCAAACTTGCCTTATAATCGGTCCATAGCATCCTACTGCCAAAGGATCGACTCCTTCCATTCACCAGTTTGCCACCTCCAAGTGAAAGAAACATGGGCAGTGCTGAATGTTACATCCATTGCCAGATGTGACCTGCTGGAAATAGAAAGCAAACAGAAATTTGCTTTCCCCTTGGCCTGCCTTTATAGCCACTCAGTTGCCAAGTGCTTTTGTGACATCACAAGAAACCCACAGCCAATGGCAACAGCTGGGGAGGCATCACCTTCATTGCTTCGAGCCTCACAATGGCGGGTGAACCTATCAGTGATTGTGTGCTTGTTTATTTGGGAAACGGGTGGCGCTGTGGTCTAAACCACTGAGCCTCTTGGGCTTGCCGATCGGAAGGTCAACGGTTTGTATCCCCGTGATGGGGTGAGCTCCCGTTGCTCTGTCCCAGCTCCTGCCAACCTAGCAGTTTGAAAGCATACCAGTGCAAGTAGATAACATTGTGCGTGAAATGTTGCATGGTTGTTGTATGATAGGTCTGAAGAATATGCCATTTAAACTAGAAGCAATGTATCGTACTAAGAAAGGTTTGATGAACTTGCGAGTGAAACGGTCCTTTTGGATACTGTACCGCATACCTTGCAGAAATATTTCTTATAATTTTATTTCCTGTTTTCATACATCTAGCACTTTACAAGACATTCCTTTCGCAGGCAGGGATTTTCCACAGCTGGCGTCAGAGACATATAGAAGAAAGTTTAAAGGAACGTCTTGCCAGCGATCAAAGAAAGTAAAAGAGAGAGAGAGAGAGAGAGAGAGAGAGAGAGAGAGAGAGAGAGAGAGAGAGTTGTGTCTCTCATAACTTTGCACATCACAGCCAATATACAAGGGTTGCATGAGACTGTTCATGCACAACTGTAATCTACATAGTGATGGCAGTTGTTGTAGCTGTATGCTATTTGGCAGAAGAATCTCACTTCCCCCATATAAAGAATTGTGCCTAGAATATCAGAAAAGGTAAAATGCCCTTTTAAAATGTGGGGTTTGGGGGAGGCATTATTGAGTTGTTGATTTTATGTTGATTATATATTTTCTGGTTTTATATTTTGATTTTGTTCTGTGGGCCTCCCAGAGACCTCCAGGTATAGAGTGATATATATATTCAAATCATCATCATCATCATCAACCCCCCACAGAAATTATTCTTAAGAGGATATGCTTGGCCCACATGCTGGAAGAACAAGGATATAGCTTGAGTGCCTCACTTGTAGTTCTAGAAATCATTTAATGTGTCAACACGAACAGAAGCTATTAATATTGCAGTTGTTGTATAAGGGATTATTATTTTGACCAGAATGTAATTGAAATAAATAAGATTTTGGAATGCTGAAATTAAAAAAAACCATCAAACCATCAAATCTAGCACACGGGGAGCCACCTAAATTCAGTATTTGAATGATTGGTATTAGTAATTGTATTATAATTATGTATTGTTATAATGAGGCTATTATTGGATTGTAATTGAAAAATTAATAATAATTCTTATTAAAAAAAGAGGAGATGCTTGGCCCACATACAGCAAAAGAGTAAAACCATTGTTGTGTTTAAACATTCTAACGGAAAGTGTTAAGACAGGAAAATCGAGTTTTTGTGTGTTGCAAATCAAGTTTTTAATGTCGGATCAGAGTTGGTGACCTCAGGACTTCAGGTCTTTAAATTTGGCCTTGGGGGCTCTCTCTAGCCCGCCCCTGTCAGCACCTCCTGTGTTTCATACCCTTTGGGTGTTTTCGCTTGGCTGGAATGTGTTTTTCATCTCTGATAAGGACTCTTGCTTGCTTGGAAGGATGGAGGAGTGAGTGTCTAACTGTGCATAGAAACTATGCTACTACACAAAGGCAAAATTTGCCTTCATTTCTCTGCCTGCTCTTGCCTCTAGACACATTTTTCACTCCTTTATTCTTGTATGTAGGATGCCAGAATCCTACCCTCACCGGATCTTTTTTTTCCACATGTGGTGGTCCTGTAAAATAATTTAGGAATATTGGGGAACTATATATTATGAATTTAAAAAGATACTTTAAAAAGCTTTCCCCCAAACACCTGAGATTTTCCTCTTGGGGGTGGTAACAATGGAGGCCCCCAAAAACAATAGAGTTTTTTACTGTACGCCACTGCCACAGCTAGAACCTTAACAGCACAGAGGTGGAGAACAAGCATAGTACCCACCAAGGAAGAATGGCAGTGTAAAATGTTTGAATACAGTGGTACTTTGGTTCCCAAACTTAATCCATTCCGTTCCAAAACCAAAGCGTTCCAAAACCAAGGCAAGCTTTCCTGCAGAAAGTAATGCAAAACAGATTAATCTGTTCTAGACTTTTTAAAAACAACCCCTAAAACAGCAATTTAACATGAATTTTGCTATCTAGCGAGACAATTGATCCATAAAATGAAAGTTTCTTATCAAGTTTCTGTTCTTATCCTGAAGCATAGTTCTTCACCTGAAGCATTATTTCTAGGTTGGCGGAGTATGTAACCTGAAGCGTATGTAACCTGAAGCGTATGTAACCTGAGGTACCACTGTAAAATAAATAAGACAGTATTGTAGATGATAAAAATTAAAATTATTTTTTTCCCCTTACCTGCACTGATGATAGTCATTGTTTGGATTGGAGGCTTTTATCCATTTCCACAGTTACACAATCAATCAATCATTCAATCAATCAATCAATCAATCAATCAGTAGCTGAACTGGGTTCCACACAGTCACAAAAAGAACTTAACCGAAAAAGCCTCAAAAACAAAAACGTAAGATAAATAGCAAAAACAAAAGCACCAAACTTAATCCGAAGTCAGTTTGACTTCCGAAATGTTCAAAATCAAGGCGCAGCTTCTGATTGGTGCAGGAAACAATAGCCAACAGCCCTGGAAACAATAGCCAACAGCCACATCGGATGTTCAGCTTCTGAAAAACATTCAAAAACCAGAACACTTCCAGATTTTCGGCGTTTGGGAACCAAGGTACCACTGTATGCTAAACTGGTTGGTCTGATGGGCAGGATAAGAGAAAACGAAGAAAAGGAATACAAGGAGGAATGGACAATGTTTATTGAATATTTTAAGAACCAGTATAGACAAATACATAGTCTAGCAGGTCTCAAGTCAATCCAGCAGAGTTTTAATAGATAACAACTAGATGATTAAAAAGATGTGGATTACGCAGAGTCATAGAAAAGGAAAGGAACTAGGAAAAGGGTGGAAGGGAAGTCACATGGTATATGTATACATGCTGTATTTGGTACGAAGTTGTCAGTGGGACAGGGGGAGGGGGGTTAAATATGCTCTCTGTTCCTGTTTTTGAAAATGCAAATAGAATATAAAATAGAATAAAAAACACTACCCCCACCAAACTTCCAGTTTGCGAACTTTACCTCAGTCTACAAACGGAAACCGAACTGTGGAAGGGCACCGGCGGCGGGAGGACTCATTAGGGAAAGCGTGCCTCGGTTTAAGAATGGATTCGGTTTAAGAACGGACTTCAAGAACAGTTCATAAACTGAAATACCACTGTATATCATAGGAGCTCAGGTGCCCTGTTTCTTTGTGTCAAATTTGGCTTTTGCGCTGCATTATCGTGGACAAATAAGAATGTTGAAAATGCCTGTTTATGTAATGACAATGGGGCACTGGTCTTATGGAGAGCTTTACAGACTGGCTGGTGGAAGTGTTCTATTTAGGTCAGTGCCCATTTAGATTGTTTTCCTTATGTTTCTTTGCAAACTCGGCTCTATGAAAGCCACAGGATATTTCAGCTGGTGCATTTCTAGAGGATTATTGTCCTTGCTGGGTGGTTAAACATCATCCCAGGCATGCAATAATTGCCCAAAAATGCATTGCCTATTGTGTTTTTAAAAAGAAAAGCAGATCTAGTGAGAACAACTTTGTTTGAAGTTGGGTATTCTCAGTTAGAATATTCAGATGTGAAAGCAGCATTAAGCATTCTTTTGTTCAAAGATAATGTTTCCCTGGTAGCATTCTATACCGATATTAGCTGGCTGGAGAATCGCAAGAATTCTGGATGTTAGACATGGAAAATACCCTAATAATTCTAAGCTTATTTCCCAGTAGCAGCAGAAAGCTCACTACAGATTAATGTTTTGTGCAGAATTCACTTATGCGGCTTAATTTACTCACAGTGGGATCCTGCAGAAGTTAGCCCTGTTGAGCTCCATGGAGCTTACTCCCAGGTAGCTGAGTATCAGATTTCAGCTTAAATGGCATTTGTATTTGATGCAAACATAGTTACATTTTATTTTTGCTGAATGGGAACAGGCAGACAACCCATTGGAGATGCATAAGTAAAGAGCGGGATGGATTCTTTTCTTTTTTTTAAAAGCTATTTTGAGAAGATTGCATTCATTTATTTTTTTATCCTTACCATGAAAGTTAAAAATGTAAAGGACCCCTGGAAGATTAAGTGCAGTCAAAGGCAACAATGGAGTTGTGGCGCTCATCTCGCTTTCAGGCCGAGGGAGCCAGCGTTTGTCCGCAGACAGCTTTCCGGGTCATGTGGCCAGCAGGACTAAACTGCTTCCAGTGCAACAGAACACCGTGATGGAAACCAGAGCACACAGAAACACCGTTTACCTTCCCGCTGCATTGGTACCGATTTATCTACTTGCACTGGTGTGCTTTTGAACTGCTAGGCTGGCAGAAGCTGGGACAGAGAAACGGGAGTTCGCTCCATCGTGGGGGTTCGAACCACCAACCTTCTGATCAGGAAGCCCAAGAGGCTTGGTGGTTTAGACCACAGTGCCACCCGTGTCCCACCTTACCTTACCTTTTCCTTACTGTGAAACCAAGAGCAGGCAATATAGAAGACAACAACACATAAAAATATAAGATAAAAGGATGCATGTGACAGTTGTAATGTTTTATATGCAATATTTATACCAATGTGTTATCTTATTATCAGTAATTACTACTACTGCTGGTAGCTGAAAGAAAGAAAAACCAAGCCAGTGTAATTTTTTATTTCGCTATTTGCATCCATTTATATCTGATGTACATTGCTGGTGCCTAACATCAACACTGAATTGGCTGGATAGACAACTGTAGTATAGACAAGGGCCTTACTGAATGGGGGAAAGATTGTCTATTGCACTAATCTGTGGCCTCCACACCAACGTGTTGGCATAGTCCTAAAATCCTGTGATCTGCATAGGAGTTACCAGGAATGTTGGCACAGAACTTTCTGCGTGGGATGAAAACTAAGGGATGGAGAAGGCAAGTCGGGAAGGGGGCAGCAACAAGCTTATGTGAGCAATTTGATAGGCTTTTTTCACTAATGGAAGAAGTTTGGATGGGGCTCGTACAGCTTATTACCCCTCTGGCACAGTATGAACATATACAAACAAAAGCAGATTTCTGGATCGTTTCCCCATCAAAACATGATTTCTTGGTTGAGGTTGTGTGGTTTGTTTTTTCCCCCATTTAATATGTCATGAAACTAAAAGAAGTTTTCAACGCAGCGCTATGACAAACATTCCATCAGTGTAAGCCGCTCTGCCCCCCCTTTCTTCCTTAATGTGATTTTCTGGGGGCTCTTGTGGCCCAATTTGGGGTGCTCAGCAGAAAGGAGAAGGGCAAAGAACCCCATTGCATTATAAGAAGTATTTGTATAGGCTTCCACTAGTAGTACTCATTAGCTGACTCCCTCCCCTACTGTTTATATTTTTTAGGAGCTGAAAACAAAGTTTGGGCAAACAAACGAATGGTTGGAAAGGAAGGAATGGTGGGGAAAGGGGGAAGAAACATGTACTGTGGGAAAGACAACAGGAAAGGGGACTATACACTAGGGATGCAGGAGACTGCATGAACAATTTGAATGAGTTTCACTGGACAAACAGAGATGGTTTAGATGTAGAATTCTCTGCTTGAGCATCTGAGCTTGGACTAAGCATACCATGGGGATATCGTTCAGCTATGAGCAGTATTTTTGAAGAGGTTTCATTCATCCTTAACCTAGAGCTCTGGAAAATAACTAGTCCAAGTAAGTCCTAGAGAAGTTTTGGGTAAATAAAGACTTTGTGTTTCAGAGGATCTGGCTCATTTCCATGGAAATCCTCTTTCTTACCTGTAATACCTCTACATAATTTGCCCCTTTATCTCTCTTCCAAGCACAATGCTGGCAATATTTGGACCGTCACATGAAGCAAATGGAAACAACAAATATCTGCTACAATGACATTATTGTGATTATTATCAGACCGAAATGGTCTTTGAGAAATGTATGAGAAAGGAAACTTGATTCACCTGTGCAACCATGAACTATTCATGTTAAACCTATTAGTCTAAACTTCCCATTTATACACAGAGGCATGCCTTTTACAAACAGGTCACCTATCTTTTAGGGATATTATTTTTATTACCCAAATAACTGTGTAATTCATGAAAGATAGTGGCCTTGAGTATACAGCATCATAATGTGTGCAGTGACCAAAACGATAGCAAACAGAGTTTTCACTTGTAATATATCAGTGGTTCAGTGCTCATTTCTTCTCTTTCCAAAATGGATTTTTTCTTGAACAATTGCAAACGCAGTAATAAAGGATCCACTTGTGATATACCAGTGGTTCAGTGCTCGGACGTCGTTCCGGTAATCTGACTTTTCGATGCCATATAGCTTAGTCATCGAGCTGTCAAAATCAATTGTAACAGAATTGCACTGAATTGACAAATAGAATACGGAAAATTAAAAATTTAAATCAAAATTTAAAAATACGTTGAGAATGTAGCAAGTAAGCAAGTAGAATAAGGAAAATTAGACTTAAAAATACGTTGAGAATGCAACAAGTATAATAAGGAAAATTAAAATTAAAAATATGTTGAGTGCATTCTTACTTAGCCTGTCAACACTGCATTGCCTGCAGCTTTGATACAACTGGAGCCACCCTCCTCCTTGCCTGTCTGTGCCTGACAGCTGGAAATGCCAGACACGATGGGGCTTTTCCTACAGCTGTATCCTTAGCTGCCCGGTCTCTCATCCTCAATCCCACGCCATCCTCTCAGTGTTTCTGTTTTATCTGTGCATGCTGAGGCATGCCCTCCAGCCCGAACTTGGTTGCTGGGGAAACCTCCGGCAAATACTCACAACATCATGATCTAATGGCAGGCACCTCCTCGCAATGACCTTAATTAGACCCAGCTCAAATGTTGGCACCTGATACAATCCTCACAGGCCTCTATCACCTCAGAATGCATGGATAGAGATCATGTAGAAATGAGAATCTAGCATTTTTTTAAAAAAAAAAAAGCTTTTTCTAACTGCAACATCCCTCTACAAGCAGAGAAGTGTTGACATGAAGATATATTTAAATATCTAATCTTTCACATGTATTTTGAAGTCGTACAATCTTATGTGGGGATGAGTGATAGCTGTTTGAGACACTGCAGTGGTGAGAGTGTTGGGTTAGGACTGGGCAATCTCAAGTTTGTATCATTACTCAGCCTTGTAGCTCACTGAGTAACCTTGAAGACTTATCGTCTCTGCCTTAACCCACCTCACCAGGTTGTTGGGAAGATAAATGGGGACTGGGGAGAGTTGCCTTGTTCACTTTTTTTGCGCTCCTGTTTAAGCTACATGGGGCAAAAGTAAAAATTAATAAATGCTTGCTAAGTATTTGCAGCTTTTACTTGACATGCACCCCCCCGGCCCCAGGATGCTGAGGGATGGAGCGAACCACCCGGTGGCACACACACAATGTCTGTATGGATGCCGTGCAAGAGGCAGCCTGTACGGATGGCTGTATGGACAGCGTGCACGTGCGGCAGCCGTACTGACTGCGTGCGTGCCCTCGGCTGCTCTACAGCTGGGGGGAGGCAGCGGGCCATCTTGTCACTCCCCCAAGTGGTACCCGGGGTGGACTGCCCCCTCTGCCCCCCTCCGCACAACCCTGCATAAGGCTTAGTTTCCAGAACCTTGATAATCTTGGTTGCCCTTCTCTGTACATGTTCCAGCTTGGCAACATCCTTCTTAAATTGTGGTGCCCAGAATTGGACACAGTATTCCAAGTGTGGTCTGACTAAGGCAGAATAGAGGGGTACTATTACTTCCCTTGATCTGGACACTAGACTTCCATTAGCTTTTTTTTTTTTTTTTTTTTTTTGCCGCTGCATCACACTTTTGGTTCATGTTAAGCTTGTGGTCTACCAGGACCCCTAGATCCTTTTCACAAGTACTTCTAGTAAACTAGGTGTTCCCCACCCTATATTTGTGCATCTGGTTCTTCCTGTCTAAGTGCAGAACCTTACATTTGCCCCTATTGAAATTCATTTTGTTAGCTTGTGTCCAGTTCAGCAGCGGAGTATACGCCTGCACTGTCCAGGGCGGACGTGCTCCCGAGGGGGGCGGAGTGCACTCTTGAGGGGCATGGAGGGTGCCCTCCCAGGAGCGGGGTAGCCACTTGGGTGCACAGAGCAGCGTGCATTCCCTGCAGCTGGGGGCGCAGTGAGCCACCCATGGGGGCGGAGCAAGCTGCCGATGGCCAACATTCGGCGCACCAACTGCCCACAAATCCCAAGCCTCCCCCAGCTGTCAAAAGGAAGGGGGAAGTGGGGGGAATACCACTGGCAAAGTGGCGCAGCTCCTCCCCTTCTCCCGGTGGCTCGGGGTAGGCTTGGGAGTCGCGGGCAGGTGGCACACCAAATGTCACCCACCCTCAGTGATGTCACTCGGGGTGATCCCACCCCTGGCCCAGTTCTCCCATCTGTTAAGGTCATTTTGAATTCTGATTCTGTCTTCTGCAGCATTAGTTACCCCTCCCAGTTTGGTGTCACCTGCAAATTTGATGTCATCACTTTAGGTGAGTGTGTGATATATGACTGAATCATACATGCTGCATTCAAACTTCAAAAAGTTTCAGTATTACAAGCCATATTGGCTGGAACAAAGTTCTTATCAGCCTGTGGAGGATTTGGCCGGGGAGATTAAATGGAAGAATGTTGTGCCAAACTCTTTTCTCCCTCCCCGCCTTCTTTTTATGGTCACTCTTGCAAAAAATAAATATTTGTTTTCCTTGTTGGATCCTTCCTGCTGAACCTTCTGCTGCAGTTTCCAAGCATCCAGGCTTAATGGAGTGAAGCTTGCATAAAAGTTCAGAGCACTCAGCCTCAAATTGTGTCTGAAACAAGAAGATTATTATATTTTGCTTAAGACAAATGTTAAGAGTTGCATTAGTCACAGGCAGACAAACAGCTATTTGTCCAAGCTCCAATAAAAGATGCCACTACAGCAAATAAATGTAGGGGGAACGCATATTCAAATTTTGAAGAGGCCATTGTTTGTGAACCAATTAATTTGCATCTAGCTAATTAATTCCCAAGGCTCAATTGAGCTACCATCACCAAGAGTTAACAAGCAACATGCATAGCTATGAATCAGTCTGAGTTACCACAGACAGCTGATTTCTAGTTCCGGTTGTGGATCAGACTGTTGGCACATTGGCGTTTTCAGCTCATTTCTCCGCCTCCCCTCCAGCTAACTTGTTTGCCAATCTGGTTCATGCAGCTTGTGTTTGCAATTCTGTGTGGTTTCAGAAAGGATGTGTGTGTGTGGAAGCTCCTGACTTCTGATCCCAGCATGCCACTCCAATTGCTTTGAGATCATACTTAAGCTCTCGGGACTTCAGATTATTTGTGTGTAAAATACCGGAAGAATGCCTACCTCCCCGGAAATTTTTGCAAAGCTTCATTAGTGAGTCTGCAAGGTGAAAGCCTCTTTACTGAACTTGGGTCCAATGATTCATAATCTCTCCCCCCCAAATCTCAAAATGCATTTAAGGAAAATTAACTGGGAGAGCAGCTGCAGGTGGTTAGTCAGGTTTCTACCCTCCTTACCAAGATTAGTTTCCACTTAAATCAGATCTTTCTTCCCCCCCCCCCCCACTTTCTACATTGTTGTTGTTTAGTCGTTTAGTCGTGTCTGACTTTTCGTGACCCCATGGACCAGAGCACGCCAGGCACTCCCATCTTCCACTGCCTCCCGCAGTTTGGTCCGGCTCATGTTAGTAGCTTCAAGAACACTGTCCAACCATCTTGTCCTCTGTCGTCCCCTTCTCCTTGTGCCCCACATCTTTCCCAACATCAGGGTCTTTTCCAGGGAGTCTACTCTTCTCATGAGGTGGCTAAAATATTGGAGCCTCAGCTTCAGGATTGGTCCTTCCAGTGAGCACTCAGGGCTGATTTCCTTCAGAATGGATAAGTTTGATCTTTTTGCAGTCCATGGGACTCTCAAGAGTCTCCTCCAGCACCATAATTCAAAAGCATAAATTCTTAAGCGATCAGCCTTCTTTATGGTCCAACTCTCACTTCCATACATCACTACTGGTAAAACCATCGCTTTAACTATACGGACCTTTGTCAGCAAGGTGATGTCTCTGCTTTTTAAGATGTTGTCTAGGTTTGTCATTGCTTAGTAATGTAGAAAGACATAGCAATGACAAAAGCAATAACTTTCTACATTACTAAGATATTAAACTCACATATGTCTTGCCTTCACGCTGGAAAGCCAAAATACACAACATTTTCACACACATAAGTGACAGGAAAATGACACAATGGAGCCTTATCACTGTAAGAAGGATGGGAAAAGGTGGAAACAAGGAGAAGGAAGCTTTTGCAGACCTCATTAGGTGCACCGAAATGTAATTATAATGCGAAAGGCTTTCCTCATCTTATTTTTAATTCTTAAAATAATTTGCTGGAAGAAATACATGCATTTCGCTCAGGGCCTTTCCAGGTGGTTATTTTTTTGCTCAGTAAATGTTACAAATTTGTTAGCTGGTGTTCAGACCCTTCATGTGACATTGTGATGCCAAATTTGTATAAACTGACCTGCAGAGATTGGGGACTGGCTTATGGCATGTTTGGTTTGACCCCACACTTGGAGTTTGATGCTTGGAGTCCATGGGTGCATTCAAGATGTTGGGAATATTATGTTAGTCTTCCTGATTATAATGCTAGTGCTTCTCTCCTGTTTTCTAATGTTTCTTTCATGCTGCAGTACTTGTTGTGTTGCGGGTTTGTTAGGGCTGATATGCCAGCGCGCCGCACTAAATTTCATTCGCACAACAACGAATGCCATCGGACAACGTTTTGCGCATGCATGCTTCTGTTCCACCCTGATTGTTTCATCAAAATGGCAAGGAAGAACTGTGTGCACCCGGTATTCTGCCCTAAATTTCACCAAGTTGCTACTGCAATTTTCCAGGTTAAGGGGACTGCAAAAGGATTCCCCACCCCCACAACCCCAGAATCCAATAACATGAAAATGAGTGCTAAAAATGCAAGATATTCCATTAGTTTTCCAAAAGTGGCATGGACATTGTGTGAAAACTCAAATACAATGCTGAAATTAACAGTTCGGGAAACAGCAGGAAACTGGAATAAAATAAGGCTTGCTGATCAGAAGGTCGGCGGTTCGAATCCCTGCCACGGGGTGAGCTCCCGTTACTCGGTCCCAGCTCCTGCCCACCTAGCAGTTCGAAAGCACATCAAAGTGCAAGTAGATAAATAGGGCGGGAAGGTAAACGGCGTTTCCGTGTGCTGCTCTGTTTCGCAAGAAGCATCTTTGTCATCCTGGCCACATGACCCGGAAGCTGTCTGCAGACAAACGCCGGCTCCCTTGGCCTATAGAGCGAGATGAGCGCCGCAACCCCAGAGTCGGACACGACTGGACCTAATGGTCAGGGGTCCCTTTACCTTTACCTTTATCTTCATAGCTAATTAAGGAATCTTGCACACAAGTGGCTTCCACATAGTCTTCTCCCTCACTAGCCAATAGGCAGATTTGCTGTCCTGCAAGCTCTGAATAGCTTTGATAAATTATTGGGGATGAGGAGCAGATGATTTCATCATCCTTTTCATCCCTGCCTGTTGAACAATTACTGGCTTACATGCAGAGCTGGGATCTATCTCATACTGCTCAGTAATTTGATTTCTCCTCAGTATAGTCATAGCAAAATTAAACATTATGACTTTTTTATATTAGAGATATGTATTCAAAATTAAATACTAATAAAAATTTAACAGTTTATTCTGACACAAAAGGGGAGGAAGTACTTTTAGCTACCTATTGATCTTTTCCCATAGTACAACAGGCTACAGGACAGAATGTTTGCAACAGAGTTGAGGGTCAATAGAAAGCCCTTAAACCATGTTAAGCCTCTAGTGTTTTGGACGGGTCCCATTAATAACAGTAGGCTAAGCATCTGAGAGCCTGTTCACATGACACTATTGGCACTGAGAATATCAGGCCTGAGTTTTAGCGCATCGGCTACTTACAACACAATGCTCAATCCTGGTCTAGTGTGCTAGCATAAAGCTTCGGGAGTTTTATTTGTCTGCTCGTATAGTAGCATCAGTGTACCTGGCATTTTGGAGAGCACATGAGCATAGGTCTCTTTTCTTCATAGCTAAAAATCAAAACAGTAAAAATATAGTATCATTTATAAGTATACAGTGGAACCTCGACTGTCAAACGTAACCCATTGTGGATGACCGTTCGACTTCCGAAATGTTCGACAACCGAGGAGCAAAGGGCTGTCGGCAATTTCCATTGATTGAGAAAATTGAAAAACACACAGCGAAGCCGTTCGACTTCCAAGGCGCATTCGAAAATGGAAGCATTTACTTCCAGGTTTTTGGCATTCAGGATCCGAAACATTCAGCTTCCGAGACGCTCGGAAACCGAGGTTCCACTGTACATGTAAAACATATAAAAGCATGCTTGAGTGATTGCACAGTAAACATGGGTTTGGTCAGGATGCCACAATCCTGCTTCCACTTTAGTATATATACAACTCAACCCACAATCTCACTCTATTTGTGCTGTCAGATCCTGTGCCAGAGGCATGTCTATCTCTGTTCTTCCTTCTTTCTACAGTCAAGATTTATTTTAAGCTTAAGCCACCCAAAGCAAATATATTTACCCTAAGCAACCCATCACTGTAAAATATCACACCAGTGGGTGCAATGGGACTGCCCCTTCCTCTCTTCCCCCCTCCAGTAGCCTCCCACCCACCAGAGTTTTTCTGGAGGCTGCCCTAGCCCTCCTCTAGAGAAGAATTTGGAGGAGGCATGATGAAGGAGAAGCAGGGGAACTCCCATTTCTTTGAGCAGGATTCTGTTGTGCAAGCAGACTGCAAGTGGGCATCACCTTCAACAATGCTGAAAAGCTTTGAAAAACATGAGGAGCTTAACCCTGAAATGTGGTTTTATGTTGTTCTTCTTGGCCGTTGTGAAATAGGATGTGCCAGGCTACACCTCCCCAGTCCAAGACTGCATGCACAAAAATACGGAGATTATTTCATAAGCTTTATAGAAACTCTCTTTCTAAAAAAATAGGGGGAAGTTATAGCCAAGGGGAAGTTGAGGAGACCTCCCTCCCCCCTTCAGATTAGGTTTCTAAACACAAAAGTTGCAGAATCCAAATGTTTCCTCTGCACAGCTGCTAGTAGCCTACTGGTGTTGACTGGTTTGATCAACACAACAATGTGTTGGCAGCATCTCCCGAGCTAATGCCACATTTCCTACATGATTACTCCCACATGCCAGCAATTTACATTACTAGCAAATGCTTTTTAAAAATACTCATAAAATACTCTTTCCCATCAGAGACAATGGGTCCAGCTTTTACCTGATGTGTTATGTACAGTGTAAGGTATTATTTTGTTTCATTTTTTTGCATACTTCCCTATTCAAACACTATGGGACCACTTACCCGTGTAAATGAAAGAGTTTGATATCAGATCCACACCAAGAATCGACATTTGCAACTGTGAAAGTTGTTCAGATGTTAACATGTGGTTTATAGTTTATTTCAGGGAAAAAAATAGGAAGCCTATCTGAAAACCTAGTGCAGTATCAAATTCACACACTACGTTAGATTTGCACTTGCACAATGGAAAGTTCCCTTTCTTGTCTCCCATCCCCACCCCTCTGGTCCATGCCCCATGTAACCCCCAGAAGTGCTTCAAAGAGTCAGGACCCCTAGAGCAAATTTAGTGGTGTCATGGGCAGAAGAGAGGGGGGTAATGTTGCAGACAGTTCACCCAGCACTACTTCGGATAATCATTGGCAACTCACTCAGCTGAGTACCGTATCTTGACTCTTAAATTATCAGTACGCCTTTTGTCCCAATGGTTGCATTAAAATTAAATGTAGATGAGCACTGTTCTTCTTTGTTGGTTTAATTTGACTGTGAAATTCATGAAATTGCATATCTCAATGTCTAAAGGGCAGATCTTGGACATCATACATGAAATGATAGTCTTCTGGCAGAGGGGTAGTATTTAAAATTCTCAAACACCATATAAATGGAAGAGAATTTGGAACAATGTAATTATTCCTTAGCAGCATGAGTGGATTTAAACATAATCATCCCTTCTGACGATTTATATAGCAATTAAGAAATGTTAGCAATTTGCCAGGATTTAGCAGAATTTCTAAATTGCTACTCCTTGAATTTTATCCTTCCTTGTTGAAAACTCATTGGTTGCTGAGAGACACAATCATGAGCTGTCAGTCTCATTGTTTTGTAACACATTTTGTTACGGCTGATCTATGATTTCATGCTACCTTAAAAAAATATAGCTCCTGTATTGCCTGAGAAGCATGTTAAAAATGTGACTTCAGCATAGCAGAAAGGTATTCTTTAAAAAATATATACATACACAATTCCTCCAATGTAATTCATTTAAAATGACATTTCGGTGATGGGGTGACTGATCTTTCCACATTCTTAAGCTGACCAAATGACGTCCATCATTTATCTTTAAAAGAAAAGGGGGGGAGGGAGTAGATGCATTCAGAGTGTTTCCCCCCCCCTCCTGGCAGTTATCTCAGGGAGAAAATCTCTCAGCCAGACAGTAAATCTCCTGTTTTCATTCTCTGTGGCTAAAAGCTCATAATTTAGCATTTTACTGTCTGGCTGGCACAAGGATATTTGGTATCTCATAATGATTATTGTTTTTTACAAACTGTACTATAAAGTTAGATATTTTAGCCATTATAAAGATTTCAGGCTTTTTTCCTACCTTTCCAGAAATGAAATCATTGCATTTCGGCTGAGTTGCGAATTACAGGAAAATAAAAAATAAAAACATTAAAATTATATTAAAACTGGTAAATGCATGAAATGAAGTCGTGTGAGCTTCTGCCAGAGGTCAACAGCACAAATCAATCGAGTATGTGATGAGTAGACTGATGTTTGGCTTTGATGTAAGAATTTGGAGCTCAGTATGCTCACAAATGCTTTGAGCGACTATTAAGGAGATGATGAGAAAGGCCCAGACTTGAGTTCATAAATGCTTAATATCAAGCACACTAACTGTGTGCAGATGTTCAGTTTACCTCATGCATCTAAGCTTCTGTTTGCCCAGAAGGCCCTCACATTCTCAAAAGTGCAGAGGCGTTTATCTACAACCCATACAATAAATGGTCTAGGGCAGAGGTGAGGAACATTTTTCACCCCCTGGGGGCCACATTCCCACCTGGAGAATGTTCCAAGGGCCACCTGGGAGTGGCGGCTGAGCCCAGAGGCAAATGTGGACAGAACAATGCCTTTGAGCAGGCTACATTCCTGCCATGCAAAAGCCAGTGGTTTCTACGCACAAATCTTGCCATCTTACGCAAGCGAGATGCATTCAAGCCAGGCAAAAGCACGTTGAGAAGCGGGGGGCAACACTGGTGAAGGGTGTGCCAACGGAAAGGCTATGCATCCCAAGGAAGGGGCACTACCCAGGTAGAGTTTCAAGTACAGTGGCACCTTGGTTTAAGAACAATCCTGTTTACGAACGATTCGGTTTACGAACGCCGCAAAACCGGAAGTAGTGTCCTGGTTTGCGAACTTTACCTCGGTCTAAGAACGGAAGCCAAATGGTGGAAGGGCACCGGCGGCGGGAGGCCTTATTAGGGAAAGTGTGCCTTGGTTTAAGAATGGTTTCAGTTTAAGAAGGGACTTCCGGAAGGGATTAAGTTCGTAAAGCAAGTTACCACTGTATTTAGAGAAGTCTAAAGGGCTGCATCCCTTACACAGTCTGAGATTCCTTACTCAGGGCATAGATGGATGGATGGATGGAGGGTATATATATATAGGGACACAGGTGGCGCTGTGCTCTAAACCACTGAGCCTCTTGGGCTTGCAGATTGGAAGGTTGGTGGTTCAAATGCCTGCAACGGGGTGAGCTCCCGTTGCTCTGCCCCAGCTCCTGCCAACCTAGCAGTCTGAAAGCACACCAGTGCAAGTAGATAAATAGGTACCGCTGTGACGGGAAGGTAAACAGCATTTCTGTGTGCTCTGGCTTCTGTCACGGTGTGCCATTGTGCCAGAAGTTACTGTTAGGTCCATCATGATATGTCCACCAGCTTCCAACCATGAATATCAGCAGCCTTCAAGCAAGCAAACTTGCCTTATTATCACTCCATAACATCCCACTGCTAGAGGATTGCCTCCTTCCATTCACCACTTTGCCTCATCCAAGTGGAAGAAACCTGGGCAGTGCTGAAGGTCACATCTATTGCCAGGTGTGTCCTGCTGGAAATAGAAAAAGGCTTTCCCCTTGGCCTGCCTTTATATCCACTCAGTTGCCAAGTGCTTTTGTGACATCACAAGAAACCCACCGCCAATGGCAACAGCTGGGGAGGCATCATCTTCATTGCTTTGAACCTCACAATGGTGGGTGGACCTATCAGTGATTGTGTGCTTGTTTATTTGCGACACGGGTGATTGGAAGGTCAGTGATTTGAATCCCCGCAACGGGGTGAGCTCCTGTTGCTCTGTCCCAGCTCCTGCCAACCTAGCAGTTCGAAAGCACACCAGAGCAAGTGGATAAATAGGCACTGCTGCAGTGGGAAGGTAAACAACGTTTCCGTGCGCTCTGGTTTCCACCACGGTGTTCCGTTGCACCAGAAGCACTTTAGTCCTGCTGGCCACAAGACCCGGAAAGCTGTCTGCGGACAAACGCCGGCTCCCTCGGCCTGAAAGCGAGATGAGCGCCACAACCCCATAGTCGCCTTTGACTGAACCTTCCAGGGGTCCTTTACCTTTTACTCCTGATATAGGGTATATATAGATATAGGTCCTGGTACAAGTGAAAATTTGGAGAAAGCCAACTGGCACAAATCTGATCTCTCCATGCATTCATAACCTCCATGGAATGTATGCACTCTTGTTACAATTCATCTGTCAAACACAGCAATTACTGGTATATCTTCCCTGTTTCCTGTGTCTATAATGACTCCATCAGCAGACTTCAAATGGCATGAGATTGAGGGAGTACTGTTTTGGGGGGGGGGTGAGGAATAGGTTATTTTGTATTAATTGTTAAGATCTATGTGGCAAGAAACAGACAACTATCTTCAGCAAGACCACCCTTATATATTTTGATTCTGTTTCAAACAGTAAAAAGTCTTTTTCTCTGCAGATAATTTGTATTGCATCCACCTCATGTGGCTTTGAGGCTTAGTGACCAGACTTCATCTTCAGCTCCCCATTCTCTCTGCTAGGCATGGAAGGGTCTGTCAATTTCCGTTTTCCTGGTTTCCAGTCTTTCCAATCTGAAATTCCACTCTTCACATTTTCAGAAAGTTGTAATTAAAAAAAAAATCTCGTGGAAAAACCATCAGTATTTTAATGTGAATTTCTCCCGATAAGCACATTTTCATATGCAGTTTTGGCAAATGTACACATTTCTGCTAGCAAATCGCCCCAATGTAATGCATTTTTGTATGTTATTTTTCACGAATGACTTCATTTTTATGCCCACACTCTCTTCATTTTTGTAAACATTGGTTGGGGAACTGCACAGGAAAATTCAGGTAAGTGTGAATTTCAAAGGATTGCTGTGTTTTGGTTTGCATATTATTTTGGAAGGTGTGAATTTGGTAGATTCGACTTTAAATGCCTTCCAAACTGACTTTCTCCTCCAACCCTACTCTCAGCCCAGTCTTTCTGCTCCCATGTTGACTGTGTCTTTCTGGCAGCTTTCCATCCTTACGTTTCAGAGATTTTACAAATTCAAAAGGCAAGGGGTGAGGAGCTAGGATGCTGAGATGCAACAGAAGACTATCAGACCCCCTGTACTTTTAATTAGATATACCTGTATAGAAGGTGAAGCTATAGCACATTTAGTGTTTTTATCCCTGCATTACCCTTCATCTCAAGGGTTCCAGCATCTCCTTGAAAAATAAAATCCATTGTTTCACATTGCCATAATATTTGTGTTCAATATATTTACCTAGACAGAGAAGAGCTTTGTTGTTTGGCATCAAATTATCTCCCCTTGGCATTAACTCGCTTAGAATTTCATTGCTGTTTACACAGCGTTATTTTATAACCTTCCGTTAAGTCTGCTTTTTGTTTGCCACTCGCCTTTGGGCTTGTTTATTTCCTCATGAAGTCTCCTGTTGAAGGGTTCCCAAGCACTGTTTGTTTTGTCAAGACAAAGGAACATTGAATAGGACCTGGCATAGCATGTAGCTTGAGGGACGGAGCTTGCAAATCACGAAGCCCCTGGTTTGAATCCTGCCTCTGCTAGAAGAACTCTCTGTGGCTGCAGTCCTAAACAAACTTGCCAGTTAAGTCCTACCAAGAGCAGTGGGATTTCCTTCCAAGATTAATGTAAACTGCTTGGAGGAGTAAAATAAATAAATAAGTATGCAGAGTTGTGGATTGTAAGTTCTCTTGGGCAAGCCAGTCTCAACCGTAGACCTACTCATTTGCAATATAACTCCGCCTAATGGCTGCCATTACACTGGTAGGCCCAATTCAAGGTACAGGTTCTGGAGCAGAAAGCCCTGTATGACTTGTGACCCAAACAGTTGAAAGAGCATTTCCCCAAGTACCTTCCCACCCAGGTTTTGAGATCTGTACGGGAGGCCCTGCTTGTTGTGTCTCCTAGGAATATGATTGGGGAAGGGCACTAGAAGAAGCAGGACCTTCTCAGTGACCATCTATGGAACTCCCTCCCAGTGAAGATCTCCTCCCCCCCCCATGTTACGTTCATTCAGATGACAGCTTAAGAACAATTTATTTTTGCAGGGCTTTGCAACATAGCAGGAGACCCTATAAAGGCCTCTGTTTTCCAGGGACAGTCCCAGATTCACAAAAGCTGTCCCAGTGACTGATTTGATTCTGGAATGTCCCACTTTTCCTTAAGATGTTCCTATCATCACCAGAGAAACGTTGGAGTCTATCGAGTTATGCAACCCTCAAGCCAAGGAGATAAGCTCTGTATAGAGAATTTTTTAAAAAAAATAATAATAATAGTTTATTATTACTTATATATGCTGGAAGCCGCCCAGAGTGGCTGAGGCAACCCAGTCAGAAGGACGGGGTATCCATAATAAAATGATGGTGATGGTGATGGTGATGGTGATGGTGATGGTGATGGTGATGGTGATGGTGATGGTGATGGTGATGATGATGATGATGATGGAATACGATGTCCCTATTTTCATCAGAGAAATGTTGGAGAGTATATAGCAGGAGTGGTTCTTGTCTAATTTGTCTAAAATACTCTCTGTTCCAGTGTCTTAAATACCACTTATTGTTGCATGCAGTTACTATTGTATTTTATTGTAAATTGTGGTTTCAATTTTGTTTTTGCTCTGTATTATGAAGGTTGTAAGATGAAGTCACTGAGGAGCAAATGACAGTTATTCTTCCAAGGTTATGTTGCTAAGCTTTCCCATACTTATCTATATTTGTATTCATTCTTAAAAACTAATCAGCCAGTCAGCATTCCATAGCTACTGAGCATGCTCAAAATCTTTTGATATTTCTTCACCCTTACAGGCTATTTTTCTGAACATTTTTTATGTCTCAAAATCTTGGGGTTCCCCCAAGCCTACTGATACCCGCTTCTTGGGCAATGGGCTATTGACATTTTGGCTACATAAGTGGCAGCACTCATAGCTTAAAGATTTGGAATACAATAAAGGATTCTAAAGAATAAATATTGTTTGCCTTCATTTACACATTTTTTCACAATGGTGCCTAAATCTAAGTATCCAAGAGCCAATCAAAATTGCACTCTAGAATGGTGTGGCCAACTATTAGTGCCATCATTAGAAGCAGAAAGCATTAATAAAAAATAATAATAATGCACATTTCTAATTGATCTCAGGTCTCTCTATATTTACTGTTGGTGTTACCCAAGTAAATCATACGCAGAATATACCCATAGTGGATATCACCCAGTGAATCTTGATGAGAGAAAGCTAGTGAGCACCTGCCATCTTCCAGCTGATTTTGAAGAAAATAGATAATTTCAACAGTTTGGCTCATCAATACAAACAGTTGCTTGTTACAAGGAATTGATTTTGACTTTGCCTAGAAGGAGGGCATAGCATTCTTGTCCTTGACCAATCACTGTTATTTATTTTTGACTCATTTGCTAGTTACTTCTTAGGAAAGTGAGAATTTTAGGTTTGATGCTTTGGGGTAACTGATTCAGTGTGCCAGCAATAGTCACTTACCCAGATATAAATTATACATCAGAAGCACTTGTTAAAGGCTTTAATCAAACATCTGTAATACTGCATAAAATTAACACCTTCCTCATATTTAGGCTGTCAGGCTGAAGGCAAAAATCAGAGATAAATGTAGGATGCATTAAATCAGATTCTCGCCTGACTGACACCACGCATAATTCCAATGATTTCTTTCAACACATGCAAATATGCAAATAAGCACAGGAAGCTTATGGTTTCCTGGTTTTTTAAAAAAATCATTCTCATCTATCTGAATCTAGGCAGTAGTGATTTGGAAATTCTTAACTTTACTTTGGATCATTTTGAAAATCAGAAATGTAGGAAAACAATATTTAAGGGTTATCTTGTCAACGATAGCTTCAGACGGTTGCCAGAGTACTTTTCCTAGGGATGCAGGTGGCGTTGTGGTCTAAACCACCAAGCCTCTTGGGTTTGCCAATCAGTAGGTCAGCCGTTTGAATCCCCGTGACGGGGTGAGCTCCTGTTGCTCTGTCCCAGCTCCTGCCAACCTAGCAGTTTGAAAGCACACCAGTGCAAGTAGATAAATAGGTACCGCTGTGGTGGGAAGGTAAACAGCGTTTCCATCCACTCTGCTTTCCATCACGGTGTCTCCCATTGAGACAGAAGCAGTTTAGTCATGCTGGCCACATGACCTGGAAAGCTGTCTGCGGACAAACACCAACTCCCTTGGCCTGAAAGCGAGATGAGCACCGCAACCCCATAGTCGCCTTTGACTGGACTTAACCATCCTGGGGTCCTTTATCTTTTACCTTACTTTTCCTAGACTAAAACTGAATGCAGGGAGAGATCTATGCAAAATTTCCTAGCCACATCACTCGTTCCTCTCTTTCGTGTGGTCAAGGTAAAAAGATTGTGGCAGCCTATGACACCTTGTGGTTTTGCACTCTTTTCCATTTAGAGCAGGAGTGCGGGACCACTGGACCTCCAACTGTTGATGGAATACAACTTCCATCATCCCTGATCATCTATATTGCTGGCTGGGACTTGCTGTGTCCAACTACATCTAGAGGGCCACAGAGCAACCAATATGGCTAGACCTTAATTTTTGTCCCAGAAGTAAAATGACAAGAAGTCCCCTGCGATCGCTTCTTATTGACAAAGGGCAGAATTAATAACGAAGCTCTTCTGAAACATGAAATGAAGAAGGATGCCCTCCTAACTGGGAGTCTGGTGGCTGGTGCTCATTAGGACATGAGAGAGAAGGAAAAGAGGGAGCACTGTTGTAAGACATGTATTATTATTATTATTATTATTATTAGTTATACCTGCTGCCTAAAGGTGATAGCAACAGATCCCTTGGGGTGGAGCTGGTGGAATGAGGATAAGCTATTTGTGGTGCGAACCTATTAATGTCTAGAAGTTAATCCCTATTGAGCTCAATGGGATTTACCTCAGTGTGGCGTAGTGGTTAAGAGCAGTAGACTCGTAATCTGGTGAACCGGGTTCACGTCTCCACTCCTCCACATGCAGCTGCTGGGTGACCTTGGGCTAGTCACACTTCTTCGAAGTCTCTCAGCCCCACTCACCTCACAGAGTGTTTGTTGTGGGGGAGGAAGGGAAAGGAGAATGTTAGCCGCTTTGAGACTCCTTCGGGTAGTGATAAAGCGGGATATCAAATCCAAACTCTTCTTCTTCAAGGAAGTGCTTAAAGTAGGGGAGGGGATCCATTTTTAGTCTGTTGGCCTCATTTGCTTCTAGGCAGTCTCTGGGGGAAGGGGGCTTATGCCAGTGGTGTGGGGGGCCAGAGATAAAAGGGGACAGAGCAACAAATGAAAACTTTACATTTGTACAGTGTCGGGGTTTGGTTGCTGGAGCTCCTCGTGCACGGCCTTAGACTGGTTATGCACGAGGTACCAGTTGCGGGGAAAGCGGCCAGCGTTCCGCGTGCTTTTGAGCACGGTCGCCGGCCAAGCCTCACAGTCTGAAGGATGATGAGTAAGCCAATTGAAGACTCTGGTGGAGTGTGAGTTCCTAATTGCCTTCTTTAATGAACAGTTGCCTCGTGAAAATAAATATATACCCTGACTCTGAATATGCGGACCAAATTAAAGAAATTAAAATTTTTACTTTACTCCCCCCTTTAACCCCAAAGGAAGACAGACACCGGTTGTATCTTTAGTGGCTTCGGCAGAACCCGCATAGGCTCGTCCCCTAAGCTAAATTCCCCTAAGCTTAAAGACCCTGCGCGCCCAATCTTCCGCGAGGCTAACTAAATAAACTAAAACCGAAATATCTTCCGCGGGCCTAACCCTAGGCTAACCTAAAAGAAAACCTAACTAAGGCTAAACCGAATGATCTTCCGCGATCTAACTCTAACTAAAGAAAAACCCATCCAACCCGTCCAGCCCGCTCCTAGCCCCTTAAACTAAACTTGACTTCAACTAAAACCCAACTAAAAGAACATAAGAAGAACGTGCGGTCTCGTGCTACTCCTCCTGCCTAAGCGGGGTGCCTCTGCCTTTTATTAGGGAACAAACGTGACATCATCATTAGTACTTTAACCAATAAAATCACTGTTGCTGCCCTCCAAAAAGGCGGGAAGCAAGTTTAACGCTCATTAACAACTTTGAACATGACCGGATCTACAAAATAAAGGCGGATTAATCTTGTAAGTGAATCACACTATTCATTCATGCTTTCACTTTCACTTTTGCGCGCAATTATACCAAAAGTAGACCTCGAAAAACTTATAAAATAACCAAATAAATGTGAATCCATGGCGGATCCGTGAAACGTATTCCGACATATCATCTTTCTTTTTTTGTTTTAAATTAAATTATTTTTGATTTAGTTATATAAAAAAAGAAGGTTAGAGATATCATAAGTATTTATCTGACATAAACATTACCATTTGCTTCGATATAAACCTTGACATGAAAAGGCAAAGCGTCAACAGTGCCGACAGTGTCCACATCAAGACTGTGATATAAACACTAGCAACACCATCAACATCCACCCTCTTCATAGGAGGAAATACTTGTACAATAATGTAGCAATAAAGTCATGAAAATAACAAACCACTAGCCGAACATAAAAAGTGATCGATCCGATACACTGTAAACCTTTTAGGCATATATAAATACTTCAATACATAGTGTAACACAACAAATCGTCTTATAAGCATGTATACTTTCGCGTGCAGCGTAAAACAACAAATTACTCCCCAAACACAAGAGAGGACCTGATACAGGTCCAAAATTAAAAATAACGGATAACGACTGCCCAAACATAAGAGAGGTCCCGATCCGGGACCCAAAATTAAAGTATAACTAGAGCTGGGGCTACATGGCCTACCCAGACCCCTCCCCCATTTTTTTTAAATTTTTTATTTGGAAAACTGAGGAAAATGGATAAGGAAACATAAAAGGTGTGTGGCACTGAGGCTACAGAATCGAGGGAACTTTCAGGAAGACAGATTCTGGACTTACCACAGCGACCACAGGTAACGGGGAACTAGGGTCCGATTCCAGAAAGGGGATTTAAGGCACCTAAGTACAAGTGGTTTTCGCCACTAGAGGGGATTTAAGCTACCTATATAAAGGTGTCCCAGCCAGGATGAGGATTTAAACCATCTACGCAAGGGTTTCCAGCGAAACGAAATTGGAATTAAACCAGCTACATAAGGGTCTCCCATTAACAGCAGGAAACAAGGTGAAGGGAAAAGCTGGGAACCTGGTTTACTGCCAAAAGGTAGCATATAGAGGGGGAATCTTTAAAGTAAATAGGGGTACCAAAAGGGTAGGACGCCACCAGACTTGACATATATATCTTGAACAAATCCGAGAATGACCAATTCTTTGACCAAAAGGCATATAAATGTTACCACATTTTGAACTACAACTTTTGTAAGCACAACGTGGAGATTTAGGATCATTGAAATAAAACATATATGTATAAACATATCTATGACTAGAACTGCACAAAGATGATGCTTTGACCTTACATAAACATTTCCATATCATCAAAATTGTGATGCTCTAAATGGAAACCATTTCAGAAAAGCTTTGCATATATAAACATCCATATCATTAATTATCAAGCTATAAGGAAAACACATGTAACATGCGAGGCGGATATTTCAAGAAGCATACAAAGGTAAATATGCAATTTTTACAAGTACAAGACAGGTTTAGAACTGCAAAATGGTGTTGGAGAGGAGGATGAAGACGATGAATGAGTTGCCGGTCGTCTTCTTCTCCGACTACACACGACCATGTAGAAGAAATAGTCCTGGAACTCAGGAAAAGTTCATGGAGCTCAGGAAAGTACTGAAACATCGAGCTCTGAAGAAACAACGATACCTGTAGAAGAAAGGAGGTTAAGCAAGCAAATCAAGGTGATCCGCTAGTGAATGCAGGTATGAGAATAACTGGAACAAATCTAGGCAGCCAGGAACCAAGGGGCTGCCCAGGGGCAAACAAAAGGCCTAGGCAGTAGGAGGGTAAGGCAAACTGCCCAGAACTCAACTGGTGCTGTTAGTTGAGCACTTTTGAAGAATTGCTGCATTTGACAGGAAGTTGAGAAGTTAGCGAATAGCTAACAACCAGAGTTAGACATCACGGCTTGTGATGAAAAGGGAGTATCGAATTTCACGCAAAGTTTGTCCAGCGTGTTTCTTGAGTGAAGAATGGAGTTGAGCACACAAACAGGTGTGGGAAATAGGGGTTCTTTCCGCAGAAGTAGGGACAGTCCTCCGCTGAGAAGATTAAGCAACAAGGGGTTGTCGTTGAAGATGCAGGCTGGCAAGTACCACGCAGGGTTACATGACTTGATCTTCAGGTGAAGAGTTCCTTGCGGAAGACAGTACTTCTGAGCACAAGGAGGAACTGCCTGAAGAGCCTGTAGTAGAGTTCTTGGTTGATGCAGGAAAAGATACTCCAGAAGAATACCTGGGGAGATGCGGAGCATATTTGCAACCAGGTAGAGAGCAACAGAAAGCAGGTGAAAAGGGTTTGCGGTTTTGGTTGGAAACAGGTATGCTGCAAGAAGTGATGGCAGCAATCTGTAGGCACGGTGAGTACCATTCAAAACCAGCCAACAGAATGCCCATGCAAAAGACAGCACGGAACATAGCAAGGAGCGTCCCATGGTTGATGATTGGATCACTGAGACAGAGGAAAGTTTCAACGGCGTGAGAGTGCTTGAAGATGCTGCTGAACAGAACTTGTAGACAGGAGAATTCACCTTACCAAGCAGTGAAATTCTCCAGGAGAACTTTGCAATAGGTTTTCTGCAAGGGACAGTTTGAAGACTATCAAGGGAACACTCTAAAGTCAATGACTGTGGAGCTTTATCCATGAGGTACTGATGGAGAATAAAGAGTTGCATGTGATTCCGGTGTAGCAGCTCTTTGATTAGGGCCTCTGCTGCAGCGAGCTTTTCTGACGTCAGCGCCCATTGGTCGACCCATACAGGGGGTCCTTCCTTCCATGTGAGTGGAAGAGCATGTACTGGCGCTGATGCAAAGGCCCACATCAAAAATGTGTATGGACAACAGTTCTTGCTTTAGACAATAAGTCTCTACCCCAAAGGGTGATAGGCACATCCATAACAAGTGGACGGAGCTGCACCATGGAGCCTGAGTCTGACTGGAAGGTAATCGGATGCACGCTTTGGTGGGCGGGTTCGAAACCTCCGACTCCGAAGACTTCCTGGGTGACAGTCGTTGCCCACTGGTCAGGCCAATCCTTTCTGGCGATCACTGTGACATCTGCGCCTGTATCAAGAAGACCCTTGATCTTTCGTCCACCCATTTCTAAGACGAGATGAGGGCGTTCTTCTGTAATCTTGATTAGCGCCATTGCTGTCTGAGGAGGCAAAGAGTCTACAGGAGCTGTAGGTGTAGAAGTAAGCAAATAGAGTCTGGCAATTTCCAAACCTTTTGTTAGGACACAAGGAACAGTTGAAAATCCTGGAATCAGCAACTGCGATGAATCTGTGATTCGAACTAGGCCTGCAGTCAGTGTGACTGTGGCAGGGAGGCGATCCATCCTAGGCAGGATAAGGCAAATTGAGGTGTCTGGGAATGGACCACGAATGGATGTTGGCAATTGCTGAGCAAACCATGGATTTGAAAAGTAACAGTCCTCTGTTAAGAAGAGTGGTATACCTGGGACAGAAGATTCTTCTTGTTCTTCGTTGGCAGTGTTTGAAGATATCTTTTTGGCTTCGGGTTTTTTGCACTGCTGAAGTTGGCAACTCTGAAGCTGCTTGGCGTTGAGTTGGCAAACTTGGGGTTCTTCCGTTAGTAAGAGTTGCTGATGCTGTTGAACCTGTTGGCATTCAGTCAGTTGTGCATCAAACTGGCAGGATGGAACTTCTTCTTTGACACGAGACAGTTGAAGTGGTTGTCCATGATAATTGTTTGATTGTGGCTGACTGAGCTTAAAAGCTGGAGGTGACACAAAGGTGTGGACATTGTTAACTGGAGTGATGTTTAAGCTTCCACAAGAGGGAGCTGTCTCACTCACTTGCATTCTTTGGCCACATGGAAAGTGATCATCAGCTGGGTTGCAACTTGAACACTGCTGTTTCATCAAGGGCAAATGTCCTTCAATGGCAGATTGACCTTGATTTGAAGATGAATAAAGCTCAGGAGTTGCGAGATTGATCTCAGTAGGATGTCTTCTCAACGTTGAAGGCAATTCTGCGATCAGAGACTTGACTGTGATTGCTTGCTGTGAAGCAGGATCAACATCAGCAGGAACTGAAGGGCGGTCAGCAGAAGGTGAACTGAATGCTGTGTTCTCTACTGGAACCCTTTGAATAGGTAAGGCAGATGATGAAACCTCTGGAACCTGAATGCTTGATGAGGTCACATCTTTTCTCTGGACATCTGAAGAGCGGATATCTCTCTGGATCACTCTTTTTTCCTGATGACCTGGATAAGGAGTAGCGTTGTTCACCTTTCTGGGATGGTTGACCTTCATGATGTTCTTGAACTTGCACCCTATTGTTTTACCGGGGCCGGGGCGCGGCCCGCAGAACCGTTTCCCTGAACTGGAGATGAGGTAGGTGATGTGTTTTGTGGATTCAAGCGACAATCATTCGCCCAATGAAATCCTTTCTGACAGATGGGACATCTCTCTGGCGGCTTGGCAGAAGGCCTTGGCGTTGTTGCGCACTGCGACCGGAAATGCCCATCGCCTCCACACCCATAGCACTTCTTGACTGGCGTAGAGCTGTCTTGACGTGGCATCTGTACCGCAGCTGCCAAGAGCTGTGCTTTGTAGGAGTGGGTACCGACATTCTGGCAGACGCGTAGCATCTCAGTCAATGTGGCATCTGGACGAGCTGCAACTGCTGTTAGGGCATTCTTGCAGTCATCATTGGCATTTTCAAAGGCAAGTTGTTTTGTCAGCATGTTTCTGGCATGACGATCTTCTATCTGGCGTTCCACTGCGACAATCAGGCGATCCACGAAGTCCCCATAAGGTTCTTTTGGACCTTGCCTAACTGCAGCGAATCCTGATACTGAGCTAGCATCTGTGCGATTGGGTAGTCTGCGCCAAGCTTTGACTACAATGTCTGCTATGGTGACAAGTGCAGCATCAGGTATGGCTAGCTGTTGATTGAGATTGGAGTAATGTCCTGATCCTGTGAGCATATCTTCTGTGGCAAGTGGCGTTGCACGTCTGGCTGCTACTTCTTTCCACTCTTGAAGGCACAGAAGAGCATCTGTAGGCGACAGGAAGGTGCGAAGAATCAACTTCCAATCAGATGGCAGAAGTCTACTAGTGGACAGTCCTTCAAGTAAACTTCTAGTATAAGGAGCTTGAAGTCCATTTTCGCGTATGGCTTTTCGCAGTTCACGTAGTGTCTCGAAAGGAATAGCTTGATATCTTGCAGGTTGTCCTCCATTAGCACGAATCACTGGAAAGATGTGCATTGGATCAGCACTAAAGTCTATTTGTCCCAAAGCTGCTTCCAAAGCTTGGGTTCTGCAGATGGGCTGCATTGCTGTAGGGTCTGTAGGTGGCATCAGTGAGTTTAAATCTTCTTGATGCTTTCCAAATGATGAGCCACTAGATGGTGCTAAAGAGTCTTTGACATCTGGATGCCTTGAAGATGGCTGACTATGAAGACAAGATGGCTGACTTGAAGTTGGATGAAGACAAGATGGCTGACTTGAAGTTGGATGAAGACAAGATGGCTGACTTGAAGTTGGAGCATAAAGTTGTTGGCTCTGTACTGCAAGTCCTGGCATCTGGATCATCATTGTTTGGCTTTGCTCTTGTCTTGGAATCTGCATTGGCATTGGAGGTGCTGAAGGGTTGGTAAATTGCTGTTGTGCTGCTTGCATTGAAGCTTGGATTGCTGTTGATTGGAAATCAGCTTGCTGCAAAACTGGAGCTGCTGGCTTGAGCGCGGCCTGCAGGGCAGCAGGGTTTGCTGGCAAAAAGGCTGCTTGCTGCTGCTGCTGCTGGATCGCTGGCAAAAGCGCGGCTTGCGATGGAGGAAGCGGGACCGTTGCTTGGAGCGAGGTCCGCGGCTGCTGCTGACTTGAAATCGCTGGCTGGTAAAAGGCCTGCGATGACTGCTGAGCGACTGGCGGTGGGGCAGTCCGCGGCGGGGCTTGAAAGGCCGACGGCGTCTGCTGCACCGGCACAGGCGGCAATGAATCTGGCAACGACAAATTGGACAAGGGCGAGTGCGTGTACGACAACGGGGCCTGAACTGGCTGCTGCGAGGGGGCCGAAAATGGCACAACCGCAAGCGGCAGCACAGGGGCACTATTAAAAGCAGTATTTCCCAAATTCACTGTTCCATTAAGCAAAACATTTCTTGGAGCGATTTGTTGAAAGCAGTTTCTTACTTTGCTCCATACTAATTGTACAGGAATTCCGATTTTCGGGTTGGCCATAAATTCTAACCCGATCCTTTCCCATGAGGCTAAATCTTTCGTTCCTTCCTTAGGGACCCAGGGACAAATTTCCCCAATGGTTTTAACTAAAAGCTCTACTTCTGATTCAGAGACAGGATGACCATTTCTTTTCAAAAGGTACAATAAATCTTCACAAAATTTTACTTGAGCAGTTGAGAGTGAGGAGCCCATTTTTTAAACACTTTTCCAAAAGTTTCCTCCCCCACCCGTAGGCTTCTACTAGGGGACACCGGTTCTACCCGTAGGCTTTAACCGAAAAACCCTGGCACCCGTAGGCTTTAGCCAGAAAACCTCCGCCCCCACCCGTGGGCTTCTACTAGGGGCTACCGGCCCTACCCGTAGGCTTTGACCGAAAAAACCTGGCACCCGTAGGCTTTAGCCAGAAAACCTTTCCCTCCCACCCGTAGGCTTTTGGGAGACACCAGCCCTACCCGTAGGCTTTGACCGAAAACCCTGGCACCCGTAGGCTTTTGCCAGAAAAACTTTCCCTCCCACCCGTAGGCTTTTGGGAGACACCGGCCCTACCCGTAGGCTTTGACCGAAAACCCTGGCACCCGTAGGCTTTTGCCAGACCCTTCCCACCCGTAGGCTTTAGGGAAGACCTTACTCTGCCCGTAGGCTTACACTAAACTCCTTGCCGCTCTACCCGGGGACCCCTTGGGGCAAAATATACGCGCGCGACTTCTATTTACAGTACTTTGGGCAAGCGGTGGATTCGCGCTACTGCAGCGAAATCCTGGATAAACCGGGCCGTTATACCTCACCTCTCAATGTCTGTTTCCGAGCCACTTCCGATATGTTGCCTTTAACCGGAGTCTTCGTGGAAGCGATTTTTGACTACGCTTTGCCTCAGAGAGGGCACCACTTGTCGGGGTTTGGTTGCTGGAGCTCCTCGTGCACGGCCTTAGACTGGTTATGCACGAGGTACCAGTTGCGGGGAAAGCGGCCAGCGTTCCGCGTGCTTTTGAGCACGGTCGCCGGCCAAGCCTCACAGTCTGAAGGATGATGAGTAAGCCAATTGAAGACTCTGGTGGAGTGTGAGTTCCTAATTGCCTTCTTTAATGAACAGTTGCCTCGTGAAAATAAATATATACCCTGACTCTGAATATGCAGACCAAATTAAAGAAATTAAAATTTTTACTTTACTCCCCCCTTTAACCCCAAAGGAAGACAGACACCGGTTGTATCTTTAGTGGCTTCGGCAGAACCCGCATAGGCTCGTCCCCTAAGCTAAATTCCCCTAAGCTTAAAGACCCTGCGCGCCCAATCTTCCGCGAGGCTAACTAAATAAACTAAAACCGAAATATCTTCCGCGGGCCTAACCCTAGGCTAACCTAAAAGAAAACCTAACTAAGGCTAAACCGAATGATCTTCCGCGATCTAACTCTAACTAAAGAAAAACCCATCCAACCCGTCCAGCCCGCTCCTAGCCCCTTAAACTAAACTTGACTTCAACTAAAACCCAACTAAAAGAACATAAGAAGAACGTGCGGTCTCGTGCTACTCCTCCTGCCTAAGCGGGGTGCCTCTGCCTTTTATTAGGGAACAAACGTGACATCATCATTAGTACTTTAACCAATAAAATCACTGTTGCTGCCCTCCAAAAAGGCGGGAAGCAAGTTTAACGCTCATTAACAACTTTGAACATGACCGGATCTACAAAATAAAGGCGGATTAATCTTGTAAGTGAATCACACTATTCATTCATGCTTTCACTTTCACTTTTGCGCGCAATTATACCAAAAGTAGACCTCGAAAAACTTATAAAATAACCAAATAAATGTGAATCCATGGCGGATCCGTGAAACGTATTCCGACAGTACAGTTTCTGGACACCCGCGCACACTGCTCTCTATCATTCAGTGTGGCAAATTTTCTGATTTCAAGGGCACAATCCAGTCTGACAAACACATTCAAGGAAAGTGCAAAGCAGGATGGGAAGAGGGGCATTACTAGGGAGAAAATGTGGCCTGGAGAGAGAGTCCAGAGGACCAAATAGAAAGGCTGCATTTGGACCCCCTGATCTGAGATTCCCCATCCCTGGTGGTGTGTAATATTGAACCCTAACAAGCAGGTTCTGTGCACATCTGGTGTCTACATATTTCCCCCTGACCTCAGGCTCAGTCCTTACCTGGAAGACTACTTGTGTATTTTTCCATCTGTTTCAAAGACGCCCTTAAAGGATTTGTAAAGGATACGAAATCCTTCTACATTTCTTGCTTTCGCTGCACGGTGCTGTGAGGCCTAGCCGCATGTCACGCACAAAGAGATCTTGTGCTTCCTAAGTCCCAACATCTATCTCAAATCTTGGGAACTAGGTTCATTGGAACAGCATATGTTTCCATCAGCTGGATAACAGATAACCTTGAAGCCTATGAGCCTGCTGCTGCTTACATCCTGTGATGCAGTTCTGAAAGGTCTAGTGTAGATTTTTATTTTTTATTTTTAGACAGACTACCCTGCTCTTCTGTTCTGCAGGCTTTAATCACTGTCAAAAAACTAGGTGAGGCAGAGAGGAAGAACGTACTGTACTGCAAACTTACCTTAGCACTGATGGGTTCTTCCTAACACTGTCAAGTGAATATAATTATATATTGACCAGACTATGATACCTACTGAATGATGAAGACCCTCCAAGATCACTTACGGTTGCCAGATTTCTGATCACCGTCCTATCCCAAAAGAAGAAAAACAGACTTCTGGGCGGATGGGACATTCCTTTTAAATCATGACTCAGGATGTAATTATGTATTACCTTAATTGATGTTTTTATAATTTTTTATAGTTTTTATAGTTTTTATAATTTTATAATTTTATAAATAGGGGTGATGTTTTATGTTGTAAATTTACTGCTTAGTCTGTTACTTTAAATTCCTTTCGAAGTTCTAAGTAGAAAGGCTAAGTATACATATGTTGTTTGAAAAATCGTGCATGATGGGCCAATGGCCGTAATAATAAATATCTATCTATCTATCTAGTCCCTACCAGAGAAGAATGGCAGAGGAAGCTAATGGACTATGCCGAAATGGCTAAACTGACCGGAAGAATCAGACATCAGGAAGACCCAAATTTTAATAAGGAATGGGGTAAATTTATAACATAAAGACCATTGTAAACAGTTAAAATTGTTAGTAGGATTGGAACTTGTAGGATTGGAACTATTAAACTTGTAATTTAATGGTGCATTTTGGACACAATGGAGATGTAAAAGATTTGGATTATCATAAAAGATGCAGAAGGGAATGATTAACAATAGGACCCACAAAGGGGGGGAGGGAAGTCCCAGAGATTCATTGGAATCTTGTTTTTATTATCTGTGTTCGATATATGATTGCAAAATACTCCTGAATTTATGCCATACAGTGGTACCTCGTGTTAAGAACTTAATTCGTTCTGGAGGTCCATTCTTAACCTGAAACTGTTCTTAACCTGAGGTACCACTTTAGTTAATGGGGCCTCCCGTTGCTGCCGCTGTGCCGCCACCGCATGATTTCTTTTCTCATCCTGAAGCAAAGTTCTTAACCCGAGGTACTATTTCTGGGTTAGCAGAGTCTGTAACCTGAAGCGTCTGTAACCTGAAGCATCTGTAACCCAAGGTACCACTGTATATAAGAGCTGCCCTTGCAGGTCCATCTTTTTGAGAAGAGCTGCTACCCCATAGTTCCTTAGACCAATTTTCTTAGACCTGTGGGCCTACAGCTTCCATCACCCTGACTATTGAACTTGTTGGCTGGAATGTATGGAAGTTGGAGTCCAGCCATATTGGGGGATTAATACTTTAGCCAGCTAGCCACAGCTTAGGTTCCATCTGCACTATACATTTAAATCCTATCATCTGAAACAGTCACGGCATCCTCGAAAGAATATTGGCAACTGTAGCTTGTTAAGATGCAGAGTGTCATTATCAGATCCCCTCCCAGGCTTACAATTCCCAGAAAGTTCCCCGGGAAGACGGATCGGTTGTTAAATCACTCTGTTAGGACACTGCTTTTAATACATGGGGCCTTACACTCAACTGCAAGATCACCAGCAAACTGTTATTTCCATATTTGTTCATAATCAGTAGCCTTCCCCAACCCCTGCCTTTTGTTCTCACACTTGAGAAATACTTTCTCAGTCTACAAGAAATCAGAATGTATGCTGCTTCGGAGCACTGAGCCTCGTATTAATTTTTTATTCGGTTCAAGTATGCTGAACCATGTGCAACAGATATGAGCATGCCGTGTCAAAATACTTTTGAACAGGCCATCTGGGGAGGGTGGGTCTTGTATTTAATGCAATAAATCCTGCCTGTCCCTAAATCAACTTGAACTTGCAAATTTTAAAACAAAATAAAAAAAAATCCTTCCAGTAGCACCTTAGAGACCAACTAAGTTTGTTCTTGGTTTGAGCTTTCGTGTGCATGCACACTTCTTCAGATGGAAGGATTTTTTTATTTTTTTATTTTTTATTTTGTTTTGACTATGGCAGACCAACACGGCTACCTACCTGTAATTGCAAATTTCTGTTTAACAAGAACCAAAAAATTACAAAAACACCCCGAAAGGTAGCCACATGGGCCCATAGGAAAATTCTCCAAATTCAGAATAGAGAAATACAGTGGTACCTCGGTTTAAGAACAGCCCTGTTTATGAACTATTCAGTTTACGAACTCCTCAAAACTGGAAGGATTGTCCCAGTTTGTGAACTTTACCTCGGTCTAAGAACAGAAGTTGAACGGTTGGAAGGGCACTGGCGGCGGGAGGCCTCATTAGGGAAAGCGTGCCTCGGTTTAAGAACAGTTTCGGTTTAAGAACGGACTTCCGGAACGGATTAAGTTCGTAAACCAAGGTACCACTGTACTTATTTAGGCCAACCAAAATGTGACAAAATTTTGTGGTTTGTTCAATGGTGTGCTGGGCTCAACCCTTTCTTGGTTTCTCCTGCCGCCAGCTTCAGTTGAAAACATTGGTTTGTTGAGACTACATCCGATGTGGGAACATGTAGTTTCTTGCATATTTCCATCACTGATGTCCAATCCAGGAGAAATGGCTTCTCAACTAAAGATGAATCATTGCTGCTAATTATCATGGAATTGTTGGTTTGGAATGCCATAAAGGTGAGTGGCTTCTTCTCATCTTAAAACTGCTATGATGGCCCATTTCCATCATCAAACAAGAGGCTGTTAAAAGAATCGTCCTTGTACATTTCCTGAGCCAATTCACTCTCTGAGTGCAGATTCTTCTCCCTCCCACAGGAAAGTTGGGAGGATCATCTAACAGAATATGCCGAAATTTTCCATTGACTGGAAACATTTTGTTCCAGCCAGCAAAGAAATCTGGCCAGCAAAGAAATGCAAAGATACCGTTGGGGGGAAATAATTGAGTACGAGACATTAGTGTAGCAGAGACATAGAAATATGATTGCATTGTATAACAACAGTGAAATCTTTGTTGCAAGTTCTCGTCTCATCCTTTCTGGGGTCCTACCTGGTTTTAAATTTTTCTGATGGGCATTCAGGTTTTCTGTTGGCTGAGAGCTAATGTTTGCCTTTCTAGAAAATACCTTCTTCTATGGCAGTGCAAACTCAGTTAGGAATTTATTTAAGAACTAGTGGTTTAAGCCCATTAAAATAATGGGCGCTAGAACATATGTGGTAAACATGCATGCTTACTCAGGAGTAAACAATGGGACTTAACTGCAGGTAAGCATACATGGGATTTTGGGAAGCCTGCATAGGAGCAGACTGCAGCACTATGAAATTTTGTATTTAATTACCAGCTGAGCAATATGCCTCCCTTGAGGGCGCAGAGACCCACCCAACCACCTTTGAGTGCATATGCCTTTCAGTTCGAGAACTACAGCCCCCACAACCCCTTGCGCCAGTTTCCCCCCCCCCCAGGCTTTTCAGGGTGGGGAGAACGGAAAGAGGCTGCTGTCTCTATGCTGCTTCCTTAAGAGTTTTAGCAGTCTGCCTTTTAGAGGAAGAGAAAGAGGGGAGGGGGCTGTGGATTGCTGCCGAGGCTGAGTTCCATACTCGCTCGGCGATTGGCCAAGGAGGCACGTGAGGGAAGCAGCTCGGAGTGGTGAGCGTGTCCTCTGCCACCACCCCCCAAAACAGCGTTTTTTTTGTTCCATTTGTTTTTATTTTTTTTAAAAAAACTCGGGCTGCCTAACGACTGGGCGCGCGCCCTGCAGCCTCTCCTCGCCGTTGCTAACAAACTCCGCGGCCCTAGCAACAGAAGTCCGCTTCCTCCACCGACCCGGCTTTTCAGTTTTTTCCCCCCCAGGCTTTTCAGGGTAGGAAGGGAAAGAGGCTGCTGCCTCTATGCAGCTTCCTTAAGAGTTTTAGCAGTCTGCCTGTTAGACGAAGAGAAAGAGGGGAGTGCTGTGGATTGCAGCTGCCGAGGCTGAGTTCCATACTCGCTTGGCTATTGGCCAAGGAGGCGCGTGAGGGAAGCAGCTCGGAGTGGTGAGCGTGTCCTCTGCCAAAACCCGGGCTACCTAACGACTGGGCGCGCGCCCTGCAGCCTCTCCTCGCCGTTGCTAACCAACTCCGCGGCCCTAGCAACAGAAGATCGCTCCCCCCACCGGCCCCGGCTTTTCAGCTTTCCCACCCAGGCTTTTCAGCCTGCCTTTCGGAGGAGGAGGCAGGGGGGGGGCTGGGGATTGCGGCGGCCTCGGCCTCCTAACATTCCTCTCACGTTTGTAGTGAGTTGCTGTGTGAGACGCTAAAGTAAATGAAGTTGTACTTCAGGCTCCAGGAGCGCGGCAGTGGCGTCTCCTGCTCTTCCACGTCGGTGCTCCATGGACGGGCTACTCTGTGCTGTTCCTGGGCCGCTAGCCTTCGAGACTCGGCTTTCAGCGGAGACAGCAGCAGCGTGGCCTCCCTCCTCAGCATCCCCTCGTCCTCTGCAGCCCCAACGTTCTGATTCAACCGCCCTGCTTAAACTGCCGATGCTGCTCGTGACCCGATCTCTCTCCATCCAATCCCTGTGTCCCTGGGGCACATGCTCAGTTGCGCAAACCCAGAGACACATGGACTGGATGCAGAGACACTTGCATTATATATATATATAGATGGGGCCTTCAAACGCTCATTATTATAACTGTTGTAATTGGTGTAATTAATGCTACTTATTATAACTCACCTTCAACCTGAAGGTTGCTATGGCAGCACACACACAATTCATGAAACTACAACACAGCAGGAGCACATATAAAATTCACAAAGTCAATAAAAACAAACCCAGTTATAACTGTGTATAGTGGAAAACGCTGGCAGCATTAAGATAAATTAAACAGTGTAAAGAAGTCATGATAGATGGAATAATGGAATGGAATTTGTTGTTCAGTCGTTCAGTCGTGTCCGACTCTTCATGACCCCATGGACCAGAGCACGCCAGGCACGCCTATCCTTCACTGCCTCTCGCAGTTTGGCCAAACTCACGCTAGTAGCTTCAAGAACACTGTCTAACCATGAATGGAATAGCTTCTGTAAAATATACAGGGATTTATGATATGTAAAATGAACCATGGAAAGAGAAGATGGGAAGTCATTGATATTTTAAGGATGTAAAAATGAGTACTTTAAATTGTAAAACAATTTAAATTTAATAAAAACTATATACAAATGAAATATACTCGGAGTCAAGTGTGAATTTCATGCTCTTTATTCAGCTCATAGTAGCAATGAATGGATCTTTCCCCAAAAAGTCTGCTATATATGCATTATTTACAGCTCAGTACATAACAACAACAAAAAATCAGAATAAACCAGTTCCAAATCAGCCATCTCCATAGGCCTGAAGGAAGAAATACATTTAACTTCTATCCTTCCTGTTCTCAGTTCTAACCGTACCAAATACAGAACCATTTGCTTAACAATATACCAGAAACTTCCTTTTGCCAGTTAAATGGTTTTGATTGGCAACCAGAACACCACTGTTCATGGCTGAAGTTATTCTCTACTATGTATGTCTGGTTTATATTCCGTTCAGTAAGTCTGGAAAAATTTGGCACCTGCCCTAGCTTTCTGGAAGGAACCAGTTTTCCATGACCTTTTTTTGCCCACAATATTGGACCCTGTGTTATGTCTTTGAATCATCTGTTTCTTTATGCTTCCATGAGTTCTTATATTGTTGCTTAATTGGTTTTAGGTTGCATTTTTGTTCTTGGTTTAATGTCCAATGGGTGTTTTTCTTGAAATGTTAAGCAGTTCATACATGCTGTTAGATAAACAAATAATAATAATAATAATAATAATAATAATAATAATCTTTCAATAATTTCTTATTTATACCCTGCCCATCTGGCTGGGTTTCCCCAGGCTCTCTGAGCGGCTCCCAACAGAATATTTAAAACATGATAAAACATCAGACATAAAAAAACTTCCCTAAGCAAGGCTGCCTTCAGATGTCTTCTAAAAGTCGGATACTGATCATTCTGTAACCTTACAAATGGCAAAAAAATTAACTTCCGTTCTGACATTCAAGAGATGTAAGGGATTGTTGGTGGGAATTTGAAATCGAAATTGCTTGGAAGTAACATGCACATTATTTTGTATATTTATTAAGTCTTTTATTGCCACTAATTTTATTGTCGCCAATTTCCTTTTAAATTTAATTGTGTGAGTGTAATTGCTGTTCCTGCGGGGTTTTTTTTTTGTCTTGTCTTGCTATGAGCTTAAAGCTGAAATAAACTGATTGATTGAAGCGCAAAAGTCAGATAATTATTTATTTCCTTGACATCTGATAGGAGGGTGTTCCTCGGGGCAGGCACCACTACCGAGAGGCCCCTCTGCCTGGTTCCCTGTAACCTCACTTCTCGTAGTGAGGGACCTGCCAGAAGGCCCTCTAAGCTGGACCTCAGTGTCCGGGCAGAACATTGGGGGTGGAGATGCTCCTTCAGGTATACTGGGCCGAGGCCGTTTAGGGCTTTAAAGGTCAGCACCAACGCTTTGAATCGTGCTCAGAAACGTACTGGGAGCCAATGTAGGTCTTTGAGGACTGGTGTTATATGTTCTCGGTGGCCACTCCCAGTCACCAGGCTAGCTGCCGCATTCTGGATTAGTTGTAGTTTCCAGCAGAGGACCGCACAGATCATCAAGTCTCTGTACATTTTCTTAAATGACTGGTGGCTTAACACCTAAATAATAATCATATAATCGTAGAGTTGCAAGGTACCCCAAGGTATCTAGTCCAACTCTCTGCAATGCAGGATTCTCAACTAAAGCATCCATGACAGATGGCCATCCAAACTCTGCTTAAAAACCTCCAAGGAAAGAGAGTCCACAACCTTCTGAGGGAGTCTGTTCCAGTGCCCGACTGCCGTTTCCCCAGGTAAGCTACGCCTTCTATTGTGTGGGCTGGGTGGTCCCTCCCCTTACCTGGCCAATCCCCCTGGCAATTCCTCCCCCAGGTGTGAATGGACGCTGGCTGAGGTAGGCGGGGGCCACAGGTATCCAGCCTGGGGAAGGGTACGCCAGCCTGAACTGGCAGGAGCCGCTCTGGGGTCCAAGGGGGCTGCGCACAACCATGCAAAAGTCGCTCCCCATTTAATGTGGGGAACGGTCATTCTTGTAACTTGAATCACAACACACTATGGTGTTTCTTCACTCCCTTACAGAAGTTTTCTCATTCAGGATGTCAGCCAGAAGCCATGCCCTCCTCCAAGATTCTGTAAGCTATGTGGGGCTCAAGCACTTCACACCACACCCCTCATGGTTTCCCATCTATTTTTCCCAACTGACACTTAATATTTCATGTTTCCAGGAGGCCATGCAGCATGCTTCATTCCCACTGGGTTGTTTGGTTTGGAGGTGGAGTTCTTTCTTCTTTAAAAAAAAAATGTTTGTAGCTCTGCATACCTTAGAGCTCATTCAGGTATGCTGATCCCTTCCTCTTATTTGCCGTCACAGATGCATGATGTGCAGGGAAGACCAAGGCAGCGGTCCAAACATTGGAGCAAACAGCAATCAAGGTTCCCATTTGCTCTGATTCAGTGGTAACACACAGATTCAGTGGTAACACAATGATTCAGTGGTAACACACTGATTTCCCCATGTGAAAATCTGGACACAAAACTTGTTGAGACAACAACAACAACAACAACAACAACAACAACAACAACAAATGCTCAGACACAGAGCTTTAAAGTCTGCATGAGCCATACATCTTGACCCCAGATGTACAGCTGTCCCCCTACTTATGCAGGCATTCCATTCCGGGCCCCCGTGCACATACCAGCAAGTGAAAATGCATAAAGCAGGGAGACCCTCCGCTTTCTTTCCACACAACTCTCTCTTCCACCAGAATTGAAGCTCTGGGGCTGGCTGGAAGATGTGCCGGAAAGCGTCTGCAGCTTCTGTGCTACCCCACAACCAGCTGTTAGGCGGGGAGGCTGAGCAGCATAAAGCCCCACTGCACCTCTGGTCTCTTCAGGGCTTCCTCCATCCTCACTGATGTCCTCTTCGGGTCCAGGGAGGGTCTCCTTGTGAGCCAAAAGGACTCTCCAGTTCTTCCCCACCATTTCCTGGTATGATTCTATTTATGTAATTATTTCTCATATACACAGCCTCACGCAAGTGTAACACACACGTGGGGGGGGGGAGGCCTGTAAGGCAGAATTCAAGTGCAATGAATAAGCAGCAGTGAATGTTTCAGCATGTGCATTTTGTTTGATTCTCTGGCTATGCTTTGGGCTATGCTCTGAACAGATGCTCTCCCTTCCCGCTTCCCTTTTTCAATGCTCCTTTAAACCGAGCAAGGAGAGACAAAGAGATTTTGCCACAGACAAGTGCAAGGCGGGCTGCCGACAGGGACATTGCTCTTTGTGTTTTCCCTAGGTCAGCCAGCCAAGCAGCCAGCCGGTCAGCAGCCAAGCCACAGGCCCTGGACCTTTGCTTTGTTTGTTGCTTAGTACAATGTGGTGCCACCAGCAACTCTGGCGGCCGACTGAGTCAGCAACAGCCACAAAACACAGATCTGAAGAGGAAAAGTAAATTGGAGCTTAGGACTTGGCAGGAAGGCTGCCACCATTTTATATCCTTGCAAGGTGACACTGAGCATATGCGATACCTTTTCCTGCCTCTCTCTTTCAGAAGGTCCTCTGATCTGGGCACCGATAACTTTCAAAGAGCACTGAGGGACAGCTTTATATTTCCATGAAAGTAGTGGAACACCTACCAAATCAAGCAGCCTTATTAGATTACCATTTCCTGCAGCACCAAACTATTTCATCAGTACTTTATTTAGATTCAGTTATATTTATAGAGTTTACCAAAAATATGACAAATGTTTTACTCCCACCTGTCAAACCTGCTGAGATGACTCGCATCAAAAGAAAAGGTATAATACTCATAAAGCTAAAACAGTGATAAAAACAAAACAGCAGTAAAATCAACAAATGCTCCAAAAAAAGCAAAATATTATCAGACCCATGAAGCCCCACTGAATTCAACAAAACATGGTTAGGATGGATGGTTAGCGATGCTTACGGCAGGACCATTTCAATAACAAAGGCTGCATCCACACCAATCGACACACATTTAAAGCACACTCCCCTTCGAAGAATCCTGGGAACTGCAGTTTGTTAAGGGTGCTGCAAAATTACATTATCTGTGTCCTACCTTTCCTCTGCAGATCTCAAGGTGGCAGCACATGCCAGAACCCGTAAGGAAAGACCAAAAAGATGCTCAGCTTCATCTAAAGCTCGAATCCTTACTCTTTGCTTTCAGTTGCTCAGATTGAAGAGCTTTGTTGAAGCAATGATTCTTCAACATCAACTTCGTTGGACTGGTTGTGTTGTGCAGATGCCTGATGATCGTCTTCCAAAGCAACTACGTACTCTATTCCAAACATAAAAATGGAAAGCGTAATGCTGGTGGTCAACAAAAGAGGTTAAAAGACCGTCTCAAGGCAAATCTTTAAAAAATGTAGTATAAACACTGACAACTGGGAAACAGTGGCCTGTGAGCGCTCCAGTTGGAAAACAGCCTTTACCAAAGGTGTCTTGGGCTTTGAAGACACTCAAACTCAGGATGCAAGGGAGAAACGTGCTAAGAGGAAGGCACGTTTGGCAAATCCACACCGTGATCAACTCCCACCTGGAAACCAATGTCCCTACTGTGGAAGGAAGTGTGGATTTTGGCCTCCACAGTCACTTATGGACTCATTGTTAAAACTGTATGGAAGACAATCTTACTCGGCTACGAGTGATCACAGAGACAGTACATCAACTAGGCAGTGGCCGCATGTGAGCACAATAAACAAAAGTAGTGTTTTTATTTTTTAAACAAACCTGATACTCAGCAGGGTTGGATCCTGGCTTGTACCCATGTGATCTGCTGCTCAAGGAGGGGGAGAGGAGGTAATTTTCACTGATTCTTCCTTTCCACTGCAATCCCTTGCAAGCACACTATCCTTCAGCTTTGGATTTTAATGATTTCTGCGAGGACGTTCATGCAGGAAACAAGGAATGCCTGTGACTAGTAATAATATGTCATTTAAACTGCTTAATTCCCCCCCCCAAGTAATATTGATGTGTTTCAGTTATCATTTGGAAGGGCAATACTTTCCTGTTTAGCAATTTGCATACTCAAAGAAGGATCCCCTGATTACCTCGGGGAAAAGCCTGGTAGCCTGGATCCAGCATGACATGGGATAGCAATGATCAATAAATCCCACCCTCAGGCTGTGTGCATCCGTCAGGCTTCAGGGAATCGGCTCCCTCCCTCCATGGCAGTAGGTAAGCAGGACAAAGGAAAAGGAGTCTTCTTACCAGTTAGAAACTTTAATAATCACAGCGAGAGGACAAAGAACCCATCTCCTAGAAATGGTGGTGCTCCCAGTTAAGGATCACACCCCCTTACGCCCCTATTAATCCATGTCACTTCTACATCTTGTAATCTGAGCTTGTCCCCTCTGTGCTTTGTGTGCTTTCTCTTCTGCCACTTTCTGAGCTCTTCTTGACTTTGGGGAGAGAGGATGAATGCTGTCCAGAGACAGTTAATCTCTCCCTGTGTTTCTTCTTCTTCTAGCTGTCCTCCATCCAGTATTTCCCAGCTTCTGCCTTCTGAATGATGCCCCTCTGCAAACCACTGTTCCAAATCTCTACTGTCCTCCTGCTCCTGGGAAGATTCAGGATCCAGATCAGGAGCAGGGGGAGGCTCCCATCATTCCTCCTCAGTGCAGCCATCCTCAGCATGGTCCCTGACAGTATCTTACAGGTTAAATTCCCTGAAAGGATTCTGAGCGCTGTGCTAACACACAAAGTTAGCAACTCCATTGCCCAGAATGAGGGAAATAATGTGCTTTGGATGTGCTTTAAAGGATATAATGAAAGTACCTACTGTAATTTATGTTAAGGTAATCAAAAGTAGTAACACAACTTGCAAAAAAGCAGGCACACTTTTTCAAATCATTTCAAAATGGACACACCAAGAGAAGCAAGATAGCTTAGTTCCAAGTGTCTTATGAGCAAGAGGAATTTCCTGCTTCCTGCCAGTCCAACCAATTACCATCGCAGGGAAAGCCAGAGGATTCCTGTGTCTCCCGTATTTATCTCCTTCTTCATCCACCTGTGAACTTTGGGCTCTGAGAGTAATGAGTAATGACGCAGAGTCCTAAGAAGCTGCCTCAGAACATCAGTCCATCTACTGTTGAAATTGACTGGGGGTGACTCCCCAGGGTTTCAAACCTGACCTTACCTGGAGATGTGGGGGGTTGGACCTGGGATCTTTTACATGCAAAGCACATCCTCCGCTACTGAGCTACAACCCTTCGCCCTAGAATGCAGGAAGGGGCATCCACTTGGCATTTTAGCAGGCTGGTCTCTGAATGAACCTTCGTCCTCCCTGTCAAAGATTTGTCCTAAAGGTAAGGGAGGGGAAGAGAGAGAAAAACTGCAGAAAGCCTCAAGCTGCATTTCTTCTAATACTACTAAGAGGGATAGTAAGAGGCAGCTGCTCGTACAAAGCTGGAGCCCTTAGGGGGAAAGAAAGAGAAAAGCAGAAAAACCGAATTCCATTCTTTTGGCAGGTTCATTGGGGCAGAGTAGGTTCCTAACATGTTCCGTTCACATTCTTTTGAATTTCACTGACCTGCAAAAAGCCTTGCATATTCCTTAGTCTCAGGTATGCTTTGTGTCTGGAAAAAAAATGAAGAAGTCACAGGGATTCCCAAGCAGCTTTAGACCAGCCTGCTTCAGCAAGGGAGTGGGTAGCACTGTGGGTTAAACCACTGAGCCTAGGGCTTGCTGATCAGAAGATCGGCGGTTCGAATCCCCATGATGGGGTGATCTCCCGTTGCTCGGTCCCAGTTCCTGCCCACCTAGCAGTTCGAAAGCATGTCAAATTGCAAGTAGATAAATAGGTACGGCTCCGGCAGGAAGGTAAATGGAATTTCCATGCGCTGCTCTGGTTCGCCAGAAGCGGCTTTGTCATGCTGGCCACATGACCCGGAAGCTGTACGCCGGCTCCCTTGGCCAGTAACACGAGATGAGCACGAGATGAGCACAGCAACCCCAGAATTGGACACGACTGGACCTAATGATCAGGGGTCCCTTCACCTTTACTAGGTTCCTAACATGTTCAGTTCACATTCTTTTGAATTTCACTGACCTGCAAAAAGCCTTGAATATTCCTTAGTCTCAGGTATGCTTTGTGTCTGAAAAAAAATATGAAGAAGTCACAGGGATTCCCAAACAGCTTTAGACCAGCCTGCTTCAGCGAGGAAGCCATATAATTTGTTTCCAGATCATATCCACACGTTGCTCTGGCTCCAGTACTGGTGTCTGAAGCCAAGGGTGCATAATGTTGGCCACGATCCATCTGTATCCTATAACTTCTTGAGAAATACTTTTAAATGTGTTTCCCCTCAAACCAGCTTTCATCTGATTTGAAAATGTATGGATGGTTAAGCCGAGGTGTGTACATTTCAGGCAGTCATTGTGCGCATGCAATGTGCACACACAGGCAACAGTTTTTATGAGAGTTGCAGGAGGTTGTCAGCGCGGATAAACAAATTGAGTAATGTGCATCAGATGGAGAGACATTCCCCAGCTCCTTTCTGGTGTGTAGAGCAACGTAAAAATGCAACTGGAAATGACCCTGCTGAATTTCGAGCTGCTAATTTGTGTACATAGCCTCAGACATCACAGGCAATATAACCAATAAGTACTCTTATGTTCCCACAACAGACAAACGCACACAAAACACATGGCTATTGCGTAAGCGATGAAAATGCCAACAGGAAGAATAATCACATTTTGCCAGCAGCTGTGAAGTTCCAGGGATGTGTCTGATTTGCCTGCAATGATGGGAGGAGTGCTCTCTGAGAGAAGAAATTTGGACTTCCCACTTGCTATGGTTGGGCTGCCTGGGAAACATCATTTGGATCCCTGGCACAGATTTGTGAGGACTAGATTTTCCTTTTTTTTAATATTTCACTGGGGGCAGGATCACAGCAAGGTTTAAAGGCCTGCTCTTGGATGCATTCAATATTACACTGTGGGAAAGCAGTGTACTTCAAGGGCCTTTTTATTGCAATTTCCTTTTCGCACCTAATCGTAATTATGGTATTGTTCCCAGCACAGATTTAATACCCACTCATTTTTTTTTTTGTCTTTGGAATGATATATGAGCCATATAATCAGAGACAAAAAACCCATAGGACTCAACAGGGGCCAGTATCTCCAGTCACTAATAGTGTGGGACAGAGATTTGGGCATGCATAGTGTTATGAGTTTGGGGAGGGGGTGGCACTGTGGTCTAAACCATTCTGGCTTCTGTCACGGTGTCCCATTGTGCCAGAAGTTACTGTTAGGTCCATCATGAGACACCCGCCAGCTTCCAACCATGGATACCAGTAGCCTTCAAGCAAGCAAACTTGCCTTATTATCGCTCCCTAGCATCCCACTGCCAGAGGATTGCCTCCTTCCATTCCCCACTTTGCCTCCTCCAAGCGGAAGAAACCTGGGCAGTGCTGAAGGTCACATCCATTGCCAGGTGTGTCCTGCTGGAAATAGAAAAGGGCTTTCCCCTTGGTCTGGCTTTATATCTACTCAGTTGCCAAGTGCTTTTGTGACATCACAAGAAACCACAGCCAATGGCAACAGCTGAGGAGGCATCACCTTCATTGCTTTGCGCCTCACAATGGCCGGTGGACCTATCAGTGATTGTGTGCTTGTTTATTCAGGACACAGGTGGAGCTGTGGTCTAAACCACTGAGCCTCTTGGGCTTATTGATTGGAAGGTCAGTGGTTTGAATCTGCATGATGGGGAGAGCTGTCCCAACTCCTGCCAACCTAGCAGTTTGAAAGCTCACCAGTGCAAGTAGATAAATAGGTATCACTGTGGCAGGAAGGTAAACAGTGTCTTTTAAGAAGCGGGAGTGTGGGCTGGGATCCAAAAAGTCACTCTAGGCTTGCCCATGGGTTTTTGTAATGTCCAATGGGATTTTTAAATTTTCTTTCCTTGAGGAGCAGATCTCCGTGTCAAACCACTTTTGAATATACACACACACACACACACACACACACACACACACACACACATATATATATATATATATATATATATATATATATATATATATATGATTTTACAAGTTTAAAATTGTAACCATACAAAATACATAATCATATTTAGAGATTTCTCCAAATCTCTAGACTTCCCACCTTCCCCTCCATGGGTCTTGTTACCAACCTTTACAACTGCATATTATTTCATCATCCAAATTTTATATATATGATTTTACAAGTTTAAAATTGTAACCATACAAAATACATAATCATATTTAGAGATTTCTCCAAATCTCTAGACTTCCCACCTTCCCCTCCATGGGTCTTGTTACCAACCTTTACAACTGCATATTATTTCATCATCCAAATTTTATATCTCTCCATTTTTGTCCATAATATTTTCTATGTCACAAGTGTTCTTGTAATCCTGCTAATGTTTTCATCTGCTTACAGTGGTCTTTCAGCTAGATTGTAAATTTTTCCTATTCTTTATTAAAGTTTTGGTCTTCTTGGTACCTGAGCTTTCCGGTCAGTTTTGCCATTTTGGCATAATCCAACATCTTAGTTTACCATTCTTCTCTGGTAGGGACTTCATCTTCTTTCCATCTTTTCAAAAGTCCTTATGGGACACAGGGTCTGGGGGAAGGACAAGACTACTGCACAAGGGAAACTGTGTTTCATCACTCAGAAATTTAGCAAAGTCTTTGCAGATTTTTATATTATGGATGTATGAGTTGTAATATTTTATTAATACTATTCCTTGATACAAGTCTGTCATGGCCTTCAGAGAAATAAGCTTATTAACTGAGCTGACTACTACTAAAAGCCCTCTTGGATGTCTGAAATGAACTGCCTACTAGTTCTTTCAACCTTTTGTGGATAATGTCATTTTATGCTTAGAATCACTAGGTGGCATTCGACTTAAGTTATATCTAAGTGGAGTCATGTGGGGGATGGGTGGCGCTTGCTGGTCGGAAGGTCGGTGGTTCGAATCTCCGCAATGGGGTGAGCTCCCGTTGCTTGGTCCCTGCTCCTGCCATTCTAGCAGTTCGAAAGCATGTCAAGTGCAAGTAAATAGGTACCGCTCCAGTGGGAAGGTAAATGGTGTTTCTGTGCACTGCTCTGGTTCTCCAGAAGCCACTTAGTCATGCTGGCCACATGACCTGGAAGCTGTACGCCGGCTCCCTCGGCCAATAAAGTAAGATGAGCACCACAACCCCAGAATTGCCCATGACTGGACCTAGCTGTCAGGGGTCCCTTTACCTTTACCTTTACCTTTACCTTTAAGTGGAGTCATGAGTTTCCTGTTGCTATTTTGCTCTTGCTTGAGAGAGACAATAAAACCATTGTCTAGTTTTCTGACTGGTGTTTTCTCTAAGGGTTAAAACTGTGCACCAATGCTTAATGTGTAGCATGCAGCCACATCACTTGTTCTTTCTTAAATTCATTATCGCTGGACCAGGGGAGGACTGTTCTTGGGAGTTAAATGTGTGAGAGGGAAGTTTTAGCCCTTCCCTTCCCAGATACACTGATACTCCCTCCCCCCTTCCCATTTATTCTTGTGAAGTTTTCAGGTTTAGTAAAAAAATGTTCCCTTGGGCACTAATGAGAATTTTTATATTAAGACTTCTATTTAGCTTGTAGACGTGGTCAGTCAGATTAGGCACTAGTCAGATTAGGCACTAGAATCTCAGAAAGACCTTCATTGCCCAAGCCTGACACTGCCATGCCAGTTGTCACTTACTCTCCACTTGATGAGATCCATATTTGCAGGCAAGCATGAGACCAATCCATGCTGCGCCTGCAGTAACCACATTCACTGACATAGCTGGGATCCTCACCAGTGGTGTAGCACGGGTTGCCTGCACCCGGGGCCGTGTGGAGGGGTGGGTGGGAGGGAGGGAAACAGACCGAGTACACATATGGATTCAAATGCCTAATGGCGTCCACATCACCTAGGAGATCGCAGCTGCAGAGATAAGAAAAGAAGAGTTGTTCCGTTTTCTGGAGAGGTCACTTCCTGGTTCGCAAGAAGCCATTTTCAACGGAGCCCAGAGACAGAAGTGCACAGCTGTATTGAGGCTGCACCAGGTGTCAAACTTTTGTGCCCCCTAACAATTCTGGGCCCCATACACTATACCACTGGTCCTCACCACCAGCCAGACTGCACCGTGGGCTCAATCTCTCCCTTTCTGGCACCTGCAAAGTGCTTTTAGATGGGAGCTGCTCAGCTCCCATGCATGGCAGCTGTTCGTCCACTTGGGCATTGCATGTAAGGTAATTTGATGGTGCATGCAGGAACTCAGCTTGCCTCCATTGTGTTGCCTGCCCACCCATTGCTCTGCATCTTTGCAGGAGATTGGCTCTCAAGGAACTAGGAGGGAAGTTCATTCTTCCTGGTTCATTGTACAGCTCCAATGTGGAAGTCCTCGGTCTTGGCTTTTGACGGTAAAGTTAGCTGGCTAAGCAAGGAAGGAAAGGGGGGAAACCCTTCCCTTTTTTGTGTTGCAATCCATGATGCAATAAAGCTCCCCCCCTCCTCCCAGACAGGTGTAATTCACTGAAGAAAAACAGGAAGAACACACTACACATTACACAATTTTCTACGACAGGGATTCCAAATTCATGAGGTTTTGAAATTCCAGAGTAGATGCAGCTGCACAGGAGAAAACAATGTGACTCCTTAAAAAGTCCTCCTCAGGAGGAAGCTGTTGTCCGATATCAGGTTTGCTCTGTTTCTCAGCCATTCCATTTTTGCACAGGGTGCTGAGTATCTTGACAGGGAAGAGGAAGAGGGAAATATAGTGGGAACAATAAAGAGAGATTAAAGTGATATGGGAAAAGGTTGTGCTGTGCTTGATTTGTTTGCTTTGGCTACTGTTGCACTGAATGTTTCAGCCGCAAAGACAAAGGTTACACACAAGTAGCAATAACTGGTACAGTAAAGGTAAATCTCTCCTGGCAGGGTGAACGAAAGCATTTTATGAGTCTGTTTCAAGCTGCTGATCAGAGGCTCTTGCAATCACACATGCTGTAATATTTTGTGACGATAGTAAATCAGATCAGAAAGGCAATAAAATCATTGTTTACAGGGTTTGGAATATGCTTCTCCCAGACTTATACAATATTACTCCTATGATAAGTGTGTCCCCCACCATGTTGCAGTGATTCTTGAAGACCTTTGGGATTGAGGCTTTCTGCACAATCATCTCTGCACAACACACACTTCTTGCTCATTTATTGTGCACAGTCTAGCCATCTTCTCTGAAGGTTGCACTATGGTCCTGAATGGGGTAACTGTGCCCCATGAAGGGCCAGGTGCGCAACCTGGGGTCATTTTGGACTCACAGGTGTCCATGGAAGTGCAGGTCAATTCTGTGTCCAGGGCAGCTGTCTACCAGCTTCATCTGGTATGCCAGCTGAGACACTACCTGCCGTCATACTGTCTTGCCAGAGTGGTGCATGCTCTGGTTATCTCCCGCTTGGACTACTGCAATGCGCTCTACGTGGGGCTACCTTTGAACTTGAAGGTGACTCAGAAACTACAACTAAGCCAGAATGCACTGGACTGGTGACTGGGAGTGGCCGCCGAGACCACATAACACCAGTCTTGAAAGACCTACATTGGCTCCCAGTACGTTTCCAGGCACAATTCAAAGTGTTGGTGCTGACCTTTAAAGCCCTAAATGGCCTTTGCTCAATATACCTGAAGGAGCGTCTCCACCCCCATTGTTCTGCCTGGACACTGAGGTCCAGCTCCGAGGGCCTTCTGGCGGTTCCCTCACTGCAAGAAGTGAGAGCCAGTGTGGTGTAGTGGTTAAGAGTGGTAGACTCATAATCTGGTGAACCAGGTTCGCGTCTCCGCTCCTCCACATGCAGCTGCTGGGTGACCTTGGGCTAGTCACACTTCTTTGAAGTCTCTCAGCCCCACTCACCTCACAGAGTGTTTGTTGGGGGGGAGGAAGGGAAAGGAGAATGTTAGCCGCTTTGAGACTCCTTCGGGTAGTGAAAAGCGGGATATCAAATCCAAACTCTTCTGAGCTTACAGGGAACCAGGCAGAGGGCCTTCTCAAAAGTGGCACCCAACCTGTGGAATGCCCATCAGATGTCAAGGAAATAAACAACTATCTGACTTTTAGAAGAAATCTGAAGGCAGCCCTGTTTAAGGAAGTTTTTAATGTTTGATGCTTTATCGTATTTTTAACAGTCTGTTGGGAGCCACCCAGAGTGGCTGGGGAAACCCAGTATGTATGTACGTACGTATGTACGTACGTACGTACATACGTACGTACGTACAAATAAATAAATAAATAAATAAATAAATAAGATGATGATGATGATGATGATGGTGATGATGATGATTGGAATATGGACAGTATTTTGTAGCCAGGAAAATGCAGTTCTTTCCTATGAATGCATTCTACCCCAGATCCAGTGAGAAAGAGGTGTCACCCAACTGCTGTCCCAAGCTATCTGAAAATGCCTCTGGGGTGCACATGGGATAAAAAGAAATCCCATTCACAGAGAGGTGCTTATTTATTTTTTTGACATTAAACTGCTTTCTGAAAAACATTCCCAAATCAACAACAATTCTATAGACGTTTAACTTGCCTCATAGTTGGTGAGGCTTCTTTCCTAGAAAGTATGCTTATGATGGCAGCCCCGGCTGTGCTGCTACAGGGACGAGGCAAAGAAAACAGCCCGTCGTTTCATTACCATAGTGAATAATTCCCTGAAGTGCTGTGTCTCAAAATGATCAGACCAACAGATACAGGACCACTGGCTTGCTGTACAGAAATCCAGCCGGCCCTTTTGTACAGCTGAACAGTTTAGCAGCTTACGGCAACAATGGATTTCAGTTCAGGAGAGGAAATTCATTCTCTGTCATATCCCAGGGGAAAGATGAGAGAGATAATGAACCTCATGTGATAGGGTTGGTAATGCTACTTACTGCGCTTGTGAAAGGCAATCAGCAACCAAGCCACAGGGGACCAGAAGCATGGATGGTCATGTTCATTTGACTCTGCATTGGCGACTATCACCAGGGCTAGGCCTACCATTATTAGACAAGGCAAGGCAGTTGCTTCAGGCAGTTGGCTTGGGGTGTTATGAAATGGCAGCAAACGTATAGCCATTGCATTTTTACTGCCAGGGAGGAGGGAAAGTGCTTTTGGGATGTTCTGCCTCAAAAGTAACGAGGCTACATTATATATAGGCTTTCCGTGGGTTTTCTTCTTTCTTGAAGCAAACGCAAACTGCATATGCAATTCTGGGTTGCATCAATAGGAGTATAGCATCTAGATCAAGGGAAGTAATAGTACCACTGTATTCCGCTCTGGTCAGACCTCACCTGGAATACTGTGTCCAGTTCTGGGCACCACAGTTCAAGAAGGATACTTACAAGCTGGAACGTGTCCAGAGGAGGGCAACCAAAATGGTCAAAGGCCTGGAAACGACGCCTTATGAGGAACGGCTTAGGGAGCTGGGTATGTTTAGCCTGGAGAAGAGAAGGTTAAGGGGTGATATGATAGCCATGTTCAAATATAGAAAAGGATGCCATATAGAGGAGGGAGAAAGGTTGTTTTCTGCTGCTCCAGAGAAGCGGACACGGGGCAATGGATTCAAACTACAAGGAAGAAGATTCCACCTAAACATTAGGAAGAACTTCCTGACAGTAAGAGCTGTTCGACAGTGGAATTTGCTGCCAAGGAGTGTGGTGGAGTCTCCTTCTTTGGAGGTCTTTAAGCGGAGGCTTGACTGCCATCTGTCAGGAATGCTTTGATGGTGTTTCCTGCTTGGCAGGGGGTTGGACTGGATGGCCCTTGTGGTCTCTTCCAACTCTATGATTCTATGATTCTATATATAGAATGAAGAAGATATCAAAAGCTACAGTGACAGCAAGTAGTTAAGAAGTTAGAAGAGTGGTCTTGGTCCACCAAAACTTTAATAAGGAATGGGGGAAATGTATAATTTATGTTTAAAATAATTGTAAACAGTTAAAATCGTTAGTGGGATTGGAATAACACTTGTAGTGTAACGAGGATAACCTTTGGACATATCGGAGATATAAAAATTTGGATTATTATAAAAGATGCAGAAGGAAAGGGTTAACAATAAGACCCACAAAGGGATGGGGGGAAAGTCCAGGAGATGATTTGGAATATTGCTTTTATATATAATGTCAATGTAAATTTTAATCTGGAAAATCAAATAAGTGTGTGTGTGTGTGTGTGTGTGTGTATGAAAAAAGAAGTTAAAAGAGTGAACTGTACAATTATGAACAGCTAGTGAATGCCAGAACTGAATCTGAAAGCACAGGGGCAAAATATGGGCTCAGCGTTCTTATGTGTAATTTCCCATCTTTCTTACGGCTCCTTGAAAGAGGCTGCCGGTATAGTGGTACCTTGGTTTACGAACTTAATCAATTCCAGAAGTCCATTCTTAAATCAAAGCGTTCTTAGACCAAGGCGTGTTTTCCCATAGCAGCAGGGGACTCAATTTACAAATGGAACACACTTAACAGGAAGCGAAACATGTTCTGCTTCCAAGGCAAAGTTCACAAACAAAAACACCTACTTCCGGGTTTGCAGCATTCATAAACTAAGCTGTTGCGTGTCGAGGTCCCCAAACCACCCCTCACACAGAAATTTAAGTTTAAGTTTTTTGCATAATTTTGGCCACAACTTTATTAAAATACAAAATATGTGAGTGGTTGCTTAGACATTGGTTCAGACTATCTGTCCCACTGGGGACAGAACTGACATCCACCTGCCTGTGGAAGTCAGTAAAGGGAAAACACTTTGGGGAGAGAATGGGAGCCAGGGGTCTGACCCTCGCCTCTCCCCTAATGCTCCCAGGGGCTCTTGCGTGGGCCCTGGCCCCCGACCAGGGGATACGGACAAGTATGGCGAGCCCCTGGATTCCTTTAATGGAATTCCCCATGCAGCAGCAGCATTGAAGGAGCAGCCGCAGCCAACCCTGCCCCTTCGCAGCATTGGAGGGGCAACCACAGCCATCCCTGCCCCTCCACCAACCAATTTATAACCAATGCCTAACCGCCAACCTTACAAGTTGTGACTAATTGCTACGCAGTAGGCGAAAACCAAATGGCACCAGCCAATCAGCCAAATGGAAAAATTCCTACCAGGCCCCTGCCCCAAAAGCAGATGACCCCATGACAGGCATAGCAAGGTCATACGCAGAGTCCTAATAATAGGGAGGGGGGGCGGGTGATCCGATGCATGCAGCAAAGAGACATATCACGCTGCGAGCCAAGCAATATATAGTCATTGGGCTGTCCATCAACAATTGCCACATAGAAATCTCCCCAATGACACCCAGAGCCCAATCACAGCAGTGGCCATCTATACAATCCCAACCAGCAACATAGGGGTGACTTGCTGGCCCCCACCACAGCACGTGCTCTCCATGAAGGAGAACCCGCTTTCTTAAACCAAGGTACCACTGCATATATGTGTGTGTGTTCTTATATATGTTCAATATGTGGCCTTCTGGAATGCATGTTGCCCAGGTTTAGGGAAGAGGTAGTCCAAAATGTCAAAGGGGAATGCAGTAATTAGGGCAAGGCCAGCTGATGGCATTTTGCTACCTGAGGCAGACCAGAAAACGGCACATTTTCCACAAACCAAGGTGCACCGCTATAGTACCGGACCCTCTTATTGTGGAACCTGAGGCGAGAAAAATGTGCTTCTTCCCTTCCCTGGCATTATAAATATAACAACAATAAATTAAATGATTAGCCCTGCTGTTGTCAGACCAAAGTCCTTAATCAAAAGTGTTATCGTAAAGTAAGGGGTCATTAGCTTACTGAAGATTAGATTATGGAAACAACAAACGTTCCGACAAGGCATGGGTGTCGAAATTCAGCAACGCTTTGCCTTCTAAATAGCCACTTAATTTGACACCCTAAGGTGTGTGCTCCCAACTCGGACTCGAATGGTTGCTCTGAGTTTTAACCACAGGTTTGATCTTGCAAGCACATGGATGCTGAGCACTTTTTTATTCCTAGTAGCATGAGGTGAAAGCGAAAGCAGAAACTCTTATCCCAAGTTTCTAAAGCGGCAGACAAAATGGCTGTTACGTTTCACAAAGCACTTGGAGAGAGGGTGCTTTGTAAATATGTAGCTGTCATTTGGGCCCCAAAACCTTAGTGTCTGTATTGGGGTTTTTTGTTTTTTTAATGACAGAAAATTGTAGAAAAATGAGATTTTGTAGCAACCTTTTGTGTAGGATGCCAGACTGAAATGTATCTTTTTAAAAAGTGTGACTGGTAATACCGCAGATGTTTTGCATTCAGGGGCTGGTGAGGCTGGCTCCCATCAAGGATGCAGGCCCAGAGGGGTGCAAAAATTGCACCTCTCTACTCTGCCGAAGAAGAAGAAGAAGAAGAAGAAGAAGAAGAAGAAGAAGAAGAAGAAGAAGAAGAAGAAGAAGAAGAAGTTTGGATTTGATATCCCGCTTTATCACTACCCAAAGGAGTCTCAAAGCGGCTAACATTCTCCTTTCCCTTCCTCCCCCACAACAAACACTCTGTGAGGTGAGTGGGGCTGAGAGACTTCAGAGAAGTGTGACTAGCCCAAGGTCACCCAGCAGCTGCATGTGGAGGAGCGGAGATGCAAACCCGGTTCACCAGATTACGAGTCTACCGGTCTTAACCACTACACCACACTAGCTCAGAGTGGCTAGGAACCCACCTGCCCACCCAAGCGCTCACTGGGCTTGTCTTCTGCTGCTCTGGGTAGCCAGGAGAGGCATGCAGCCCTCTCTGGGGGCCTCGGTGGAGGAATTGAGCCACTGGAATGGGACACTGCCACAGCCCTGTGGGGGGCCTTCCCCAATCAGCTGGGGGTGATATTAGAAGTGTGACTGGATCACCTAGTGGGGCTCAGAGTAAAGAAAGGCAAGAGAGCGCAGGCAAGAGTTGCAAGAGGATGAAAAGGAAGGGAGGGAGGAAGGTGGCAGAAGGGAAGGCAGACAGATAGAGCGATGGCAGAGGAGGGGAGACAGAGCATAGCAGACCCAACACCGATGGGAGGAAGTCACTGGTGAAGGGGGCAAAAAGCTAATTTCTGCTACATGGTCTCCATACCCTGCAACATTTATCCGATGAAAATAGGGATGCCCCATTCCATAATGATAATCTTACTATTTTACTATACCCCACACATCTTACTGGGTTGCCCCAGCCGCTCTGGGTAGCTCCCAACATATATTAAAAACATAAACATTAAACATTTTTTTAAAAAAACCCTTCCCTATACAGGATTGCCTTTAGATGGCTCAGGGGTCAGATAAGTCCATACCCTCAAACATTTCTCCAATGAAAATAGGGACATCCTCAGGAAAACTGGGACATTCTGAGATCAGACCAGAAACAGGCATGGCTTCCCTAAATCAGAGACATCCCTGGGAAATAGGGACCCTTGGAAGGTCTGGGTCTCTCTCAGCTTTGGGGGTACCGATACAGCTCCTTGCCAAGGGCCCAAGGGAGCCTAGGTACACCTATGTTTGCTTTAGCACCTCAGGGTGCTCTGTGGCCTCAAGGAAAGATACTCAGAGTGGAGAACAATTTTCTATCCATCTCATTATGTGAAGGCTGCAAATTATTCTGTAATTTTAACTACTGTTGGACCTAACACCTAACAGCAAGAGATTTTAATGCCGAATGTTTAATGCTAGAAAGGGGGGTGGGGGACAGCAAAGGTTTTTTAAAAAACAAGGTGGGCATGTACAAATCTTCACTTGCTGTCATCAAGTGAAGTAATGATGGGTGTATATATATGGGAATTCCCCTGTATCAATGCGACTGCCCCCAGAAGCTTCTGAGACGGTTGTCACAACCAACATCACTTGAAGGTCGCTGATGGAACTTTTTTGATGGGCACTGTCGAATGGTCTAACCATCAGTGGCATAGGAAAGAATAAAATAAAAAATAAAATAAAATTTCCTTCCAGTAGCACCTTAGAGACCAACACGAAAGCTCATACCAAGAACAAACTTAGTTGGTCTCTAAGGTGCTACTGGAAGGATTTTTTTTATTTTTTATTTTGTTTTGACTATGGCAGACCAACACGGCTACCTACATGTAATAGGAAAGAATAGTTTGCGGTGGTGCCGCGTAGCTCAGAAGTGGCATGGCTTAATTCAGCCTGTTTCAGAATGGGATAGCTTTGTTCATGATATTGTGTAACATAGTGACTACAAATGTCAAGTTCATTTGCCGTCCCTAAAATTCATGGATTTCCCCTGACATCACTGGTTTTAAGATTACGGCCCTGGTTTGTTCTCATAATCAAACTCTGCATGTAGAATTTTCTACAAAACCAACCTTGTTAATTTTTGTATTCCACATCCTCAGCAAAGTTTACAAATTGTTAAAGTTAAATTCAAGTTTACACATAATTAAAGTAACAGTTGTAAGCGCAAGTGCTCAGAGGAGCTGATAAAAAACAAAATAACACATTCGTAGTGAGTGACTGAGCAAAAAGGTATTGATTTACTTAATTTTAAATAGTTCTTAGATCAAGGATAAAAAGTGGACCCGAATAATTTTTTTGAACCAGGTGACATTTATTAGATAACTTTTCTGTTGCAGGCCATCCAGTCTTAAGTGGCTTTTTAACTGAAGAGCCAAATTGTTGAAAAGTAATCACCTTGACATCTGATACACGTTGGTGTAATTCCACTGGTGATAAAGGAATTGTTGCCAATCTGTCACAGCAAAGCAAGTGCATCAAGTGGCTGCTCTAAACGACAAACAGTTATACCAATGCACAATAGTTATAATTTTATTTTATTTTTATTTTTTTGCTGTGGGACAAATGTGCCTCATCATTTTCCTTTTGAGGTAATTTTATAGTACTAAAAACTAAGAATCAAAAGCATTTTTTGTATGATTTTGGGTTTTTGTTTTTTTGGGTGAAAGGGCAGGAGGGATGTTGGTTTGTTGTTGCTTTTATGATTTCGTAGTAGCAAAGGACCGCAATACCTCAAGGACCGCCTCTTTCCATATGAACCTACCCAGACGCTGACATCATCTTCTGAGGCCCTCCTTCATATGCCCCCTGCTTGAGAGGTCCGGAGGCTGGCAACACGAGAACGGGGCCTTTTCTGCAGTGACTCCCTGTCTGTGGAATTCTCTCTCCAGGGAGGTTTGCCTGGCACCTTCATTATACACCTTTAGGAGTCAGGCAAAAATGTTCCTATTTAAACCAGGCCTTTGGTTGGTTGACATCCTATGCCCTTTTAAAATGTGTTGGGGGCATTATTGGGTTGTTTTTGTTTGTGTTTTGATTATGTATTTTGTGGTTTTGTATTCTGATTTTTTCCCCCTGTGAACCCCCTGGGACCTAAGGGCATAAGGCGCTATACACTTTACTTACTTACTTACTTACTTACTTACTTACTTACTTACTTCCATGATCACTGCAGATGGTGACAGCAGTCACGAAATTAGAAGACGCCTGCTTCTTGGGAGAAAAGCAATGACAAACCTAGACAGCATCTTAAAAAGCAAAGACATCACCTTGCCGACAAAGGTCCATATATAGTTGAAGCTATGGTTTTCCCAGTAGTAATGTACGGAAGTGAGAGCTGGACCATAAAGAAGGCTGATCGCCGAAGAATTGATGCTTTTGAATTATGGTGCTGGAGGAGACTCTTGAGAGTCCCATGGACTGCAAGAAGATCAAACCTATCCATTCTCAAAGAAATCAGCCCTGAGTGCTCACTAGAAGGACAGATCCTGAAGCTGAGGCTCCAGTACTTTGGCCACCTCATGAGAAGAGAAGACTCCCTAGAAAAGACCCTGATGTTGGGAAAGATGGAGGGCACAAGGAGAAGGGGACGACAGAGGATGAGATGGTTGGACAGTGTTCTCGAAGCTACCAACATGAGTTTGGCCAAACTGCGAGAGGCAGTGAAGGATAGGGGTGCCTGGCGTGCTCTGGTCCATGGGGTCACGAAGAGTCGGACACGACTGAACAACAACAAATTACTTACTTACTTAATAATATATAATTATTAAGTAATAATGGTGTTGTTGTTGTTGATGATGATGGCAAAATCAAGCAGACAAACATTAGTTGAACTACAAAAAGAAAACTAGGGAAAGTTAGGACAGGGGAACTAAGAGAAATAAGTGACGGATGCAGCTGAACAATACATTGTCAGTTTCAATCTGCTGTGCTGACCTTTAAAAAATAATAATCACAACTGACATTGATTTTCCACCATGGAATACCCTGCTAAATTAATTTAGAACGATAGGATTTCCCATTCCCCACCTAAGGATTTCCTGATTATCTAGCAATTCTATTGTAGTCACAGAAGGAGGAATGGGAATGGCTGCATTAACCACATGACCTGAGTACTGCTTTCCAAAATTAGATGTCATGTTTTGCTTCCAATGTGTTACATGGCTTTCAACCATATTACTTATAACTGTACTACTCTGGTGTAAATAGGCTGTGGGTGGGAGATATGGACTTTGCTTCGTTCAGGCGGGGCACTAGTGATGCACAGTTCAGGGCTCTTTTTCCCACTACAAATGCGTTATCAGCCTCTCATAACTGTCAACTTTCTTCCTGTGTCTCTTTTTGCTGCCACAGCCAATTCTGTTTTTAACAACACCAGGCAGAAACCCAAAAGGTGCCGTTTTTCTCGAAACGGTGTGGAGGGAGGAGCTGTCTTCCCGTCACAGAACTCTTACATTTTCAGGACAGACAGATGCACAAACATGCAAATTGTATACCATAAGGTTTGCACAATACGTTTTTCTTCATGCAATCGTATGAGCAACAGCAGGCAGGATAAATGCTTGTGTCCATAGCTGATTTATAAAAGCTATTGTTAATTTATAAAAGGAAGCTTAAAAACTTGGCATGCAAGCTGCAGTATTTTCTGGGGTGGGGGGAACCTCTGATCCACTTTTTTTTAGCCTTTAGGTGTGGATTTCCCTTTGACCCTCACCCCCCCCTCACACACACACCCCTCCATGTTACAATGTATTTTTAAGGATCAGAAGCAAATCCCTTGCCTGGAGAAGGTCTCTGGCTTCAGTCTCTGGCAACTGCAAAGTGGTTTAACAATTGGTCTCCCCTTCCCATGGGAAATTGGGGGTCTCCAAACAACTCCCATAATTCTCTGGGGGAAGACATGATGGTTTAAAGTACTTTGGAGAGACACACTAACCAGATAAGCCCCTAGGGGTCAGTACAACTGTAGTAAAATTAACCTATGGCATTCCACTATGGGGCTCTACAAATCAGCTGCAGCTAGCAAATGCAAAACCTTTCCCAAAGAGCTCTTGAAGTTGTACCTGCTTCTTCGATGGGCAAAGCTCTCGCTGATGTGTGTGTGTGTGTGTGTGTGTGTGTGTGTGTAATTTTATTATTAAAATTTCTGTTTTACAATTTAAAATATTCATTTTAACATCCTTAAAATACCAATGACTTTCCTTCTGCTCTTTCCATGGTTCATATCATATATCCCTGCATATTTTACAAAAACTAAACCATTATTGCATCCATCAAAACTTATTTACACTGTTGAATTTATCTTAATGCTGCCAACGGTTTCATGTGTACACAGTTTCCCCCCATATATTCAATAAACATTCCCCAATCTTCTCTGATCTTCTTGTTCTCTTATTCTATAAGTTAAGTCTGCAAGCTGTGCAAATTCTGTCAGCTTAAGTTGCCGTTCATCATTAGTTGGGACCTTGCTCGTTTTTCCATTTTGAGGCTAACAAAATACGCAGACCAGCTCTCCCTGATTTCTGATGCATACCAGCAACAGATCTGAGAGGTTGCTGAGGTGAAAATGAAGCCTCTGGGATTATTGTGACCCTGGGAAGAGCACGTGAATGACCTTGGATGGGAGGTAAGCCTAAGGGCAACTCAGAATGAACAACAGAGACAAAGGCTGCGTTGTACGGCAGGTCTGCAGAAGAGAAAACAGAAAACCATTATTAACATGGAAGCAGAATTGATTGGCAGGTGCCAACGGCACGCAGAGAGAGAGGTGCAGCAGCTACCAAAGAGAGACAGGTCCACCGCTGTCAGCTCACAGCAGTGCCCACCTTCCATTGTAAGGAGGGGACAAAGATTTCATCAACCCAGCAACTTCCCTGTTTTCTTTAATCTTCTGGCCAGTGTTGTTTATTCTTGCAATTTGGCCTCTCGCCTGCAGGCAACAGCAGCTAATGCCCAGGAGGAAAAATGGGACACTGATTCTCTCTGGCAAAAAAAAAAAAGGTGAGAGGGATAACAGCAGGCCTCTCTTGCCCTGCTTGGGGAAGGAGATGGGAGGGTTCTAGGACCCTGCCAGAGCCCTCACACTTTCTTCCCGAAGCCAGGTGCCTCCTTACCTGCCTTTGGGAAGGCAGCACAAGGACTGAGGGGGACACCAAATTTTGGGCTCACCCAGGGTGCCATAGGACCCAAGTCCGCCACAGTGGGGGGAGAAGAGCCTTGAGCTCCTAGGAGGAAAAATGGGACACACACACACGTTATTTATTGAACTACCTGTTAGACACCACCCCTTATATATAAACCACCCATTAACAATGTCCTCTGCGCAGAACACCCAAAATTGAAAGGAATACAGTACAGTGACATACCCGCCAACATTTCTCCAATGAAAATAGGGACATCACATTCCATAAGGATAATTTTGCTATTTATGCCCACTCTGGACAGCTTCCAACATATATAAAAATATTAAAAAAAACTATAAAAAAATCCCTATACAGGATTGCATTCAGATGGTTGTGTGTGTGTGTGTGTGTGTGTGTGCTGGATAACTCCATACCCTCCAACATTTCTCCAATGAAATAGGGACATCCTAAGTAAAAGTGGGGCATTCCAGGATCAAACCAGAACCTGGGACAGCTTTTCAAAACCAGGGGATGTCCCTGGAAAGTAGGGACACTTGGAGGTTCTGCAGTAAATAACAATCAAAACTAAAATCAGTTTAATTAATTGCATATGATGGATGAACTTAGAATCATAGAATTGGAAAGGACCATGACAGTTATCTAGTCCAACCCCCTGCAATGCGGGAATCTTTTGCCCAACATGGGGCTTGAACCTACAGCCCTGAGATTAAGAGTCTCGTGCTCTACTGACTGAGCCATTGACCCGATGATGCAATACAATTAACCAAAACAGTGCAAACAACATTAGTATAAACATTAAATAAAGCGGTCTCCTGCCATCACATTGTTGTGACAGTCAACAAATGAATCCCAGAGTACCGTTTGTGAAACTACCTGCGAAAATTCAGATCACTTACGTAATCTTTTTATGACGAAAAAGCTGCAATGAGTTGTATTTACATACCGTTTACAACGAATTGTCACGAGTAGTCAATATGGGAGGTCAGTACAATCGTCTCGACCTCCACAACTGGAGTTGTTTTGCAAAGGATGTTTACAGACTCCGTGCTGCTTTGGAGATGATTGGACTATAATCACAGACAAAATAAAGTTTAAACAAAATAAAAAATTCCTTCCAGTAGCACCTTAGAGACCAACTAAGTTTGTTCATACCAAGAACAAATGAATCCCAGAGTACCGTTGTGCTACTCTAAGGTGCTACAGGAAGGAATTTTTTATTTTTTATTTTGTTTTGACTATAGCAGACCAACACGGCTACCTACCTGTAAATGAAAAGAAAGTTTGTACATGCAGTATTAAATTTGGTGTATGGTTTCACTCGCTTAAAAACTATGTGGCGAAATATTCCCATGGAAGCCAGCAATACTTTGGCTTAACATATGGATGAAAAGAGGCATCACTAGAGCAATAGGATGTTTTCCTATTTTTATTCTTGAAGTAACTCTAACCAGTTCCCGGGAGTTTTGATGCCCCTGGGATACAGATTACCCTGAACCAGATCAGCTCTGCGGAGATTGCTCCATTCCAACCACGATTAAACGATCCTTTCCGTAAAACCCTTAGATGTAGAGAAGCCCCCTCAAGGAACGGACTTGGCAATCCTATTCCAAATAACCCCGTTGCCAAATGTCAGAATTGGTCAGGTCGTTTCTGGATATTAAGATCTTAATATTATTATTATTTTTTACTAAGAGTGCAGTCAGAAATATTTGGACCCAACCCAACCCAAATCATTTCATGTACTTTTCATATGCAGCTGAAATAATATAGTAAGTACATTTTAAGGAATTGTGCTCTTAAAAAGGGAGCTAATTCAGCCTTTTAAAAGTTTCTTGTGGGAGTGGCTGGTTTGTTCGGGTTTTTTTACAAATTTTTTGGCGTTCTCATTTTGTATTTTTATGTTGTGAACCAGCCTGTGATGTTCAGATGAAGGGCAGAATACAAATTTAATACATAATAATAAAAACTGGAGGGAATCAGTTAGAGCCATTCATATGTGTAGCATGTAGGCCTCTGATTTTTACAGGAATTTGAAATCTTTTAAGATTTCAATAGATGCAATATTACAGTTAGAAATGTATTATGTAAAAACAGGGTGGGGAATCTGTGGCCCTACCAATCTTGTTGCCATATAATTCCCATCATCCCTTATAATTTATTTAATTAGCATTTGCTGTTTGTTAAATTTATGTCCCACTTCCCCTCCCGAATGAGCCCAGAGCGCAAAACACAAAAAGTTAAAACAATACGATTTAAAATAAAATAAAAATGTATTTTTAACATTTAAAAACGATTTAAAGCATCTACGTAATGCTTACAGACAAGCAAAAGCATCTGAAACCATTTAAAAACCACTGGCTCTGCAGGCTGCAGCTAATATAAAATTAGCCAATCTCTCCACATACATTGAAATAAAATGTGGTCTTTAAATCTAGAAATTGCTGTAAAATTTATGTTTTGAAGGAATACCAATCTGAAGTTTTAAGTGCATGATTTTTAGATAATTATTTTTAGATTATAACTCTGAGGAAGGTTATGTCCCCAAATCTGCCCTATTTATTATCCTCTTCCAATTATAAGAAATGTTACACCAGCAGCACTCTTTTGTTCCGATAGTGTTTGCTGTGGCCGCAATCCCAGACCCCACAGTTTTGTTTTTTGAATGAGGGTTTCAAAATTTTAGCTGGAGAAGCATATAGTATATTTATTTAAAGTCCAGTGCTCTTTTGTGCTATAAAAGGGCAAGGAGTAAAAAAAAAGCAAACACGGTTTCCTTAATCACTGTCTACTGCTTAGAGACTCCAGAAATATTTCTTTGTTTCCTACTTAGTTGATGGACATCTGGTCAGCTGAAGGTTTCTTTAAAACAGTGAATCTTTTGTTAACAACCACTATGGTGTTCGAGGTGACTCAAGCAAAGAGCAAAACAAACGGAGAAAGTGATATGATATTCTTCTTGTTTGAAGAAAACAAAGACTCGGAAAGAGAGGACTTGGCATCTGTCCTAACTTTTGGGATAATCAATTTTTTTATTTCTTTCCCAAAGAAAGCTTCACCACTCACATAGTAATCTGAAGAGGTACTCTGGAGGAGGCAAAAGATCATTCAGGTTGGGGAGGAGAGACTAGCAAACTAAAACATGACACTGCTTCTCTGAAGCTGGGAACATTTTTCCTTATTCCCCTGGTCCAGTGGTCGGTTGTACAAAGTGCTGCTTTTGTTCTAAGTGGCCCATCACCAAGTTTCTTCTTGGATGCTCCTGGCTCTAGGCTGCAGGGTGATGTAGCTCTTATGGCATTTGGTTGTGATATCTATGGTATCTGGTTGCTGAAACTCATCTGCTCCTGGCCCCTGACTAAGGCCCAGATTCAGCATTCTCTGACTGCAAACACAACCGTCTTCTTCTTCTTCTTCTTCTTCTTCTTCTTCTTCTTCTTCTTCTTCTTCTTCTTCTTTGGCGGTCACTCTTAGCCAAGTAAGATTGTCTTCCATGAACAGTTTTAACAGTGAGTCCGTAAGTGACTGTGGAGGCCAATTCTGGATCCACATGTCCTTCCACAGTGGGGACATAGGTTTCCAGGTGGAAGTTGATCATGGTGAGGGTTTGCCAAGCTTGCCTTCCTCTTAGCACGTTTCTCTGTTTCATCCTGAGTTTGGGCGTCTTCAAAGATGATAATCAGGCATCCACACAACATGACCAGTCCAAGTTGATGTTGAAGAATCATTGCTTTGACACTGGTGATCTTTGCTTCTTCCAGTACACCGGCATTAGTTCAACAGTCTTCCAAAGTGATGTGTAAAAATTTTCGGAGAGACCGTTGATGGAATCTTTTGAGGAGTTGGAGATGCCATTTATAACTGGTTGATGTTTCACAAGCATACAGTAAGGTAGCACAATAGTTTTGTAAACAAGCATTTTGGTTTCCCTGCAAATGTCCTGGTCCTCAAACACTCTGCACTTCCATTGGGAGTAAGCTGCACTTGTAGAGCTCAGGCGATGCTGGATTTCAGCATCAATGTCAGCCCTTGTGGAAAGATAACTGCCCAGGTAGGAGGAGAGATCAACATTTTCCAAAGTTACACCATTGAGTTGGATTTGTGGTGTTGCAGAGGGGTTGTTTTGTGCTTGTTGGTGCAGCACTTTCATTATTTGGATGTTGAGCGATAGGCCAAGCTTTTCACAAGTTTCTGCAAAGATATTTAGGATAGTTTGGAGGTCACCCTCTGAGTGTACCAACACAACCCCTGGCATAACTCAGTCAGTAGAGCACGAGACTCTTAATCTCAGACTTGTGGGTGTGAGTCCCACGTTGGGCAAAAGATTCCTGCATTGCAGAGGTTTGGACCACATGACGCCTTCCAACTCTATAATTCTATGATGCTACAAGGGCTGTTGCACAAGCCTAAGAGTGTGAATAATGGTTGCGCAATATGCAATCTAGTGCAATAGTTGAAGCCTTATTTGTCCAGGGCAGGCTATTCTTACAGTACTTGAAGTCAAGAGAGTGTGTTTGTTCTGAATGGAAAACAAATAATCTCTTGTTGTTTTTAATGGCAAGCCTGTTTAATTTTTTTATTAATGGTTCTTTTTTCAAAACAGCCTCACTTTTTTTTCTAATGAAATCTTGCTTTAAAGAAAGAAAGTGTTGGTTTTCATTGATTGCTCTGAGGGCAATCAGGGGGGGAAATCTGAAGAGTCTATTTCAAGGATTCCCATGATACCCGCAAATACGCTGACCTAGGTTTTCCCCCCTGCTGATGGATGACACTGATCTGAAAACAAATGTAATTCAGAAGAATGGCAAGGACTACTGCATTTCCATTAACTGCTGACAGTACAATCCCATGCACAATTTACTTGCAAGTAAGTTTCACTGAACTTAGGAGGATGTACTGATCAATAAACACGTGCAGGCCTATTAGTTTCATTTCTGTTTCCTAATGGAAATTTTCCAAGACAAGAACCCTTGGATATTTTAAAAAATATTTCTTTGGTCTCAACAAATATACAAAAATATAATTCATTAATTGTAATTCAGCGTCCTGTCTTCTGTACCCAACCGAGATCAAGAAAGGGAGCGTATTTCTTCAGCAAAGCAGTTAACTAAAACCCTTTTGATATTCTTCTTCTTTGAACAGGGCTGGCGTCAGGAGTTGGCATGGCCCAGGCCACATTAGGGGCCCCACTGCCAATCCCTGGAGCCTCCTGGTTCTATTGCTGCTTCTCCTTGTTTATGCTGCCTGTTTACCTGCAAGCAATGAAATGAGATGATGGAGAAGAAAGAGCAATAACTTATTTTTATTTTATTTTATTTTATTATTTTGACAAAATAATAATCACAAATAAATAAGTATAAAAATATGCAATCCACCACCGAGACCATTCCATTGTAACTATCCAACCTCCCAAAATTTCAGCAGCTCTTACGATGGTTTGGCCACTTTCCATTTTAACAATACAAATACTACAAACAGCCTCCATATCTCCTCAAAACCATTTCTCCTGCGTATTCCCCGTCTTACCTTAATGGCACATGCTAATTTATCATTAATAGCTATATCCCACACCTCTTTATACCATTTGTCCATTTTATAAGAGCAGTAACTTATGCGTACTTTGTCCTCCGTCTCAAGAGCCAGCGTGTTGTAGTGGTTAAGAGCAGTGGACTCATAATCTGGTGAACCTGGTTCACTTCCCCACTCCTCCACATGCAGCTGCTGGGCGCATAGCTGTCAACTTTCCCCTTTTTGTGGGAAATTCCCCTATCCGTACTATACTGATATTCCCCTATAGTACTGATATGGGAATTTCCCGCAAAAAAAAGGGAAGGTTGACAGCTATGGCTGGGTGACCTTGGGCTAGTCACACTTCTCTGAAGTCTTTCAGCCTCACTCACCTCACAGAGTGTTTGTTGTGGGGAAGGAAGGGAAAGGAGATTGTTAGCAGCTTTGAGACCCCTTAAGGAGAGTGAAAGGTGGGATATCAAGTCCAAACTCCTCCTCCAACTCCTCCTCCTCCTCCTCTTCTTCTTCTTTGAGGTGCTTTGGACTGGTTACAGAGTCATAGAAAGGGTCCTGAGGATTATCTAGTCCAAACCCCTGAAATGCAGCTGTCCCTTATGGGGATCGAACCTGCAACCTTGGCATTATCAGCACCATGCTCTAACCAATTGCGCTACCAAGTCAAGGGCAAACAAATAGGCAGTGGCAATGGTATTGAGGAGGATAGGGCCCACTAAGTGCATCTTTCCCAAAGGCTCCCCCAAATCTAAAATGGGTAGTATCTTTAATGAACAAGGGATCCCATGTATACCTGAAGGAGCATCACCACCCCCATCATTCAGCCCAGACCCTGATGTCCAGCTCCGAGGGCCTTCTGGCGGTTCCCTCCCTATGAGAAGTGAGGTTACAGGGAATCAGGCAGAGGGGCTTCTCAGTAGTGGCGCCCGCCCTGTGGAACGCTCTCCCATCGGATGTCAAGGAAATAAACAACTATCTGACTTTTGGAAGACATCTGAAGGCATCCCTGTTTAGGGAAGTTTGTAATGTTTGATGTTTTACCATGTTTTTAATGTTCTGTTGGGAGCCGCCCAGAGTGGCTGGGTAAACCCAGCCAGATGGGTGGGGTATAAATAAATTGTTGTTGTTGTTGTTGTTGTTGTTGTTGTTGTTGTTGTTAATGCCACATACTGCTTCAGAGTTATCCATATATACCAAAACACAGGAAATAAGCACACAGAGTGAACCTACAGGTATGCTTGTTTTCTGAAACATGAGCCCCATTGTGTTCATGGTGTGCATAGGGCCATATCCTTAGAATAAGCATCACATTAAATTGAATGCCCTTAAAAAATGTGTTACTTAAAAAAAACTCCATAAAATGCAGCTGTAGAGGGCTGCCAAACTGCTTGTAGCAGCACTGGATGAAGAAGTGATTAACCTCACTGCTACATGGTATTTGATTATGTCCCACCCTCCAATTGCTGAGAAGAAGCCTTTCCCCTGATAGTGCTGGGCTGGGGGAGCATTACTTGGGGGGGGGGGGAGCCTTCTATTAGAAATAGCTGCAATGCTCCCCCAGCAATTGGAGGGTGGGACTTAGGTCAAATACCATGAGGCAAATAGCTGCAAACAATCTGGCAGTCCAAAAAGCTAAAATAAAATAAAATAATAAATAATAAATGAGGATATCCAGTCATTCTTCCACAGATTGTACAGTTTGCCCCTGAGACATACTGCCTATTTAGCTAATTGGACTGTGGATTGATCCCAAACTGTATTCTATTTTATTTTTTTAACCCATGCATTTTTATTTGCTATGCAATCAGCTTTCTTCAGAGTAAATAACTGCCTGGAACTTGTAAGTGAAACATTCAGTTGAAAAGCAAACATCTTAAGAGGAAAACTAGCAAAACAGGAAACTTGGCTGACAGCTTCAGGTTTTATCTGTCAGTTTTTTTCTGTGTGTAAATATCAGGAAGAAAAGGTGCTGCCACTATGTAAACTCTGTGGGACAGACCCAAGGGAAAATGAACATAAGCTAAGTTTAGTTCAGAGACTAAACGAAGAAGAAGATATTGAAAACTTCCTCTCTCGCTGGAAGAAAATATGGAATTCTATCAGACATGGTTGGCTGGCATCTGTCTCGGGAGACAGTGGAAGAGGGCACCTTTGAGGGTGAAGTCAACCCGTTGGAGAATAATAGCACCTGCTGTGGTTGTAGAGACAGATATGGGAGAGACATGTTTTGTGGCAGCTGGAGCAGATGAGGGATTGTCACATTCTTGAGCTCGCATTGAGCTGTGTGAGACACTCTGATCTAAAGCGGAATTTACCTTGCACTCTTCTTCAGCAATCACTCTTAGCCAAGTAAGACTGTCTTCCATAAACGCAGCCTTAACAGTGAGTCCGTAAGTGACTGGAGGCCAATTCTGGATCCACTTGTCCTTCCACAGTGGGGACATGGGTTTCCAGGTGGGAGTTGAACACAATGGGGGTTTCCCAAACATGCCTTCCTCTTAGCACGTTTCTCCATTTTGTCCTGAGTTCGAGCGTCTTCAAAGCCCATGACACCTTTGGTAAAGGATGTTCTCCAATTGGAGTGCTTGCAGACCAGTGCTTCCCAGTTGTTGGCGTTTATACTACATTTTTTTTAGATCTGCCTTGAGAGAGTCTTTGAACCTCTTTTGTTGACCACCAGTATTACACTTTCAATTTTAAAGTTCGGAATAGAGTAGTTGCTTTGGAAGACGATAATCAGGCATCCGCACAACATGACCAGACCAACGAAGTTGATGTTGAAGAATCGTTACTTCAGCACTGGTGATCTTTGCTTCTTCCAGTACACTGGCATTAGTTTGCCTGACTTCCCGTTGATAGAATCTTTCTAGGAATTGGAGATGGCATTTATAAGTGTACCTTGCACTACAATGTAGACCTACAAGAAGAGCCAGGAGCCAGTGCTGCTTACTATACAAGTGTTGACCAAGATCTGGGAGAGCAATGCTCAACTCTCACCCATGCCATAAACCCACTAAGTTGTCCCGATGGAGCTACTTTCCTATCCAAAGATTCTCATCTCTTGTCTCTGCCCTTAACAGAAGCCTGACACAAATAAATGTCGCTAGGGAAGTTCTTTTCTAGGCTGTAGGCGGTAAAGTTTCATCCACTTTATTTCTGCTTGCCAGACTGTGAATTAAAACAACAGCAGCACAATGCACACAAAAAACTTGCAGTCCGGGAGCAAAGGATTGTGGCTAAGGTTGGAGATCACCATTCAGTATTAATTCAAACCATTTATTTATTTATTTACAGAAGAGAATATTTGGAGAACTTTCTTCCCTCCCTCCACACAACTGTTGAATAATTCCCTCCCAGCATAGAATATTCAGTGAAATTCCCCTCCCATTTTGTCACCTGCAAATTGAGTGGACATTTTTCGGAGGCTATCTTTGTTCACCCTTGGAATTCTCCGGTGCCACTAAGAAGAAGAGAAGAAGAAGAGTTTGGATTTGATATCCCGCTTTATCACTACCCTAAGGAGTCTCAAAGCGGCTAACATTCTCCTTTCCCTTCCTCCCCCACAACAAACACTCTGTGAGGTGAGTGGGGCTGAGACTTCGAAGAAGTGTGACTAGCCCAAGGCCACCCAGCAGCTGCATGTGGAGGAGTGGAGACACGAACCCAGTTCCCCAGATTACGAGTCTACCGCTCTTAACCACTACACCACACTGGCTCTCACATACGTGGTAAGAAGCACATACCACATATGTGAGAGCCAGTGTGGCACTTACCTGGTAAAAAGAATAGTAATTCTCCATAGTTTAAACTTGAAAGACTATTGTTTCTTCCAGTGGTCACTTTCTATTCCTCTAGGAATTTGAACAATATGTCGTCGGAATATGTTACGCAACTAGCCAGACAGCAATGTTAACATGGTGCAGTAGAAGTAGTTCCTGGTAAGCTTTGTCTTTTTTTCTTCTTTTGGTATATAATTTTTATTTAATTTTCTGTTTTACAATTTAAAGTACTCGTTTTTACATCCTTAAATGACTTCCCATCTTCTCTTTCCGTGGTTCATTCTACATATCATAAATCCCTGCATATTTTACAAAAACTATACCATTCAGTATTCCATTATTACACCCATCAAAACTTTTTTACCCTGTTGAATTTATTTCCCATATATTCAATAAATGTAAGATTTTAATTGATTGTATCGATATGTGACTATCTGTTTAGCTCCATTCTATTGAGGGAGGGTTATGTTTTCCTTTTTTTCTTCAAAGTTCCTTCAGAGGTTTTTTAATTCTGTACAAATGTATTTTTTCTGACTGACAGTCGAATAAAAGAATGTATGTATGTATTCAATAAATGTTTTCCAATCTTCTCTAAACATATGTTCTTCTTGTTCTCTTATTCTATATGTTAAGTCTGCAAGCTGCGCATATTCTGTCAACTTAAGTTGCCATTCTTCTTTGGTTGGGACCTCGCTCATTTTTCATTTTTGGGCTAACAAAACACATGCTGGCAAGCTCATAATAATCCTTTAGCCTACAGAAGTTACCCATTGTCTTTTATATTGTTCTGATCTGCCCTGGGCTTATTTGTGATGAGGGACAGAATATAAACATCATCTTTTAAAAACCCATGTAATTCTCTGGGGAAAAAATCATATTCAACGTCTGTTTGCTTCTTAATGGTTTAAATTTCCATCAATATATGGTATATGATGTTTAAAAGGCCACTGACTTCACAGCTTTTATCTGTTTCTTGCAATACCATCTTGCCCTTTCTGGGTAGCTGGGAATGGCATGTTAGCATTACAATGACCCCGTGAATCCAGCAAGCCTGAGAAATCATGACTAGCTGAAGGCTATCTTCAGGAAAGCAGTTATGTGAATCTGAGTTTCCCCTATCTGAGTTCAACAATCACCGCTTCTGTGGAAAAGTAGCTAGAGGCACAATAGAAATATTAATGGGTTAATCTAGGGTTAATCTAGGGTTTAATCTAGAAAATATAGTTATGTATTCCTGGCAGTTAACGTTAAGTGCATATATTATAGTCCAAAGTAATAAAAGAAAGAAAAAGTAATTGCATCATTTAAGAATGACATTTCAAGTATTTGTGATTAGTTGCTTTACAACAAAAAATATCCCAAGAGGCATACAGCAATAAAAAATAATTAAGATGGCAATAAACATTTCAACAATAAAAACAGCTGGTAGTAAAATTGCTTCAACAAAAAACATAGCAGAGGTATAACTTTAAATTATTCAAAGACAACATTTGAACTAACAATGGGATATTAGCTCCGCCCAAGGCATGATGGAGAACAGCAACGACTGGGAAAAGATAGACATAATACTTTACAAGGACAGAAAGAAACATCACTGTTATGTACTGAGCTTGGATCCTAGAACAATAGGCAGGTAGGATCCTAGAATGGAACAACCTGATTGGCCTGCAGGAGAAGACCAATCAGGCTCCAGGAGGGAAGCAGAATCAGCCAATCACATGGGACCTATTGTGTAAATGATGTATATAAAGCCAGTGGTTTTTTTGGGGGGGGAATTCATTCACTGTTTTTACGAGCTGCAATAGAGAGCATGACATCACTGTGTGACTGAGAATATTTCAATCATGGACAGAATAATTGCTACACACAGGAAGAAAAAGGATACAGTTTGAATGCTTCACCTGTAGATTTATAAATCATTTAATGTGTCAATACGAATGGAAGTCGATAATATTGCAGTTGTTGTATAAGGGATTGCTATTTTGACTGGAGTGTAATTGAAATTAAGTAAATCATCAAACCATCAATTCTAGCACGCAGGGGGGGCACCTAAATTACATAATTTGGCATCTGAATGTTTGGTATTAGTTGTTGTATTATAATTTGGCAGTGTTACAATGAGGCTTTTATTGGATTCTTGTAATTGAAAACGAATAAAACATTATTATCAGAGACAACATTTTAACTGGTCACGACTTCCGGCGGCGACGCAATGGCGGAGCGGTCGTGGGTTGCCTCGGCTGCGAGGCGACCCAGCCCGTCCCGGGGGTTGGAGCCCCGCTACCGCTAAGCGGGGCTCCGATAGGGTGCGGGAAGAGCGTCCCGCACCCTGGGCTCCCCGGCTATGCCCACTATGGCTCCGAACCCTTCCCTCGCTCCCCCTGTAAAGGGGGAGTGGGGGTGAAGGGAAAACGGAGCCGGGCTTTAGGGGACAAGCCCCAACCGGGACGCGAAGCGGCGGTTGCCCCCGCGATGTGCGTTAACGTTCTACCTGTCAAAGTTGGAGTTTAAGAATCCCGGTGTCGTGAGTATTGGATTGGATCTGTTTTTGTGCCGTGTTGACGACCTGGGGGACATTTGGAAAGGGAGCCTGCCTCTTTCCCTTCGGGAGATAGAAAATAACCAGCTTAAGAGACTGCTGTTACAGCGATGGCAACAAAGTATTTAAAATTTGATAAGTGAGACTTATGGTTTTCCCCTTTGGGGATTAAACTGGTGGACAGTATCTCTTTTTAAAATTTTTGGTTGTTGCGCCCTGGATTCGGGGAAAATGGCCGTGAAAGACTTTGACTGAATGGAAAGTTACTGGCAAGATGGAGAAGTCTGAGAACCGAAACTGCAATTTGACACCTATGCCCGCTTCTGCCATGCTCGGCTTTGTTTTTGACTTGGTTACGAACTGTGAAATGACCCATGAAGAAAGGACTATTTTATTGAGACTGGAACTGCTCAACCGAAAATTGGAGATATTGAACTGTCATATGTCAAAAAAGTTATATCCCACAGAGGAGACTGTACAGGAAATGGCTGCATTGGAGGAGAGCCTTGGCACAGAACTGAAGGGGCTGATTGAACAACAGGATGATAAGGTATGGCTACTCCGGAGTAATGGATCGTCCCTTGGGGGTGGCAGACCCAGGACGGAGAAAATTGTTATAACTAACTCCCGAGGTGAGAGCTTGGGAGCGAAGGTGAGAACTTTATGTTTATATCTACAAATAAAAGAAGAATGTGATGATGAACCGGAGAGGCTGGGGGAAAAGGTGTGCACCCTGATGTTCTATGCAAGGACTACTTTGGACTTAGTCTGGATCTGTGGTTATGTAAAGAAAAAGGATACTTCGAGGAGCAGCTCTGGAGCAAGACGACCAAAGAAAATGGACAGAAGGGGGATAGGGTGAATGATATTAAGGTATAAAGGAAAAGAATGTATTATGGTAACCTGAAACCGGTGTGTCAAGACTTTAAGTTTTTAGAGAAAGAAAAGAGGTACTCTAAATTTTTGTTACTAACAGCAGTTATAGTGAATGAAGATATTTGTTATGATTTATTTTGAAAATAAAGGGATAAGAACCAGAATCTTGTCTGGAATTAATATTAAGTTATAACATGATCTGATCTATGTTAAGTTAAGAATGGGAAAATATTGTTTATTATGAAACAAGATTTGTTAAAAAGAAGCTTATGATTTTAATTTTTAGATATTTGGATTTTTTAAGATCAAGATGGTATAAGATGTTATTAAAGTAATATTTGGGATTGGAACCGAAGGTGAAAAGGCAGGGGAAGTCTGTACCAAGATTCGACCAAGAATTTTTTTTTTTTTTTTACAGCATAAGAAGAAGAATTATTGGTATTTGTGTATTTGTTTATTTTTAGTTGGGGGTGGGTTAATGTGGGTGTTATATTTGTATGTTGCTTGTTGTAAAACCAATAAATTCTTATAAAAAAAAACAAACATTTTAACTGGTCACAAATGAAGTTGCCTCCCGTGGAGGCTGTTTCACTGATAAGGGGGGCACAATGGAAAAGCCCCTGTCCCCAAGAGCCATTTGGCTCACTCTAGAAGGCTGGGGTACCCATAAAAAGACCATAGAAAGTTACAGCAACTCTATATTCAACTGGGTCTAATTAAAGATTGAAAAGTCATGCAAATGGCAGCAGCCAAAGAGGCATCCTAAGACACTCCGCATTAAAATATAATTATTCTACTGAAACCGTACTCAAGTTTCTGGTATACCGTGCAATCTATGCTCAGAATGTCACTGACTTCCACGGGATCAGCTCCCAGGTAAACATGCCGAGAACTGCAAACTTAACAAAAGTTTAAAAAATATATATGGAGGACCAGTGGCGCCGTCGTGGCAGGAATCGGAGCGCCACAAAGCAGAAGAAGCAGGAGAGGCCACAAATGCAGCTAAGTAGTGGCTGGAGCCTCAGCGCGCCTCAAAGTTGGGTGGGGGGTATGCCTGTTATAAGAATTTTAAGGTCTCAAATACAGAATAAATATTCATAAATGCACACATGTCTACATATATGAACCATGTGTCTGAAATAGTATGGGAGAGCAATCCTGGAGCCGTTTTGACTCTCTCAATGACCTCAGATATTCCTCTGCAGTAAGGGAGGCAAATAGGGATAGCCTTCCCATTGTCTTTTTGCTTGCAAATCCTGTCTTAAGGGCATGTTTGTGTATGAATAGGGCGAGCCTGTGACCTGGATTCAGGAACTAAAGTATTAACCATCACGAAAGAATGGCCAGGCTGCCCAGGTAATGCAATCAGTGGCCATTATCAGGTATCCTGGCAAACAGGATTTCTGCTGTAGACCGCCTCCTTCTGTGATGTATGTATGATGTTTCAGGGGGGTGGTCTTGGGCTACAGGGTGGGCAACTTCAAAAGTCTATATAAGGGCTTGTGCACCATTGTTCAGGGTTCTCCTCCTTCCTGCGTGTGGTGAGTGGGGACCCTGTTGCAAAAGTTCCTTACTAGCTGCTTTGATTCTCAATATACTCTGGTTGACCTCTGTTACTTTCTCATACCAATAGGGAACCTTAGAAGGACTCTATACAAGCTCTGGAATACCCCATAAGGGAAAAGAAGCAGGTGTTTTTTTCCCTTATAACAGCCTACCTTTGAATGGGGTTACCTGAAAGAAATGGGGACTTGGAATTCCTATAATTCTAACTATGGTGGTCATAAATGATGAAGATTCCATAATAATAATAATAATAATAATAATAATAATAATAATAATAATAATAATAATAAATTTATACCCCGCCCATCTGACTGGTTTTCCCCAGCCACTCTGGGCGGCTTCCAACAGAACGTTAAAATACAACCATCTATTAAACATTAAAAGCTTCCCTAAACAGGGCTGCTTTCAGATGTCTGGTAGTTGGTTTTCTCTTTGACATCTGGTGGGAGGGTGTTCCACAGGGCGGGTGCCACTACCGAGAAGGCCCTCTGCCTGGTTCCCTGTAACTTAGCTTCTTGCAGCGAGGGAACCGCCAGAAGGCCCTCAGCACTGGACCTCAGTGTCCGGGCAGAACGATGGGGGTGGAGACGCTCCTTCAGGTATACTGGACCGAGGCCGTTTAGGGCTTTAAAGGTAAGCACCAACACTTTGAACTGTGCCCAGAAACACACTGGGAGCCAATGTAGGTCTTTCAAGACCGGTGTTATGTGGTCTCCGCAGCCGCTCCCAGTCACCAGTCTAGCTGCCGCATTCTGGATTAGTTGTAGTTTCCGGGTCACCTTCAAAGGTAGCCCCGTAAAATGTTCGGGAACAAATAGTCACGCTGCTTGCTGGTATTGCTCAGACAAAAGTGGCCTTTGGAACAGTGACTTTCATTTGTGATGCTGCTACTGAGTCAAAATTGCACGATTCTCATTTGGGAAAACACTTGAACGCTTTCTAATCTTTTACCAGCTTTAATTAGATTTGAAGCACATGTTAGGCAAGCGCATGTGTACTTCATTGAATCAAACTCTTTCTGAAATGCCTATACAAACAGAGAGTGAGAAAGGTCATAACATCGTAGAAGTATTTCCCAGAAGCTAAAAATAAGGAAGCAGCGAGAGGGAACGATTCTGGGACCGGCTGAAGGGCCTAAGCTCAGAGTACCAAACTCACATTGGTTGGAGAAACAAATAGAGAGGAATGGGAAGGTTACTTTAGCTTTAAGAAACAGAAACATCTGCTGGAGTTATGAATGGGTTGTTGATTTAACTCACCAGCAACATCTGGGGAAGAAGCATTCCAACCAGATCTGCTCTGACCTTAACTAGATTGCATGATAGCAGACAGTGGAAATGTTTGTAGAGGAAGAAGGAGTCTCAGGTGACATGTTGGTATGGGGATAAGGGATATTTTGCTCTACGACAAAAGCATAAACAAGTCAAGGAGGCGCATCCTGCACTGCAGTTCCTCATTAGCAACAACAACGTTGGTGAAATAATTCTCATTATACATTTGGTTCCTCAGTCTTTCATACACTTCCTAAAAGTCTAAGAAAGTTTAGGGGTCCCCAAGACTCTGTTAAAAGGTGGAGAGAATTTTTACCTGCTTAAAAAGAGGAGGCTTTTTTGCTTTTATGTCTAGCATTTTGGAAATAACACTGAACTAAAATCAGAAAGACTATATAGAAACTACATATACCTGACATTTTATTTGTATGCTGCCTTTCCACAGTTAAAACCATGCTAAATGTGGTATATAGTGGGGGTGGTGGTGGTAAAATAAAATGACCCTGAAAGTAGCAAGGTTCCTGGTCGCTGTCCTTACCCAAAAGCGACGCCAAGGAGCACTACAAGCTAGCTAAGGCTTTGTATGCCATTTTATTTTATTGTATTTTATTGTTACTGTTGTGTTTTAGCGGCTGTTGTTCCCACTTGCACAAGTTGTTATCTATGTGTTTGTTTGTTTTTACTTGTATGGGCCTATGGCCGTAAATAAATAAATAAATAAATTCTAAAAAAATACATATACCGGACATTTTATTTGTATGCTGCCTTTCCACAGTTAAAACCATGCTAAATGTGGTATATAGTGGGGGGGGGGGGGTAAAATAAAATGAGATGATGGTACTCATATCTTCATAAAAGTGCCATGGGTGACAGCCAAAAATAAGTGAGAACAGTTATTAAAAAAAGAAGAAGAAGAAGACAGATTCTTAAAATCCTAAATATTTCTGGCCAGTTCTAGCCGTGTCTGATTATTGCTTGGTATGTGCAAATGGACACAAAAAGTATATTCCTAGACAAACAACATTGAATGATGTTATGTTGTTACTGTTCTGCTGTTTATAATTGCCCCAAAAGTTACTACTTGGTAGAAATACTCATCTGACCATGGCTGATGGGGATTATTATTTCCTCTGAGACCGAAGCTCACCAAACCAGACCTCAGGCTACTTTTATACGTGGCTTAATTATCACATTCCCAAAGGTTCTTCTCTGTATCATGCTGATCAACACAGCCTCCTAGAAGTATTTGTAGTACATGTTTCAGATTTCTGGAAGATAGGGAAAGACACCTCTTTAAGATCTCCTGATAGCCTTTTGATACCATTGCCCTTCTGGAATGGCTCTCTGGGTTGGAGTCAGAGGCATGGTCTTATGATAGCTCCAGGGTGGGTTTATATGAAGCTGCAGGCAGTAGTCATTTGAGGGCTGTGCCATCAGTATGCCATAAGATGATGGTGATGGTGATTTTACATGCCACCCATCTGACTGGGTTTCATGCTCTGCTGACTGAACGATCCCAGCTCAGCTTCTGCTATAACCGTACATATGCTAGAGATCTCTGTTAGAAGATCCATAGCTGGGATATTGCATGGAGAACTGCCTGTAAACTTTGCCGGCAAATAACCTCCTGGATCTGACTAGTAGAAGACCTTCATTCAGCTGTAGTGTTCAGGAGACAGATTTGTATGACAGGCTGAAAAACACTGCAGTGATGCAAGACTCCTGTCATATGTTTTAGACTTTTCGGAAAAGTAAATTTAGGAATCAATGACATCATTGCCGAGATTTCTAATCTTGACACAATGTACTTTGAGCATCTGACAGAACAATCAGTAATTCTGCGAAGAAAACCCTTTGAAGGCAACAGAAAGAAGGGGGAAGTTTTAATCTCTAGTGATTAACGCAAAACATAATGGAAGGAAAGGCCGCTGAAGGTTTACATTCCTGGATGTGATGATGCACCCATTGTTATTAGCTCTGTGCATATTATTTTAATGTTCTTATTTGTGACTTTTTCTCGCATTTTTTTTTGTAATGCTGAGCTTGTAAACCACCTTACAAACAAGAACGATGAGCGAGAAGAGTTTTAAAGTAAATAACTATGAAAACATACAAATTTTCTGTACAGCTCTACAATCTGTTCAGGGTCACATATTTTTAACTCCCTCTTGCATCTTTCATTGACCTCATTTATGACATTTCACTCTCTCTGAACATGGTTTAAACTCGGGAGGATAGCTGCAGATCTTGGCTACAATCTTGCAATGTAGAGGTTGGAGTACAATTAGGTATTCTCATAGCTATCAATGAAGCCCATGCCATCTCTCCATCTTAATATAAAGCAGCATGCATGAGCAGCTAACTAAGGCATTTCACTCCTACATTTGGGACACACACACCCCAGGCTCTTCATAGTAGTAGCAGCAGTAGGCACCACTTTATTTATTTATTTAATCAATTTATAGACTGCTTGATATTAAAAAAACTCTAAGAGGTTTACAAAATAAAAACTACAATCTCACAAGGCTAGAATACAAATAAAATAAAAATACATGGGGTGGTAATCAACTAAGTTTTACTCAGTTGAAATTATTATTGAAATTATCGAACCTAACATATCGTCAGGATCACAGACCCTCCAAGTTTCCCTATTTCCCAGATTTACAGAAGCCATCCCGATTTCTGATAGGATCCCAGAATGTCCCGCTTTTCCTTAAAGGTAAAGGGACCCCTGACCATTAGGCCCAGTCGTGGACGACTCTAGGGTTGCGGCACTCATCACGCTTTATTAGCCGAGGGAGCCGGCGTACAGCTTCCGGGTCATGTGGCCAGCATGACTAAACCACTTCTGGCAAACCAGAGCAGCGCACGGAAATGCCATTTACCTTCCCGCCGGAGCGGTACCTATTTATCTACTTGCACTTTGACGTGCTTTCGAACTGCTAGGTTGGCAGGAGCAGGGACCGAGCAACGGGAGCTCACCCTGTCACGGGGATTTGAACCGCCAACCTTCTGATTGGCAAGCCAAGGCTCAGTGGTTTAGACCACAGTGCCACCTGCGTCCCCCACTTTTCCTAAAGACGTCTCTATTTTCATCAGAAAAATGTTGGAGGATATGGAGTTATTTGACCCCTGAGCCAAGAAGATAAGTAACTATATGACCTTTAGAAGATATTTGAAGTCAGCCCTGCATAGGGAAGGTTTTTTTTTTAATGTTTAATGTTTTATTATGTTTTTATATATGTTGGAAGCCGCCTAAAGTGGCTGGGGCAACCCAATCAGATGGGCAGGGTATAATAATAATAATAATAATAATAATAATAATAATAATAATAGGGTGTCCCTATTTTCATCAGAGAAATGTTGGAGGTACATTTCAATTTGTCTGCATTCTTGAATGAATACCACCAAAAAATAAAAATAAAAATCCAGCGTCAAAATACTGACGTATAGTCTAAAAACTAACAGTCGGAAAATGCCTGAACAAACAAACAAGCATTTAAAAGGCATATAAAAGATGTCATAAATATCAAAGATGTGATAAATATCAAAGAGGATTTGCCACTTAATGCCCCCAAGCTGAGGACAAACGTATCTCGTGTTGGCATTCCTAGACTGGTGTGCTTTTCCATGCACATAAAACAACCAGAGCATGGAGAGATTTTAGTGTATGAATCTTTATAAAACACCACCTACTTGTAATTGCATCATAATGTGGTAATTTAACATTTACAATGTCCAGAGAGCCAGTGTGGTGTAGTGGTTAAGAGCGGCAGACTCGTAATCTGGGGAACCGGGTTCACGTCCCCGCTCCTCCACATGCAGCTGCTGGGTGACCTTGGGCTAGTCACACTTCTCTGAAGTCTCTCAGCCCCACTCACCTCACAGAGTGTTTGTTGTGGGGGAGGAAGGGAAAGGAGAATGTTAGCCGCTTTGAGACTCCTTCGGGTAGTGATAAAGCGGGATATCAAATCCAAACTCTTCTTCTTCTTCTTCTTCTTCAGATTAAAACCTAGCAAGTCCAAGAACTGGGTGAATTCACCAAACCTTTTTTTAAACTTGATTTTTTATTAAAGCTTAAAACAACAACAACAATAACAACAACAACAAGCATGCATAAATAAACATCAAATATCAAGCATTTTTAAAACATAAAAATTAAACGAAAATGAAGGAGAAAAGAAAGGAGAAAACGTCCAATTCTTACTTCATAATAACATTCAACTCATCTACTTTCCATAAACCAACCTCTTTTCCCCCAGTCTTCAAACCACGATACCACAAGTTCATTTTCCTTAATGTGCAGAAAGTCCGTAAGGGGATGAATTCACCCAACTTTGAGATGTGCATGCATTCTCGGAGCACTCCTTCTTGAAAATCAAATGTTTTAGCTGTGTGCAAAAAGCTTCTGCGGCATATTAGAAGAGGATTATATATTTGGATCCCTTTCCAATTATGTAAGGAGCCATTTGGCAACCTGGATTGACAGGCAAACTGTGGGCGATTATTGTAACTGAAGAACGAACTGTTCAATGACAAATCATCTTGTTTGCTTATTTATGCTTGCCTGGGAAACTTCAGCCATGAACTGCTCACTTGGACATTTATTTCCTTTGATCTCTCCTCCACCTTCCAAACCTCTTTGAAAAGTAAATTTATGATAAGCACAAGAATGTGTTTTTAAAAATCAACCTGTGTTTCCTGATTTGGTTCATTGAGGGGCCTGGAGGTGTGTCACAGGGGACATAAATCATCATAAGGATTGGCTATATTGACACTGTGTGCTAAGTGATTACATTTTTTTTTTTCAGTTTAAAGACCATAAAGCTATGGGAAAAGCAACACAGGGGCAGCTTTGTTAAACATCAGAATGACAGCACAAATGATCATAAGATGACTGAATTATATCCTGTAAGTGCTTTCCTATTATCTAAATGACTTTGAGGAATGGAAGATAGTGGAATCCCACATTCCTTACTTAAGCAAAATACCTGTTAAGTGTAGTTCCTATTGCTGCTGGGCAGTGCACTAAACAGAACTGTGTTCGAGACAATACTTTTATTCTAATAATTACAAAATGCCGAGGTGACTTCCTGTGTAGTCAGTCAGCAGCTTTAGGAGAAGACTCTAATATTTTCCATTCTTTTCCTTGGAACCCTGCAGTCTATACCTCCAAAACTTGCAAGACTCACCCACCTGGGAGCTAACTTGGTATGTATCACTGACACCTGGGCAGGTGAACCGCAAGGAGTAAGTCTCTCCCAGCAATGCTTGCCTGGGTATTTAGTGCAGCATCAACACAGGCTAGAACAGGGGTCAGCAACCTTTTTCAGCCGTGGGCCGGTCCACCGTCCCTCAGACCATGTGGTGGACCGGACTATATTTTGAAAGGGGGGAAAAAATGAACGAATTCCTATGCCCCACAAATAACCCAGAGATGCATTTAAAATAAAAGGACACATTCTACTCGTGTAAAAACACCAGTCAGGCCCCACAAATAACCCAGAGATGCATTTTAAATAAAATGACACATTTTACTCGTGTAAAAACACCAGGCAGGTCCCACAAATAACCCAGAGATGCATTTTAAATAAAAGGACACATTCTACTCGTGTAAAAACACCAGGCAGGCCCCACAAATAACCCAGAGATGCATTTTGAATTAAAGGACAAACACGCCAATTCCCGGACCATCCTCAGGCTGCATTGAGAAGGCGATTGGGCCACATCCAGCCCACAGGCCTTAGGTTGCCTACCTCTGGGCTAGAAGGCTGGGGAGTGGGGATTTGCTGCCATTTATATGAGTCCTGTCTTCCTCTCTGAGCCTCTGATCCAGATGGCTACCAATCTGGAGTGTTTGTACCTGGTTTGGGTCACTTGGGGATGCCACCCACCCTGCTGCCCAGCAGCCTCCCTGCCTGACCTGAAAGATGGTCTCGTTGGTGTGGAGGACTCCTGGGATGACAGACCTTATTTGTGGAAGGTCAGGACTTTGTGGTCTCAGTGACAATTATGGAGCTGCCCCAAAGTGCCATTGGTCCAACACATGAATTGGGACTACACCAGTTCCCAGTTAATTTCTGGGCTCAATTAAAAATCCTTCAAACTCTACAACTCCATGCTTCTGTGCTTCTAAACTCTTACATGGCTTGGGACCAGGCTACCTGAAAGACCACCTTTTCTCACATTTACCTCCTTGAACTTTAATGTCTTCACCTGAGATCTTGCTCTGGTTGCCCCTGCTGAAGTAAGCCATAGAACAACCCCAGAGAAAAGACACTCAAAAAATTTCTGCACGCAACCGCTGCAGCTAGAATAGTATATGTGAAAAATGGGAAGAAGAGATACCCACGAAGAAAATTTGGCAGAACAAATTGATAAAATATATAGAATCATGACCACACAACGAAGGAAGAAGGATGAGTTAAAGAGAAGAGAAGAGTGGAGATGTTTTGGAGGTTATTTTAGAGGGTATAATATACCATTTAACCTACAAGTAGGAGTTTACATAGGAGCAGCAGATAACATCAAAAGAGGAAGACTTGAAACAATAATGGGTGAAATATCAGGATATGCAGCAGATCAAGATTTCCCTAGAATGCCACAGTGAAATGGATTGGGAAGTCTTAGGGAAATAGATAAGTGATGGATACTGTATGATGTGTGTTTAAAAGCTGTTTAAATTCCATAAATAAAAGGATATTTATCATCTATCTATCTAAAGAAAAACCAGAGGGCCTTTTCAGTTGTGGCACCGCAGTTATGGAATCTTTGTGGTCTTTGATGTCAGGTTCACCCTTTTTGTTCAACTCACTTATGTATCCTAAGCTGTCCAGAGAAATACACATAATTGGACAACAACTGTCATGAAATAAATAAAATAAAATAAAATAAAGAGAGAGCAGGGACCATCAATACTTAGCTCCTGAGCAATGAACTCCCAGCTCACCTGGTCACAGTCTTCTGAACTACAGTGAGATGTCTAGTATTTCTGTTTAAATTGTAGAAATGATTTCTAAATGTGCTATACATATAAATAAGCACATGAAATTTTTATGCAATTTTATGCCCTTTTGCTTGCTCACTCTTTTGTTGATTAATAAATGGCCACCCCCTAGTTTCTATGCTTCTGTTAAAGGCTTTGGGGTAATTTTGCCGAGTAATAGCTACAAGGTCTAAGTAAATTGTGTGCTGAGTAAATACTTGATAGAGAGGAGTAAGGCAAGGCTTTTAACTGCACCCATCTCGTTGTCACACTGAGCTTTATTTAGTTACAGAAGACAGAAAATGTTAGGGCTGTTGTGCTCTCAGCAGACAAGGGCTGTTTAGACTTTGAGGTCTTACGCAGTCTCAAACTCTCGTGAACTAAGCACGTGAACTCACCCAGAATAGCCAGACAGCTTTAATTGCTGGTTTCTCAAGTGCACAACAGGTTCAAGGGTGAAATTCAATAATCAACTGTGCATGCTCTTTCCTTCGCTGCATAATGCAGATACAGATCGCAAAGCTGAAGCAAAGGGATTTTATGCACGGTGTCACATTTGCCATGACAAAACTTTCTAAAACGATGCACGCAGAGATAACACATGAGCATGGAACCACTAAAGCATGCTTGAACTCAATGCAATATTATATATAGTAAGTCAACTTATTTCCAGGTAAATGTGTGTTGAACTGTTGCCAGACTTGAACACTAAAAAGAGGAATTTTATTCATAAAAAAATTATTTTTAAAAATAATATTTTAAAAAAATTAAATATTTTATTTAAAATAATAATATTTTTAAAAATAAAAATTTCCATTTTAATAATCCAATAAAAACCCCATTAAAACATTCCAAATTATAAAACAATCAAAATAGCCAAATATAAAAGCCAAATTATATATCTTTGGGTGACTTCCCATGGTCTGAATTTCTCAGAGTGCTGATCATCAAATTTCAAATTGCATTTCTTAGTCAATAAACCATTTTGATGTTGATCCTTCATTTAATTTTCATTTATGTTTGCAACCACTGGTCTGTCCAACTTTCGCCTTCGTCAGAGGAATTTTATTCTTAACTTTCTGTAACTCTGCATAACAACAACTTGGCTAACAGGGTTCTTTGTTCCTTATAGGATGTTCCCAAGAAATGCCACCCCTATACTGCTTTCTGTTGATATTGCTGACCAATTAAAATTAATTTTAAAACTTCACAATGGCAGCTACATTGTTTGTGTGTCTTGTCACTTACAATTGCCCAAGGTTCTGGTATTCTGTGGCCCTGAAGGACCAGGTATGCAGCCTAGGAATCATTTTGGATTCACAGCTCTGCATGGAGCCGCAGGTCAATTCTGTGTCCAGGGCAGCTGTCTACCAGTTCCATCTGGTACGCAGGCTGAGACCCTACCTGCCTGCCAAATGTCTCATCAGAGTGGTGCATGCTCTGGTTATCTCCCACTTGGACTACTGCAATGCGCTATACGTGGGGCTACCTTTGAAGGTGACTCGGAAGCTACAACTAATCCAGAATGCGGCACCTAGACTGGTGATGGGGAGTGGCCACCAAGGCCGCATAACACCAGTCTTGAAAACCAACATTGGCTCTCAGTATATTTCAGAGCCCAATTCAGTGTGTTGGTGCTGACCTTTAAAGCCCTAAACGGCCTTGGTCCAGTATACCTGAAGGAGCGTCTCCGCCCCCATTGTTCCACCCGGACACTGAGGTCCAGCTCTGAGGGCCTTCTGGCGGTTCCCTCGCTGCGAGAAGTGAGGTTACAGGGAACCAGGCAGAGGGCCTTCTTGGTAGTGGTGCCCGCCCTGTGGAACGCCCTCCATTCAGATGTCAAGGAAACAAACAACTATCTGACTTTTAGAAGACATCTGAAGGAAGCCCTGTTTAGGGAAGTTTTTAATGTTTGATGTTTTGTCATGTTTTTAATATTCTGTTGGGAGCCACCCAGAGTGGCTGGGGAAACCCAGCCAGATGGCCAGGGTATAAATAATAAAATTATTATTATTATTTACATCCACAATCACAGAACAGTAATGAATGCATTGTCTGGAGCAGCCTTCACCAACCCGGCGCCCTCCTGATGGTTTAGACTACAATGCCATCCACTTCAGCCGGCCTGGCCATTGGCAGAGAGCACCAGGTTGCTGAAGTCTGGTCTGGAGAAAGGATTCTCCCAGGTACAAATGATATCCCAGGTATCTGTATTTTCCCAGGTACAAATTGTTTTGCTTTGCTTGCTCAAAAAATGAGTTCCCTCTTCTCCACACTGTAACAAAATTGCTATCTTGATGGAAGATGTGTGTACAACAATGAACTATGCACAAATAATAAATAGAATCCACTTATTTGTGTACAGAGAGGAAAATACTATGCAGAAACCTCCCAAGTGCTATTTCACCCAAAACTGCAGCCCCTGACTATTTCTTAAATGTTGATTGATAGCTGCCACTAGCACACTCGTGTAACTGAACATGCTTCATTCTTCATGTAGGCACTTCCAGATATCTTTAATCTGCATTTCCGGGAGCAAATATGGGTTACCTGTGAACTTTATTGAGTTCTGCTTTGGAGGAACATATAATTTGAACCTATCTAATGATCTGCCGGTCGGTCTAGATGATTTTAATTAAGATACTTTGCTAGCCCTTGCATAAGGTTATTTTCATTATGACTCTTTTGTGCTTGGTTTCTATTATGTGTAATCAATGAAGTGGCAATGTATACTTCGAATGGTGATTATCTTATTATTCCTGTTGTTATATTTTCACCAGCCAGTGCAATGCTTTCTCTTCCCCCCCTTCCCCCACCAACTTCTTCTAAATATTTCTATATTTCCAGAATGCTTCCAGATTCTTCATTTTATTGGCTTGTACATTTCCGGGGGCGCGGGGGGGGGGGCATGAAAGAATCAAGTTTGAGCTTTGGTGCATTATGTCAATCTGCAAATGCCTTTCTGGCCTCTCTTTTTTCATTCTGGAAAATATAGCTGATGCATAATAAACAACTGTCTCACCTGAAATAACCCTTGGGTAGTTTTTTATTCTTAGAAACGGCCGCCTGCATTCCCAGATGAAAGCTAGTGCATCATTTGTCTTTTGCTCAGAAATCATTCTGAGCCAGGGTTCAGCTATGTTCAGTTGCTGGGACCCAACCCCAAAATCTGTGGAATATCGATACGTTGCCACTGGTATATTGCTACTGAAGAGCAGAAAACAATTCTGATTTTTATTTTATTTTTAAAGTTGTTGCATTTGCATAAGCACCGAGGCAGAGCTGTCTTACCAGCTTCTTAAGAGTATCAACAGAATACCCCTCTTGCCTCAACTGCTGACATTACAGGAAAGCTTTGAGAGTGAGTAAAGTTGAAATGGCACTTTCTTGCCAAACTGGACTGTGGCCTGCATATATTGAATCACTTTGGCTACATATTAGTCACGCTAGCGTTATAGATCCAACACTATTTTGGGAGTTAGCCAAGGTGTGTGTGTGTGTGAGAGAGAGAGAGAGAGGAGAGAGAGAGAGAGAGAGAGAGAGAGAGAGAGAGAGAGAGAGAGAGAGAGAGATCCCCCCTCCAATATCTTTGATCAGCAGATTTATTTGGGGTCTCCAAACAAGCCCGCAGAAGGAATTGTATGGCAGTCATTAGCAAAATTACACAAGAAATAAAGTATTCCCATTTGGCTCACAGAGCCAATTAGTTTCTAGGCAGCTTTTTTTAAAAATAAAAACAAAATAAAAAAACTAATCTCTCATTGAATTAGTCCACATAAATGCTATAGACACTGAGAACAGAGCTAGATCTTAAAGCCGGCACACGAGTGCTGCCAAAAACAGCAACACTGAGTCATCATCACCTCCTCAACCCCCCAGTAACATCTAGTAATGCATGATCCTATCTGTGCTCTAAATTTATGTTTTCCCTATTAGGTTTCTGTTTTACTGCTTTATGGGGGTGGAATATTTGGAGCCTCGTGAAGTCACATCATTCATTTAGTTCAGTCAGTGGTACCTCGGGTTAAGAACTTAATTCGTTCGGGAGGTCCGTTCTTAACCTGAAACTGTTCTTAACCTGAGGTACCACTTTAGCTAATGGGGCCTCCCGCTGCCGCCGCATGGTTTCTGTTCTCATCCTGAAGCAAAGTTCTTAACCCAAGGTACTATTTCTGGATTAGCTGAGTCTGTAACCTGAAGCGTCTGTAACCCGAGGTACCACTGTACTGGGCCAAGGAACCTTTGGTTCTCCAACTGTTCTTCAACTCCCATCATCCCTTACCATCAGCCATGCTGCCTGGGGCTGATGGGAGTTGTGGTTCAGCATCATCTGGGGAGCTGATCTTTTGCCCTCTCCATTTCCGCTTAGCCAAGAGTCACGCATCTCCCACCAGTTTTATTCAAATTCACAGGGGTAGTTATGAATTTGGACAGGGGAGAAAAATCTTTAAAAGCTGAACTGCCCTTGGAGCTTTGTCCCCTCCCTCCATTTGGGGTCCAGGCCATATCTTCTCAGAGAAGTTGACCATCTTTGCTTCTTACACATAGTCAGGCTGAAATCATTTGTTGCACAGCCACCCCTCAAAATCCATACTTATCTGAATTTTGCAATGCAGTTTCCCACTTATCTGAATTTTGCAATGCAGTTTCCCAACGAGCGTTTACAAAAATGCATATATTAGGGGGGATGTATGCATGAAAAGGAGAAGGGGACGACAAAGGATGAGATGGTTGGACAGTGTTCTCGAAGTGACTGGCATGAGTTTGGCCAAACTGCAGGAGGCAGTGGAGGATAGGGGTGCCTGGCGTGCTCTGGTCCATGGGGTCACAAAGAGTCGGACACGACTGAACGACTGAACAACAACAACAACAAATGCATGAAAATGAATATATTCATGAAAATAACATATGAAAGTGTATTATTTTAGGGGAACTTGCCTGCAGAAATGTGCACCTTAGTCAACACTACATAAAAATATGTGAGTGTGTTTTGTGGGTGGTTTTTGTTTTTTAAAATCTGCACTAAAGTTCACATTTTCATGAGGATTAATAAAATAAAATAAAATTGCATGTTGCTGCGGAAATATGGAGAGCTGGATTTAAGATGGAAAAATTAGAAACTGAGAGGACCAAAACTGGCAGATCCTTCCATTCCTACCGGGTGAGAGAGCTGAAGAGCGGGTGTTTGGTAGTAGTCAAATGTCTCCTACTGCTTAGATCCATGTTTTTAAAGAAGAGCACACCAAGCTGTATCAACAAATTTAAAGAGCATTATACTTTGATGACTCAATAAAACATATCAATAAGATGTGCTTGTCACCACCTGCTCACTAAAGGAAGGATTTCATGTTTCCCTCAAGTTCTTTATGTTAATGTATCATTTATAAAGATACATTGTTCTTCTTGTTTCCATCCAAAAATTAATTCAGCATATGTACAAATGTTGTGGGTGGCTGTTCGGAGCTAGAAACCAAAATAGCTCCCAGTGTTCCCTGGGGAACTTATATTACTTATCTTTGTTTGATCAGCACAGTGCTAAGTATCTTGGCAAAGTGGACTGACTCTCATAATGTGCTTTTTGAACGTGTTGGTGAAATAACTAGTCTTGAGGAGACACAATTACTGGAATCTACCATTCTGTCCGACAGCTGCTCATGCCCAATAATTGCATAGCATCCAATGCCACAGGGTCCAAAACCAGGACACCATCTTCCGGTTCTGCACTCTCACGCAAGTCACAATGAGATTGTAGACCCTGAAAAAGTGCTTTTCCAGGCATGGTGCCCCTAAACACATGTCACAGAAAACCATGGACCTGGAAAAGGGTGCTTTTGTTGGGCCAAGATATTGTGAGAACACGGCACCCAAAATGGCTGCTGTGCTTTTGCGGGGGGGGGTACTCCTGTTTTTCCAGAACAGGTATGTAATCATAGAAACAAATCTGGCATGAACAGGAAGGTCAATAACCTTTGTCATTCAGAACGTCCACTGTAAATTAATGATACGGCAGGCTTTGGAGATTGGAGGCTGTCTGCGGACAAACGACGGCTCCCTCGGCCAGTAAAGCGAGATGAGCGCCGCAATACCAGAGTCATTCGTGACTGGACTTAACTGTCAGGGGTCCTTTACCTTTACCTTTACCTATGTGCAGATTTTATAAGATGCATTGCCCCCATGGTGACACTTTGTTGATCGTCTGTTAGCCCATGTTTTGGACTGAGAAAACCAGGGTGAATCAGCATGAATGGTACACTCTGTGCAAAGGGAGAGATACACAGACTCTGAGGGACATGTTACAGGTAGGTAGCCGTGTTGGTCTGCCGTAGTCAAAACAAAATAAAAAATAAAAAAATCCTTCCAGTAGCACTTTAAAGACCAACTAAATTTGTTCTTGCTATGAGCTTTCATGTGCATGCACACTTCTTCAGATACACATGAAAGCTCATACCAAGAACAAACTTAGTTGGTCTCTAAGGTGCTACTGGAAGGATTTTTTTGTTTTGTTTTGTTTTGTCTGAGGGATATGGTCATTCTTTCAGCTACAAGCTTCCATGCCTATGACTGTGCTCAACAGTTCTCCCCAAGGGCTCACTTGCAAACAAACGTGCACACAACACAGTGGTCCCTTGGTTCCCAAACGGCTTAGTTGTGGAACAAATAGGCTCCTGAACTCTGCAAACCCAGAAGTAAATGTTCCAGTTTGCGAACGTTTTTTGGAAGCCAAACATCCAACGCGGCTTCTGCTTGAGTGAAGGAAGCTCCTGCAGCCAATCAGAAGCCACGCCTTGGTTTTCGAACGGTTTCAGGAGTCGAACACACTCCCGGAACGTATTAAGTTCAGGAACCAAGGTACCACTGTAGTTAGCTGTTGTAGCTGAACATTACAATTGCCATCACTCAACACCTGTCTTTGGAGACCGTCCTTTGAAAAGAGCTCAGCAATTCTTTCAAACTAGTAAAGATCTGGCACGGCATCTGTGAGCTTCTAGGAAGCTTGTGTCCCAGCAATCAGAAGTCACATGGCATGATGAACTCATAAAAGGAAGCATCCTGCTGTCAGGACTGCTGAGGAAAACTGCAGCTGCACCTTGCGTTGCCCAAGCAGGATTTTTTTAATATAACCCAGTTAGTTCATGAATGCACTCAATAGAAAAGATTTTCTACCTCCTGTCAGACACCAATTGTAGGGTAACCCACAAGGCCTCTCTTTTTGCCCTAGTAGCAATGAAAATCCAGGCAAGAGTTAATTAATGAGATTGGAGTTGACTGCATTGAACCATCATATCTTTTAACAATCAATGTTTTAAGTTAAATTTTACCCTTTCGATATGTAATTTTTATCTCTGTTACATGTGATTTGTGTAGTATTTTTAAGATGCAGGTTTTCTATGTGATTCTAGACGGCAACGTAATTTTATGCAGTATTTTTATGTATAAACTTAGACTAAACAATTCAGCTACAGCGCAAGTCTCCGGACAATTTACATAAATGTAGAATATGCAAATAAGCTGTTCTCCTTCCTCCCTTAGAGTAGGAGGTGGCATCTCGTCAGTCCTGTGATCTGATTTTGTGTTGATTCCCTTGAATATAGACATAGCCTTTGGCTGATCAATGGGGTTGTTTCTTTTTCCTCCCTGCCCTGCCTCGGCCTGCAACAGTTTCCTTCCTTTCCATTCAACAGAAATATCTGCTCTGCTTGATACGACATGGTACTTGCTTGCATAAGCACGAGGAGAAGCAAAGAGAGATTTATCTTAAAGAAACAATGTTTAGCATCCTAAAATCCATAATGCTGCTATGGTGCTTCCTTCCTTCCCATTTTCTTCCCTATTATTAACCATCATGGGTTAGCTGCTTCAGCAGAGGAGAGCCCCAAACCCAAGGCAAAGCAAAATCCCTTTAATGAAGAACCAATGCACATGGGTGGGTGCTTTTGTGGAATGCTCTCCCCAGGAGGGTTCGGCTGGTGCCTTCATTATGTTGTTGCTAATTAATTAACTAAATTTGTATAACACCCGTCATCCATACATCTCAGGGCGGTTCACAACATATAGACCTTTAAAGGTAAAGGGGACCCCTGACCATTAGGTCCAGTCGCGGATGACTCTGGGGTTACGGCGCTCATCTTGCTTTACTGGCCAAGGGAGCCGTTTGTCCGCAGACAGCTTCTGGGTCATGTGGCCAGCATGACTGAGACACTTCTGGCAGACCAGAGCAGCGCACGGAAACGCTGTTTACTTTTCCGCCGGAGTGGTACCTATTTATCTACTTGCACTTTGATGTGCTTTCGAACCAGGCCTTGGGGTGATTAGGTTCCAATAAAAATAATAATGAAAATAATAATGTTATTATTTATACCTCACCCATCTGGATGGGTTTCCCCAACCACTCTGGGTGGCTCCCAACATCATCATCATCATAATAATAATAATAATAATAATAATAATAATAATAATAATAATAATACGATAAAACTTCAAACATTTAAAACTTCCCTAAACAATGCCTTTTTAAACTTGTTTGTGTGTGGGGGGGGGGGCTCAGTCCTGTATACCTGAAGAAGCGTCTCCACCCCCACCGTTCAGCCCGGACACTGAGGTCCAGCGTCAAGGGCCTCCTGGCGGTTCCGTCACTGCGAGAAGTGAGGTTACAGGGAACCAGGCAGTGGGCCTTCTCGGTAGTGGCACCTGCCCTGTGGAACGCCCTCCCATCACAGGTCAAGGAGATAAGCAACTATCTTACTTTTAAAAGGCATCCAAAGGCAGCCCTGTTTAGGGAAGTTTTTAATGTTTAATGCTGTATTGTGTTTTTAATATTCTGTTGGGACCCACTCAGAGTGGATGGGGAAACCCAGCCAGATGGGCGGGGTATAAATTATTATTATTATTATTATTATTATTATTATTGGTTTGGGCTGCCAACTTTTTTCTGGCAGGGCACATGCAAACCATCCGACTGTCCCTGTTTTCCAGGGAAAGTCCTAGATTTATAGAAACTGTCCTGGCTTCTGATTTCATCCCAAAATGTCCCACTTTTCCTTAAGATGTCCCTGTTTTCATCAGAGAAGTGTTGTTGTTTTTTTAAAAAAAATCTTTTTATTCATTTTATAGGAAAAACAAACAAACATACCAAATAACATACAAAACAAAAATATCTCTTATCCAACCATACCTTTTTCTTAACATCATAGGGTGACTTCCATCGAACCCCCATCTGAATTTCATTTCTAATCATCTTTGACAGTTTCTAAATAAATAAAAAATACATGCTTAACTCTAATCCCAAATATTTTTTTTTAAAAAAGAACACTTAACCTAAAATCTAAATCTACACCAAAAACCTATAACAACAACTTCCGGCGGCGACGCAATCGCCGGGTGGTCGAGGGCTGCTTCGGGTCCGAAGCGCCCTGTCCATCCCGGGGGTCAGGAGCCCCGCTACCGCAAAGCGGGGCTCCGGTTGGGGTGCGGGAAGAGCGTCCCGCACCCTGGGCTCCCCGGCAGCGCCCGCGGAGGCTCCGAACCCTTCCCTCGCTCCCCCTGTAAAGGGGGAGTGGGGGTGAAGGGACAACCGGAGCCGGGCTTCGGGGACATGCCCCAACCGGGATGCAAATGCGGCGACAGAGCCCGCGGTGAGCGTCTAAGTTCTACCTGTGAAGAATGGAGCTAAAGGAACCCGGTGGTCGTGAGTAAAGAATTTGAGTAGAAATCGTGCTTTTGGGACGATCCGGGGGGAAGGAGAAGGGCAGCCTGCCTCCCTCCCTTCGAGCTCAAGAATCTAACCAATTTGAGTGATTACTGCTACAGAACTGGTTACAATGTATTTAAAATCGACACATGAGACTGGCAAACTTTTCTTTCGGGAAGTTAACTAGAGGAAAATATCTCCATTTAAAGTTGCGGTATTTGCGCTCCAGCTCAGGAAAATGGCGACGAACAAAGAGGGGAGTAGAAATATGACACCCACTTCCTCCTCCTCTGCCAGTATGTTGGGTTTCGTCCTTGAACTGGTATTGAACTCTGGACTAACGGATGAACAGAGACTCACTGCCTTGAAGGTGGAACTGCTTTGTAGAAAAGTCAAAGTCTTGTGTGGGGGTCTGAAATGGAACCAATTGCCCACAGAGGAGGCTTTTAAAACTTTTGACATTTTGGAAGAATGCCTTGCCAAGGAGCTGAGAGGGTTGATGCAAAGTTGGAGAGAAATGAGTGAGCTACTTCGGAGAAGAAATTCGCTTTCTGGGGGTGGCAGCCCCAAGGCGACGTCAAGATTTCTTATATCCAGTCCCCGAGGTGTGAGCTCGGGGGCCAGGGACAGAGAATTAAGGTATTTACAAGAAGAAAAGAAATGTTACAAAGAACCGAAGAAGCTGAGAGATGATGAGATGGATACCTCTGATCTCGTGGCAAGGAGAGATTTGGACTGTGCCTGGATCTGTGGACGTTTGGAGAGGGAAGCTACATGGAAGTTTAGTGCTGAAGCCACCAGGAGAAGAATAATGGACAGAGGGGGTGTGGGGTGAAGCATTAAGTAAAATTTAAGGTAGCCTGATATGGTAAACTGAAATCGGAGGGTGAATACTGTCAACAATTTTCTGTTATATTTTTTATTTGAACATGAAAGGAGATATTTCAAGTTATCATGTTATTAGCAGCAATCTTAAGGATAGAAGAGATAGATTTGATCGAATGAGTTGTGAAGATCTGTGAGGGGGAGTATAAGTAAAGTGAATTTAAGTGGATTAAGTTTATGGATTAAGAGGATTGAGATCAAGATGTAGATTAAGATAAGAAATCGATAAGAATAAATGAAGAAGAATTATGACGAGGTATTATGATGATGATGTATTTTTAGTAAAATGTTGAAGATATAATTGATTGTAATTATACAACTGAATTTAATTTCTTTTTTCTTTTTTAGGAGAAATGGTTATAAAATAGATTAAGGATATAAACTCGAAGGTGAAAAGGCAGGGGAAGTCAATAGTCAAGATATGGAAATAGAATTTTTTTTTTTTCTAGAAAGATGCAATAAGAAAACTTGACATTGTTTGTATTTGTTTTATTTGTTTTGCATTTGTTTAATTGTAGGTGTGGGTGTGGGTATATGTTGTTATAGAAAAATGCCAATAAATTCTTATAAAAAAAAAAAAAAAACCTATAACAACTCCCCTAAGGTATATTAAATACAACAATTCTTATTCAAATATAATTTAAATTTCTTCCAGTCTTCTTCCACCATCTCTTCATCCCAATCGTGGAGTCTTCCAGTCAGTCTGACAAGTTCCCTAAAGTCCATCATCTTCATTTGCCATTCATCTATAGTAGGGATATCTTGAGTCTTCCAATTATTGGCTAATAACAACCTCGCAGCTGTTGTGGCATACAGAAAGAAAGCAATGTCCTTCTTGGGAATTTCTTCCCCAGTAAAAAGGCTTCTGGTTTCTTTATAAAGGTGTCTTTCAACACTTTTTTCATCTCATTATAAATCTTTCCCCAGAAGTCTTTTACTTTTCATCAGAGAAGTGTTGGAGGGTACAGAGTTAATGTGACCCCCCGAGCCAAGGAGATGAGAAACTATACAACTTTTAGAAGACATCTGAAGGCAGCCCTGTATGGGGAAGTTTTTTTAATGTTCAATGTTTTATTATGTTTTTACATGTGTTGCAAGCTGCCCAGAGTGGCTGGGGCACAACTGTTGCTGTTGTTTAAAAGGACATCCCTATTGTCATCTGAGAAATGTTGGAGGGTATGCATATAACAGTTATGTAACAGTTATGTGGCAGTGATTCAGCAGCTGAAGTTTATTCCTGGCATACAGATGCAGCGATGAGAGGATAACTTCACCTGTTGAATTTCTCCTTGATAGCAACTGTGAAAGCCACAGGAGCCGTACCAAAAATAAAAATGAAAATGAATGAATGAATGCTGGCAGCCTTACTTCTTTTTCTTGCAGACTTTGAAGAGTTAAGCAAAGAGCGAAACGCTATAAATAGCTAAATGCACAAGCTTTTGAAATATTTTCTCGGAGAGTGACAGGACGTTCTCACACTCCAACCTGCCAAAGCCCTTGTTAAAAAGAACAGCTGCACCTTGGGAGCTTGTCGTGCGTTTTCTGTTCTTCCTTTCACTCACTCGTCATTAGTGAAAATATTTGGATTTTTAAAAGGGTCTTTTGTTTCTCAAGAGCGAATCTGCTCCTTCTGTTTATTCTCTACCTGCAGTCCCAGGGCTCTGCTTTCCGGCAAGACACTAATTTCCACAGCAACCCCACTGTGATGTTACAAACAAAGGATTAGATTTTCGGTTGTGTAATTAAGTGGAAGGGGCAGATGAACCCTTAAGCAAATATCATGTTTTGATACCAATGTCTTCAGCAATAAAGGACAAGAAAGAAAAAAGTAAAGAAAATAAAGAACACAGAAGCAGAATTGTTAGTGAACAGAAGAGCTTTTTCAGATTTCTCTGAGCTTGTATCAGCTGAGAGTAAAGAATGCCATTGTTTGTTCTTCATTGTCTATTATTCTCCGGGGACCCAATTTGGCTGAAGCACATCCTAAATGCTGGATCACATTTTGTTTCCTAGAGCTGTGTCCAATCTGGCAAAGTGTAGCAAATGGAAAGGAACCAGCCAAGGGCCCGGCAGAATGTCCATCGACTGGGGTCAGGGCCGTCTTTACTCGGGGGTGGTGCAAGGGGTGTGGGGCACCCAGGTGCCGAATTCTGGGGTGCGCCTGGGTGCCCCACACCCCTAAGCGTGTTGTATTGAGCTACTATGCGTCAGCGGGGTCAGCGGCACCTTTGACACAGCTGATATCGTGCCGCCTGCAGGGAGAGCTCTCTGGAAAGTCTTGCTCACCAAAGCTGGGAGGAGGGGAGTGACAGGAAAGAGGGAGAGACAGAAAGAAAGAGAAGGTGCCTATCTAACAACGGGAGCGTGCACAGGCTCCGGAAGTAGAACTCGTATATGCGTACTCGCAAGGGCCCTCCCAGCTCCTCCAGAAATAAGGTTGCTCCCGCAATGAAAGGCTGCCCGAGATGGCTCTCCCACACATGCGCACAATGCCCGCCCCTCTCATCTTTCAGACACCTCCCTACGACCATAAGTGCATGCGTGGAGTGTTTACACCAACTGCCAATGTGTTCTTTGTCTTCTTTAGAAAAGCTGGTTTTAAATAAACAAATAAAAATAAACTCGTTTTGGAGCCACACAGGCGTGAGCGCTATTTATCAAATGATAATAGAGTTTGGGTTTGATATCCCACTTTTTCACTACCCGAAGGAGTCTCAAAGCGGCTAACAATCTCCTTTCCCCTCCTCCCCCACAACAAACGCTCTGTGAGGTGAGTGGGGCTGAGAGACTTCAAAGAAGTGTGACTAGCCCAAGGTCACCCAGCAGCTGCATGTGGAGGAGCGGAGACGCGAACCCAGTTCACCAGATTACGAGTCTACCGCTCTTAACCACTACACCACACTGGCTCAGAATCTTTGCACCTATGGGCTGTCAGAATGGGTTCATTAATATGAAGTCATACAAGACCCCTTTACGTATTTGCAGATGGAACCACTACTTGGATGAATGCTCTCCGAAGAACTTGAGGTGCGACAGCATAATGAATTATTCTTTTCTACATCAGTTCCTATGTTCTATCGGAACTCTTCTTTGGCACCCAGACAGAAAACTGGAAGCAGGAGAGACTCCCAGCTTGTACAGGCATTTCATCCCCCCCCCCTTTATTTATTCATTTATACTTTTCAAGTTTATAGAATTCACTAATTTTATACATTTCACGAATTTTACGATCATTTCGACATTTCAAAACTTAACTTCCTTCCCCATCGTTCTGCAGTTTCTTAAATTTATTTGTAATTTCTTCCGCATATCCAAATTAACTTAACTTAAATTAACTTAATTTGCTCATTTATTTCATCTTCTTAAAAATATATATACTCTTATAAAATTGCAGGTTATCACAATAACCCTGCCAATGTTTTTTATCTGTTTATAATTTATCTGTAAATAGTCAATAAACCATTTCCATTCTTTTATTTTTTTAAAAAACTTGTTATCTTGATTTCTTATCCTTCCAGTATGTTTCGCCATTTCTGCATATTCCAATAATGAGCACTCACACTTTACATTGTGGCTGCCCTTTGCAGGATCGTGCGTGGTGCTACACTTCCCAGGGAGCTTACTGGCAAAGTGTTAATTTTTGAAGGTTCACGCCCAGCCTCAGTAATCAAATTTCTTCCTGTGAGGTGGGGCCAGCCCCATTTATAAATAGGGGGTGGAGCCGACAATAACCAGGCAGTCGGCTCTGGAGATTCACCCTGCCTACCCTCCCTTTGTTTAATGTTTCTTGTGTGCAGGTTAACTTTTCCTTCCTGTTTAGCGGGCGGTTTTTGACTGGTTGCTGTTGAAGGACCGGGAAGAAATTTTCCTGCATTGGCAGGTTTTGTCTTCCCTGTAGCAATTAGTCACAACTTTGGCGGTTATGGCTTTGGATGGAATCCTTTAGTCTTTTCTTCCCTATGGGGGGGGTGAAGTGGTGACTCACCCCCCTGCGGTGGCAATTCCAGGGTCCCCCTCTTAAAGGGGTTATATATATGGGTGTCACTGGCCATACACTGAAAGGTCGTCAGTGAACTAGCCTGCATGCGGGGATATGGGCTTGGCTGCCTGCTACACTTACGTCTCGCAGAGCACCCCCATATCCCATTTACCCTGATGAGCCCCAGACTGGGGGGCTGGGAGAGATACGTGCCCAAGGCCTAAGCCAAGGTCTTCCTACATTCGGAAGTTTAATAAAGTTGTGGCCTAATTTTAATTCCATATAACATTGTCAGAGTCTTTATTCCTTCCTTATGATCCCTGGGGTCTGGGGCTGTCGCCGCCTGTTCACGCAATGTACAGCCGTTTCATTATTCCTTCTAAGCTGAGCGATCGAGTGATTGCATTTTTAGGCTGCTTTGCATTCAGATGAATTCCAAAGCGGCTTACAAACAACGAACAACAGGGGCAAGCGACATAACAAGAGAACCTCGCAGTCATAGCACAAAATGTCACATTTACAATGCTGTCAGTCGCTACACATTTTATTTTTATTGAGAAAAAAAAATAGTGTGGCAGCAAAGTAATTATTATGAAGTTTGTACAGTGGTACCCCATGTTACGTAGCGCTATCAGGAACGGATTGTGTGCGTTCCGTTCCAGATCTCGCTACTTTCCATTCCAGATCACACTACGTAACACGGGCGTGCTTAACACGAATGCCCCGGGGGGGAAACAAAAACCCAGAAGTTTGCGCGTTTTGTGCTTCTGCGCATGCACAAAGTGCGTGCCCGCGCGTCGCGTGCACGCTCCTGGGAGGACCTCCGGGTCGCGGAGGTCCATAAGTCGAACGTACGCAACATGGAGCATACGCAACTCAAAGTATGACTGTATTTTTTTTTAAAAAAACCCACAGATCTTGACATGTGCATTGTTCTAATACAAATACTACGAGCATGGAACTGATGAGAAACACGTCAACACATCCTACTGAACCTTGCAGTTACATCACTGTGGAACTGTCCCAGTAACTGTTGATGAGGTAAAGTATCGTGCTACATCTCCAAGTCTCGACATTTCACATGACCCTATGGAGAGATATGGCTGTCATGTCCTGCCAGACTATAACCCACTGGGAATATGGGCTTGTGGTTTATTAAACAGAGGCTTTCCTGGGAGAGGAACATGTTTACTCAATCAGGCCTTGCAGAATTAAATAAAAGCTTAGAATAAATCTCAATTAAATATTGCATAATTATTTCCACAGAACAGGAGGAAGTCACTTTCCCTGAGACATAAATGAGGAACAAATCTTGAATGTTGTAAATTGAAGGGAACAGGACAATCTAACCTCTGTCTAGGTATCTATTTAATAGTACAGGGCAATGCTTCCCAAATAATGGGGCAAAATCTGCCAAGTCATATATCACAGAGGCCTTGTAGCTGAGGCAGTAGGCAGTAGAGTCAGAGGAGGTTGCTGGGACATACTTCAGACATAAATGAGTGACCCCAAAGCAAAGACTGGTTTATTTAAATTCAAAAATGACAAAGACTTGGGCCTCTAATGTTATGTTCTCTCATAGGGGTAGAAAGTAAAATTATTTATTCACTATACTGTCATTAGCCTCTTGATCTTTCTTGCAATGGATGTGCAAAACTCTTCAAACAAAGCAGCTATTGGATTAAGTGGGGACAAACATGAAGAATACTGTGAAATAGAAGTGGATTAACAGCTGTCACCCACCCCACAAATAGAGAAAAATTATGTGTCTTCTGTCTCACATTTGCTGCAGTCCTATGGCCACTATCAGGGAGTATGCCCCACTGAACTCAGGAGGTAAAGGTAAAGGACCCTTGGACAGTTAAGTCCAGTCAAAGGCGATTAAAGGGTGCGGCGCTCATCTCACTTTCAGGCTGAGGGAACTGGCGTTTGTCCACAAACAGCTTTCCGGGTCATGTGGCCAGCATGACTAAACCACTTCTGGCGCAACGGAACACCATGACAGAATCCAGAGCGCACAGAAACGCCGTTTACCTTCCTGCCACAGTGGTACCTGTTTATCTACTTGCACTGGTGTGTTTTCAAAATGCTAGGTTGGCAGAAGCTGGGACAGAGCAACGGGAGCTCTCCCCACCATGGGGATTCAAACCGTCAACCTTCTGATCGGCAAGCCCAAGAGGCTCAGTGGTTCAGACCACAACACCACTTGCTCCCTTTTACTTTTTGCTCGGGGGGTGGGGGACTTATTTCTGAGTACACTATCACTGTTAGTGTTACAGATACTTGTGGAATTCCCAGAAGTGTGTTATATTTCAAGTATAGCTGTTTTAATTAGGAGTAGCGCAATTACAGAGCAAAAGTTTAAGTAAAACGATCAGGATTCAGGGAAGACGATCTTACTCGGCTATGAGTTATCGCCAAAGAAATAAATAATTTTCTGTCTTCATATCCTCCATGACTAACACTTAGCTGTTTATGCCAAAACATAGTATAATTCATGCACACTTTTTTCACTGTCTCACTGGCCTGCGTGTCGAATCTAAGATTGGTACATATTTCATTCATGTTAAGTTGCCTGTTGTTTACAATGAGGCCTTGGACAAGCTCTCATTGGAGGTGGGTGGAAGCTCCAGCTGCTTCTTTCAACGTATTTTATTTCAGTGCAAAATATGCAAGAATTTGTTCAGACCCGTTCCAGATACTCCACTGAACTATGTGACCTCAGAGCCAGTGCTGCAAATATATTTGAGGCATGATGTCTCCCTCAGTGCATTACAGCTGGCACTGACTGCACTGCAGGCTGATATTTTGCTTGCCTGGGTTATTACTTCTTTGCTAGGACCAAAAAAAAAAAAAAAGGTAAAATACAGAGCATTACACAAACGGCAGACTTGGACTTTGTACACGAAGTATCGCTAGACCCAAAGTAACGTTGACTTAAGATTCAGACTTAAGATTTAGCTTGTACAGCGAGTTAGTTTCACTGCGTCATTGGTGAGATTTTGCCTCACCACATTTCAGCCACAACTATTTGTACTGGAGAGCCTCCTACAGAGATCCTGGTGTACGAAACCTCACTGCCTGTAGATTTCCAGTTGTTTGTTGAGGTTGTAACAAATAACTGGAGGTTATATTGTGAAAGCAAAAATCCTTGCACTGATGGGATGTGGCAGTTAAGTATCGCCTCTGAAGTGATTACAAGCAGAGTGTAAGGTCAACAGATTGCCCCTTTTTGCTTTGCTTTAGATAAGAACCTAGAGGTGGATCTGGAGATTAAGTTTAGCTGTCATGGCTAACATGAGGGGCTTCCATGGGTGGAGCTGGGATATAGAAGGTTAGAGGAACATTGTGTTTGTGGAGTGGCTTAGTAGGGAAGGGAGGCAACAACAGCCGCAAGGATGCTACTAGCCCAGAGATGAAAGAAGACAAGGAGGAGGAATAGGCAAATCAAGCTATTGGACTACGCCAAAATGGCAAAACTGACTGGAAAGCTCAGGAACCAAGAAGACAAAAACTTCAAGAAAGAATGGGAAAAATTTATAATTTATTTAGGAGACCGCTATAAGCAGATGAAACCATTAGCGGGATTTTAATAACACTTTTAATGTAACAAACACTATAGACAATATGGATTGATTGAAAATATAGATTACGAAATAATATGCAGCTGAAAATGTTGACAATAGACCCATGGAGGGGATGGTGGGAAGTCTCAAGATTCAGAGCAATCTCTATATGTGGATATGTATTTGATATTGTGTTAACTCTATATTTGTAAAATCAAATAAAAAAGATTTTTTTTAAAAAAGGAGGGAAGGTTGTTGCAGCCCCCCTTTTTGGATACACCAGATACCTCTGATTATTTGGACTATATCCGCATTGTTGAGACCAGTGCATAATATGTCTAAATTAGGTTTGCACACGTTGTATGTTCAATATGCTCTAGCTGCAAACATAGTGTTCTAGACTCCATATTGGGCTGGTCTTTTCCCTTCCAGGTTCACATTTCTGCTGCTGGAATCAGGACCGACCCAAGACCTTTTGCCACCTGAGGCAAAGGACGAGGTGGTGCCTCTGCTCCCATTTGTATGTACAGGAGCTGACTAAACTGGCAGCGGAAACTTTACCTCAAAGATGGCAAAGGGATAATCGTTCGCAATGCACCTGAGGAGCTAGTTTGGGGTACACGCAGTTCTGAACTCTAACAGAGGAGAATGGCCAGAACGCTTAGGAGGAATGGCCGGTGTGGGGATGCTGCTCTCCATCCTCTTTCTCACCAAGAAATTGCCTCATCTCCCTTATGGTAGGGTCGGCCTTGGCTGAATGCCACACCTTCCTGGTGTCTCACTCCATCACACACTTGCCAATGCTGACACATTTGTTTTACCGCATCAGTGGAGCTATAACTACTGGTAGGGTGAGATGGCACCCTACACTCTTCATAAGCCTTTTCATTGCTGACATCATTATTAAAATAAAAGCACTGAGAGCTGGACTGTGCCTGAAGACCAGCAATAATTGTGCACTGTGTGGGGGCCCAAGTGGGCATAGTTACAGGCATCTGTTGTTGATACAGCTTTCTGTCAGAAGCAGAGCAGAAGGGTATTATCTCAGAAATAAGACTGGAAGCATTTTCCCTCAGAAATACACAGCTCTTCATCCTGCAAATTTCCATTTCCTCTCTAGACCATAAGGCTGGCCAGAATAAGACAGAAACCTGAGGACACATTATGACACTCAAAGTGTTTGAGTATGATGCTCAACGTGTTTATTTATTATGGCATGCCTTTGTATTTGCAGGATGAACGGGGGATTTCCGTGGCAGTCCTCTCATCTCAGTTTATTAACTTATGCTGCAGAAGTTACATGTTCCAATGATAATAATGCGCAACAAATTTCACCCAGGTTATCGAGCACTGGTACGAAGGCCTGCTTCGTGCCTGGTATATATTCCTGGCATGTAGAAAACTACTTGATGCCAAAGAGAGGGGTTCTACCCTACCCTATCTTTTCCCCATGACATGATCTGGTTTTCTTTTTTGCACCGAAGTCTCTTTTCTTGTATGGTGAGACACCAAAAGACGTCTAAAAGGCAACAAGTGACCAGCTCTGTTTTGAGCTTCCATATTGCTTGCTATGAGAGAACAGCATGCTACCGACACCTTTTAGATCCCTGCTGTCTCTGTTCTACAACTTTCTGTAATTTACCATGGATACCTCTCTTCCCCAACAAATCTAGCTCAAAGCCACATCATTGGTTGCGCAGTTCTGGAGAAACAGACATGTGTAAGGACTGGGATCAGGTGGATCCATGGTCCCCCAGGACAGTAGCTTCCAGGAAAAGACCATGGGTTCACGGGTAGCTAGGTCTTCTTTATTTCTTATTTACTTGCAATGAGATACTTTCCTTCACTTAAGGACTTTCCTATATTACTGTTCATGCATATTCATCAGGGTGAGGCTAGATGCCTTCTAAAGAACCCAGCATGATCCATTGGAAAAGCAGGCTTCCTTTTTTCAAAAAAAAAAGTCCCTCAGCAGAGAACTGTCAAAGGCAGGGGTCAGCAACCTTTTTCAGCCATGGGCCATTCCCCTTCCCTCAAACCGTGTGGTGGGCCAGACTATATTATATTTTTTTGGGGGGGGGGTGAACGAATTCCTATGCCCCACAAATAACCCAGAGATGCATTTTAAATAAAAGCACACATTCTACCCATGTAAAAACATGCTGACCGTCTGCGGGCCAGATTAAGAAGGTGATTGGGCTGCATCCAGCCCCCGGGCCTTAGTTTGCCTACCCTGGTCAAAGGTCAGTTTCTATGTGTGTAGAAATCATATAATCTGTTCACTAGGTGGCACTGGACATAATTGTAGCTGGATAGAGTCAGAAGTTTCCTTTGGCTGCTCTGGTTTAAAACAAATGAAGAGTTCTTGTTTACTTTCCCTACTGATGTGTCTTCTGTGCCTTCCATGGCTCTAAGGTCAGACCCTGGCTTGTTGAGACAGCTGGTATATCAGGGTAGAGTTAGGTGATGGTTAGTGACAATTTCTTTGATGGCCCCTTTTCTACATCATGCTACTAGCTCCTTGACTCCACTCCCTTGTCAATCAGGGTAGAAGTAAATCTCTTGCAGTTTTTGTCAGAATAAGGCTTCCTGTATTGAATCCCAGGGAGGGGCATCAGCTTCAACTTGGACTACCAGCCAGCTCTGGGCGCTTCTCCCTATCATTAATTTGTTCCAAAAATATATATATTCATTTTAGAACCTGACAGGACACTAAAAGTGGAGTGGGGTGTTTCTCAAAACACTGCCAACTATAACTTAAATACTATTCAGGGTTGACCGTGCTATAATATCTTAATTGCTGCTTCTGGAAAACAAGAACTCGGGTCTGGAGTGGCCTCTTCATAATGGATTTGCTTCTTCTTCTCATTATGTGAACACTTTCTTAGCATCCAGTTCAGTGTCAGAGGCAGACCAGTTGAAAAGAAGTATGTTTTAAGATGGAATTTGGGGAAGGAAGAAAGCATGGGTTACGTCACATCAAACTGGCTTCAGAAATCTTCCATTAAAAGCCCGCTTTCTACAGGGAATTAATAAATAGGATGATGCATAACAATGAAATAGAGAGAGAGATTGAACTATTTGCAAATGGCAGTTTTCCTCGTTAATTTGTTTCAGATACCAGCTCAAAACTAAAAGCTTGTGAACTGCTCAGTAAAAACACAGTAGTCAGTTGGAAAACATGAGGTTGAACACAACTTAGAGTTTTACTTAAAGTTAGACCCAATGCTTTTTTTTCTAAAAAAATAAAATAAAAATGTTTAGGGGTACTCTTATTTTGACTCAGGAAAATCACCATTTTATAGTTCAAATCAGGAAAAATAAATACAGTAAATGGACAAAGGTACAAAGATTCATAAAATGTTTAGGGGTATGCGTACCCCTGCATCTCCCCAGAAAAAAGCACTGGTTAGACCCATTCAAATTAATGGACCTAAATTGGGCATGTCCATTAATTTAAATGGGTCTAACTCCGAGTATGAGTAACACTGGATACAACCCACATACAACTTACTAGGAGGACTGAAAACAAAAGGATACTAAATCTTGCAGACTGAGATGTAATTCATACAGTATCCAAGCAGTGTAACAGGAACAAAAATCTCTGCTTCTTTGTATAGTTATCTTAGAAGTTCAGTGAAATAAGTGTTTGCCTCAGAAATTTAGAAGAAAAGGCTTGAAACTGCAGGGTGTATTTGTGTTGAGAGCTTTGAAAAACATAGAAAGCCAGCCTGCCCACCGCTGCCGTATCTTGAAAATTAAAATCCTATCCAAAATTGTTCACTGAGCACTTATGACCATTCTGAATGTAAGAACATGCAATTCAGCTTGCTGGTTTCAGAGATATACTTGATGCTTTTATGTAAACAGAAACCAATCTGCCATTTTCCAATAATGTGGCTTTCACCCAAGTCTGGAGCTTTCAGTGTGTTTACCATAGTTACCAAATGAACATACCATGCAGTTTTCAACATTTTCTTCTAAATGTCTGGCTTGGGCCTAAAATACTATCGCCACGTATGTGATGGCACTGATATGCTTCAGTCGAGTTTTCCAACCACATCAAGAAACGTCCTCCAGTCATAATGAGGGGTTTCCTTGGTATGGTTAGAATTATTCTGAACATCTGTTTATGCAGTTACCTAAGTTCCTAGAGAGGGATTTAGGTTCCTTGAAGCAATCATATTACTATGATAACAAGAGCTAATGAGATGTTGCGCTTAGAGCGTTGGACTAAATTTTTGATGTCGTAAGTTCAAATCCCCAGTCAGCCATGAAGCTCATTAGGTGATTTTGGGACAGTCGCTATCTCCTTCCAGGTGGTTACCATGAAGATAAAATGTGAGGCATCTTGTGCTAATTACAATGATGGTGAAGAAGAAACAGGCTCTATTATCAATGAGAACCTTTTCACCAGAATTTTAGCTAACATTAGATAGACCAACCAAGTATGTTCAGTTATGGAGTCAATGGGTGTTCAGCTGTCACTTACTAAATGCATGCATTTTTTCATAATATTACCACTATTCCTGTCAGTAGCTTCTTAACCCCTCAGCATTCTTTGCCATCTTTGTGTGGTCCTGGATACTGGACTTATCCCCAGCTAGAGCTTACATACAGTTTTGAAGGCACTTTGCAATGACTGCAACTATCTCAAAACAAAATAAAAAAATTCCTTCCAGTTAGCACCTTAGAGACCAACTAAGTTTGTTCTTGGTATGAGCTTTCGTGTGCATGCACACTTCTTCAGATACACTGAAACAGAAGTCACCAGACCCTTATATATAGTGAGAGAGTGGGAAGGGGTATTACTGAGAAGAGTGGTGGGAATGGGTGATTGGCTGATAGGTGTGGAAAACCTGTTTTGACTATGGCAGACCAACACGGCTACCTACCTGTAACTGCAACTATCTCAATTCTAGATGTTTTCTCAAAGCTATTGTGGACCCTGGGGCCAATTCATAACAATAGATCCATTGTCAACAGCTTCTTCAGAGGAAGCAAACAAAAAAGGCCTGAGGGCCAAGCCGTTCTTTAGTACTTGCACTTCACTTGTGGCAAGGAATAAGCTGCCTCAAACTGGAAGGCACAAGGAGTTGCTATATCTGGCAAAACTGAGATTTGTTTATTTCCTGGCTGTAACAGTGAGTGTTTGTCGAGTTACTACGAGAGCTGCTTGCATTATAGATTCCTAACCCAAAACAGTTCAACAGGCAAGATTTGGGAGCAACATTCCCCGTTTTCCACTAATCTGATTAAACGGAGGCTTTTATTAGCTGAGGCCAAAATCTGACGACTCTCAGAGAAAATGAGTGGGATTGAAAAGAAGGAAAGGAATGCCTTCTGATGAGGAGATCTAATTTGAGCTGCATGGCCCCTGGCTCCAGAGATCTCCTCGACTCAGGATGTTTACAGTTGACAAAACTCTCACACTCCTCCTTCCTGCAACTCCTTTTCCCCTTCCAGAAAAATAATAAATTATAGCAATATGACTTTCCATCCTGTCCTCCCTCTTTCTGAAAGACTCCACCGTTTGACAGTTTTATTTCATCCACTTTTTCTGTTCCATTGCCTTAGCATTCCAAGAGGCGCTGGCTGCCATGTGTCTTGCCCACTGTGCTCTTGTCCTCAGCCAGGGCAGGATGCCGATAGTTTTGCTGAGGTGGCCATTCCCAAGCAGGTGATTCTGACATTTACACACACTTTGCAGAGGGGTAGCATTGGGCCTCCACAACTAGTCCCCCCACTACTCAGCATGTGGAGTGATCAGGTACGAAAGAGGCTGTGTCTACTGCACCTTTGACAGAAGAGGAAATTTCAGGAGATGTAGGTTTTCTCTTGGGGTGGGCACTTAGAAGTTAAAGCTGGTCAGGCTGCTGCTTCTTTTACCTAAAAGCCAGCGTGGTATAGTGGTTAAGAGCAGTAGGCTCATAATCTGGTGAACCAGGTTTGCATCTCCGCTCCTCCACATGCAGCTGCTGGGTGACCTTGGGCTAGTCACACTTCTTTGAAGTCTCTCAGCCCCACTCACCTCACAGAGTGTTTGTTGTAGGGGAGGAAGGGAAAGGAGAATGTTAGCCGCTTTGAGACTCCTTCGGGTAGTGATAAAGCGGGATATCTAATCCAAACGCTTCTTCTTCTAATTCATTAATTTAATGTACAGTGGTACCCCGGGTTACGTACTTAATCCGTTCCGGGTTACAGTACGTAACCCGAAAAGGACGTAACCCGAACAATTCGGTCTGTGCATGCTCTGTGCATGCGCAAATCATGCGCGCGTCGTGTTGCACTTCCGCGTTAGCGGAGTTCATAACCCAAAAAGTACGCAACCCGAAGCATACGTAACCCGAGGTACGACTGTAGTAGCTTTTCCCCCTTTCTAAGAATACAATAACCTACTGAGAGCTTTGGGGGCTGAGTATCAATGCATTCCTACTCGGACTTGCTAAAATGTATAAGTCCGAATCAGATAAGTGCTGGAGATGTAATGAGGTTGAGGGTACGTTTTATCATATGTGGTGGGCTTGTAAAAGGCTGAAAGGGTATTGGGAGATGATATATAATGAATTTTTAAAAATGTATAAAAGTAACTTTCTAAAAAACCCAGAGTCCTTTTTGTTGGGGATAATTCAGAGGGAAATTATCAGGTGTTAAAAAAAACTATTTGTGTATGCTACTACTGCGGCTCGTGTTTCGTCAGCCCAAAAATGGAAAACAAGCGAGGTCCCAACTAAAGAAGAATGGCAACTTAAACTGATGGAATACATGCAGCTTGCAGATTTAAAATACAGAATAAGAGAACAAGAAGAATGTATGTTTCAGGAAGACTGGAAAATGTTTACTGAATATATGGGTGAAAATTGTGTTCATTTAAAAATGCTGGTAGCATTAAGATAAATTCAACAGTGTAAATAGGTTTTGATGGAGGTAACAATGGATAACCAAATGGTTTAGTTCATGTAAAATATGCAGGGATGTATGGTATGCAAAATTAACCATGGAAAGAGAAGAAGGGAAGTCATTGATTTAAGGTTGTTTAAATGAATATTTTGAAATGTAAATTAGAAAAAATTAATAAAAATGAGAGAGAGAGAGAGAGAGAGAGAGAGAGAGAGAGAGAGAGAGAGAGAGAATCAATGCATACCTGATAAAAATGCCTCTCAACAGGGTCAATAATCTTGGGAAGAAGTAGAAAGCAAGGCCCCATAATTCTCCAGGTCCTCTTTCCCTTACTTTTCCCTTACTTCAGTCCCTTACTAAAGATAAACTACCTTGCTGTAATCAAACTTTTAAACGTTGAATTACTGGGCTGTGTGTCTTTATGTCCTCTGAGCAAGCATGGAATGTGGCATCATGCGCAGAACTTAGAATCTGGAGATTGTCTTTCTAAGGTAGTTCAGGAGATTGAAAGTGATAAATCTGCGTTTTCTTTTTCTTTTTTTGCTAGCTGGGTAACACCATCAGTGATATAAAAGAAGCCAAACACAAAGACTCGCAATCAGATGAGTTTGGGCACCTTACAAAGAGCTTCAGGTTTGTGTAATGCATGGGTAGGCAAACTAAGGCCCGGGGGCCGGATCCGGCCCAATCGCCTTCTAAATCCAACCCGCGGGCGGTCCAGGAATCAGCATGTTTTTACATGAGTAGAATGTGTCCTTTTATTTAAAATGCATCTCTGGGTTATTTGTGGGGCATGCCTGGTGTCAACAATCAAATTCAAGAAATAAATAAATCTGGCTGCAGATCTGCATATATTATATACAGCAGAGGTCATATTTGAAAGGCACTTTGTAGTATTTGAGCACAGCTTCTAATCTGATTCTTATATAAGCAGGACCTTGTCTAGTGCAGAGTAATTTAAGGATACTGAAGGTGTAATAAAGGTTGTGTAGACACACTGATTGGGGGAAAAAATCAGATACAAAGGGATATTTTCAAGCAGTTGCTTCCAGTTTAAGGGAGGTCATGTATATGCCTTGCATACTTCAAACGTTACAACCTCTCATTACCCCCCAAAAAAGAGTTTTCTATGTATATTGTTCACACATGAAAACTGTCTGTGAGAAGCTCTGCATTAATGAAACAAAGGCCCCAGGGAACAGTGAGTCAGAATGTTTGCTTTTAAAATGCAGTGGAAAGTATGCTGTTTAATTTAATACACACACTCCTCAGTGTGGTTTCCTAGGTGCCTAAATAGTGTGTGGCTACAATCCTTATGGTATGAATAGCAGAAAATGCTTAATGCTCTGAGAAGCTTGTAATTTTGCACCATAGAAATGAGTCATTTTTGCAAAAGAGCCCAGCAGGAAGACTGAGCCTCTTAAAGCTAATCTGATTTTAAGAAGGTAAAGAGTGTATTTGAGCAACACTTTAGAAATGCCTAATGTCACAAAATTCCCTCATGTGCTTATTAGAAATAAATTTAGTACTGAACTACTGGAAGGGAGATTAGAACGAGTTTGTGCTACTACCAGAAATAAGAGCGACCTCTACATGTCCTGATATTTCTCTTGTCGAGCAGGCTGTGATGAAAGATTCAAAAGGCCCTTGCATAATATCCCCAAATACATCTTGCACAGCAGTCCTGCAAGAAATGATATTGTGCAAGGAACATGTGCCTGGAGAACTGTGTCTCTGCAGAAACATATTAGGCAGTTGACAGATGTAATCATAAACCCAGTGAGCATTATTAATTGTTGTTGAAGGTGGGTATGGAGTTTTCTTTTCTTCTTTTGTTGTTGGGGACACTGTAAAAAACCAGTAACCCAACATTTGTGAATGACCAATGCTAATGTAATTATTACGGTACATTTCTGCATTGCGTACAATTCACGACTATGAGGTGATATCCAACATTCGCCATAGTATTACTAAAATTGCTTATTTCTAATAATATATACTGGTATCTGCAACCCAAGATTATACTTAATGCACCTGATGAAATGGACTGTACAGTGGTGCCCCGCTAGATGAATGCCTCGCTAGACGAAAAATTCGCTAGACGAAAGGCATTCGCTAGCGGAAGGCTGCCCACAAGACGAAAATGTCAATGGGGCTGCCTCGCAAGACGAATTTTTTTTTTTTTGCGCAAAAACCTCCGCGCTCCATTGCCGCTTCGCTAGACGAAAAATTCGCTCTACGAAGACACTCGTAGAACGAATTATTTTCGTCTAGCGGGGCACCACTGCAGTCTGCAAAAGCTAATGTCCTAATAAATATGTTAAATCTTTAAGGTGCTACAAAACTCCTTGGAGTTTTTGTGGTTGTGGTGGTGGGGATATTTTGTTTTGTATTTTTACCCAGAAGACAATAGACTTGTTCAGCTAGCCAGGAGTATGTAAAGAGCTCCTAGCATTTTGTTCATTTGTCTGGCACCTCGGAACCTTATCCATTTGTGAAAGTGCTGCAAAATTAGTGTTGGATAGCCTCCTTAAAGAATTACAGTTCCTGGCGTTCCTTGGGGGAAAATGGTAACAGTTTAATTGGCTAAAGGATACTTTAAAAAGTGAAAATGGTCATAAGGAATATAGGCACACACACACCCCACACTTGCATGCATCCCACTTGTGTGCAACCATGCTTATGAGGGTCACCATGAAATAAATAAACAAACAAACAGGCCTTCCCTCACTTGGGGTTACTGCCCAGAAGTCCCTCGGGGCTGCTGCCCAAGCGAACGAAGGCAGACTTTGATAGACCAACAGGGTGGGGGCACCTTCTCCCTGCCTCCGCTGCTCCACTGGGTGTCCATGCCCCTCTCCTAATACCTGTTCTTCAGGGTGCCCTTCTCAGCCCTCACCCTCTGTGGTCAGCTGCCTCAGTCACTCACTCTGGCTCCCCCAAGGAGGGGCAGGCAGGCAGGCTCAGGACAGGCTGGGCAGCGGCCCCAAGCAATTTCCAGGGTGAGTCTCTCTCTCTTTCCTCCCCACTGTAAGGAACTGGGCAGAGGAGGAATGGTGAAGACCGCCTCCCTATCCCGACTCTTCCAGGGAGGAGGAAGAGGAAGACAGTATAGATTTACAACAGTATAGATTTACAACAGCTCAGAGGCAGATGAGAGGAAAAGTTGAGAAATAATGGGAGAGGAAGAGCAGGCAGAGCTGGAGCAGCAGTCAGCTGACACCTTGTCACTAGAAAGCATCCCAGACACTCCATCTCCCAGAACCTGGCAAGCCGTAAAATTAGGAGAGCAAAGAGCTCGAAGACAGAGGGCACTTAGCGGCACCCGTAGAAGTGACAAATGAGAAAGTGGGAGAGAATGGGGAGTGGAGATTCACTTGGGGAAATGCCGTTATCGAAGAGGATGGGTCCGATAGCCTCTCTCTGTAAAGTTTTAAATAAAAAAGGACGGTAAGAAACCTTTCCTTGTTCTTATACTTTCCTGGGCAACCAGCCAGGACCCGCTGACAGCATCCTGACACCCAGACACCCTTCCTGTTAAAGTGGGGTACTCCCCACTTTACGCAATTTTCACTTATGCATGCGGGGGCCCAGGATGTAACCCCCACATTAGTGGTGGGACATCTTTATGAATAAGTAGAGTATAAGTATTAAAGCTGCAGAAAAATGGCACCGTTGTACCAACATGCTATGTGGGAAATGACTTTGGTTTACATTTGGGACTTGCCCATGGACTGCATATATAGTCACACATGGTACACTTGGAATCTTCATAGAATTTAGCAGGCAGTTCTGATGAATGCTTCCTTGGGGTCAACAGTCTCCCACCCAAGGGTTCAACCCCCCCCCCCATCTACTTATTTAGGAAGCTGCCTTATATTGAATCAGACTATAGCACCATACCCTGTATACTTCAAACTGTTGACACTACCTAGCGATGGCCGCTCTAAGCTCCTAGAGTAGCTTGGAATGGAAGAAGGACCACCCAGAAGCAAGGCATTAAAATTACCACGGAGCTACAACTCTTCCCCAAAGTAGTTGCCAACTAATGCCACGTTTTGGCTTTAGAAATTCATAACTGTTTATTTCACAGCAAAAATAGCAAAGCAGCAGAAACAGTTCAGTAGAAACAGCTTCTAGATTACTCTTTTTTTAAAAGCACTTAAAATAACCTTTTTTAATGTTTCCCATATTTTATTCTCAGTGGTAGAACTGCATGTTGCATTATGGCTATTCCTTTATGAATAATTTGCACAAGCATTACAAAAAACAGTACTGACACTCTTTATGAGATTCTTATCTACCTGATAAGCTTTGTGAAACCGAATAAGAATTCCTCCCCCTGTGTGTGTGTGTGTGTGTGTAGAAAAACACGTGAGGCTGATTTTCTTCAGAGTTTCACGAGGCAAACTGTGCCCATTGTGGAATTTACTTATAACAACGTCTAGTTATTGTTTCTTTCTCTTCCAGCCTTCTGGTTCCTGCCCTTCAATTTCTCCTTCCCAGTCCAAAGCCCATACAGCATACACATAGCACTTCAAAAACATTGGATAACAAAGACATTGGATTCTTATCTCATTATACATAACAAAGCCATCTTTAGCCATCTCACCCCTTGCCTTTCCCTGCAAGACTAATTGCAGCCGTTTAGAGTCGTCAACAGGTTTTCCACACTTATCAGCCTATCACCCATTCCCACCACCCTTCTGAGTAATACCCCTCCCCACTCCCCCACTATATTTAAGGATCTGGTGACTTCTGTTTCAGTGTATCTGAAGAAGTGTGCATGCACACGAAAGCTCATACCAGGAACAAACTCAGTTGGTCTCTAAGGTGCTACTAGAAAGAATTTTCGATTTTGTTTCAAAAACATTGGCTTGAAGGGCAAGGATAAGCCATACTTTGTTTGCTCAGACAGGGGCGTCGCTGGGGAGGGGCGGTGGGGGCGGTACGCCCCCAGTGACAGGGTGAGCAGCGGCGGGTGGGGGTGTCAAGCGGCGGCCCCTCCCGCCACTCCCACGCGCCGCCGCTCCCTCCGTCACCCCCGGAGCAGCAGCACATGGATGGGGTGCTTCTGCCGCTTTTTTTCGGCGGGGGGGGGCGACCCGCGAGGGGGGTTGTCACCCCCTCCTCGCTGGTCACCCCCCCCCCGCGCCGAAAAAAACCGCGGGGGGGGGCGGGGAAAGCCTGGAAAGGAAGCAGAGCAGGCGCGTTTAAGCGCCGCTCTGCTTCTTTTTCCGCTTTCCACCGCTTTTTTTCGGCGGGGGGGCGACCAGCGAGGTGGGGGTCACCCTTGTCACCCCCTCCTCGCTGGTCACCACCACCCCCCCGCCGAAAAAACCGCGGGGGGGGGGCCGGGGAAAGCCTGGAAAGGAAGCAGAGCAGGCGCGTTTAAGCGCCGCTCTGCTTCTTTTTCCGCTTTCCGCCGCTTTTTTTCGGCAGGGGGGGGGCGACCAGCGAGGTGGGGGTCACCCGTCACCCCCTCCTCGCTGGTCACCACACCCCCCCGCCGAAAAAAAGCCTCGGAAAGGGGGAAATCCCCCCTTTCTGTATACACGTGCGTCGTGACGTCATGATGACGTCACGGCGCGCGCCGTGCCCCTCCCCCAGGGGGTGCCTCTGCGCTGCCGCCGCCCCCAGCAGCGCAGAGGCTAGAGACGCCACTGTGCTCAGATTAACTGCAGACAGCATGGCCAGTGGTCCAGAATAATGGGAGTTGTAGTCCAACAAAATCTGGAGGATACTACATTAGCTACCCTTGGATTAAGTCATCCCTGAAGAAGAATCTTATGACTTGAAATGCCTTGAGCCAAATATTTTGCTCTCAATTCACCTTCTGAGGACTCCTTTGTTTTCATACTGGTGTCTCTTCATATTACTTTCTTGGCATCCCTGTAGACGACACAGTTCACTGTCCGTTGGAGACACTTTGAACTTTCTTCAAAAGGTAAAAAATATGAAAGTGGGATATACAGTAGATTGCGATATAAAGGAGACTTTTCAGCAATGCCAAATCAAATTAAAATTGATCAAGACTCCTTTTTCTTCTGTTTGCTTATTTTAGAGGAACGCTCAGCAGTGAAGACCGGCCGAGGTCTCGCACCAGTGGGGGACAGAGACAGAGGCTTTGTTTGATTCGAGGGTTGTCGACTCGAGTTTCACTGCTGCGAAGAAGATAAAGCAGCTGGAAAACTCTATAACACGACATGAAATGAAGATGATGCAGCTGGCAGCAGCACTTCAGACTTGAACTATTTTGGGTACTAAAAGTCCTAATAAACATAATGAAAAGGACCCAGTGAAGGAGCTGTACAGATAAAGGCTGGAGGAGTTTTGCTGAGAACTGGAGACATGGCTTAAGTCAGGCTCCCTGGTCTGGTATACATAGGTGGCCAAGCATGAATTCAGCCTCTATTTTGAATCTGGAGTTCAATCTGGGGCCAAGCATGAATTCAGCCCATATGTTTAGCAGTATGCCATCTCCATCTCCTGGAAAGATTCCATCAACGATGTCTCCAAAAAAATTCACACATCACTTGGGAAGACAGGTGAACTAATGCCAGTGTACTGAAAGAAGCAAAGATCACCAGTGTTGAAGCAACGATTCTTCAACACCAACTTTGTTGGACTGGTCATGTTGTGCAGATGCCTGATCATCATCTTCCAAAGCAACTACTCTATTCCGAGCTTAAAAATGGAAAGCGTAATGCTGGTGGTCAACAAAAGAAGTTCAAAGACTGTCTCAAGGCAAATCTTTAAAAATGTAGTATAAACACCAACAACTGGGAAACACTGGCCTGTGAGTGCTCCAATTGGAAAACAGCCTTTACCAAAAGTGTCATGGGCTTTGAAGACACTTGAATTCAGGATCAAAGGGAGAAGTGTGTTAAGAGGAAGGCACGCTTGGCAAACCCTCACTGTGATCACCTCCCACCTGGAAACCTATGACCCCACTGTGGAAGGACGTGTGGATTCAGAATTGGCCTCCACAGTCACTTACAGACCCACTGTTAAAACCGTGTTTATGGAAGACAATCTTACTTGGCTATGAGTGATTGCTAAAGAGAAAGAAATATATAGCAGTAGGTACAGAATCATTAGCAGGAAGGAGGTGTAGCAGTCATTTAGATCTTGGTATATGGGACACTATGACTTGGACATAAACAAGTGGTCTAGGTCAACTGATTGAACGCACCAGGAAGTCTTATACAGGCCTTTAATCAATCACAGTGGGTCAACATTGGACCCAACAGAGTCCAGTAAACCTGTTTCATGTAAGAGACTACATAGAATCCTACTGACTCTCCCTATCTTTACAGTGAGTGGTTTGTATGTCTCTCTGACCAACAATGCAATGTTCTAGGTTCTGAGTTCCACAGGCATTCAGTATGTATCATATCAACAAAATTATGTGCTAAAGGCTAGCAAAATGAAGCTCAGAACAAAACTGTACACTAGGAGAGCCTGCTTTTAAGCATCTATGGTGGTATACGTTCCCCCTTTATGTTCTTAGTGTTTCATTTGGGCTAACAAACATCATTCCAAGTTCAATCCTAGACTTAAGCATGTATAACCAGCAAGGAAACAAATCACCTTGGATGAGAGAGACACAGAACAGGACCGACACACGCTGCAGAATGTGCTGCAAATTCGAACGGATGGGGAGGGGGAAAGGAAATATTACAGTCTCTGTTACTAGGCAGCTGCTTTTTGAAAGCAGAAATGTCAGACCCTGTGGGAATCCTAACAGGAAATTCTTACATTTAGTGCTAAAGTCTGCTGCACTATTGCTAATCAATAAACTAGCATGTGATCTCAATTTTGAAATTCAGTCCCCACCCCACCTATTATTATTATTATTATTATTATTATTATTATTATTATTATTATTATTATTATTAATTTCAGCAAACATTTACACACTTACTAAAGGACAATCACACCAACACACTGTGGACCTCTAAGAGCTTAGAAGGGAAAATTCATTTTGCACATTAATGGTTTGTGCTGCCAAGCACATCCTGCATTATTCTTTTCTCTATAGCTTGCTCCAGATAAGTACTCGGGGCTCAACTAGATGAGATATTCACCATGTGGCATCCTTGAGTTTCAAAAATAGACAGCTGGTGCAGGTGAGCTTTCATATAATTGCAGGTGCAAGAGGTAATTTTGATCAGGAACCCAGCAGGGTAAGGGTTAAGGACCCCTTCCTGCCATGTCACCATCCTAATCTAGCCCTCCCCCTTCAGCTATTTATTTTGTAGAAATCAAGCACAACAGAGCAATCAACGTGACAAGCGATAAATTGGTCATTGGTGGTCACTGCCCTAAGATAGCAACCATGTGGGTAAAAACAATTTTCCTGGTCCAACAAGGAAGAGTCATGTGAGGTTTTGGTATACAACTGGTGCATATGTGGCTACACCTCTGCAAGCAACTTGCAGTGCTTCTCTTGACCCCCATTGGCAGGAGCTTGGACAGAGCAAAGGGAGCTCACTCCATCGTGGGGATTCGAACCGCTGACCTTCCGATCAGCAAGCCCAGGAGACTCAGTGGTTTAGACCACAGCGCCACCCGCATCCTGCACACCAGTGCAAGTAGATAAATAGGTACCGCTGTGGTAAACGTGTGTTTCCATGCACTCTGGCTTCTGTCACGGTGTTCTGTTGCACCAGAAGCTGTTTATTCCTGCTGGCCACATAATAATAATAATAATAATAATAATAATAATAATAATAATAATAATACCCCGCCCATGGGCAGCTTTCAACCGAATATTAAAATCAATACAGCACCAAGCATTAAAAACTTCCCTAAACAGGGCCACCTTCAGTTGTCCTTTAAAAGTAAAATATCTGCTTATTGCCTTGACCAGTGGCGGAGGAAGCCGCTTGGTCACCCGGGGTGGAAAACCTGGCACATGTGCCACTGTGCACAGCACATGCGTGCCACACCACTCTATAGCGGCCCAAGAGGGCCGCGGGGTGGAACGGCCTCACTCCGCGGCTTGCTCGCAGGTCGCCAAGAAGCTTTGTGAGCAGGCTGCGGGCAAGGCTGCCGCGCTCCGTGGCTTGTTCGGGGCCCACCAGCGGAGCTTGGCTTGGGCAGGGGGGCACGGCAAATGTCACCCCCCTCCCCTGGAACCCAGGCCGCACCGCCCCCATTGCCCCCACCTCGCTACGCCACTGGCCTTGACATCTGCTGGGAGGGCATTCCACAGGGCGGGCACCACTACCGAGAAGGCCCTCTGCCTGGTTCCCTGTAACCTAACTTCTCGCAGCGAGGGAACTGCCAGAAGGCCCTCGGCGCTGTACCTCAGTGTCCGGGCTGGACGATGGGGGTGGAGACGCTCCTTCAGGTATACAGGACCCGGAAAGCTGCCTGCAGACAAACACTGTCTCCCTTGGCCTGGAAGCGAGATGAGCGCCGCAACCCCATAGCCGCCTTTGACTGGACTTAACCGTCCAGGGGTCCTTTACCTTTACTTTTTTACTAACCCCCCCCCATTGTATTGGCTAGATGTGAATTGTCACATGAATAAATATTCCCAAATGGAGCCTCTAATTGTTCAAGATTCGCTGTGTGAGACAATAGCTAGCTCTGGGCCAAGGACTTTTAGGAGTCACAAAATGAAACTGAAGTGGAAAACCTCCTTAATGAGGCACTGTGGAAATGTGACTGCCAAACATTGTACACAACGTTTGAAAATGATAAGAAAAGCCCGGCTGTATCCGACTAAAAGCCTGTCTACTTCAGCATCCTCTTGTCCACAACCAGATGCTGTCCACAAGCCCAGAAGCAAGGTGTGATAGCAATAACCTCTTCCACTGTGGTCCTCTAGCAAATGGCATTCAGAGTATCTGCAGTGGTGGGAGAAAAACAGCGCTCTTCACTTCCTCCATACTTTGTTGTGTTATGTCAGTACATGAGTTTTGTTGTGACAAAAGTGACCGACATTGGCCGGTTTCAGAGGCAGAGGCAGAGGAATGTGCTGCTCACATTTCAAGACCACACCCGCGGGGATTTGTGCACCTTGGGTTAACCCAACAAAGAATTTTTTAAGGTTTTGTAAGCCAGGGAAATGTTTGGTTTTGTGAATCACAGATTAAGGACCAATAATTCTTGCCAGAATGTAATAAAGTAATTACAGTAAATTAGAAAAAGTGAAAAAAGGGCTGATTGACCAGAGATAATCCTCTCCAAAGGCAAGGATATGTATTTATGACAACTGTCATAATATTTGTAAAGGAATGCATTGTCATCTGCCTAAGAATGATGAGTACACATCGTAGTGACGTAAATTTATGACAGTTTATGGGTACAATTCAGCCAAAGTTAAGCACTTCCAGTTCACGTTGATTTCAGTGAGAGAATTAAGGATGTACCTGAATCGCTCTGGCTGAAACCATTGGGACTTAGAAGTGCTTAACTGTGGCTGAAGCACATTCTTTGAATTTATATTGTTTGTACTTATTTTTCCAAAGTAACAGCTTGAAAAATCCCCCCCATGATCCTTAGAAGGAAGGGCTGCGACACCAGAAGTCCCAGGTCTGATCCTTGGCTGCTTAAAATATGGCAAAATCCTGGAGAGCTTCTGTCAGTCGTGGCAGACAAAATTGAGCAGAATGGACCAATGGGCTTACTCAGTACAAAATAACCGCCTTACTCCTTAAAGGAGACTTACAATAAACTTCCATTGAAAGATTAAAACACCAGGCAGCATTCAAGGATTGTGCTAGTACATGTTGGTTCCCCCCACTCTTCCTGAAGGAGCGTCTCCACCCCCATCGTTCTGCCTGGACACTGAGGTCCAGCGCTGAGGGCCTTCTGGCAGTTCCCTCACTGTGAGAAGCAAAGCTACAGGGAACCAGGCAGAGGGCCTTCTCGGTAGTGGAGCCCGCCCTGTGGAACGCCCTCCCATCAAGAGATAAACAACTACCTGACATTTAGAAGACATCTGAAGGCAGCCCTGTTTAGGGAAGTTTTTAATGTGTGACATTTTAATGTATTTTTAATCTTTGTTGGAAGCCACCCAGAGTGGCTGGGGAAACCCAGCCAGATGGGCGGGGGTACAGCTAATAAATTATTATTATTTTTGTTATCCCAGATCTGGTCCGGAGAGCTGAGGGAACCTGCAGAAGAGATTTGAGGGGCACACAGGGGGAGGAGAGGGAGAGACGGTTCTCTCATGCAAGGGAGGGGGATCCTTGCACTGATGGAACCTTATAGAATAAAGCCCATAGTTAAAAGTATACATATATTTATGAGTAATTATCAATAGCAGCAAGGGAATGTAAGATGAGGGAGGAAACCCAGCCAGATCCAGAATTTCCTCCAGGTTTGAGGAGTGCCTGGGCAAAGGGCCTGATGTTGGGTCACCTCTGTTGTTCAATTCCCAAGAGGTTTACCAGAAAGACAGGCGTCTTTCATGCCAGCTGAATGCAGCTTTCAAGTAGAGCCTGTGGTAGTGCTTGTGATGGCCTGGGACTCAGACTCAGAACCGGAGGAGGCTCAGTCCGCGACGGATCCTCTGCCACTGGCATCAGCTCAACCTAGTCTGGGGCCTGATCCTGAAGAGCTTCAGTCTGCACAACCTCCCCTGCAACAAGCATCAGCTGAGCCGAGTCTGGGGCCTGAGCCTGCCCTGGTTCCAGATGCAGGGGATACCTTGTTGCCATCAGCCGGATCGTCACCAGCAGCTGGTCCACTACCAGCTGGGGCTGAGGTGGCTCCTGGGTCCAGTAACCCTCCAGCGTGTCCTGAGCTGCAGAGACTCAGGGCTGAGAGAAGGAGGGACCTGAGTTCTCACAGGAGGAGTGCTCGCCTTCAGGCGAGGCAGGGTGGTGAGTCATCGGGGGATCGGGACCAGCCATTACCTCAGCAGAGATAAAAGGGTGGTCAGATCCCATCCAAACTTGCCAGATCCTGCCCGTGTACCTGAACCTGCTTCCTGCCTTGCTCCCTGCCGGACTGACCCCCTGTTGGACTCCTGGACCTAGGACTGGACTTTGACATTGCTTCATGGACGAACCCCCAGGGCCAGCACAGTGCTCTGATTAACACCACACTGCTTTCAGCAGGTGCTCAATGCTAATTGGAGCACCATTCCCCACCTCTCCACACTGACATCCAATCAGCGAGCATCAAAGCACTACCACGGCTTCTCCTGAAAGTTGTATTCAGCCAATGGGAGGCCATCTGTAATGGGTCTTGCCAGAGTCCTTGAGCCCAAGAAGGATACCAGGTGCTTACGCCAGACCTGACCAGATCACCCTAACACTCCAGAAAATGTCTGAAATAAAAACTTATTCAAAGAAGGAAAAATGTGAAGGCTATTACAAAAGGGTACTGGTCGTTGACTTCCTTTGGTCATCCTGCTATGATTCTGTTTAAGGGCCTGAAGATGGATTGTGTATATAATGGATTTCACCAAAGATGTTAAAATATCTTCATATAAATAGAGAACATTGAAACACCCAACATTCCATGTCTTCATCTGCCCACTTCCTGCCAACCAGAGATACTACAGCATTTTTCCAAGTTAGTAAAACTTGATTTGACCAAGTTTCCAACCACAACCTTGATCACACCCATAACATTTAGAATGAGTTGGCCAGAAACAACTGAGTTTCAGGTGGTGGAAGAATAAGTGACACTGCCTAAGTAATTCAAGACTAAGATACAGAAAGCAAACTATTTCATTTTAGGTTGAGGATGGGACTGGGATTGATTGGGAAACGATGGAAAAGATTGGAAAACAAACAGAACCTGAGAAATAATAATAATAAAAACTGAACAAATGTCACCAAACTCTTTCTAACCTTCAGAGAACTTACAAAACAATGAAAGGCACTATGATTGGATAATGTTGAGTGAGATTCTGCCCTAATTGGAAACTAGAGCTGTCAATAAGCAAATATCACCTTCCCTGATCCCCCTCTCTGGTGTTCTCCTTATATGGTGTTGTTTTGCACTTCTGCAATACTTTGGAGACAGTCTTTCTGACTTTCTCAGTGTGTGACTTTAGCTCTGGATCAGTCCAAATTGATCCAATTCAATTCAGATCACTTTGGAGCCATTTCAATTTGATTTGGATTCTGTTTAAATAACTCTGATTTAGTTTGGGATTTGACCAAATCAGTTGTACAACCCTAAGTACCATGACCACTACTATTATTTTGAACTTTCTGAACTAAGTTCAAAATTCAGCATATTTTTTAATAGTTGAAATTATAGGTCCAATTTTGGGAAGGTGGGAACATTCAAATGGAAGTGTGCAGAGGTCATTTCCAGACAAGATGGCAGAAAGAAAATGAAATGGATTGGAGGGTGAAATGGAAAGAAAAAGGAAATGAGAATACTCTTGTGTACACATCCTACCTAAGTCACAGGCAAGGATCAGGAACAGGATCCATAACTAAGAAACCAATAATGGCAAAAATAAAGGTCAAGTGAGATGGTTCTCCATCTATATTTTATATACTGAACACATATATGTACAAAAGAAAACTATGACAATGTGAGTTATGAATGGTTATTTTTTTTTTAATCCCAATGTAATGATTTATTACCTTGGCATGGTTCCATTAAAGCACTTAAGATGCAAGTGTAAACTTAAGGACAATGCATGGCTTTGTATATTTCAACAGGCTTTGGGCCAAACGCTTTCCTCATCAGTGAGAAATCCAGCCAAAGTTAAGAACTTTTAAGTCCCATTGATTTCAACAAGAGAGATTAAGTGCAAGTATATGTACAAAGTCCCCCTCACATTCTCTTGTCCAACATGGCTTTTTTTGCCTCTGAAATCTCCCATTGGTACTTGTGTAGCATGATGTTAGCTATTTACATATCCATGTGATATGTAATCCCTTTGATGACAAAGCAGGCACTATATTCTGAGCTGGAAGGACATTTCAGCGAAGCCCAAGGCAGTACAGATGTTCAAGTGCTTCTGCTGCTCCCTAAAAAAGGGCTGGCTCTGTTCTGGAAATGTTGAGATACTTCAGTGCAGCGATTCTAAAACATCATATTCCAATTTTTCCCCGGTCCCTCCTAACCCAACAGGCAGCCTGATGCTTAGGGCCAACTCCTATAGGCATGTACATTGTTTGATTCTTGTGACTCAGTTCTCAGTCTGGCAATGCACTAAAAATGTGAACTCTTTTTGGTTCATTCACACATACATTTCCCCAACTGATATTGCAGTCATCAGGTGAGGGACATGCCCATGTGACTCGGTTTAAATAAGAGAGGGGGTGTTATTGGGGGTTTTGTTATTATTTTTGTTATGTATTTTGTGGATTTTATATTGTAATTTTATGTTGTGAACTGCCCTATGGATGAATAATAATCTTTTTTTTTATCTTCAAAACAGAACACAGGGCACAGACCTAATGGTGTTAAATGAAAACACCCAGCTCCTGTAACTATTGGCAAAAGCTGCCCTAAACAGCACAGCATTTTTCTAAAGGTCACAATCAATCTGATAAGGCAGTCTCTTGCAGGGAGTTCCATTCCTCTCTCATTTGTAGAGATTTGTCAATGTAGCTAGTCACCAAATCGGGTTCTACCCTGAGTAAGAGCACGTGTTGCGATCGGGACCTGGCAAGGCATATCCCTTCCCTTCCAGTGGGGGTGGGGCCGGCAGCCGGCCATAACAGCTATAGGTCAGTGAGGCGTTGCTGGGCAAAGTAAAATGTAGCAAATTTTGATGGACAGTTTAGCATCCTATATATTCCACTGCACGCAGGGTGATCTCTCTCTTGGCTTCGGTTTCTGATCACCCATCCCGCCCCCCCTATTTTTATTAGGCCTTCTGTGTTTGACCTTGGGGTCGTCTGCTTTGGGGCAGGGGCCCAGTAGGAATTTGTCCCTCTGGATGATTGGCTGTTGCCATTTGGTTTTGCCTACTGCAGTAGCAACTTGTCACAACTTGTAAGGTTGGCGGTTAGGCATTGGTTCCTGTGTGGATTGCTGGTTTGGGCGGTACCCATCCAGAATCATGATGATACTGGGAATTCTGTTAAAGGAATCCGGCGACTCTTATGCTTTGTCCGAGCCCCGGTAGGGGTTAAGGCCGTAGCCGAGTCCCCGGGACCTATGGGGAGAGGGTAGCGTTGTATCCCCCGCTCCTTAACTCTCCTCAGTTGCAATTTCCCAATCGCTGGTTCTAGGCCAGCCTCTGTCCCGGTAGGACAGTAGTCTGAACCAATGCCTACGCAACCACTCACCGAATTTGTATTTAAATAAAGTTGTGGCCTAAATTATTGCCAAAAACCCAAACAAAAATTATGTCTCCTGTGTCAATTCATTGGGGGAGAGACTTGAGGTCCTCGATACACAAATAGCTGGCTTTCCCCCCTACGTATAGCTCCATTATTTCAATGGGGTGCAGCAGTAGAACTAAATGGTGTTCCACTTAAACAGCCATAAAACACCCCGATATCAAAAAATTAAGAATCTTTCCAACGAAATGCAAGGAATGGAAGTTTGTGGCTGTCGAGTAAAAATTAGCATGATATATTCTGAACTTGAATGGATCAGGACCCACCTAAGAGAATGGGGAATTGTACACCTGTTGTTTTGTGGAAAACAGAAATAAAAATATATTGCCATCACATATAAATAGCAAACAGATCCTCCGTGGGATACAGGTTAGTCATCCCTGCCTAACAGCCAAGTCGACTGAGGCACTGTTCCTCAAACATGCATTTCTTACAGGGTGTAACAGCTGCTTCATCAGCTAAACTTCATAAACGAAGCAGGAGCTTATGTTGAGGCTGCCACATGGTTTGGTGTTATTAGAACCATATTGCCATCACTCCAAAGCTCTGTTCATGTGGCAGACACTTGCCTGGATTACCACTTCAAACACAAACATGTGGACATGGTTCTGCGAGGCAATCCCTTTGTGTGACTGATGTAGTTTGGACTGTTTTAACCATGGGTAGGTGAACTAAGGCCCGGGGGCCGGATGTGGCCCAATCGCCTTCTAACTCCGGCCAGCGGATGGTCCGGTAATCAGCGTGTTTTTACATGAGTAGAATGTGTTCTTTTATGTAAAATGCATCTCTGGGTTATTTGTGGGGCACAGGAATTTGTTCATTCCCCCCCCACCCAAAATATAGTCCGGGCCCCCACGAGGTCTGAGGGACAGTGGACTGGCCCCCTGCTGAAAAAGTTTGTTGACCCCTGGTTTTAACCAATGCAACAGAACAAAGGGTTTGCATTGTGTGCTTAGAAAGAAGCACCGAAACTGCACCGAATCTCTAGACTTCCCGCCATCCCGCCAACATTTTCAGCTGCATATTATTTTCACAATCCATATTTTAAATCTGTTCATATTGTCCATTGCACTTGTTACATTACAAGTGTTATTAAAATCCTGCTAATGTTTTCATCTGCTTACAGTGGTCCTCTAAATAAATTGCAAATTTCCCCCATTCTTTCTTAAAGTTTTTGTCTTCCTCGTTCCTGAGCTTTCTGGTCAGTTTTGCCATTCCGGTGTAGTCCATCAACGTGGTTTTCCAATCCTCTCTGGACGGGACTTTATCTTCTTTCCATCTCTGACCTAGTAACATCCGCGCTGCTATTGTTGCATACATAAAAAGTCTTTTCTGATCCTTTGAAATATCGGTACCTACAATTCCTAATAAAAAAGCTTTTGGTTTTTTTTTTAATAAGAGTTATTTCTAAACATTTTTTTCATTTCATTATATATCATTTTCCAGAATGCTTTTATTACTTTACATGACCACCACATATGATAAAAGCTACCTTCTTTTTCTTTACATTTCCAGCAGGTATTTGTACTTGTCTTCTGCATTTTTGCTGACTTACTAGGAGTCAGATACCACCTGTAGGGAGAAGGCCTTTTCTGAAGCAGCCCCACACCTCTGGAACAGATTACCATCTGGAGTCAGTCAATGCCGAGTCAGTCTTTAGGAGAATCCTTCCATTTGTTTCCTTTGGCTTTTTCATGTGTTGTTGCTTCATTTTGTGAGCAGGACTGCTGGCAGCTTTTAATATTTTTGAGCCAGATACTTTATCTTGTTATGATTGCCGGCTTTTGTCAATTAACTGTGGTGGCTGGTGTGCTTTATTTTACTCCTTAAGCCGCTTGAGAGGGTTTACTTTGAAAGGCAGCCTAAAAATATTAAAAATGCAGTGGTACCTCGGTTTTTGAATGTAATCCGTTTCAGAAGACCATTTGAGTTCTGAAATGTTCGGAAACCAAGGCACGGTTTCCCAGCCAACGGGACTCAACAGCTGACAGGATCTTGCACTCAGCGTTCAAAAACTGAAGCTTTTACTTCCAGGTTTACGGCATTTGAAAACCGAAACGTTCGTCAACAGAGATGTTCAAAAACCAAGGTACCACTGTAAGATTATAAATAAAAGTAAGGGACGCAGGTGGGGCACTGCGTTAAACCACAGAGCCTAGGGCCTGCCGATCAGAAGGTCAGCGGTTCAAATCGCTGTGACGGGGTTAGCTCCCATTACTTCGTCCCAGCTCCTGCCAACCTAGCAGTTCGAAAGCACGTCAAAGTAAAAGTAGATAAATAGGTACCGCTCCAGCAGGAAGGTAAATGGCGTTTCCGTGCACTGCTCTGGTTCGCCAGAAGCGGCTTAGTCATGCTGGCCACATGACCCGGAAGCTGTATGCCGGCTCCTTCGGCCAATAAAGCGAGATGAGTGCTGCAACCCCAGAGTTGGACATGACTGGACCTAATGGTCAGGGGTCCCTTTACCTTTAAGGGAGCTGGAGCCACATCTTCCAACTGTCTTGCATTCTTCCTCTGAGTAGTTGTAAGTCTTGACCCTGCGGGCAGGGACAGCTGAATGGGCAAGGACAGCACTGGGTTGTAGTAAGCGGGCACACAGAGAGAAAGCTGCCAGCAGAGAAATATCGCCCAAGGATCCACATGACCTGAAGCTGGCCTTGCACCCAAAACACAATCCAGAGAAGAAGGAAGCAGATCAGTAGCAGTAGCTTTTATATTTTTGTCTGAAAAAACAGCCCACACATCAACAACTTTCAAGCTGGTTTTTATCTTCTGATCCTCATGCACAGCATCTCGCATGGCTGGTATTGAGTAATAACCTTTAAAAGTGGCATTACAGCTGTGAGGAGCTCAAAACCAGGGTGGACCAAGGCAACATTCATGTTGTGTTCAGACCATCACCCATTAAGGACAGTCCTGCTCTGAGACCAGTATATTGTTCTTGTATTGGGTGGGATCCTATTATGTCTGCAAAGGTCCCTCTGGTCACCCCCACCCCTGTGCATTGTTTATAGAAACGGTTTATTGTTGGGATAGCTACAGACTTTAGTTACACTTTCATTCTACCCAAAATGCAACACTTCCTGTGTTATTTCACATACAGTACGTAAACTGTTCCATACGTAAGGTGTGTTAATTCTAACTGTCTCTAGGATAAGCAACGGTTCTCATTCAGCCTCAGAGCTATATCAGCAATTTACTTTTTCAGCAACGTCTCATTGCTTCTGAAATGTGCAATGGGACATGAGGTCACACAATACATGCAGACTTGCTAATAAGTGGTTTCTTGAGTGGAGGTAAGGCAAATCATAGGTGAACTCTGTGCCCAAATACAATGGAGTAATCTCAGTTCTTTCTAAAGTTTATTCACTTGGTAGTTAATTACAGTAATAGAACTAGAATGGAAATTTTGAAATGATTGGCTTGACTTCAGCACTTGGATGAAGATTAGCACTCTTTCTTTTCAGGGGGGAAAAGTTCAGCTTTATTTTTCATGGAGGGCTGGAAACTAGGACATTAGTTTTAACAGGGACTTGGGAAATAAATTAGAGCGCACCTGCTGAATATTTAAGGTTTCTGGAAGATAATAAAAGCCATTTCTCACAAGACCGGGTAGGTAAACAACATACAGTGGTAGGAAAGGGACTAGGACACATATGGCAGGCAAGGAATGAAGTTTCATCTCACAGTATTAACAATGTGAAATTGTGATCACAGAGGAACATCCAAATGCTAGAAGACATGACTCAGGACAACTGCATGTGCACAATCATGAGAATAACAGCTTTCCAGATGTACGTAAAGACTGTAGAGAAAGTAAATGATTAAACTTTTACTCAACCTTAAATAAATAAATCACTCTTTTGCGGGGGGGGGGACAACACCCAAGGAAACCAATGACAGCCCATCACAATGACTTGTTTTATGATCACATCTTTTGTTCTTCATAAAGAAGTGGCGTATATAGAAGCTATAAAATGAGAGATGAAAATAAAGTCTTCCCAGAGATAAGGAAGATTAGTATCAGTATTTGTGGAATGAATTATAAAATGGCCCGTGACTGGAAAGAGTGAATGAGTTACCTCCTGTAACTCGTTTATCCAGAAACGTATTTTATTTCCAAGTACTGTATTTTTCGCTCCATAAGAAACACTTTTTCCCTCTTGAAAATTAAGGGGAAATATCTGTGCGTCTTATGGAGCGAATGGTGGTCCCTGGAGCCGAATTGCCCAGGGGCCAAAAGCAGATAGTGCTTTTTATTTTACAAAGAGAAAAAGGGGTGTTGAAAGGACCCTGCTCAGCAGCTGATCAGCAAGAGATCGGGAGAGAGATAAGAGTCCCGGCTCCCTTTCAGCCCCGCCCTCCATTGTTGAATGTGCTGCAGAGGGTGGTTGTTTGTTTCCCCAGCGACATGTGACTGGCTGATTAGATTACCTGTCTGGAAACTGTAGAAATGGCTCCCTTTCCTTCAGAAGCTGCAGAAATGTGAGTTGAACCCCATAAAAATGGGGCTTTTCCTCTTTGCTTTTCTCCCTTTGCAAAAAAGCTGCAAAACTTTTAGCTGATCCTCAGAAAAACAGGGATTTCCCCTTTGCAAAAAAAGCTGCAAAACTTTTAGCTGATCCTCAAAAAAGCAGGGCTTTTAGAGGAGGAAAACCAGAAAAATATTTTTTTTTCTTGTTTCCTTCTCTAAAAACAAGGTGCGCCCTATGGTCCGGTGTGCCCTATGGAGCGAAAAATACGGTATTTAATATGCTCAAGTACAGCTGGGCAAGCTAATGCCCTAGATGTTCGACTACAAGTCCCCAGCCAGCATGGAATTGTGGGACTTGTAGTCCAAGAACATTTGCACTCATTTTCTTTGGGTGTAAGTTCCAGATGAATGACTGTTTCTTAACTTCCCAATAATGTGTTTTGGAGTGTGGTGCCTGCGCCTCACTTCCCCTCTTGTAAAATGGGAACAAAGGATGTCTCTTCATCATTGGATAAAATATTAACCATACTGACCATTAATACCAGTTCGGATAACAATTTAAGTTGTGTAAACAACTAGAAACATTGCTGTGATGTAAGAACCACTTGACAACCTTGTAAATGCATTGAGATATGCATATTTTTGGATAAGAAACTTCCTTTTAGTTTGTCTCTTCAAGTATTTATTTCAGTGTCAATTTGGGTTTTTGAAGTGAAATCAGCATTCTTAATACTTAGGTGTGATGGCATGGGGGACAAATTCAATTCAGTTCACATTTAAATACAAGTTGACCTAATTTTCACATCAAAAGCCATTCTTCAAAATTCAGACTTTTCTGAATTTTACAGTGCAGTTCACCAACCAAGCATTGTGTACAAAACATATACATTAGGGTAAAGTGTGCAATTAAACCTGCATATTAATGGAAATAACATACAAAAATTCATTAGGAAAAAATGTGTGAATTGTGTGTGGGGGGGTGTCACATCAAAATGCTGAAGAATTTCCATGAGGACTGTTTCCCCCCTTAAAAAAAAATCAACAAATTGATGTGGAGTACTGAAAATTGGGGGGGGGGGGATGAGACACCGAGAGAAAATCAAACTCAGACATTCACTCATCCCTAGTTGTGAGTACACTGATTCTTTCAACACATGCCCCAGAGAGAACTTTAAATCCACATACATTCAGATTTTACCTCAGGGTTTGCATGAAAAATGTACTTTTCTAGCCAAGCTTCTATCCTTTACTTAACCCGGAATCTCAACTGTATTTGCTGCAGAGGTAAATTTAGCCAGGCCTGAATTTCTCCACGCTGTTTCACAGCATCCCAGTGATGAAATTCAATGCATTCCAACACATTGCTTACATCAATGGCATTTTTTTTTACCACTCTATCGTTAGAGGCAAATACAAAATTGTAGCTGTAAAACGGTGAGTCACAGATCTTGCTTGTTTGCCTTGGCCTGGATGCGGACAAAAACATTACTACAAGAAAGGTGAGTGGCTGAGGAGGGGGAAGACACACTATCTTGGGTTATTTTCTGTTTAGTGCTTCTCAAAGTTGCTGGCATGGCAGTGAAAGAGTTGGCAGACCAAGCAGTAGCGTGGGCAGAGCAAACCAAGCGCTCCAAATTAATGCATGGATATGTTACTGCATCTTTTAATGGTGTGGGTGGGTGTCGGGAGCTGACAGCACTAGTCAAAGACTTACTACTTCAACTTTTCAAAAATAATCAAGCCATTGGATTGATGCCACCCTCTTAACGTTTTTAAAAGGCAACATAGGCATTTTTAATTTTGTAATCTTTTTTTTCTAAAATGGAAAGACTGAAAGGTTATGGACCTCATCTTTCTTTTATACAAAATACTCTCCCTTCACTCCAGATCTCTGTGTAGCCTGGCACCTGATCATCTACAAGAGATGCTTCCTTAATAGTCTTTAATGGGTATTCAGGCTAGACTGTTTGCCAAGGACAAACAGTTGTACAAATAGTTGCTTGCACGCTTGGACAAATTGTTTGTGTAGTATTTAAATAATAATAGGTAAAAGAAAAAAGGTAAAGGACCCCTGAACGGTTAAGTCCATTCAAAGGCGACTATGGGGTTGCAGAGCTCATCTCGCTTTCAGGCTGAGGGAGCCGGCGTTTGTCTGCAGGCAGCTTTCTGGGTCATGTGGCCAGCATCACTGAACTGCTTCTGGCACAACGGCACACCATGACGGAAACCAGAGCATACGGAAATGGCATTTACCTTCCCACCACAGCGTTACCTATTTGTCTACTTGCACTGGTATGCTTTCGAACTGATAGGTTGGCAGGAGCTGGGACAGAGCAACAGGAGCTCACCCCATCATGCAGATTCAAACCACTGATCTTCCAATCAGCAAGCCCAAGAGGCTCAGTGGTTTAGACCACAGCTCCACCCATGTCCCGAATAAGCAAGCACACAATCACTGATAGGTCCACCCACCATTGTGAGGCTCAAAGCAATGAAGACAATGCCTCCCCAGCTGTTGCCATTGGCTGTGGGTTTCTTGTGATGTCACAAAAGCACTTGGCAACTGAGTGGATATAAAGCCAGGCCAATGAGAAAGCCCTTTTCTATTTCCAGCAGGTCACACCTGGCAATGGATGTGACCTTCAGCACTGCCCAGGTTTCTTTCACTTGGAGGAGGCAAACTGGTGAATGGAAGGAGGCAATCCTGTGGCAGTGGGATGCTATGGAGCAATAATAAGGCAAGTTTGCTTGCTTGAAGGCTGCTGGTATCCATAGTTGGAAGCTGGTGGACGTCTGGTGGACACTGTGACAGAAACCATTTACCTTCCCACCACAGAGTTACCTATTTGCCTACTTGCACTGGTGTGCTTTTGGACTGCTAGGTTGGCAGGAGCTGGGACAGAGCCACGGGAGCTCACTCCGTCACAGGAATTCGAACCACCAACCTTCTGATCGGCAAGCCCAAGAGGCTCAGTGGTTTAGACTGCAGCTTCACCCACATCCCAATAATAATAATATAGGATAGGTGGCGTTTTCATTTTGGGGGATTGGGGGTTCATGTGATACTGTTTTTGTTTTTGGGGGTTGTTCTGTCCAGAAGTGGCTTGCTGGGTCAGGAGGAGCTGCTGTGCTAAGCTTCACAGCAGGTAGGTCACTATTCTTTACTGGATGGGAGAGGGGAAGGGGTGAAGCAGTGGGATTCTGGCGCAGTGCAAACACACCAGCAGAGCAAATCCTATATATCTGTAAACCAACATATTGCACACACAACAACCCCAAAATATTCAAGTCTGCTGTCCTTTCCAAAGGAGACTGACCCCAGGACTGCCTACTACTGACCCAAGGGGCATGAAATAATACTTTTTCATTCTTCACCTCTGCCAGTGATCCCATGTGAATAATTTAAGATAATGGAGTACCTAATTCTGGAATGCTTTGCGTGGGATAAGGAATCCTCGTTCCTTTGAGGTAATCTTTCATTTCAGGAATTTGTACTTCTAAATAATAGATCTTTGTGAAATGATTCGCCTTCTCTGTGCATATTAACCCTGCTTGAAAGAAAGGGCAGACATCTCAACGGCATTTCTACTCTTGCATACCTTCTAATTGCTCAAAGCGTTACTTGCAATGTTCTAAGAGTTTCTCTGGTTACTCAAAAATTTCTGCTCCTTTTTGCAGGGCTGAATGTCGGGGCGAGAGCCAGACTTCAGGGCAGGGAGGTTATTGTATCAGTCATCATCATCATCATCATCATTTATTACTTATACCCTACCCATCTGACCAGGTCTCCCCAGCTACTCTGGGCAGCTCCCAAGAGAATATTAAAAACACAATAAAACAATCGTAGATAATCTCCCCACTCAACAAGAGAACCCAATAGCACAAGCGACCCATCTACACTTTTAAATCACATAACACTGATTTGTGTGGGCAGCTATGTTTGGTTTTGTTTTTTACTCACAGGAATGTTTGGAACATCAGTTCCGAAATCTGTGGAACCCCACCCCAAAGCATCTTGTTTTCAAGGTATATGTTGGAAGTGTAATGAAAATGAGGGGTCCTTTTTCCGGTGGCCCTGTAAAGTAATTAAGCAATATTGGGAAACTATATATAATGAATTTTAAAAGATATTTTAAAAAAAAACTTCCCCCCAAACACATGAGATTTTCCTCTTGGGGATGGAAACAACAAAGGTCCTGAAAAACCAAACGAGTTTATTACCGTATGGCCATCGCCACAGCTAGAACCTTATTGGTACAAAGGTGGAGAACAAGTCTAGTACCGACTAAGGAAGAATGGCAGTGTATAATGTTTGAATATGCTGAACTGGTTGGTCTGACAAACAGGATAATAGAAAACAAAGATAAGGAATAAAAGGAGGAATGGACAACCTTTATTGCAGTATTCCCCAACCTTGGGCCTCCAGCTGTTTTTGGACTACAGCTCCCATCATCCCTAGCTAGCAAGGCCAGTGGTCAGGGATGATGGGAGTTGTAGGCCAAAAATAGCTGGAGACCCAACGTTGGGGAACACTGCTTTATTGAATATTTTAAGAACCAGTATAAACAAATACATAGCCTAGCAGGTCTCAAGTAAATCCAGCAAAGTCGAAATAGATAGAGTATTTAATAGATAACAAATTGGATAATTAAAAAGTTGTGGATTACGTGGAGTAGTAGAAAGGCAAAGGAACCAGGAAAAGGGTGGAGGGAAGTCATATGGTATATTGTATGCATGCTGCATTTGGTACGAAGTTGTAAGTGGGACAGAGGACGGGGGGGTTAAATATGCTCTCTGTTCCTGTTTTTGAAAAATGCAAATGGAAAAATAAATGGAAAAAAAACATCAGCCTTTGCACTGCTTTGTGCCAGTGAAGGGTTAACACCTGCTAGGTGCAGCTACAGTCTTTGTGATGATGAGGCCTTCCAGCACCACCAGGGGCACTTCTTTCCACTGGTGGGTGCAACATTCTAGCCACCCCCCTTCCCCCCCCCCCAGCCAACAACATGAGAGGGTCAGGAATAAGGCTATGTTACAAATATTGTTTCTAGGAGTGTCACTTATAGGGGGGAAAGCAGTAGAATAATGTATTGAATTACATTTTTGGTTTGTACTCCATTCTGTGTGTTTACCCCCCCAAAAGTGAACTAGAAATCTATTAACCAACCAACCAAATAAATAAATAAATCGTAAATAGCCCCAGGAAAGACCGTGTTTCAGAATTACATGAATCATAAACTATATTTAGAGTGCACACCCTATTGGCTAGGACCCTGAGGAGGCACAAAAGCCTCTCCCTTTCGTTTCCCTCCTTTGTCTCAAAGATAGGATTTCCCCTATAGCTCCCATTTGCCCACCCACAGAGGATGACAACAATTAGTACTTTAGTGTTGTAGACCTTCCTGAAGGCAAGGGAAGAATTGTTTGGACGTTTGGCTGCATGTATCCAAGTTCAGCTATGCCCTTCATAACAGCATCTACTCCATTTATTTTGTTTATTTATTCAATTTATATACCGACCTATACCCGAAGGGTGGTTCACAGAATAAAATCAGAATATGAAACCACAAAATATATAATCAAAATAAAAAACAACCCAAAAAACCCCACACATTTTAAAAGGGCATAATTGTTGTTGTTATATTTTGTTAAATACATTGGGTGTCTTTCTCCACTCAATAAATTGCTGGTAGCCCATGGGTCATTGCAAAGAGGGCAAAATCCTTCTTAAAACACAGATGAATGGATCCTCGGTTTAAAATGCAATCTACATTGAAATAACCCCCCAAAAAAGCCCTTCTTGGGGGTCACTCTTTTAAGATTTAGCTTGCTCAAATTAGCCAGTCACCTTTAAGAGACCCACTGACCATTCAGTTTGAGATTCTGAATCGCAAATATTGATATCATAACCACATGCATGAGTAGCAATCATATAAGAATTGAAATCATCATCAACGTCATAGTATTTGAGGGGGGGGTGGGAAACATTGTTTGTTTAATTGCAAATTTAAAAAAGAAAGAAAGAGCAGCCACTCTTCCCATGCCCTTGTTTTCAGAACAAGCAAAAGAAAGAACGCCTTCATGCAGTCCGTAGTTAAACTGTGGAACTCTCTCCCACAGAAGAAGAAGAAGAAGAAGAAGAAGAAGAAGAAGAAGAAGAAGAAGAAGAAGAGTTTGGATTTGATATCCCGCTTTATCACTACCCGAAAGAGTCTCAAAGCGGCTAACATTCTCCTTTCCCTTCCTCCCCCACAACAAACACTCTGTGAGGTGAGTGGGGCTGAGAGACTTCAGAGAAGTGTGACTAGCCCAAGGTCACCCAGCAGCTGCATGTGGAGCAGCGGAAACACGAACCCGGTTCCCCAGATTATGAGTCTACCACTCTTAACCACTACACTCAGTCTCCAGCTGAGCTGACCAAAATGTTACTGTTACGCTACACACCAGCATGTTCTTTTCATCCAATGCTGTTATGGGAAGGACTACCAGCAGAAATCTTTTAATCAATTTATTAAACACCTAAAACTCATGCAATTAACAGATTGGTGAAGATTTATTTAACCAGGTACAGTAAAAAGGCATGCATCTTCATACCCTGGTAGTTTCCACATTAATAACAAAGAATTGCCCCAACTGATCTTGAGTTGTTATTATTATTATTATTATTATTATTATTATTATTATTATTATTATTATTATTATTGAATTCTGAATGCTGTTGTACTGATTATAGAGCAAAAAGCCCCAGGTCAATCCAAAACATTTCCAGTTAAAGGAATCTAGTAGCAGGTAGGGACAGTGGAGGAATTTGGTTCAATTCACATTATCAGCTGAATTTGTCAAATTCGCACTTTTGAAACACTGTAAAAAGAAAAATAGAGGCCGTCTTCAAAATTCGCACTTACCTGAATTTTAGGATTCTGTTCTCCAACAAACCAATGTTAACAAAAAAATCCAAATATTAGAGGGAAATGTGCATTATATTATTTGCTATATTATTCTAAATTAAATATAGCATACATTATATTAAATATATTAAATAATGCTATGTTACTAATGAAAACAACAGAAAATGCATGGTGCTAAGATAAATTGCTTGCAAAAAACATATACATTAATCAAAACTACATACAAAAATGTGTTTATATGGAAAATTCACACTGAATGAATGCTGGAAAACTTAATTTAAGATGGGAGAAATGAGAACCTGGAGGAACAGAATTTGATAGATCATTCCATCCCTCATAGCAGATGATGGAAAAAACTGAATGATACGTTGAAATGTTGGAGAGTTACTGTTAATCAGAGTAACAATTTCAGATGGAGAAACAGTCTGACCTGATTAAAGGCCACTTCCTATATTTCACACCGAAGCGGAAATCTCACCTAGCAGACTTCAGCTGCCGTCAAAGGGCAGCAAACTGGCATTTATATGATTTATTATTATATTTTAATTGAAGATCAGGAGGCACCATACATAAAAAAATGTATCCCAGCCAATTAGGTTAATTGAAAGTGAGTTCTTTCTGCAGGGCCTGTGTAAGAGAGAGTTGTTCCGCCTGGCCTTTGGCTTGGAATCAACTTGATCTCCTCCCCCAATTTCCTTTTTCCTTCTGTGAGGGAACTCCTATTTTGGGACTTCCCTGGCTTTTTTCTGGCCCACATAGAAGAAGTCTGGATAGTTGGCCTTGGTGAAGATTTGACGCCGCCCCCCCCCCCAAGCAGGTTTTTTTTTTTTTTGAGTTTCTACTGAAATGAGACTGCACTTCAATGTTGTTTTTAAGTTGTATTTTAATCAATTGTTTTTATACCTGGTGTTAGCCGCCCTGACCCCGGTCTTGGCTGGGGAGGGCGGGGTATAAATAAAATTTATTAATATTATTAGTAGTAGTAGTAGTACATGGATATTTATCACTTACATTGCAGTCCTATGTGCACTTAAAAGGTAAAGGTAAAGGGACCCCTGACCATTAAGTCCAGTCATGTCCAACTCTGGGGTTGCGGCGCTCATCTCGCGTTACTGGCCAAGGGAGCCGGTGTACAGCTTCTGGGTCATGTGGCCAGCATGACTAAGCCGCTTCTGGGTGAACCAGAGCAGCGCACGGAAACGCCGTTTACCTTCCTGCCGGAGTGGTACCTATTTATCTACTTGCACTTTGATGTGCTTTCGAACTGCTAGGTGGGCAGGAGCTGGGACAGAGCAACAGGAGCTCACCCCGCCGCGGGGATTCGAACCGCCGACCTTCTGATCAGCAAGCCCTAGGCTCTGTGGTTTAATCCACAGCGCCACCCGTGCACTTACCTGGGAGTAAATTCCATTGAATTCAGTGGACTTGCTTTTGGCTAGATATTTATATGACTGCAGTGACTGCAATGTCAAGTCTTGATTTTCCTATGTGGGACAGCCATGTTCACAGGAAAAACCATAAACTCAGATTATGTTTTCTTTCTACATTGGCTCAAATCCTACACCATTTTATTGTCTGATACACAGTAATGATATACCTTACAGTTTTTTTTGTTTTTGTTTTTTAACAGAATAAGAAATCAAGTTAACAAACTTTTCATAAAAGAATGGAAATGGTTTATTGAATGTTTACAGATAAATTGTAAACAGATAAAAACATTAGCAGGATTATTGCAATAACCTGCACTTTCACAAGAGTATATATTTACAATAGATTTACAATAGATAATTAAATGAGCAAATGAAATGAATTTGGATAAGCAGAAGATATTAAAATAATAATAATAAGGAACCGCAGAAAGAGGGGGAAGGAAGTCAAATTTTGAAATGTTAAATTGATTGTAAAACTAATGAAATGTATAAACTTGAAAAGTATAAATTAAATCTTTTTTTAAAAAAAACCCAGAAAGCTGGAGTTCAAATAAACAATGCCAGTAATTAATACAGTTCAAACAACTGACACCCCCAATAAATTAATCGTACTTAAAAAATAAATGCCAAAACAACCATAAAGATGTCAAAATACGAGACTTGTAGTTACAGTTCCATCTCATAAAATATTTTGAATGTTCTGAAATGGATAGCAATGAAACTATTTCCACCTCGTTGTTTTGTTTTTTTAATGAAAATTTATCACCATCTTTTGTAAATTTCCCCTCATTTACACGTTTCTGTGCAATTTTGCCTAATATACACAGATTTGCAAAGCAATTTTCCCTGGCTGCAGATGCTTTTCTGCTCTATAAAGCCCCACTGCCGTGAAGGGAGATTTGGCTGTTTATTCAGAATTCAAGCGGAGTTGCTGCAGATTTACTTAGGAATTAGTCCCACTGACCTCAATGGGCTTTACTTCTGCGTAGACATGCAGAGGCTTGCAATGCCAAACGCTTATTAATGCTCAACTGTCATTGTGCTGTGTGCTGTGCCCTAGCGATATAGCACTGGCAGGAAAGGGGGATAGCATGTGTTATCATCTGGAGAAGCTTATACTGTAGTTTGCGTTTCTCATGCTGGGATATCCCATCGCAATAACAGAAAACAATCTCTCTTGAGAGCTGGTCTTTGACCGTAATAAAGAATAATGAGAAAACAATCTCTAAAAAAATATTCCTTTCCCCCACCCCCCGCCTAATATTGTTGCATGACCCAATCACAAGAGAGCGAGGCTAAGCCCCAACCCTAGCTCGATGCACGAAATGTCCTTTTCGTTGCTGCCATAGCTACTGGATGGAAACCAAGGTCATTATTTCTTATGATGCTGATGCTGCTGTGCTAAGCCCATCCTCTGCTTTTGAAACTGACAGCTGTTGCGCATGCGTAAAATTAAATCATGTTTGGAACATAAAATGAAGCACAGGCTTAAAACTAATTCAGGTATAAACATGCCCAAAGAGGATTGCAGCTCCTTTTTCCTGATGAAATTGTACCTCGTCCACAGGACAGAAGCCAACCTGCGCTGCATCATAGCACACTCAGGGTCCCAGTTTTAATTCCTTTGCATTAGTATTGCACAGAGCGGGAGAGAGGGAGATTAGGGCATTGCCCTGTCTTTGAAAATTCCTGACAGCCTGCTATGGATGAATGTGGCTAATTTGGAACGGGCTGACATATACAGGATTAATGTGCTTGTGCAACGGCTAATTCATTAGAGAAATGAGCCCTGCGTATTTCTTTGTTAAGGGGCACCATTGCCAAGATATGTGGATTTGTAATTTATGTAATTAGGCTTCGTTTGCGAATTAAGCAGGTTTGGTGTAAGGCATCAGAAGTCATTTTCCAAAGTAGATGGCATAAATAAGCACCCTTCCTCAGCTACTTGGGAAATCTGGCTAATTTTTATCCTCCTAAATCTCAGACAGAAGGAGAACTCTGCAGCCAATATAATCTGGGGTGTGTGACAGAGAAGGTATTTCAAGTGTGGCTTTCTCAGTCAAGAGATACGGTTTCATATGTCAACTTCCTTCACATTCAGCAATGACATGTCACAAGAAGAGTCAGCAGCATGGGAACCACGAAGCCTTGAGGCTGAGAGCATAAAAGGAATTTGCAATTTAACTGAAGAACCTGTTTTCCATCCCAAATATTTCCACCCCAAACATGGGCTGCTCGACTCTGTCAGAACCTGACATTATTTGGTGGCCCCAGATACAAGAGGAGGAGGAGGAGGAGGAGGAGGAGATGGAAGGCTGGAAGGCAGACAACCAGAGATGGAGAAGAGAGGTCCTTCCCTTCTGTCTCGTTTCTCTTCTAAACCTCATTAGCTGTCTGAGAATCTTCTTTTTTCTTAAAATGGCAAGATTACAACATCCATCATGCCAGAACATTGGCTATGCTGACTGGGGCCGAGGGAAGTTGGTGTCAAACAACATCTGGAGGTTCCCAGATTCCACATCCCTGTTCTAGAACATCTCTATAGATTACTGTCCCACTTGCCATGTAGATATAACAAGGTCTGGATGCAAAGATTCTATGTATGGCCTGAGCTCCCTCCACTATCTAGGAAGGAAGAGCTAAAGTGCAAAGCCAGCTGTGGGGTTTTTGTGATACATAGCCAGTCGCTCTTTATGAATGAAGGACAAAGTAACCTGCCCACCTCAGTGGGGATCTGAATTTGCGCTCAACCTTTATACTGTGGCAGTGCATGCCTGCCCCAATCTGATTTGATGCTTAATCCAGCACTTTGGGGTGGGACGCGGGTGGCACTGTGGGTTAAACCACAGAGCTTAGGGCTTGCTGATCAGAAGGTCAGTGGTTCGAATCCCCGTGACGGGGTGAGCTCCCGTTGCTTGGTCCCAGCTCCTGCCAACCTAGCATTTGGAAAGCACATCAAAGTGCAAGTAGATAAATAGGTTCCACTCCGGTGGGAAGGTAAACAGCGTTTCCGTGCACTGCTCTGGTTCACCAGAAGCGGCTTTGTCATGCTGGCCACATGTACGCCAGCTCCCTTGGCCAGTAACGCGAGATGAGCACCGCAACCCCAGAGTTGGACACAACTGGACCTAATGGTCAGGGTCCCCCTTTTACCAGCACTTTGGAGCACGCCTGGATGATCCAGGGTTGACCCAGATTGGGCCCTGAACCAACTCAAGGTTGTACAAATGGGGGGAGGTGGAGCAGAAGGAGTCATGCCTCTAATTCTCCCCACCCCTCATGACCAGGGCTTTTTTTCCAGCTGGAACTCATCAGAACTCTGTTCCAGCCCCTCTCAGTTGGGTGCCATTGCCATTATAAGAGAACAAGGGAGATGTTCATGGTGAGTTCTGACACCTCTTTCCCTAGAAAAATAGCACTGATCACAACCATATGTTTCATCAAGGTTTTTCAAACCAAATCTGGTGTGGAACCCTACTTTATACCTCCCAAATATGGAAGCAAGGCTAGGGAATGTAGGAATGGTGTTTGGGTACTTCTATGAAGAAGCATTCTCCAACTAGAGATAGCTTTGCTTAGAAAGATGATAAGGTAAAGGGAAAAGGTAAAGGACCCCTGGACAGTTAAGTCCAGTCAAAGGCGACTATGGGGTTGCGGCGCTCATCTCGCTTTCAGGCCGAGGGAGCTGGCGTTTGTCCACAGACAGCTTTCCGGCTTGTGTGGCCAGCATGACTTCTGGTGCAACGGAACACCGTGACGGAAACCAGAGTGCATGGAAATGCCGTTTACCTTCCTGCCACAGCGGTACCTATTGATCTACTTGCACTGAATGTCATACATCACATATCAAAACACTTGAAAGCAAAATCAAGTGCTCCCTTCCTCCCCACCCGTCCCCCAGAAAAGTTATGTTGGGATCACTGGCCAAACATTCAGGTGGAACCAGTCCCTCTTCTCCCTCACAAACGCTTGCTGTACCTTCAGGTTCACAAACAATGTGTTCCAGCTGCTGACTATTGAACATTATTCTTTCTGTGCGTCTCCCCTTGTTCTCAATGGGCTGCTTTGAGGCAGCTATAGGATGCATTCCACACCCAGTTCTGTACAGCCGGGAGGGATGCCCATCCCATAACCACCCACAGTGACCTGGCTGCTCCTTCGTGGAATTGAAAACACTCTTGTTTCAGACAGGCTGTTCAACCCTGGCAATTTCTGTGTAGCTATGCAACACAGAATAGGTGCCATAAGTAAGGCCCTGCTAGAATGACTGGCTGTCAGCCCCACACGTATTTATTTCCATTTAGGAAGCCACTTCATCCTGGACGATGCTCAACAAAATCTTTGATATTTACACTTGCGTTGCTTCTTTGTTGCTAGGGCGTGGCAGGTAGGAATCGCTTTCTCACATCCTAGTATGATGTGGCTTTGACTGGAGTCAGGATGTGGCAGGGGACAGAGAGCTTGCCAGGCTTGGGGGCAATGGCCCTTCCTCTCCCTGCTCACTCTGCTTTTCTGGGCTGTGAGGAATGGATACGGTTGCCAAGGGGTACCAGGCCCTCAGCTGGGGGCAGGAGAGGGAGCAGTAACAAGGGATGCTGTGATGCTACCCGGGATTGCTGACCAAGAACTCAGGCCAATATAGCATTTAATAGTGAGAATAATCCCTACTAGCAAGCCAAATATAAATAGCAAAACAGAAATACATGTAACCATACAGTTGTTGTAATAAACTTAAAGCTACAAAGACATTCACAAAATAAGTATTTTAACACAATATATTGATGCAGCGTTTGGTGTAAGAGTCTTTAAAGATTAGATAGAGTCCATAATAGTCCAAAATCAGGATGTATCGGTATCGTGTTTGATGTAGAAGCTCTGTTCTGGCTTCTGACTTTGTATTACCATGGATGCAACCTTACTCTAATAGACTTCTAATCTTTAAAGACTCTTACACCAAACGCTGCATCGATATATTGTGTTATTACAACAACTGTATGGTTACATGTATTTCTGTTTTTGCTGTTTATATTTGGCTTGCTAGTAGGGTTTATTCTCACTCTTGAATGCTATATTGGCCTGAGTTCTTGGTCTGTTTCTTATTGGTGTACATAATAACGACAACTCCAATTTATTTAACCCGGGAGAGCTGGCCTATCGCTGATGGGTTTGGTCAGATGGACTACCGGTGGGAGGTCAAAAGAGCTTTTTGGTCCACACAAGGGCCAAGCAATTGGTTCATGTGCCGATCCTAATTAGTTCACAGGTGTGTCTGAGTGCAAGGGGTCCTTACCACCTTGTCTACTGTGTGTCAGGATGCTGTCATCAGCTCCCAGATGGTTGCCCAGGAAATTATAAAGACAAGGAAAAGTTTATTACCATCCTTTTTTATTTCAATCTTTATAGAGAGAGGCTGTAGAACCCAGCCTCGTGGATAATGGCATTGTTCCAAGTGTATCTCCACACAAACCCATCTCTCCCAATTCCTCATTCATCACGTCTACGGGTGCCACTAAGTTCCCTCTGTCTTTGAGCTCTTTGCTCTCCTACTTTTAAGGCTCGCTGGGTTCTGGGAGATGGAGGGTCTGGAATGCATTCCCTTGGTGGAAAGTGGTCAGGGGATGCATGTAGGTGAGGCCAAATGACATCCATCAGGCAGAGGGCCTTCTCGGTAGTGGCACCCACCCTGTGGAACGGCCTCTCATCAGATGTCAATGAGATACAACGTTCAGAAGACATTTGAAGGCAGTCCTGCATAGGGAAGTTTTTAAAGCTTGATGTTTTATTATGCTTTTATATTTGTTGGAAGTCACCCAGATTGGCTGGGGCAACCCAGCCAGATGGGCGGAGTACAAATAAAATTATTACTACTACTACACACACTTGTACCATTCATACACATCTAATCTCCAGTGGGAACTCACCAGAACTCAGAATGGGCGCCATTCTAAGAGAACAAGGGTTCATAGTGAGTTCCGGCATCTCTTTTCCTAGAAAATTAGCACCGCTCATCTCTCACACATGTACATATCACTTTATCAAACACAAACATATTTGGCTACAAATGCGTGTATTTTTAATGTTTGCAAGCAATGAGCCCACATAGAAGGGAAGGTGTCAGTCAGTAGTCATCTTGCTACATGGAAAATCACTTGATATGTGTTCTCAAATGAGGCTCTGACCTTACTGAAACCTTTGAAAGTAAACCTTTAGTTTAGCTGTTCTCTGTCCCCTCCCCGATTTCTTTCTTCACTTTGTTGATAGGGAACGACACAAGCCGAGAGAAAATTCCTACCATGATGTAAAGCTCTAATGAGTGCATCATTTTGTTGGGGGGCTATTTTTAGAATCCAGGGTTCTGCAAAGAATGAGTCGCTGAATATCCAATGACCGTCTGGGCATGAGCCAGTCATTAAAAGGGCCTGGAGCCTCTCTGCGCTGCTATTTTACATTAAAAAATATTGATCTGTTAAGCGTCAAGGCTCTGTGTGTTTAAAGTGACAAATCACATTCTTTGGAAGAATGTGAGGACAGGAAACTAGGAAATGAGTCAGAAAATCACAGGCAAACCCCTTCTTGACATTTAAGGCATTGTGCCCCCCCTTTTTTTTTACAAAAAAAAATCTAGTCAGACAAAGAAACAGGAAATATGTTGGTGGGAGCTGCAAGGCACCAAGAATTCCTTCTTCATATAGTCATTCTTTCTGGCATTCTCTCTAAGCTATGTCAGGTATTGCTGAAGGGGAAAGGCGAGGAAGGTCCTTGAAATGGAGGGAAGTGCGAAGGGAGGAGTTGACTGGCTCGAGTTTTTCTTGGTGCAGTAAATATTCTGTCAGATTTTCAACTGGCCGCTTTGCCGTGCTTCAGAAATCCTTTAAGACAAGAGCGCAACACGAGAACTGGATTCTGTGGCAAGGGCTTGTGAAGAAAAACAGCACCGGCTTGAAAAAATAAGGAGCCACTGTATTTTTGTATCGCGTAGAGACGGGTTGGGAAATAATCGCATTAGCTACATATGTTTTATCTTAAAGATCAGAGGGTATGGGGGAAGAAAAGGGCTCTCAGCCATAAATGTTTTAAAAATCAGTGAACTGCTTTCTTCATACCCTCCACCATTTCTCCGATGAAAATAGGGACGTCCCATTCCATCATGATAATTGTACTAATTATACCCCACACATCTTACTAGGTTGCCCAGCTACTATGGGCAGCTTCCAACTTATTAAAAAAAAAACCCAAAATGAAACATTAAGCATTTTAAAAACTTCCCTATACAGGATTGCCTTCAGATGGCTCAGGGGTTGGATAACTCCATACCCTCTGACATTTCTCCAATGAAAATAGGGACATCCTAAGGAAAAGTGGGACATTCCAGGATCAAATCAGAAACTGGGATGGCTTCCCTAAATCGGGGATGTCCCTGGAAAATATGGACACTTGGAGTGTCCCCTTGCTACTGGAATTTATGGAAAGGGGGGGTTGCCTCTCCAACAGACATCATACACCCCCCACGACTACCAAAATCAACACAATCACTCCTACAAATGTCCCCACAAAACACTTCATCACAAAGTCCCGTCCCCCCATCTCTATTCAAAGGGCCTCTGCTGCACATTACCAAATGTAACAATTCACTGATAAATGTATCTACGTACTGGCTCACTGGGAAAACTTTGGAAAGTCATATAAAATTGCTCCAGTATGGATTTGCACCATTCCAACTTTGTTCCGTTCAGGGAAGGAATGGCTACCAAGGGGGGAGTCTGGGATGCGGGCAGCCATAATCCCTGAAAGCTGGGATCACATACACAGCAGCCCAGGGCCGTCTTTAGCAGATGCGGTGCCTGGGTGCAAATATCCGCCCAGCGCCCCCAAATTACAATGGATAGTGTTGGGGTGGCCATAGCTGCACACTGACAGCTATCAGGGGCGCAACTCTCCCCCATGCCGCTGCGGGAGAGCGATGCCAGCAGAGGCTTGGGAGTGAAGTTGTGCCCCTCCCAAGCCTCCTCAGTAGGAGAGCGATGCCCACAGAGGCTTGGGAGTGAAGTTGTGCCCCTCCCAAGCCTCCTCAGTAGGAGAGCGATGCCCACAGAGGCTTGGGAGGCTCAGGAAGGAAGCTGCGCACCCGCCAGCCTTATGGTTGGCAGGTTGCAGCTGGCAGGTGTGCAGGGAAAGGGGAGGCTGCCGGCAAAGCCACACAGCAACCCCACTCACTGGGGCGCCCCTGAGAGGCCAGCGCCCTGGCACAACACACCACTAAGCCCTATGGAAAAGACGGCTCTGCAACAGCCTCTTGCACAAGAGATGATCACTTGCATCCTGGCAGATGGGTGTCAGACAGGTAGCCACCCCACAGACAATAGCAGACCCTCAAGGAATGGATTGTGCTCCTGGTCAGGACAAAGAAGTGTGTTTACCTGACTGGGAAAACCAGGAACTTGTAAATCATGGGTAGGCATACTAAGGCCAGGGGGCCAGATCAGGCCCAATCACCTTCTCAATCTGGCCCGCGGACGGTCTGGGAATCAGCGTGTTTTTACATGAGTAGAATGTGTCCTTTTATTTAAAATGCATCTCTGCGTTCTTTGTGGGGCCTGCCTAGTGTTTTTACATGAGTAGAATGTGTGCTTTTATTTAAAATGCATTTCTGGATTACTTGTGGGGCATATGAATTCATTCCCCCCCCCCAAAAAAAATAGTCCGGCCCCCCACAAGGTCTGAGGGACAGTGGACCGGCCCCCTGCTGAAAAATTTGCTGACTCCTGTTGTCAATATTTCCATTGTATCACTTGATGGGTATAAGGTGGAGGGCAAGAGAGGGTTGGGGGCAAACCTGATGAACAGGTTTCTGCCAGAGAACCCCTCCCTGTTTGTGACATATGCATGATGTATCTATCAGGTATGCATGATGCTTCACCAAAGGTGTTGTGGGGGAAAGGGGAAACTTATAAAAGTAAGAATATCCTTTTGTTTGGGGCTTCTTCCTGCTTCTTCCATTTGGTGGGTGGAAGTCCTGCCGCAACAGTCTTTAAATAAAGATCAGGCCTACAGGCCGCTGCTTTGCTCCTACACTCCTGGCTGGTGTCTTTGGCAATCCAAGTGAGCCCAAGGATTTCCCTATAACACCCTTCACATTTGTCTTCTGGGGCACATGAAATGGCTGACAGGGCTATTAGTGGATTAAAAAGCTGTTGGTGACACTGTTGGTGATGGAAGAAAGAATGGATTCATGGATGAAACTATGTTTGTATACAAAAGTCCTGACTGCTGCAGTAGTCACAGAGAGAAGCGGGGAATGTGAACAAGAAACGGCCTCTCCAATGGCATCCACCAGAATAGCATTCTATGTTTCAAGGACTCCTTAATTTGAAAAGAAGAAAACACAAAGAAATGAAGAGTTCATCTTCCCATATTTGAAATGGCTGGCTGTTGACTGTTTACAGGGCCCTCTCATCCATAGGGGCTAGTGGCGCGGCACGCCAGGGCGCCGGCCCCCCCAGGGGCGCCCCCGCGAGCCCCCCGGGATCCCGGGCGCCCCCCTCCCCAACCCGCCCCCGTCCCCACGAGCAGGCTGGTGGCCGGGCGCTCACGCACTGGCAGCACAGCCGCTGCCGCCCATGCCGCTCCCGGGCGGGCTGCGAGCTGGCCGCCCTCGCCTCCCATCCCGGGAGCACTGGAAGGGCGCACAGAGCCCCGCGCCGCTCCAGCGCCATGCCCCTCATCCCCTGCTCGCCCACCCGCCCTCCTGAGGGGCGGCAAGCGTGAGAGGGAGGCGGCGGAGAGGCAGCACACCGGGGGCACTGGAGGGATCGCTGCGCCACGGCGGCCGATCTCCCTAAGGCGGCCCTGAATGTTTAAGATAAAAGATTATTTTAAGGGGGGCGTGTTTAGAACTGCATGTGTGAGAGAAGGAGAGAGATCAATTTAAACTCTGCGTTCCCAGCTTTTTCAAGCACTTAAAAAAACAACAACCTTAATACAGTCACCCACCCACTGGTCCCTAAGCCCTGTCCTTGACACGGCATGCACTTTGAAATATTAATTGTTCTTCTGAAATGCAATACCACCCAAGACAGGTGGAGGCAAAGGTGATTGGGTGACTACGGTGTGAGGCAGGGGGTGATCTGAAAGAGGATGTTGCTGTGAAGGTTTCCTATTTGTAGGGCCCTTTCTGCCCCTGTGCTCTGATAATTCGTGTCCATTGAAATTCTGCAGTCCATACATGTCAGTAGCCGGAGCGCTCAGCACAAAGGGCATTCCTGGGTTGAGAGAACAATGCATTTCTCGGCACTAAAATAACACTGCCATGAGAGCTCCTAAATAAGACACTTGGTGACACAGGCAACTTTGTACTTTAACCTTTTGTTCTAAGATTTTTATTGGATACCACTCCTGGGAAACAAAACCAGCAGCAGCACAATCACACGCAGACGTAAATGCTCCTTGCTTAGATTTACATTATTATAGTGTTGTTTTCTTGTCCCACACAGATTCTCTCCCCCCCCCCTTTTGAATGATGTCATGGGTTTTGTGGAAAAGGCAAACAAAAATTATCTCTGACACTAATGGCTTTGCCTGCAGTTCCTATTGATCCTTTCCTTTTTATGCTTTTATCCTAGAAATCATTTGAACTCATCCGAGGGAGCTATTGAAGGCTTCCCTCCACATTACAGCATGGGCCCAGGCCACAATCCAACCCAGAATTAGGCATGCATTAATCATTTATGTTGGATGGGGCCCATGCCAGCACTCCAACAGATCACTTCCATGTCTGAGCGATTGTGCTGTGAGGCACTTAAAGTTTTGTGGGGTTTTTTTTTTTTAATTGATTAGGTGTCTTTTAACTAATGAATAAATCTGCACCGTGTGTGTGTGTGTGTGTGTGTGTGTGTGTGTGTTTTTACTGGTGATTAGCCATTAAAAAAATCAAAATAACACTGTAGAGACATCTGACAGACTGAAACAAAACAAACGTGTATCTATTAAGCTCTAACAAGCTACAGTGTCTTGTCATGACAAGATATGATAGAGTATTTGCTTATACTTTCCTAAAAGCAGCAGGAATTATTTGCCCAAGAACTGAGCAACATTGTGCGTCATAGACTGGTCTTTCCCTCCGATGAAGCGTTCCATCTGTATTTACATATTACAACTAAAGGTGCCCCCCAAAGGAAAAGGCTCTTTCTATTCTTACTCTCTTTGATCTGTCATCAGCTTTCGATACAATCAACCAGTAGCTGCTTCTAAGGGCTAAAATACGTGCGAGACTTATCACAATGTTTGCAGTTGAGTGCAAGCTTTTTCCTTCACAAATTGCCCACCCGGGGCACCCAGTCCGGATTATAATACTGACCTGGGCAGAAGGGGTGGGTAGAGAAAGCTTAATGTTTCTCAAACTTGAGTCCCTAGCTGTTTTTGGACTACAACTCCCATCATCCCTAGCTAGGGCCAGTGGTCGGGGGGGGGAGTTGTACTCCAACAACAGCTGGGTACAAAAGCTTGAGAAACAATGTTAACCCTTTGCTACATGTTGCACTTAAAGTTTGGATGGGGAAGCATTGTGTCTGCAATATGCTTTGAAGTTAAATGTTTCTAAGTAAATGACCTACCCCCCCCAAAAAAAATCCATTTTCACACATTCCCCTTCACACATCTATGGCAGTGTTTTTCAACCACTGGTCCGCGGCACACTAGTGTGCCGCGAGATGTTGCCTGGTGTGCCATGGTAAAAATTTGTTTATTTGATTCCTATTCAAGAGAATTACTTTATATATAGTCAATATAGGCACAGAGTTAAATTTTTTAACATTTTCTAATGGTGGTGTGCCTCATGATTTTTTTCATGAAACAAGTGTGCCTTTGCCCAAAAAAGGTTGAAAAACACTGATCTATGGATACCATGTTGTAAACATTTGGGTTGATATGAGAAGCTCCACTGTTCTCTCTCTCTCTCTCTCTCTGGTTTTTCAATTTAAAACTTTACAGAGATATATGAAACATAAATCATAAAAACAAGATTCCAAGGAATCTGCTGGACTTCCATCCTCCCCTTTGTGGATCCTATTATTAATCAATTCCTCCCACATCTTTTCTGATAATCCAAACCCTTTACCTCTTCCATTATTTCCCCAATTCACCATTAAACTACAAGTGGTATTCCAATCCTACTAACAATTTTAACTGTTTACAATGGTCTTTAAGAAAAGTTATAAACTTTCCCGATTCTATTTGAAATTTTGATCTTCCTGATTTCTGACACTTCCAGTCATTTTAGCCATTTCAGCATACTCTATTAACTTCATCTGCCATTCTTCTCTGGTAGGAACTTTATCTTCTTTCCATCTCTGAGCCAGTAACATCCGTGCAGCCATGGTCACATACAGAGTCTTTTCTGCTCCTTTGGGGTTTCGGCACCTAGAATTCCTAAAAGGAAGGCTTTAGGCGGGGGTCCCCAAACTAAGGGCCACGGGCTGGATAAGGCCCGAGGGACTTGTTTATCTGGCCTGCAGCACCCCCCGCTGCCTGCTCTTACCGGCGCTGCGCTGCGCGGCTGCCCACTTCCGGGTCGGAGGAGGCCCATGCACATGTGCACAAGCTATTTCCGGTGCTCCTCTGACCCAGAAGTATGGGTGCGCACTCCCCCGCCCACCGGCCCGCCACGTGATCGGCGCTGGAGACACCGGCCCGAGGCATGGTAAGTTTGCTGACCCCTGGCTTTAGGCTTTTTAACAAAGGTTATTTTAAACATTTTTTTTCAACTCATTGTATATCATTTTCCAAAATCTTTTTACTTCCTTACATTTCCACCACATACGATAAAAGGTGCCTTCTTTTTCCTTACATTTCCAGCATACATTTGAGCATGTTTTATACATTTTTGCTAATTTACTAGGAGTTAAATACGATCGGTACATTATTTTAATATAATTTTCTTTCAACGTGAACTTTTAAGTCCCAATTCTGTAAAAGCTCCACTGTTCTTAGGGTCTCAATGTCTGACAGCTTAAAGCTAAATTTAGCTTAGTAGTAAATTATACTATAGCTGGACATCAACTTCACCACCCTCAGATGGTCTATGCCAGAGGTTGGCCGGTCGACACTCCGTCTATTTCCTCCGACCCAGAAGTGTCCCAGAAATAGCATGGGCGCATGCACACAGGAACTTCTCCGCCCCGCACACGTGCGTACACGCTATTTCCGGTGCACATCCGGGTCGGAGGAACACCCATGCACATGCGCACAGGCGGCTTCAACCCGGAAGTTGGTTCCCGCACTGTGCCGAGCCAGTAAGAGCGGGCAGCAGGGGGCGGAGGGGGGCAGGGGTCACCATGGGCTAGTTAGATAAGCCTCGTGGGCTGCTACCGGCCCATGGGCCTTAGGATGCAGACCCCTGGTCTATGCTGTTCCTTTATGGGAGGGGGGTGTACACCCATCTAAACCTGTAACATGAATTTCCCACAGTTGAAGGGAATAAATTAGCCGCCCCCATGATTTGCAAACAACAGCCCGCTTCATGCTTTGTTGGCCCGTCATCTCATCCTGGGAACAGAGAATCTGCACAGACAGGAGCCATTGTTCTTTTGAAATTAAGATGTTCTCAACTTGAAAGAGAAAGTGCTTCATTCCTTTTGACCCCCTGCAAAGCAACCGATTAAGAAATGTGACTGCTTCCGTGCTTCTCCGCGAGTTTAACCTGCCCTAAGTTAGCAGAGCAAATCATCTCCTTGGGTTTAGAGATGTTTGTGTCCAGCTCAGAGAATAACAAGAGATGTCTCCGCTGCCAAAAAAATTCTTGAGTTGCATTAATTAATTCATGAATCTTTGAAGAAAATGTTGTTCTGTTAATTTACTTCTTGGATGAGAGAGAATCAATGGCTTCACTATTCCGCCGTATCAAGTTTCCAAATATCAGCACCGTGATTTTATTACAGGGTGCACAATGGATTGTAAGTTGCCGAGTGAAATTCACCCAGGCAGCTGTTCACTCAGATTAAATACACACCGGGGTGGGGTGGGGGTGGGGGTGGGGGGTAGGGCTTTTCATCTCAGATCTGGTGAATAAAACAAGGAAGTAGGCACACACACCAAGTCCCACACTTTTAACCAAGCCCATGTCTGAAAATGACTAATGGTAAACTTGGAAATAGATTAAATGAAGAATGACAGCAAAAGAAGTAAGAATGTAAATAAGTAAATAAGAATGAAGGCAAGTGTTAACAGAATACAAGGACAGTAAGCATGGCACCGTATGACTATTCCTCCAACTTTTTCTTGTCACTTTATCCACTCCAAGATGTACATCTATCTTAGGGCTGCCAAACACCTGGTTTTTCCTGGACATTACCGGGATTTCAAAGGTGGAATTGACCGCCGGGGGGAATTTCCGAAAGGCGGCGCTTTGTACTGGATTTTAGGTGAGTCAAGCTCAACATTTCGGGGGTTTTCCTAAAAGAAGCTCAACAACTTTCAGAGTGTCCTGGTTTTTACTTTTTGAAATATGGCAACCCTGTGTATCTAATGAAACCTGAAGCTTTCCAGCAAAGCCCCCATACACATCTTGCATGAAAACTGAGTGTGCCTGACAACTTTCTAAGCTATAAATAGTCCTTGTCAAAATTTTGTGGATTGTGGGTGAAATAAAAATAGAGCTCAACTGAGTGAACAAAGGAGCATTTTTTCCTTTAGGGACTGGCTTGAATTGCAGGTGCCCAGTAAAGGAAATAGGCTTCACCTGACATCATGTTCGTGTCAGGTGATTGGCAGGTGAGTGACACTACTCACCAAATGGGGCCTGTGGAGGACATCAAGTTCCCCACCTCTGCCCTATTGCAACGACTGAGAAAACTGGAAGGCCATGTACATAAGGTGATCCACGACTTGATCGTGGACGGAGGACTTGACTTGGGATGTGTAACAGAGACTTGGGCCTGTTCTTGCTGCTGCTTGTCCACCCGGTTTCTCTTACACACAGCAAACCAGGTCATATGGAGGGGGGGGGGTTGGTGTCATTTTTAGGAAGTCATTAGCTTACACCAGGCGTCCGACTGGAAAAACCCAGTTCTATGAGTGCATGTTCTGGAAGCTGGCAATAGGGGCAGTACAGGATTCCTTTTTGAGTACCGACCTCCCCGCTGCACCAAGGATTCCCTGCCCAAGCTGCTTCAGGTCATGGCAGATGTTCTCCTTGAGACACCTAGTTTGGTTGTCCTAAGGGATTTTAACATCCATGCCGACACGGCTTTACAAGGGGCCGCTCGGGACTTTGTGGAAAGCATGACCTCCATGGGGCTGTCCCTGAATAAGTTTGGCCCAACTCATAGTTGCAGACATGCCTTGGACCTGGTGTTCACCTCTATGGATGTGGGTGATCTGACACTAAGTAAAAGTGAAACAAAAGTAGTAGTACTAGTAGTAGAAGTAGTAGTTGTTGTTGTTAGGGTCAAAGTGACTCCACAAATGCTATTTGAAGTTTGTAGCTACTCATCATGTCTACAGATGCTTAGCCCAAAACCCTTTCTCTCCATTTCATGTGAGAAAGGAGTATAGAGAATATATATATTTTTAGAAAAATCTGTTTTCATAATAGACACTCTTAACATCATCACGAACAGTATCAAGGATCAACAGGTTTACAACCCACTTTTACAAACCTGAAGTTTAAAAAAACACTTTCCCTCAATTGGAACTTTCCTTGTGACCCCTCCCCCACCCCAAAAAACCTGTTTTCTTTCATTACAGCTATCAGTTTGTGCAAAACTTTCAAACCTGTTTTTTGGGGTCACTGGGATGCCAACTGCATGTGCAAATGTTTGCAAGTAACCTTCACCCTGATTTTATCAGGTGACCAGACCTAATGGGAACTCTTAATCAAGGACCTTTAGATGAGCATCTTTGCCTGTTCATGGAAACATCCTTTCAAAATGTCTTGTTGATGGTTGTCCTCAGCACTTCTGGGACACGGGGCTAGTGGCCTCTTTCAAAAATAACCAATCAAAAGCTCGGGTTCTTACACTGAACTTCCAGTATAAGGGTCAAGCTTGCCCCTGTACACAGCCTACAGGATAGATTTGCCCTTAGCATTTGTGCCATCTGGAACCGTTGCAGATCTGATGAACAATTAGGGCCATTCAAGGGAAGATGCTTAATTAGGGTTGCCATATGTCCTCTTTTTCCAGGACAACTCCTCTTTTTCATGGGTAGGGCCGTCATAGCGATTCATAGTTAAAACTCAGCAAATGTGTCCTCTTTTTTGCTCTTCAAAATATGGCAACCCTAGAATCCAGAGACCACCTGGTTGTGAGTCCTGGAAGACTTGTTCCCTTCTTTGTGGGTCTTTTCCACCTGGCTGGGAGGGTGGGCCCCCGATTGACTCCAGCTACACAAACTGAGGCAGCTGAACAGACTCTTGGGCTGGGGTGTTTTTTGGGGGGGGTGATTATTGGGGGCTGTTCTTTGTATCTTTCGGGGTTTTTATTTTTAGTTTAGATTTTGCTTTGAATTACGGTGCAGTTTGTTTTTGTATTTTTCAATGTTTTATTGTTGGTTTATGACTACTTTGTTATGTTGTAGTTATTTATTTTTTCATGTTGTGAGACAACTTGAGCATGGGTCAGCATAACCAACAAAGTATGTCATAAAATCCTGGCTGTGTTGCAGTTCCAGTGTTTATGTACGGTTCTGGCACCTCACAGGTGGGTGCATTGCCATTATAAGAGAACAAGGATGAGTTCTGGCTCCTCTTTTTCTAGAAAAATAGCACTGAGAAGGAAGATGCCCCAGCTGCTTAAAACTTAAGGCAATAGTTGTTACTTTACTGACACCTTTATGTCACTGACCCTGGGAGTCTCTAAAAAACAACAACGGTATGGACACCTGTGACCAGATGGACTCCGTATATACTTCCAAATACATGATCAAATGGTAGCCAGTAATGCTCTTTTGGTGAGCAGTACCTGTTTAAATAAAAGGGGCGTGGGTTGTGCTGTGGTCTAAACCTCTTGGGCTTGCCGATCGGAAGGTTGGCGGTTCGAATCCACATGATGGGGGTAGCTCCTGTTGCTCTGTCCCAGCTCCTGCCAACCTAGCAGTTCGAAAGCACGCCAGTGCAAGTAGATAAATAGGTACTGCTCCGGCGGGAAGGTGAATGGCGTTTCTGTGCGCTCTGGGACTTACCACGGTGTTCCGTTTCGCCAGAAGCAGTTTAGTCATGCTGTCCACAATGCTGGGGAAGTTTGGGAGAAATTGTGGAAGTAGAACGGGATAGATTTACTTACATAGGACCATCACCTCTGATTATTCAGTGCAAAAGACCACATTTTTTAACAGAGTCATTCTAATAGGCTATGTAAACCTGAGTTGGTGGGGAGATCTCTGCAAATTGTTTATATGGCTTTAATTTGCAGTAGCTGGGAGGAGCGCTGGATGAGTGAAGAACTGTTTTGTTTGCCCCAATTATCATTCACATTTATGTCACTTGAGTTGTCGCTAGCTTGCCGAAGCCAGACGAAGACTGAATCACCCTGGCTATTATCCAGATTCTCCCATGCGCAGTGCATGGAGAAAAATTAACCCATTTCGAAGGGTGCACATCTGCGCAGACCTCCCAGCAGCACCTTTCATGTATTGTCCCAAGAGTTACTGTTTCTGACTTTGCATTAGCTGTATAATCTGAAAATGTTCTGGTGTTTGCAGTGGCGTATTCTTAGGTTATAATTCTTATAACACAGAGCCATCATTTTTGCTTGATTTACTAGAGTACTTACAGCAAGGATTTTTAAAAAAATAAAACTACAGTGTGGTCATTGTCTGTATAAAAGAGAGAGAAAGAAAAAGAGAAACAGAACCCATGTAGAAGGGAAAATAAAGGGGGGAGGGGGAAAACCCAAAACTGTTTATTTTACAAGGTTATTATTGTACTTCACCAGATCTTAAACTATTACAGTATTTGTAAGAATGGAATGCAAATATCATTGAATTTGCCTATGGCAAGTCTGCGTTTATATGCAAGATGTTCATACGTTGTGCGTTTGTATAAGTCTTCAATCCAATCGTAGAAGGGAGCCGCAATTTTAATTTTCCAGTTCATCAGTATCAGTCTTTTTGCTGTGCTAAGGGCACAGAGAGTCCACTCATGTTGTCCTTTTGTAAGGTTCCATGTAAGGTATATAATTCAAGAGGATATTTTGCTCTGTAAATGTAAGGTTGTTCCGTACAGTTCTGTTGGTAGTTTCAGTTATCATCTGCCAACAATCTTTCAATAAAGGACAATGGAAAAACATGTTTTAGAGAAGCGTCATCCCTATTGCATCTCCAACAGTTAAATACCTTGGATAGCCCTTTTAAAAAAAACAAACGTAATGGGGTCCAAATGGGGCTGAACTGACTCAGCTGGTGGAATCTTAAGTCCCCCCAAAGGGGCATGGCAGTGGTGGGACAAGCTGAGACTTATGCCTATTCCAAATCTGTTTCGGCTCAGTCATGTCACGTGACCTGGCAACCCAGTGGAAAATACACCAGCAAAAAAGGATAATGTAAATCAAACTCTATTTGAAAAACTTCTTTTCTCTCTGCCAAGCTTAGGCAGGCTCAGCTGGCAGCAGCCCTGCTGATGGGGGGGGGGGGAAGCGCAGGGAAAATGTAATTTACACCAGCTTAAGTTGTATTTAAGTCAGTGTAAGTTCAGCTGGCTTCCTATACAGTCGATCCTTGGTAGTCGAACGCCTTAGTTGTTGAACAAATCGGCTCCCGAACGTCACAAACCCGGAAGTGGGTGTTCTGGTTTGAGAACATTTTTGGGAAGCCGAACGTCCGACATGGCTTCTGATTGGCTGCAGGAAGCTCCTGCAACCAATCAGAAGCCACGCCTTGGTTTTCGAACCATTTCGGGAGTCGAACGGACTCCCGAAACGGATTAAATTCAAGAACCGAGGTACGACTGTACTTTGGATTGCTCTGATGAAAGTTGTAGCAAGATTACCGGTAGCTGTTCAAATGATTCCCCCGTTTTGGTGGATGGACACAGAACAAGTTATGATATCTTTTATTGCAACGGGGTCGTCTTAAAGATGTCAAGGGTAGTACTGCCTTTCCCTCCATTAAAGACCAAACACTGACAACACACCTAATAAAATGTGTTATTTGATATAATGTTCTTCTTTAAAATGGTTTGCATTAGAAAATAAAAGGTGATGAGCCCCATTTTAGTGAGAGGAATAGCATGAAGGCAAATATTAATGTTTGCAGATTAGAGTTTCTTTTCCTGCTTCCTTTTTAACTTTTCACCACCACGCTCCAAATGAGCTTTTTTCAGGGCAGAGATCTTCAGCCATGTCATTTCAGTAAGATGCACCAAGCTTCTATTTAAATGTTTTCATAGGCACAGCACTGGACCAAATGGTAGCCCCTTTCTGTTTGCTCAGCTTAATACGCTGTTTTTAAAAACATATGCAGCTCATTCCCCAACTTCACTGCACAATCTGCATGCATGATTTAGCCACTGGATGATAAATTTATACAAATTGATCAGATGATAGTAACTCACCCTTGCACAATTAATTTAATAGACATTGGTGTTCTACATTTTCCCATTAATAACTAAGTACAACTCAGAGTAAATGAATGAATTCAACTAAATTATGTCCATTAATTTCAATGGGTCTATTACGGTTCTGGCTAAGACTGGGAAAAGCTAAAATTATTTTCAGTTGGTGTATTCTCATTTTGCTGCAGTGTTCAGTTCCTTCTGTTCATTTGTGTCTTTTCCTGGTGCACACAAGCGTGTGTACACATTGATGATGATGCACAGCACAAAAAGGAAAGGCAATGGAACATACGGAAGATTAAAACCACAGAATGTAACAAGAAGAATTCAGTTCACTCTTTACTACATATAGCGTTAATTTGTGTAATGTTTTTAAGGATTGGTTTGCAAATATCATCATCAAGGCTGGTAGTCTAGAGCAGTTAAGCAAGTTTAGTTCAAGAGCAACTTAGTCCATAACTGAGCAAGTTGATCATATTGAGAGGAGTCAGCCTGAATAAGTTGCTTTCAGGTAAAAGGAAAAGGAAAAGGACCCCTAGATGGCTAAGTCCAGTCAAAGGCAACTATGGGGTTGCAGCACTCATCTCGCTTTCAGGCTAAGGGAGCTGGCATTTGTCCACATACAGCTTTCTGGGTCATGTGGCCAGTATGACTGAACCACTTCTGGCAATGGGATACCATGATGGAAGCCAAAGCACACGGAAATGCCATATATCTTCCCACCGCAGTGGTACCTATTTATCTACTTGCATTGGCATGCTTTCGAACTGCTAGGTTGGCAGGAGCTGGGACAGAGCAACAGGAGCTCACCCCATCACGGGGATTCGAACCGCCAACCTTCCGATTGGCAAGCCCAAAAGGCTCAGTGGTTTAGTCCACAGTGCCACCCATGTCCTTTAAGTTGCTTTATGAGATCAGAAGGATACCTACAAAGGCACAGTTTTGTATTGCTTGGGGGAAAGCCTGGAAAAAGGAAGATTTAGGCAGCTGTAGAGAGATGGGAACCAAATAACAACAACAACAACAACAACAACAACAACAACAACAACAACAACAACAACAACACGATAAAACATCAGACATTAAAAACTTCCCTAAACAGGGCTACCTTCAGATGTCTTCTAAAAGTCAGGTAGTTGTTTATTTCCTTGACATCTGATGGGAGGGCATTCCACAGGGCGGTTGCCACTACTGAGAAGGCCCTCTGCCTGGTTCCCTGTAACTTCACTTATCGCAGTGAGGGAACCGCCAGAAGGCCCTGGAAGCTGGATCTCAGTGTCCTCAGTCTCAGCAACTGCTTCGAGGAGGCAAGACCGGCCAAAGATGAGTTGCTGAGCTCATTAGACCTGACACTCCTGTGCAGATCCTGCTTTTGCTAATAAGGAATTAACTCCAACTTCCATAAGCACATGTTATAGTGATATAACTGAAGAAACCTATAAAGTCCCATTATCTTTTCCATGCACAGCTACAAAACTGTTGCAATGCTGGCTGATTTATAGAAGATGCGCTGTGTAATCGTACCGGCTTTTGTTAGTAAAATATTACCCTTTCCAAATACTTCGTGTCTCTCTTACATTGAATACTGTATTTGTTCTCTTGACAAGTAAAAGGAAACACCTATAGGTTGAACAAGGCACTTCTGTGTTTGCAAGAAGGGCAGTGTCGTAGTTTTGACTTAGCATGAAACTGGGAGCCAGCCAATGGCATGGGATCTAAAGCAAGCTCCACCACTTCCTTCTTGAATACCCTTGAAGAAGTCACTAGCTTTCCCCAACTGGACACAGTTGTATAACCTGCCTATGATGACTCAACTTGTTCTTGTGAAAATATGCAACAACAAAAACAACAGGCACTTGCAAGAATATTTTGGAAGCTGGCTGCTTTGTAGAGACAGAAAAAGCCTTTAAAACAACCCTTCTTATTAGCAGGCAAAAAGAAGATGTGCCAAACAATGTCAATTTTGAAACATGACCTTGTGCTTAAAGTGATGAGTTCTTTTTAAAAAATGCTTTTATTGACAATTTTCGAGATAAAATGCAATGACGGTTCCCCACATTAAATGGGGAGTGACTTTTGCATGGTTGTGTGCAGCCCCCTTGGACCCCAGAGCGGCTCCTGCCAGTTCAGGCTGGCGTAGCCTTCCCCAGGCTGGATACCTGTGGTCTCCGCCTACCTCAGCCAGCGCCCAATCCCACCTGGGGGAGGCGTTGCCAGGGGGATTGGCCAGGTAAGGGGAGGGACCATCCAGCCCACACAACAGAAGGCATAGCTTACCTGGGGAAACGGCAGTGGGGCTCCAGAGCTTCTCCCACCCTCCACTCCCTCAATTAACTCTTAATTTTGCAGGTTAACCTCTTCTCCACAGGTACGCAGGCGCTGCTTTGTCAAGGCCGCTGTTGAAGGGCCGGAAAGGAATTTCCCTGCATTGGCAGGTTTCGCCTTTCCCGTAGCAAAACGTCACAACTTTGGCGGTTTCAGGCCTTGGGCGGAATCCTTTAGTCATCTTCCTAAATTGGGGGGGGGCAGGTGTGGGGCAGCGACCCCACGCCCCCAGTGCGGCTGCGATACCAGGGTTCCCATTAAAGGGGTCTAGGGGGGAAGGCATTGACCATACGCCGAGAGGTTGTCATTGCCCTCCCCCTCCAGCAATGGCGAACGGGGGGGGGGCTCCCTGTTTGAACATATGTTCTCCAGAGCCAGCCCAATCCCCACACATTCTGGATAACCCTGCAGTTTCCCAGATAAACGCCCAATGCCTGAGCCAAGGTCTCCCTACATCTGAATCTTAATAAAGTTGTGGCCAATTTTAAACCCATATACACGTTGTCTTGTGTCATTATTCCGCTCGGGGGTCGCCTGGGGTTTGGGGGACTCCGCCTGTCCACGCAATAAGAAGTGATGAATTCTTTTTGAAAGTGCTGGTAATTACAGGGAGTACATCGTTTTAAAATCCAGCATAGTAGGATTTAAAAGATGTTTGTCTCTTGAGCATAACACCCATTTCCTTATTTTACCACCACTGGTATGGTTTTCTGCATTCTGTGTTTCTGGCCTAAAGCTCAGATCCAGCTAGATATTACTAGGTCTAACCAATATGGAAGCATTGAAATCAGGAACTGCATTCTTACACTGATTATACTGGCAGGTGCCTTAGGTGTGGGAAGCGTGACTTTTCATTAACATCTTGGCAAGCAAGTTTCTAAAATACCATAATCTCCTTTTTTAATTACTGTATATTTACCAGATTTCCTCCTGGAATTGCAAAAGCCTCCAGCCCTTGTACCTCTTTTAGGCAGTCAAATCAAGGTGAGAAAATGGTGGCGGTGATTTCACCTTTTACACTTGAGAATTAAATTTTCCATAGTGCCTTCTTTGCAAATGTCACTAGTACTGGGACAAGCTTGTGCACATTTTGCTGTGTGAGAAGACACTGTGCTTCTTTCTAAGCAAACTTAAGAGTAGGATATAGTCACACTATAGATTAAAATGTGTTTAATAGTCTTTCCATCTTCGCAGGAAGATCTGGGAACGATTGTGATAGGTGGGATTGTCTGCTAGGAACAAGTAACAGAGAAATCCCTCAGCATTTCTCCAGATTACAGTTCCCAGCATTCTTTGGGGGAGCCTGATGTTTGGAGTGGAATAAAACTAATATTCACTGGTAGTATAGACAAAGCATTACAATGGCACATCTTTGGAACAATAAAGTTTGGTGTTCCATATGTAGTATATTTTCAGTTGTGTGAATCTGATTCAAAGCAATTTAGGCTGTGCACACATTCCTATTTACTCTGGCTTCAGTGTACTCCCACTGCTGGTGTTTGAAGCCATGGGCACATGACGGTAGCCACAATCCATATCAACGCTGTAGTTTCTACTTCTGTGTGATGTGTGTTCTCTCAAACCAGCTTCTATGCATATTGAAAACATAAGCCACATTTGCTTCAGAGTTGAGCTGAGGCGTGAACATTTGAGCTGTTGTGCTTGTGCAGACGACAACTTCATGAGTAGGGGCTCAGGGGGGTTGCAAGTTCAGAGAAACCAAAGAGGGAATGTGCATCAGGTAAAGAAACCCACACCCTCTCTTTGGTGTGTACAACAACGTGCAAATATGCCTTGAAATGCAACGGGAGGAATTGATCTTGCTGAGTAGGTAGCCATATTTTGAAAAGTGAAAATTCGAACACAAAAAAACTTGTTGAGCTTTTTTTGGCAAAGAGCTTTCTTGTTGCCCAAAGTTAGGAGGACATTTTTTTTTGCTACATCTAAAAAAGGGGCAGTTTTTGAGCTACCCAAATCTTCCAACGTGGGTTGCTATACCGCTGGATTTTCCCTGACATCGGAGCGTTTTCTGCCCAGGACACTGTTTTCAGTGGCCGAATCCCACCCAGTTATGTCTGGCAGCTGTATGAGAGCCAGTGTGGTGTAATGGTTAAGAGCAGTAGACTCGTAATCTGGTGAACCGGGTTCGCTTCTCCACTCCTCCACATGCAGCTACTGGGTGACCTTGGGCTAGTCACGCTTCTCTGAAGTCTCTCAGCCCCACTCACCTCACAGAGTGTTTGTTGTGGGGGAGGAAGGGAAAGGAGAATGTTAGCCGCTTTGAGACTCCTTCGGGTAGTGATAAAGCGGGATATCAAATCCAAACTCTTCTTCTAGCATAGCCATAGATTTGCACTGTTAGAAGAGATGGCATTTGGGGGTAACGGTAATTAGAGAAGTCATACAGCCTTCTGCTCCTTTAACTAATAGGCAACATACAATGAACTCCCACCAATTATTTTAACATTTAATATAATTTTAAGCAGTCTACTGAGCAATACAAAAGTCCAGTAGAAATCTACTGACAGAAAAGTATAGCTCACATAGTTTATTTATTGGCAGCTAGAGACTGTTACATGTGCCTCACACCGTGATATTAAATATATTTACCTGGCTGGAAGCAGCCCTGGGACCTGCTTCTAGAATCTAGATAAATGCATCTAGGACTTTAACAGTGCAATCCTATCATACCTACTCAGAAATACCATTGAGTTCAGTTGGCCAACAATTGTTGGCAAGAGACGGCAATTTACTATAGGAATATAGGGCTGCAGTCTAAACCACACAATTAGGAATAATTCAGAGTAAATGGCGTCAAAAAGATTGTTTACAAATGAATTCTTCCCTGCCCATTGGCATGTCAGCTAAAGTTGGACTGAAAGGGTTTTAAATGTTCCCATGGATTTCTTTTATTTTTATATATGTAATTATTTTTATCAGTTTTCAATTACAATCCAATAATAGGCTCATTATAACAATACTAATTTATAATACAATTATTAATACCAATCGTTCAAATACCAAATTATATAATTTAGATAAAGTGGCCCCCGCGTGCTAGATTTGATGATTTTCTTTATTTCTGCATTCCAGAATCTTATTAATTTCCATTACAATCCGGTCATAATAATAATCCCTTATACAACAACTGCAATATTAATAACTTCTATTCGTGTTGGCACATTAAATGATTTATAAAGCTACAAGCGAGGAACTCAAAACTATATCCTTCCTGTGTATGGCAGTTATTCTGTTTGTGGTGTTTCTTCCTGTCCTTGTAAGATGTTGTGTCTTTCTTTCCCCCCGGTTGTTGCTGTTATCCGTCATGCCTTGGGTGGAGCTGATATCCCATTGCTAAAAATGTTCCCATGGATTTCTGTCCCATGTGCTGGTTTCAGGGAGAATAAGCAGACTACCCCATGGCAAAACACTCCTAAGCTGGCCACTCACTGAACACCATTACAAGAAAAATATCAGTGTTGGGCAAGAACAGAAAACGAACAGAAAAATTATAAAGGTATTCCCTCCGCCGTCACTGCCATTCAGTGAATGAGAGATTTGAATTTTCTTTCACATTTCAAGCATCAATTCAATTCAAACTTTATTTGCATAGCCGACTGGCCATAGCATCTAAAAGACAAACACCAACAAAAATACAACAAATATGGTTACCAATAAAACCTATTAAAACTCAAGGTGATAGCTCCTTGGAACTTAGCATAAATAGTAAAATAATAATAATAATAAAATCCTATGCTGGGAATCCAGATGACTACACTGTTGTTGTTCAGATAGCATGTCTCAATCTCATTGCTCTCTCGATAAATCTGGCAACCTTCTCTGTTATCGAGCTGTTCTGGTCGGCTAGAAGTGAAAACAATTTGCCTTCACAAGAGCGGCCCGGGATGGCAGATAGGAGTGGCGTGATGGTCTCATCCCTCAGATCTTTATATAGGGGGCAGGACAAGAGTACATGTGACACAGTCTCTACATAGCCGGATCCACAGGGGCATAGCCGGATCTCGATTGGAATTTTTTGGTATCTACCTTCAAGAACAGCTGAAGGTAACATATTTAGTCAAGCATCTAAAAAAACATTCTGCAATTACAGATTTACCAGTTTGCTTAAACGCTTGTTTACAACAATGCTCTGCAAAAGCTTTTCTGCTTCTTTTAGGTATGCATTATATAGAGAGTGTCTACAGATGATGCATTTATTTTGATGATCTGTATAGTCCACCACGACTGGACCTAATGGCCAGGGGTCCTTTTACCTTTATAGCACATAATACCATTCCAATACTGTGGAGCAGGCAAGTTATTACCATTTTCCAAAGGATACAGCCCAGGCAGCTCCAATTTACTGAAGTTAAGTACCAGCTTGGTTGGGTGTTTTAAAATTGCATTTGTTTTCAGTACAGGGCGATGGTTTTACTTGTTTTTGTTTTAGTGCCTGAATGCTTTCAGTTGGAATAGCTAAAAATTATAAAACCATAGTATCTCGGTAGGGGAGGGGAGGTTTGTGGGAACAGAATGTATGTCAGCCCTTTCATATGTTAATACCTAAACAGAATGCTGGGAAATCTTTCCTTAACAGCTGTATGCAGATGAAGATAAAAGGGATGCATAGCAGAAGGGAGTGAAATGCACAGAGACCTGCCAATTAGGTTTTCTACAGCTTTAGGATTGGCACATAAATGGTATTGTGCAGTCATCTTATCTGGTGTGTGTTCCGTAAGGGTCAATACAACCTTGAATGTGAAGTGTGTATTTTTTTCATTTGTACAGATCTTCTGCTCAAGCACCAAAGTAGAAATATCTTTCCAAGTCCAGGAACAGAGGAAAACAAGATGGGAAGGAAGACTTAACAATAATTGGGCTTAGGAAGGGCAGAGTCTACTTCACCCAGGTTAGCCTTTTCTCCCAACATCTCCTCATTTCTGTAAAAATCGGGACTTTGCCTGTGCAAATAAGTTCCTCTTCCTGAGAAGTAAATACAAGTACCGGTATTTCTGGAAAGCTATTTCAGTGCAAGAAGGGGGTCATGTTAGTTTACTGCAGCAAAAGAAAACATAATCTTATGGCATCTTTAATGTATTCATTCTGGCATACACTCTTGAGGACTAGAGACTACTTCATCAGTGTTGACCTTAGTTGGAGGATACAGACACTCACACATGCATATGTGTATGTGTGTGTATAGACAGTAGGAACTAAGATATCTGAAGGACCCTGACTGCAGAAGGTGGACATCAGAAGAGGATGTCCTACTCAGTTTTCTCCTGTCTTGTAAGATTCTGAGGATTAGGACATAGAACAAGGTCTTCTCTATGATGGTAACCAGTTCTGGAACTCTCTGTTCTGGAAGACAAGGCCCTTTGGATGCAATTAGGTGGCAGCTCGAAAATAAAATAGAATGAGACACCCCAACATGAAACATTAATGCTCACTTTCTTCCTTTCTAAATAGTGAGGAAGAAGCAAACACTGCAGAGCACTGTGTGCTGTATACATTCAAAACAAACTACAAAAAGGGCTATTTCTTCTTTCCCACATAAGTCCACACCGTTTCCAAGTTCTACAAAACATCCTGGCAAATGAAAGTCCTGTTATAAGACAGGTTTTCCCAAACCTACGCAGATGTCTCCATCTCAGTAAACAAAACATAAAGTCCCAAGTTCAGCCCAGACTAATATCCTTTCTGGAAGGCCAAGAGAACTCTTGGTGGCAAGAAACTGGGCTTGGGGGGGAAAGGCTACAAGATCACAACAAAATATTGGCAGGGTAATATGGAGGGAAAGAGGGCAATAGCTCATTCAAACAGACACCCACCTTGCATTCCAATGGTAGCACCTGACTTCCTGGAAAAAAAAAATTCTTACCATATCTCAACCTATGCACATTCTCTAAAACCTGACTTCATTAGTAGGCATTAATTGATTGATTGATGTTTGTTGAGATATAGATACATATATCAATACAGTCATACCTCAGGTTGCGCTCGCTGCGGGTTGCGCGTTTTCGGGATATGGATGCAGCAAACCCAGACGTACCGGAATGGGTTACTTCCGGGTTTCGGTGCTCACGCATGCGCAGAAGCACTATATCATTCTTTGCACATGCGCAGAAGCGCCTAATTGCAACCCACGTGTCTGCAGACACAGCTGCAGTTTCTTGAGATGAGCTTATTGTTAATAGTGAGAGTAGCACAGCTTTCTTTCTTTCTTTCTTTCTTTCTTTCTTTCTTTCTTTCTTTCTTTCTTTCTTTCTCTCTCTCTCTCTCTCCTTCCTTCCTTCCTTCCTTCCTTCCTTCCTTCCTTCCTTCCTTCCTTCCTCTGCAATCATAGCAACTGCAGTTGTGCTGACAGCCTGGCCAACATTTCTCCCTCAGTGCCATAGACCTAGCATCATTCCAGGTAGAGAATATTCTGAGACATTTCTGCAAACATTCATATTTCTTGTTTTTTTTGTTATATAATACCTACCTACCTACCTACCTACCTACACACACACACACACACACACATGGTGGAGACCATTTTGCATGTGTCCGACTGACACGTGCTTGACTCTCAGCTCCAGAAGAGGTCAGAACGGGGTAGGGTGGAAATGGAAAGGGCTGACACATGAAATGACTCTGAATGCAAACCAAGAGAGTAAAAACATTAAAGCTTAGCATTTACTTAGCATCAAATAACCCCCCCCAAACGCGCGTGCACACACACACACACACAGGAAATATCACAATGCAGAACAGAAATAAAGTATCATCTCAAAAAAATGAGAGGCATGATTTTGGCTCTTTATTGCAGCACATATTATACTTTAATATATATCCCCCCACTCTTCACACATTTTTCAATAGCATCTCTATGTTCCTGGAAATGGGAAGTGTCAGTACCTTTCAGCGATGGTGCCTTATTATATTACAAACGCTTCGGGTTACGCGTTATCAGGTTGCGGACCGCGGGAAACCCGGAAGTACCGGAAAGGGTTACTTCCAGGTTTCGCCGCTCGCGCATGCGCAGAAGCGCCAAATCGCGTCATGTGCGTGCGCAGACATGGCGCTGTAGGTTACGAATGCTGCGGGTTGCGGACGTGCCTCTGTCACGGATTACATCCGCAACCCGAGGTTCCACTGTACATTCACACTAATTTGAAATTGCACTATGCTTTGACTATTACTCCACAACTATTTTTTTATATACAGGGCTATAAGATAAGTGGGTGAAATGTAACATATTTGTAGGGATTAACTAAATTCTTGTTACTGCTTCTGAAAATGTATAAAATACTTGGGCTTTAAAAAAAAAAAATGGGTCCATGGTATTTCACATAAAAATGTAATGAATGAACTGGTCCAGTAGTACCATCTATAAAATGCTAAATTTGGGAAGGTTTTCAGTTACGTTGTTATTTTTAATTAATGCAGCATATTAGTTTCAGATTGTTGTGACCCAGACATGGATTTAATGGACCGTCTTAGTTAGCTTTGATCTCTGAGCCATATAAACATATGGACAAAGAAGAGGGTGAAATCCAACCTCCCAAATCCATATTTATGCAGCTGAACAAATAAACAGAGATTAAAAGAAATGAACCTTCAACAATACCACCATGAAAAGCCTGTCATCTGTTGTTTCTATTATACATAGCATTAGCCACAAAACATTTGATACGGTATTTAGCACATACACAAACTAATCCTATCAGAAGACCAGCCCAGTGTCCAGTCTATTATATTTGTGCTTGGTGAGGACACAAGATGGGGTTTTTTCAGTTGTGGTTAGTAGACTCTGGAGCATGGATAGGCAAACTAAGGCCTGGGGGATGGCTGGGGCAGGTTCCACAGGGGGGGTAGTCTTGGAAAGACACCCGATCTCAGTGATCATGGGCAGGAGGAGGAGTCACGCTAAGACCAGATCATGTCATTACCGAGGAGGCAGGTTTAGTCGTTGTCTGAGGACTATCCCTGCCTCCAGGTCTGGTCCTGACCGGATGGATATTGGAATCAGCAGGGGATACCCACATGACCTGAAAGTGTTGCTGTGTAATGCCAGGTCAATGATTAACAAAACCACTGCCATCCACGACTTGATTGTGGATGGAGGATTTGACCTGGCATGTGTAACAGAGACTTGGTTGGATGAAGCAGATGGGCCTGTCCTTGCCGCTGCTTGTCCACCAGGTTTCTCTTACGCACAGCAACCCAGGCCATCTGGGCGGGGAGGGGGGGTTGCAGTGATTTTTAGGAAGTCATTAGTTTGCACCAGGCGTCCTATTGGGAAGACCCAGTTTTCTGAGTGCATGTTCTGGAAGTTGGGCAATAGGGGCAGTACAGGATTCCTTTTGGTGTACCGACCTCCCCGCTGCACCAAGGATTCCCTGCCCGAGCTGCTTCAGGTCGTGGCGGATATGCTCCTGGAGACACCTAGTTTGGTTGTCTTAGGGGATTTTAACATCCATGCCGACACAACCTTACAAGGGGCCGCTCGGGACTTCGTGGAAAGCATGGCCTCCATGGGGCTGTCCCTGAATAAGTCTGGTCCAACTCATAGCCGCGGACATGCCTTAGACCTGGTGTTTACCTCTATGGATGTTGGTGATCTGACACTAAGTAAAAGTGAAACAAAAGAAGTGCCATGGTCAGATCACTTCCTGGTGCAGCTGGACTTCTCTGCGACCCTTCCCCTCTGCAGGGAGGTGGGACCGATTCAGATGGTCCGCCCCCGCTACTTAATGGATCCAATTGGTTTCCAGAGAGTGGTAGGGGATGCATTATCCCATGTTGATGGCCTTTCAGTTGATTCCCTGGTGGCCCGCTGGAATGCGGAGTTAACCAGGGCTATTGACTGTCTGGCTCCGAAGCGTCCTCTCCGATTGCATGGAGCCCGGACAGCTCCGTGGTTTTCCCCGGAGCTGAGGGCGATGAAACAGTCGCTGAGACGGCTAGAGCGCCGGTGGCGGAAAACTCATTCTGAATCAGACCGGACACGGGTTAGAGCTCAACTTCGAGCCTACCAAGTGGCAATGGCGACAGCGAAGAGGACCTTCTTCGCTGTTTCTATTGCATCTGCAGAAAACAGCAGCAGGAGACTCTTCCAGGTGGTTCGCAACCTAGCAGAACCACCTTTATCACCGGGGTCTGGTAGGGACCCCAAGATCTCCTGCAATGCTTTTGCAAAGTTTTTTGCAGATAAAGTCGCTCAAATTCAGAAGGAGGTAGACTCCACCGTGGGAGCAGGGCCGGGGCGGGAGAGTGCTAGAGCCCTGTCTAGTCATGTTTCATGGGATCAATTCCAATCTGTTACCTCTGAGGATGTGGACAGGCTGCTTGGACGAGTGAAACCGACCACCTGTCTCCTAGATCCTTGCCCATCCTGGCTTATAAAAGCTAGCCGGGAAGGGCTGGGCGATGGGCTCTGCGCGGTGGTGAATGCTTCCCTCTGCGAGGGAATCTTTCCAGACCCGCTGAAAGAGGCGGTCATTAAACCGCTTCTTAAAAAAACATCTCTAGACCCGGCCAATATGGCCAACTATCGCCCAGTCTCAAATTTACCATTCTTGGGCAAGGTGATTGAGCGGGTGGTTGCTGAACAACTCCAAGCACGCCTGGAAGATGCGGACCATTTGGATCCCTTCCAATCAGGATTCAGGCCTCATCATGGGACTGAAACTGCCTTGGTCGCGCTGGTTGATGATCTCCGGCGGGCTAGGGACAAAGGTGAGAGCTGTTTCCTGGTTCTGCTGGATCTCTCAGCGGCCTTTGACACCATCGACCATAACATCCTTCTGGACCGGCTAGAGGGGTTGGGAGCTGGGGGCACTGTTATACAGTGGTTCCGCTCTTTCCTCCTGGGCCGTGTTCAGAAAGTGGTGGTGGGGGATGAGTGTTCAGACCCCTGGGCTCTCACTTGTGGGGTGCCTCAGGGTTCTGTCCTCTCCCCCATGCTTTTTAATATCTATATGAAGCCGCTGGGAGAGATCATCAGGGGGTTTGGGTTGGGTGTTCATCAATATGCAGATGACACCCAGCTCTACCTCTCTTTTAAATCAGAACCAGTGAAGGCGGTGAAGGTCCTGTGTGAGTGCCTGGAGGCTGTTGGAGGATGGATGGCGGCTAACAGATTGAGGTTGAATCCTGACAAGACAGAAGTACTGTTTTTGGGGGACAGGAGGCGGGCGGGTGTGGGGGACTCCCTGGTCCTGAATGGGGTAACTGTGCCCCTGAAGGACCAGGTGCGCAGCCTGGGAGTCATTTTGGACTCACAGCTGTCCATGGAAGCGCAGGTTAATTCTGTGTCCAGGGCGGCTGTCTACCAGCTCCATCTGGTACGCAGGCTGAGACCCTACCTGCCCGCAGACTGTCTTGTCAGAGTGGTGCATGCTCTGGTTATCTCCCGCTTGGACTACTGCAATGCGCTCTACGTGGGGCTACCTTTGAAGGTGACCCGGAAACTGCAATTAATCCAGAATGCGGCAGCTAGACTGGTGACTGGGAGTGGCCGCCGGGACCACATAACACCGGTCCTGAGAGATCTGCATTGGCTCCCAGTACGTTTCCGAGCACAATTCAAAGTGTTGGTGTTGACCTTTAAAGCCCTAAACGGCCTCGGTCCTGTATACCTGAAGGAGCGTCTCCACCCCCATCATTCAGCCCGGACACTGAGATCCAGCGCCGAGGGCCTTCTGGCGGTTCCCTCACTGCGAGAAGCAAAACTACAGGGAACCAGGCAGAGGGCCTTCTCGGTAGTGGCGCCCGCCCTGTGGAACGCCCTCCCATCAGAGGTCAAGGGAATAAACAACTACCTGACATTCAGAAAACACCTAAAGGCAGCCCTGTTTAGGGAAGTTTTTAATTTGTGACTCTGTATTGTATTTTGATTGTTGGAGGCCGCCCAGAGTGGCTGGGGAGACCCGGCCAGATGGGCGGGGTATAAATAATAAATTATTATTATTATTATTATTATTATTCAACCCAATTGCCTTCTCAATCCGACCCGCAGACGGTCCGGGAATCAGCGTGTTTTTACATGAGTAGAATGTGTCCTTTTATTTAAAATGTATCTCTGGGTTATTTGTGGGGCCTGCCTGGTGTTTTTACATGAGTAGAATGTGTGCTTTTGTTTAAAATGCATCTCTGGGTTATTTGTGGGGCATAGGAATTCGTTCATTATTATTTTTTCAAAATATATTCCGGCCCACCACAAGGTCTGAGGGACAGTGGACCGGCCCCCTGCTGAAAAAGTTTGCTGAGCCCTGCTCTGGAGTCTCTTCCCTGAGAGACCAGTCTGACCCCCCCCCCCAACACACACTTTATTGACGCTCTGACAATCAGTTAAAACCATGTTGTCTTATTCCGTCTTTGGTTTGGATTATTTCTGTTTTCTTATGTTCTCCTGGTTTGCCGTTTTAATTATTCCTTTGATTTGATGTGGGTTTTTGTTTTTTAGTGTGGGTTTTTTTCTGCTTTAGTACCTCTGTTTTAATATGCATATTTATATGTATATTGTTTATTTTATTATGTTCTTACTTTATGTCATAATCTGTTTTGGAGATTTTTCAGCAGAAAATTGCCTCAAAAACAAATATATAAATGCGAACACACGTTTGTTCAGAAGTAAATCTCACCAACTTCAATTGGGCATAGTTGGAAGCGTTACAAAACTGCAGCATTGCCTTCATGAAAAGGTTCAACCGAAAAATGTGGGGCTTAGCAGCAACTCAGACTTTTGATTGTACACTTTTTATTGCATGATCCACCCTCCCCTGGAAAGAGAATCACCAGGAAACTTATGGGCTGTACATGGCTATGAGCTGAGTCCCATATCTAGGATTCTTTCACAGCAGAAACACAAAACTAGTTTGCAAGACATTTAAAATGAAGTATTCTCTCCTGCTTTCCTATTAAAGAGTATTTGCATACATTTGCAAACTTGTCCTGCTCAGTCAGCAGTTTGAGGCTGATGTTGAAATGATAACCCAACTGGAAGAAGCTGATCAAATCAGTTTGTCACACCGGCCTGTTGATCACTCTGCTGGATCTCACTGGTGCATAAGAAGGAAGGAAGGAAGGAAGGAAGGAAGGAAGGAAGGAAGGAAGGAAGGAAGGAAGGAATATACAAATAGAGGCTTGGGTTAACAACATGTTGAGCATAGCTCTACCAAAACACATCACATACCATTGGCGAATAATCAAAGGAATCACACACACACAATTTGGTCTCCTTTTTCTGTTTTATTGAAGAATAACAGGATATTTTAATGTGATCATTGCAGACGTGTTTGTGGATAGGATATATTGATTGAAAACCAAAAGCAAAGAGGTCAGGCATGTCCAAAGTTTGTTTTGGGGTCAGTTTATAGTTTATTTCCTGGGGTAAAATCCTAAAAAAAAAACACCTCAACAACTTCAACCCTAAAAAAACTCAACAACTTTGGGGTAAAATCCTAAAAAGAGAACTCCAGGTGCACCAGGAAGTGATCTGACCATGACACTTCTTTAGTTTTGCTTTTACTTAGTGTCAGGCCACCCACATCCATAGAGGTGAACACCAGGTCCAAGGTATGTCCTTGGCTATGAGTTGGGCCAGACTTATTAAGGGACAGCCCCATGGACGCCATGCTTTCCACGAAGTCCCGAGCGGCCCCTTGTAAGGTCGTGTAGGCATGGATGTTAAAATCCCCTAGGACTACCAAACTAGGTGTCTCCAGGAGAACATCCGCCACGACCTGAAGCAGCTCGGGCAGGAAATCCTTGGTGCGGCGGGGAGGTCAGCGCACCAAAAGGAATCCTGTACTGCCCCTATTGCCAGCTTCCAGAACACGCACTCAGAGAATTGGGTCTTCCCAATAGGACGCCTGGTGCAAATTAATGACTTCCTAAAAATCACTGCAACTCCCCCTCCCCGCCCACAAGGCCTGGGTTGCTGTACGTAAGAGAAACCTGGTGGACAAGCAGCGGCAAGGACAGGCCCATCTGCTTTATCCAACCAAGTCTCTGCTACACATGCCAGGTCAAGTCCTCCATCCACGATCAAGTCATGGATGGCAGTGGTCTTATTCATCATTGACCTGGCATTGCACAGCAACACTTTAAGGTCATGTGGGTATCCCTTGCTGATTCCAGTATCCGTCCGGTCAAGACCAGACCCAGAGGCAGGGATCGTCCTCAAACAACGACTAAACCTGCCTCCTCAGTAATGACATGGTCTGGTCTTAGCGTAACTCCTCCTCCTACCCATTATCACTGAGATCAGTTGTCCCAGTGCATTCCCCACCCCACCCCTGTGGAACCTGCCCCAGCCATTTTGTTGGCTGGAACCCACTCCCAGGCAACCCTAACCCCTCCCCTTAAGAAAAAATAAAACCTATATAAAAACAAAACAAAACACAATAAAACAATACAAACCAAAAACAATAAAAATTACAAACATACCAGAATTAAACAAATTCCCAAACCCGACTAAACATCCATCCCACCCCCACAGCAAAAAGAATTTAAAAAGGTAAAAAAGAAAATTTGAAAACATTTTAAAAAGAATTCTGCACTGTTCTGAGTTCTCCTGGGCAGCAGCAGCAACAACAACTGTCCTTATGAGGTCTGTCAGGCCACATCTGGGCTGGGTGGTGAGTGGCAGGCACTTAAGCAGGGGAGTCCTCCTGGGCAATGTCATGCTTAAACATGCAATGTCATGTTTAAACATGACATTGCCTTGGCACCCCAACAGACACATGCCATCCAAGCAAGCGTTTTATTTGCTGGCATGTTAAATCATGGGATTGGCTCATAGGATAGTTTCCGGAGTGTAAACCATAAACTGTTCCCAGAACTGGCAAATACTTTTGTAGTTTATTTTCTTAAATTTTAGGAACATGGTAACCAGAGAGCAGCTGAGGATTTATGTAATTATGCCCTTTCAATTAGAATGTACAACGTTGTGTCTGCAAATCTGGAAGCCGTTCTAAAAGGTGATTTAATGCTGGCCGTGCAGAGATGAGGAATGAGAAGCCACTTAAAAAGTTGGCCTGACTTGTCAGAATCTTCCCACTAGTTTCACAATCTGATTTGACTTTGCAAAGGTGGGTGGCGACTTTGCTTTGGGGCTCCCATAGGCAGAAATGGAGTGAAGCAATTTGCTGTGACGGTGTTCCGAAGAAGCCTCTGTTTCTTATGGAACCCAGCTTAATTTATGAAATATTGAAGGTCCTTTAGTGAATAGGCTATTTGTGTTCTCCAAGCTTACCTTCCACAAAAGGAATCCAGAGGTTAGACTATGTTCCCTAACTCAGTAACAGGCATTTCTGAACTATAATTAACTTAAGTAGGCAATGAGTGCCATTTACTTTAAATGTTAATGCAGCTGAAAGAATACTCCTCTGGCAATGAAGTATTTTCTTTATTAGCATTTTAGGCACAATGAGGAACATTTTACAACAGGGCTTCATTGTTAAAATGTTCCACCGGCATCCAGATTCTAGACTGAAAGCAGTGTATTCAAAATTGGGACCATAAAGAAGGCTGATTGCCGAAGAATTGATGCTTTTGAATTGTGGTGCTGGAGGAGACTCTTGAGAGTCCCATGGACTGCAAGAAGATCAAACCTATCCATTCTCAAAGAAATCAGCCCTGAGTGCTCACTAGAAGGACAGATCCTGAAGTTGAGGCTCCAGTACTTTGGCCACCTCATGAGAAGAGAAGACTCCCTAGAAAAGACCCTGATGTTGGGAAAGATGGAGGGCCCAAGGAGAAGGGGATGACAGAGGATGAGATGGTTGGACAGTGTTCTTGAAGCTACTAACATGAGTTTGGCCAAACTGCGGGAGGCAGTGAAGGATAGGCGTGCCTGGCGTGCTCTGGTCCATGGGGTCACGAAGAGTCGGACACGACTGAACGACTGAACAACAACAACAACCTCCTTTTCTCCAAGAGGCAGGAAAACAATCCTTAGAAATCTTTGCAGGAGGATTCCTTTACACTTCACTTCGATTTCATTTGCTTTGATAGTCTCTCTCTGTCTCCACACTAAACTGTAAGACAGCAGCATCTAGTTCAGCAGATGCCCCTGATTCTGAGCCTGTTTTCTTGGAAGCAAACCCACTGGAACATATTTAAAAGTGTGCTTAGCGCCACAACTTAAATGATGGACTCAGAAACTGCAGCACAGTCTGCAGAGTCTTGCAGCAAAACCACATCAAGGTTAACAGATGGTCCATTTATCAATATTGGCTATATTGAGCTTCTCGGGAGCACTACGTGGAACATCTGTGGAAGCAGCTGCGTTCAGTACAAAGCTGGGTGGATTTATGAAGTACATCTTGTGATTCCTCTACTGTCGGGGTTCGGGTGCTGGAGCTCCTCGTGCACAAACTTAGGCTGCCCATGCACGAGGTACCAGTAGCGGGGAAAAGCGGCCAGCGTTCCGCGTGCTTATGAGCACGGGCGCCGGCCAAGTCTCACAATCTGAAGGAAGCTGAGTAAGACGGAAAATGACTCCGAAGGTGTGTGAGTTCTTGAATGCCTTCTAACTAAAATAATGCCTCGAAAACTAATGGATGCCTCGAAAACCAAAGGACGCCCTGAATCTGAACCATGTGAACCAAACCAAGGACATTGCGTTGAAATTAAAATTCTTAAAACCTTTACCCCCTTTTCCCCAAATGACGACAGACACCGGATCTTTCTTTTGTGGCTTTGGCAAAACCCGCATAGGCTCGTCTTCTGGCCCTAAGCTAAGTTTCCCTGAGCTCTAAGTCCCTGCGCGCCAATTCTTCCGCGATACTAAATTAATCTAAATCTAAACCGAATATCTTCCGCAATTCTAGCCCTAGGCTAAACCTAAAAAACCTAACTAAAACTAAACCGAATATCTTCCGCGAACTAAACCTAACTAAAAGCAAAACCCATCCAACCCAGCCAGCCCGCTCCCAAAATCCCTTGAACTAAACTAGACCTGAACTGAAAGTAAAAGTTCCCAAAAGAATAAAACGTAAAGAACGATTGACTAACCTAAACTGAACGTGCCTAAGCGGGGAGCCTCAGCCTTTTATTTAGGAACAGATGTGACATCACGATCGATGCCTCAACCAATAAAACCACTGTTGCTGCCCTCCAAAAAGGCGGGAAGCAGATTTAACGTTCATTGATAACTTTAAATATTGCCGGAACTACAAATTAAAGGCGGATTAATCTTATTGGTAAACCAACTATTCATTCTTACTTTCACTTTTGCTTTCACGCGTAAAGATACTAAAAGTAGTTCTCAAGAAACCCATTAAAACAAATGAACAACCGCGGATCTTTTGACGGATCCACGCAGCGTATTCCGACACTCTACTGGCTTCTTTGTAATAATAATAATAATTGGCTGATAGGTGTGGAAAACCTGTTGACAACTTTTAACGACTGCAATTGGTCTTACAGGAAAAAGCAAGGGGTGAGATGGCTAAAGATAGCTTTGTCATGTATAATGAGATAAGAATCCAATGTCTTTGTTCAGACCAGGTCTCTCCATGGTTTTAAGTTTGGTAATTAGTTGCAATTCAGCAACTTCTCTTTCCAGTCTATTTCTGAAATTCCTTTGTAGTAAAACAAGATGAATTTTAACAGGGATAAATGTAAAGTACTACACTTGGGCAAAAAAAAAAAAAAATGAAAGGCACAAATACAGGATGAGTGACACCTGGCTTGAGAGCAGTACATGTGAAAAGGATCTAGGAGTCTTGGTAGACCATAAACTTGACATGAGTCGACTAAAAAAGCCAATGCAATTCTGGGCTGCATCAATAGGAGTATAGCATCTAGATCAAGGGAAGTAATAGTACTACTGTATTCCACTCTAGTCAGACCTCACCTGGAATACTGCGTCCAGTTCTGGGCACCACAGTTCAAGAAGGATACTGACAAGCTGGAACGTGTCCAGAGGAGGGCAACCAAAATGGTCAAAAGCCTGGAAACGATGCCTTATGAGGAACGGCTTAGGGAGCTGGGTATGTTTAGCCTGGAGAAGAGAAGGTTAAGGGGTGATACGATAGCCATGTTCAAATATATAAAAGGATGTCATATAGAGGAGGGAGAAAGGTTGTTTTCTGTTGCTCCAGAGAAGCGGACACGGGGCAATGGATTCAAACTACAAGAAAGAAGATTCCACCTAAACATTAGGAAGAACTTTCTGACAGTAAGAGCTGTTCGACAGTGGAATTTGCTGCCAAGGAGTGTGGTGGAGTCTCCTTCTTTGGAGGTCTTTAAGCAGAGGCTTGACAGCCATCTGTCAGGAATGCTTTGATGGTGTTTCCTGCTTGGCAGGGGGTTGGACTGGATGGCCCTTGTGGTCTCTTCCAACTCTATGATTCTATGATTCTAAGACAGCTACTTTGAGATCTTGTATAATGTATGAATTATATTTTATTTTGCCTCTTCCTAAAATATGTGGTTCGGTTGCCTTACTGCATTATCTGAACATAGTTCCTTTGTAAGGACCTTCCATTAACTTCAGGAAACTCAAAAGCAGCTTTTTTGTGGTCAACAGTGCCACATAGATCCAAGAATATATCCATAGGGCAAGCTTCTCCCCCCCCCCATATGCAAACTGCTGCAATAAAACAAATTTAGTCATGTGTGATGCTGGCCAACCTCACATATTACAAAATGCAACTTGTTCCGCATCGAGATGTAATTCGTATAATTTACAGTCACATTTCCCCCAGCTAAATTATTTAGTTCCTATTCAGGTATGTCAAAACGGACTCAGGGCACAGATTCAACAAAGCACTTAAAAGAATGTGATATACGAAACCACACTTAACATCTGGTTTCGCCCCATTTTAAAAGCTCGGGGAAGGTAGGAAGATTCTGTGCTCGTGCAAACAGAAAGCTGTCCAAGACCAACAGACGATCACCATTTTGTCTCATTTTGCCGTGCTGCCAGAACAGCTACAATCTAATGAAATCATGCACATAGTAAATATTCTCCTCCGAAACAAAACCTAAGTGTTGAAATATTTAAACCACCCAACATACATGTCTCTCTATGCGGGGACCTAATTCCTTCTTTTTCCTTTTTGGAAAGGGCCGCTTACAAATACTCCTGTCAGCCTCTGATCCACATGCCCTTTATTTATGATAAACTTGCTCTGCTGGTTTCTGAATGAGTGGAGCTATGAGTCAGTTTCCCACATGGCTGTGACCCAAATATGAACGTTTTGGCATATCAAGCTTCTATTTCATTTATTTAGTTATATGGACAATTCCTGTACTGTTCTTCAGCCTGGGGCTTTTGGAGCATTTAACAATGATCTCATTCATATGAGCATATAAATTTAAAACTATATATATATATATCATAGGCTGATCCTCAGTCTCACCATGCTAACTGCTGTTATGCCATAGATAAGAGGCGCATAATGTAATCACAGTCCCGTGAACTCACACCAACGAAGCAAAACAATATCGGGACAAGCTACAAGCTTATTATTATTATTAATTATTATTTGTACCCCGCCCATCTGGCTGGGTTTCCCCAGCCACTCTGGGCAGCTTCCAACAAATATTAGGATACATTAAAATGTCACAGATTAAAAACTTCCCTGAACAGGGCTGCCTTCAGATGTCTTCCGAATGTAAGGCAGCTGTCTAACTAACTGGCATTCCTTCAAAGCCCCTGTAAACACTGCCGCTGTCCACTGGTTGAGATGCTCTGTCTGCAGTACCTATGAACTGAAGGCGCACCAATCAATGCACAGAGGAGCAGGAAACACTATGAGGCCACCACACACAACCCACAGGGCTCCACGCAGAGTGCAAACAATAAGCTATGAAGAAGCCTTGGCAGTGGTCATCCTGTTAGAGGCTCCTCATAGCGCCACGGTAAAGAGGGCAGAAATTGGCAACATTGGCCACAAAGTTTGACCAGGTTGAAGGCCTCCTCAGTAGTGGCAACCTCCCTGTGGAATGCCCTAACATCAGATGCCAAGGAAATAAACAACCACCTGACTTTTAGAAGACATCTGAAGGCAACCCTGTATCAGATTTTTTTTTATGGCTCATGTTTTACAATTTACAAAAGTAAATTGTCGGGGGCCTGAATCCCTAGACAGTCCAGAAAAAGCACCAGCAGCTGATAAACAGCTATTTGATAGGGAAATGCCTAGAACGGGGTTTCCCAAACAGGGGTCTCCAGCTGTTTTTGGACTACAGTTCCCATCATCCCTGACCACTAGTCCTGATAGCTAGGAATGATGGGAGTTGTAGCCCCAAAACCCTGGCCTAAAACGACACAGGGAAGGAAAGACTGCCATTACAAGTATACTAGCCACTTTCATAGTGTTCTCTTCGTTGTGGAAGTAACAATTTGTACACACCTGACCCAATACAGTGGTACCCCGGGTTGCGTACGTAATTGGTTCCGGGTTACAGTTCGTAACCCGAAAAGTACGCAACCCGAACAAGCGCGCAAAAACCCAGGAAGTATCTGTTTGCGCATGCGCGAACGTGTCTGCGCATGCACAAACTGCACAGAACGCTTCTGCACCTCCGCGTGTTGCGTGCGCTCCGGGTTGCAGGCACAAATTTCCTTTAACGGAAAAGGTGGTGTACAGATTTTATGTTAAAGGTTTGTATAGCAAAATTCATTCATTCATTCATTCATTCATTCATTCATTCATTCATTCATGTATCAATCATATGGAAGGCACTGGGGAACAGGGCCGCACCTCCAACCACCTACAAGTCGGCATTGGCATTTGAACTGAAAAAGTCTCTGTGTAAGCAGCTGCTCCTCTGCAGGCTTCCACATGACTGGTATTTTCCAAGAATCCTTTTGGGTGGCAACGTAAAGCCTCGCTTCCCCACTCCGAGGATTATTAAGGTTTGTCAAGCATCTCCCGCCATCCTTCATTCTGGCTTGTCCTGTTTTGAGAATGCTTTTGAAGGCCACTAGCAAATCTCTCCTCCCACAATGAAAGGCTGGTTCTTCAAATGTGTGAAGAAAGAGCATGTGGGAGTTGTGTTTTGCTGTGTGTGTGTGTGTGTGTGGTTTGGCTTGGCCTCTGCAAGAATGCTGGCAGCTCTTATGAGGCAAGCTTCATATCTTGTGCTTGAACTAGATGAGAGGCCTAACAATGTCCTGTTTACAACCTCTTCTAGTATTCGGGGAGTGCTGATCTACATTGGACTACTGGAATGCGCTCTATGTGGGGCTACCTTTTAAGCTGACCCGGAAACGACAACTAATCCAGAATGCGGCACATAGACTGGTGATGGGGAGTGGCTGCCGGGACCACATAACACCGGTCCTGAAAGACCTACATTGGCTCCCAGTAACTACATTTCCGAGCACAATTCAAAGTGTTACTGCTGACCTTTAAAGCCCTAAAAGGCCTTGGCCCAACATACCTGAAGGAGCGTCTCCACCCCCATCGTTCAGCCCGAATACTGAAAAGTTGCAGGGAACCAGGCAGAGTGCCTTCTCAGTAGTGGCGCCCGCCCTGTGGAACGCCCTCCCATCAAATGTCAAGGAAATAAACAACTATCTGACTTTTAGAAGACATTTGAAGGCAGTCCTGTTTAGGGAAGTTTCTAATGTCTGGTGTTTTATTGTGTTTTGAATATTCTGTTGGGAGCCACCCAGCTAGATGGGTGGGGTATAAATAAATTACTACTACTACTACTACGTTTCTTCTTTCTGTTTCTCCTTTGTGGCCTAGCATCCTCTTCTCATGGTGGCCAACCAGATACCCATGGGAAGGCTGCAAGCAAGAACTGAGCACAACAGTACTCTTCCGTTGTGAATTCCAGCATCTGGCATTCAGAGACATAATGCCTCCAATTATCTATTATGGATGTAGATTAACGAATTTCACATTGCTCTCATTGAGACCCAAATGTCTTCATATTCGCTCAAGTCTTTTGAAGCTGGTGATACAATATCAGAAGTGACATTGAACAAACGGAACAGCATGCCTTAGTACTACCATTCTGTAACATTAATACTGATACTCACTATACATGTCATGAATATTCCTTAATTCTTTATATAATTTTCCAAGGGAACTCACTCCCCAATGAAATGTTTGGTACCCTTTATTCTTGAAAGATCCCCAGTGATTTTCTAATTTGCTGAAACAAGGGAATGGACACAAAACAAATGGGTCAACAGTAGCCAACAACCTTTATTTTATCAACCTGAGTCATCCATACTGAGGTTGAACTAAAATAGCTGGTAAACAGTAAACAGCAGTTAATATACCACCAGCTCTTCAGTTGAGTCCACAAGTAACAGACATTTTTGAGAGCCCTGCAACAGAAAACAAAGTATTACTCACCCATGGCTGATGAATTCTTGAAACTATTTTCTAATAGCAGACTGTTTTGTCATCTCTGGCTTAAACTGCCTTCTGTTAATCTTAGGCCTCCACTCAGTATTTCATGTCTAAATCAGTCACTATTGCAGCTGCTTTAGGTGGCCGATGGTTAAATTTGTTCTAAACATAACCAACAAGTGAATGTCAATGCCTTGGAAGGAAGCTCAAGGGAAACTGAACAGAAACAGTCAATGGAGTAGTCTCTGTGATGTTTGAATTGATCTGGCATCCCTATTTTTTTTAAGGTTACCCACCAATACCCAGTTTTCAGTACCTTTCTAGCTATTTGGCAATGGAGAACGGAGGCAGGATGTATCTATAGCTAACTGCCTGGGTGTAAAGATTATGTCAATGACTCTCAAATGGTGGGTTGTGTGAGCCAAAGTATTCCAGCATGTTTTATTTCTAGTTGAACAATTGGAATCAAAAGAAGAATCCAGCACAATTGCTGGAAGGACATACTCCCCACCTTAGACTCAGTTAAGTGGAAGAGGGGATTTCCACAAGTGCTATGCTTATTGTTCTATTCAGACCTCACTTTGTACATCTGGCCGATTCCACTTCAAATATGCTTTGCCTTGGTCCAATACCAAGCCTTGTTTCAGAAAATCCGAGGCTTTCTATGTCTGCCTTCCATGAGGAAATCGTCGATCAGCAACAACTTTCTTTCCGACAGAACTGGATGAAATTTGCAGACATAGTGGACCTTTCTGAGAGGATGTGCCTGCCAAATTTCAGACAGATAGGTGCAGGTGATTTTATGCAAAAGGAGTCTTAAAAGTCTGAGAGAAATTGATTCACTAATCCCCCATGGGTTTGGAGGGGATTTGTATTAAAACGGCATGAGGTGCAGAGGTGTACCTACGTTAAGTATCCTTTCAGAAGGCTAAATGCAAGGAGAGTTGGTCTTTAACATTTTGCAGGGAAGGGATTTACCCCATATTTGTGGGGGCAGGTGGAAACATAAGAGGTGTCCTTTTGTAAGTAACCTTCTGAAAACTTCACCACCCCCCAACCCACTCCCCGCAAACAAATGGGAGGGTAGGATTGCTTCTTCAGACTGCTTGACTCTACTGGCATCCTCTGAATCTTCAAGGCAGACCTGAAGACAGGGCTGGCCCACCCAGGAGGCAAGGTGAAGCAACCACCTCAGGCTGCAGGTTCCATGGGGATAGAAGTTCAGGCCTTCAAGGAATGCATCACCTGCTGTTGCTGCCTTTGCAGCTGCAGTGTGCTTCTTGGAGGCCAGATCCGCACCCTCCTCGGCAGCCCCCCACCCAATTCTTGCTCGACAGCAGCCTCTTGGTAAATAAGAGCCCACCCTTGTTCCCAATGTATCCCCCCCCCCAATTTCTGAAATACATCGTCACTTGCCCCTTCTTCCCTGGCTGCGGGCAGGTGTGCTATTTTGTGGCTTGCCTTAGGTGCCAAAAGTTCTTTGGCCAGCCTTGCCTGAGGCTCTGGGAGAAGCCAAATGCATCTCAACTCATACAGAGCCTGAAGCGGCTCGCTTTGCTTCTGGAATCAGACTTCATCTGAAGCAGACGTGCAACCCTAATTTCTAGTAGCAGCAGCCAGGAATGCAAATGAAAATGCTACAAGCCTCACATGCTTTAACAATCTTTGTGTTGTTGTTTTTTAATTAGTTTTTTATTTTTTTAACATTACAAACATCCATTCAAACAAAATAACACCGATACTAACTTGGGGTTCTCTGAACCCCCGGATTTCCCCCCACCTTGGTTTTCAAAATGTACATTTTTTATCCTTACCGCATTTAATTACATTTATCCAACTTTAATGTAATTCTTTTTTAAAATCTATTGGTTTTTGCAAATTACAAGTGTTATAAAAATCCTGCTAACGTCTTTAAGTGTTTACAATGTTCTTTAATATAGTCTTATGTATTTTTTCCATTCTGTATTAAATTTGTTGTCCTCTTGCCATCTGATTCTTCTTGTCGCATTTGCCATTTCAGTGTATTCCATCATCTTCATAATCTACTCTTCTTTAGTTGGTGTTTTCTCTTCCTTCCATCCCTGGGCGTAAGGCATTCTCGCAGCTGTCGTCATATACATAGTCTTTTCATATCCTTTGGTAATTCTTCTCCTATTATACCTATTATTTTTTACCTATTTTTTCGATTCATTATATATCATTTCCCAGAATGCCTTTGCCTTTTTGTGGTGGAATGCTTTAACAATCTTTGAATGGAGGAGGTACATTTCAGAGACAAAAGGAAATGTATAGCTGCATGTGACTGACAGCAAGTCTCCTGGCCAATATCCTTCCCAGCCTTATGTTACCTGAACTGGACATGCTATAAGGGGAGATTGCGGGACCTATCATACAAAGCAACCCCTTTGCTACTAAGTTCCAATACGTCTAACAGAATAAAGTGAGAGAGAAGTTGGGAATGTACAAGGAGGAAGGGTGGTTATTATTCAAAAAACACCCGAAAGGCTCCTTGTGGTGTACTTCTTTTACTGATTTCCTTGCAAACTTTTATCACACAGCAGAGTCTGAGAAGGTTGGCCAAAAATAAAATAAAATGGAACAACCTTCAAGGAAGTGTGATAAGATTAATTTTTGCATGTGCCATTTGTGCCAACCTTACAAAACATCTTGGTAATTTGTGGAGTTCAGTAGCATAACTAAGAAGGGGGTGTGTGTGTCAGGATTTAATTGAGGAAATTGTGATTTAGAACGAAAGGAGACTGGATTTATAAATAACAATCCCATATAATCTGATACATGCTTATCTCAACTACCTACACTTCCTAAGATTAAAAGATTAAGCTGCAAATAACGTAAGAATGGGATTTCTTACAAGACGTTTGCTAGGGTGCTACCTAGCCAACTTTCAGCATGGTTGATGTAAGAGAATGGTGCAAAGGTTAAATGGGTCTTTCACCTCCTTGTAGCCATTGTTTGACTGAAGTATTCTAGTTTCATCTTGTCCGAGACTCTAAAAACTCTTCTACTGGGAGAAAGAACACTTGGTCAGGGAAGCAGCTCAGGGGAAGGGCCAAAGCTCAGTGATAAAGCATTTGCTTTGCAGGCAAGCAAACTCTTTTGATGAGAGTGAGCAATCATTGTTTCTGTTAATAATCTCGACACTTCATTCCAAAGTAGCTGGCAAGCTTGGGTCTTGATTTCAGTGCCACACACAAAACTTTCCCCTTTGCGCTCCACATTAATTATTCTACCCTTTGTTTGTTAATGATCTCATAAAGTCCCTAATGGAAACTGGAATTCCCACTTCAGCTGTAATAAAACATTAGAAGGTGGGGACAAAAATAAAATCCCTTTTTTTGTCTTGAGTGTAAATATAAAAAGGGTGGTTAAAAAGTTTCATAAGTAACTAATTTGTTTGAAGTAATCTTGAACGTGGACCCAGAGATGACAGCTTTTCCCAGCTGTTGTAGGAAGCTGAGGAGGAAGAGGTACTTCCTTATATGTAACAGGAGCAAAGCCCTTTTGTCCACCCTTATATTTTTGGGTAGGGGCCGGGGCCACCTGATGTCCCCAAAGCAAGGAGCTGAACTTGGCGTGCCTCCAGAGGCCAGTTCCTCCTCCTCCAATGACATCTTTCGTGCACAGCTTCAGGCTTGATGAACACGATTGGTTCAATTTTTAAAAAACAAAATTAAAACTGGCATCCTGAAATTCACGAGATGAAAAGTCCACAGGAGCAGCAAATGTTACAGAAAATTTGGAATGAAGTTTCTGAAAAGCCTCTGAAGCACCATTTGCATACATAACTGCATGGTAAATACACGAATCAATGCAAGATAAATATTTTACCGGTAATAACCTTGGTGTAGTGGTTAAGAGCGGTAGACTTGTACTCTGGTGAACCGGGTTCGCGTCTCCGTTCCTCCACATGCAGCTGCTGGGTGACCTTGGGCTAGTCACACTTCTCTGAAGTCTCTCAGCCCCACTCACCTCACAGAGTGTTTGTTGTGGGGAAGGAAGGGAAAGGAGAATGCTAGCCACTTTGGGACTCCTTCAGGTAGTGATAAAGCGGGATATCGCATCCAAACTCTTCCTCCTCCTCCTCCTCCTCCTCCTCCTCCTCCTCTTCTTCTTCTTCTTCTTTGTACTATTCTGTTTAGAACAGTGTGTCAGATATGTCTAGGAGCTCATAAGCAGAATATGAAGGCAATCAACACCCCCCTTTCTGAAAGTGTGAATGCTTTTTGAATATTAATACAATATTTCACATAAATCATTTTTTAAATGCTGATTATAAAAAAAAACCCTGGAACATTTGGTACTGAGGACTTTTTATACACCTAAGTATCGGCCAATTTACATCTTCAAGAAAAATAAGGCAGCCCAGTGCCAACAAGTAAAACTGGTCAGAAGTACAGCACATCCTACAACTCTCACTGCGAACACTAAAGGTAGAAAAACCTGGAGGCCGGGACTGTTTTCTCAGTACTGTGCTGTTCCTAATATCTAGAGCACGGCTGGGTTAATAAACACAGCCCAGAAGAGTGACTCATTGCCAAGCCAAGAAAAGAGGTGATGAAATCAAGGCACATTTAATGAAAAACTTGACATGTGGCAGACTAAAAACACACACTATCTTGTACATCTGAATATTGCATAAACTGAGGTCCCAAACAAAGAGTGGCAACTTTAGTCCCTTCCAACTCTACAATTCTATGATCAGCACTAGCTTTATTCAGCTTTAGTTCATTCTGCAATGCTTCCTCAGAGCTATCACATTACTGCTGTCTGGAGGGGCTGCAGCACAACAAAAGTGGGACAAAAACCATCCAGAACATTACTGGTGCAAAAAGTAATAGAATTTCGGCAGGGATATTCACCAATTGGACATGTTACAGTGCAACCACCTCAAAATCTTTGAAGGAACAAGCATTATCGAAAGTGGGATCGCACCCGGGTGGCCTGATAGCACCATGAGCACAAATCATGACGAACCCTGCTGCCTATAAAGCTTATGACACTGGTCACTGCAGACTGCTGGATATGAAGCAAGATATCTGACCTGTAATGGCAGCTATGATGTTCTCATTTTCAAGAAACAGCTGGTGTTCCTTAGAGCTCATTATGCGTTAAGGGTTTTCTAAAAGCTGGCTACGGTGGCAGCCAAATATTTAAAAAGCAACGGGGACACTTATAATAGGTACCTAATAAGTGCACAGTTGCTGGCTTAATTTAATTTAAGAAGGTACGATTTGTGTAATGAATACAATAGCTATGTGTAGCAGCAAACCAAAGGGCCTGAAGGCTGTTATTGCCCCCGTTCTTTAGAGATGTAAAATGGTCCAACAACAAAAATAAAGCAGTCTGTTATTAGGAGAAGGCCTCCACTGATGAAAAACAAATTCTAGTCTTATGTTCCATCATCCAATTGTGTAACAAACTGGGTCTCTTTAAGAATAGAATAATGGGTCATACTACAAACTCTTGTGTCAACGGGATTGGTGCTGAAGAAACAATTTGAGGAGCAAGCACAGACTTTGTCCCTCTGGCAGAGGCAAGTACTATTTCTTTTACAAATAAAAAATTCCGCAATGCTGCAAAAGAAATCTTTTATTAGCTGATGGTTATGAAAAAGCCCCATTTACCAAACAAATAAACCTCATTTCAACCTCAGATAGATTCTATGTGTTGTACCTGGATGTGAAAAACCTTTTGACTGTTGTGCTGAAATGAAAAGAGATCCACAGCCTTGGTGACCTAAAACTAAGAACACTCTGTTCCCACTTCCTAGTCAAGCAATTTTAGGGAATGTTGGAGCCTTCCAGCTGAGTCAGCTTAGAAGCTGGCTTTAGTAAATACCTGCTTCTTAAAACAAACAAACATTAGATTTCAAGGAAAACACTGAAAATATACTGCAGTGGCGCTGAAATGTTTTCCTCTCAAATGAGAATAACTTGGTGTTGTTGACATTTTTCTTATTTGCACAGAAACTCCCAAGCGTGCAGGAAGAAAAATCCCCATGTAGCCCTAAATGTCACTTCTGTAACACCAAGACTTGGACATTGAGACAATAGTATTATGACTTCTCCCCATCTCCCAAGGTGCTGTGTCCTTCCAATAGACAGATGGCGATATTAAGAGGTAGAGCCCAGTATGTGGCCACTGAGGGAGCTCAGTTCTTTTTTAGCAGGGAGGTTGCCCCCTTAGAAAGTGTGCACAGGTGCTCCTGCAAACCTTGCGTCTCCTTTGAGCACGCCAATTCCTTCACCCCGTTTTTCAGTTTCCATCGTTTTGGCTACAGTCCTGCTGGAACTCATCAGCTGAGTTCATCATTAGTGGGAGTGATGCTGGAATAGGTAAAAACGAAGGAGAGATCCAACTAGCAACAATAACCTTAAAAAAACAAAACTTCTGCAATGGGTAAGCGTTCCCACTCTACAGAGCAACAGCATAGCCTCATCGCCAGAGAGCTGAAGCTCAACCCATGGCCGTGGACTTCCGAAAAGATCTGAGAAGAACCAAAGACACCTAACCAGTGCATTGCTGGAACCAACAAGGTGGGGAGGTAATCATCTGTATTTTTAATGAAGGTTTTATACTGTTCTATGTAAACCACTTATAAGTTTTTGTTGATTAAATGGGACAAAAAGCTTGCTAAATAAATAAAATATGAGGAAAATGCCGCAGATTCCCTTAAGAGAGTAGACTGAGAGTGTGAAAAGTGAAAGCATGATACACTTTTTATCGGAGGATATTCTGAAAGTTAGCTGTCAGTCAGGTTCCAATACCTGAATGAAGACCTGGAGAAAACTCCTCAAAGCAACTTGTAGGAGGGTCAAAATACACAAAGACCAAACACCTTGTTTTCAAAAAACTTACAAAGCACCAGCCATGTGCTATGGTTTGTAAAATGCTTTAGATTTTGCCACTTCTGCAGGGTTAGGCAGACAGCAAACTCCACCCCCTCCCCACCCGCTGGCAGATTTATTAAGCCTTTCATGAGCTGACATTTGGGGCTGTTGTGCTGCAGCTGGATTAGTGGGTCACAAGATAAGTACGCTTCCTCTGCACAGTCTATCGCAACTGAAGGAAGAACACACAAACCAGGCAAATCCACGAATCCTGAAACTGAGTTCAACGCACCAAGCCTGAAACATTTACATGTGTCCAAATCTAGTGCGGATGTGAGCAATATTTGAGTGCACATGTGCTTGGCATCCCCTTCATGGATCACTGCCTTGTCGTGGCGAAGGGGCTTGAATTACTCAGGCAAGCTATGGACAGGTCAAGATGGACAGGTCATAGCGGAGAGTTTGGACCAAACGTGATCCACCTGGAGAAGGAACTGGCAAGCCGCTCCAGTATCCCTGCCAAGAAAACTCCATGGACAAAGACAACAGGCATATAAAAGATATGACGCTGGAACATGAGCCCCTCAGGTCGGAAGGCGCCCAACTTGCTACTGGGGAAGAGCGGAGGACAAGTACAAGTAGATCCAGAGCTGATGAAGCGGCTGGGCCAAAGCCGAAAGGACGCTCAGTTGCGGATATGCCTGGAAGCGAAAGGAAAGTCCAATGCTGTAAAGAAAAGTATTGCATAGGAACCTGGAATGTAAGAACCATGAACCTTGGTAAGCTGGATGTGGTAAAAAATGAGATGGCAAGAATAAACATTGACATCCTAGGCATCAGTGAACTAAAATGGACAGGAATGGGCGAATTCAGTTCGGATGACTATCATATCTACTACTGTGGGCAGGAATCCCGTAAAAGAAATGGAGTGGCCCTCATAGTCAACAAAAGAGTGGCGAAAGCTGTACTGGGATGCAACTTCAAAAATGATAGAATGATCTCGATACGAATCCAAGGCAGTCCTTTTAACATCACAGTAATCCAAGTTTATGCACCAACTACCAGTGCTGAAGAAACCGAAATTGATCAATTCTATGAAGACTTACAACACCTTATAGAAATGACACCAAAGAAGGATGTTCTTCTCATTATAGGGGATTGGAAGGCTAAAGTAGGAAGTCAAGAGATAAAAGGAACAACTGGCAAGTTTGGCCTTGGAGATCAAAATGAAGCAGGGCAAAGGCTAATAGAGTTCTGTCAAGAGAACAAGCTGGTCATCACAAACACTCTTTTCCAACAATACAAGAGACGACTCTACACATGGACATCACCAGATGGGCAACATCGAAATCAGATTGATTATATTCTCTGCAGCCAAAGATGGAGAAGCTCTATACACTCAGCAAAAACAAGACCTGGAGCTGACTGTGGCTCAGATCATCAGCTTCTTATAGCAAAATTCCAGCTTAAACTGAAGAAAGTAGGAAAAACCACTGGGCCAGTAAGATTCAATCTAAATCAAATTCCTTATGAATACACAGTTGAAGTGAAGAACAGGTTCAAGGATTTAGATTTGGTGGATAGAGTACCTGAAGAACTGTGGATGGAGGCTCGTAACATTATACAGGAGACAGCAACGAAAACCATCCCAATGAAAAAGAAATGCAAGAAAGCAAAGTGGCTGACCAATGAGGCCTTACAAATAGCGGGGGAGAGAAGACAAGCAAAATGCGAAGGAGATCGTGAAAGATACAGGAAATTGAATGCAGATTTCCAAAGAATAGCAAGGAGAGACAAGAGGGCCTTTCTAAACGAGCAATGCAAAGAAATAGAGGAAAACAACAGAATGGGAAAAACCAGAGATTTATTCAAGAAAATTGGAGATATGAAAGGAACATTTCGTACAAAGATTACCACAATTAAGGACAAAAGTGGAAAGGACCTAACAGAAGCAGAAGACATCAAGAAGAGGTGGCAAGAATACACAGAGGAATTATACCAGAAAGATATGGAGGTCTCATACACCCCAGGAAATGTGGTTGCTGACCTTGAGCCAGACATCCTGGAGAGTGAAGTCAAATGGGCCTTAGAAAGCCTTGCTAACAACAAGGCCAGTGGAAGTGATGATATTCCAGCTGAACTATTTAAAATTTTAAAAGAGGATACTGTTAAGGTGCTGCACTCAATATGCCAGCAAGTTTGGAAAACTCAGCAGTGGCCAGAGGATTGGAGAAGATCAGTCTACATCCCAATCCCAAAGAAGGGCAGTGCCAAAGAATGCTCCAACTACCGCACAATTGCACTCATTTCACACGCTAGCAAGGTTATGCTTAAAATTCTACAAGGCAGGCTTAAGCAGTATGTGGACCGAGAACTCCCAGAAGTGCAAGCTGGATTTCGAAGGGGCAGAGGAACCAGAGACCAAATTGCAAACATGCGCTGGATTATGGAGAAAGCTAGAGAGTTCCAGAAAAACATCTACTTCTGCTTCATTGATTATGCAAAAGCATTTGACTGTGTCGACCACAGCAAACTATGGCAAGTTCTTAAAGAAATGGGAGTGCAGGATCACCTCATTTGCCTCCTGAGAAATCTCTATGTGGGACAAGAAGCTACAGTTAGAACTGGATATGGAACAACTGATTGGTTCAAAATTGGGAAAGGAGTACGACAAGGCTGTATATTGTCTCCCTGCTTATTTAACTTATATGCAGAATACATCATGCGAAAGGCTGGACTGGATGAATCCCCAACCGGAATTAAGATTGCCGGAAAAAATATCAACAACCTCAGATATGCTGATGATACTACCTTGATGGCAGAAAGTGAGGAAGAATTGAAGAACCTTTTAATGAGGGTGAAAGAAGAGAGCGCAAAATATGGTCTGAAGCTCAACATCAAAAAAACTAAGATCATGGCCACTGGTCCCATCACCTCCTGGCAAATAGAAGGGGAAGAAATGGAGGCAGTGAGTGATTTCACTTTCTTGGGTTCCATGATCACTGCAGATGGTGACAGCAGTCACGAAATCAGAAGACGCCTGCTTCTTGGGAGAAAAGCAATGACAAACCTAGACAGCATCTTAAAAAGCAAAGACATCACCTTGCCGACAAAAGTCAGTATAGTTAAAGCTATGGTTTTCCCAGTAGTAATGTACGGAAGTGAGAGCTGGACCATAAAGAAGGCTGATCGCCGTAGAATTGATGCTTTTGAATTATGGTGCTGGAGGAGACTCTTGAGAGTCCCGTGGACTGCAAGAAGATCAAACCTATCCATTCTCAAAGAAATCAGCCCTGAGTACTCACTAGAAGGACAGATCCTGAAGTTGAGGCTCCAGTACTTTGGCCACCTCATGAGAAGAGAAGAATCCCTAGAAAAGACCCTGATGTTGGGAAAGATGGAGGGCACAAGGAGAAGGGGACGACAGAGGATGAGATGGTTGGACAGTGTTCTCGAAGCTACTAACATGAGTTTGGCCAAACTGCGAGAGGCAGTGAAGGATAGGCGTGCCTGGCGTGCTCTGGTCCATGGGGTCACGAAGAGTCGGACACGACTGAACGACTGAACAACAACAGTGCTCGGCATAGCAACCCTACATTATACTGGGGGACGAGGAAGGCTGCTGTATCCTATACTTGCTCTGTCTGGCAAAGGAGGAGGAAACATGCACAACCCAGAAAATCCCAAAATGGGAGAATGACATAGACACATCAACACTATGCCCCTGTTGGGCAGAGCCAGTGATTATGTAACACAGACACACAGGGAGCCGATCCATGCAGGCTATAAGCCAAGGGCATGTCCGTCACAATGCTACACACTCCAGACATGGAAGGCACACAAAAAGCCCAACAGAAACTGGGGCCCCAGCGCAAGCAAGCATTCACCCTAGGGTGGCTGGTTTGACCCCCCCCCCCAGACAAAACAGCTTACCTCCTACTCTAATACAAGAAAGCATAAACACACACGTTCGCAAAATCCCATCTTTCAAATCTACACAGGGGAAACACGCTCCTGGTCCACATCAGTCGTCGTTCACTCAAAAGCTTGCAAGGGGATAAACAAGATTGGAGAATGGCTAGCAAGAGTCGGAGGGACACACAAATGAATGCTCACACTGTCGCAACTGGCACAAACACCATCAAGAAGAAAATGCCTGATATTGCCATGGAAGAATCGGGGTGGGGGGCAGATGTGTGCAAGAGAAATGGATTAAGAGCACAGCCATCAAACGGAAGCGTCTTCACTAAGTGCCTACTGGACTGGGAATTCTACGGAATGAATTATCCCATAACAAAGTGGGAAGGATATATAAGTCCCGAGGACAGCTCGTGTTGGCCAGAGCTGTGAAGGCAATGCATGCCCCATCTCCCAGCTGGCAAAGAGAGACCTGAAGCCAGAGAGGAACAAAAATGGTAAAAGGAAAACTGAAGCCGGGCCCACCCCACCGGTGCAATGCAACCCAGTCACCAACCTGGGCTACGATCCACACAGGAGCATATTGATGGCTGGGGATGAGAGTGATGCACAGCAGGTGGGACAGGGAGGTTGCATGAACTGGGACATAAGGCAGGAGACAACACTACACCTGACACTAGGGAATGACACAGTATAGCCTCCCCACTCTGTGCTTGGGGAGGCTATAGATCTCACAAGTTAAGGGGTAATATGATAGCCATGTTCAAATATATAAAAGGATGTCATATAGAGGAGGGAGAAAGGCTGTTTTCTGCTGCTCCAGAGAAGCGGACACGGGGCAATGGATTCAAACTACAAGAAAGAAGATTCCACCTACACATTAGGAAGAACTTCCTGACAGTAAGAGCTGTTCGACAGTGGAATTTGCTGCCAAGGAGTGTGGTGGAGTCTCCTTCTTTGGAGGTCTTTAAGCGGAGGCTTGACAGCCATCTGTCAGGAATGCTTTGATGGGGTTTCCTGCTTGGCAGGGGGTTGGACTGGATGGCCCTTGTGGTCTCTTCCAACTATATGATTCTATGACAATTACTCTTCTGAAAACAATGGGGTACATATGGAGAAAGTTGCTGTTTTAGGTATCCATGGCCTAAGCATTTTAGAGCTTTAAGGGTCAATATAAAGACATCAGATTGGGTTTATAAAACATGGGCACTCACTTCCTTCAAGACACGTGTTGTGTAATATTTATGATTTGCTCCTCATAGGAGTCTTGCTGCTAGATGTTAGGCCAGGGGTAGTCAACCTTTTTATACCTACCGCCCACTAATGCATCTTTCTTGATGGTAACATTTCCTTACTGCACACCTGTGCTCGATAGAAGGATACAGCTTGCGCCGTAGAACCCCCTACCGCCCGCCTAGAATCCTGAAACGCCCACTAGTGGGCGGTAGGGACCAGGTTGACAACCGCTGTGTTAGGCGAACATGCTCATTTCTCGTTGGGATATCACAAGCACATTTAGTCTTATATCACATACAAAATGCTCAATATATTTCCTGGGCAGCATGTAACACCAGATGTCAACAGCATCTGGCGAAATGAATGCTAATGTACGACAAATAAAAAGATTTGTGGCCAGCAAAGCAAACTCAATTAAGATGGAACCTTTTGCTCAGTCAAAAAACCTGGAGTAGCATTTGGTGCTATGACTAAAACCAAATCAAATTTTGGCATTAATTTCAGCAATTTTGGTCAATATTATTTTTTGTTATAATTAAGAGTTCTTTTGAAGGAATGTGCAGAAGTTATTGTGTGGCTTAGCTGTTCTTGGCTGACTCATTTGTACCTATAACCAGTGCTATGTTTCTAGAAAAAGAGGTGCTGGGATGCACCACGAACAACTCCATTGTTCTCTTATAATGGCAATGGAACCCACCTGAGAGGTTCCGGAACCGAGTTCCGGTGAGTCCCAGATGGAAAAAAAAAGCCCTGTCTATAAGCTCCCTCCTTGCTATCTGGAGATAAGGTAGGAAAACCAGCACAAAGAGCTGAAAGAATCCATGGGGTTCAAAGCATGCAATAAAGAAGCCACACTGTTCACCAGGGATGCCATGGTTCTCATACCAATGATGGCTGGAGAAAGATTCCACACGTTCATTGAATCAATGGCTAAGTACTTGAGGCAGGACAAAAATGGACTTGACAAGACTAATTCTGTAACTGGAGCCTAAGACAACAGTAGCATTTGCAGAGGGAGAGCATATCCCTTCTGATATAAATATTGACATGGGGAATGTTGGTATGGCCTTCTTCAGACATACTGAACAAAGCAGGAGTAATAACCATGTGGCATCAACCGGGACTGCTAGCAGCAGCTGTTCCACCCACAATCTGGACTGTATTTTACCCTCGGCAGAGCTACGCAGCATAAGATAGGTATGTTATGCTTCATACTTGTTCAGAGAACACTTGGGAGGCTAGCATGAATACTTTGTGCCATCCTCATATAGATTTAGTCAAGCTGATCCTATTGTCTCGGTGGCTTTTGGCGTCTCGTTTATGACCCTTTTCTTAAGCTCAACCAACACACTTATGAATCTTGTTTTGTTGGGTCATCTGGCCAAGGACTGACAACTAGTTTGGGGGATACAGTGCAGAGGTGACCTTTCTTAGCAGCAAGTTGCCCACAAGGAGAGAGTGAATTTTGCATCCATCAGTAGCTTAGAATCCTTGGTTGCTGAAAGTTACCTGATACCCCAGGACAGGATTCTAGACCGCAGTGGGAGAAATCTAACTTCTTATGCCCGTCGCTCCCTTCTCTAGCCAAGACCAGAACAGGGAGAAGAAAGTCAGTACATACAATTTAGGTTTTCTGATTCAAGACAAATGGTACTTCGTGGATCCATCTAAGCATGTTTAACGAAGCATTCAAAAGATACAATGAGGATTGTGAAAATGTCAGCTGCAAACATCAAGTTCTAAAAACATAGCCCTTTTTGAAGATTAACTTTTTCTTACTATTAATGGTGGTCTTGATTTTAGACCGCTACATGCAAGGAAAAACCAACAGTAACCCGAGCTGGAAGGCAGAATACCTTAGTAGCAAGTATAAAAATCATACCAACTTGCTGAAATGTGCTTTTCCACTCCTACATCCAGCCAGCAATGTAAATCGCTTAGAAGTGTTTCAGCCAGAAGAGCTTAATTATGGAATGTGCCTGGCAAATGTTCAGAAATATGGTACCATTAAACAAGAAAAAGAAAAGTGTTGGTCTGTTTTAATACACAAATATACATAAGATGCCTCATGGTTATACAATATTTGTTTAGGAATTTGTCCAACACCAATAACAGATTATAAGATAAGCCTTTCCCTCACATCATCACAACAGTGTCTATGTATATTTATGGTGTACAAAAATTAAAAATAAGACATCAAAAGAGAGCAAAAATTTTGAATAAAAATGAGTCTGCAACTTATTCTTTACGAAATAATTATAGGTTAGGCCTGAAACCCTTTGCCAAGATATTCCATTCCATTTCCCATCAAACTTGACTTTCTCTTCCCCATATCCCTAATCAGTCACTCTGTACTCATTTGCTTGTTTGGAGGTGGGTGGGTTTTTTTTTCCTTTTCCCTCCCTTAGGATCTCCCCCCTCCAAAAAAAAAAATTAAAAATCCATTGTTTCTTACATCTGCAAACCTTCAGTTTCTTCCTAAACCTGCCGATATCTCCCTTTTGCATGTGGGCAGTGCCACTTTGGTTACATAAAAAATGGTGCTCATACTCTGAACATTGGAAATAGAGGGAATAATTGTGCTCAATAGCAATCTTCCTGGAGTTAATATAAAATCCATGCAGGGAAACCTGAATTTCAAATGAGCCCTCCAAAAAGGTAAGTGTTATTTGGAGTAGTGATGTATTCAAACATTGCATAAAGCAAAAATAATAAATAATAATAATAAATGGCACAGTATAAGGAGTCCAATGAAACTTATTTCAAAGTAGTCATACATATAGTTTGACTGTCAGTGCAACTTATTTAAATAAGAGGGATTTAAGTACACGCCTAACTGTTCCACTGACATAAATGAGACCGAAAAGTGCCCACTGACTTCAAGATATAAAGATCACAATCTGGCAGAGTCATTGATTTCAATTAGAACTAAGTGCTCATAAGTGAACTGGATTATGACTACAATCCTGTGAATGAAACATGTTTTATCCTATGGCCCAGTTCAGATGTCACATTCCAATCCTAGCTTGGGATATCTTTCATCGTTTGTCTTATTCTTTATCTCCAGGTTTCTTTTACCCATGTTACCATGATGTCTCCAAACTATGCTTAACATAAACTTAAAAACCTTTATTTGAAAGCATGCGACAGCGCAATGAAAACCGCCAGGTTCACAGCCATGCTGATTTCAATCCTAGGTTTGCCCTTGAGCACAGACTTTTTCTTTCACAAATTGCCAGCGGGGTGTTGGTGGGGCAATTCGGATCAGAAGCCTGGCACAGGGGTAGGAGTTTTTAAACTCTCACTGTGGTCCCGATCAAGAACAGGGAGTCCAATTCTGCAGCATGAAAAGGGGCCTGAGTCCCGTCCCCCAATGCAAGCTGCAGCATGCAGGGCCTGAGTCATATGGAACCACAGCAGAGAGCAAAGGCTAAAACCTTCTGCTACCCCAACCACCCCACTCAACCTGGAGTTGTGATCCACATCAGGGCCCACCGACATGCTGCGAATTTTTAAAAAGCTGGAAATGGAAGTGAGATTGGCAAAAGAGGAAGAGGGAGAGTAGGGTAAGAAGCATTAAGTCTACAATACATTCCCAATCCTCCAAACTATGATTCGGATTGTCATCTGAATTAAACCTATAACTTCTACAATTGTGTGTTACACACACACACACACACACACACACACACACACATATATATGCGCATATGCATGTATATATTGGATATTCAGTGCTTCAATTATTTTTAAGCTGTACATAAGCAATAATTAATATAACCAAGATATACACACCTAGCTTTATAATAATTGTATAGTTACCCACCCACCTACCCTGTGGCAAGCAAAGAAGTCCTATATCTTCAGTATGACATAAAATAATCAAATAAATCAGAAAACACCAGTCATTTCCTTAAACCATTCATTAGACACCACACCTACTGTTCTAAAGTGGTTATTCAAAATTATAGTGTACAGGTCTTCCAGTTCTTTGCTATTTCCTCTCTACAAAATATGAACTGCAAAAATTTAGGCTAAATCACGTCTTGCTTCCACCGTTCTCATGGCCATTATACAGGTGTTGTAAATTTTGTAATTCATTGTTTTACTGTCTCATGTTGCAGCAGAGGTAAGACTACTTAATGACAGCAGCAGGAATTTTGCATTTCTTTGCTTTCTTGATATTTACCTTCTCCTAACTGCGCATCACTTATGTGGCGTTAATAGCATTCCTGCTAAATTTTATGGTTTTACAAAGGACTGGTATAAATGACACCATTTTGAGATAATACATACTACTGTATTAAGTATTATTCCGCATAGAAACAGGCTATCAGTTGAGACATTATTTACACTTCAGTCTCTCTCTCATTCTTATCACAAATACTCTCTAGCTAGGAAGCACAAGGTTAACCAGCAATTCTCTTCCCTATGCCAAGGATGTCCCCAATGTCTATTCACAAGCCCCTTCTTAATGATAAGGGAAACCTTCCTGATTGCAGGTCCAGCCAAGATTACTGCTTTCCTACGTAATACACTTGAGGGTTTAGAAATTAATTCTTCTTTACTTGTCCCTTATTTAATCAACTTTAGTTTGGGGTGGTGGGAGATGCTGAATTTCTGGTTTCTTCCAAAAGAGCATATTAAAGGAAATAAGGAGGTGGGGAATAACAGAAAGGCCTTTAAATCTTGTTGTGAGCATACCCTTGTTGTGAGTGCTTTTTGGCATCTTTTTACCCAAACCTGAAGTGGCACCCATAAAAACTGCCACGTGAAACCCTGGCTATATGTGCAGTTCACGCACATTCACACATGTCCCTTTGTTGGACCGTGGCCAAACGCTCTGGGAGCTATCCAACTTAAGTCCAACTTAAAAGGATACACTATGAAATCAGTAGATCAAATCTGAGCTTGACTAATGTTGGACACTACCCTCTGGCTTTACTGCAAAGCAGTTCCTAACTTTGAATAAAATTATTTATTTAGTGTATCTCTTGGGCAGGAGACGACTACTTTATATTTCAGACCCTATAATATAATATGTTCCACCTTCTACAATTCTTCCATTGTTTCATTCCCATTTATATTACATGTCATTACTTGTATTATTATTTACGGGATGAAATCCATAATTTGTTAACATAAAGTATCAGCCGTGCTCTATTAGGAAAAGTATTTAATAAAGTTTCAGTTAGGTACATTATGCATAAAAATATTATGACTAAATGTTATGGACTATTTTTATGTACAGCTAAATGAATGCTCCATTTCACTTTTCAGGGATACTTTCCCCAACACAATGTGCCTGATTACACATAGCATGAATATAGTAATTTGATCACCCTGCAGCGTTAAGAGCTAAATCTTACTAAAACTAAAACAACAGCAAAATGGTTTGGGCTATTGTGCTGAAAGATAATGGGAGTGGTTGGGAGGTCATGATGGCAGAAAGGATTTGGGGTGCATTCTCAGTTTCTATAGGGAGCATAGCTGTGCAAGAATCAGCCAAACAACTCCAATGTTTGAAATAGGGATAGAAAAGCTATCTGCCACATGGCTCCTGGAACTGAGATTATGAGCACTAAAAGAAAATGGCTAGTCGTCTCCCCCTCAGTTAAGCGACACTTAATAATAATAATAATAATAATAATAATAATAATAATAATTTTAACACATGAACTAATACACAATTCACACCAGTGACACAGTGTTAACATCACATTTTTAATAGCAATTCTTAATTAGACACCACAAACATAAATGAGGCTCAGTCCCTGCAATAGTGGCCCAAACTGCAAGTCATTTGAATAAGTAATATTTACAAATACCTCTGTGTGTGTGTGTTATGTAAAATATTGTGCTAGATTTGAACTTACTTGTTTGGGGTGGGGAGGGGAGTCAAAGTGGCACTAAAGAGTTGGAAGGCAGCAGCCATCAATCTTACTTTGGAGTCAGTTCTCCTCTTGCAATTTTAATCTTGAATCTCAAGTCACCGTGCATGGCACCAAGATTTCTCAAATCTGACAATTCCTAGCCGCAAAGTGCGCCTGGCTGATTTTGAGCGCTGACTGAGACTTGCTGCTTTTGGAGTGGCAGCAATTATTTGAATTGATACCCCAGGCAGCAGCCCAGTCCTTATGTATGATTGAACCTTCCTGTCTACATTAAAACCTAAATCAGGAAGGGGAGACCTCAGGCCCAGGGGCCAAATGCAGCCCTCCATAGCTTTCTGTCTGGTCCCTGGGATTCTCCCTAGGCATCACACATCCCTAGGCTTTACACCCTCCTTGAACAAATCATAGAATCTTAGAGTTGGAAGGGACCCAAGGGTCATCTAGTCCAACCCCCTGCAATGAGGAATCTCAGCTAAAACATTCATGTCGGATGGCCATCCAACCTGTTTAAAAACCTTCAAGGAAGGAGAGTCCACCACCTCTCGAGGGAGTCTGTTCCACTTCCGAACAGGTCTTACTGTAAGAAGGTTTTTCCGAAGGTTTAGTCAGAATCTCATTTCTTGTAAATTGAAATCATTGCTCGTAGAATTGTAGAATTGGAAGTGACCATGAGGGTCATCTAGTCCAACCCCCAGCAATGCAGGAATCTTTTCCCCCAGTGTGGGACTCGAACCCACAACCCCAAGATTAAGAGTCTCACCCTGAATGCTTTTGCGTATGTCGTCAAACTGTGACAATGCCTCTTGCTTGCCTGGATGAAGGGAGGAAAAGTGTGGAGTGCATTTGGGCAGAAACATCTGGCGTTGTGTAGCTGGAATGCAATCTACTGTACAGAGGTAAGAGTCCTATCCACTGTTCTGCTCATTTTGCATGACCACATCTGCTTTCGCCTCTGGCCCTGCCTATCCCTGGCCTGCGGGCCACAGCTGCTCACGAGAATACGGTTGCATTACCTTTATTTGGTAATGGAGTCGGAGAAAGCTATTGAAAAGCTTTGACACGAGAATTTCTACTAATAGAATAATATATGTGATTGTTATTTATATTACCTGGCTGAATAATTACCAAGAGCAGATGAATAATTAACTCAAGCCAGTTTGTCCACGACATAAAAAAGTGCAGCTGCTAAAGATGTAATACAATGAAATTCAGTAAGGAGGGATTTAAGGAAGTCATGTTATCAAGTGAGGAAAGACATGATTATAAAAAGTTTATATGTGTGTTATTGTAGTCGGTTATGTATTTTTAACCTTGTTACTGTATGTTTTAACTGTTTTGATTTGTTGAAAATGAATAAAAATATTTTTTTTTAAAAAAAGTGCAGCAACCCATGAAGCCATAACAATATACGCAAACACCCACGGCAGCACGGCACGTGCAAACAAATGCAGAGGCATGTCATGCAAAACTGCGCTGCATATGCAACACCACATCAGGAAACCCCAGGAGCATGCAACGGGCAAAGAAACGATACATGCAGCAAGACATCTCCTCACTGGGATGGCCATTTTAATTTGGGAAACAAGCCTCACCGCAGAAGTTGCAGCCTGCCCAACCAGACACGGTTTCCACAACTTCAATGAAATGGCTTGTTTTAAACGGGAAGTCTGAAATGCCACACAAAGTAACAGGTCTTCATAAAACAAGCTGAAGGGACACCCTTGTAATCTCCTTGAAACATTGACCGAATCTGAACCACCAACAGGACAAAGCATAAAGATATGCTAGGGTGGGTAGGCGAGACGCAAAAATGGTTGCTGGCTTCCTGCAGCCAACCAGAAGCCGCGCTTTGGTTTCTGAACGTTTTGGAAGTCGAACGGACTTCCGGAATGGATTCCATTCAGCTTCCAAGGTATGACTGTATACCAATGGGGAACACAGGTGATGACACCACCCCAAAATTAGGTAGTGTTTGCACATAAAAGATATGATTGGCAGAAGTATAAATTGACTGTTTTAGGCAGTCAGTATTTTTTCCCCCACCTGGCTATCAATGTTTCTTGATTTTTTAACTTCCTCTGGCTGTTCAAATTCTGTTTTGACATGCTAATTTGTTTTAGTTATTTTACCTGTTTCGACTGCTATTGTAAACCGCTGCGAGGGCCAAAAGGTAGTCTGGAAATGTGCTTGTGAATCAATATTTAAATCCGTGAATGAAAATGTTTTTAAAAACCGAAACATACAGAGCATTGACGTGTCAGCTGAGAAACATAAAACTGGAGGGCTGGAAGTTGGGAGATTAGCTACTCAAGGTCTTAAGAAATAGGTGGGGAACTCCCAGTTCTGATCAGCCCCAGCCACATAGCCAATGGTCAGGGATCATAAACACTGTAATTCTGCAGCATTTATTTGGACAGATATGCTTGGCATCTCTGCCCTAGCAACTTATAGTAAGAACCTTAGAGGGATGTATTATTACCAGTGTGGAGATACATGCTGCAGGGATAAATAATTCTCTTCCATGCAATATGCAGGGATATTTCAGTTGAAAGGAAAGGGGGAAAGGCACATTTCCCCTTTCCCATTCTGCACGCCACTATGTACAGCTTTACAACACATAGGCTGGCAGCCATAGCACTATAGCAAAGTTGGGAAAGGCTGGGTAGAAGAAAAAGGCCACAAGACTCCAATTTTAGCCTAACTTGAACCCAGAACAGAGATACTCCTATTACGGGCTAGAACTACTCTGCAACATGCTGCTGTAGTTCCCGGTTGTAATAACAAAATACTGAAACGGCCCATCAACTTTAATTGCAGAACTGCTTTCATTAGTGTATAATTTAACCCATTAGTGCGGCGTATGCTTTTTCTGAAAGAACAAGCTCCAGAATTTTAGGATGGAATAGGCTGTTCAGTTCCCTTGAACGTAGTAGTGGCTGCTAAGCTTAAAAATATAATTGTCATTCATTTTAAACCACTTTTATATTTTCAGTGGCCTAGCCTCATGGCTTAAGCCCCATTGATTTCAAAGGGAACTCAGTGCAACTTAGTCCGGATTCAGCTGAATATTTAAAAATGCATTCACTGTAGCGCACTGGGAAATGGCAACAGCAGGGGTAGTCACATCAAATAAGGCAGGCAGGCAGTGTAAAAAGAGAATTTCAAGTTCATATTATGAGTTCACTTTATCAATGACTTTAGTAAGCTGAACCAGACTTGTGTATGACCTAAAGTTGGCAACTCACCAAGCTGCAAATAATTTAAAAATAGGATGGAACAAGACATGGTGACTCACAATCTAGATAAATTTCAGATCATACATAATGAGAGTTCCAAGTGCCAAAATCAATGGAAGAAATCAACTCATGAAAACAGAAATGAAGGTAATATGAACTGGTGTGTGTGTGTGAAGTTTTGTATGGTTTTCTGGATTTCACATGCTGCTGTTTTTCAACAATTAAGCATGTGCTTATTAGGTTTGAGGATTTGTAAACAACATCCTGGCCTGGAAGATTCCCATGCTACCATTAAACCTTAGGATGTGCAAACTTTCGAAATCACAATGGCACTGCCAGCATCCGGATCCGATATATCAGAGAAGAAGGGAATGTCCATGAGGTCATAAAGCTTGCAGAGACAATGCACTTTAAATAAGCACCCTGGAGCCTTAGTTAAATAAATAAGAATCCCCGCATAGACATGCTCTAAAATTGAAAGGGTGGAGTGGGATAGCAGGAGTAAGAATTGAACCAAAGGAAATGGTTGGACAAATGAAAACCAACATGAGAAACGGACCTAAATATAGACAATATATATATGAAGTGGCAAAGTCTACTGGTAAGCTCATACAGCCAAGAAAATACCTCTTGCCTTTTCCTGAAGGAGCAAATTTTGCTGTAGGCCAAATTTTGTGCCTTCAGGGAGCATTTTTCCACATCCTCTTGTCTGCCAAGCAATCCCTGCACATTGTAGGGATTCTAGGTCATGATCTATATGATGCACTCTCAGTACAAAGGCGGCACTGCCCAGGCCTGTTTGAGTACACTGCTGCCCTGTCTGGGAATTCACCCTAAAAAAAGATCCAGCTATCCAGTGGCTGCTTTATTGCTGGGTGAGATTATCAGTAGCAAAAGGCAAGCTACTTGGCTGATTGAGAATTACTGAAGTGCTGATGCTCTTTCATTCGTTTTGGGGGGAAACAGTATCTGCCTTGTTCAGAGGCAGATAAGGGGGTATAAATAAAATAATAATAATAATTATTATTATTAATCCAACCCACGTTTACTTAAAGAGGTTTTTCTACAATCGATTGGTATGTAAATTCTATGGAATATGTAAAACTCAATGTGGTCAATGGGCCTTCAAGTTGAGGACAGTAGCCTCATAGAATAATTACGGTATTACTGTTATTATTAACTTGACTTCTGTAACTGTGGAATATAAATAATACCTTAAATAAACTTTTTTTTTTTTTGTGAGCCACGTTGATAATTTCAGAAAGCAGATGCAATTATAAATAGATCAAAAGCGTAAACCTTCTAAACCAGCTTTTCTCTGTAACCACGTTGGCTGCCCTTTGGGCTTGCTGCAACGTGAGAACCCCTTGCCGGGCAGCGCAACACAGCAGTTGCAAGACTCGACTGCAGCCGGATGCTACGCGCGCTTCCTCGACACATGAGCCCGCCCTGCTCCGCTCAAGGCGAACGCGACTGCACCCGCAGCCGCCACCGCCTTCACATATCCTCGCGAGATTTTGGCCGGCCTTTCCCTGCGCGCTAAAGGGAAACCCTCCCGGGTCCGAAAAACTCCCATAGCCTCTCATTGCACGGCGGGACTCCCCAGACACCAGCCCAGTCAACATCCGGCGCGGGCTTCGCGTTGTAAACCCTCGTAGAACCTTAGAGCGGGAAGAGGGGACCCGAGGGTCATCTAGTCTAACCCCCTGCAATGCAGTGAGGCGGCGGCGGCCGCTCCTGCTGCTGCAATGCGAAAGGCGGGCGGCGCCTCCCCTCGTCCTCCGAGCGGCGGCGTCTGTCAGTGACAACCGGGGATACGAGCGGGCGGCCCCTGCAGCCTCGAGGCGGCCGGCGGGCGCTCCTCCCGCCGGCGGCGGCTCCTTTAAAAGCCGAGTCCCCCCCACCCACCCACCCCCAGAGCCACGAGGCGATTGGCTGAGCGCGGCCCGCTCTTTCCTCTCGCGCGGCGGCGGACGAGGGGCCCGTTGGTGTCGCCTCGAGGCTGGAGCACCTCTGAGGAGGAGGCGGAGTGGACACCAGCCCGCGCCACCGCGCTCGCCCCTTCAGACGCCGCGCGAACCTGCGTGTGTGAAACGAGGTCGGCGGCGCCCCCTCCCGCCTTTCCCCCTCAGCGGCCGCCCGCTTCTGAGGCGAGCGAGGCTTGTGTGACGTCGGCGGCAGCTCCCTCAGGCAGCGGCTGGCGGGCGGGCGGGAGGGAGGAGTCGTGAGGCGGCGGCGGCGGCGGCGGCGGCGGCGCTGCTGCTTCTTCTTCCCGGAAGGCTGCGGCGAGGCTGTGTGGAAGCCTCCGCTTCAGGGCCCCTGAATCTTGGCGGGAGAAGCGCGAGGCAGGCGGGAGCCGCTGCCGGCCAAGAGCATCACCGGCCTCATCATCACCTGGCGCGGAGGGCGGCGCGCGGGCGGGGAGGGGCCGCGGGGCGGTTGCCTTGCCGAGGAGGCGCGGCGTGTGGCGTTGCCTCCGGAGTGCGGCATATAGTGTCGCCCAGCAGCGGCGCGGCGCCGCTCGGTAGTTTAAAGCGCCCTCAGGAGTAGCAGCAGCAGCAGCAGCCGCCTTCCCGCCCGCTCCTCGCCCGGCTCCGTGTGAGGAGGAGCAGCAGCAACAGCCATGAAAGGGAAGCAGCAGCCGCCTCACACGCCGCCTCCGCCGCCCAGCGCCGGCTCTCCTCTGCTGAAAGGCGCAGACGACGCCGACGAAGCTCCTCGCTTCCCAGCAAGCGACGGGGATGCCGGCGGAACGGGCGCCCCTGCGGAGCCCGGCACCGCGCCGGCTCCCGCCTCGGCGGCCGGCGACGGGCTGGCTCTCAGACCGCTGGGTCCGACGCCGAGCCAGAGCCGCTTCCAGGTGGACCTGGTGGCCGAGAACGCGGGGCGAGCGGCCGCGGTGGGGGAAGAAGAGGCGGCGGCCCCCAAACCCCCCGGGGACGGGAAAGGCGGCGAGGAAGCCAAAGGCCGGTTCCGGGTGAACTTCGTGGACCCTTCGGCCGGCGACGACAGCTCGGGGGAGCCCGGGGGCGAAGGCTGCAACGTGAGCTTCCAGAACGGGGGCGACACGGTGCTGAGCGAGGGGAGCCTGCATTCCGGCGGCGGCTCCGGGGGCCACCATCACTACTACTACGACACCCACACCAACACCTACTACATGCGCACCTTCGGACACAACACCATCGACGCCGTGCCCAGGATAGACTATTACCGGCACACGGCCTCCGGACTCGGGGAGAAGCTCATCCGGCCCAGCCTGGCGGAGCTGCACGACGAGCTGGACAAGGTGAGAGGGATGCGGAGCGAGCGAGCTCCGTGCGCGGCCGCGTTTTTGCAGAGGATCGCGGGGCAGGCGCAAGAGGGGTGGGAGCAAAAGGGTGCCTTTTGCAGAAACGCCGAAAGCAAGCCTTGGTTGCGGCGCCGTACAGAACTGCAGAGGCATCATCTTCTTTGGCGATCCTTCGTAGACCAGTAAGATTGCCTTCCATAAACACGGTTTTAACAGTGCGTAGAGGTATCATCACTTGCAGAAGTCGTAGATCCAACAGCAACCCGCGGGTTAACTTAATTTCACTGTCTAACAGATCTTAAACAGGCGGGTTTCGGTCTAAGCCAGGCTTCGGTTGCTGAGATGATGTTGGACTACAGTTCCCATCATCCCCAGCCAGCATACCCAGTGGTCGGGGAGGATGGGAGTTGTAGTTAAAGACCATGTGGGGGAAAGAAACTGCCTTGCACTTTGCCAGTTTGCTATTTTGTCATGCTACACACTCTGGAGTTGCAGCTTGCTGCGATTAGGCACACATGCTTTATTTTTATATTTCTTTAAAGCAAGAGACATCTGGTAGACGTTGTTATGCATGGGAAAAGGGGCTACAAACAGGCTGATGCAATGCTCTGTGTTGGTATAGGACTAGATAAACACCCCTGTGGGCTGCCAAAACTAACTGAGCTTAAGTAAGGAGTGCTAACCTCGTGTTACCAGCCTTTGTGGATTCTTTGCACATGAACTTGGCCTTCTCAGGTGCACGTGGAAAATACTGTACTTTATCTAAATCCTCCATCTGCTTTGTGTGTGTGTTGTCTGCTTTCCCAAGTGCACATGGGAGCATGAAACATGTGCTTATATATCTACAAAAGTAACTGGAGCATGTGCAGCTGAATATCTGCAAACGAAAAAACATGGCAAACTACTTGTTAATTTCCTAAGCGGTGATAACACCAACAAAGATGAGTATTTATGTCTTGTGAACTCCATCTCTCTTTCCTTCCTGTTTATTTTCAGCAGAAGTTTCTTGCATGGGGTCAGCTGGGGAGAACATGAAGCAAGCCCCAACTAGGGATCAATCAAAGGTCACCTTGAGATAGGCCAAAGGAAATTAATCTGTCTCTGCTTTTATAAACATAGCATCTGGGTACCCCAGCCATCACCCCTTATCTAAGTACTGGAATTATTCAGTGACACAAAGTGTTTGCCATATTGCATAGGTTAGGCTTAAAATAATTCAATTTTATTTTTTGTTCTCTTGTAAAGGCACTTGTTTACATCATGCTTCTCTTTATGGACTGTGTGATTGCCTCCTCAATATCCATCCTCAAGAATGATTTCAGCTTCTTTTTAACTGTCTTCATCGGTTTAGTATTAGTGCTTTATTAACTGTTCCTAGAATCCTAATGCTTCCTGTGGTGTTCACAACCTGCTTTTTAAAAGTAGGGACTAGGCTTTGTTTTAAAGGGTATTTGTTACTGATTCTCACACAAGACAACTGAAGGTGCTATGTTAATTTCCTGACTTTTAACAGTAGATCAGAATTAAATACCTTCTTCAATTTTTTGTCATACTGTGGGAAAAGGTAACCTAACATGAGAAACTTTGTTTTTAAGTTTTCTTAAGTGTGAAATACATTTATTAGGAAATCCAGCAATAAGGTTTTTGTTTGTTTTTGTTTTGATTTCTTCAGACCTATGTCCTTTAGATAGAAAACGACCCCATTTTCTCACATGGTAGAAATGGTCAGTACATTTTAAAGAAGCACCTTACATAAATAAATACATTTGAATATAATTAACTAAATCCCTATCACATATTTCAGTTTAAATGGTATATCTGTTATCTACTGCATATACCTACCTGCAGGTACATGGTGACATCACTCTTTATAATGGGACTTCTGTTTCTTAAAGAGTCAGATATATACCTTCACCTGTCACTTAATCTGTAAGAAGTTTCCAATATTGTGATGAAAACCCCACAAAGAGAAGATTGTGATATTTTTAACCCCAGTAATATGTTCACTTTTCCCAGTAGAGAGTAAGTTGCATATTCAGATGTTCTGTTGGAAACCTTCACTGACTAATAGGATGAATTAATATAAAGTTGACATAGCTTAGTGAAGTAACATATTAAACATATGGAAGCATGCCAATGTATGGACTTCAACCATTCACTACCTGACTTGACCACTTAATGCAGTTTTTAAACAACAATAATTTAAAGAGGGGAAGATGTTTCTGATACATCCAGTTCACTCCTTTAAATTTCAGTGAATAAACAGTAGTGTGGTGCCTTAGCAATATATTGTAAATATTTACTCCAACTGTTTACAATATGAGCTTTCGTGTGCATGCACACGAAAGCTCATACCAAGAACAAACTCAGTTGGTCTCTAAGGTGCTACTGGAAAGAATTTTCTATTTTGTTTCGACTATGGCAGACCAGCACGGCTACCCACCTGTAACTGTTTACAATATGTTGTATGTTTAGTGTATGTAGGTTTAAAAAAATAGAATTGAAATAATATTTTTTAATTTGGATGGCTTGTTAAAGTAACCCTCTGATAGCCATTTAAAATGCTGCATGCTGCAAGACCTAGCAGCTGCCTCAGTTGTGTTTTCAGTAGTGATTGAAGTACCTTGAAGCCATGTTCAACCTGGCATTTGGCCCCATGGTTAGTAGGTAACCATTGACTAGGTTGGGGGTAGGTTGTGAAGAATGAAAAGAATTACAGTGTTGTATGTGAGTAGAAGTGTCTTTGTAAAGCACAACCAGGCAGGACCCTTAGCAAATACATACTTTCACACCTTTGATAAAGTTCAGAAATGTAGGTTCATCTTTTTTTTAAAAAACAAACAAACACTTGTGTATCTTGTGTACTGCTGAAAGATTATACTTGCCTTGGCAGGTTACCTTTTCAAGTTGCTAAAATTATAGCACAGGGGTAGTCAACCTTTTTATACCTACCGCCCACTAATGCATCTTTCTTGATGGTAAAATTTCCTTACCACCTACCAGTTCTCGGTGGAAGGAGGATTCAGCTTGTGCCGTAGAACCCCCTACCGCCCACCCAGAATCCTGAAACGCCCACTAGTGGGCGGTAGGGACCAGGTTGACAACCCCTGTTACAGCATAACTTAAGTATAGTTGGTGGTCAGTTTGTATCTAACCCACAAATGTCCTGTGACGACTTTGAAAACTGGCCAATGAGGTAAGTTACAAGAGGAAGCTGCATGGCACATGTTGGAGACCTCTTGAGGCAGTAGCCATTGTAACCTTTCCCATTGTGGCCTGGTTCACCTGTAACAGTAAACCAGGGTCAAAACAAATGATGGCTTACTGGGAGCAACCAACCTTGCTGGTGCACCAACCCCCTCCCTGCTTTTGCCACACTCAGAGGAAACCAGCTAGAGTGTTGGTTTAGGGATAGGTGTAAACTAGTGTTTATGGATTATTTATCTCGAGAACAAGCCAAGAACAAAATAGGCCAGTGCTCTGGGAGGAAGGGGATGGGTTTTAGTTGAGTAGCGTGCACCAGCATACTTGCTTGTTCAGTGACTTATTCTTATATGTGAACCAGGATAGTCTTCGCTTCCTTTTCCATCTTTTCAGAAGGTAGAAGGTGAGCAAGAAGTTACAGCAATCCTGAGGAGCCACTAACTATATGTGCCAGTGTAATTTTGGTAGTTTGGAATAACTTGGGAGCTTTCATGAAAACAAAGAAATACTAGTAACTTTGGCTTGTACCTATGCATTCCTTCCATAGGGGCATAGTTCATTTTCCCCTCAATTTTTAAATATCGGAATAAAGTGACTTACCATCTTTCAAATGGAGCAATAAATGTTGACCAATAAACAAGCATGCTAAATTAGATTAGGGCGTCAGAAATTTTTCATATATATATTCCCTGCAAATTATTGGAACTTGCATCGGAAGTGCAATGTTATGTTATGACTGCTGTTCACTGCTATGTTGAACATAATGTGATCACCATCTAGGGCAGGAAGCAGTTTTTGCCTCCCCTCACTCTTGTCCCATATTGCATCCTATTTAATTGCTTCAATTGAATTCAGTGGGAAGCACTGAGAACTGATCCCACTTCTAATGTGTTTAACCCTACTAGAATCTTGTGCTTACCCTTTAAAGCAGTGAAAAGTAGTGTAGAGAATGTGCCTGCTCAATCTAGATGGGACCAACATTCCTACCGTGGTTAGAGATGATGCAGCTCTACAGTGAATGATTGCTGTGCCTTCAGTTGTCAAGAGGGGAGGGACTAAGCTCAGTGGCAGAATGGCAAGCTTTGCTTGTAGAAGTTCCTAAATTCAATCAGTTGTGTAGGACTGGGAAAGATCCCTGGTGCCAGTCAATGTGTAGATAATACTGAGGGTATACGGACCAATGATCTGATTGTGAATGGGGCAGCTTTCAATGTTCTTATTGTGGCAATGCTTTGCCTACCATTCCCAGCTCTTGCAGGCCAGTAATAAAATGCTGGATGACTTCAAATTAAGAGGTACAATTTGACACTTTGGCTGCTCACCTGGGGGTAACTGCTTCTTAGTGAATGTATCGCAAACTGCATGGCTGCCATAATGGTGCGAATGGGGCTTTATGTAGTTCCATAGTTGATTCCAATCAACTTGTGCAATCATAGTTGGGCTGAATGTTGGTAGTAACATTCAGTACATATAATATAGCTTGTAATACATTTGCATTGATCCCCTAACTAATACTTTATGATCATATCTTTTCATATTGTTGAGTTTGGGATAGTACTGTAAGTAAAACTCAATACTATCACAGTTTTTTGGACACAGAAGTTCCACACTTAATCCTAAAGTTGATGGATAAAACAAAGAGTAATAAAATGTACATATTTTGCTAACTTTGCTGTTGGCTCCATTATAATGCTAGAACATGGTCAAAGTAATTTCACTGTTCAGCTAGAGACATAAAAGGCAATCATGTCATGTGGTATGAGACCTATGTTTCATTAGTATTGTCTGCTGTCTCTTGAGGCTGCAGCCCATTATCCACTGACATGGAAGTAAGCCCCATTGAACTTGGGTGGTCTTACCACTGGGTAGACATGTGTAGGATTGAACTGGGCATGTAAATGCCTTCAAAAGCATTTTCAATAAATCGCTTGAGAGAGAGGCATATTTAACTGCATGATAAACAGCCAAACTGTAATTCTGTGGATCTAATCTAATGATGGCCTTTTCAGGGGACTCCCTCCCACCCACACTTTACAAGCAGCAAGATTGGGAGCAATGTTTACTTTACTTCCCCCCACTATTTATTCATTTTAGCTTTTAATGTTTATGAATGTGAGATCTTGACCTTAAGATTCAAATCGTGGAGTAAGGATCTTTGGGGCCATGGGGGTCATTTTCAAATAAACTTCTCTACTGGTTTTAAGGCACTGTGTTCTTCTTGTGGCAAGGAAGATGGTGGAGGAGGATGGATCTTTTATTGGTATAAAAATGAATTGCTGGGTGAAGTTGGCTGATATTTTTGAAATTTATTCATAACCTCTGTGATGAGACAGGACGTGGTCAATAGTGCTGCCAAAAAAATCCAACTTGGGAATGGAGATTTACTCCCCAGGCAGTTTGGAATTAAGCTCTGAATGAATAGAATTGGTTTTATGAGTAGCTATTCCCATGTCTGAAAATTATTTATTTCTATGGAGGATATGCACCATATTGTAGGTTTTCTGTATTGGTGTGTTTGAAGTAATGCTTTTAAATGAAAAGTTTGGAAAACACAATAAAACATCAAATAAAAAAATGAACCTTAATTGATATGAGTAAAAGTAGTTGCCATTAGGATCATTTAAACTTTCATTCTGTTGAGACATTCACAGGCTGTCTCCCAGTATATTCGTGAGTGGTGTTTGCAGAGCAGATGAATCCTTGTGTAAAGAAGATCCTGGATGTATCTTCAAATTTATACAATGTGGGTGTTTAAGTACAACAGACTTTTCAAAAGCACTGCAATAGATGCCCCTAAATCAGCTAGGTCATAAAACAAATGGAGTAAGACAATCACAAAGGTGATACACTTAGAAAGTGGCAAATTCCAACCACTCTCATGGGAATTTATTTGTGTTCTCTTTAGTTATATGATTCTCTTCTCTTCCCACCCTGCACCTCTTATCATATTAAATGACTTTGAATGGTGTGTTGTGTGTAAGTGTAACTGGGTGTTTAACCCTTTCCTCCATTGCTGTTTTGTCTGTTGGGAGTAACCCCTCCTTCCAGATACTTTTCTTCACATGCTGCTTTTTCTTCCTCAGCTGCTTTACATGATAAAAGAGAAGATTAGGGTGGAGGTGGAAAGTTGAATAATAGGAACAACGTGAAATCTGTCCTTTCTGGGTATGCAGAGAAGAACTTTCAGTTTGAGGATGGGAGAAAAATGTTTGATCTGCACTTAGGGTGAATGTTGTCATGATAACCTGGTTGAGAAAAGGAAGATTGGCCTGCAGAACTACCTGCAAATGAGGAGGTGTTGAGGATTCATGCAAGGTCAAGAGCTGAAATATTAACTTGGTGGCTCATACAAAGTTTTCCAGTAACTAATGACCGAGAATTAACTAGTGGGAAATCTGTTTAACGGGATATATTACTAAACAAATTATAGCTAATGAAGCCCTGGGTACAGTAAACCTGTATCAGCACAGTTTGATTTGTCAAGCTGCTTGCTCAGGGTGGAAAGTCTGTAAAAGTACTATTCTTGGGTGAGGTAGAGTTCAAGTTTGAACTAGTACTTTTGGGGGGGGACCTAGTGCCATCAGTTAGAACAAGAGCCCTTTCTACACCTATGGCTAAAAGTGTGAACAGAACCTAACAACTCTTTCAGAAATAAATATATTCCAGTGTGATTGACCATGACCCGTGGAAACTGACTTATGTCTATGATACTTCCCAAGGAGCTTTTTCAAAGGTCCTGAGTGCTGGATAGCTCAGTTGGTGGATGAACTTATCTGCAGCTTTTTCTCTCACAGTATTATACTTAGCAGCCTTTTGTTCCTGGTGGCAGGAGATCCATCAATAGACTTGAATTTTCTGCCTCTTTTCCTATATTGAATGGGGCTCTAACCATTGTGTGGTAGCAGAGAAGATTCCATTGTGGTGCTTACTTGACTTTGTTAGAAATACTCGTGCATAGAAGAGCTGCATTTAGAGGAACAGAACTTGGATGTAACTACTCATCCTCATATCTCTTTGCCTTAAATAATGAGCAGTTAAATAGCATTTTTATGTTCAGTGCATGCATTCTTGCAATACTGTAAATTAGTCAAAAATTATTACTATTATAGGACAGGTATGGAGGAGGCTAAGTGATAGGAGCCTCTGTAACTTAACTGGGCCACCTCTTACATGTCACCAGCACAGCAATATGTTTTGATTCACTGTATTTGCATTATACATAAATAGGACAGAAAAGTAAGTGGTTGCATTTAGTAGTTTTAACACTTAAGGTTTTTTTATGTCACTTGATCTGCGGGAGGCAACCCTCCCCTCCATCTCCCCCCCCCCAAAAAAGAGCACTCTGGCAGGAAATAACATGAAGAACCTGCTTTAAAATTTCTGAACATATAATAACCAAGAAAAATATCCCATTTACAGTCATTCCTCAGGTTGCGTTCGTTGTGGGTTACGTTTGCTACAGGATACGAACCCGGAAGTAACGGAACGGGTTCGTGCATGCGCATAAGTGCTAAATCGCGCTATGCACAGAAGCGACGAATTGCAACCCGCACGTGCACAGACGCGGCGCTGTGGATTGCGAACGCGCCTCCCGCACGGATCGCGTTCGCAACGCGAGCGTCCACTGTACAAGATAATAATGCAGAAATTTGGGGTGGTATTAAAATAAATTTTACTCAGAGTAGACCGATTAAAAATAATGGCTCTAACCTTAAGTAAAACATAGTTGAATGCCAACTATTTTCAGTAATACATCATACAAGGTAATGTATGTTGTGAAATCTTGACATTTGTCACACTGCCACATATGTGCATAATGCCTCAGTGTTTTCATTCTGAGTAGTTATTAAAAGGTATCCACTTACTTCAATATTCTATGCATTTATATTTACATAGGTAAAACATACATAATGCAATGTTGTTTTTTATTCATGTAAATAATACTTTGCTGATTTTTTAGTTGATAGTTCTTTCACTATGTCTATATAATTGTTCTATGAAAGTCTAATACTTGGGTCAGGGTACTGTGCATAATTGTACATCAGTTACAACAAGAAAAAAATGGTTAACATATCAACAGTTGACTAAATTACAGCACAATCCTATGCATATCTAGTTTCACAAAATGGTAAGCCATGGTTGTTGTTTTTTCAAACAGTGAGTTGCCCCGTAGATGATCAAGCAAACCTTGATTTGTTTTGTTTTCTGGTTGCTCCTGCACCATTCCTTTGTAGTTTGGTAAGCATCTGTGGTGGAAGGGTAAAAAAATCATGGTTAAGCAAAGATGCTGGATTCACAAAGAAGAGCAAGCCATAGGTGCCCCCCCTTTTTTTGAAACCCAAGGGTTGTAAGCCAACAACAAACCATGGTTAAGCTCCTGGTAGAGTTTACTTAGAGCACTTAAGTCATGGTTTACTAAACAATGGTTTAATGTTATATGCTAACCAGGTCTGATACTAGAATGATCAGAACACAAGTTGCGAAACATTAGCAGTTTTATTTTTTGGTTATTTTTTTTGCTAAAAGCCTGAATATTTTCTAGTTCTATAAAATTGAAATATTCTGGCATTTTATTTTTGAATAGTTTGCATTTCACCAAGTAGTCCAAATCTTCCCATCGCTCCTAAATTTTAATTTGTTCTATCTATATTCCATTTTGCTCTGTGAGAATCTAGTAAGTATTATATCACCTGGGCTGTGGCACTTGTGAGTGACCTATGACATCCTGATTTTGTGTATTTTCATAAATAGTTCTTTTTAAATGTCATGCTATCAATTTTAACTGAATGCACTAGTTAAAATTTGGGGAGGAGGAATTTACAATCCCAGGCCAGTTCTTTCAAGACTTAAGAAGATTTTTCCTGGCCTTACAATTACGCATAGGAGGCATATTGTACTGTGACCTTGGAATGTAATGCAGATAACTGTGTTTGCTAATTTTTCAGCCCTTGTAATGAGGGTATAAAGATCATTTTATGCCTTTTTGAATGATAGCATCAATTCGAATTTTTTTCTTTGGTATCAGAACAGATGCCTTTTTTTCTACACTTATGGTACATAGCCTAATGAGGGGAAATTCAGCCATTTGAACATTATGGTATGCTGTTGTATTAATGCAGTAACTTTCCATACTGGATAGAAATTATGCTAGGCTGATCAGTTGCTTTCATTTTTTCCATTAATACTTATTGATTGGCTTTATGCCATGTTTGGTATTACTTTTTGCTAGCCAAGCTTTAAATTTAACCTTGTGTGGAGGAAAATTACACAGTATTCTGAGCGGCTCTTCCCGTGGGATCCAGTGATCCTCAAAAGCAGACATTGCTTCTGGTTCATTTAACTTTTACCCTCTTGTTGAAGTGTTATTCCTTCAAATCTAGAATCTGATTAAGTCCACAAAATACACAAGCACAGCTAAGTTTTCATATGCCAGTGCTTTTGAAAAATGTGATGATATGAAGGCATCTAATTCATCTTGTATGTGCTTCAAACCTTTACGTTCAATTAACCAACTTGACAGTTGCCAAGATTGTGGATGAAAATAGCCTTTTTCATTAACTTGTTCCTTCAGCTTACATGCAAATGCAATTCTGAAACATAGGCAATATTTAGATCAGTGGGATCTAAATGTACTTAGGATTGCAACTTTAAACAGAGGCTCAAAAGGTTTCCGTTTCATCCAACCCACTCCTTCTGATTGTTGCTTTACTACAGGAACCATTTGAGGATGGATATGCAAATGGAGAAGAAGGAACTCCTACGGGAGATGCCACTGCTACTTATACTGCTGAAAGTAAAGGGATTGTCAAGTTTGGTTGGATTAAAGGTGTATTGGTAAGTAGAACTTTGGTAATGATAAACCCATCTGTGCTATTTTCTTAATAACTGATGTAGCAACAATTGAATATGTCTACTTTCAGAATTATACTGCGGATAATACTGTGTAGTAGATACAAAGTTTCTGTTTTTTGTATCCGCTACTCTTGTTGTTGTTGTTGTTGTTGTTTGTTTAAAAAAGAAATATGTATCAAGATACATTTGCCTTTGTCTCCCTCAGCTGTTTTTATTACTGTGCCCTAAAATGATTTAGGACATTCATGAATGGCCAAACACTTTCTTTCTTCCTGCTGTTCCTTAACTCAAAGATAAACTCGGATTCATCTTTGAGTATCTAGCAAATTAAATTTCATTCCTCCAGACACTTTACTAAGAGGCAAATCCCATTTAACTTGGTGGATCTTGCTTCTGAGAAAATCTTATTAGGACTGGCTGTAAGGTGAAAAGGCATTCATGTTACTTAAGGCAGCCTTTTATTGCATGCAGGTCCCACTTACCAAACACAATGCATTCCCAGGAAATTGTTTGTTAGGCGGGCGTTTGCATAAGGAACTGAAGATTTGTATTATTTCCTATGGAAACATTTCTAATCCATGACTTGTCTTATCTCTCTCCTCTGCCCCCTCCATGGTTTCTGCCTGAAAATGGCTGGTGCCGTCCAGCAAATCACAAACAAGAAAGGAAGTGGGCAAACTGACTTATCTGAATTAGTTGTGTGTGTAGCGAGATTTGGGTTTATTTCTTTATGTTTGGATAAGTGAATTTTTGCATAATAAGTGGGCGGATAGCAGGACCTGCGTGTATACAGTTTGCCTGGTAACTTTATTGCAAATGGAGTGGTGCGGGAGGGATGGCTCTCCCTTCTGTGGCCAGCATGGAAATGCAGACACAAGTCACTTTGAGCAGTTAACTCAGGAAACACAAGGGAGGGAACATCGTGGCTCAGATTTCATCCTCCGTCCGAAAACTCATTGGACCAATGCCATGATGTCATAAGGATACAGTAACTTGCACAGTTTATAATATTAACTAGATTTTGTTTCTTCCGGGGGAGTGCCTGGGGAGAACAGTCCTTCTGTCCAAATAAGGGTGAGGAGAGAGTAGTATCCTGACTCAAATAAGTAAACAAAAGGATTTCATCTATAAATTGGCTTCCCTGAAGTGTTCACTTAATGGGACATTCATCTCAGCTTGTAATTTTTCTTCGACTTATTGGAAGTCTAGGGAGGAATTCAGTGTCGTGCTAAGGTGATTTGGGCAGGTTGAACATTTTGGCTCGCCCGACAGAGGGATTCCTGCTGCTTCCCCCCCATGCTATTCTGTCTTCCCCCTGCTCCCTGCTCCCCCAGCCTATTGTTATTGTTATTATTGTTATTTATTAAATTTGTATACCACCCTATACCTGCAGGTGTATATTGCAAGGTGTACAAGCCCAATTTCCCATGAAAGCAGAAGCTCTTTTTTAGGGCTTCTGCTGACAGGACTCATTAGTTGAATCCTGTCTCTAGAAATTTAATTGTGTTTTTGTTTTTTGTAAGAAGTCAGTGAATTAACAGAACCCAACCTTTTCCAATAAAAAAGAAAACTCATTCACAGGTTTATCAGACTTTATAGTTGTTTGAAAATAACTCCATGGAGAAACAATAAGATTTGTAAGATCACAATTTCTGTTACTGGGGTGGTTCAAACAAATTGCAAATTTTAGCTTTGATTTAGTTGTTTCAGAGTTGTGCTAGTCTGCTAAGAACACAGTAAATGCTAGAAGAATTTCTATCCTTCTTAACTTAGTGTTATAAAACTGCAAATGACATGATTCCAGCTCTCATGTTATAACTGACGGGATGGTGGAAATTATCACAGTTCAATTTGTGCAAACAAAGCAACCTTACGTGGACAAAATCCTCTGTCTTCTAGAGGAATCTTGGCATGTCTAGTATATTTTATCTTGACATGGCAAAAAAGTATTTACTTTAAATAATTGGAGTTTTTGAATTGTTTTCAAGTTTACAATTATACAGAGTATTAACTACCTATTTATTTATTTATTATTGTTGGTTATCATGATTGTTAGTCACTTTTCTAACTGAGTAACCCAAAATCACTTACATTAAAAACTCTTTTAAAACAACCAAGTAAAATCCCTAAAAACACAGCTATATAAGCAGAAGGCAGGACTATCGGATCCCGCTCCACCAAAAGATGCCACAATAATGCCTTTCAAATTAAGAGCCAAGAGAGAAAAGTATTTGCCTGGTGCCTAAATATAGATAAAGATGGTACCATGTGTGCCTTCCTGGGGAGAGCACTCCACAGTCACCATCGAATAGTCCAGTTCTTGTGTTTCCACCCTCCAAACCTCCTGTGGAAGGGAGCACTTGAAGAAGGGCCTCAGATTCTGCTGGTGATGATGATGCAGGGTTTGGGTCATAAACACTTCTGCTTAAACATTAATAATACTTGTTTTATGTTAAGGAGAAGTATAATTTTCATAATGCAGTGACTGAAGTCACTGCACTTTAAAAAATGGTCTGTTAAAGCAGGCCTGCACAACTTGCAAGACATCAAGTCAAATGGATGTGGTGGCCCAGAGAAGAGATTGATAAACCCCTACCACTGCTACTGATCCAGGACTGGAAGAATTGAAGATAATAAATTGCCACAAAGCATTTCTGGTGTGCTGTTTGGCTTGAATCACAAGTTGTGCATGCTTCCTGGAAAGAATTCTTGAAAAGTTGAGGTGCTTGGTTGCCTTCATAACAGCAGACTTTTGAATGTGACCCTGTGAACTCGGTTTTTAACACTCTTGTTGTAGCTTATTCAAAATGATACCTCTATAATAAATATTGGGACAGCATAGCATGAAAATTATTTGCTCTTATGGTGTTATAGGTACGATGCATGTTGAATATCTGGGGTGTGATGCTGTTCATTCGGCTGTCCTGGATTGTAGGACAGGCTGGCATAGGTAAGTTTGCCCACCAAATAAAACATCTCTGTGTACTATGTTAATCTTGATCAACTGTTAAAGATCGGTGACTTGTAACTTACAGCATTGGATGAGAATATGATTGATGGAATGCTGCTGATTACCACTATGCTATTCTTAACAAGGAATATATGCTTCTTATCAGTTTCACTAAGAGGCTCAGTGTTTCTCCAGAGCAATGTTCTTTTCTTCATTATTACAGTACGGGACACTGATTAGGAGGTAATACATTTTTGAAGGATTAGTCCTTCCCAGAGCGTTACGTAGGCAACAAGTATTTTTTTTCATATTCAGTAGTTGCTAGTTTCTGTGGTGTCTTCAAAAGGTGAGGCATACTGAAAAGGTACTCTTGAGGGCAGGAGTGGTGGTAGACGTGCTTGTTCATGATGTGAACAGGTGATGTCTTGTGTATTGTAAGCACATGTTACAACAAGCTTGTTTAAAACCAGCTTGTGCATGCCTTAGGTTTAAGACATTTTTTGTTGTATTGATTTATTGAAACCAACAGCCAGCATTTGTTAAACAATGTTGTACATTTGTTTTGGAGGAAATGATAATTTCCTGTAAATAATCTTAGGAATCTTCTTACAGGACTTGCAGTCTTGGTCATTGCAATGGCGACTGTGGTAACTACGATCACAGGCTTGTCTACATCAGCAATAGCTACCAATGGCTTTGTGAGAGGAGGTAAAACAATGTTATATATGTACTTTTCTGTTTAGTTTTTTTCAAAGGGAGCCAAATCATGTGATATTTACTTTGCATGTATGCATCAAATATTTTATATAATTGTGGAAGTACATCGTAAGTGGCAAGGTTTTCTTCAAAAAACAATGTGACTGTGGTACTGTATTTTTAAGCTGTCAGCTCGCAATAGTGAACTTTGAAAAAATAACTTTTGGGGTCATGAAGGTGAGGAGAGATAGGTAGGGATGGAGAGTACAGCTGTTAAGACATAGATAAAATAACTTGAAATCAGACAAATTGTGAGTAATGCATTAGAAATGGAGAGTAACTAGATCAGTGATGTGAAACCTGTGGCCCTCCAAACATCGTTGTACTCCCATTGCCCCACCCAACATGGTCTGAGGATAATGACAATTGTAATCCAACATTTGGTGGACTACAGGTTCCTCTTCCCTGACCTAGAACCACCTAAGCATTCACAAGTTAAGAGGCAAACAATGCGGTCTAAGCTATGTTTTGAGAAAGAGGTACCATTTATTGTAGTGAGATTTACTTCCAGCTAATTACATTTAGGGTTGTAGTCCAAGTAATTAAAAGATGTTAAGAAAACTTAAATACTGAGCTTGCCTTTCTTAAGAGGCTAATTGTAGATTTGTATCTTGAAAATCAACTTGGCCTTCTTCCCAGATGCTGAGCAATCTCAGTGATGCTATGGAAATGTGATTGTCTTAGATGCAGCAAGTCTGGTTTATATGTTTGTTACTATCTACAGTCGGATGCTCTGTTGATGCAACATGTTAATCATGACTTACACAATTGGACAATTTTCACTTGGGCGTACTTTTCCACACAGGGTTACGGTAATTGGGCATATGAACAGTGCATTTGGGGGTACAGTCTTAAGGCAGTAGTAGAGCTTTCTGTAGATATACTGAGGGACTTCTAATGGGGTTTGAGTGCTTTCCTGTCAGTGGGCCTTTATCCCTGGCAAAGTGGTGCTTTTAACAACTCCTTGGCTAGCCTTTGACAGCTTTAGCATTGCTCTTTATATCTCCTGGGACAGGAGTGGTTAACTTGTGGCCCTCCAGATCTTGTTGGACTCTAGAGTGACTCCCATTAATTGCAACCAGCATGGCCCTGTGGTAGGGATGATGGGAATTAGAGTCCCACCATATCTGGAGGGCCATAGGTTAACTACACCAGTCATATGAGAATAGTTTATGCAGCATAAAGGTAGAAATTTGATGGCTTTATTTGAGAAGCTTGCTTCTTGAATAGAGTGTCCATTGGAACAGAAAATCACTTCAGAATTATTCATGGGTTGTAATTTTCTTCACTGGTCTTATTTTTTTTTGGGGGGGGGGTGTTGCTATTTGTGTTTCCTCTCTTCCTTTTCTCTACTTCAAAGTGAATGTTAGCAATCTTCAGATGAATAATCTGATTTTTTAAAAACAGGTTTTCTATCTTCTTAATGAGTCTGCAAGAGAAAAATAATGTACTTTGATAGAATTACAGGCTTGGTGGATAAGAGGAATGCTGTGGATGTAGTGTATCTTGATTTCAGTAAGGTTTTTGATAATATCAATCTTACAGAAGTATAATGTCTCAATCAAGTACCATTCTATTCTGACTTAGACCCCACCTGGAGTACTGGGTTCTGGGCACCACAATATAAGAAGGATATTGACATAGGAGGGTCTGGAAACCAAGTCTTATGAGGAATGGTTGAGTGAAATGGGTATGTTAAGCCTGGTAAAGAGGAGACAGATATGATAGCCATCTTCAAATATCTAAAGGGCTGTGTCATGGATGGAGCAATTTTCTGGAGTGTAGGACCCAAACCAATTGATTCAAATTACAAGAAAGGAGATTCTGACTAAACATCAGGAAGAATTTTCTGACAGTAAGATAACTTGAATTCTTATGCTTTTCCGCTCTGAAAGCTGTTACACACGTAGCTGAGGGCAACCTGATTACCAGTTGAAGTAGCAGCTAGAGGCATATCTACATTTATAAACGTAGAGTGTGTGTATAAAAACATAGTACATACCAGAGCTTGGTTACACATAGCCTTGAATCTTGCTCTAATTCTTCTTTATTCTCTCTGCAGGGGGAGCATATTATCTAATTTCCAGAAGCCTGGGTCCAGAATTTGGTGGTGCAATAGGCTTGATATTTGCATTTGCTAATGCTGTTGCTGTAGCCATGTATGTTGTTGGTTTCGCAGAGACCGTTGTAGAACTGCTTAAGGTAAACAATTTTTTTCCAGTTTTGATTTTTCACAATGATAGAAACAGTCTGAATTTTGCCATCCCTTTTCTACAATACAACTATGGATTGGATTGATCTGTAATAGTTGTCAAATCCACTGCTCACGTGACATAAAATCTACAATATTGAATGAACTCATTTTTACACAGACATGTAAACGACCTTGGATTTGGTGCCCTCAAAGTTCTGGTTGACAGGCAAAATACTTGTTGGGATCAGCCTTAGACCAAATAATTGTGACTTAGTTGCAGTAAAAATATATGCAGGATCGAACACATGAAAATATTTTTGTAAGCCTATGGAGGGTTTAGTCCTATTGATAAGCTTAATAGTGCTCTTTTTTACCCTCTCATGCAGAGCAAAGTATAAAACTAAGAGGAAACATTATGCTCAGCTGTTTGAAAGGAATTGGATTGGGGGGGGTCTACTATGCCTGCAGGAGCCTATGAACATGTTTAAATCCTGGTCTGCACCTTCATCTAAGGTGTTTTATTTTTAAAATAAATTGACATAAGTTAGTAAGGTAAACATAGGGCCATTAACAGAGTTGAACCATTAACATGTGGTGTTAAGTTCTGGTTCATGTTTATTAGTATTTCTTTTAAAAATCTGTAATTATGCAGTTGTGAATGTTTGACTCGATTTGTATGAAAAACAAAGCCTATATAATATAATAAATTCTTAAGAAAAACTCCTAGCACTTAACCACATATTTGCTGGGACTCAGAATCATATTTGATCGCTGATAGGGCAGAATTATTTCATAACAGGAAAGCGAACATATGGTGTCAACCTCGTCATAATTGTCTCTTTTCTTTTTGTAGGAACATAATTTAATTATGTTGGATCAAATGAATGACATCAGAATAATAGGAGCCATCACAATTGTTGTTTTATTGGGCATCTCTGTGGCAGGAATGGAGTGGGAAGCTAAAGTAAGTAATAGTGATTTAAAACATCTAGTGCCCTGAAAAGCTGAACACCTTTTGAAATCTGCAAAGCAAGTGAAGTAAGCATTGACTTGAACTTACATTGGAATTAGAATTTGGAATCAGATTTCTGGCTGCAGAGTATCCTTGCAGGAAATGAACTTATTTATGTTCGTTATACTGTTGATTAACAAACTAGGGAAAATAAACCAGTTCATAAAATTTGCACTTGGGGAGAAATGAAGGCAGACTGCTGCTGTTGAATGCATAGTTGAGCCAGTTGTGTGAGACTTTAATACTACATGCACAGTAACTATTTGGAAACTGAAACCTTATGTTAGTAGAGTTTTGCATATTAAGTATATTGTTCAAGGAGGTGGACTTAACCTTGGTCATTCTGGCTCATGATGTGCATTAGTCCCATTATGTGGGTTTCCCTCATGTAGTCAAGTGTTCCCTTTGTGGCATCAAAAGGGGCAAGCAACAAGTATACTGCAAAATAGAGAGACCACCCAAAAACTTAGTACATACAATACTGAAAGGTTACTCTGCTAGTATAGGTGATGCATTCAAACAGATCCAAGTACTCATGCAGAGACAGTTTCTAAGTGGCCCCAATGTGGTGTCTGCATTGTTAAAAGCACCCTTAACCTGTGTTTCAAGACTTTAGATGTTATGTAAATCGGGAATATGAAAAGCAAGCTTCAAGTGAAGCTTAATGAAAAGTTTTAATGTATTATCATTCTAGTTGCATAAGAAAAATATAATGGGGATTGTGAAGTGAGGAAAAGGTGTTTAAAAACAACAGCAGAGGTCCTATATGCATACTCATGAACCTCACTGAGTTGAAGAATCTTACAAGTAAATGAGTATTTCATTGTGGACTGAGGATTCGGTCAAATGACAAATAAAATATTGATCAAATAATGGCCACATATTTTTAAAGCATTGACATGAAACAAGCTAATCACCAATCAGTTTGATACTTCTGCTAATTACAAAAAAGTTAATATTTTTACAACTGTTATCACATTAGCTTAAATAAATTCATTACAATTTTAGGGGGGAAATTATACACATATTGAAACATAACATTTAATACTCAGGCTCCACATAAAAGTCACATTTCTGTAAATACTTCATTGGTTACATCAGGCATAGATAAACTCGGCCTTCCATATGTTTTGAGACTACAATTCCCAACATCCTTGACCACTGGTCCTGTTAGCTAGGGTTGATGGGTGTTGTAGTCGCAAAAGATCTGGAGGGCCAAGTTTGCCTATGCCTGGGTTACATGCTATAAAGAGGTAAGTATTATGTATGTTGTAGATGTACTGACAGTTACATTTTGATTCCCTCCTTTCTCCCAAAAACCTGGGAAGGCATTCTCATTCTTTATTTTACCTTAACAACTCTGTGGGGTATGTTAGACTGAGTATGTATGACTGGCCCAGCTTCATGGCTGGCTGAGGATTTGAATCAGAGCATTCCCGGTCCTAACCTGATGTTTTGCCTACTAGGCAGTGGCCTTTGCCTCTGATATCTGTTTGCAGTCATAGCAGGTAGCCATTGTGAGAAGGCTTGCTGTGCTGCCCTGTCTGCGCCAGGCTACACACTACAGAGCTAGGAGGCAAGGTGATTTCACTGCTGCCCTTGCTTAACAAATGGCGCTGTAATGTAGGCTGCAATCTACTCCATGGTCTTCTTGGAACAAGTGATCTTAGTTGACCAGTTCATTGCCAAAGCCTACTGTTTACGTCCAGTTGTGCATGGATTTAGCTTGGATAAAAACGTATTTTAATTATGTTGATGACTTCTAAAATTACAGGCACAGATTGTTCTGCTTGTGATCCTGCTAGTTGCTATTGTTGACTTCATCATAGGAACATTTATTCCATTTGAAAGCAAGAAGCCTAAAGGTTTTTTTGGCTACCAAGGTAAGGGAGAATGACCAAATATTAATTTGCTGGAAATGTAGCTGCAATGGATATCTGAAACACATTGATATTTCAGTTATGTTGCTAGTGGAAATGTTTGCTTTAGCCAAAGCTGTAAGACTATACTATATATCTGAAGAATATTGCAAGAATCGGCAACCTTGGCCCTCCAGATGTTTTGGGACTACAACTCCCATGATCCCTAGCTAACAGGACCAGTGGTCAGGGATTATGGGAATTGTAGTCCCAAAACATCTGGAGGGCCGAGGTTGCCTATGCCTGGTCTATTGAGAGAGCAGGGATTTGGGTTCCATGTGATATTTCATCATGCAACTCAGTATGCTAATAACTGTTGATGCACAATTTCCTCTTGTTGGATTGTGTTGGAATCAATGAAGGCTGCACAGCAGTAGTGCTTAGGCAAGCAAGTGGCAATTACATTTCTTGGCCTGAGGGCTGCTCTGAGGGTTGGCTGATCCTCCAAGGGCCACTTGCAGCGTTGGATGTGGCCAATGCACACTCCCTCGCATGTGCACACTCTCCACCACAGATAATGCACACATGTTACAGAGCCAGACACATGTTCAGATTCATTCAGACAGCTGCCTACCTCCAAAACTCAGTTGAAGAGGGGTGTGCTTTCTCCCCCATGGCAGTGCTGAGCTTAGGAGGAGAGGATCTGCAATGAGGAAGAAAGCTACCCACTCACCTTGCAAAGGAGACTCCTCTCCTTCTGGTTAACACAATTGTAAGAAGGTCTTAAGGCTTATGAAACAGGAAGGAACATTCCTTCCTGTTTCCTAAGACATTCATGCAGTGATGTTGTGCCACAGAGACAAGGGCCTCCTTTGTAAGGTAAGTAGAGGCAGAGGTGCCTGGTTTTTGGATGGCTGGCAGGCCCTCAGCAGCAAGGGATACCTCAGCAGAAATTTCAAAAAAGAAAACTGAATTTTGGTGGGTCCTGAGGGGGATGTGTGCCGGGATAATATTTGTTAAGAAAAAAACTTTTGTGGTGACTGGATCTGAGCTGTGAGTTAGCCACCCCTGGCTGAAGGAATCTCACCCGAAAGCATTAACTTCAATTTTATATTTTCCAAGAAGACTAATCTATCTAAGTCCACACAACACACCTACCTATGTACTTTCTCTGTGTACTTTTTCCTGTATTCTAGAATCAAACTCACTTGGTCCACTCATTGCCTCTCAAATATTTATTTGTGAGAAATAACATGAAAGAAAACGCTCTTTGTTGCTCTGACCTTCTAGGAGGAAAAATGGAACAGAAATGTGGTTAATAAAACAAAATGTTTTGGCTTACAAGAAGAGCTAAAGTTGTTTTGTCTGTTTGTTTTTTTACAAATTTCCTCCTTTGGGGATTTAAGAGGAAGTTAAGACCTCTGTCTTAACTTGTACATGCTACTTAAGCAGTAAACACATCATAGAGACTTTGACTTCATGCATGGAGATCTTTCTTTGCTTGTACCTAGCGTTTCCACCAAATCTTCCAGGTCCCTGGCAGGCAGCCAATTTTAGTAAGAGCTGGGGAGAGCAGCCTGCTGCACTGTGTGTTTAAAGTTTAGCCTGACTTTTTCGTAAGCTGAAAAACAGGTGAAGCCAAACAGCACAACAGGCAAGGGCTGTCAAGTAGCTAGCTGCTGGAGGCTGGGGATATTGATTAATTTAAAAGCTATTTTAAAAAATAAATTGTAAGATGCTGGAGTATTGGAAAGAGGTTGCAGGATTTGTGGAGGCAGCCTAAGGACGCTAAGAGTGGCACCTGCGGAGCCCCCTAGTGGTAGCTACTGTATAAAATAAGTACAATTTGCTTCCATCGTTTAAACTAGAAAGTCTTAGGCCTTTTCTAAACATTTGAGAGATTGTGTCCTGATCCTTAAGATTTCATACCAGATTCTTGTTTAGTGGTTGTGCAAATATCCACCTTTTATAAGAATATAATGTTGTGATTATTTTTGGATAACGTAGCTTGCTATATAATTTTATTGAATTGGATAATGTAATATCTCTTAATGGTGTGAAGGAAGGTAAATGCAATAAGGCCCAGCCTTCATGTTGTGGGGAAGGGCAAGTTTAGGCACTTTGTTTGTTTGTTTGTTTGTTGAATATAGGGGTGCCTATATTTCAGTTGTTACATTGCCGTGTAGCAAATTTGTGTGTGCTTGGAAAACAAACATTTCAGCAAACAGCTAACGAAACAGAATCTCAGTGTTCAGTTTACATGTGACATCTCTAATCTGAGGTGACTCCCTGTCATTTTACTTGCAGCTGATTAGGTGGAAGACTAAATATTATGGACATTATACAAACACAGGTTACTATAATAAACTTTTTGTAACATTCCTCCCTAACAGCTGAAATCTTTTATGAGAATTTTGGACCAGATTTCCGAGAAGAAGAAACTTTCTTTTCAGTATTTGCTATATTTTTCCCAGCTGCGACAGGCATTCTAGCGGGTGCAAATATCTCAGGTGATCTTGCGGTGAGTGGTTTTTAGTTTTGTGGCTTATTCAGTCAATTTGAACTGTTCCATAGATTCATAATGTTATTGGTTTTCCCCCCTCCCAGGATCCTCAATTAGCCATACCTAAAGGGACCTTGTTGGCCATCTTAATTACTACAGTGGTATACATTGGAATTGCAGTATCTGTAGGTAAATAACTAATTTTTACTTATTCATTCTTTGTAGACAACTTGATGTTTTGTATACTGCTGTAGTTCTATGTTGAAATTTATGTTTAGAGCTGAATTTTTATAGAACCTTCCATTATTTGGCTTTTATTCTTTGAATTGTTACAGGGGGCTTGATTAATGATTTTTTAGCATTTTGATATTAAAGCAACATCAAAACATGCCAAAATCACAATGGTTTGAGCTCTTCTCTTCTACCATGTTACAGAAACAACCTCTTAATAATACAGTTAATTTACAGTGCCTGTATGTTCAGGTCAATCCATAATCAATTATCTCTACATAAGTGTTTGTTTGTGAAGATAGATAGATAGATAGATAGGGAAGGGGAAAGAGAGCTTGGCAAGATACGTTGCCTGTGCATTCACTCACACCTGAAAGGGGGAACAGGAATTAACCAGAATTCCAGTGACTGGACAGGTAAACCAGCAACCAGGCATTTAGTGACAGCATTATAAAAATGGATTTTAGATTTTAAAAATGAAATATTGAAAGTATAAGGTCCAAAGGTGAGGCAATGAGGAAAATGTGGGATGTCATTTTATCCAGTGTTGTTCTTTTGTTTCTTGAAGTGATCAACAATAACTGCAAATTGAGCACAGACAGACGTTCAGAGTTCAGAGATTACTTTTCCCAAAGACTGGTTGAATTCTAGCATTTTCACTTATTTCGCTGTCATCTTGTTCGTGCAGGCTACCTAAAGCTTTTTCGAAAAGTGGTATATCAGTGGATTTTAAACATTGTAAAAGTCCAGTTCTTTCTACTCAGACATCATGGCAAATGTATATATTGTCTGCCTTCAAATGTAAAGAGAACTTGTGCTGCAGGGTTTCTTAGTATGGGAGAATCTATTTTGAGAACACAACTTCTAGCATTTTACAAAGCGTAGGAAGTCTTCAGTAAGCAAAGATGACAATCTTAAAATCTGAAAGAAAAAGAGAGAAGCAGCTTAAATTCCTGAGACTGGCTTTGAATTTGTTACATTTCAAGCGATAGGAGCTATCTCGTGTACATATTTCTGTTGTGTCTTTTGGTCCAAACTTATGAGGACTCAAATTATGATGAAAGTTGTGATTCTCAAGATTCTTCAAGAGTTTGTGGGCTGAGTAAGATATTTATTACCCCTGTGCTTTTCAGCTCTGCTTCAACCACACAACACTATAGGTGCACACATGGCAATAAGTCCCCTTGTAGGCTTACTTCTAAGGAAAGTAGATACAAGACTGCAGCGCCAACATTTATAATCCAAAAAGAATGAATGCCTTTATTGTTCACCTCTTTGTCAACAGTGCTATAGCTCTAAAATTCATTTTGTGACTAGCCATAGTTATTTTTACAATAACTTTGGAGGGTAGAAGTAACTTGATTGAAATTTCCATTTCCATTGGAATATACCAAGGAGAAATATAATGCAGTTTGCTTTAATTGCTTGGAAGGTCACGGCTTCTGTTTCCCTCTGCTGTAGGTGCTTGTGTTGTTCGAGATGCCACTGGGAGCATTAATGACACATTTGTCGGTGAGCTGACAAACTGTACCACTGCAGCTTGTAAGCTTAACTTTGATTTCTCCTCATGTGAAAAAGGAGGCTGTCCTTATGGGCTAATGAACAACTTTCAGGTGAGCGGTAATTTCTAACCCTGAGATGTTCAACTGCAATTGCTTAAAATGTTTTATGCACTTTGTGCATGACTTACAAAATACATGTCGATAAATCTTAATATAAATTAGGGATGGATGGATCAGTCTTATTTCTAGTCGGTGCCAACCATGTTCATAATACCTTTTTACATCCTGTTCAAATTAATCTGTGAGGGGTTTCTTTTAAAGAGCCTGTACAAAAATTGGTATTTAAGTACATATTTTATTGAAGTACATTTAATCTTAAAATAGGCATTTTCATGCATTTTGAGCTTATAACGGTATCACAACAACTGGAGAAGTGCAATATCAAGATAATTACATTCCAGTCTGTGAATTAGTTCAAGGTGTGCAAACTAAATCATTTGCAGAGCACATGAAATAGATTAAAAATAGTGAATCTCCCTCACTCCACTTTGTGTTCACGTGTATATGAGAAAGAGAATGTGTGACTAATGGTCAAAAGTTTGAAATAGCGCATTTCTCCCCTCTAAATAGAAGTCTGAAGTTGCAATCTGTCTACAAGAATATGAATTTTACACGTGTAAAGTTCATAATCTCTAAATAAAACTGCTAAGTAGGGTCTGGTGTGGTTTCAAAATGGATGTGGGGGGGCGTGTATTGAGATTCCTGCATTGCTGGGGTTGAACTAGATGATCCTTGCTCTACAACTCTAGGATTCCTCCTTTTTTAAAAGTATAAACTATTTTGTATATTTAGAACCATTGTGGCTGGACAACAGGCTTTTGGAATATTTTAGAATGCTTAATGTAAACACATGTTCCCTCTGTCATTTCGGGTCAAACAGAGACCAGAGATGCAGGCTTTTGAAACTTATTAAAATTGCAATAAAATAAAATAAAATAGTTTGACAAAGGCAAAAGTAGAATGTCCGTAGGTGCTGCAAGCAACAACCCCTCTTTTAAACTCCCTTTAACTTACTCTGTTGTCAGATTGCATCTGCTCATATTGACTACTTCATCTCTGTTCTAGATAGTCTGAATTTGACTTCTCTTCAGATCAGTGAAAGTCATTGCCATGATAGTCTTTCATATACTTAAGTATAATAGCTCAGTTAAAATAAAGTACTTAGGCCTTAAAGGGCTTTCATCTACTTACTTAGCTGAATTAGGTAACAAGTTTACCTTCTTAGATTATGTCACTTTAAATCAAAAGCAGCTGAAGCAGTTATCAGTGACTACTCTAAAACATTAGTGGGTGCTTTGACAGAAAGATACGGCAAAGAAAGAGGCAATTTATTCAGGAGTAGTCGTGCCAGACTTTATTTAAAAACTGGTATTTGTTTAAAAGTCACAAATCTGGGTTAGCTGCATAGCTGGAACGTGCCAATCAGATTTTCAGTATTTTTAAAACAGAAGTTGGCTTTCTTCAGAGTTGTCAGTTGTGTGCAGAACAGCACTACTGTACTGGTATTATCAGTATCTTGAAAATACATAGTTTCATTGGAAAATAACCCCCAAACTTGCAGCATGACAGATCCTTAAAAACACTCCAGTGCAGAGTAATGTACATAATCTAGAAAGCATGGCTGCTGTGCAGTTCCACCCCCACCCCGCTTTAATGTGAGGCTTGTGCAGAAACTTCATTGAAAGGAAGTTATGCAGTTGCTCTGATTATTGATCACATTTCCCGCAAAATATCTCATGGCTAAAAAAACTTCTATTACACTTTCATTGGCGGAAGAGATTTCTTCAAAGCCAGTATTTAGCCTGTTGCACTACATTCACTATTTACTAGAAGTAGCAAACAATGACAGAGCTGCCAAAGTTAAGAAATAACGCACAGGTCATTGTTGCTTGCTTTTATTTTAATGCATCTATGGTTTCTGGTTGCTGTTCAAAGATTTAAAAGCAACATGGTCCCTGCCTTCAGGATTAGACTAGAGAACAATAAAAGATGAGGAAGGAACAAGAAATGAGCAAATTCAGACACTTAACTATTCGTAAAACAGTTAGTGCTTTCTCTGAATGCTCCAATAGTTGTCATAGCATTTTAAAATTGTGCATGCTGTTTCATATTAACACAATGTTGCAACAAAGGTGTTTGAAAAAGTTAAATTCTTATTCCAGGTAATGAGCATGGTATCAGGATTTGCACCTCTGATATCAGCTGGTATATTTTCGGCCACCCTTTCTTCAGCATTAGCATCTCTCGTCAGCGCACCTAAAATCTTCCAGGTAAGAATCTTGAGTTGTTCGTAGCAAGCCTGATCAAACTTGAATTTTGGATATATTTTCAAACATTGCTTTTCTAAAACCTAAGAATGTGATGTTTATTCACAGTTTCTTAATATACTGTTGGATTGGTCCCATAGCTAAACTAAGAAATCAGTGCTTTCCAGTGTATTCTATTAACACATGTTTTTCCAGTTATTTCCCCCAAATCACTGACTGCTTTTTGGATCTTAAGATGTGTTAAGCACTCAGTTTCCATATTGAAACCAATTTGATTTAGGCTTACTTAAAGGTAACTAAATTGTAGCAAAGCTGACTTCCACTGTTCACCATCTAACTTCTCCCATGGTACCCAAGACCTCCTTGAGTTAGTGATGTCTGCAATTACTACAGTTTTTATATTAATTATATTCACATTACATTGTGTTATTCAGATTTGATGCCTTGATGTATATCTATGACCATAGTTTAATTGTTAACATCCTCTTTTTTTCTTCTTCTAGGCTTTGTGTAAAGACAATATTTATCCTGGTTTCCTGATGTTTGCTAAAGGCTATGGGAAGAATAATGAGCCTTTACGAGGATATCTGCTGACCTTCTTGATTGCTCTTGGATTCATATTAATTGGTTGGTTAATACACCATTTTAAAAAGAGGGTTATTTCTCTGTGGTATATGTTTATCTGGAGCATCTAACATGGTCTATTGTCAAATCCCATGTAATAATTATCTGGTTCACTATGAATAGAGGACACATAGCCTGTTTCATGGAGGGGGAATGTACCCAAACCACTAATGTTGGTGGCTTCTGTTTGGGAAAACTAAGCACATATGAGCCATGCTTAATTATCCCTATTGTCCAGCATTGTTTCCTAAAGTGGCCAGCAAGTAAAGCATGAAGGCAGTTAGCCCTGTCCTGCTGTTCTTCCCCAGCAACTGGTGATCAGAGGCATAGTGCCTCTGATTATGGAAGTAATATATAGGCATCATTAATAGTAGCCATTAGTAACCTTATCTTAAATGAATATTGTCTAATCCCTCCCAATGGCGGCCATTGCCATATTTTCTGGAAACGAATTTCCATAGTTTAAGTCATCGCATAATCTTGGAGAGGGACTGCAGGGAGCCCACACACAAAGCAGCAATTCTGTTTTTATCATAGCTATTTATTGTAAAATTTAATATAATTGTCCATTTCTTTTCTTTTTTTACAGCTGAACTGAATGTAATCGCTCCCATTATTTCCAATTTCTTCTTGGCTTCCTATGCCTTAATTAATTTCTCTGTATTCCATGCTTCTCTTGCAAAATCTCCAGGTATGAATTTTATATTGCTTCTCTTGATCATTTGAAATCAGTGACGGCAAAAGCATCTTTAAAAAAATGCCTTTAATTTATAATTTAAATAATTGCACAACATGTTGAAGTTGATTTTTTTTTAAAGTGTAACTGTTCAGCTAACTAGATTGTGGATAGCAATCTGCATGAAAGCAACTTGAAATTTTACGATATGCACTATGGGTTGGTTTACCTGCAATGCTAAGCTTAGTGCAAAGACAGGAGAATGAAGGTTCCTGGAGAGGAGATTGCGGCTGTTGTGCTCCTCCTCTGATCCTCCTTCCACTGCTGTGACCCTGGGTCTGTGGTTTGTCTGATTCACAGTGAATGTCTAAACTGAAATTCACTGATCTTTGAAAGTTATTGCATGTTCCAGGTAAATAATAGGAGAATAAGGATAGTAACAGGCCACTGAAGAAGACTAAATATTGAACCATATCTGACCATTACATTTTTAGTTTTAATTCAGTTAGTTGAATTCAGTTAGTGTACATTTTTAGTTTTAATTCAATTGAATTTACTTCAGTTTTAATTGGCAGTGGCCTATACCTGATAAAGAAGTGCTTTTCTTACATTCCTTTGAACTGTTCATTTTATATTACGAAATATTATCTGTATTTATACCATCTATAATTGAGTGTTTCCCCTTAACTCTGTTCCTTTCAACTTGTGTTTTTGTTAAGGGTAGTGAAACTTTTCCTTTGGTTGCTCCCTCCAGGCAAAACACAAGTGGTAAGCTCCAGAACAGATTTTGGTAGCTGCTCGTGGTTTGTCTGGAGCAAGACAAACTATGAGGCCAGGTTCAGACAACATGTTAAGTCAAGCTATCACTTACCGTAGCTCATGAAACAGTGCTAGAAACTGAGATATGAAAGCTAGGAGCTAAATGGCACCTTAAAGCTAGGTTATGGTCACAGCAATGGAATGTCTAGGCACACTTTTTATAACAAGAATATAAAGCTGAAAATGAACTTCAGCAAAAATCTTAGGTTCATTTTTCACATGGTCCAGTCCTCATCTGAAGACTGCAAAAAAAACAACCCCAAAACAAAGCCATACTCCCCCTGCCTGCCCCCCTAATATTTTAAAGAGAGTGGCTGGAAGTGTGGAGGCAGAAAAAGATCCTCTCTTCCTTCCACACTGCATTTTTAATCTGAAATCTTAGGCGCAGTACTGCGCCCAGAGCTCAGAACCGGTTTGCGCTAATGAAATTCCCTGTTGCAAAATCCGCCTGGAACAAAGGGAGTTTCGAACGCTGTCATGAAAGCGTAGCAGTGGGAGGACCAGAGGTGGAGCTCAGCAGCTGTGATCTCCTCTTCGAAGACACAGATTTAAGCCATGGTTTATCTTAGTGTAATGTGCAGACCAAGGCAGTGTACCCCTTTTCATCCGTTGCTCTATTTTGTTGGTATTTTATCATGTGCATATAATACACATAACCAGAATGTTGGCAACTTACATGTGTTTATGCTATTAAAATGCTGGGGGATGTGGGGGTTGTGGACCCACACTGAAGGGGAAGCTTTCTGTTTGTACTCTTAATTTTTGTGTTTGCTTTTTGAATAGGCTGGCGTCCTGCTTTTAAGTACTACAACATGTGGGTGTCTCTAGTTGGAGCAATACTTTGCTGTATAGTGATGTTTGTCATTAACTGGTGGGCAGCACTCCTCACATATGTCATCGTTCTAGGACTCTACATTTATGTAACTTACAAGAAGCCAGGTGGGTGCATGTCTAGGAGACACTAGGCCAATGACTGGATTTATGGTTTGATTCAATGCTGTTTTTAAACATATTCAGTCTACTTCATATACAGCACATGATTCCCCTCTGTTTCCCTTCAGTGCTATTTAACAAAAGAAAATTGACTAGTTAACCTTAGGCTCTGTAAATTGTATTAACTTTGTTAAAAAGGTGATAGGGAAAGTGATAGATAATTCAGAAAGTGTTTGAATTTGGTGGCCATTTTCCTTAGCAAATCCCAAATATTTGTGTGACAAAAGTGAGAAAGTACAGTGTCTTTCTTGAAACAAACACTTTGAAAAACTAGAAAAGGAATAGCATTAAGAAAACTATTTTGATAGCTTAGACTTTGATCTGTGGTTCCAGTTACAGGAAGGTAGCCGTGTTGGTCTGCCATAGTCAAAACAAAATAAAAAATAAATTCCTTCCAGTAGCACCTTAGAGACCAACTAAGTTTGTTCTTGGTATGAGCTTTTGTGTGCATGCACATCTGAAGAAGTGTGCATGCACACGAAAGCTCATACCAAGAACAAACGTAGTTGGTCTCGAAGGTGCTACTGGAAGGATTTTTTTAAATTTTTTATTTTGTTTTGTCTTTGATCTGTGGATACTGACATGAAAGACAGTATTGGTGGTTAGGATTGAGCTGGTGAGAAGACGTGGCCCATTACACCTCTGAAGTGAGCAGTCAGGACTCTACCGACTCGCCTACTTTTTCACTGCCATTGCATGTCAGCAAGGGAGGTGAGGGACAAAAGAGGAGGAAATAACACCCTCATATGAATCCCACTATCTTCATTTAACAATTTATTTGGGGTTGTTCTGAAGTTACAGTGCATAGAATGCACTTTCCGAGTTCAGCTTACCGGTGAATTTAGCCTTTAAAGTGCACCCCTCTGTCCAAGGAGTGTGTGGTGTTCTTCGCTGTATGTCTGTCTCTGTGTGTAAGGGGAGGTTTGCATGTGTAATGAGAACACTGGGGGCAAGGGAGGGGCAGACAAATTGTGGTGCTATTGCATATGGCTAGATCAAGAGATACATCGAGTGGCTTAAAAAAAGAAAAAAGAAAAAGTTTTATTACCCAAATTGGCTTGCATCTTTAAAATTAAAAAATGAACAAGACCTTTCCAAAGGTTATTCTTGTCATTAAAATAAGGGAAGAAGCTAACATGAAGCACTAGACAATATTGGAGGTTTCTGAAATTACAAGTCTGTACTTCTTATGCAACCCCCATAGGTAACTCTGCATGTTTAAGGGTTTTTAGATGAATTAGTGTCGCTCTCAGAATTTGACCACAAAAAGGCGGTTAGCCCATTCTGGCGTAAACATTTTATGTGGTTAAAGCTATAGGGTCACTTCAAAAAGTTGTCATGTGACTGCTGAATATTACATATGAATTGGCCCCCGGGCAAGTAATAAAAAATAGACAACTTGAATAAGTTGAAGACTTACTACAAATTCAGAATACAAACAGTTCCTTTAAAGTAGCCCATATTTCCCAAGGCTAACAAATTTCCTAAATAGGGTTTATTTTCAAATATTGCTTGTTGTCTTTGTGTGACTTCATAAGCTTAATTGCAGTTTTTTAAAAACTTTTATAATTGGATGGCAACCAGTCATTGCTTCTATTGCGGGGGGGGGGGAGCCACAAAAATTATTGTACATGCCCAAGGTCTCAAACATATATAGGAACAGAGAACTTTAGTATTAAAAGTTAATTATGTATGGGTTTTATGAAAGCTCTTATATGATGAACCTCAGGACTTTACTATAACTGTACAACGTTTTGACTTTACCCCTGAAGGTATACTGCTCTATTGTCTCCCAAGACAGACAGATACCAACAAGTGCTTCAGTAATAAATTAACATTTGTCATGTTATTAATGATATCCCTTTTCTAACGCAAGGGGCACAGCCGTGACCAGAAGTAGTGTGAGAGAGTGTACAAAATTGATTGATAATTTTCTTGATCTTAAAAGGCTCTATATTAAATCTTGGGTCTTAAATTTGACTTCAGGCAAGCCTAATGAAGTTTGCCAAATGTTCATAATACATTATATTTGACTCTAAAAAACACATTGTCACTAATTGCTAACAAAATACCTTAGGGGGCTTTAGCTACCCTCTCCCATTTTAGGAAATAATATTTCCTGCTAAACACTGCAGCACTGAAACAGCTAGTCTTAATCTAGGTAACTTGGATGCTCCCTTCCAAACTGATTGTGATTTTAGCTCAGTTGCCAAGGTAGCAGGACAAATAGTGTCACTAAAATGTCACATTTCATGTTCATTCTGAAATAAGACTGAGGCACCTTTGCCTCAATTGACCTCTTCAGTCTTAACAACGAAAAACCATTCTTTTTACAGACGTAAATTGGGGGTCTTCAACTCAAGCCTTGACTTACCTAAATGCTTTGCAGCATGCTGTTCGCCTTACTGGTGTGGAAGACCATGTGAAAAACTTCAGGTAAAATCAATAGATGTTTGACAATATGGTTGAACTTTTGAGATATAAGTATAACTATCAGTGAAACAGTGCAGACCATTGAAATAGAATGTTCTGAAAGTGAGGGCCAATTTATAGCTCTTGTCTAGTAAGCACGGAAAGTGGTTTTCACACAGCATTTAGTGTATTCTAATGTGACGGTTGCTCCGTCCCTGCTCCTGCCAACCTAGCAGTTTGAAAGCACGTCAAAGTGCAAGTAGATAAATAGGTACCGCTCCGGTGGGAAGGTAAACAGCATTTCCGTCCACTGCTCTGGTTCGCCAGAAGCGGCTTAGTCATGCTGGCCACATGACCCGGAAGCTGTACAACGACTCCCTCAGCCAATAAAGCGAGATGAGCGTCGTGACCCCAGAGTCGGACACGACTGGACCTAATGGTCAGGGGTCCCTTTACTTTTAATGTGCTTGCACCGTTGCAACAACTTTTCTGGAGGCATGATTTGGAGTAGTAACAGGGCAGAAAGAAGCTTGTCTGTAATGTTCATTTGAGCTAATGTTATTCAGCATCAATATCTTTGCATCATGAGCTAATTCCCCAATATTTTATGCAGCCAACATTTATTTTTTCCCCATTTCATTTCTCTACTGCCCTTCACAGAAACAAAAGAAACAACATTGCTATTTAAGTATCTAGCTTATTTACATTTGTGATTGGGTTCCTGTAAGAAATGAATGTACACACCAATTTTTCTCTTTAATCTAAAACTAGGCCACAATGCCTTGTCATGAGTGGTGCTCCAAGCTCACGTCCGGCTTTGCTTCATCTAGTACATGCCTTCACCAAGAATGTAGGATTGATGATCTGCGGCCATATACATATGGTAAGTCTGTGAATAATTTTTTTCCTCTTATACCATAGCACTTGGAAAACAATCTATATTTGTGTAATAAGTAGTATGCAAGCATACAGATAGAATGATGTGTCAAGAGGAGAAGCTTAGATTTGCTAGGCTATTGGGGTATGCTTTGGGGGAAGCTGTGCCTATAGAAGAGCGTTGGATTCATAAAATTACCATAATGCAAGAGAATACTTGAAACGTAGAAGTATTAGGTTGGGATATTGTTGATAATGTATTGCCTGCATGTACCATATTGGCCCGAATATAAGCCACAGTCCCCTTCCCCCAAATGCTGACTGAAAAGTTCAAGTGCAACTTATATTTGGAGCCGAGCGCTGGCACTGGCTTAGGGAGCAGGGCACCAAGCGTTGGTGGCCCCCCTTCAGGGCGGTAGTGCTGGGGTGTCCGGGCTTTGCTCCGGGCAGCGGCGAAGCCTCCAAGAGCTTGGAGAACTCACTTGCGGGTTAAAAGGTTCGTAACCCGAAAATACGTAACCTGAAGCGTTCATAACACGAGGTACCACTGTACCAAATAGGGTCTTTTCTACAGCAAAGAACACAAAGATTTAAAATAAAGTGTATCCTCTTATTTGAAAGTAGCAGAATTGAAAATTTTTAAAGTTCTGGTTCATTGTCAGGGTACTGATTCTGATACATTATCTGGCAACTGGTCTAAGCAATAACATTTCATTTGAATTGGACACACTAAAAGAGCCCATCTGTTTTTCTCAGTAAGAAATCCTCACTTAAAGATGTCCTCCAAACTTGCTTCCGTGTCTTTGTAATTGTATGCTTCCCTCCCCACACGTTTTTCATAGGGCCCTCGCAGGCAGGCCATGAAGGAATTGTCAACAGACCTGGCCAGGTACCAGCGGTGGCTTATTAAAAATAAAATGAAAGCCTTTTATGCTCCAGTACATGCAGAAGATTTGAGAGATGGTGCGCAATACCTAATGCAGGTAAATGGTCATATAAAGTGAGGAGTTCTGTGCTGCTTAGTGACCTGCTCTGAGCATTGTATTTTTAGCTGCATTATACACACCACAGTTTTATAAATATATATTTCAATTTTGCAAAGTAGCAAACTTGTCCAGTGGAGAAGGGTTGTCAGAAATTGACCAAATCCTGGGATTCTATATTTGAAAGCAAGACTAAAACATTCCAGGCATTGGGAAGTTTTTGTTTTGTTTTGTTTAATTGGAGACCCTGCCCTCTATTCCCTGTAGAAAAGCAGGGCTCTTGAAACCCAGTTCTCTGTTATCTTTTTCCTGTTTTATTGGAGATAATTCTAAAGGTTTCTGACCCTCACAGTTCTTGGGGTAGAGGTCTTTCATCCTCCCACTGCCATGTGGTGGGAGGGGGACCAAGGAGATGTATTAATTGTTGGCATTCATTTCTTCCCCGTTGGGGGGGGGGAAATAAGAGGGAAACTGCTTTTTTAAAAAACTTGATTAGGGGATAATGCTACTGTAACTTTACTTCCTCCTTGCTAATGAGTTCAGTAGGGCTTCAGGTAAAGCAGTTAAGGTTAAGGTAAAGGGACCCCTGACCATTAGGTCCAGTTGCGGACGACTCTGGGGTTGCGGCACTCATCTCGCTTTATTGGCCGAGGTGTACAGCTTCCGGGTCATGTGACCAGCATGACTAAGCCGCTTCTGGCAAACCAGAGCAGCACACGGAGCCGTTTACCTTCCCACCAGAGCTTCAGTTCCCCACCCCTTGCAGATGGTTTGCAACATGAATGCAGTTCTCTATTATAAAGCAACATAATGGCTTTCACATCAGTAGCAGGCACATGTCCTGTAGCCAGAGAGTTTGATGGCCCAGATCCTAATGGTGTGGGTGCTGCCAGTCAGGAAAAATCACCAACAGTGAGGGTTTGTAATATTCACGAAGGCACACAGGTTTTGAGTCAGTGCCCTATAGGGAAGAAGGGAACTGTCACCTGAAGAAAAGAATAGGACTATATTTGCTCGCAAGGCCAGTTTTCTTATCCCATCCTGAGCCATTTATCTAATGGTAAAGACTACATTCAGATGTTGCCACAGCTGTCATAGGATTTCCAACAGATCTACTGTATATTCTGGTGTATAAGACTACTTTTTAATCCAGGAAAATCTTCTCAAAAGCTGGGGGTCGTCATACGCCGGGTGGAGAATCTGCGGTCGAGTATATCTCAAACTCTATATTTTAACTGGGAAAGTTGGGGGTCGTCTTACACGCCCAGTCGTCTTATACGCCGGAAAAGACAGTAGATTATTACTATATTATTATATTACTAGATAGGGTAGGAAAATGATGAGCTTTCCTACTCATCTCCCCCTGCCACTTTCATCACTAGAATAGAAAAGAAATTCCCATTTTTCATGTAGCCTACTTTTTTTTTTTACAGATAGATATAAGCTCCCTAAGATATAAGTAGAGTTTTTGTTGTTGTTAGGCTGCAGGTTTGGGACGAATGAAACCAAACACGCTTGTTCTTGGGTTTAAGAAAGATTGGCAATCAGCTGACATGAACGATGTTGAAACCTACATCAACTTATTACAGTGAGTAGAAGGTTAACCATATACCCGACTGTGAAGACGCAGCTCTCGTAGTGCATATACCAGTTGTCCTGATTCATGTATCATCAACCTTTTCAGACCCAGAACCCACTTTTAACCCAAACATGCATTTGGGGACTCATTTCTTTAATCTTTTAATATATATTTGCCTGGTAGTACTCTTGTTGCGACCCAGCTTGGGTCAGGCCACGACTCACTAGTGAGTCCTTGACCCACCACTTGATAGTGCCTAGTTTAGCACTATTTTCTGGAAGTTAAGCAGTTATTCCATTTCAACAAGGACAGAAGCGTCCACCCATTTTCATGAGCACCTTTTACAGCCCAAATCTGGATATGTTACAATACCGTAACATTCTTATTCCAGCTAGGATCACATTGCCATCAAAGCAAAATGGTGCCAAAAGAGATGTTGATTTTGGCAATGGGCAGCCCATGAACAAATGAAGATACGGAAGTTGGGGGGGTTACTCTAAAAGGGCTACATGCCTGCCAGAATTATTCACATGCAGGCATCCACTGCCATCTTAGCTTAAATTGGTTCATTAATAACTTTGTAGGAACAGCGTGGTCATTTTGGGAGCATTTTGAGACTCTTTCTGCCTGATTTTGCTGACCAGAGTACTTGTCCTTACAGCTGAAATTAATCACTTGATATTTGGAAGTTTATATATTTACCCAAAATGTGTTTATTCTATTACAGCGATGCCTTTGACATTCAGTATGGAGTAGTAGTTATCCGTCTGAGGGAAGGTCTGGATATTTCTCACCTTCAGGGGCAAGGTAACCCTTACTTAACGCTGTCCAACATGAATTAATCTCTGGTCTTCGGGGGAAATTAGCAAATTATGCCTGGGACAAAAGTATATTGAGTGTCCCATTCCTTTTGATTTTAGCCTCACTTTGTGTTAAGTGCCTGATGAAGTAACAACTGATTACTTCAGTAAGTGCTCCTTTAAAGTGTCCTGTGGGGGGCGGGGGAGTGTTATCAAATAATTTCTAGTTGCCATGTGAACATCATTCTTTTTCTTATTTACATGCAAAAACAAAATACACTTAAATCCAGTTAAATGAACTTGCCTGAGCCAAAGCACAGCTTTAGGTTTGTCAACATCGTGGTGGTGGTCTTGTGATGCATGGTGTTTAAAGTTTTGCAAAACTATAGTATATTTTCCCTTGTCATTGCTTGGACTTTTCCCCAACCATTTCTCCTTATGAGTTGTCTCCCAGCTTGTAAACTAATTTGCAAAAATACTGAATAGTATATTTTTCATATTCACAGAAGACTTATTGTCGTCCCAAGAGAAATCACCAGTAACCAAAGACATTATAGTAAATGTGGACTATAGCAAGAAGACTGAGACAGTAACGTCCAAGCCTGTGAGTGAAAAAGCTCCTATTCATAAAGGTAACATTTTACTTAATGAACTTTTGTTGACAGCAATGCAAAAATCATAATTGTCCTCCTTTATAAACTTCAAAGTCAGATTTGCAATCCAGAGTCTTGCATGGGTAGTTCATCATGTGTCACCGCAATATATTTTAAACTTGTGGGAGCCTCACTTTAGGGGTCCAACTTTTTTTGGTGTTTCGGTCACTAGCAAGAATATTGCCACACAACAAGGCTGGCCCATTGAAAGACATCTTACTACATCATCTCTTTGGCAAGCCATTTTTTTGAACCCAAATATGTTTGTAAGAAGTGTGCAAGACAGCATCTTGGAGCATTGAGGCACAACAGCATACATGTCTTTACTAAGCTGATAGCCAATTTGTTGTTCTAGGGGATCAAAGATTAGCAGTTTAGTAGTAAACATGTGTACAGAATTTTTGGTCATGGTATTTGAACAATGTTATGTGTTTGACTTTTATCTTTCTAAACTTCTTAGAGCTTCTATTTACCAGCAGGTGTTGCAAAGATTTTGTTAAATAATTGCTCTTATAGATGCTTTAGGCACTTAACAAGTGGTGCATCTTGTCTTGAGGAGAAGCTATGGGACTAACTATTGATAACATTCCCATCTCTCCCCCACCCCAAATATCTATTGGGGAAATAATGTTTAAATTGCAGAAAACATCTCTATTTTCTAACCCAAACCCCTTTGAAAGTGAAAAGGGATCTTAAATGGAAAAAAATGCTAATAGTGTAGCTACTTTTAATATATGGTAGAACTTTGTGTTTGTCTTAAATAAAGTGGTATGTTAACATGCTAATCACTTACATTCATGAACACAATTGCTTTGAATTCATTCATTGTTTGGCTTTTCACGCTGCATCCTAAAAAGAATTAAGAGTCCACATTTTTATTAATACTGCAAAATAACCTTTTAATCCCCCCCCTTTAAACCTTATCCAGAAGACGACGACGATGGCAAGACTCCAACGCAGCCACTTTTGAAAAAAGGCAGGCCATTTTCCCATATTTTGTTTTCAATTTTTTTTCATGCTATAAACATCAGTTTATAATTTCTCATGCTTTGTTTCATGTATCATAACATTTTACATGTCTTCGGTAGAAGATAATAGTTTGTACTTGCTGGGCTCATGGGAACCTTGGTGGTTGGGTGGGTTTCTTGGACAAGATAAGTTTGTGGTATGGGGAAAGAATTAGAACGTAATGCTGTCTTAAATATTAGAGTTGACTTCAGCTACAGCCAGGTAAGAGAGTGCCCAGAGATGACTTCTGGTGCATATATAAAATGTGATATCTTCAGTTAAATATTGCAAGATATCCTCACTCTCTTAATGGAGAGCTCCTGTTCAGGGTTCCTGCCAGACAATAGTGTCTTCCTCCTGGGATACCAATAGTTGGGAGGGGCTGAAAAAGGCCAAATTGCTCTCCAAGACCACCTTAATCTTCCTTCCCTATTTTTCCAACCAACGCATAATATCGTGTGATTCTTGGAGGCCACTGAGCACGTTCATTGGGCTATTTTAATTTTCAGTAGGGAGGTACCTCTTAATTTTTTTAAAAAAAAATGGTTTGTACTTCTTTTATATGTCAGGCATAAAGAGCATGGTGACACCTCCCTCTTGTTTTTCAGTGGCTCCATTTTGGCTCCAGACCTCTTGGCACTGAACCACTATTAAGAGAAATGATTATATTCACGGCTGAACTTCAGAGTGGTTTGGGAGCTAAGCTGGTACAAATGGAAAATCTGTCACTCTAAACTTCTTCTAAAAAGAGAAAAATCAATGTACAGGAGCAAAAGCTGTGATAACTTTTATTTGGGTGTTTAGACAGGGATGCCATGTGGTTTCTGCCCTTCCTAGGAGAGCAAATGCTCCTGTGTCAGGTTTCATGAGGTTTGATTTAAGGCAGGCGTGGCTAACCTGTGGCCTTCCAGGTGTTGCTGGACTTTTCTAATCTTCCCTGCCTGTTGGCCATGCTGGCTGGGACTGATAGGAGTTGACGTACTAACATCTGAAAGGCCCCAGCTTAGCCACCCCTGGTTAAAGGTAGGGAGTGTCCTATCCCATCTCCAATTATATTACTTGATGGTTCTACAAATTCATAGTTGTTTTCTTGTACGCTAGCATTGCTTGCATAGCAGATCTTCCCATCCTCTCTTCTCCTTTGCAGCCTCACGGGCATCTTCAAAACCTCGCAAAAGGGTTGTGAGGGCCGGAGGGGAGAAGAAAGGGATGTCCTGTTGCACAAGCAGAATGCCGTTCCCACAAGGAATAAAGTTTTGCCCTTCTTGCTTTCTTTTAAATGCCACTTCTCTGTTCTACAGATCCTAAAGGTCCGGCCTTGAACTTGGCTGATCAAAAATTGCTTGATGCAAGTTCTCAGTTTCAGAAGAAACAAGGGAAAAATAATATTGACGTATGGTGGCTTTTTGATGATGGGGGTAAGATGGAAGTTCTTTTAAAAAATAATAATAATACTGCAACTAAGTAGTGTATAATTTCTGATACCGCCAAATCTTGAACACAGTACCAAAAGTGAGAATTATTTATTCATGTAGGCTTGACGCTGTTGATTCCGTATCTTCTGACAACCAAAAAAAAGTGGAAAGACTGCAGGATCAGAGTGTTCATTGGTGGAAAAATAAACAGAATAGACCACGACAGAAGAGCGTAAGTTTCATAAAGTACAATTATTTTATCATTTGGCAAGTGTGGATTTGTTGATTGTTAGTTAGGAGAAATCAGTACTCTTACTTACAAGACCTAATAATTAGCAATGATTTAAAAACTCAGTCTTATATTTAGCTATATAGCTTATTTTGTTATTCCACTTTTAAAATACTAGTTTTTTTTCCCTCCTGTGTTTCTGTTGTGAAACTTATTAAATACTGAAGGTTCTTGAGGCAAATATTTTCTACTTGTTTATAAAAGTTTACAGTGCAGTCACATGCCTCTCTACTTAGAGAGGCATTAACTCCCAAGCATAGGATTGCATCCAAACTTTTTAAATAATCTGGTGATCAGAATTTAGAACCAGCTGATAACCTTTGTAAGCATGCGCATGCAAACCATTTTAGCTATCCTGACTGTACAGTTTAATTTATACATTTAACTATGTTTTTAAAATTGCTTTTAGAATGGCTACACTGCTCAGCAAATTTCGGATAGATTTCTCAGATATCATGGTTCTTGGTGATATCAATACAAAGCCAAAGAAAGAAAAGTAAGTTTTTCTCTCTCTCTCTCTCTCTCTGTGTGTGAAAGAGAGGGGGGGAGAACATTCAGTTCCTATATTTGTTTTCACAAAATATTTTTGACAATTTACGTTAGCATTTAGCTGCCACTAGCGGCTAGTGTGAGAAACATAATTAAGTTTATAAAAGTAAAAGCCACAACACTTTGTCCACTCATTTATTGTAAAGAACAGCAAAAAAGGGATGCCAACCTTGGAGCTGACATAATGATATTCCTACCTTCTTTGTAAGAGTTGATAAAGCAGCCTTTCAACACTCCCTAATTCAGCATCCATTCTCTGCAGTTTTATTATCAGTGTTCCACAACTGTAATCTGATAGTTGGTAGAGCATGAGACTCTTAATCTTTGGGTCATGGGTTCAAGTCCCAGGTTGGGCAAAAGATTCCCGCATGGCATTGGAAAGGGTCCCTTCCAATTCTACAATTTTATGACTATATGAAAGCCCCAATAAAGTACCCATTTTATAAATCTGAAGAAAATTTTCCTATTCCTCTTTTCAAATAGCACCTCACCACACGGCAACTCAGACTGCTTTTATTCAGCTAGAAACTTGAGAATTTAAAAAGCAGCTTTCATTTACGATGGAGTGCTGGTCTGACTTTCCTACTTATATGAATTGAGTTGTGGTGTTAAAATTCAGCTTTGTAGGAACTCATTGTATTGGCTTTTTAAAAATTCACATAGGAATCTTTCACTACCTAGGAGATTGTTTTGCTAACATAAAAACATAATATGGCTATTGCATAAGTGAGATGGCTTTGGATTCAGTGGCAGCACCTAGTAATGGAAGAGGGGGGATTCAGTTTTTGCTCGTTGTTTTGTCCTCCTTCCCAAATAACCTGAGGATTTTGGCTGCTTTCTCATTAAAAGCAAAAAAGCTACTATCTTTTGGCTGGGAAGGGCGGGGTATAAATAAAAATTTTATTTATTTATTTATTTATCCCTGTTAGTTGTGTGTATAGCAATTTTGTTGTCTTACACAGGCTCTAGGTTTTTGTTTTTTAAACAGTAGTCCCCCTGTTCTGCATGGGAAAATTCAGTCTCTTGAAACTGAGTGGAGTTGTCACAGCATTTTATGATATTGGAGGGAGACCTGCTGTCCAAAGGTGGGGAAAGTTTATCACAAATTTAAAATCCAGTAGGAATGCCCAAGCAGCCTTGGTGTTTGCATAAAGTAAACATGGATCCCAGCCAGTGGTTCTGTTGTGCAGCCTTTTAAGTCTTTATTGTGCAGTCTAGCCTGGAATAGAGAAGTCACATTTATCTTGTTAAATTAATGTAGCATCTTAGTTGCAGGTCTCATTGTACAAATATTTCAGTTAGGAGTCTGAGGACTGATTAACTCCAGCTGTATGATAAAATAATCTTTAGCATTGCAGCTTTTGAAGAAATGATCGAGCCATTCCGACTTCATGAAGATGATAAAGAGCAAGATGTTGCAGATAAAATGAAAGAAGATGAACCTTGGAGAATCACAGATAATGAAATTGAGCTATACAAAACAAAGGTATTTTTTTGTAATTCTCTTTCCACATGGGAATATTTCAACTTCCTATAGTATTCAGCTGATTTTGAGTTGCTACATTGGTATATCTACTACTTGCTGATCTTTAAAAATTGCTGTTTGGGCTGTTTAAAATGTTCTCATTTTAATTGCAGAGCCAACGCCAGATTAGGTTAAATGAATTACTGAAAGAACATTCAAGCACAGCTAATCTAATTGTTATGTAAGTACTGCTTTCTGTGGTTCTTGGCATCAACACCACTGTTTGGGAAAGGTTGTTAATAATTTTGGTGGCTATGAAAAGATAATTGGGTTGGCTTGAGGATTGCGCAGAATGGAATTTCACAAACGGGACACTTCCCTAAGTTATGATGCAGTGGTTGAGCTGCCTGGTTAGAACATAGCAACAGACTTTCTGTGAGGCAAATACCTCGCTAGGTTTTCACAAAAATGTCCTGTGACAATAATTCTGCTGTAATCATTACAAGTTAGACACCCCAAAGTTCTCTTAATAAATGTACATATGAAGACTCTGAATTTCTAGGTATCCCCCTAAAAAGTAGTTACATGGTAGATAAACAAGAGATGTTTGAAAACATTTATGAATGCCTCTGACTTTGAAGAAGAAGAAGAGTTTGGATTTTATATCCTGCTTTTCACTACCTGAAGGAGTCTCAAAGCGGGAGTTAAAGGGTCATTGATTCAGCAGAAATAAGTGGCAGCCATGCTGATGGATAGCCAGAGATATCCACTGTTAACCTTAGAGCAGACCCATTGAAACCCATCAGTAGTGGATTGAGTATGACTTAGTTGGATGTCACCCCTTGTGTATGAGAGCATAATTTTGGATCGAGCAGAAACTCCTGTTCTGCAAACCTAGATGTTTTTATTTCCTTTCCCCCTGCAGTATACAGGGTCACCATCTACACCAGGCATGGCCAAACCTGGCCCTCAAGATGTTTTGGGACTACAACTCCTATCATCCCTAGCTAACAGGACCAGTGGTCAGGGATGATGGGAATTGTAGTCCCAAAACATCTGGAGGGCCAGGTTTGGCCATGCCTGATCTACACTGTTCCAGAAGGTGCCCCAAACCTCTGGAATACATTTTTAGAGGCATAGTAGGCTGGAAAGAGGGAGAGGGAAACAAGCATTGGAATGAGATAGCATATTGCTTCAGCTACAGTGGCAGATAATAGAATAGTGGGGGTTTTTTAGGGTTATGGTATTTAGGATTTTGACATGCTTGTAACCTACCTTGGGGTTAGTAACACTGAATGGTGGGATAGAATTCTTAAAATAATAATGAAACTATCTAATTCTGTGCATGTTTGTCTATACATGTGTGGCTTACTCTCAGATAACTCCATGCAGGATTACAGCCTTGCCTTCAGTGGTAGCAAAGTAGCATATCTGACAAATTTGGAAGACAGTTCTCCAAACAACGAGTATTGTGTGTTAATGCTGCTACTGCTTCTAATAAGCATTATTTAGCAGCAAAAATATTTTGGGTAACAGATCATTTTGAAATTATCTTCTGTAATAAAATACAAACGCTGGCTGTCAATCTCAGTAATTTTGAGACATTTTGCATTAACTGATCTGGTTGTGCTGTTATATTAACCTGACAAAATGCCCAGTTTATTCCTCTTTTGGTTGTAGGAGTTTGCCAGTAGCACGAAAAAGTGCGGTATCAAGTGCACTATACATGGCGTGGATCGAAGCGCTTTCAAAGGACCTGCCACCAATTCTCCTTGTCCGTGGGAACCATCAGAGTGTTCTTACCTTCTATTCCTAAGCACTACTGCGCAGCATGTAGCTGTGAAGAAATGGTACTTCAGTGCCTAAAGTGGGAGAGACTGAGATGTTTGATTAAAATATTAACATCACACACAGGCAAAAAGTGACTACTCTTTTTCACTGTTCCACTGACTTGAAAGCACACAAGGAAAGTCACTATACTCCTAAAGTTGTGAAAGCTTCAGTTTTCTTCTAATTCTTCTGTAATTTAATCTTGCTTAATGGGGGAAGATTTCTTGCTGGACTGAAGAATGAATAAACAGGTTTTTCTTTGCTACTTGAGCGGCAGCAATAAAAGTGTTTATTTTTGATCAGTGAAAGGATTATAGATTTATAAACGCCTTTTAGCCTTGAGGTGCCTTCTGAAGTTAACCAAATTTCATCCATATACTCTATTTTGTAAATTTATAAAGAATGTCAGTCTGCCATTGGCTAAAACTTTAGATCAAACTTCTTTTAGTTTAGACTTCCATTTTAATAAAAATGCTGCGTTCTGGTCTTCCATAAAGGTATTAGTTTTATTGTTGTATGTTTCCTGTTGTTTGGAATGGTGTGTGTTTTGTTTTTAAAGATCTCTGTTGGATCTAAGACAAAGCTAAAAAGTGGAGCAAGTTGGCTGTAATTAAAAAAAAAAACACCAAATTTGTTACGTTGATATCTAGGACTTTGTACTTTTCCATTTGTACCACTGAATAAAGCTAAAGTGTATTGACAGAGGGTCCTCTTTAGATTTCATCAGATATATATATTTCCTATTGGGCTACTTTGGCTGAAGGTTAGTGGACCAGTCTTCACTCTGTAGCTCTACTGTGAAGCTGCAGTTATGTTACATGATGATGTAAATGTCAGGCGCGTTTATGATATGCCATCTAACAGGATACTTCAATCTTTCAAGGACCATCTAAATAAAGTTAACAGTTTGTTCACCTGCTTAAATGGACCACATTTTATTAGAGGTGTCCCAAAGGCAATTTATTCAGTTGTCAGAATCTATGTTTAGTCTTGTTAAATACTCAGGTTTGATCCTCTTGACCTTATGTTTTAATTTGTATGTGATGACCTTGTGTATTCAAGAACTGCCAATTTGTGTGCCCTCAATTTGTGTGTGTGTGTGTGTGTGGTTTGACTGCTTTATATTTTTTTACTCGATGACTTGCTTACTGAAGAATCACTTGAGGTTTTATTCACTAGTTTGTAATAGTGCTTATGCCTATTATCTGTAAGAGTTGCCTCAAACCCTTTCCCAGTCTCTTGGCATTAATACGGGGTAATATGGGCTAGATTGAAAACCTGTAATTTGGATATTGAAGATAGAGAATATGAATACACAATATTTTTACTGTGCAAGATCAGAATAAACGAACAAATTTATTTTGGTAGTCCCAGTTACTGAGACAAGGTGATTCTTGCAGATGGTGATTAGCATTCTAGTAAGTTACGACTCTCATTGTCTTACCAGTGCTGTTTGTGTTCTCCCCTTTTCAGAAGTGCAATACAAGTTGGCTGCCAGGTAGAGTAAATCAATGCCAGTACCTAGTTTTCAAAGAAAATTTAAAGTCTTATAATAAGAACAGGATTTTTTTTTCCTAAAAAGCATTCCCAATGTGTAATAGCATTGATAATTACAAGTTTGCAGTGCTTATTGGTGTGATGAGGGCATAAAATTATTCAATTAATCTGAACTTCTGTTTCCATTGTTTATGTACAGACAGTAGGGCATGAACCTAGTGCTGCTATCGTGAAAAAGTGCACTGGTACACTTATTCAAAATTTTGCTATTCAGGAAAAACATTGCTTGTTATCTGTAAAAGGAACCAAATGAAAAGTGTCTCTGTGTGCTGTGTAAAAAAAAATCAAATTTATCTAAATATGCATATATGGATGGGAGCAAAATGTAGTCTGTAAATTAATAAAGGTTACTTCATACATGAGAATTCTCAGTACTTCACACACACACACCACACTAGACACCAAGACAACAATTGTACAATTTATTCTAACACTCCAATAAACTTAATTGCACCTTGTTAGCAAGAGGCAATTTTATGACACATAGCCATTCCAATTTTCAGTTATTATGAATTGATCTTTTCTTTTTGGCGCCATGTTTTCTTAAGTTCCAATCAGTAATGACTTGAAATAATTGTTTTCCATTGACACTCAGCAATACCATTTCTGTAGCAGAAACTTCATTTTATGAAATTAGGAAGTGTTTAGAAAGTAGCTGAAAAAAAATCAATTATTTATTTGTTACGTTTGTATTAGGCTTTCCTTTTTACATAATTTGTTTTATATGCTTTTCTGTTTATTTAAAAATGAACTATGGTCTTAATTTAAGGATTGAGCTTGGTTGGTACTATTCCTCAGTTTGAAAATGTCATGTCATATTTTGATAATATTGTACTGTAACTGTCACACACAATGGGTTTTCTAATGTTTTAACAACTTGAGTATTGCAGTTACTACTCTGTATTGGGGAGGGATCACTGCAATAAATGGGAGTGAATTAACTGTGGTTGCCTAAATCAGCCTATTTTTATTAATAAATTCCTTTCCTCTGGTTTTCAATACTCTTTATTTGAGCCCCACCTAACATGTAACATAATATGCCAGGAAGACCTAAACACTGCAAGTTTTTGATATTTCATGCACTGTAACCTGTTGATGAAACAAAAGTTTAAGTAGCATGGCAAAAACCACTATTAAAATGAATGTCCAGTTGTTGCATTCGACTGTCCAATAACAGGATGGGGTGGAGCTATAGAAATAATCTCATCTTGCACGTTTAGAAATATTAAGAATTTAAAAAATACACTGTCTTCATCCAGAGTTTCAAGGTCAATATAGCTCCAGAGCTTAGGGCAAGGAAACATGTTGAGAGACAGCTCAAATATACGAGTGGAGAAGAACTCCAGCTGCATACAATCGGACACCGTTGAGGGCTCATCATTGAGCTTATTTAGTGGCAATGAAGGCAGCAATGAAAGCATACTTTGCTGCCTCCATTGCATCCTCATTGTGCCATCCAACAGAGCTTTTCCAGGTAGCATGGGGCTTCTTACAGTCTGGACCATTGGGATGCAGGTAGCACTGTGGTCTGAACAACTGAGCCTCGGGCTTGCCGATCAGAAGATCGGCAGTTTGAATTCCCACAACGGGGTGAGCTCCCATTGCTCTGTCCCAGCTCCTGCCAGCCTAGCAGTTTGAAAGCACGCCAGCGCAAGTAAATAAACAGGTACCACTGCGGAGGGAAGGTAAACGGCGTTTCCATGCACTCTGGTTATGTCAGTGTCCTGTTGCACCAGAAGCAGTTTAGTCATGCTGGCCACATGACCCAGAAAGCTGCCTGTGCACTTTATATTTGTGTGTGTATAAAGTTGGGATGTCCAGTGTGCACTTCTTAATACTTGCACTGGACCTCTTTCCTTTAGATAACAGTATCGAATCTCTCCTGTCTGCTATTTATTTGCTTCTAGAAACACCAATCCAAATACATATCATGGGTAAGCCCAGTATTGTTCTCCAAACAATTTCCCGACCCTGTTCCCCCATCCCCTTCTAACTATTTACCAGTACATGAGAGGACCTGCCCTTTTAACTGCATGACAACTAAGGCTTGATGGGAATCTTTGCTGAGGGAGTCAAATAACATTTTTAAGCCTCTCCACAGTTTGTTTACAACCAAAGACCACAAAACAAAGCCCCATTTAGAACTCAATAATGGAGCATGCATTAAAATGCAAGCCAAATGAATATAGCCATTCATTTTGTGGCAGTGGCTCAAAGGGCCATAATAAATGTGATAATGTGAACCCCTATCAATCTTTGAATATGCCTCTAATAGAAGATGGTAACCTGCTGCTTTAAGAAACATGATTTGGCAAAAGAGGCCTTCCCCACAGGGAAAGAACAGCTAATACATCAATCGCAGAGAGGCAGCTCATAAGCTAGAACATAAGTTGATACACGGAACAAAAGCCTAACGCAGGTTCCCATGCATTGTATACTAACAAAATGTAACATTATTAGGATCAAGGTTTATTTAGCAATGCTTGTCACACATGCGTGTTAAATTAGGTAACTACAGTTAGCGAAAAGCGCAATATTTCAGATGAAACGGGAAGTTTGTTGAACATCTATAAAATGGCCTCCACACCAGTTAATAAGTAGATATGTTGTAATGGCTGACAGATCTATCTGGCTTGTCAGTAGCTGCAATAAAGAAAGCTGCTTTTAAAGATGACGCCACTCGTAAGCCATGCCAGCTTAGCAAAAAAAGCCACAAGATGCTATTTGCTCTAGTTTACCTTTTTTCCCTTTGGAGGCAGAGCAGCTGCATGGGAGAAAGATGGCTGGTCTCTTCCTCTTAGGAAATGACCTAATAGCAATTCTGAGGCCCAGTAGGTTTGGTAAAGAAAGTGCAAATGGTTCTCTTGGCAAGTTGAAGGTTGATATTTGGTGGTGGGAACCTCTGGCACCTAGTGCAGTGTGAAAAGAAAGCAGCTGTTTGAAATAATTGGCTTTATTCCTAAGAAGCTGATGTCTGTCAGGTGGTTAAAGAACACAGCTGAAACTGGACTGCAGTATTGGATGGAGAAGAGAGAAGGGCAGCTGTGGCTCCCTTTTCCACAGAAAAAGCAATTTCCTCTTCCCCTCAAAGTGTGCCATTTGAATGGCACAGAATGGCTGTACTTAGGCTGTTCTTTCCCAGAGAAAAACAAAATGGAAGAGAAAGGCAGTTCTGTGTCTCTCCTGAGCAAGCAACTCTCCCTGCTTATGAAGTGCAGGATAGGAGAGATAAATGGCTGCCCTGAGGCTGTTGTTGTTTTTTCTCAGGTAAAAGCAAAATGGAAGAGAGATGTGCCAGTGTTTTTCTTCTCGACCAGTTATGAGAGGAGCAGGATCGGAGTGCAGCAAGGACCGGATGGCATCCCTGAGGCCTGGTCTTGAGGTAGGAACAAAATGGAGAGGGGTGGCAACTTCCAGGTTCCCTCGCCTCTTAAAGCGGCTGCCTCCCTCTCTCAAAATAAAAAGTGGCGCTGTTAACTCTCTGTTTGACAATGGGATAAGGAAAGAAAAGGGCATTCATTTGGAAAGCAGCCATCTTTTGTGGCAGTTAGCTTGCTTTCTATAGCTACAGCTTGTACGCACGTTTGTTTGTTTTTTTGCAGCCGGAACTCTCCGGAACTCAGTTCCTGTACCACAATGGTGGCCACCGTTGCCCTTCTAAGAGAACAAGGGAAGCAGGCGTTCATAGTGAAGTGTTGAATTTCTGGCAAGTTTCCTAAAAGATAGGTTTAAAAAATCTCCACTTTTTGAGATTTTTGCAATCTCAACAATTTTGCCAGAAGAAGCTCAGTTGTCTCAGAATTTGAAATGTGGCATAACCCTAACCCTAACCCTATACTTTCCAAAATAACAGGAAAGGCACAAGGCTGGTGATAATTTTTTTCCTCTTAGCCTCTGCCTTCCTGCTTACGTAGTTCTCCCTGTACCCACCATTATGAATGGCATGGGTGCAAAGAAATTGTATCGCCAGTACACTGTCCTCAGCGTTAGAAAATAGAACCAGAGAGGGAAAGTAGTATGGAGGCCGGAGTTGGACAGAATAGCAATGAAACTTTCTTAATTTGCAGGTCATTGAGTGCCATCTTGTGGCCAGATAGAATATTCTAGAAGGGAAAGGCTATTAAAGAAATCTACTTGGGGAGGGCAAACATAAAATTATTTTTTTTGGGGGGGGGACTTGGTGCTCCTATTTGCTTTGCTGGGACTCTGAAGGGGGCAGAGGTGGGGTGCGGGGTCATGAACTCTTATTTGGAGGGGGTAGGCACTGAGAAAGGGAGGCACTGCAAACTCCAAAGGCCCGGTGTCTGTTCAGAAGCCCCCCCTTTCCTGTCTCCTCCTCATTTCACCCCCTGCTTCCCCATGCAAAACTCAAAATAACTGGGAAGAGCTTGAAAGGTACTGTGTTATTGCTATGTATGCAACTCACCATCCCCGAAAAATATCCTAACCTCTCTCTCCCCCGCCCCCCAAAGGATGATCAAGTCACAACTCTTCATAGCCCCTGTTAAGTGTTTCTCTTGAAGTTGTGTCGACTGTGCTTTGCAAGATGGAAGCAGCAAGAGAATTGAAAGCAGTTTTGCTGGCCACGTTTTTTTTTTGGGGGGGGGTAGAGTTGACACACAAACACAGTGTGGCTTGTTTATTTACTTTTTAAAAACTACTCTGGACATTTTGAAACAAAACGGACATATCTGTTTGCTAGAAGCAACGGTGCTGTGAGTTTGCTTAAATTGACTGCCAAGGAAATAATCCAATAATATATTACTGTATTGGCTCTCTTCATATTAATTTGTTTAGTAGCTGTTATACCTCCCAACAACCTCGTGAATAAATGTAGGTATCAGGGATATAAAAAATATTAGTTTCATTTGTTTCAGTTTCCTGGCTTTTTTCAGTTAGTTGAAAGTGAATGTGATAAACAGTTACCTGTATATTTCTTTCAGTGTTTTCTTAAAATAAGTTTTCTTAAGACGCTGGAAGAAAGATACAGGCAACTGTTTATCACATAGGATAAAACTTACGAAAACCCAATAACTGAGATATATTCTTCTATCTCTTCGATAACAATAGAGGATAAAGGAAAACAAAGCAGGGCAGTATTCCTTTGATCAGTATGGAAAGAGGAAGTAAGAACTGAAAAGAACGTTTTTCCTTCCCCAGAAGTGTTCTAAGCCAGTGTCCTTCCTGTCACTAATCAAGATAGGAAGAGAGAAGAGCTCAAAGCCCATTATTTGTACATCAAAATTACTAATACTATATAATTCCACATTGGGGGTTTTCCTCATTAGTGGGTGGGATGTGTTCCGGATTATTATTGTCTGTTCCCAGGTTGAATGGTGTCTTACTGAAAGGCGAATGGAGTGGCTGTGGCACATTCCTCAAGGTTAGCGGTGTCTGTCCATGAAGACAATTGAATTAGCATGCCTTGTGTCTGCGTTGAAGTGAACAAACATTTAAATTGTGAAACTTAGATACACACAAATGTCTTCAAGTGCAACTACTACTACTACTACTACTACTACTACTACTTATTATTATTATTATTATTATTATTATTATTATTATTATTATTATTTATTGTTCATACCCTGCGCCTCTGGCTGGGTTTCCCCAGCCACTCTGGGCAGCTCCCAACAGAATATTAAAAACACCAAACATTAAAAACTTCCCTAAACAGGGCTGCCTTCAGATGTCTTCTAAAAGTCAGATAGTTGTTTATTTCCTTGACATCTGGTTGGAGGGCGTTCCACAGGGCTGGCACCACCACCGAGAAGGCCCTCTGCCTGGTTCCCTGCAACCTAACTTCTTGCAGTGAGGGGACCACCAGAAGGCCCTCGGAGCTGGACCTCAGTGTCCGGGGTGAACGATGGGCGTGGAGACGCTCCTTCAGGTATACTGGGCCGAGGCAGTTTAGGGCTTTAAAGGTCAGCACCAACACTTTGATTTGTGCTCGGAAACGTACTGGGAGCAATTGTAGGTCTTTCAAGACTGATGGTATAAAACTGTATTGGCATTATGAGTGATGTATCTGGGACAAAGAGATTTGCCCATTTTGTCCAAATTTTAGAAGTTGTGTAAGTAAATGGGTTTTTGAATCTCTGTAGGAAAATTAAGTTTATCTTTCATAAGAATATTGTCTATTTCCACATTCTCCAGCTTATTCCATTGGATTCTCTCATTACCAGACATTAGGTCTATCATATTGCTTAGTTGACACGCATTATAACAGCTGTTTAAATTTGGAAGTCCCCATCCTCCAACAGTTGGAGATTTTTTAACAGCAGAGATTTTTTAAATGTGTGTTCTATCTGATTGAAATACGAATGTATTTTTGCTTGCCAGTTGGACATGTGGGCTGCTGGGATCCACACTGGTAGGGTTTGGAATAAAAATAATAACTTTGGAACAATATCATTTTGGTTGTGGCTAGTCGGTCCATAATAGAAAGTTTCATTTTTCTCCAGCGCCGCATATTTTTGTTTATTGTTTTCCATACTTTGCCATAACAAAGAGACTGCTCAGAGATAGTTTCCATATTCTATGACAGGTCAAGGTTTTTTTTATTATTACTTCTAGACTGAGCCCTAGTTAAGTCATAAAGGAGATGGCAGAATAAGGAAGGAGAACTTGCTTCAAACATGAAAGGGGTATTTATTTTACCAACTGTTTTGTGACAATTCCAAGGGATTAGCTGTTTTCATTTGTCTTTTAAGATGCAACAATACTCTACTGTTTTTTTGTGTGAAGATTTATTGGATAAGTGGAATTTTTGTGTGGAAGGAAAACTGCTTTTCTGTTGTAACTTTTTTTGCAATGAAGGTGGAGTCAGTGCTTACAGAGGTGCTGGTGCATTAATCTGTTTGGGAGATATGCCCTCAATCTGTAAACCCTTCTGAATTCTCAGGGCCAAACTACACATTATGTTAGATAATCTGATGAGATGTGAGCTTGTTTTCAACAGCTGCAGTATGGCAGGCTCCAATCAGGACTGGGACTGCAGCACTGAGTAATGGTGGATTAAATCATCCCTCCCCCTCCACACTGGGGACCTAGTTAAAATTGTGCCTCTAAGCCAGGGGCCGGTCCACTGTCCCTCAGAGCTTGTGGGGGGCGGACTATATTTTTTTTTGGGGGGGGGAGAAATGAATGAATTCCTATGCACACTGGGAAGAATGGGGTGGGGTAAGGGCAGGTGAAATAAAATAAAATAGTGTGCATTAAAGCAGGGTGAGGAAGGCTCAACAGACAAGCTCACCCACCACCACACTGTTCATCCTCCCACCCGCCCCCAACACACACACGCCCACAATCACCCCACGGAGAAAAGGGCAGCAAGTTATATGCAGAGAACTACCAAGGTGAAGGAGGGATGGCAGCTTCAGAGAAGCAGCACTGGGGGGGGGGGAGCTGGAGGAAGAGGCGAGGGGGGCAAGTAGTCCTCCTTCCCACCCCACCCCCAGCCGCCTTCTCGGTTTGCCGCGTGCCTCATTTGCTGAAGGGCGGTGGCGCAAAACGGGCTTCCTCCCCGCCTTAAGAGGGCACTCTGCTTACCTTCCCAGGGGCTGCCTCCGCCGCCGCCACCACCGGTTTCTCATGAAGCAGGTAGGCAGAGCGAGCTCGTCTGCTCCGCTCTCTGGCCCACAGGAGCACCAGGGCAGAGATGGCGACAGAAGAGGCTAAGCGGCGGTGGCTCTGCCCATCAAACGCCGCTGAGGAAAACCAGGTGCAGCATTTGATTGGCAGAGCTGCCGCCACTCGGCCTCTTCCTCCCATCGCCATTGCCGGGGGTCTTGGCTTTGCGGTGGGTCCTTAAATGGCCAGGCGGGCCGCATCTCGGGTGGGCCTGATCCGGCCCAGGGACCATAGTTTGCCGACCCCTGCTCTAAGCTATTCAGCACAGGAGAGGTCTTGCTGAATCATTGACTGATAATGACTAGCAAAGGGCAGGAGAACTGGCTAAAACAGGGAATTAAACAAACAAAATGGGACTGTAGACAAGTGAGTTGTACTCAATAGTATTCTCATTTAATTTGATGGAACTTGGCTGATTGTATCCTTTAATTTCAGTGAGTGTACTCTATGGTGTCTAATTCATGGTAGGAAAAGAAGCCTAGGTAGGAATAGCTTTGTAAAAGAATAGAAGGATCTCTTTTCCTCTGGAAAGAGCAGAACTGATGAAAAGAAGAAATACATTGACTCAAATGTTCTCAAGCATAGCTTCCTGTCTTTTGTGGTCTGCCTCCTGCTGCCTTGTGGGCTTCCCAATGGTATTTGACTGATGAGAATAGGATGTTGGAATCAATGGGCCTGTGGTGTGATGCAGCAGCGGTATACAGATGTACAAGGGAGAACTGATTCTTCAAATGCAATATTCAAAACTATTGAACATCAGCTTTTTAAGGAACATAGCACCAGGGACATTTCCTGCACAGCCCCACTAAAGGTGAGAATTGCAGGGAGAGCAGCTGATTTTTTGAGTAGGTCAGAAATACTTTGGGTGATAAGGAAAGAGAACTGGGTACTTTCATTATTTCCCTTCAGTTAGTAGGCACTTTTCTCCAAATGCCTGGACAAAGCAAGACAGTTACCAGAAAATAGGTTTTATTGCAGGAAAGGTGGTGTTGTATTTAGTACAAAGGCTTACAAAACAATACCCCCTTTTCTCAAAACAAAATTGTAATTTACAATGTTTTCTTATTTCCATAAAGAAAATACAAAGTGAATGCAAACAGTGTGTGTAACGTGTTGCTAATCTTTGGTCAGCACAGGTAGATGTCTGGAAAAAACCCAGATTTGGCATGTGCTTTGGGTTGTTTCAGATGTGAGGTCCTTTTACATTGCATATTACAGGTACCAGCGCTGTCGTTTGTTAGCACCATGGTGACATACACTTATTAAAACATAATGGCACAACATTTTTAAAAATACTAAAAGTAAACTAAATGCCAACTTGTTGTACAAAAGTAATTCTTATAAAATAGGCTATGATAAAATGAGGCATATTGTGTATAACTACAGTATTAATGAAAATTCTTAATTGGTTTCAAATACTCATTTTTTCTTTCTTTTTCCTGTGCAGCATGAATAGTGTACACATATGGCAGCCCTGAAGCAGCTCAGTCATATTTATTTCAGCATTAATCCAAGCCAGCACCATACAGAATGAGGCATCAGGTGTTCCCTTCTAAGAATATAAGGTTTGTTTTCAGCTGCCTACAGTAATGCAAGTATGTAGAGCACCTTTAGTTTGTGGTGAATGAGGTGTTGTGTGACATTGAGGTTATCAGGAGAAAATACAGTACGGTTTGGCCTGCAATTGGTACCACAAGCAGTCCAGGTATTTTGCTACAGTGGTTGAGTGCCACCTTCCATTATTAGCAATTTCTGAAATGGAATCTAGTCCTCAGGGCAGTAACATAAGCATTAGTATTGAGGCTTACAGTTACTGAAATTCTGATCACAGTCACTGATGATAAGGCATGGCTTAAATACCCTACTTGGAGGGGGAAGGATGTTTTGGCCCTCCGGAAATGTAATACAGTGCTCATTCATCTTCATGATATTTTAAAGAACTGCCTTTATGCTTTGTGGGATGACTGGCACAATAGTGAAAGGACACTTTTTTTTGGGGGGGGGGAAATCTCTTGGTTTCTCTTTTTTTGAAAAGAACCTCTTACCTGTAATAGTTCAAATTCATAAAATCTTAAGGAAAAACAGGTGTGTTTTCCTTTTTTGTGTTAACATAGTTTGCTAAATTCTCCATATATTACTGCATTAAAAATAAATAAAATCTCTATTTTTTAATTTAGGAACTATAGCAAAATACCCAATGTGCTAGACTGCTAATAGGAAAAAAGTAGCTCACATTTTGTGCCATATGCTGACCTCTTGAGCACCAGTATACTTTAAACTGAGGTTATATGGAAGTTACAGTAACCATGATTGGCATTGTAGTCAAAAGCTTTGGCCACAGTAAAGTCAAAGGGCCATTCTGCAGTCTTGGACAGGATGGAAGGACTCAGAGGTTTCTGTCCTTGGTAGTTTTTGGTACTTTTGAAAAAGTAAGTCATTGTCGCTCCTTAAAGCTTTCAGAAAGTGAAGTATGTTCAGATGTGTAAGTGCATGAATGGAAGTGAATCATTCATGAAGTGGAGCTAAGGAGTGGAGGTTTTAGTAGAGTTCAATCCAGAGCCTCATTTTAAGAGCTTCTCCAAGCTCTCCTAGGAGGTAGTTGTCCTCATTGCTTTCTTCCAGTTTCTTTAGCTCATTCTTTTTGTAGAGAGGAACGCTAACAATTTCCAGTGCGTAAGTGCCGGTGATTGCCTTTTTCTTGGCAATCTGAAGATAACTCAGCCCGTCCTTCTGGTGTATCCGGAAGATGTTGTTATGATTACCAAAGGAAATGAGATAGCGGGTGTGGTTTGTCAGGGGCTGAATTGCAGGAATGAGATCTAGGATGTGTTCTTTTTTGCTTAGCCCAGACACATTGAATCTCATCTTCAACGGGTGGTCAATGTCCAAACTTTCCAAACTGATCTATAAACGAGAAGTGAAAATGAAAGTATAGGCAAACCCCATGATCCGTCTTACTTATACTGTTCTTACAGCTGTTAATTGGTTCATGTGGCCAAGTTTGCTGATCAGGGTTGTTAAAACGAGATTGCAGAGAGGCCCCACAGGACCTCTCCAAACTGAGTGAATGAACTGCATTTGCTATTTTGCTGCCCAATGGAAACAGAAAACTGATATTGTAATGCCATTACACAAATCTCTGCTGCATTTGGATTTCTGTGTACAGTTCTGGTTGCCATACCTCAAAAAAGGATGGTGTAGAATTGGAAAAGGTTCAGAACGGGGCAACCAAAATAATCAAGGGGGTGGTGGAGCAGCTCCTCCGTGAGGGTATGCTGTAACATTTGGGACTTTAGTTAAGAGAAAAGGCAAGTAAGAGGTGCCATGACAGAAGTTTATAAAATTATGCATAGCATGGAGACAGTGGCTAGAAAAGGGTTTTTCATGAAGGATGAGGTTTTCAACGGCTACTAGCGATGAGAAAGGTTACGCTCTGCCTCCATACTTGGAAGCTGTATGCTTCTGAATCCCAGTTGCTGGAAACCGCAGAAGGGGAGAGTGCCCTTGTGCTCGGCTCCTGTTTGCAGGTTTCCCACAGGTGTTTGGTTGGATGCTGGTCTAGGTGGGCATTGGCCAGATCCAGCAAGCTCTTCTTATGTTTTTACCACCTCTCTGGTTATGCATGTGAAATAGGCAGGCGCTGGCTTATAGCAGGAAACTGCATTTCAAGAGGCTAGCTATACTTTTGGGACTTTTGCCACAGTTACAACTACGGATGACCTTTACAGACAAATACAGGCATCTGTGTAATATAGATATTTGTTTACATTGTAGAGCCTAAGAAATGTTCATGAACATTCTTTATCACAGTAGGTGACGGAATAGGGGAGGGTGGTCCAGTATGGAGCCCAAGGGCTCCATGCTGCCCTCAGAAACATTTGACACCCCCTGCCCAGCCCTTGTGCTGCCTTCCCAAAGCCAGGTAAGTGTGGTGCTGGGATTTGGGAAGGAGGCAGGATGGCTCTAGGCCCCAGTCAGAGCCTCACACCACCTCCCCAAAGCCTGGTGGCGGTTGTCAAATTTGGGGCTCACCCTGTGCACGCCAAAGCAGTGTACAGCTCATGGATTCTTTGTCAAAGTACTGTTGCAGCTCACTTGGTGTGAAAAGTGGGGCCACCCTCCAACCCTTTCCCCAGATTGATAGGAAAAAGCTAGCTACCTCAATTGGCCAAATCTATCCAATTTAGTTTAGGAACAGAAAGTGTAAACTAGTTTAACTCTATAGTACTTACCTCATTCAGCTCAATTTGACTGAGACTTCTTTTCTTCCTGCTGTCTTTTTTGGAGTAGCCATTAATCTTACACTCATAACAGGCTTCAGGAGACAAAGCATTCTCTTCATCCTCATCTAAGGGCAGATACTGGCCTTTATTAAACCCCATACCTGAGACACAGTGCCTGTTGGAAGAATATAGCAATGTTAGTAACTTGAAAATCTAAACCATCATGTAACATTCCTACTTCCACGTCCTCAGTATGGAATCGTGGCAAACCATATACTACTGAAAACATTCTTAAAATTTGGTTTCTGTGTTGAACATAAACATGCAGTCTTTGAAGAAAGGTGAAAATGAGTTACTCTGAGGTAAGACGCAGGGCATCTTTGCAGTTTTATACCTGGCTATTTCTGCAGCAATCTTCTGGCAGTGGCAGAAGAGAAAATATTATCTCTAGGTATGGGCACAATGGATTTAATCCTTGGCTAGTCCACATTAGTTCACTGAGGAAGAAAACAGACTCTATCCAGGATATCAAAAGTATTACAAAACTCATACTGTTCTGTTGTAAAAAGTGAAGAGAGTGGCCACACTTTTAATATTGTCTAATATGGGGCTTGATGGTGGACAGGCCCCTCCTTGGTGGGTGCTAAGGCAAGCAGAATGGAGCCAGTTGACTTTATAACTGGCTGGCAGAATTGCTAGAAGGTCCCTGGCAGGAATCAGTATTAAGATTTAAGCCAAAGATGCTTGCTGGTGGGATGGACCACTTTGCTAGCTTCCCAGCAGGTGGACTATTGCTGCTTACCAGAAGAGGTAGGGGTTGTGGAAGCAATCCAACACTCCTACAAGTGCATTTGCACTCCACTGACCTCTTTCCTGCGTTGCCTTCTTCATCCCAGTGAGCATCAGCAAACAACCTGCCCCAACTGGCAAGAAGTATCTGGATTTTAAGACTTGTTGGGGGTGATGTAGCTGGACACCTAGGCCTGTGTCTTTGTAAAAGAGCAGAAGACATCGATTGCCCTGTAGTGTCTCTTATTGCTGACTGTCTAAAGGCTATCCTAATCTCCCAGCCACTTCAGAAAGAAAAGTGTGAAAATTATGCTTCTTGTTCTCATATAATCCATCAGAAATAGTGCGCTGATAAAATACTAGAACACATTTACTAACAATTTGGGCTACCCGGGCCTTCTAGAAGATTAGCATCATAATAAAACATAGGTGCTGGCTTGTGGGAATCACCAGCAATTACTCACCCTTGCCCAACTCTGTAATATCCAGGTGGGCAACCACAAAGATAACCGCCTTCTGTGTTGGAGCAACCGTAATTGCAGGGGTTCTTAGTGGATGAACATTCGTTTACATCATGGCATCCAGCTGAGAACTGATCAAAGGAAAATCCAGAGGGGCAGGCACATTTGTAGCTTCCAAGAGTGTTGTAGCATGAAGCTGAACCACAAATACTAGGATTTGAGCATTCATTTTCATCTGTTGGACAAATGACATTTTTTTTAAAGGTATACAGAATTTATTATCGGGACAATAGTAGTAAGTAAGACAGTAATATAAACAGGTTCTCAATTTCAGATTTTAAAGATTGGAACAGGAAAGTGCTCTTGCCGTTTTAAAGAACTACAAGATAAAACATAGTTCAGTATGGTAGTGGGGTGGATATCTCACCAGCAGTGTCAGAGGGCAAACCCCACCTATTGTCAAAACAAAATGAAAAATAAAAAAATTCCTTCCAGTAGCACCTTACAGACCAACCTGGTCTCTAAGGTGCTACTGGAAGGAATTTTTTTATTTTTCATTTTGTTTTGACTATAACAGACCAACACGGCTACCTACCTGTAACCCCAGCTATTGTGCTTTCTTTGACTCTTCCCACTAGAATTACTGTTTTGCTCTCCCTCAGCACATACAAATGCATAGCCCCCTGAATGCAGACTGTAGCTAAAGGTGTCCTTTGGCAACACAGAGCAGTTTCCATTAGCCGGCTAGGCATGACACTGCAATCCTATAATCTATGCCTCATTAGTGCCACCCATTGATCTCTGCTGCCCCGCTGTTTCGTTTCTTTGTCAGAGTTTTGAAAACTTAAAGGCTGAATTTGAAATGATCTGCTTGTGAAGTTTTGTTTTCTTACCCACACATTGATTCCACTGATAATGCTGAACATATCCTTGTGGGCAGCCACACCTGTAGCCACCAAGAATGTTTTGGCAGCCATGTTGACACCTGTGGTTTCCTTCACACTCATCCACATCTGTAAAAAAAATAATGCAGTAAATATAAGAAGAAAAAGGAGAGTTGCAATTCTATACACACTTACCTTACAAGTTCCATCAACTCAGCAGGACTTACTTTTAAGCAACTGTGCAATAGGATTGTGCCTTAACAAAATTGCTTCATAGAAAATTGGAATTGGTAGTAACCCTTTTGACCAACCCTTTACACCCTCTCTGGGAAGATTCTAAATCTTCTCCAAGAAATACAACCCCCTGGATTTTAAAGGATACCTGTTCTAATATCTCAATCAATTAATCAATCAATCATTTATTATACAGTCACATAACTGCTAAAGTTCCAATGTCTTATTGACTTACTCTTGCAGCTAGGAGGTGTTTACTGATGCAACTAAAACTGATTGCTCCTCATTAAGTTGCCTTGGTAAACAGTCCTCAATGCCATTTTAATGGACATTTGAACATTTCATTGTCCTTTTCTTATGTTAGATATGCTCACTGCCTTCATAATTTCCCTAAGTGTTTAAAGTATTTACCACCTTTGAAACATCTTACCTGTTGTGATCAGAACAGGGCACAGTAATCCAGCTGCGTTCTAATTAACAAAGGGTAAAATATCTCCTGTGTTCCACTTAGCTGCAAAAGGCCCTTCAAATTCTAAATTGCATTTCGAGGCTTGGATCTGAAAGTGCCCTTCCACAAACAAGAAACTTCTGCTTCAAGAAGGGCTGTTTGCAACTTAGTGGAAGAGCTTTGTGTGAGAAAAGTGCACTGAAATCCAGATATGTTCTTCTGTTTATGCAAGTCTGTTTCCTATCTGCCGCCCCCAATTCCAAATTTTTAACTATGTTTGATTTAAATCTCTTACATGTGTGCACTGGAAAACCACTTTAAATCCTCGATTAACAAATCAAATCTTGCTTTCCAATGGGGAACTTTTTGTGCTACACACACTGCAATGCAATCCCAGATACTTGATTATGCAAACTTTTCCGCAAGTGCTTGTACAGAAGTTAACCGAAAGCGTTTAACTCATGGTCTTTGGATCCAACCCAGAATTTGAGATCTGGTGCATGCATGTAATAGTGAAGTTTAAACATTACTGAAAACACGGCAGTGGCAAATGTATGCATAGATATCACAGTGATGGCTTTAAAATACTTGCTTCAAAATATTGCTTAAAAATGTTTGCTTAGAAATATTCACCCAGCTACTTAGAACTAATAGAGCAAAGGTATAACTAATGGAATACTCTGTGCTGCTGTCTCATTAGAGTCAACTAGCTGACTAAGCTAAGACATTCAGATTTTGAATGTTTGTTGCAATAAAGTCTCATAATAAACCTATCAATGCTCTTATGAATTTATAGTATAAGCTCAGTATGTAATATTATGTAAATAGGACTATGATCTTACACCTTCTGCAAATATATAATCTACAAATAACTTTTGATGTTCAGATTTTACCATCACAGTTTAATCCAGTTGAGTCTAGAGAGAAACCTCTCTGGCATTCACAGGCGAAACTTCCAGGAGTATTCTGACAGATTCCTTTTGATCCACAAAGTGAAGGCTGTGATCCACATTCGTTGTTATCTAAAAAGTTATTCATTCTTATGAATCAGATTGAAAAAAGAGATCTAATACAAATATAGAAGTATATGGCAATGGATATATACATGCTTGAAACTTGCACATTTCTATAGCTATCAACATAGCACATGATGTTAACTAGGGGTTCAGAATATGATAGATTGTGGGAATTATTTGCACCCACAGTGCTACTACCAGATGCAAACTAAATACGGGGTTTCTCTTGAAAATATTTCATTCCACATCATTAACTTTGATTTAAATCCGCAAGGTGTATGCTAACAGTCAAAGAAGATTATGGACATTTGATATGCCAATGAAAAATACTTTTGAATGTAGTTTTAAGCAACTATAACTTTAAGTCAGCTTTTAATAATGCTTTACTCATTTGTCTCTGTGTGGTTACAATGTAATATTCAGCAACTGCATAAAAATGCTCAGTGGGTGCTTTCATTTCTTCTGACGTTTTTCTTTATCTACACCCCTCCCGAACTTCTAAGTAGTGCAGTGATGACAAATATATTTATACAGTTGTTTTTGTTTTTTGTTTTTTAAATAATTTTACACAGATCAGATAAAAAATCAGGCAATTAATGTGACTTGTTTTTATGAACGAAAATTCATTGTCTCAATTGATCTTACCAATACAAGCCGTATGATGTTGTGTGAAACCCGGTGGACATTTACATGTGAACCCTCCCAAGGTATTGACACAAAGGAACTGGCAGTTGTGTTGCTTAGTTTGACATTCATCAAGATCTAAAAGTGAAAAGGCGTAAAATGTATTATGTTTAAAATGAAAGCAGAATAGTTATTTACTAACAAATTTATCTATATCACAGTCAGGAAAATTATGATTTCCTCTTATATCAAGAGATCAGCCACAAGGCTCTTTTACATGCTTACGCCATGCTTGGCCTAAACAGTTGGAGTATAATTCTATCATTAAGAAGCAAAGCAGAGCCTTTACCCACTACCTCTGTTTTAGTCAGTATCAGATATGCCTGGGAAGTTTTGTGCCACTCTGTTCCTCCTAGGCAGTACCGCCCAAGCTGCATGTAAAGGCTCTTGCAATATACAATTGAACATACTGGGCCAAACTACACCTTTTTTAAATACAAAAAAACAAGCAAATGACTCTGTCTAGCAGGCCACTTTTATTCAAAAGGAAAAGCAGCAGTGGGGAATGTATTCCCAGGCCAGATTGGGACCCCACACACAATTTGCTGCCAAAAATTCAAGTATTACACAAGAAGGAATTAATGAATAAAAGCAACCCATCAAAGCACTCAGCCACTAACCTCTACAGGTTTTTCCATCTTCTTGCAGGATATAGCCACGCGGGCAAGAACACTGGTAACTTCCTTCACTGTTCTTGCAGATAAAGTTGCACGGTTTGGGAGACTGGGAGCATTCATCAAGATCTAAGTAGGATAATGAACTATTAGTAATTCAGTTTCTTGCTGGAAATATCTAAAGTTACAAAGAAGTGACTATCCCCCCCCCCCCAAATATGGGAAATATTGAAAAGAAAAGCAGGCATGTGCTAAGAGCCACCTTGAACACTATTTGGTGTAAAGATGGGATACACATTCAGTGAATGCACAAAATGGGTGAATCTTTCTCCTAACATCCATAATATTAATATATTTCGGGATAGCGCCAATATGACCTCTGCTTCCTTTCCTAACTCCTAGATATGGGACTAATATGGAGTGGTATTGGTCTGCTTAGACAGTGATAGCAACCCCTGCGTTACATACTTGCAGCTCATTTGTAATCCAGTTGTTACTGTTTCACAGCTTACAGGGGGAAATTGGCACTTAGGGCTGTGTGGCCAGACGTTTCTCCATTTTGTACTGCAAAATGTTCCTTCACTTATGTAATGGAGCAACAAGGAAGGCTACAAGGCTGTTTTAAAGTCAACCAAAAAGAATTAATTTGAAGTCGGTGGTAAAACTTACCCACACAAGAAGTACCACTAATATCAGTGGTGTAGCCAACTTTACAAAAGCATCTGAAAGAGCCCATGGTGTTGATACATTGACCATGCCTACATAGACTTGGCATGACTTTACACTCATCAATATCTGTGGAATAACAGGAAATATTTCAAAAATAACATTTCTTACTGTAGCATAAGAGACTAAGGATGCAATCCTGATGTGGAGCAATGGTCTAATTGCTTCATTCTGCACACCACTGGCAGGGGGAAAGGAGGCTGGACAAACAGTATTTCATGCCAAGAAACAGAAAAGTGTAGACTCTCCTCCAAGCCCATTTTAACACACCCCCCCCGGTCTCCCTTAGAAGGATAAATCCAATCCACTCTATTATGCCTCAGAAACCATAAAACTGCACCTTTATTTGCTTAAGAATGTATTACTCAATTTTTCAAACAAATAAATAAATAATTTTTTGACAATACTTTATTGTCAAATTCTGAGTATTTACTTTCATTGCATTAAGTAGAATTTGTAGGCTTGTCATACAAGTGCCAAACCATTTGCCTAGCTACTTACCAATTTAACTTAACAGAATTCATATCAGCCCAGGCATCAGTGAGCATAAATTGGCTGGAATGAATAAAATTTGAAAACAACAATAGTATATGGTAGGTGTCCAATTTTTCACGTCACATTAAACTATAGTTAAAATAAACTATGAGTAGCATGCCAGCAGTGCACATTGCAGAAATCGCAGGCACTCCACTCCTTCTTTTCTACTGCTCCTGCTCTGCTAGGAAACGAGCCATGGTCTGCTTCATCATATTGTCCGAAAGTGGGATTCCCGTTTGTGTCCCTTGGACAAAAGAAAATGCTGTGCAGTTGTGTTTGATTTACAACACCGTCAACATATGCCACAAAATCTTTGAACTTTTGGTTTGCAGAAAGCTTTTTGTCTGTTAATTTTAACTTTAGAGTTAGCCATCTACTCCTGTTTCAGAATAAAACACTACTCAGCAAATTAGGAAAAATAAACAGTACCTCGTCCATCGGTGGTGTACCCGGGACCATGTGGGCAAAGTTTCTTGTACTGGGTAGTTCCTGGGAGTGGGCAAACCTCACACTGATTGCCCCAGCCTCTGCCTCCATCACAACAGCACTCTGATTTTGTCACAAGGTTTCGGCTGCTAGAAGCCATCTGGCACATTGTCTGCAAGACTTCAGCAAAGCAGAAACCTTCACGGTTATCTGTGAAGTGAATGTGAAGCAGCAACATATGGATTAGAACAAGGTGCACTTCCTTGTTTAAACCATTTATTAGGTGCTCTTTAGCAATGGTTCTCATAGTGGCTTAATGTTTAGCACAATCAGCTTTTATTTGCATTAATACAACATTTACATAGATTTCTAGAGTTGACATGAGGACTACTGTTGTGATGGTAGTATAATAATAACAACAACAAATATGCCACAATTGTAATTTTTCCAGGTTAGATGCCTGGGAAGAAAGGGGTATCTTATTCTATGGAACCACTTTATCCAATTAGCCAGCAAGTCCTTTTCCAAATTATCATACTTCATCATAGAATACTACCTGAAAACTGACAAATCTTTTTTATTAGAATCATAAACTGGTCCATTTTCTTTTACCCTGATGTGGGTTTTTCAATACATAATTTTAAATACCACTTACAAAATACTCTTTCATAATACATACATGTCCATAAATTCTGTAAGCCAAAATTCAAATATACTTTTAGTAGTAACAATACACTGTTTACCTTCCTTGTTTTTTAGGCATTTTATTCATGTAAAATTTTTAATACACAGTAAGATTACAATGGCGTTTATTTACCAAATTTGTAAGCAAAATGTGTACGGTAGATACGTTGGAATCTAAATGTTAATTATGACATTTAATAGCTTTATCGCCATCAAAGATCATTCTCTCAGAAAACTATGGGCATGCTATATTAATCTGTGTCCTGAGCTCTAACTCTTAGCAATATGGTGGGAAAAATCCAGTCTGTATCCTGAACAATTGAGCAATATATACAGTATAGCTCTTGCAAAAGTACACCTCTCTGTTGACATATGACAGGATAGCTTGACAGTAGGGCAATCCTGAAAATGGAACATTGCATGCCTGAACAGTGTTAAATCACTACTTGATATAGTATCTCCAGCTTTCCTAATTTAATTAGTTTTCTCTCAAACCATCTGCTATTTTTTATTTTTTAGCAAACAGAGGAGGATAATCTTTTCATTTCCCCTCCTTGTAGATAAGACAGATAAAAAGATTTTGTTTCAGTCAACTACCTCTTATATCCAAACTGGCAAAGATTTCTTAAACACTCCCTTCATTTGAACAGAAAATAATGGACTGTAGGTTTACTTGCCAATGCATTCAGTTCCAGATGAACTTGACTGAAAACCTTCATTGCATTCACACCTGTAACTTCCAATAATGTTGACACAGTGGCCGTTTTCACAGATACCTGGCTTGGTGCGGCATTCATTTTCATCTTTTTCACAAACACAGAAACAAAAATAATTACAGTATGTACAGAATCACAATGCCAGTTAAATGATACCAATACAACCAACAACTTAAGATCACTCAGTTGGGTTTTCCGTTCCCTCTTCTCTAAGGAATATGCTAATTGAGGCTGGAGAAGGACAATAATAATTTGAGACAGAGTGCTGCTAGAAAAAGTCTGAGATCTAGGAGCCTGATTTCCTCTCTGTAATAATCCAATGCTATGGTGCTGAGGGTTCTCCTAGAAAACTGATAGGAAGTAAGAATTAATGCTGATAGAACGTCAGAATTAATGGTGTAAACTCCCAGCTTATGCTCAGCATATATTAGGGATAGGGGGGAAATTAAGCTCCGTTCACAATTTAACGGAAACCTACCTAATTCGTACTTCCCAAAGCTATATGCAAACTGAAATGCAAATGTCCTTCAAAATTCACACTTCTCCCAATTTTGTGATGAAGCTTTCCAACCAAAAAATGAGCACACATTAGAAGTGTGCATCAAATCCATAGGTTAGTGAAAGGAACATACAAAAAAGTCCTAATATCAGGGACACTGCTTGAACAAATATGTACGTTAGGCAACACTGCATACAAAAATGTGTATTATGTGCACTAATAGATAGGAAAAATTCATAATATACATTAACTTTTATTCATAACAGTCACTGGGTAATACAGGAATACTGAGTTAAATAGGCTCACGTTTTTTTTTCTTGAAGCACCCTATCTTAATACCTACCCATGCAACCTTCTCCATCTGGTCTGCGGGTCATTCCAGGAGGGCATATGCACATGAAAGTTCCTATCAGATTTTTGCACATCATACCTCTTGATTCACAGTCATGTAGACCTTCTGCACATTCATCAAGATCTTTAAAAAAATAAAGGAATGTATATGTTTAGAACAGGGGTAGGCAACCTAAGGCCCGGGGACCGGATGCGGCCCAATTGCCTTCTCAATCCGACCCGTGGATGGTCCGGGAATCAGTGTGTTTTTACGTGAGTAGAATGTGTCCTTTTATTTAAAATGCATCTCTGGGTTATTTGTGGGGCATAGGAATTCGTTCACCCCCCCCCCCCAAAAAAAAATATAGTCCGGCCCACCACATGGTCTGAGGGACGGTGGACCGGCCCACGGCTGAAAAAGGTTGCTGACCCCTGGTTTAGAACATCTATCTACCATTTGTTCCAATATTCTGTCAGTAGACTCCTATACATATGCACCCCAAAGTAAACAGCACAGAGTATAAGGGGACTTAGGTGAGGATACTGTCTTGCACAGATGGGGAAGGGTAACTTTCTCTGAAATGTCCATTCCATGCACAGGGCCAGCTAGACATACGAAACAAGGAGTCTCAAAATGTGGATGAGCCAGTCATGTTGGGAAGAGGGGTTCAATTTGTTAGGCACTGGGGAACAGTTCAGGGTAATTTTTGGAACAAGTCATGCCTGTACAAAAGGGACTGGCTCCACTTGAACCAGAATGCAAACCAGATAGTTGGGAGCTTAAAATAAAAGAAGTAGCAGAGCACCTTTAAAACTGATCACCAAGGCAAAAGCAAAAAGAGCTGAAGAGTTTCCACCTGAGGATAAATCATCCCTAAGGGTTAAGGGTGAAAATGTTCAAGAAAGAGGTAGGAAGTACCATTTGTACCTACCTGAAAGGTAGATTTGCATGTCGAGTGTAGCATCACTGAGTTGGGCTTACTTGTGCCTCTAGTGGACAAAGGAAGGAGTAGGGTTTTCAGGCTGCTAAGTCCAACCCAGGGATGCTACACTGGCAAGTGAAATTGAAGGCAATGAGGGGTACAAAGCAATTCAAAGTGACCAAAGCACTGACGGTGCTTTCTTCTGGTCTGTGTTAAGTAAAATGTAGGTTATTTATGAAAGTTCAATGTTTATTAAAACATTTTTTAAAAACATCCGTACCTTTACACATTTTTTGGTCCTCTCTTAATTCATAGCCCACTGGACAGGTGCATTCATAGAAACCATATGTGTTTATGCAGCGAAAAGCACACAGCAATGGGTTTTGTACGCATTCATTTATGTCTAAACAAAATAGAAACAACACCAGTGTTATCCAGTCCTTAGAAATCTCCTTCTAAAAATAAAAAACAAACAAGCCATCTTTCTTATTTGTACACCACTTTGGCGGTAAAGGGAATCAGATAAAGATTCAAAGCAGGTTAGTTGCCCAAATGTAGTCAGAAGATAAAACAAATTATAATTTACCTTCGCAGTTCATCATTGGCCCAGGTTCAAATCCGTCAAGGCAATTACATTCAAAGCTACCAATAACATTGGAGCACGTGCCATTTCCACATGGATTACCAATTGAACATTCATCGGTATCTAGGGTATAACAAGCAAAACAAACTTTTGAATACTGGGATGCAGGTCAAGTTCATGAAGCTTTAAAGATTACAACACATGAAATAAACTGATTTTACATATGGCTTTGAATCAGCACACACCTACACAACGCACTCCAGTGTAATCCAGCTTGTATCCCAAAGGGCATTCACAACGGAAGGATCCATCTGTGTTTATGCAGTGACCGTTGGAACAAATGCCTGGGCTCTCAAGGCATTCGTTGACATCTAAAAACAAGAAAGTAACATCAAATCATTTGTACTGTTCTGTTATCCATCTCGGGATTCCTTTAGTATAACAGATACACATTTTATTGGACAGTAATAGAATTCCCTTTACCCTCCCAAAGAGGAATAAATGAATAAAAAGGAAAGAATTATTTCTTATGCCAAAAATGTGGAGAAAGTAAATGAATTAAAAAGCAGTTATTAAGGACATTTGATTTGCTTCTCTGATTAACAATTCGTTCACAGTGATAGCAGCAAAGTTATGAAAAACTTTCCTAGTGGAGATCTGCCAGACACCCTCTCTCCCTGTCTTTAGACAGTTGCTGAAAATGTTTTATATTTTGTGGTTTGTTGCTTTAAACAAATGATTTGGTCTTTTTTAAAAAAGAAAAAACTTGACCTACAAAAAATTGAGCTGTTGCCCATTTGGTGTTTTTAGTACAGGCAGCGAACGTTTTAGGTGGGTCCGATAAGTACACAAATGCCCACACGTGCATTGTGTCAAACCCGGAACTGACCTGAAAACATCACAAAAAGGGGCGGAACGAGGCAGGGGTGGAATGGCATGTTTGCAGGCTTTTTCAACGGTGTTTCAAATATATGCATTTTCATTTAAACCTGTGGTGCCTTGGAACATAACCCCGGAGTTGCCTGTATTGTAGTGTTCTGCATCGTTTCAAATTTCTATTTGATAGTATTTTAATTTGTCGTAAGCCACTTTGGTTGCTCTAAACCAGTGATGGCCAAACTTGGTCCTCCAGCTGTTTTGGGACGACAACTCCCATCATCCCTAGCTAACAGGACCAGCGGTCAGGGATGATGGAAATTGAAGTCCCAAAACAGCTGGAGGGCCACGTTTGGCCATCACTGCTCCAAACAGAAGAACTGGATAGAAATTACCGTATTGGTCTGAATATAAGCCTCACCACCCCCCCAATTCTGACCGTGAAAAGTTAAAAGTGCGGCTTATATTCGCAACCTTACGGTATGCAGTCAGGAGCGCGGCAAAGCAGCGCCCGCCCCATGTGTAGTTCCCCGTCTTCTCCCCCAAGGCCAGGAAGGGAGAAAGCGAGGAAGGGGAAAGGCTGTCGGCAATGAAGTGTGCGTGGCGCCCCCCCCCCCCAGCCAGAATGCAGCCAGGAGCAGTGAGGAATGGAGCGGCTTATATTTGGGTATTATTCCTTTACCCCCCACTCCAATTTTAAAAGTGCGGCTTATATTCGGACCAACACCGTATAGTGATTATAGTACATAGAATATAAATCCTGTGGGCTGCATCTACTATCCTAGGCCTATATTCACTTGTGCTGCCATGTGACCATTCACCAATAAGAGAAAGGAAGGGTGTTTTCTGGAGTAAGATTTATGTTGTCTCCCCCCCAATCAGGAATATTATTCGTATCTGAAAAATCAATACAACTTTCTTTCTAAAAGCCAGAGAATGCTGGAGTATAATTCATTAAAGAGCTAAATAATTTTAAAGTGATATCAAAGTAAAACCAATACCTTCTCGTGTATCATCAATCCCAGGTATAGTCCCATGACCAAATGGACACAAATCCTGGAAGGCAACTGCACGAGAACATTTTTTGGAACAGCAGCACCACAAAGGGAATAAAAATGGCAATGATTATACAGCTGACTATGGCCAATTAAAACAATAACGGGCATACACATATACATATATGCTTTTCACAAGTGCTACAAAAGAAGGTTTTCCCCCTTATTTTTCTTCCATCTCCAAATACTGCGTAATAAGTGCCACATCTATAAAGTAACTCTGTGCCTGTAACTGTAGCTGTAATCAATATTCAGTTTTTAATCTAAGCCAATAGCAAAACCCAAAAGACACTGATTGCTTTACTAGATTTTAACCCATGTTTAGCCAGTTCCAGTTTCCTGTGGTGATATTAGTTCCATATACACCATACATTTAAAACACATCTCCCCCCTTGCCCAAAAGATCCAGTTATTTTATTGCTCATTGTATAGTAATCCACAGCTAGTCAATAAAGAAGGCAGAGGGCCTTCTTGGTAGTGGTGCCTGCCCTGTGGAACTCCCTCCCATCAGATGTCAAGGCAATAAGCAACTATCTTACTTTTGAAAGACATCTGAAGGCAGCCCTGTTTAGGGAAGTTTTTAATGTTTAATGCTGTATTGTGTTTTTAATATTCAGTTGGCAGCCGCCCAGACTGATGGACAGGGTATAAATAATAAATGATAATGATAATAATAATTATTATTATTACTATGGTGATTCCTGAAACCACTTACTTAGAGTAGCTCCACTGAGCTACTGGAAATTGGATCAAGGATCTGGTTGGACAAGTAGAGGCTCTATATGCCAGTCGTTTTTTTACCACTGCGTCTTGAAAGCCAACTAGGGCTGGGCAATAACTGGTTTTCAACATTGCAATATATATCTGCAGTGGTGGAGGGAGTGCTGCACTTCCCCGCAGCAGCCGAGGGCCTTGTTGTGCCTCCACTGACAGTTAAGTCCAGTCGCAGATGACTCTGGGGTTGCGCCGCTCATCTCGCTTTACAGGCAGAGGGAGCTGGCGTTTGTCCACAGACAGTTTTTCCAGGTCATGTGGCCAGCATGACTAAGCTGCTTCTGGCGCAACGGAACACCAAAACCAGAGCAGCACACGGAAATACCGTTTACCTTCCCACCGGAGTGGTAGTACCTATTTATCTACTTGCACTTTTTGGTGTGCTTTCAAACTGCTAGGTTGGTAGGAGCTGGGACCGAGCAACAGGAGCTCACCCTGTCACGGGGATTCGAACCTCCCAACCTTCTTGTTGGCAAGCCCAAGAGGCTTAGTGGTTTAGACCACAGCGCCACCCATGTCCCTGTTGCAGCACTTATCACGATGTTATTTCCAATACTGTTATTCAAATGTATGGCGATTTATTGCACAGCCCCAAAGCCAGCACATGTTTTTTCTTTACCTTTTTCCTCCTTAGGACAAAGTTCACAGGGATCACCCCATCCTTCTCCTGGCATCTTGCTGCAGCAGCACTTTGCCTTGGTGGTGTTAAATGCTTTCGGCACAGAGCACTTGCCATTCTCAAAGTTAGTGAAGCAGAAGCTTTGCCGCGTATCTAGGGGAGAAACCAAATGCCACAGAATTACTTTAGACACTGGGTAGCTGGGTAAGTTAATCAAAATCAAAGGAATGGTTTCACTTCTCACTTGCATGGGAATTCCTGCCTGAACCTTTATCAGCAGGAGGCATTATTATTTTGTAATGCCTTTTTCATGCACTGAAGCCCTTTCAGTCTGCTTATACTAGGTGTGGGAAACCTCTGAGCAGGAGTTGCTGAGGAACATTTCAGGATTCCCCCCCCCCCCGAAAAATTACTTTTGTAGTGAAAGTGTTTGTATCCAAAAATGACATGGTCCAATCTCTTCTCCACCCACCCCACATCATCCTTCAATCCCTCTCCATCCATCTACCCCGTAACATCTTTTAATTCTCATTTGTATCTCCTTCAAGTATTATTTGACAATTGAACAATCCCACACATGTGCTAAGCCAGCCTGTGGATTTTTATACAGCCAGCTTTCATCCATGTGGGGAAAACTCAAGACATTTAAAGCATGGCGTCCAGTAGGCTCGGTGTAGTATTTTGTTGTTGAATTAATCTCAGTCTAATATTGGAGGTGGCTGTTTTAAAGTCATAGGGCTCTTGTCCATTTGGATGGGTTGGGCAATTTGCTCCCTAAAAATAGTTCAACAAATTAGGGTTGTCTGTAAAAAAAAAGGGGGGGGAGTTCCTGCACCTCTTTTTCTGTTAAAAAAAAAAAAGCACTGGTGTTAGGCGGGGCAAGCCTACAAATCCATTTTTGCCTGATCTGGGCTTAGCATGGATTTGTGATTGAAGACCGTAGATTACATTAAATATTCATACTGTTTTTTAAAATTGTATTTGTATTGCTTTTATTGCTGCAACTGGGCCCACAGCAACTGGTCTAGCCAAAGTTTGTCTTTGTGTTGTGTTTTAAATTTCAAGCATTGCATGTTCATCTTTGCATGCGTTAATGATTGTATTTTCTTTTTATTATCACATTAGCCATCCTGATAAGTGTAAAGTGTAAAGGTGAGGTAGAACTCCTTTAAATAAATAAACATGAGACGGCCCAACTTAGCCAAATGGTTGTTTACTGAATGGCCCTCCTTTCTGAATATTTGAGCTGACTGTTAAGGGCCTGCTAAAACCACTGTGCTTACCAAAACATCTCCTGCCATTATCTGATATCACAAAGCCTGTAGGACAGATGCACTGGAATCCTCCTGGCGTATTAGTGCAGGATCCAAAGAGACAGATGTTGGGATCCTCGTTGCATTCATCAATGTCTGAAAAATCATTTATTTATTTATTCCATACAATTTATACACAACTGGATTGTAAATAAATAAAATTTTTAAGACTGTTAAAAGGAAAATGTGATTACAACATTAATCCAAGATGGTATTCATCTTGTGTATTTTCCCAAGAGCTGATGGGAAATAGTGCATTAGGCATAATTGATTTTTAAATGAGCAAACCATTCGTCCTGTTTTAAAACAGCAATTGCTTTCTAAAGTCTACTCTAAGGCTGTGCCAGTATATTTGGTCATCCCCTCCCTCAACAATTTGGGGAAAGGCAAAAAGAAATTGCCCATAAATAAGAAAGTGAGTATGAGAACTTGTGAAACAAATATTTGAGGGGTGGGGCAGGGGTTTGCCTATCCCTGTTCGATTATAACGTAGTTAGGGGCTGTTTGCATCCTCTCTTCCTTAACCATGAGCTGTAACCAAGAATTTAACTGCTCCCTCAGCCAGTAAAGCGAGATGAGCACCGCAACCCAAGAGTCATTCGCGACTGGACTTAACTGTCAGGGGTCCTTTACCTTTTTTACAACTCATGCTTAAGGGAAAGAGTGTGTTTAAATACATGTCCAAATTCAGAAAACACACTAAACCCGACTTTGACTCAGCTGCCACATCATGCCATGCTAAGAGGACTGAGAGAAAACACAGCGGTTGCCATCTCCTCGCTAAAAGCCCACACATTTGCACTAAGACATTATTTCTCTTAGTGTTATCTGCTAATGTAGCAGGTGTCTTGCACGTGATATTCACTGCAGCCCCAAAATGCTGTTTTGAAAGGGTTTAAAGAAAATATGACTTGGATTACTCTCAAGAAAAACGGTTAATATTGCTAGCAATAGCTGCCAAAAATATTTAAAAGCTGGCAAGAAAACAAATTAATAAATGCACCGTGTTACAAAAGTTAAAATCTCAAAAAAAATGTATTGCTCAAGATAAAAGTCCAGCATATTTAAGCAAGATTTTGTTCCTTAATTTATGAAGACTACTGAAAGCACACATAAAGTTTTCCTTCCAGCTTTATCTGGGCAAAAATTCCCTAACATCAGTTAGTTTGGCACAGAGAAGACATGAGGATTTACTTCCTGTATGGTTAATTTGACGATATTTAGGATTGGCTGTCTGGTACAAATATCTTTGTTTCTTAGTTTGTGATTTGCATGGATCCGTTTTCTCATTTGATAGCTGTGTGTTACTTTCCCCCCATATAATGAAAATCTAAAGCACCTATCGTTCTAAAAGCATTGGTATATTATTTTGTACCAAAACAAAAATTCCTTAGATGTTGAAATAAACATCAAAGCGCTATGCAAATAACTCAATTACCTTTACACACTAGGTGTGCATTTGGTGCGGAATTTAGTTGTAGTTATCTATGAGCGTAAAGGCTTAAAACAGAAACCATTTCTGAGTCTAGGTGCGTTCAGATGTGGAGATTATTGAATTAGTTTTTCTGGTTAAAATGCAAGCGCTTCTTATCCCAGTTTCTAACATTCCTTTTCCACTGTATTACCTGCTGTGTTGTTGGAATTGCAGCTTTTTGATCGCTATATTGCCATGGCATACTAAATTTCATTCCCACTAGTGGACATGGTATAACACAACTGTATATGTGACCAGGCGTGTTGCCATGAGTGATTCTGTTCCCTCATGATTCACACATGAAAATGGTGGGAAGGTACTGTATACTAGAATACTACTCCAAATTTGGTCACATGAGCTGCAGTGGCATGATCCATGAAAACTATGGGGAAATTACAGCGCAAATGCTCCTGTGATTTTCCAGGTTAACAGAGCTGCAAGTGGTTTTTTCCCCCTGAAAGCAATTAACATAGAAATGGCTTCTACTAAATGCCACTAGATTTCCAGAACTGGAATTTACCTCGAGTGAAAGATCACATAAAATGAGAACGTTATCAGGTAAGGAAACTTTAGGGAAATAGAATAAAATGCTGTCTGAATGCAGCCTATATTTTCAGACAATTTTTCAGCTAAGTTTTCTCTATGTATTCACTGGGTGTGTGTGGGTGTGGGTGGATTTGTTTGTTGGTTAAGCAAAGATTTTACGAATCAAAAACCAGCACACACACACACACACACCCGATTTCTGTTAATGAATGCCACAACTTTGAGTTTGTTTCTCTCATCACAAGCACAATAATGCTGTATCTTAAAAGTCACTACTTTTGTAAATAAGTGACACAATCTTTGTATGTTATTCCTACCACATCCAAAATACCCATTCTTTACTGTGTTAGTATTGAAGTTCAAAATATAATATAATATAATAAAATGCAACATTACCAATGCAGCTTTCGCTTTTTACTTCATACCCTGGTGGGCAAATGCACCTAAAAGATCCTTCCAAATTTTGACATGTACCAGGGAAACATGAGCCAGCAAGCACCACACACTCATTAATATCTCAAAAGAATAGAAAAAAGACGAAACATGTTAGAGATTCTAGAAGGATTACCTACAGTCTAAATATGCAATAAGAGAGAAGAATCTATATCAAGATCATTGATCCTCCTTCCCACACTTTTGTCTGTCCTTTGTTGTGTTAAATAACCCTGCTCCCATCTGAAAATAACTATTAATTATTATTATTATACATAGATAATAATAAAATTTATATACCACCCTTCACCCAAAGATCACAGAGCGGTTTACAATATAAAAACACATAACGAACAGAAACCATAGCACTCCTCGCCCCCAGCTCTTGCTGATGGGAAAAGTTCCTACCCACCCCTTTGCAATGAATTCTGCTGTTCAGTTTAGCATACAAGAGCTACATAAGGCCAATGTATCAACCAAAATTGGTAAAAGAACAGAGATTTCCTGAGAAGAGGGAGAGGCTCTGTCTTACTTGCCTGGTATAGGATTCTGTTTCAGCTGCAGTTCACAGCTATCCATAAATACCTGCCGGAAGTGTTTTCGTTGGGCTATTTTAACTTATTTAGTTTTTTTAATTGAAAGACACTAGGATATATGCGACTGAAAGACACTGTAACATATGATTGTGCAAATGTATACCTCAAAAAGCAGCACAATTGTATGTTTATGCAAAAGTAAGTCACACTGTATTCAATGGGATGTAATCGCAGATAGGTGTGCATAGGATTGCTGTTCTATCAATGCACATTTACACAGGTAGTTGCTTTCATACATACCAATACAGTTCTTGCCATCTGGAGTAAGTTCATAACCTTCATGACATAAACATTTGAAAGAACCAATTTCATTGAAACACCTCCCATTTCTGCACACCTGACCAAAGAAGGAACTGCATTCATCAATATCTAAATGGTTAACAAAAAGCAACAAAATAGTTAACAAAACAAGGGCAACAAAAAGCATTAATTCTATCATGCAATTACTGCAAGCTACAACTCTGCTTTGGAACATGTTTTTAAAAGAAAAGCCTGACTAGCTTTTCAGGTACCTTTTAAATTGAACAACTTTCTAAAGAAATGCCTGAAGTAACTGATATTACAGTTTGAAGTCTGGTTTATTCTGCTATATTTTACTCCAAGAAAACCAATTTATCCTAAATAGAACCCAACAAGGCAGGCATGTATGTACAAATGTTTGTTTGTTATTCCCACTGAGATCCCAATATGAAATTTTGGAGGTAGCTCTTAGAAATATTAAATAATCAATACATTTTTGGGGAAATACTTAATTATATATAATTTTTAAATCACTTTTAAAGTTTTCAATTTTGTAACTTAAATTTAAAATTTAAAGCAAATCCATCATACGACATATCATATTAAGGCCCATGAAGTTCTGAAGAGATTGGTGTTTTTAGTTTTGACATATCTCAGTTCTGGGCTGAGCTTTTATGTTTATTGTGTAGTCTGGCAAGGCCGAAATTGTCAATTTTTTGAAATCTCAAATTCTCATAACGGGATGAGATAAAAAATTAAAATTTTAGATTCAAACTGTTTTGATCATTTAACAAGCGTACAAAATATAAAGAAAATTGGATGACACAAGTTAAAAAAGTTGGATCACTTGATATGGAATGACCTACTAGCAGTCTTTTCCCACCCAGTGTAATTTTCTGCCACCACAAGCAGCTATAGTCCTGCTGTTGGTGACCCAGTTAGTAGAAACTGCCGTTCCAAACCAACATCATACCCCTAGGATGATGCTACGTGACAACATAGTGTCATTCCAAGGGAGGATAGGAGGGGCACCGACAGCAACTCTGCTGCCACTTGCAGCAGCAGCAACTACATTTTAAATGAATGAATGAAAGGGGAAAAGTCACTGCTGTAACTTCTTTCCCTGGGGATCTTCTTCTTTTACAACTGAAAATTGTGCGATCTCTCTCCCAAATTCTCAAAGTTCATCCCCTGCTAACCATTCTGAAACCCTCATTTTCAATGGAAAAGATGACTTCTGGCTCATATGTAATTCTCTCTTCCCTAAGTTGTGGTCCTGATCTAGTTGGCGGTTCCTGCAGCTACTTGAAAGGTCAGAAAAGGTCTTTGAAGCTGAAATAGTATAATACTTTTTTTTTTCAAAATTCTTTCCACAATAGAGTACAGACCTTAAATAGATTTGCCTGTTAAAATTCAGAAATTTCATGTTCTTATTTGAACTTCTTGCACCATCCCTCTTCCTAAATGAAAAAATGTAGTTTTCTTTTTATTCTCTTACCCATACAGTCATTATTATGTGTAAGCTCAAATCCTGGATAACATAGACAATTATATGAGCCAACTGTGTTTTTACACGTTCCATTTCCACAAGGATGTCTTTCACATTCATCAACATCTGCAGAGAGAAGGCATTAATACAAAGGAATTATTATTTGTAGGATCATCTCAGGAAACCTTAACCACTGGCTTATTTTCCCACTCCCCTTTTTATATTTCAGTTTCGCAATGATATAATAAATGCAATCACCACATTTATTTGACAACACATAACTTATATTCATTTGAAATAAATATAACAGTATCAACCCAACCATCGCTCACCAAAACGTCAATTAATTAAGGTGTTCTAGATTTTCTAATTCACGTTTTTACACAGATAACATTCTCTCAACATACCCATACACATAGTTTGGTCATGGGATGCCTTAAAGCCATTTTGACAGATGCAGTGGTAAGTTCCCTCTTTATCCACACATGTGCCATGACTACATACATTAGGAATTTCCTGGCATTCATTGCGATCTATAACAAAAATACACAAAACACATAGTATACATTATTGATTTGTGGTTTTGTTATTGCTCATTCATTACTCACGTTTTACAATCTGCTAATGATTACTGAAGGTGAACTTAAAATGTCCATTTTATAAAGAAAGTCATAGCACAAAAAGCCTGCTATTTGTCTGTTTGTGTTAAGTTAGCTACTGCTAGACATGACACGAAAGGCAGGGAAGCAACATAATTGTTTTCTTTTCCAGACTTTGCAGTTTATAAGTGTGCAAAAAACAACAACACAAAATACAAATTCAGAACAGGAAAACTGCCAATATTCTAGAGCAGGCATGGCCAAACTTGGCCCTCCAGATGTTTGGGGACTACAACTCCCATCATCCCTGGCTAACAGGACCAGTTGTCAGGGATGATGGGAATTGTAGTCCCAAAACAGCTGGAGGGCCAAGTTTGACCATGCCTATTCTAGAGGGAATATCAATATAAAAGACTTAAGCAAAATAGGGAACACAAGTTACTTCTTACCAACACAGGCACCATTGGGTGAAAGTTTGAAACCTGCAGCACATTCGCAGCGGTAACTACCAGGGCTGTTAATACAATCTGCATTTCGTTGACAGAGATTGTCGCCGTTGCTGCATTCATCAATATCTGCAACATCAATAATTCTTAGTCAAATGTCAGTGTAGGTGTCCTTCATCTCTTTGAGGCATTCAGATACCTTTTATGCTCTACATTGCAATGGGCATAATTCAGCTAATGTTAAAGCACTTTCAAATCCCACTTCAATTAGAGAATTTTCAACACAATCTTAACATACCAACTGAAATCAACGGAACTTAAATGTGCTAATATCCCTTATCTTTGTGCTCATCCCTCTGAAGTATATTATTGAAGACGCCTTTTTTTAACATCCACTAAGGAAGAGGAAAGATGGGATTTAGAAGATTAACAGAACAATTTCCAAGAAACTAAAAATTAGAGGAGGAACCCAAGCACATCCTGTATCCCACAACCATACCACTCCAGAACATTTTTCATGAGAGCATTTAACAAATTCTACTGCTGCAAACAGCAGGAATGTGGCACATTGTACACACAGAGCAAATGCTATGAGTAATGTTCCTGCCTCCCTTTCTCTAAGAAATCTGCCAGGAAGATAAATACAATCCTGTGAGAACCGACAATTCACGGAAGAAAGGGCAACTAATGATCATGTTCAAATACTTCATTGAATTACTGATAGGAGTTTCAAAACCTAGGTCAGGAATCAACTGATGCGCAGCTTTATTTTTTCAAAGACAAGCGTCTTCTACACCTTTTCATTAGTCAATATTTTTCTATACTTTTCTAATAATTAAAAGTAACTGCTGCTTTGTTTTGAAGATATATCCACATATATCCATATCAAATTTACTGGAGCAGATCACAGACAGTTGCATGGTATGTTAGCTTGCACTTCCTCTCTGCTGGTCCACACAGCCAGGTTAGGCCATTGTGTAGGACTCAGTCAGTACAATCAGTTCCTCTTTGATCATGAGCCTGACTTGGAGGCACGTGTGATTTCTTGGTGTATTCCCTCCCCCCCCCAAAAAAAAACCTCACTTATGAGCTGCAGTAAAGTAGGAGCGGAGACCATTGCTGAAAAGGTTCTTGCCAGGAGGATAAACCATAGACAATACGATTTACATCACCTTCACAGACCAAGAGCAGATCATTGTAGCTGAATCCTGTTGGGCATTCGCAGCGGAAGCTGCCAATCTGGTTAATGCAAACACCATTTGCACAAATCCCTGGGATCTCTTTACATTCATCAATATCTAAAAAAATCAATTATTTATTAGTCAAATGCAAAAGCAAGCCCTGCTTTTTCTCATAGTTTCTCTATGCATGAAATAAGGGAAATAAAGTGGTAATAAAATTTACCTAGAAATATAATACAGTAAATTTAATATAGCAATTTAATTTTAATCAATGCTTTTTGTATAAAGGAAAAATCCATATACGATAACCTTATACATAAAAAGCTGAAACTTCCTCCCTGTCATGTTAGTTTTCTACACATCTTACAAATAAAACAAAAGGGGGTGGGTGGGAGGAAAAAAGCCTCTAGTTTTCAGATTCATGCTGCATTCATTAATCTGAACATAGCTTTAAAAACTTACCAACAGCTTTGCCTGTGTGGATGTCGAATGTGAAGCCAGGAATATTTCCACATATTGACTTGAAATCAACTTTAAAAGAAAGAAAATGGGGTGGAATCAAGGAGGCTAAATATAAAAATAACTCTTGGACAAACAATCCATTTACAAACAACAGTAATCCATTTTACTGAATAAGAGGACACCCCCCCCACACACACACAATGCAGCAATAAACAGATACATTATTTAATCCAAGTATTAGCTTTAATATTGACAGAATTTAGAAACTGAAAGACAGCACTGACGAGGAAAAACCCCAATGTGGAATTATATAGTATTAGTAATTTTGATGTATAAATAATGGGCTTTGAGCTCTTCTCTCTTCCTGTCTTGATTAATGACAGGAAGGACACTGGCTTAGAACACTTCTGGGGAAGGAAAAATGTTCTTTTCAGTTCTTATTTCCTCTTTCCATACTGATCAAAGGAATACTGCCCTGCTTTGTTTTCCTTTATGCTCTATGGTTATCAAAGAGTTAGAAGAATATATCTCAGTTATTGGGTTTTCATAAGTTTTATCCTATGTGATAAACAGTTGCCTGTTTAAGAAAACACTGAAAGAAATATACAGGTAACTGTTTATCACGGGCACTTTCAACTAACTGAAGAAAAGCCAGGAAACTGAAACAAATGAAACTAATATTTTTAATATCTCTGCTACCTACATTTATTCACCAGGTTGTTGGGAAGTATAACAGCTACTGAACATTGCATTTGCTTACATTGACTGCCAAGGAAATAACTGAATAATATATTACTGTATTGGCTCTCTAGGAATCTGTCCAGAAAGGGGTGCATATATCTTAATATTAATTTGGGCTCAAGAGTCTATACAACATCCCCTGTTAAGCCTAGTTTTTACCTGTTCCTGGAGTTGGACATGGTTCACAAGGTTTGTTCCAGGCTTTCCCAACATTATAGGTGCAGCAACACATCCTCTTGGTCACGTTGAAAGGGAGTTCATTGTCGCAAGACGTTCCATTGTAGCTTCTATAGCAAAAGCTCTTTCTCATATCTGTACATGTAGAAATCTCATGCTTTTAAATGGGTATTTTAAAGTATTATACATATAACAATTGGATCTTGAGCACTGGCTTTCTTTTTTCCTATACATCTAGTAGCTGCCTGTTTCAGCTGACTTTCCTGTTTTGGAACACAGAATAACTCCAGCTGAATCTGTTCTCTGTGTTTTATTCAAGAGGATTGGGGCAGATGCTAGATCTTCCCAACCACAATGGGGGAATTGGTTCATTGGTTCATTTTTAGCTGGTTGCCATGAGGAAGCATTTTCAACCCCCCGGGAGTCGAGAGGCGGCTGTGACTGGCTGCAACCACCACCCACCCTGGAACTGGGTGAGCAGCATGCTTAATTGAAGTAGACATAATTAGGATTGAGTTATAAGATCCAGAAAGCATATTTAGTACACAATAAAAGTAACTTACAAAGCTGTTCTATGGAATTGGGGGGTGGGGAGAATCTGTGGCAGACACACCACCACTTCCCTTGTCCTGACAGCTTGATATATCTAGGGCAGGATATTGGGGAGGTCTTTTTCACCCCTCTTGTCTTTCTCCCTATTTATCTCCCATTGAAATCAATGAAAGGGAAATTAACTACCCGGTATGCAAGCTCTAGAATCAGCATAGTTCTTGGCCTTTTTTGAGCACATGTCACGGGCTTTAGATCCTGCGGATCCCAAGCTCTGCAAGGCACCCACCCACCACCAGAACCCCACTGGGGATAGATCTATACCCACAGAACTTTCTAAACAGAGGCATAGTTGCTGTCCTCCTTTCTGACCTCCTCTCCACTAGTAAACTGGCACCTAAACACATTCAGAGACTCCACAGCCATCTTCTGGCCAGATGTAGGAATGCAGCCTCAAACTATGACTTAAGCTAGTTCAATAAACATGTACATTTCCACAAATATTAGTTTAACTGACTTTGACAAGCCAGATATTCCTCCGAGCCATTCCAACACCAATGGAGGCCTCACGTAAATGCTGTCCAGCTGTGAGCCTGGATTCTAGATCCTATGTGCTACCGAGAAAGTTTCATAGGAAGAGCTATGAAGTGTAAACGGCCTACATTTTAGAAACTCATCTGGTCTCAATATCATGGTAGGAAGTGGAAATATAAAAGGTAACATACCCATACAGTTGTGACCTCCATTCACCTGCATGTATTCTGGAGGGCAAATGCATGTGTAGTTCCCCAAGGTGTTGTAGCATGTCCCAGGACCGCAGACACCAGGATGTGCAACACACTCATCAATATCTGTGGGAGAGCAGGGAGACTCAATAAGCAATTAAGGTACAACAAACAAGTGCTCAATAAATAACAACATATAAGGCCAAACTGAATTGCCAAACAAGTATTTCTCATTTGTGGACAAAGAGGCTAGGTAAGAGTTAAGCAACGAATCCACCATCTTTTAATCCCGTGTTTGGGATTTTCCTCCTCTTTTGAAGTAGCTTTGGGGCTCTCAGTCTGCATGAGGACTGCAGTGCATGGTAGGGGTTCACCCGCCCCTTGTACAGCGGTACCTTGGTTCTCAAACTTAATCCGTTCCAGGAGTCTGTTTGACTACCGAAACCATTCAAAAACCGAGGCATGGTTTCCAGTTGGCTGCAAGAGCTTCCTGCACTCAATCAGAAGCTGCGTAAGCCGCGTCAGACGTTTGGCTTCCGAAAAACGTTCGCAAACCGGAACACTTACTTCTGGGTTTGCGGCATTCGGGAGCCAATTTGTTCAACAACTAAGCCGTTCGGGAACCAAGGGACCACTGTACTGCTTTCCCACTGCAAAAAATCACCCACCTGAAGCAGTTACTCGACTATGAAAAGTTTTGTTACGACAAGTAACATCTGAAGCTGTAATCTGTCTATGAAGATGTTACTTGCAGCAAAAAGCAGGTGTAGGGGTGAACAGTATCTGGAGGAAGTATGTGGGATTTAGGTTAGTCCTAACCCACTAAAGTCGTTACTTTAAAAAGAAAAGAGAAATCAAAATGGCCTGCATTATCACATCAGGTTTGACCCTAAGTAGTTTCAATTAGAAAGTAGTGTGCATATTCATGATTGTCCTGGGAGATTGTCTTAATATAAAAAACTTGATAACTGAATGTGTAGCTAGGGGGTGGTGAGGTGGGCCCCCGCCGGGGCACAGGTGAGGGGGGGCGCAAAATTGGCTAAAATACACGGGTGGCGCTGCAGGTTAAACCACAGAGCCTAGGGCTTGCTGATCAGAAGATCGGCGGTTTGAATCCCTGCAATGGGGTGAGCTCCCGTTGCTCGGTCCCAGCTCCTGCCCACCTAGCAGTTCGAAAGCACGTCAAAAGTGCAAGTAGATAAATAGGTACCGCTCCGGCGGGAAGGTAAACGGTGTTTCCATGCGCTGCTCTGGTTCGCCAGAAGCGGCTTTGTCATGCTGGCCACACGACCCGGAAGCTGTACGCTGGCTCCCTCAGCCAGTAACGCGAAATGAGCGCCACAACCGCAGAGTTGGACACGACTCGACCTAATGGTCAGGGGTCCCTTTACCTTTACCTAGGGGGCGCAATGTGGACGGTTCTGCCAGGGGCGCAAGATCACCTAGCTATGGCTCTGTGTGTAAATGTAATTTTCAAATCCTAAAGATCTACAACTTTAAATCTAGTATCTGCATTTCATCTGCATGCTTTCGGGTGTGGGGAGAAATGTCTGCAGGGAAGAATATTGTTTGAGAAGAAATGTCTCATGTTCCACTATGAGAAAAGATAATAATTGTTACCTTCACAGATACGAGTTTCTTCACTGAGGTAGTACCCATGGGGACATTCACACTGGAAGCTGCCAAATGTATTGATGCAGTTTCCACCTTGGCAGAGGCCAGGCAACTCTTGGCATTCATCAATGTCTGTGTTAAGAGAGAAAGGCATTTTTTTTTTTGGCTGATGAAAGACTATAGCAGACTACTTGCATAGATGGCTAACAGGGAATGACTTTTGCCTGTTTTTGTTTATAAATCTGCTCAGCTTTGTATGAAAAAGATCTGATAAAAGTATGAACTAGCCAAAGTACATTTAACTCTCACTAATTGCTGTATGAAGGATCACAATATAAATTAAAAGTCTTCCCAAAAAGTCAATTGGTCTTCACATGCTGTGCTCAACCATGACCAGGTTGCATCATATTTTATCACCTAGGAACATATGTCCTGTAATTATCACTTTTTGGTACATTGCAGGCATGCTAAAAGCTTAAAAGATCAGCTGTAAAACCGTCTGAGTCATGCTTCCAATTAATTTTTTGATAGGGTGATAGTAGACACAACTAACAGACTCAGAATGAGCCAAATGAGTAAGATTAAAGCAACTGATAAAGAAGCACCACACATTACATTTTCCTTTTAGCAGTAAAGCTGCCAAAATCCAAAACAATTTAGGAACTCAAAGTTTATAAAGCAATTTGCAGATTGCTGGGAAGCTCTTAACAGATGAAAAAACTCAGGTGAATGTGAGGAGCTGGATTGCTGCCATTAAGAAGTATCTATGTTTGAAATGGCCAGCACTTAAAAAATACATACATTTCAGTTTCTTCTATGGAACTAACCTAGATTTCACTACCTCCCCATTATAGACGTTTTACAAAACTTGACTCTTGTTTAAGTCATAAAAAGCTATAGTGGTTATTTTAAAAGTATTAACTTGTTTAACTATGTTAATGAACAAAATCAAGACCCTGTTATACCACTCACTCAGCCTTCTCAGTGGAGAGGTCATGTTTAGTGATATGTTTGGACACTGAATGTGTAAGTTTATGTCTAAATTCAATGGATACAACAAACACCATTATATATACTTCTGGTGATGATGATGATTCAGCAGCGCAACAAGCCGCTTGGCTGCTCGGGGCACCAAATGCAGAGGCACCCCCTGGGGGCGGGCACACATCCTGACGCATGCGCCATGACGTCACGAAGCACGTCAGGACGGACTGCGCATGTGCGGAATGCTGCGCATGCGCAGTCCTCCGTGCTGGCGCTGCTGCTCCTGTAGCGACCATGTGAGCCGCTGAGCAAGTGGCGGCTCGTGGGGCTGCCCCGTCCATGCTGCTTTTCGCATGCGGCAGCTCGCAAGGTCACTGCGGGAGCAGCAGCGCTGGCCCAGGTGGAGTGCGCATGTGCAGGATGCCAGACATGTGCACTCTGTACCGGGTACCGCTCACGGGCCCGCCCCTCGCCTCTGCAGCCGCCGCCGCCGAGCTGATTGAGACTTGCAGCAGGGCGAGACTTGGGCGTCGCGGGTTGGGGGCTTGCTGAGTGTCGCCCCCTCCAGGGTGGAACACAGGGATCCCCGCCCCCACCTTCCTACTCCACTGTGATGATTACCCCACCCAACTGACTGGGTTCTTATTTTTGTATTTGTTTAAAAACCAATTAAAATTTGTTGTAAAAAGGAAGGAAGGAAGGACTTACCTTCTAGAATAATAGTGATAGGATTTGGTCTGAAACCTTCACCCCCTGGACAGAGAGTATTATATTCACCTACAGAGAAAAGAACACAAGCAAGAATTAAACAAAAGGCTGTGGGAAGATTAACACACAGATGGCTTCAGTTGTTGTTTTTCTTTTGCATAGTCTTGTTCACAGCTCATAAAATTTATCATCTTAATATGTGAACTGTGTTTTGACTATGCTTGACCCCACAGTAAATCACAGAGATTTATAATAACTTTGTCTGGAAAGCAGCATATAGGGGGCTCCATTCATAATTATTATTATTATTATTATTATTATTTATTTGTACCCCGCCCATCTGGCTGGGTTTCCCCAGCCACTCTGGGCAGCTTCCAACGAAGATTAAAAATACATTAAAATGTCACACATTAAAAACTTCCCTAAATAGGGCTGCCTTCAGATGTCTTCTAAATGTCAGGTAGTTGTTTATCTCTTTGACATCTGAAGGGAGGGCATTCCACAGGGCAGATGCCACTACCGAGAAGGCCCTCTGCCTGGTTCCCTGTAGCTTTCAGTGTAGTGTAGTGTCTTTTCGGATTCTTACAATCTATACATACTTCGTGCATCCCACCAAAGCTGTCCTACACAATATGGAAAATAAATATTCCATACCCCTGTATCTGAGGTGAATACATTTGAAGGAAGATCATAATTACTAATAATTCTTTGGTGTCTTTTGCAGATGCTTTAGAACAGCAGTTGTTCTAAACTCCCACTAAGTACATGGCAAAACACTTTATATTAGTGTCCTTAAACATGCTTTCAATTTTACACGCAGGAAAAAGGATACTTAGGTTAACAAGGTACTTAGGTTAAGGCCATCATGTGTTGTCACAAGCAAAGCTGGGATCCTTGATTCCCGCACTCAAGGCTTATGAATCACATCTGAGAACCTAGGCATGCTTTTCTATTTAATGAGCATTGACACTTTATATTGTGGGTGACCTTTGCAGGATCGCATGTGGTGCTATAGTTCCTAGGGAGCTTACTGGCAAACAGGGGCTGGCTTGCCTCTTAGTTTTAATATCTGAAGGTTCACACCCAGCCTCAGTAATCAAGTTGCTTGCTGGGAGGTGGGGTGAAGCCAACAATAGCCCTCCCTACCCTCCCTTTGTTTAATGTTTCTTGTGTGCAAGTTAACTTTTCCTTCCTGTTTAGCGGGCGGTCTTTGACTGGTTGCTGATGAAAGATCGGGAAGAAATTTTCCTGCACTGTCAGGTTTTGTCTTCCCCATAGCAATTAGTCATAACTTTGGCGGTTATGGCCTTGGGTGCAATCCTTTAGTCTTTTCTTCCCTACATGGGGGGGGGGGGTGAAGTGGTGACTCACCCCCCTGCGGTGGCGATTCCACGGTCCCCTTCTTAAAGGGGTTATATACAGTATATGGGCAGGGGCGTCTTACCCATAGAGGCTAGTGGCACGGGGCGCCAAGTTCTGGAGGGTGCCAGGGAAGAGGCGGAGGCTGGATGTGGCACCTCCCGGCATCAGCTCGCCGCCCTTGCCCGCCTCCGCCATGCCACGCCGAAGCAGCGCCGTGCCCTGAGCCTCTGTCTGCTGTGGCCACTGCGGCACAAAGCGGCCAGCTGAACCGGGAGGTGCCATGTCCAGCCTCTGCCTCTTCCCCGCCAGAGGAGCCGCCCTCCAGCCACTGCCCGCCTCCTCCAGCCCTGCCAGCAGCACCATCCTCCCTAAAAATACTCTGGGACATGGGGGAGAGGGGTGCCGGAAGGAGCTTTGCACCAAGGCGCCAGATATGCTTAGGGCGGCCCTGTATATGGGTGTCACTGGCCATGCACTGAAAGGCCATCAGTGAATTACCCTGCGTGCGGGGATATGGGCTAGGCTGCCTGCTACACTTATGTCTCGCAGAGCGCCCACATATCCCATTTACCCTGATGAGCCCCAGTTCCCCCTGGCTGGGGGGCTGGAACAGATACACACCCAAGACCTAAGCCAAGGTCTTCCTACATTTGGAAGTTTAATAAAGTTGTGGCCTAATTTTAATTCCATGTAAATTCCTTTATTCCTTCCTTATGATCCCTGGGGACTGGGGCTGTCACCTCCTGGTCACACAATGATGATCATGTATAAAAGGCAACCACATGAAATGGTTTTCACTCCTTGTGATATACTGTTAGTAGTTTTTCTTTTCATCCTTGCATCTAAGAGAGCCATTTCCTTACTGCTATTTACAGGCGGGCAGGTCTCGCAGGGATTTCCCCAAGCCTTTCCCAGAGAGCAGCAGCAGGAGGAACGACTGACTCCAACACCAATTTCCGTGTTGCAGGATAGACTTCCATCCCCTCTCGGTCCATATTTCAGGTAACAGTTGCCAACTCGATTGTCTGTGGAGAATGAATGGAAAACAGTTGTGCCCACCAGCCACAGTCATGTGAAACATGCACCATGAATTCTTTAAGTAGTAAACCTCATAATCTACATTAACTTCAGTCATTTTTCTCAGTTTTGACCTAAATGTAAAGCTGCAACACCAGAAAAGTTCTTAAGTGATCTAAGGGGGAAATGGGTAAAGCAAGTCATAACTGACTTGCAAGGGTTTGTCAGCGTAACAAGATCACAAAATAACAGAGTAAGACTTGGAAGAGGTCCAAAATGTCTTTTAGCTCAGCTCTCCTCATCTCACCAGAAGGCAGGAACACTCAGACCCAGTTCCTCAACAATCACATGATAGAATCTAATTCCTAGTTTGCCACAATGAGAGAAAAGTACATGGGAAATAAGTGTAAGAGCAAGTAAGCACAAAGGACTCAGCAAAACCTCAAGTCTCAGGGGAAAGCAATCGTCATTTTTGCAAGGGACATTGCTAATTGGACCAGGAAGAAATATCCTTCCCTGATTCAAAGATGTTGGCCCGTCAGACTAGCATGAGAATGATCTTTGCATCATATAATCGATAGGGGATAATTAGGTGCATTGCCACACTACCCAATATCTTGTCTTTCACTGAGGCAGTTCTTTTTTTGTAAATAATTTTTATTAATTTTCAATTACATATATCCAATATATTGAGGCAGTTCTTGGCATAGCAGAAAATAAGAGCCTACTGAAGATCGTATGTAGAAATAAAACCTTACTGACTTTACTGGGACATGGTAAAGAAACAAAAATTCATATTATATTTGTTATAAATTTATTAATTCATCATGAATCCATTTACATTTGGGATTTTGAAATCAGCATCTATCCTGGTGGATATTTTTTTTTGCACAGTTCATGTGATATGGGTGGGATGTACATTTCTCCAGAATTTGTTCCATGGTATGTAAGTAATGAATCAATATTGTTTCATATGGAATCTTTTAACCTTTCTGCTTATTTATTTAATATTCTTACCAACACAACCAACTCCTGTTGGGTTCAGCTGGAAATCTGGAGGACAGTTGCACTCATATCTTCCAGGCGTGTTCACACAGAAACCATTAACACAGTTGATAGGATCTGCACACTCATCAATGTCTAAGGCAAGAAGAAGAAGAAAATTTTCAATTTATGTTTAGCTATTGGAGGAACTATTGGATTGTTTTTATATTTATTATGTATTTTGTGGTTTTATAACTTGATTTTATCCTGTAAACCACCCTGAGACCCCCGGGTATAGGGCGGTATAGTATTATTATTATTATTATTATTATTATTATTATTATTATTATTATTATTAATCACTATTTTAATTCAAGAAAAGAGCCAAAAAAATTGCATTCTCATTTCATAATGAATAAATAAATGCCAGTTTTTATCAAACTTCTCCATCAATTGTTTGACTTATCTGTACTTCCTAAAATGTATCTGTTTAACCACAAAGGGATATTTCTCAAATTCTCCTAAACCAATGAATACGTTTTTACACTTCCAGTTCACAGCCATCAACATTTATTTAACAAAATCTCATTCTTCTACTACTACATTCTTCAAGTGTGATGTGTTTATTATATATACCTGTACAATTCCCTCCAGTTCTATCCAGCTCATAGCCATCATCACAAATGCAGTGAAACATTCCTGGCAAGTTATTGCAAGTACCAAACACACAGATATTCTGGAAGGCACATTCATCAATATCTGAAAGGATAATAAATATACACAAAAATTAGTTACCCACACATCAATATTGTACATATTCTGAATAATTTGTCATCGAATGCAAATGTGCATTTGAAAAATGTAATCTGTGCTTGTGTGAGGTACAATGTGGTTTTATTGGGAGCGAACAAGTGTGCAGTTGCATATCCTCATCACATTGTACAATAAGAAACGTTTGTTTGAATGCAGTACTTTTCTACATGTCTTTTAGTAACTAATACAAGGAAGATGAGTCCAAATTTAGCTGCAGGGTTTTTTTTGTCAAAGGCCATGCAAAGTCTTTAAAAATTAAGGCAGCCTTTATCAGAGCTGGCACAGCATAATAATTCTTGCTTAGAAAAATGTATTTTCTATGCAAAGCTTATGCCTGAATGTTCTTTTCAGTGCTTCTTGTGGTTTCCCTCCTGACATACAATCCAAACCTTGAAAATGCAAATGGAATAGTGGTGAGTTACCTTGGCAAGATCTGCTGTCTGAAGCTGGAGTGAAACCCATCTCACACTCACAACGATATCCACCAGGAATATTCAGGCACTGTCCATTTTCACATAGATTAATATTTTCTGCACATTCATCAATATCTGTTGAATATAATTAAGTTTGATGTTCAATGTAGCAAAAGGGATTTGGTCAGCAAAGGTCCATTATAAACACATCTAGATAATTCTCCAAGTTACTTGTTTTGTTAAGTATTACCGGTACTTTACATAAAGCAAAACTGGTGCTTCCACCTTAGTCGAAAATGAGCAGTGATATTTCTGTTTGATATTTAAAGCCCGTTAGTGGAAATGCTAGCTTTATCCATTATAGAGTAGCTTGGGTGTAAATGCCATGTTAAGAAATTACACAACTAGGTATGCAGAAAACTAAGTACAGGGGAAAAACCTGTTCTCACGGTGTTGCCGGAGCTTTGAATTCCGCTTCTAAAGGAAACAAGCAGATAAAATGATTTCATTAAACTCTCTGAAATCTCTCTTACCAGAGCAAGTGAATCCATCTCCAGTAAATCCTTCTGCACAGGTACAGCGATATGATCCAGGAGCATTCACACACTGAGCGTTTACACTACACTGGTGTGTTCCATTGGAACATTCATCAAGATCTGCCAGAAAAACACACACAAAGGAACTAGAAAAAGGATGCACATGTTCACAGAAACAGGGATTTCCACAGGAGTAGCCTGCTTGCACAATTGGTTCAAAGAGCGTCAGAACTGGCTCTCAGCCATTATGGGTCACAGCTCAGTGAAGGAGCTGATGCTCAGCATGCAGAAGTCCCCAGGTCCAAACCCTGCCATCTCCTGCTAAACGTATCAGGTAGTAAGTGATGGAAAAGACTTCTGCTAGAGAGCCACTGCCAGACAAAATAAACAATGTAGGGCTGAGATGGATCAATGTCTGACTCAAAATGAAGGTAGCTTCAGAAACTGATCTGCTGATTGCTATGTTCAGCATTAGTGGAACATTTTAAATACTTTACCAATTTTGCTTAAACGCTTTTTCATTTATATTGCATGCCTCTGTTATGGTTACCATAATAAGAAAATATATATTTATGCCAATTCATTAATCCAAGGCATAACTTTATTGCTGTATGATTCTAGATGGCTGCCTAAGGCAGAACTATTTTTTCAACCATAAATGAAAGTGACTCTTCTCCTTCCAAACACCACATTGATGCATGTATGCTGGTGCTTACCAAGAGAAAGAAAGTGGACAAGTTCAGCACTCCTACAGGAGTGGGGAGGCTGGCAGGCATAGTACACAGGAGATGATGAAGGAGGCTCAACAGGTCACATGAGAAGGGCAGTATAGATGAGGGCAGCAGAGCACATAACCTCCAGGATCCATTATGGGTAGAGGAGTTTGGAGGGCTGTGGACAAGGGAGCCAAGGGGGCATAGGGTTACTAGGTCTAAATCTAGACCTTGCTAGGATATTTCAGCCAGATTTGGCTTCAATTATCACTGCAACATTGTGACTTGGCAATTGTTAAGGGGCAAAGAGTGCCAAGAACCAGTGGGAGGGAGGGTAGGAATCGTGGTAGGAATTAATCTCAAATATATTGTTTTGAACTAATTAACTTTGACTGCAAGCTGCAAGTTTAGCTTAAATTTGCCCAAAGCGATAACTTCAAACTTGCTTTCTCATAAACTTTCAATGACACGAAACCATAAAATTATTTTGTTTCTTCCTTTTCATTTATAATCTTTATGTTTTAAACATCAACTCATTAGCACTGGGTAAATATTTAACTAATATTCTGCTCTATAAGTGATTGGATTTAACAATTGTCATCAAAGGCCATCTCTAACAATGTTATCAATCTGTCAAAAATAAGAAAACATGAAAAGAAAATGGCTTTACTTTCTTTGTAGACTTCACATAGAAAAATGTTCACAAACATGGAATTATAATAGACTGAGGCATTCTAGAAAGAAGGGAAATTTCTTATCAGAAATTTGTCTCCCTTAGGGAAGAAAGTAGGATTCTCAATACAGTGGTACCCCAAGTTACAAACGCCTCAGGTTACAAACGCTTCAGGTTACGAACTCCGCTAACCCGGAAGAGTTACCTTGAGTTGAGAAGTTTGCCTCAGGATGAGAATGGAAATTCTGTGCTGGCGGCGCAGCAGCAGCAAGAGGCCCCATTAGCGAAAGCACGCCTCTAGTTAAGAACCGTTTCAGGATAAGAACAGACCTCTGGAACAAATTAAGTTCGTAACTAGAGGTACCACTGTACTTCAAAAGTGCCCCTTCTATCCAGATAAGAAGCAGGGGCAATGTGCTGATTAAGTTGATTAAGGGACACCCTCTATGAAAATCACCAAAATATTCCCGAGGTGGGAGATTAGGGGGGAAATTTGCTTCAGGAGTTTCTCTACAAATTTGGATTTTGTTGGGATCACAAAGTTGTCTTTTAGGCCCATGGAATACTCCAGCACATATCCTATTCATATTGTCTTTCTCACACTATAGATCTGTGTGGTCTTGTTTCCACTGAGGCACCAACCACATGAGACAGACGATAACAGGATAATGGCAATAGGGGCAGCCTATCTCCTGCTAGAACACTGTTTGCTTTCAACCTTGGATGATGAACAGTTTCCAGGAGAGATCAGTGAGGAATTTCAGTTGGAATATTTGGAACGTGGTTATTGAGTCTTATAGCTGGTAGATTCCCAAGTGGTACTGAGATGCTGGCAAGTCCCAAAAGGACAAGTAGGGCTTGGGAATTTCTGTCCTCTCATTTGGCAGTTTGGACAGCCTTCTTTTACTTTTGGTTTCCACTGGCACCACCGAAGAACCTGGTGCCAGAAAACAGTGTGACAATCAGGCACCACTTATGGCTAGATTCATGCCACGTTAAGCACACATTCCTTCTGTTTCTGACATTAGAGGCTATAATAGAGTCTGCTAGGACAGTGGCTGATAAGAAGAACCTTTTTGGTCTACTCTTCAGATTCTTAGAAACTGATTCCAAAGAGGCAAGTCAGTCAGGAGGGTCAACATTGTAGAGATGGAGTTGGTGACTGAGGCTTCTCCATTTTTATCACAGGGATCTTTCGGGTTTCCTTCATGACATCTCTCACCCAAGTGGCCACTGGCACATCTATTGTTGGAAACTGTAGTTGATCATAATATTCTCCAGGCGAGAATATACCTTATTAATAAAACAATATATCAGCTTGGCTCTAGCTAGGCTGGATGGTCCTGCTGAAAGAATCTGGCAATTCAGTAAGGAGCAGAATGTATGGGAGGAGAAAGCAGGAGTGGATTATCCATATCAATAGTGTGGAAAGTTTAGGAGCTCTCATTCCCTAAACAATTTAGAATCCCATTCTTATCTGGGACAGCTAGGCAAGAAAGAGAAGATGAGGAGTTAACAAAAAAGTGTTTCAAAATAAACTAAGAGCTCTATGGGAGACAGACAGATACTCTCTTCCATTAAGGAGTCAACCAGCAAACTGGCCCGATTTCTAACCCAAATGGGAAGAGAAGCCTGAAGAATAAAAAATGCCCCCTTCTGTTTCTGGGTGAAACATTTCCATAGCTACTTCATCCATCCCCACTCCAGTCAACCTACCCAATTATTCTAAAAATAACCAAGTAACGTAGGCCTACCATCTTGTCAGCTGAACAACTGTATCAATTCACTTCTCTACTCACCAATACACTTAATTCCATTTCCAATCCATCCTTCTTTACAGCTACACCTGAAGCTTCCTGGGACATTGACACATGAGGCATGCAGGTCACAGTTATGGGCGCCAATCTCACATTCATCCACATCTAAGAAAAGTTGCACATTAAAAAGTTGAATTCAAAATAATAGATGTCTTCATAAACTTGGAAACAGTGTCAATGTAACACATCCAGTATTATTATTTCACACTGATTTTATTAGGACAGTATCTGATTTTAGGAATTATCTGTAATCCTTGGCAATTGCTCATGGTTAATGAAGAGAGGGCTGTGTTCAGATGACACAATCCTTAGTAGTGCAGCAGCAAAGGAGGAAAGTGGTTGTGATGTCCTCTCTAGGAGTCCACGTTTGCACAATCTTACTAAACCAAGGTTTAGCTTAACGTGTGAACCAGATAACTGTAATTCACAATTATATTCTAAAAGAATTAAGAATTATAATGGTTAAGCCTTGTTGTTGTTGTTGTTGTTGTTGTTGTTGTTGTTGTAATTAATTAAATTTCTATACTGCACATTAACCAAAGATCTTAGGGTAGATTACAGTGTAAAAACACAAAAATGTATATCGTAATAACAAACATAAACAATAACCCCCCCCCCAGTTTAAAAGGGCATAGATTGTTTAATTATCTAAGAGGTCTGATGCATACAGTACAATCCTGTGCATGTTTCCTGAGCAGTAAGCTTCACTGTGTTGTTTGGGACTTCCAGCTAAATATGTATAGGGTTTGCAGCCTTAAATGCTTTAAAAATAATAGCTGCAATAGCATTTTAATGGGACCTCGGGAGGAGCACAAAAGCAGTGATACTTGATAAAATGGTACTAATAGCTAAATATTTTTTTTAAAGGAGCATACTAAACTCAAAAATAACTGCAGTTCTGAGTTTTGCTCTGCAGGACTGCTTCCCCACGATTAGATATGTGCATGTACAAAGAGGTGGGGGAGGCAGATGGTGCTGTGGTCTAAACCACTGAGCCTCTTGGGTCAGTGGTTCAAATCCCTGAGATGGGGTGAGCTCCCATTGCTCTGTCCCAGCTCCTGCCAACCTAGCAGTTTGAAAGCATGCCAGGGCAGGTAAATAGGTACCGCTGTGACGGGAAGGTAAATGGTGTTTCTGTGCGCTCTGGCTTCCGTCATGGTGTTCCATTGCACCAGAAGCGGTTTAGTCCTGCTGGCCACATGTCCAGGAAAGCTGTCTGTGGACAAACGCCACCTCCCTCGGCCTGAAAGCGAGATGAGCACCGCAACCTCCTAGTCGCCTTTGACTGGACTTAACCATCCCGGGGTCCTTTATCATTACCTTTACCTACAAAGAGGTATGCCACAACTATTTGGTTCTCAAGGAAGCTGCGAAGTATATCATACCTGTACATCCTGTGGTTCCCTTCTTGACAGAGTAACCCAGCTGGCAATGACAAATGAAGGACCCCTTGGTGTTCTCACACTCTCCAAACATACAGATGTTGGAATTCAGGTCACACTCATTCACATCTGTAAGTTAATATAGTTTAGTTAGTAACTGAAAACTTGTTCTTCGTTAGTCAAATCACTCAAAATAAATTATCTTATACAATTAACGTAATAAATATACCAAGAATTTGACATCATTTTTAATCTTAATTTTTTCAACTAGATCATATCATTGTATGAAGCAACAAGATAGGAACCAATGAGAAAATGAGACACTTCAGTGTAGCAAAAAGATATACATGAATAAAAATATTACTGAAGCATAAGACCTGATGGTTGCTAAAAATTTAAATCTGTTTTCAAAAAATAAATTGGAATTATCTCAGCTACTTTTCTTTAAGAAGTCTATTACTTTTATAATACATTAATATATTCCCCATCATCCATGAACTAGCCCTTAGTATTCAAGATTCCCAAAAGTGTGAATTGCCCCTCCTTATAGACTTATGAGTATTTATTAGGGAAGGTATAGATTCTGAATATGTCTGGTTGGGCCAGGAGGAAGTTTCTATTCTGCAAAAACACAACAGCTGAAATAGGAACGATGTGTGCTATATTTTAACTGGTGTGATAATGGCCAACTGAATGGTATTCTCCAAGGAATTTAGTTTTGATTCTGTCTTGGTTATCACCAAAGAGGATGACACCAGAGTTTAGCTCAGAAATTAACTTCTGAGATTCTTAAAAGAGCACCTTCCAATCCCTTTTTCAGATCAGATCAGTAGAGAGCTGGAATATGTAAGGTTTTATTGGTGGCAATGCCAATTTCTATTATTGTTCTTTCAGTCCTGATGTGCTATAGAACTTTTTAGGATGACTGTTAAGGGAGGGGGAAGGAAAACCTTACTTCTTGTTCTGTGCTGCTTCTACTGCCACCTTTCCCCAGCTTTGAAGGTTAAAGAAAAGGAAACATTTTCCCCAGGACAGTCAGCAGGGAATCTAGGGCAGTTTACCACCACAAGATTTAACTACATTTTAGTTTATCAGTGCTTCTTTTGATGAGGTTTAAACCTTCTTCTGTGAAGTAGTCACAAGATCAAATCTTAAGTTACTACATTAGTGATGTTTTCCCTTAAGGAAAAGGTTTCTAATTTTGAGAATCAAAAATCGCATTAACAATATATTTACAACTCTTGAAAGCTACCTCTAAATTACTTACCAATGCATATTTTCATGTCCATAGAAGCCATGAATCCATCATAACAAAGACATCGATATTCTCCTGGAATGTTGGTGCACTGCCCACCATCACAGATATCTGGGTTGTTTTCACATTCATCAATGTCTATAGGGAAATTTTATCACTGTGAAATTCTGAACAGGTAAATCTTCTGTAAAGCCTGCCATGCTAAGTTTGTTACTATTCTGTTGCTATATATCTACATGGCTGTAATGGTGTTAACATATATACTACTGCTTAGCATTAATGTAGAATGTTTAAGACATTTCATTTACACAATGCCAGTTCATTTGTAATGGAAAAGCATGTGTTGATGTTGCATGAGCAAGCCTTGGACTTAACACCTGAACTGGTAAGGTAATATTTGTGTTTGCCCTCCAAGCCAGAATTGGGAATGGGCTTCCAACTGTGTTTTCCAATAACAATTTGGAGGGCAAGCACACATCTAAGTTTTCCAGCCAGGAAAGATTTAGAGCATGCAAGCAGAAAAAACAAAGCTTGTGAGCCCATGGTTGGCATGACATGTGAACCAGGTCACCTATTCATTCAACACTGCAAGATAAGCCTATACAATTTTCTCCATACTGCATCCAGAGAAATAGGTTCCTAAGGGCACCTATTAAGTCCATTATCTCCATATAGAAATAGCCAAGATTGCATTTGAACCAAAGAGACCTTCTGGTTCATAGCTTCTTCTTCAAACCACTGCATCATACAGTAAAGAAATTCACACACAATTCCAATGTTTTATGGATGCAGTTCTGCAGAACATAATTGAGATGCTACTCTTCATTCTTTTACCTGAACAAGTCCTCATATCTGGCATCAGAGCATATCCATCACTGCAGCTGCATTCATAGCTGCCTTCTGAATTAGTGCAGTGGGTGTCACAGCCTCCATTCATGATCATGCATTCATCAATATCTAGGGAGGGAATATTGTGGACAGATTATTAGATCGATTTGGTACTTTGTTAAAGCATCCCAACTTTCCCTCATATTTTCCCCACTTTCCCCTTCCTATCAGCAGAAGACAGTAGGCACTAAGTACCTAACTGATTTTAGAATGAATTGACAACAGTGAGTGAAATAAAGTTAACATAAAATAAGAATGCAAAATATAGCTCAGCATATTTTGTAATAATGGGTTGTTTGTTTTAGAGTAGAGGGGCATACCACTGTTTGAATTCTGAAAGATGCCGTCGTTGATTATTTAATTTACAGTTATGAAATCGAAGTTTGGAAAAAGAAACAAACCAGAAACATTTATGCAGAAATAAAAATAAAATACTTGCCAATGCAGCCTTGTCTGTCTGGAGTGGCCTGATACCCAGGATTGCATGAACACTGATACATCCCAATCATGTTCACGCATTTGCCATTTCTGCAGAGGTTATCACTAAGAGAACATTCATTAATATCTGAAAAACAAGAATTACATTGCTGGCCATTAGGAAGTTGAGAATATATTTACAGACTTAAAAATTAACATTTTTATGAAAGTGGGTTCTGATATGAAGTTTAAGTTTATTCTGAATGTTTCCATGTGTCAAAACAACACAGAAATTCCAAAATTCCAAAAAAAGAGACACAAGGAGCTTCAAATCTGTATTAAACTTCAGTGTGCTTAGCCTTTAGCTAATTTAGATTGGGGGACTTCCCTTGTCCTGGTCGGACAAGCTCACAGATTGCACAGCTTCCTCGACCTGAAAGACTGGGAGCTTTGCTTTGCCAAATATGAAGGGCCTTCACAGTTCCCAATGGCATTTTAAAAAACCCCAAAACAAAACAAACAAAACACAAAATCAGACTTGAAAAGCTCAGCTTGGCTGTGTCCATAACATGGACCAAAAACATTTTATAGCAACCATTAAGAGTTTAATTAACAGTTCAATATTAAATAATTTACGTGAATAGACCTTTATGGTTAGGCTGATCTCTGGCTGCATGTGTGCAAAATCTCATTTTACATTTCCAGTCCAAGAACTTCAGAGGAAAATTACACTTGATTTGCCATTCGTCAAAGCATTAGGAGCTAGACAAATTCATATTACGAACCGAGTTATCATTATAGCTAGGAAAAATTACTAGCTATAGAACAAGGAACATTTCATTCAGAGACACCTGAAACTCACCCACACAATCTTCACGTGATGGAGACAGTTCATGCCCAAGAGGACAGTCACATTGAAAGCTTCCTTCAGTATTCACACACGTGCCACCTCTACAGAGAAGAGGGTTACGCTCGCATTCATCTATATCTGAAAAGAAAATATAAGGGAAATATTGTTATGGGGACCATTTGAGATGAAGTAAGAGATTGTAAACATCTGGAAGTAATTAGGGACGTCTGACTCCCTGAGAAGGAGGCTGTTTCATAACAACAATGATACTTATATCCTTCAGATTTCATAACAAATAAAACATAAAATTGTATAGAATACAGGAAATTGGATGATTTATTCACCTGAGGGAATCCCAAATTCATAATTAGGTTAAAGAAATTCATGAAATTTGAAAACCCAGATCATGCAGAATTGTTTTATTTCAAATTTCTTACATATACTGCTATCAAATATTAAAGTTTTCTTTCCTCTTTTATTATGAAAGGCTCGTTTTAGCAAATGGCTGCAGGCAGCAAAACAAAGGAACCCATGTTTCTCATGGGAAGTATGTTACCTTTTGTCGTTGCAACTACTGTGATGATGGGGAAATGTGTTGTCTTATATACTGTAGTTTGCACAACTTTCAGACCATTTAACCGCTGCTAATCCAATAACAAGTACACAATTTTATGCCTAGTTGACGTGTTCAGGCCTCAAAGGCTACCTTGTGCCCATAAAGGGACAGGATATTTGTAATACTTCATATACATAATTGCTGTATGTAAGCACAATCAGATGGTATGAAAAATGGGCATATAGCTATGAACATGTCTTACACAAGCTTCGAAATGTATATGTACTAAAACATTCATCGTTTACTTACCCATGCAGTTCTTCATCATCATAAATCCACTTTCATAGCCTTCAAAGCATTCACATTCAAAGCTGCCTGGAGTGTTGACACAGGTACCACTTCCACAGAGGTCAGGTGAGATATGGCACTCATCAATGTCTAGTTTCAGAATAAATAAATATATAACAAGACTGACAATCCATTTTTAAATCCATTTTTTCCTTTAATTATTTGCAGAGAATACTGGAGATATTTAAACATTTGAAATATCAAAGTGTCAGGAATCCGAAATACAGTAGGAAGAAAGAGAAGGTTAAGGGGTGATATGATATACATGTTCAAATATATAAAAGGATGTCATATAGAGGAGGGTGAAAGGTTGTTTTCTGCTGCTCCAGAGAAGCGGACACGGAGCAATGGATTCAAGCTACCAAAAAAAAAAAAAAGATTCCACCTAAACATTAGGAAGAACTTCCTGACAGTGAGAGCTGTTCGGCAGTGGAATTTGCTACCAAGGAGTGTGGTGGAGTCTCCTTCTTTGGAGGTCTTTAAGCAGAGGCTTGACAGCCATCTGTCAGGAATGCTTTGATGGTGTTTCCTGCTTGGCAGGGGGTTGGACTGGATGGCCCTTGTGGTCTCTTCCAACTCTATGATTCTATGATCATGATATCTGAAAATGGAATTTGATAATTGAAGCGGTTGGGAAATAATCAAAGTGGTTGTGAAGAGCAATTTGTACAACTATTTGTACAACTTCCCATGGAAACTCTCCCTCCTCTAGTAAGATTCTTTGAACACTTCTTCATAAAGTTGGCATGCTGTGATCTCAGGGGGCTGCCTCCTGAGTGGAAAGCAATAGCTTAACCTTCACAAATGGATGTTCATCTAGACTCTCCGCAGGCATGGATGAGCTCCATCTACTCTAATTATTCTGAGTACTGTTCAATTCAGCTCCATGCTTAGATCACATCCTGGAACTGCTGATTTGAGCAACAGAAAGTGTAAAAAGGGAGAGTTCACCTTAGCTGCATACTGGGTATTGTCTCTTCCACGTTGCCATATGCTTCCAGAGCAACGGACTGGATAGGAACAGGAGTCAATGGTGACCAGCATGTCATCTCTTACACAGGGAAGTCTGTTGCTTGCTGCTGCGGCTGCTCTTTAGGGGCAGAGACTTGGAAACTGACCCAAGCTCACCAGCTCCCAAGCCAGGGAAGCCCATAAATCTGTGGGGTGACAGATGCTCCCCAAACTGGCTGAAGAGGTGAGACAAAATTCTCAGGTGTAGTGGTAAAAAGGGCAAGCAGGTGGCCTCCCAAAGAGGAGCCTTTGAGATTGCTTAGGTCTTGCATTGGCAGAAGGTCTCACAGAGATTAGCCTTCAATGCTTCTTCCCTTTCTGTATAAATTCAACTTCAGCCCCTTTACTAGAGATTATAGAGGAAATTATGTGGAAGGGATATGCTAGAAAGAATGTCAGGAAAACTTTAAAATAGTTTAAAAGAACTTCTGCTGAAGAACTTTGAGCTTTATAAAAACAGTGTTTCCTGCCCATAAAGCAGAACTAGTTTGGGATGGCTGGGAGATTTCCCCTAAGTTAGAAGACTGACCCCGTCTTCCTCAGCTACGAGTGATCGCCAAAGAAGAAGAAGAAAAAGAAGGCGCTGCTCTAGAGGAAAAGAAAGCTCTCTTGACATTTGTGAGGGATACAATCTCCGGGTGATATTTTCCTTCCCGACTCTCAGAATTGCTTTAGACTTAAGAGCTAAGCCGAGCAAGTGCATTGCCCGTCAATGCAATCATTATGAAAACAAGGAAATCACCAGCTATAGCAACATTAACATCTAGAAAGGCCTTGATTCACATGCCTTACCACCCACATTTTATATTACCCCAGCACATTTATTTGACTTCCGCAGTTCCAGAACAAACTTCTTTTCACTGTTAATGTGCAACCACCCACTGTGCGCACATCCATTCATCACAGTTGTAGAAAGTCTCAGGAAAAACCTCAACCTCAGATTTGCTCCAGTGTGAAAAGAATGGCTTTTGTTTATAGGACAATGCTAGATACTGATTTATTTGGACAGCTTGGGATCCATTTGGGATTCATCCTGCTAATACAGCAATTTCAATAAACTGCACCTGTGAGAATGTTCCCTGGTGTGTTGAGACCAAGTTTTGAAGATACTGGATGTACAAAACCTGGAACACCATTGGTGGTAACAGTAGATACTGTTATTTTAAGCAATCATTCCAAGCACCCAACTGTCACCAGATTTCTTGCCCAAACTGTTATCTCTGCACAGCATTATAAAAAGATGAAAGATGCATTGCAAATTTAGTAAATCCGGGATAATAACAGGGGAATAGCTGGATTATCCTTGTTCAATCTTCAGAAGTTCAAGTCTTGAGACCCTGAAATATGGCACAGTCAATGGCTATTTGGACAGGTTGGGCCCAGCATTCTTGGACTGAGGTGTTCCATGGACTGAAACAAAAGCAATCTTGCACTGAAACTTGGGGCTTGATAGTTTTGAACATTAGTTGGAAGTATTTCAAAGTCTCTAAATGCAAGGGCAAGCAGTGGTCTCGTGAAACTCACTGAGGAAAGGAATGGTAGATAAGGCCTTCCAACGCTAAGTGTTCCCACCTCCTCTTTCTTACTGCGGTTGCTGCTCTCCATATGCCTTTCCCTCTGGGCTCTATCAGTAGCTAATAATAATAATAATAATAATACAATATTATTTATACCCCACCCATCTGGCTCTCAACAGAAGAAGAGAAGAAGAAGAAGAAGAAGAAGAAGAAGAAGAAGAAGAAGAAGAAGAAGAAGAAGAAGAATGTGATAAAACATCAAACAATAAAAACTTCCCTAAATGGAGAGAAAGGGGTGGGAGAAGGAGTGTGCCATTCCTTCTCTTTGCTGGCTCTCTTGGAGAGGGCAGATGAACTATCAGAGGTAGGAGCCAGAATGCTTCAGGGATTGGCCCTGTGCTCCTTACAGGTGTGTTACCCTTGGGTGCCTGATACCTATACTGCTGACTGTGCTGTTCTCTGGGAAGACCATGGCGGAAATGGTTTCCAGACTTTTTAAATGAAAAGAAGCCAAGGCTAATGGAGGAACGGGGGGAAAGACACTACCTAAACTTCTTCCTTTTCAACATTTTTCTGCTGAAAATCACAAACACTGAGCCCCTCTCCTTCCATGTAGAAAAACAGTAGGGAGCATTTGGGGCGGGGGGGGGGGGTGTATCTATAAAAAGTTGAGCAAGTGCACTTCCTGTCATTATTCCACTCAAACTTACAGGCCCTTGTGGCTTCTTTTAACTTAAAAAAAAAGATGAGGGGGCAGTTCCACATTGTGGGGTGCAAGGGTATGCTCCTGCTCTGCTCTAACTTCTGATAAATCTGAGTTAATTTCATTACTTCACACTTTTTAAAACTACAGTTGTTTACGAACTTAATCCGTTCTGGAAGTCCGTTCTTAAACCAAAGCATTCTAAAACCAAGGTGTGCTTTCCCATAGCAGCAGGGGACTCCATTTACAAATGGAACACACTCAACAGGAAACGAAGCATGTTCTGCTTCCAAGGCAAAGTTCACAAATCAAAGCACCTACTTCCGGGTTTGCAGCGTTCTTAATCCAAGTTGTTCATAAACTAAGCTGTTCTTAAACCAAGGTACCACTGTACACTTCTTGCAAGGTCTTTGCAGGCTTTGGTTGTGGTGAGGAGCCCTCAACCACCCAGATTAATGGAAAGTTGCTACAGGATGCAAACTTGAATGTCATGCAAGTCACATTCCAGGAGGGGGATGAGTGGGCAGCTCAAACCTCCCTTTGTATGCACCAATGTTTCTCTAAGGATTCCTATGTCAAACTCACCTGTACAATTTCTTTCTTCCATGTCTAAAGCAAATCCACTGTTACATCTACATTTGAAGCTTCCAATTGTGTTTCTGCATTTGCCATTTGTGCACATGCCAGGGAACACTTTGCACTCATTTATATCTGCAAGAGGAAAATAGATAAAATGAGTTCACATATTTTATGCAATGCAAGAGCTCACTTATCGTGCAAACAGTGACAACTCAAAATGTACTGTTTTATCAAAGAGAACTAGAACAGCGGAATCTATTTTAGTAAATGCACCAGGTGTTCTATTTCTGCAACTGATCCTCTCAAATATATGTTAAAATTATACAAACAACCATTAACATTTTAAATCATATGCTATGGTTCTCTGTGGCTGATACAGTTAACAGGAGAGATAAAGTGAATAAAGAAAGATTTAGTCTCAAAACAGGTAATTAGTTGGTCAAATTACCAAGCAAGTGTCTGGAGGCCATTAGAAGAGAAGTATTAATTCATTCATAAGAGAGGGTTTGTGCAGATCGAATAATAATGGACAAAGGAATATTTTGTCTTTCCAAATTATTTATTTTTAGGGCCCACTCTATTGTTCAGAGAGTGGTAAGACCCAGAGCCACTGTAGGGTAAGGGCTTCATAATTACAGCCACAGTGGAGTCAGGGCAGTTAGAATAGCCTTTCTATATCCTGCTTTGACTTGTATAATGGCAAAACTAGGTATTGCATGGCAGATCTCTAGATAGTCTTATCCTGACAACTGTCACAAGCCTGTGACATCAAGTGGAGGAATAAGGTGGAGAGGGGCTGATTAAGCTTTTTCTCCTCCAGCCACTTTCCTACTCTAACTCTCTTCTCCAATTACAGATAGGTAGCCGTGTTAGTCTGCCATAGTCAAAACAAAATATAAAATCAAAAAAATCAAAAAATCCTTCCAGTATATTCAGTGTATATTCAGTATATTCAATGTATCTGAAGAAGTGTGCATGCACACGAAAGCTCATACCAAGAACAAACTTAGTTGGTCTCTAAGGTGCTACTGGAAGAATTTTTTTTCTTTTGTTTTTTCTCTTCTCCAAGCTAGCTTTCCATCATTGGTGAAAGACATGCGTTTTCAAATAGAAAAATAGCCAGAGGGGAAAGTGGAGTAAGCAGTACGCCTTCTCTTGCTTCACTCAAACTCAATAGTCTTCTACAGCTGCTTTTCTTAGTAGATAGTTGAGAGGCTGCTATATGCATCATCTGTGCTATGCAACATCTGGTTGCTTCAATAGCTTGCATCAGAGTGGGGGGGGGGGCTGGGTAGGGACATGGGAAGCAAACATGCCACTCTCATTCCCTGTAATACCCTAGGTAGAACCTGCATACATATGCCACAAGGAAGGGGAAGAAACAGGGCTCTCTTGAGCCCTATGGCTCAAGGGCAGTCCCTCATGTTTATGGCATGTCATCTACTAGACTGCAGACCTATACAGTAGAACCTTAGTTCTCGAACTTAATCCATCCCAGAAGTCCGTTTGACTCCTGAAACCATTCGGAAACCAAGGCGCGGCTTCCGATTGGCTGCAGGAGTTTCCTGCACTCAAGCGGAAGCCGCATTGGATGTTTGGCTTCCGAAAAACATTCGAAAACTGGAACATTTACTTACAGGTTTTTGGCATTCGGGAACCGATTTGTTCGTCAACTAAGCCATTCAAGAACCAAGATATGACTGTATTAGGTGGACCATAAATCCAAGCGAAGAAATCATAACTTATATATGCTTACATGCATAAAATTATACAGAAAACATAATACAAGTTGGAGAAAAGTAAAATGTACAAATGATACTGCCCTTGATGGAATTCCACCACAAATGCTATTTTACCTTTATAAAAAGGCCTGCCTGTTAAAATATCTCCTCGGTTGGAGAAGCCTGGTCCTCTGGGACACAATATTTCATACTCTTTTGTCCCAGGCTTGGGACATTCCTCACAGTCCAATCCCCAAGCGGCACCCACAGCACAGCAGCAGGTATCCATCCGGAACTTTCCAGGGACAAGTTGAACACATTCATCTTCATCCCACTTCAGATAGCACTGCTCCATTCGGATATCTACAAAAGAGATTGAAAACAATGCCAGATGTTGAAGTTCTGGAGCCCAATCCTAAAACTTTCGCACCATCAAGTACGTGGCTTATCATGAGCACTCCAAATTCTGGCTTGGGCAAATATGGGACCAGCAACATTGATCTCTGGTCTATGGAGCCCTTAGGGAAGTTTTTAATGTTTGATCTTTTATCGTGTTTTTAATGTTCTGTTGGGAGCCGCCCAGAGGTCCGTTTGTAAACCAAAAACAGGTTGTAACCCAAGGCGCGCTTTCACCAATGGGGCCTCCCCCCCCAAAAAATTGTCCGTAATAAAAAAAAAAGGGTTGTAATCCAAAAAAAACCAAGGTTGCCAACCGGGGCACGCACTTCCAGGTTTGACATGTTTGTAATCCAAACCAAGACGTATGCAAACCAAGGTACCACTGTACTGGCATCTAACACAGCAAACAAAGAGTTACTTTCAAATACGTCAGGAAAGGTTGCATGTCATGAGAAGCAAAGCACACATGGCTCCATGCTGGTATCTTCACCCCCACATCACCTTGGAGTGATGCCCCGATATGCCGCTTGGCCATTTGACCACTGTTTGCTGTGTTTGAACTACTACATAAGCTTTTTGTTCTGAAGTGCCCCGGGGCAGACCTTCTCAACTGGCACGTTGAGTGAGCTCTGTCCTACTGCAATAGTCATAATAAATGCCGGGTCCCTAAATCTGGATGCTGGACTTGGAAAGAGTTTCCTTGGTTCTGTGGTTTATTCAAAGGGTGGTTGTTCCTCACCTGGGTAACGAGCAAGGTAGTGTAGAGGGGAATTCTTACCACAATGGGGAGATGTGAAGCTGCTCCCTGATGCAGAGCTTCCCCTTCTGCCCATCAAATGTGTGGAAGGGTAGAACTACTGCCAGTGAGTTCCCTGCAGGTAGCAGCCAGCAGTAAGCCCCTAAGTGGGATGTTTGCTGAACTTGCCTGTTATCCACTGGACCGTAAGCTGTCACACTTAACCTCTGCTGTCACACAAGATGGCATCAGGCCAGATTTGGGTTCGAAAACTGTTCCAGCTCCAGGGCTGGCACAGCAAGTTGCCTGCTCTTTCCCCCTTCCCCACCAGCCGATGTGAATCACAGGATTGCAGATGCAGTGGTCTCTGCGGTTTGGATTGTGCAGTAAGTTTTCACCCAGAAAGATGAACAATGTCCTGCTAATGAAGAAAAACTGGACTTCTGGTAGCAAGTACACTGCCAGCCCTCTGCCCTCCTGGGCAAGCCAATGCCTTTAGGCATTTCCCCCCAATAACTTGCCCAGAAATTGAGTTCATTTTTTGAAATTGCTATTATCTTTCTTGAGTGCGTTTTTACCCTGCTGTTTTCTTAAGAGTGAGAAATTCCTGAATTGAATGCTGGGTTGGTTTGGGTGATGGCAGAGCTTCGTTCCTAATTTTCATTCTCTTTTGGCTATAGTGTTTTAAAATGGATTCAATATGTCTACAACTATTTCATAAAGTACTGGCATCTAACAAGTACATAACGAATGTGAAATTCCTAGAAGTAGATGGAAAGTACAATTGCAAATAAACCAGTAAAAACTTTTTTTAAAAAAAAAACCCACAAAAAAACACACCACTCCAAGCACATAAAAAGGCCTTCCAAGTACAGCCTTCAGATCTTACACACTTCTAATATGAAAAGTTAAGAGTATTTTAATCTAATGGACACATGACATTGCATGATCTTTTTCTCTGGGTATTTCTAACTAAAAAGATTGACAGTAGAATCCTATAAATGTTCATGCAGAAGTAAGTATTGCTGGATTCTACTAGATTCACACACCCAAGGGTTTCAGAGCCTAGGGGCACTTTCAGACTTCTGCAATTTTCAGGTAGGATTCAATCACATAACGGTAAATTCAGGTCTTGCAATCATGGTGGATTGGCAAGCCTTGCAAAAGACTGGACTTTTTGAGATAAGGAGAGTGATGGGGAAAATGCACTGGGAAATGTGGGTTAACACTTGCTTTTACATGTCAAACAAATCAGGGTGAATGCTCAATAAACAAGTACTGGTAATCTGGATGTGACTTGTCATTGTGGTATTTTATCCATTGTGACTTGTCATTCTTTTTACTGATTATAGCTTAGTAATTCTTTATTGTAATTGTTAGATGTAAACTGTTTCATTATTATTTGCTGATATTTAATTTTACTGTTCACTATTATGTTCTAATGTGTTGTCGAAAATTGTTTTCTTTGATATAAGTTATCTATCTTAAAGTTCTATTTATTATGACTTTTTTGTATTGGGTCAGATTATTAGGTATGTGATCTTTGCTATTTTGTTGTTTCTTCAGCTTGTAAACTGCCTTGTGTATAGCAATATAGAGAAGTGGTATACAAATTAAAAGTGAAATGAAATGAAATGGCTACTGCAACTGGAGGTCACTAGGAGCACAAAAGGATTCAGGGCCTGTGGACTCTTGGTACAAAGCTAATGTGTGAACCGACCCTAAATCAACCACACAGTGAAGGTTTTATGGTTGCTCACCTAAACACATTCTGCCTGTTCCATCCAATGTTAGGCCGTCAGGACACTCGCAATGAAAAGATCCTCTGCTGTTGACACACCGTCCATTGGGGCACACTCCAGGGAAAACTTCACACTCATTTACATCTAGCATAAAGTATGAATAGGAAACTACAATTTATCTTGATTTTATTGAGACTGAAACAGTTTGTACTAGATGTATAACATATTGTGAAAGAACTGACATATTCATTTAATACTATCACATTGCTCCAACTAGGGAAATATAAGAATAATTAGCATGCTGAATGAGATCAAGGAACTGTCCCACGCCCCGTTTATAACATTCTTCAACCCCAACAGCCTTTTCACTGACTCAGTGGTTGTTTAGAAATTGTATATTTTTTAAAATAATGCACAAAAAATGAGAAAGGATAAGGGATATGGAGCAGCTTAGAGTCATGGTTCCTTGACTTCAACAGGCGTTGTTGTTGTTGTTGTTAGAAAAAAATAGGTTCAATAATTACATTTGTGAAAAAGAACAACAAAGAATAACTGTACCTTCACAGGAAACACCTTTGACTCTTGCAAATCCTCTGGGACATGCTGTGTCTGCAGTGGAGCAAAGATTTATTTCAGAACATGCTAGGTCAATGAGGCTGAATTGCCATGAAGGGGACCAACAGCTATATTTGTTAACAGATTTGATAAAATTCAATCATTTTAGCCTATGATTTTAGCCTATGTTGGTGTTGACCTTTAAAGCCCTAAACAGCCTTGGCCCTGTATACCTGAAGGAGGGTTTCCATGTCCACCATCCACCCTGCACACTGAGGTTCAGCTCTGAGGGCCTTCTGGCAGCTCCCTTACTCTGAGACATGAAGCTACAGGGAACCAGGCAGAGGGCCTTCTTGGTAGTGGCACCTGCCCTGTGGAACACCCCACCATCAGATGTCAAACAGATAAACAACAACTGTATTTCACTTTTAGAAGTTATCTAAAGGCAGCCCCATTCAGGGAAGTTTTTAATGGGTGATTTTTTATTGTGTTTTTAATATTTTGTTGGGCGCTAACTGGAGTGGCTGGGGCAGCACAGCCAGATGGGTTGTTGTTGTTGTTGTTGTTGTTGTTGTTGTTGTTGTTAACCTACATTGCCACCTCCCATGCTTTTCTGGAACCCTCCCCCCTTGCAAACATCTAGAGTAGATTTTCAGGGGGCATAGGTGGCTACAGGGGGAATTGGAAATATTGAAAAACCACCTCCTCCCCCTCCAGCAGAAGCATTCCACTAGGAGAGTTCCATTCCTGGGAAGTCTGAATCCAGACCAATTAAATATATTTGGTAACACAGTAAATGAATTTAATAAGCAGACTTTTCTTTACTTAAAGGATGCATACAGTCAGCCAGTTTTAAAGCAATGTTCCACCACTGAAACAACTCACATATTTCTGCCAAGTAGCTGGAGAACATTCCAACGTAAAAAACAAAAAACCCCTACCTAATTCGCAGCGCTCACAAGGGCTACCCCAAGCAGCTCCCAAAGTAGCACAGCATTCTGATTTTAGAGTGGCTCCATTGATGTTCACTTCACAACGACTGTCTTGAATGTTCAGCCAGCACGTTCCTTTCAGACTGTCTGCAGTGAATTAAAACAAAACAGGATATTCATAATCCACCTGTGTCATCAGTGTTGGAAGTGAAAATGGTTACAGCCAGCCTGATCATTGGGATGCTTGCAGTACTTTGTGCTCCGGTTGCCAGTTCATCTGTCAACATCTCAGAGACAAACTACACACCTTTGTGTACTTGTTCTTATTTTGGGTTTGGGTTTTTTTTTGGGGGGGGGGTTGTGTTTTGTTTTGTTTTTTTACAAAAAGCTTGCATGCCAGGGGAAGGCTCGTTGACTCTTCTCCTTGCAGGCCCATACATATTTACTTACAATGGGACTTACCTCTGAATATTCATGAAAAGGCTCGCATTGTAAAATAATCATGATCTCTAACTTTCACTTAGCAACAGTGAAAAACAGAACCCCATTTATAAACTGAGTTTAGACCACTGAGATACAAGTATTAGGGGCAGTGTCATTCCACTAGATGCCAGTGTCATACCACTAGCATGAAGCTCCCTATTTGGGCAGGAGTCTGTAAGTGTTGCTGGCTGTATCCTTGGTGGCAGCAGGCAGCAGAAATCCCTGAAACAGTACATTCCTGGGGTGGGGAAGGGCTGAGCTGCTCCTGGATCTGTTGGATCCCAAGCTGGTCCCACTGCCAATACATGAAGGCATTAGAAATAACATGCTATGATAAGTCCCACTGGTCAGCAGACAGGTTGGATTGGACAAAAAATAATAATTATTTGAACCTTATTAGAAATGTTAATATAGACACAAAGGTGCAAGTTCCCAAAATGTCTTGAACAGAGTGGGAAGCTGTGGACCTTGAAGTGCAGTTGGACTCTAACTCCCATGGACCTCAACCAACTCCCATGGACCTCAACCAGCATGGCCTGTCATCAGGAATGAGTTCTAGTCCAGCAACATCTGGAAGGCTAACACTTCCCACCTCTGGCCTATAAAATGTATCAACAGTGAAGTGGATCTCTCTTGAAAGTTAGAGCCAGGAAAAAAAATTCTCACCATATTCAGTATTTCATAAGTCCAAGATAAGACAGCACATGAAATATTATTCTTGAAACTTTGTTTTATACAACTCTCATGGAGAAAATGGGAATCTTGATCTATTTTGATAAATTCTTTCTAGGGAACAAAACCTTGCTGTGTTACAAGTTGGATATTTCCAGATACCATTCTTTCTCTAAGGAATGTAGTCAACTGAATTTAATTCAGCACAATAGCCAACAGAATTCGTGCTTTTGTTTAAACAGCAAAACAAACCAATAGACTCACCAATACAGATGAAACCCGTAGAGTCTAGTTTGCTGCCAGATGAACACTCACAGATGAAAGAACCAAGATTGTTCTTGCAGGCACCGTTGACACAAGGGCTGCTTTCACATTCATTTATATCTATAATCCAGAAGGAAAAGACACTGTTAGATTCGCCATGTGTTTTTGGAAAATATTATGATGTATAAACCCTGCCATGAACCATGTTATGCCAGAATGTCTGGAAAATTTGTTCACTTTTTTTGTTTAAGCGTTAAACTAAATTTCTATAATGCAGAGAATGTAGGGCAGAAGACAGCTTGCATACTTTGGGAAGTGCTAATTAACTGGCTGCTTCGCATAAAGCTACAAACTTCCAAGAACTTGGACTGAAACTGTTTTCCAGAATAAATTATAATTGTCTTGTGAGAAATCAAAGCCCATTTAATGGAAAGCAATCCACCCCCTGCCACAATGTACTGTGGCCAAACAAAGGCTGTATTGTTTCTGTCATTTTATGGCTCCATGAGGCTTTGGGAAAATTAAGAAAACACTGTCAGAAACTAAACATTACAATGCTGTCTGTGACTCCACAGACCTGGAAACTTCCTAAAAAGTAATGCTGCAACTAACTATACCCCGCGACGGGGTGAGCTCCCGTTCCTCGATCCCTGCTCCTGCCAACCTAGCATTTCGAAAGCATGTCAAAGTGCAAGTAGATAAATAGGTACCGCTCCGGTGGGAAGGTAAACGGCGTTTCCGTGCGCTGCTCTGGTTTGCTAGAAGTGGCTCGGTCATGCTGGCCACATGACCCGGAAGCTGTACGCCGGCTCCTTCGGCCAAAAAAGCGAGATAGTGCTGCAACCCCAGAGTCGTCCGTGACTGGATCTAATAGTCAGGGGTCCCTTTACCTTTACTAGCCCATTTCCTAAATTTCACCTGCCCCTTCCCATGGCTCATCCTCAGGCTTTCCATGTGCTGTTTTTAAGTAGGTCCATATGTAGGTGTGCAGCCCAACCTAACAATATCAATCTTTTTTAATTAAAAAATGGGGGAAATTAGCTTGAATCTACTTTTTTGATAACAGAAAGGTAATTTTTTCAGGACAGTAATTCTCTAAAGAGTAGTTTTGTGTGTATAAATATATTTGCAGTTCACCTGAATCTTTTTTGAGACGAGTCTTATATCATGCAAGACATACTATTCCAAACAGAGAGTTCATGTTATGGCTCAGGAATGGAATACATTTTAGTACATAATTACTTTCTCAAGGAGGGACTAAGAACTAAATCCAACCCACTAAACCTAAAATTAAAAAATAAGTGAAAAATTAAACACAAGATCTAGTTAAATACTGGATAAATATACCCTAGTATGTAATAATAAATACATTTTTCCACTTATACTTCCTTTGAATATGATGTGCTACTCTGTTCTCCCATTCCCATCCCAAATCTGTATTTCTCCAGAAATACTCCTTTGCACCCCTTTTTAGATTCTCCAGAACAGAGTGCTAAAAACAGTTCATTGCCTGAGAAGAGGCTGGGTTGGCACATCTGGGATACACTACTGATTATTGACTAATACACACACATATATACAGTATATATGCATGTGTGTGTGTGTGTGTGTGTGTGTATACGTGTGTGTGCGTGTGTGTCACTCACTCTCACTCTCTCTCACACACACACACATACATACACACACACATATAGCTAAAGGGACCCCTGACCATTAGGTCCAGTCATGTCCGACTCTGGGGTTGCGGCGCTCATCTCAATTTATTGGCCGAGGGAGCCTGCGTACAGCTTCCGGGTCATGTGGCCAGCATGACAAAGCCACTTCTGGTGAACCAGAGCAGCGCATGGAAACGTCATTTACCTTCCCGCCAGAGCGGTACCTATTTATCTACTTGCACTTTGACGTGCTTTCGAACTGCTAGGTGGGCAGGAGCTGGGACCGAGCAACGGGAGCTCACCCCGTCGTGGGGATTCAAACCACCGACCTTCTGATCAGCAAGCCCTAGGCTCTGTGGTTTAACCCACAGTGCCACCCGCATCCATACACATATACATATATAATTAGAGAGGGGGACACCTGGGATACTTATGTATCTAGACATTTGGGGTACTTGTTCACAGGGGAGACCCCAAATTTCCCAGTATAGCTCCAGACTGCATTACTTAATCAGAGGAAACACTGGTTGGAAGCATTCCAAGTCCACAGTTTCACAGTGCAACTAAGACACAAAGCTAATTTCCCAAGATCCTCATCTATGTTTAAAAATAAAAAATAAAAAATGGGCATTTTTTGTAGTAACATTATTTGAAAGAAAATTTAAAATGACATCCTTCAACATTAATAAGTTTTTGAGTTCATCTATTCTTTATACTCTTAATACTGAAAAACGTAGCCTAGCTATATTTTGAGTTGACCTTTTGTAAAAGTAACATATTTAGTTTGCTTAGTCATTTCTTCAGAGTCAAAGCCAAAGTTGGAATTGTCCCTTGTGATTACATTACAGTGATTTATACTTTGTTGTTTGTGTTCTGGATTCATGTTCAACTGTGTGAACACGTTTATAGCCAGAGCTGTGCTTTGAAGATAAATATCAAGATGAACAGATACAGTCAGCATCTCCCTCTTGTATTATTTCAACCTTCAGCCTACAATAAAACTCCCCATGATACTAGGACATAAAACACACTCATGACCATTTGAGCGCCTATAAAAACATGCAGTGTAATCCCATGAGTATTTACTCAGAAGTAAGTCTCAGTATTTTCAATAGGGCTTGTTTCCAGGTAAAGTGTGTATAAGGATTACAGACTTAAGCTGTCATTGAGTTCCAAGTAACCCTATTGCGCTTTGATCAGGCTTCTTCAAAGTAAATGGTTTTAGAATTGTAGTCTGTTTTCAAAAATTATGAAAGCTCAGGGTTGAAGAATAACATTTCAATAGAACTGCAAGTCTAGTCCCTGCTGCATCATCTTAATTGCACTTGGGAAATGTCTGTGTTTCAAGTGTTTTTCACAGACATGACTCTATATCCTTATTATACAATTCAAATAACTGCACCATGGTTATTAAAAGTCTCACACCAGACGGTTTAGCAAATGTTCATGGAATTAAACCTGAATTGACTGGCAGAAGTAAAGCATCTATAGAGCGAGTTTACTTTAGTTAAACTCAGAGATAACTGAGTTTAGTTCAAGAAGCAAGTCGTTTCCTAAAAGGGGCAAATTAAATTCACTATAAAATCAAGACAAAATATTCCATAGCCAATCCAAGTGCAAGTCTTGGCTGACTGTTTGATATCTGAATGCACCTGATTCTTTATAAATATGGAAATGCTACTCAAATGCCCAGGGCAATGCAAGAGAATTATGTGGCAATAAAAATGAGCAGACATTGTATGTTCATAGGTACACCTAAGTTTTTAGAAGTTATCAAATCAACTCGGATATGGTCTGTATTAATCTATGGCTAAGCTGACTCAGGCTAACGGACAGAACAATCCAAAGGGAGCAAGAAAGGGAAACTCCTTGGTGGAAGACACATAAAATTCAAAGACCTGCTGAGTTACTTTATGGCAAAACAGATGGTAGGAATGTTTCGTGGTGGGAGGGGGTAATATTTCCTGGTCACCTTCCAGTCTTTCCTTCCCACTTATCCCAATAGGAGAAAAATCAGTAAGCCAGCTGCAGGGCTTGCATAATTTTATCCCCATCCAGGAGGAGTCATGGGAGTGGAGAGTAGAAGAGTCTGGATTGAGCAAATCCAAAGTAATCTCAGATCTGTTCCTGGAACAACCCTTTTCACTATTACCACTGAGCACCAACAGCAAAGCACCATGTGTGATCAAGCTTTCTGCGTCTGCAATAGGTGGCCTACAAGGGTGGACTTTCTTCCCTACCCCATGGATCTCCCTCTCTGTTCATGGAGAGGAAGCTCCACTGTATCCTATGGGCCTTTGGATCAGTGGTGTAGCCAAGTAATTTTAGACCCTGAACTGAATGACCTTACCAACAATGGGGGCTCTTTAAATGGCACATAAGTAACATTTCTGTTTTCTCCCCAGCCCTCCCCACTTCACATGCTTTGCAACCAGTTCTACATGCATGATATGTTAGACCAGGGCGGTCCAACTTTCCATACCAAGTGGGCCGCAAGGGTACTTCAACATGGAGCCCGCAGGCCACACACTGCCTTATCATGCAGTGGGGTGGGGAACCAAAATTTTATATCCCTCCCACCCTTGTGCTGCCTTCCCAAAGCCAGCTAAGCAAGGCACAAGGCTCTGGCAGGGTCCCAGAGCCCTCCTACCTCCTTTCCAAAGCTGGGAAAGCACTAACTAGGCTTTGCTAGGGAAACAAGAGGACTCTAGGACTCTGTCAAGAGTGTTCTTGCCTCCCTTCTAAAGCCCAGCATCTTCTTACCCAGCTTTGGAAAGGAAATGTGAGGGCTGCGGGGAGGGCAGTGGTGTCAAATGTTGCCAAGGGCTGCATGCACTCCTCGGGTCATGTGTTGGACAGCCCTGTGTTAAACCAGGAGGGTGCAGAAACCTAACTAAAAAACGTTGATTAAAAAATGAATAAAAATACTCTGAGTAAGTGCAGCTTTGCGTTTTAAATCATGGAACCAACACAACAGGAATAAAATTTGAGCTTTATCCTCCTGTCCGGATGCTTAATACATTTACCTAGGATAAATGCCCACCTGTAACCATGTATATCAGTGTTTCCCAAACTTGGGTTTCCATCTATTTTGGGACTACAACTCCCACCATCCCTAGCTAGCAAGTGGTTAGTGATGATGGAAATTGTAGTCCAAAAACAGCTGGAGACCCAAGTTTGGGAAGCACTCATGTATATGCTCAACAGAGCACCCCCTGACTATAATTAAAAACAAATAAAATAAGAAGCTACACAGGATGCTACAGTGACCAATGAAAGCTGAACAGTCCCTGGCATCTGCTTGCTTACCCAGGTGATGACTTGGGGCCTGGTTGGCGTTAACTAAAGTTCAGCCCTAGCAACAAAGCCGCCTGGGAAATTGTTGTCTTAGTGGCCCATTCTAGCTTTACATCATCAAAATATTATGCACAGGAGTAGTGGTAACGTAGGGCCCAGTCTAAGTTTAGTATTCATTCGGCAGCTATGAGACCTCCAATCATTCAGTCTGCTTGGGAAGATGCAGCAAATCGCAACTGTTCTATAGATTCAGGCCAGAGGAATTCTCTGCAGGTGTCTCTAAGAACAATGGGCTGCTTAGCTGCTCTGTGCTGGTGCCACTTAATGTAGCTTAATGAGATGTGGAAGATATTCATATTCAGGAAATGAATTCATAAGTAACAAAATAGTTATAGCCTATTTGACCAGTTTCCAAGCTTAAAAATAATTTAAAACAGGAACTAAAAAATGTAAGAAACAAAGCTTTGGTACCTTGCATTAGGTAAGAAGACAGAATGTGGTAACTCAGGCTTATAACCAACAACTTTCTTTAAATTCTTAATTAGTTTTATGAGATAAATAGTTATGAACTATGGACTGCAAGAAGATCAAACCTATCCATTCTGAAGGAAATCAACCCTGAGTGCTCACTGGAAGGACAGATCCTGAAGCTGAGGCTCCAATACTTTGGCCACCTCATGAGAAGAGAAGACTCCCTGGAAAAGACCCTGATGTTGGGAAAGATTGAGGGCACAAGGAGAAGGGGACAACAGAGGACGAGATGGTTGGACAGTGTTCTCCAAGCTACTAACATGAGTTTGACCAAACTGCGGGAGGCAGTGGAAGACAGGAATGCCTGGCGTGCTCTTGTCCATGGGGTCACAAAGAGTCAGACACAACTAAACGACTAAACAACAAGTTATGAACTCAGGACTACATCCGTATTTTTTGCTGCAGAATTCTTACCTTCACATGTGTCAGTTTCACTGCTGAATATATACCCCTTTGGGCATGAGCAGCTGTAGCTTCCAGGGGTATTTCGACACAAGCCATTGTCACATAGCAATCTGTTCACTAGACATTCATCAATGTCTGGAAAAGAAAAGTTGATTGTACCAATTAGTATGTACGACAGGAATGGTGTTGCCCCTTCTCACTCACAACAGCAGAAGGAAAATTTCCATTAGCGCTATTCCACAAATGCTTCTGTCAGTGATAGTTTTCTGGAATAAAGAGGTGCTAGAATTCACCATGAACACCTCCCTTGTTGTTCTCTTAGAATGGCAATGGTGCCCACCTGAGAGGTGGCGGAACTGAGTTCCTGTGAGTTCCCGCTAATAAAAAGCCCTGGCTTCTAAAAGCAGAAGCGGTTCATTTGGTATGGAGGAGCTTCCCGACAGGCAGGCTGGTTTTGCTTACTGGAAGGGAGGGGGGTGAAGTAGTGCAGAGGTTGGTGTGCAAATGCACTGTGCTAATTGCCAGTTTAGCTCTGCCAGTACGTTTGCAATGTACCAACTTCTCTGCTTCTCTCCCCTTCCTCTCCTATTAAGCCAGTGTTTTTCAACCACTGTTCCGCGGCACACTAGTGTGCTGCGAGATGTTGCCTGGTGTGCCGTGGGAAATTACTTTATATATAGTCAATATAGGCACAGAGTTAAATTTTTTAACATTTTCTAATGGTTGTGTGCCTTGTGATTTTTTTCATGAAACAAGTGTGCCTTTGCCCAAAAAAGGTTGAAAAACACTGTATTAAGCAACAGTGACCCACCTGCTAGAAAGCGGTCTCACTGCACCAGGTGAGCCGCTTCTGAGCAACAGTGGAATAATTCATCCAGTTCTATATAGAAGGTAGCATGCTCCTTTTGCACAAAAGCCTGTGCAAGAAAAAGGGCAATTCTTTCTTTTGTTTCACTTTTCTCACACAAAACCCTAGTGAAAGATATAAAATAGCTCTTCAGTTAGCAGAACAGAACACCAGGAAGGTTCTATCTCGTTTGAGGCACCCAACACTCCCTCTATTGTGCAGGAAAGGCAGTGATCACAATACTTAGCTTTCAAGCACTATTCCCTTTGCTCTTAGACTCACAGGCAGTCACAGCAGAAAACCTATGAATACAGTTCAGATAACATACCAACACAATTTCTTCCTGAAATATCCGATTCATATCCGCTGTTACAATTACACCGATAGCTGCCACGCAGGTTTTCACAAACCCCATTGGAGCAAATATCAGGATCTAAAGCACATTCATTAATATCTGCAAGAATAAAACAATTAACATTATTAATGTGGGTAGTTCATAATTTAATGTGTGTGTATCTGAAGAAGTGTGCATGCACACAAAAGCTTATACCAAGAACAAACTTAGTTGGTCTCTAAGGTGCTACTGGACAATTTTAAATTTTTAAAAAAATAATATACAGTACTAACTTCTTACAGCAAAGCCATTTAGTAAAAAGTGAAACCAACCATACTGAAGTTGCATGAAAGGTTAACACTTCAAATTAAACATCAGCAGACAAAATAGAACATTGGTCTGTTTTGCTCAGACAATAATGGAATATTAACCTGCTGCTGTATTTTCGTGTCCATTAGTATTTTTACCTGATCTTAACTGGGGTTTTTTTTTGGTGAGGTTGCTTTAAATATGGCAACCTGCTTTGAGATTAGTGTCGGGCTAAAATGTTTTAAATAATAAATAAACTCTTTATTATAGGACTGCAGCCTGAAGCTGCTTGGGAACTGCTTGGACTGGACGCACAGTTTTAAGGAATGAAAATTGTTTCATTTTATTAAAATACTATGTATATGTTACTGCCAAGAGAACATGTATAAATACATTCCTTGCTTCTGCTGCAGCAAGGGAGAATTTTGCCATTGATTCCAGTAGGAAAACAGCTTAGCCGTTCCTCAGAGTCTGGTTCACTTTAAAAAAAATATGGTGCCTCATACCCAAAACAACAGCACATGGGAGGTCGAGGAACAAAAGATTTTCGTCTGTTTATCTGATTTCATGCACAAGATTTATTTATTTATTTTCATTTCCTTTCTTTTTTTATAGGTCACACCTGTAAAATGTTATGGAGCATTACCTCTTCCATCCACTGTAATTCCTACGCCACTGCTACACAGACCACGGAACTCAGCTTCTCATATGAAAACAAAAAAGGTAGAAAAACATAAGAAAAACAGGTTAAGTATTACTATGTTTTAATACCATGTTACCTCAACTACTGCCTATTCAAATCAGATGCTATTTAACATTTGCAAGTACTGTGGAAGGAAACAACAGTCCCGACTAGGGAAGAATGGCAAGCCAGTCCAGTTTGCTGGACTATGCCGAAATGGCAAAACTGACTGGGAGACTCAGGAACCAAGAAGATAAAGACTTTTAAAAAGAACGGGGAAAATTCATAACTTACTTAGGAGACCATTGTAAACAGATAAAAATGTTAGCGGGACTTTAAAAACCACTTGTGAAGAAACTAAAGATATGGACAATTTAGAGAAATGAAAACTGTTGGGGAATGTACGGATATGTAGTTTTAGAAAGATTATTATAAGGACCCATGTAGGGGATGGGGGGGAGGAGTCACAAGATTCAGAGAATCTCATGAATTGGTATGTTAAAGGCTTTTTGTTTTGGCTTTTTAAAATACTTTAAACTTGTTTTCGTAAAAACCAATAAAAATATTTCAAAAAACCCCAACAAAAGCATTTGCAAGTACTGCAAGGTTTTTTTTTATCGTTTATTTATGTACTTATTAAATTTATAACCCCCCTTCCTCCCAAAGGAACCCAGGGCAGCCATCAGGTGATAAAACAAAGAAAACATCTTTAAAACAATTCCAATGCAGATGTAAAGTGGGAAAGATCTCCACCTAAAAGGCTCAATGGATGACAAAGGTCTTCAGCAGGCATGAAAATGACAACTGAGACAACACCTGTCTATTTTTCAAAGTATAGTGCCACAACACTTAAGGCCTGATTACTACATTGTACAGAACAGAGCTCTTGCTAAATAGTATCCATCCTAATTTGCAGGGTGCAGTGATCTATTGGTGAGATTATATTTTGGGTATCCTGGTTCCAATCTGTATATGACTTTATAAACAAAACCAGCACCTTGAACTTAGCCCAGTAGCTAATTGGCAGTCTGTGCAATTCTTTTAGCAGCAGGGTAACATGCTGCCAATATCCTGCTCCAGGGCACGGCCGAGACGCCACATTTTGCATCAGCTGCAGCTTCCAGACCAACCTCAAGGGATCACCAATGGGTGACAATTATCAGGCTATCCTGGTCTAGAAATGGTTGTAGCTGTCTTACCAGCTGAAGCTAGCAGACTGACTACTACTGTTTTCACGGGCAATATACCGTACGTTTTTCAAAGTAATCAAAAGAAGAACACACTTTACCTGAATTCTTGGCAGGGCACGGGTGGCAGGGCTCTCCAAAGCCATAGTCCAGATTGGCACAGCAACATTCAGATTTTGTCACTGCTCCAGGAAAAGGTCGGACACATATTCCCTTTTTGATCCCACCATAGCATGTGCTGCGCATATGAGTATCTAAGAGGAGTCGGGCAGAACAATAGGTGAGTTGTCTTACAACTGGAAATGGTATGAAGAAATACTCTTCACATAAAAAATGAACCCAAAACCTTTACATCTGCAATTTGTTAATTAATATTGAATACAAAACTTGGCTTCTACAAAGTCCGTTACCAACCAAATGTTGACATCCAACATAGGCTTATATCTGTATCTGGATATTCCATTCATGCCCAAAGTTATTACCTAACTTTACTTCCTGCAGGTTACTTTTGAGTTTGTTTGTACGAATGCATGTATGATTTAAGATTATTTACATTGCAATTCTATACATGTCTACTGAGTACGTGTGTACAGTACGGCAGTCTTAATGAAATTTTCTTTTCATACAGTCTGTTAAATATTTAACCTGCTTGTCAGCACTACTAAAAGCCATAAGCAGAATATTTAATAAAATACGCCAATTCTCAGACTATAAACACTTTTCAGCTGCCTACATCACTTAGATCATTCAAAAGATCCTGCAGCTTAGCCAACAAGGAGGGTTTTGAAGCCAAAGAGAATTTACAGTAGATTTGTTAACAGTAGACACACACTTTGAAATTCTGTTCAGAGGGACAAGAATGAGTAAGTTTTTTTATTATTATGCGCTATTTAAGATTTCTTCCCATTACTTCATGTCTAGAGTAATTATATCATCTTGTTTGAGAACTGAATTTCCTAAATGATTCCTGATTTTGCCTCTAGTGAAGAAATAGTCTAACAACTAATAGCGAGTTAGATTCTTTTAAGCACCAGCACTGTGTATTCCAAATGAGAATTAAACACTCTGGACTACAAACATTACTGCTAGTGTGGGGCCAGGGCTTAGTAGGTTTTAGTTTCTGCCCTGAAACTTGTACTTTCAGCAAGGCAAATTTCCCCAGCATCAACAAATCTATGGCAAATTGAGAGCTGGGGGTGGGAAAATCCCCATATAACTTTGGCATTATTTTAAGAATTGATCAGGTTATTCATGCCAATTTGGATTTAGCCCTTTGGGTCTGGCTCTGGAATTACACAGATTCAGTATCCTAAACACAATGCCAAACCTAAACATTCTCATTTTCATTGATTTATTCCAGACTGCCAATGAACAATTTGCATTTATTAAAGAGTTGGTAGTAGAGAAGAGAGAAGATGAAAAACTATACTGTACACTACTAATTCATTAGGCAGTGTTTATATTTAGAAGACTAGATGGACTCGGAAAGTACAATGTGCTGTTTCAAGTATGTGACAAAATAGGCTTTAGAACACATAGGGCAATTCATCTTTGTAAACACAAGAAGTGGGAAAATAGGCATTTCTGCAAAAGTTATTTTCATGGCAGAAGTGCTAGCACAAGTAGAAGTCATGTAACAGCATGCACAAACGCGCGCACACACACACAACCAGGAGCAGCAGTGGTTGGCTCCGATACACAACCTGCACTGTGCAAACTCCTGCTGCCTTGCCCCTCTCTTTTGGTAAGCAGAAAAGACACAAAACATTCAGGAGACGAAAGAGCAATGCAGTCCCAGCCACAGGGCCCCAGTGGCCATAATGCTGAATGGTATATGATATTCTAGTGTTGTGCAACACTTCTGCTAGCCCAAGCTACCCACTGGGTCCAGCTGTTGCACTACATTAACAATGGGAACCTCACTAGCAGAATGACTGTTGTACTAGCAGCTGCCACAATTGGCTCTCACCCACATTTGTTTAAACTTTATCACATTAAACTGTAAAAGTGTCTCTTACCTACACAAACACGACCATCAACTCCCACAGCTAGGCCTGGCGGACAATCACAACGAAACGAGCCCTCGGTGTTAATGCAGTGACCATTCATGCAAATCCCTGGTTGATGGCACTCATCAATATCTGGAGTAAAATGTATGTTTTACTGATCAGTAAATGAAACCACAATTTCCTTATAAAATTGTGTAATTGTGGCCTTCTAATGTCATTCACCAACTGCTTCCTCCGATGATTCATATGTGGATTAAATAAACAATCAATGAATAAGCAAAATTTGATCAAAGAGCACAAACCTCAACACTGGCACAATTCAGTGGAAACTTTTCCTATGTCAGCACAACTGAAATAAGGAGGGAAGAAACAACCATAGGGGTGGGTGGGTGTGTAGTCAAGATTGCCATAATATGGTGTCTTACATACCAGTACAGTAGCGCCCATTAGGAGCCAAGACAAAGCCTGGTTTGCAGATGCATTTGAAACTTCCATCCTCATTTATACACATGCCATTCAAACACATGTTGGTAGTTGTGCATTCGTCATGATCTAGAAAAATGAATTAGTAGATATATTTAATCCTTGAAGAAATTACTCAATATCTCTTTCAAGATTTGTCTCATTTAATGAGAATCTTTCTACCAGAAAAACAAATGGGTGAAATCACATAAAATAAATGGCAAATCTTTCTTTTAATCATTTTGTGCCAAACTTAGCTATACCTTAAGAGAGTGATCCAACTGGAATGTGAAAACTTCAGTTCATCCACTTTAAACAAGTGGACATGAAGGGCATTCACAGTGCACATGTTCTTAACATTTTCTAAGGGTGCTAAAAATTATGGCCATTGCATTCTGCATTAATTGAACCATCCCAACCACCATCAAAGGCAGCCCCACATATAAAGCATTGCAGTGCTGCTTAAATCAGAATTGAAAATTGGAATCTGAAACTGGTTTCATATCCTGGTTTGCAAACAACATTTAAATTCAGTTCAAAAGTTCAGGCATCTCAGAAAATTGGTTTTAAATAGCCAGAATCTAAACACTGGTCAGACACATGGAAGGAAAAGAGGGGGAGAAACTAAGAGCAAGGGCATGGCCCCATGATTCATTATTGGCCCAACAGTCTGCCTTGGTCTGAGGCACTTTGTAGGCTGCCTGATTCAGCTTGGGATCCATCCAAAGCTGCTTTATTTTGTCTCCATTCACCACTGATAAATAAAAAATGCCTGCAACTTTTGTTCCTTTTTTTATAAAAAAGAAGATAAAAATTGCAGAAATAGCTGCCCCTGCAGGATGGGTAAAGCCTACCAAATTACAAGCAAATAAGGCTTGGGTCTTTTGTGCTGAGCACCTTAAAATTTGTTTTTAAAAAAAGGGGGGGTAACTGCAATAGCTTTTTTTCAATATGGACCAGAGTGTACTACGTGTCAACCTATTTTGTAATTAACTGGCAAAGGCTAAATAAATAATAAAGTTTTGTTAAAATTGAATTTGTTATAATAAAAAAACCTGAAATGGTAGCTGAAATTTTGACAAGCCCACAGTATAGTCCCAGTATATAAATTGATGGTGTTTAACCAATGAATATGCTTTATTCTGTGCCATATAATGACAGGACAGTATGAACACTCTTGCATGGAAATTTGCACATTTTATCAGCATTAAAAGTGAACAAACAAGCAAAACAAGTCATCTCTTACCAACACAGTTTTTCCCATCAGTAGTTAGTTCAAACCCAGCATTGCAAATGCACTGGAAACTTCCATCAGTGTTCACACATCGGCCGTTTTTACAAAGCACACCGTTCTGGATACATTCATCAAGATCTGAAGGGGGGGTGGGACAGACAGAGAATAATTACAATATAATTATCAACTAGTTTCAAGGAGAAAACAAGAAACTGCTTCAGACCACTGCATCCAAACCTCAGGGTTTACAAACCCCTTACTTAAGGAAAACCGTATTTTTCAATTTTGCTATTGGGAAGCAAACATGAAACAGTTTGTCAGTGTGTTTGAATTCTGTTTACAGATCCAGACTTGACACCAGCACTGTCCCACTACTCAGTGTAATGGAACTCACATAACTAAATTTAGCTAGATTGTGTCCTGTACATTTGAGATGTGAACCCTATAGCTTTAAGATATACCAAATATCAAGTACTTTATCTGTCCACAATCACTTGATTTTTCAAATGCAAGCAGATTTGACAAAATCTGCTCCTGTAATAACACTTTCTTTCTTTCTTTTTGTTAGCACCCGTCTGTCTCGAGAGACAATAACGTGTGCCTCTGGGGGCGAAATGAACCACTGAAGAATCACAGCACCTGCTGTGGCTGCAGAGAGTGGTGACTCATAACTGCTACTTCCCACATTGTTTTTTGTGTTAGTAGCACTGAACTCCGGTGCACAAGCTCGGATAGTGTGTATGGAGGTCCTGGGCTGCCCAAATGACAAGACCTCCCTGTCGGCCTCACTGATGTGGTCCAAAGGAAAGCAGAGCAATACATTTGGCACCAGCTTGGCTGCAGCAGCTGCCAGAAGGAGGCGTACAGGGTGCCATCCAACCATTTTACGGACTCCACTTCAGATTTGTGTAGGGTTTGTAAAAACTACATCACTGTCACCATTTGCTGAAAAGGCAATGCAAAATCGTATTGATAATCTAAGGGGGGGCCAGATCAAACTCAGATCAAATATAAGCACGAGTAATTGCGGAAGTATGGTGTTCTTACCAATGCAAGCCTGCTTTGTAGGTGTTCTCTGGAAACCTGTATGGCATTTGCAATAATAAGAGCCAGGTGTGTTCACACAGTCTCCATTAGTGCATGGATTTGATATGCACTCATCAACATCTGTTGATATCAGAAAAGAAGACAATCAGATTTCACGAGTTATACAAAAGAGTTCATAACAAGTACAATTTCTGAACAGAGAAATAAATTTCACTTTCTTCAGCAGAAACTGATTCAACACACTAATCTTAAAAAAAAATCTTGCACCATGATTCTCAGTATACAGTCATTACCTAATACAGCCTACTCAGTCCGTTTTCAAAAATATGCAGCATCTCATGCTTCTTAAATAATAATAAAAAAAAATCCAGGTAGAGAAAGAAAATAAAGCAATGAAGAAATATAAATATACACTTGTCACTAGATTACTAGTGCTGAATCACATAGTTATTGTTTCTCCATTGTTAATTTGCCTTTCTGCGTTTTGGAGATGTGCCTGGCTGCTGATTTTAGGATAGGTTTCAACACACTTGGATCATGTGGAAAAACAAAGTATCAGGATTGACAAACATATAGCATCACAGCAGTCAAATGCACTGACTCAACTCACAAGACATGGCTCTTCACATGGATGTGGCTGCCAAATGTAGCTTAACTACAGAAAAGCAACCACATGAGCCTGTTACTTACTGCATATAATGCAACCCCTTGTTTCTGTTTATGGGCATTTCCTTAAATCAACAACCATTCATATTTATGATTTTGAATGAAGTGTTTTAGTTAACAGTCTGAGCATACACCTGGGAAGAGGTTTAGCAGCTGTTTATGGCACAGATTTTCATATGGCATAATAGTGAGCATATTCCGTTAGCTTCCTTCCTTCCTTCTTTTTGCAGTGGCAATTAGATCATGCAAAAATGTCTTCCTTAAACTGGGAGAACTGTGTGCATACTGTAATGAGCAGTGATCAAATGAAAAAGCCCCCATCCTATGCAGGATACACCTCTTTATTACAGAGATAAAATGGACAACAGCTTAAGAAACCCATTTCCATTTCACCTACGTTGTAGGAGCTTCTGGGACTCTAGTACCTATCTGAACTTCAGTGAAGCTGACAATACATTCTGAACCACTTGTGATTTTCATCTCTGTGGTGAAAAGGCAATAGTTTCTTGTCAGAGCATTCCCATTCTGTTCATTGTCTTTTCCCTTCAGCCTGTCCTTTCTTCCTGGGATTGCTTTCAAACTCTTATTGTGTACAAAATTTGATGCTTCTTTTGCCCTTCTTTTTCTGGGTTAAGTCCTTAAGTTTTAGCTCTGTTGTTCCTTTCTAGAAACTTTACAGTGAGCTCCTGTTAGTTTGCCTAAAGCATTGGTTTTCTGAGCTGGCTGTAATAAGCAAATGGTGGCGCTGTGGGTTAAACCACAGAGTCTAGGGCTTGCCGATCAGAAGGTCGGCGGTTCGAATCCCTGCGACGGGGTGAGCTCCTGTTGTTCGGTCCCAGCTCCTGCCCACCTAGCAGTTCGAAAGCACATCAAAGTGCAAGTAGATAAATAGGGACCGCTCCGGCGGGAAGGTAAACGGCGTTTCCGTGCGCTGCTCTGGTTCGCCAGAAAGCGGCTTTGTCATGCTGGCCACATGACCCGGAAGCTGTCTGCGGACAAACGCCGGCTCCCTTGGCCTATAGAGCGAGATGAGCGCCGCAACCCCAGAGTCGGACACGACTGGACCTGATGGTCAGGGGTCCCTTTACCTTTTTAACCTGTCCTCTAGCAGGAGCAGAACTAGAAGTTGCAGAGGGAAGCTGTTCCCTTAAGCACAAGACTATCCCCCAACCCATCACCCACAGTTTCAGAGGGAACAACTCTCAGGATACAGAATCAGATTCACATGCGTGTCCCCAAAGCAAGCATGGAAACGGGGCTTTTCTTTGCAGGCTTTGTACGAAAACTCTCCAAACTTGTCTACCACATTGCACGTCCAAAAGTACAAGCAACTCCCAACTTACGTAGTGGTTATATTCCTCTGCACCTCAAGTTTATGTGAAAATGTGTATATTTGAAACACCATTGAAAAATCATCGAAACAAACCGTTTTCTTCACTCTGACCCTACCTCACCCCATTCTGCCCTCTTTTGTGGCATTTTCAGCTCTGGATTCAGTGTGTGCAGCTGCGCACATATCGGACATGCCTAATACTGTCGCTGCCTCTCTGTTCTCTCCCCTGAAGACCATGTGCAAGAGTTTGCACATCAAGCTGTTAATAATTTTTTTACTCAATTCCAAGTTATTTGCCCACACCAGTGAAAAGTACAATATATACATCAGAAATCTAACCTGGCAGATTATGACAATATTTTATCTAACACTATTGCCACAGTTCCCATTTCTCATGCAAAATCCCCAGCTTAATTTCACACACCACTTACTTTTGAGCATGTAGTTGAGAAAACTGCAGCAAAGCCATAAACATGAAGCAATATGAAGAGAACAGGATACATTAAAATAATCAAATGTAGCAGCCATTCAGCACTGACTTTTTAAATTTTCTGTCTGAATTGTACGCAGTAACTTGGGGATTCCTCCTCCCCCACAAACTCCCCCGTATAATTTGATTATTTTTATAAGCAAAAACATTTTGCACTCACGCACAGCAAGCCAATCTGTCTCTGGATTATTTGTTTACACCCTCAGCAAGCACATAATGCCAATAATTTCATCAGAACAAAGCCCAAATATTAAAGCGCTATTGATATTATTTAAACTAGGCCACAGGTCCTCATGAATGTGTTGCCTGTTATATCCTGTCTGTTAACTTCATATGAAAATAAAATAACTTCTTAAAGGAATGTACTGTAGTGAACTGTTAATATATTCATGGGTGGAAGATATTTGTAAACAACAAACATAACATTCCTTCTGCCTTGGCAAGGTTTCTTCGGAAAGAAAATGCTAAGTTTACAGAATGTATATTTTCTTTATGTCCTATGCAAATACATGTACAATGTGTGATAAGCAAATCTTTTAAGCGCAGCCAGCAGTTCGCTTTTTCCCACTAAATTCATGTCTACGGGGAATATTTCTATTCAGATCAACTCATTTAAATTTAGTAAACTCCCATATTATTGCTGGTGATGGAAGGGAGTAGAGATAAACGTACAATGGCTTTTCAATAAGGAAATGCCTGACAAGAGTAAAACTCTTACTTTTTGTTGGAAACCTTTCTGAAGAAACAGAATCTCCTTGCAAATGCCCCCCACATGAGAACACATTGTCTACTTAGTGCTATTTTGGCTTTTCTCTCATCTGCTCACTGTACCTCTCAAAGTACCCTATTATTGCTCAAATGGTTTTCCTTTGAACATTTTCCAACTCTCTAAATGTCCCAGCTGCTCTCTTTAATACCCTAGCTCTTGTGGGAGTTCATTACAAAGCACTTAGTAGTTTATTTTGTTTCACTGGGCAGTCCAGTTACTTGAAAACTAATATCCCAGTGAATAGCCTTACAGATTAATACATACATTGTTAGAACTGTGGAGGTGGTTGCTGAACTGCTAGAACACACTAGGTAGCATCTTTAAACTGTTGCTTCCAAGTATGTTCTAATAATTCAAGAACTACTTCCATATGATACAGCACCCCTAATATTCGATTGCTAAACCTCCAGAAAAGTGTTCTCTTATTAGGAGCTCATTTGATCATCTAGTCAACACACAGAGTTCCTTGTTACTTCCCTCAATAGTTTCTCTCAACCAAGAGCGGCCTTGGTAGACTGCCAATCTGACCAGAGGAAGGACTGAAGAGTAGAGGCTGCTTAAACTATTGGCCATTTTTAGTGTGTGCAGCCCAACCATGCAAGATGCTCTATAGATTTTGTAGAAATTAAGAGTTGTCCAGCAGAAAACTAGTAAGCATTTGCATCAGTGTACATAAGCATTCATAAGTTTTGTAAAAATAAGTGATAATATAATGCTTCATAGTTATCACATTAATCTACATTTCATTGCAATAAAGTCTCAAGTGCACATTTGGGGCCTTTTAACATTTCAGCATCTTTTTAGAAGATATATTTCAGTATCTCTGTAGAAGAGGTATTTTAAAGATGCTTACGGATCGGATGAAAAGCACGTGAAATCGGAAGTTGCACTCACCAATACAGTCTCCATTTGCATCTTGTTTATACCCCATATTGCATTCGCACCGATAACTGGAAATCGTTGGGATGCAGCGTCCATTTAAACAAAGATTTGGATGGTGCTTACAAATATCTATTGTTTGATTGAGTATTGCTAAGGGGAGGAAAAACAGATCCAAGTTCTATTACAACATTAAAGTTAGGTCCAGATGATCAAATGACTTTATTTTCCATAGTATATTTATTTTAACTTGCAAACAGCAGTATTGACAGTGGTAGGGGATACTCACTCTTTCTCTCAACTACAACACACACACACACACACACACACACACACACCAATTATCCGCTGCATGGAAAAACAGTCAAATACGGCAACTTACTCAGCCCTGTAATGATGGGGCCATTTCCTGCGGGACCTTGGCCACCAGTCCCTACTCCAGCCCCACCCACACCTGGGGAAAAACCATTTCCTCCAGGAAGGGGGATGAATCCTGTTCCTCCTGGGCCATAGCCATTTCCATTTCCTCCAGGAAAGAACCCATTTCCTCCTGTACCACCAGGTCTGGAACCCCCTATGACAGGAATGCCATCTATGCACAGCCTCCGATATTCATCTACAAAAATGAAAAACAACACAGAAGCATTAATATCTCATCTTTTCACAAGGAGGAAGGAACATACACCAGTTCATCTATTTTGGAAAATAAGATATTCACATAAAAACATACTATTACTTATTAGAGATTTTGACACCTCAATTAGCTTTGGGCAGAGCTAATTTTTTGCAAGGTTGCTCCAAGAGTTATCATGACAGAATTTATTCTCAACTATTCAGCAGCTCAGAAATAGAGGATATTCTTCCTTCTTCCTTGTTTTAAGTCCCCCGAGGCTGACAGAAAGAAAAATATACTTCTCGCACCAATATGAAATTTGCTTCCTGAAAGGGCATAATTTATCAAGATAAACCATAATTTCTGTAGTTTCAGATTATACTGTTTGTATTCATGTAAATGTTCACAACCATCTCCAAATGAGTACTCATGTGAGTAAATATGGAATTGGTTGCCATCACTAACCATTGTCTCCTAGTTCAGTCACATTAATTTGCTAAGCAAGCACTGGAGACAGCTGGGAACACTCATTTAGAATAATACACAAAATCTCAGCCAACTCCAAGAGAATATATCTCTCCAAGTTATTTTACTGTTTGGAATAGGCAGAATATTATTTACATTAAGATTGTTTAGAAAACATTTAAGGATTCTAAAGGGAATAAAGTAAGGATGAGGATATGAGTCATATGGAGCCAGATCACTATGGAATGCAGGTGGTATGTGCTGGGATTAGCATGACCCAAAAAAGTTCAAAGGGAGGTAAAAGCAGGTCACAAAGACATAAGGCATTTGGACCAGGAGAGACTTCAATACAGCAAGGCAGATAATAAATATAAACATAGAAAACTTGTGTTCTTTTATGTTAAAAAGGCAGCTCTTTTAAGTGAATGTATTTTCCTGGAGGATTTCTGTTTTATTTCAGTTACAGGTGGGTAGCCGTGTTGGTCTGCCATAGTCGAAACAAAATAGGAAATTCTTTCCAGTAGCACCTTAGAGACCAACTGAGTTTGTTCTTGGTATGAGCTTTCGTGTGCATGCACACTTCTTCAGACGTTTTATTTCAGACGTTTTCTGCAAATTTGAATGTTTCTGTATTCAAACCTCTTCCTCCCAGGATATTTGAAGAAATAAAATGAAATTTGGGTGCTTTGTATACTTCCAGTTCAATTTAATATAACAATTCCCCTTCCGCCCTTAGAAAGGAGGGGGGGTTGCAGTTAGCACGAGCCCTCCACGTGCACGGGGGATGCCTGCCTCCCCTGGCACTATTGGGCGAGCTCTGGGCGCGGTGCCCCAGCCGCCTGGCCAACCGGCGCGGCTGGCTTGGGCGTGCCCACTGTATTTAAGTGGGTACGCGGCCAGAGCTCGATATTTGGAGAAATAAAATGAAATTTGGGTGCCTTGTATACTTCCAGTTCAATTTAATATAACAATTGAAAATACGCAGTACAATGAGTCATTATTTCTTTAAATCGAATTGAGCTATGATTGCTTTAAATAATCATGGCTTTAAAGAAGTGTTTTCAATAGTACAGTGGTGCCCCGCTAGACGAAAATAATTCTACAATTTTTTTCGTCTAGCGGGTTTTTCGTCTAGCGAAGCGGCAATGACAGCCACGCTTTCGCTCGACAAAAAAGAAAAGACAAAAAAAATTCGTCTTGCGAGGCAGCCCCATAGACCAGTGATGGCGAACCTTTTTGAGCCCGAGTGCCCAAACTGCAGTGGAAAACCAACTTTTTTATTTCAAAGTGCCAACACTGCAATTAAATGGCCTTAAGTTCACTTATTTCACTGGGGTTGCTCTGAGGAAATAATATACATACCAGTACAACCCTTCATTTGTTCTTTGAATCTTTCTCAACCTATTATTCATAGCCAGATCGATAGAAGGTTATGGGCAGCAGGTTCAAAGAGTTATTTTATTTTGGGTACACTGAATAAAATTTCGCCCACAACTGTGCTGGTGTGTGTAAATACATAAGCAATCAATCCGCGGAATGTGATACAGGTAAAGCTGCCTTGATGCATGTAATTTACCTTTAAGGAAGTAGAGGGGGGGGAGGAAGGGAAGAGAAGAGAGAGAAAGACTTTTGAGAGTTAGTTCTCCCTGCATGAACTCCGGTGTTATTCGCTGCCCTCCTCTCCGCATCTGCATACAACTTTGCAGAGGGAGGAGACAGACCGTTCCCAGAAAACGGAACGCAGGAAAGGGCCAGTGGGTTTTTTTATTTATTATGTGTGGGGGTTTTGTTTTTGTTTTGCAAAAACTGGGCAAAGGGAGGAACCATAGCGGTTGCATCCCAAACCTTCCCAAATGCAGCTCCTGCCCTTTCTTCGAGGTTTGACTTCCTCCTTACCGGAGAGCGCTCGGGCAGTCGGAGGAGGTAGCTAAAGACGTGCGAGAGCCGCCACCACAGCAACGGCACCTCCCGGACTGTGAAGGCGGTTGGGAAGAAAAGCCCACCCGGCAGTGCGAGGCGGGAAGCAAACGCCGCTCAGCTCTGGCGCAGCTCCGCCTACCCCTGCGCGGGGGGCGCGCCCCTTGGCGGCTTGGGTCTTAGCGAGACTTTTCTTCGCGCCATCCCAAACACCGCTCGGATGGAAGGGGAGGTGGCCGCCTACTCCTCCAATGCACCAACCCTGTGTGCACATGTTTAAGTAAAGAGCTCCACATTTGCCTCCTTCCATCCTTCCTTCCACCCGAACATACATAGCACTGCCGTTTTACTTAGGGATGGCATCGCCGGCGGGGCCGCACGGCTCCCCCCACCCCCGCTCGCAGCGCTCAAAAGGAGGGCTTCCCCCTCACCCGCCGCCCCTGGCCCAGCCCGCCGCTGCTGTTACCTCGCCGTCGTCGTTGCCTCGCGTCGAATCCTCCTCCGCAGCAGCAGCCAAACACCACAGGCGCCAAGGAGGGAAATTGCTGCTGTCTGCTGCTGCGCCTGCGCTGGCAGGACGCATGAGCAGAGCAGCGCGGCGGCGCCATTTCCCCGCCCCTGGCGTGCCAGCAGAGAGAGCTCTGCGTGCCAGCTGTGGCACGCGTGCCACGGGTTCGCCATCACTGCCATAGACTTTTCCGTCTAGCAGGGCAGCCTCCCGCTAGACGAATGCCTTCGTCTAGCGAGTTTTTCGTCTAGCGAGGCATTCGTCTAGCGGGTCACCACTGTACTAGAAAGAGACTGCCCCTTAACAGTAACTGATAAGAGAGAAGTGCAGGCTGGGACCTTCATGTACTTTTGAAGCAAAATGCAATTGTAATTTTTTCATATCTAAGCTGGATTTTCAAAATTGGTGTAATATTATTCCAGTGATCCTAACGAAAACTGGGCATATAAAAGCACTCACCAGAACCTCTAACAGGACACATTTCCGGTACAGATCCAAGTGCCCAACAACGTCCAGATTCACAGCAGCACTGCATTTTGGTAAATCTGCCAGGAAGTTCTTGTGCACAGCGACCATTCACCAGACTGGAGAAACATGTACCTGCTCTTTGATCTGGATATTGATAATGAGAAAAATTACTAACGGACTGTTTATATTAAGCATTTTAAAACATTTTCTTAACCCTAAGGTAGCATTTAAACCAGAAATAGGCAAACTCCGCCCTCCAAATGTTTTGGGACTACAACTCCCATCATCCCTAGCTAACAGGACCAGTGGTCAGGGATGATGGGAGTTGTAGTCCCAAAACATCTGGAGGGCCGAGTTTGCCTTTGCCTGATTTCAACAATTTGGGTAAACAAATGTGAATATTATCAGTGCAGTAGAACACATTATGCAATGCAGTTTATGGTTGTCACTTCTGTGCAGAGAGCCCATCTACAACTGGCTGCTACAGTTGATAAATGACAACCATGCAGCCTAAAAGGCCATAAAACTCCTGCATTCATGCTATAAGGCAGAGATAAACAGGAAGGTAGCATTCCTTGCTGTTAGCAGACCTTGCAGCTTAGGTATCTTTTGGAATAACCACTTGCTGTTTGTGGAATGCAAAGGCTATATTCATGTAGGAAATATTTACAGGATGAATAGAGATGAGAGAGAGAAAATAACAGACATCTTGCCTCAACAAGTTAGGAGAAATCAATAAACCAAAATAACTCAACCTCTAAAAGGCGGAGTCGAGTTAGACAGAGGGGCTACAATTGTAGGCTAGATTAATAAACAAACAGTGCCTTCTGGTGGTTTAAAGTAACACAACCATTAACTAGAAACTCAAGAGAAAGAAATGTATTTGCTTTTCTCCCCAACTGGCTACCTGATGTCAGAAGGTTTTAGACTTTGCCTGCTGACATACAAACACAGAAATAAATCCATCTTCTTGACCACTTTTCCTCATGGGGCATGGGAGGATATTTAGGCCAAATGAAATAGCAATCTTTTCTGTTGATGTATTCTAGCTTCATAGGAATAGCTTTCAAATATTGACTTTGTGGTTATAAACACCAATCCAAAACAAACTTTACAATATTAAAGAAGAATCAGATTAATCTTAATCGGAAATCAATTTGAGTTTCCCCTTCAAGTTCAGTAGAGGCTGGATTAAGTAAATAGTATAATTTTAGTTTCCTCATGTCTTGTTTTCCAAACATCACAAATAAAGTTAAAGTACATATAGTTTGTAAATGACACAATCTTAAACCATGAAAGTAGACTATAACCAAACTGTATAAAATTATTGCTGTTATTGTATTTCTTATCCACCCTTCACCAGAAGGTCCCAGAGTCTTTTTAGCAAACACACCTCCATTTATTTATTTTAATGCTCAGTGGATGCAAGGATCACAGCTCCTTCTTCTACAAATAGGGAGATTGTGGGACGTGACCAGTGTTGTATGATGGCAGAAGACTAGCAAGTTAAGTTCAGAGACTAGAAACTGTAATGGGCTGTCCAAGGAGCAGTAGATTAGAACTGGCCAGCAGTGAGCTTCGAGACTGCCCAAAGGGTCCATAAAATAATATACTTACCAATGCAATGAGAGCCATCTGTCGATGTTACAAAACCACGTGGACAGAGGCAAAAATAACTTCCCACAGTGTTGGAACATTCACCAGCATCACATATTCCTGGAATGAGGCTGCACTCATTAATATCTGGAGACAGAAGCAGATGAAGAAAACTTTTAAAATCCTTTTTTTCCCCTTAGGAGTTCCTGGATGAGACTGATTCCTATATGCAGCAGTTTCTGGATAATAATAATTTATTATTTATACCCCGCCCACCTGGTTGGGCGGCTTCCAACAAAATATTAAAATACAATAATGCATCAAACATTAAAAGCTTCCATAAACAGGGCTGCCTTCAGATGTCTTCTAAAAGTCTGGATGAGATTGATTAGCTAGATCTACTACAAGCTGGGTTCAGACCTGGTTTCAGAACTAAATCAGCCTTGATTGCTCTGACCTTATCATGAGAGATGGGGGAGCACAACCCTGTTACTTCTGCTTGATCTCTCAGCAGTTTTTGACACCAACAGACAATGGAATCCTCTTGGACTCACTTAGTGGGATGGGTATCAGAGGCACAGTATTATGGTGCTTCCACTCAAATATTTAGGGTTGCGTTCAGAGAGTAGCAATGGCTGAATACTCCTCGGCCCTCTGGCATTTGTAGCACAACTTAGGTTCAGGTACCCCAGGTTCCTAAACATTTATATCCCAGCTCATTTCCTGAATTAACCTGCAGGAACCTTGTTAGTTGGCCCTGCTCCTCACTGACTGGCAAGGCTCACCTGATGGCAACAAGAACCCAAGCCTTTAGCATCATCAAGCCTTTAGTGTGGAATGCTCTGCCAACAGATGCAATAGGTGCTGTCTCTTTTAATATTTAAATGACCTCTGGAAACTTATCTATGCCATCACACTTATGCAGGCAATTAAGAAAATATCTACCTGTAAAAGCTGGTCTCTGGCTTTAAATTTGTATGTGCTTTTTATTGCATAAACATATGTTTGTTATAAACCACTTTTGATATGTATTATGAATACAAATATTTGTGCTGTGCTCTAACTACACCACCTGATGTGTTTAGCATACGCTCTGCGCTAGTAAATACTGGACTTCTTTAAGTTCCCTATGCCAATGTATATACCTGCCACATTTGTATATATAATACAGTATTACCAAGCATGCTCAAACGCAATACAGCATGCTCAGTAATGACAACTGGAATCAAATTTCACTACACAACAGAAAACACATACAATTTGATTCTAGTTGCCATTACTGAGCATAGAGAAAATCATACATGGTGTAATATATGTCAGGAAAAAGTACAATCATGTTTATAGCTTTTAAAAACAACAACCCACTTCTCTCTTACAACTTCTCCAGAACTGGAATGAATACAGCTTGCCCAGTTTCTCCCATTTTAGCCACTATCCTGACCATACTTGTTATCAGGAAAACATAACAAAACACCACATTTTCAACAAAACAAAGGCACAAATTAACTGATCTCATTACAAAGTGAAATGTAGGTGCTTACTATGTAACAGCCAAAAAAGAAAAGCAGAACCTTTATATTTAAGCCTGCTTGTTCTAATAAGCATGTGCCCCAAGAATGAATTACTCCAAAGTGACCACAAGAGGGTATAAAATGTATCTCTTTATTTCCACCAGGATCAGACCAATGTCTGCTAATATACCCTAGACTAGAAATGAAAACAGTACATTCACTGCAATTCAGATCTCTACATCAAGGTTTTTTCCTATGTTAAAGTCACCAAGCAGATCCCTGTATAAGCAAATGTAGTGAGAAGAAAAGGCGGTTTAGTGTAGTAGAATTTGTGAGCTTCTCATGGAAAGTGGGGAGCGGGGGGGGGGATTATTTCTGGACCTTAAACAGGGGATTAATTCCCGAGAGCATCTCATACACATAATCTTCCTCACAAGGGTCTGTTTCACAGCAGGGTCATTCTATGTTTCATTGTGTCACTCTGATGCCAGACAGACAGGAGGGGAAGTGTATTATATAGTTTGTAAGTTATAACCTCATAGGGGTGACTAAACCATGTTTTGCTTTTGTTCTGAAGTAAGGGGAATTGCTCATCCTTGCTTTCATTCTGCGTACGCCCCTCAGGGCGTAGATTTTCACTCTATACGTAATTGCACAAAGCAAATCATTGCCTACAAGGTGTTATGTGCTACACCACCCCTCAGAAAACTGGACTTTTAAGAGTTTTCTCATGGAACCGCATTGTTCAGTCTTTATGAGTCCTGTCCTCAACTAGATTGTGTAAACCAGGCATGGCCAAACTTGGCCCTCAAGCTGTTTTGGGACTACAACTCCCATCATCCCTAGCTAACAGGACCAGTGGTCAGGGATGATGGGAATTGTAGTCTCAAAACTGTTAGCCTCCTGGGCAATCGTTCGGGAGCTTCAAAAGCTTTCTTCTGCCCGAACATCACAGCAACTAATGCCAAAAAGCATTAGCACACTTACGGATCCACAGTTTGCGCAGTTGCGTAACAGAACTCAGCAACACAGCATTGTGGCTAATCTTCTTTAATTACATATAAACACACACGGAGCACTGCAACATGGCTCCCTCTCTCTCTAGCATCAGACAGCAAAGAGAAAGGACAAAGGACAATAGTCGAACTTCACGGAACACAGTAACACAAACCTCCTGTCTACATCACTTCCCATTCTGTGGAATGAAAACACATACCATCATGTGATAGACAATAATCCCATGACTGTAGACACGGGGAATGAATCTCCAAAAAAAGAAGCTGGATTTAGCCATGCCTGGTGTAAACTAATTCCGTCTTCCCAAGTCTATGAGAGACTATGCCAGGACCATTCCCACTCTAGGTAGTTTCTCCTTCTCTGTCTCTTCTATTATGTTCCATTGACTCCTCTCTCTGCTTGTCCCATCCCCCCTTTGGTCACAGTCAAGAACCTAAAAGGGGCACAAAGCCTTGTTTACATGCTTTTAAGTAGTTTTTCATATCCTGCAACATTTCTCTGATGAAAATAGGAATGTCCCATTCCGTAATGATAATTTTACTATTTATACCCCACACATCTTACTGGGTTGCCCCAGACACTCTGGACAGCTTCCAACATATATAAAAATAATAATAAAACATTAAACATTTAAAAAAACACTTCCCGATACAGGATTGCCTTCAGACGGCTCAGGGGTCGGATAACTCCATGCCATCCAACATTTCTTCAGGAACATCCTACCATACCTTCCAACATTTCTCCAATGAAAATAGGGAGATCCTAAGGAAAAGTGGGACATTCCGGGATCAAATCAGAAACCGGGATGGCTTCTCTAAGCCAGGGACATCCCTGTAAAATAGGGGCTCTTGGAGGGTCTGATTTTTCTATTTTTAACTTGACTGGGAAGGTTCAAGGAGGACCCCAATTTCCTGCTTTAGGTACCACACCATGTAGGCTCAAAGGAACCTACAGGTGCACCTAGGGGTTGGCTAAACCAGCCCCTCTCCCCAGAGGGGGGCACAAAAATCACCTATCAGACTATGCAACGTATGGTATATGGCCTGTTAATGTGTTGCTGCCCTCTAGACCTCTTTTGGAAGAGGTACACACACAGAAGGGCCCCAGATTGTGATTGCAGGGTCCAGGACAGTTCTTATGGGGATATGTGGTCCCCGTTGGCTCTATGGTGTATGCCTCACACTGTACTAAAGTGCGCAAAGCATTAGAATAGTACGTGTTGTTTCTTTTCTTGTCTTTCTCCATATATTTTATTTTCCTTTTAAAAGAGAATGTGTCTTTTTCTGTTCCCTTCTCTTAAAAAGAAAAGAAAAGAAAAGAAAAGGGAGGGAGGGAGGGAGGACTACCAGCATATAATTGGGGAGAGATGGAGCTTAAAATTTTCATTGCTTTCAAACCACACTGTGAAACTTGACAATACTGCTATGCTCTTATACTAACCATATAGTTGTTCCTATAGTATCTCTAATATGATTCTCACAAAGCAATGCCATTTTATAGTGACCTCTGGTACATGGAGTCAGAGCTCCTTGTAAATCTCTTTATGCAATCTATCACCAGTTAAAAGTTGCCAGCTTTCAGGTTTTGTAACGAACTTGGAGGCTGGCCCAGGTTTAAACTGGGATTCATTTTGTTCAAGCTTAGGCCAAGTTTCCACAAACCTTGAACTGACTGACTTATGTTTTCCATTTTGAAGCTATGTGAAACTCTGTAGGGTTTGTATGTCTCAATCTATAGCCAGATGATTCTGCCTCAGCTGCCTTTTAAGTTGAATAAAAAGAAAAACGAAGAACATTGTCCTCATAAAACAAAGCAGGAATCCAAATCCTTGAGCCTTTATCTATAGCTATGGAACTCCTCACTCAAAAGGTGTTCAGAAGTTGTCACTGGTGCAGAATGCAACAGTTGCTTTGTGCTAGGTACCGCAAGAACACTGGCTTTCTATAGCATTTGAAGCCTATTCAAGGTGCTAGTTTTTGTATTTAAGACACAAATTATGTATAATAAAGTGAACACAAAAAACAGCTTAATAAATAAACCATGAGGTCAGTGTTAACAGAAAGCTTGATTAAAAAACGCATGTGTTTCATCTGCCATTTGATGATTTGAACAAAACAAGTTTAGTGCCTTGTCTTGTTGTGTTGTGTATGTGACAAAGGGGAACCATATCAGGGTGAAGGCATCCTCCTTTGCTTGTCCCTGTGCTAATTTAAGTCTGTTGGCTAACCTTTCTAACTGAGGGATTTCCCACCCATTTTGGTATCAGTAGTCCATGTTCACTCCTGATAGGTCCTTCCAGTGTCTACCGGTAGTTATGATGTTTCTAGTTATGATGCATACGAAACAATATGGCTAATCTGACCACAACCCTGCCCCCAAACACATACAAACAAGCCACACTGCAGTCAACTGAACACAACCAACCAGGCTCCTGACCCCCTAATATCTTGCAATGCCAATAAAAATAAATAAATTTACAAATAAAGGACCTACCGGCGTGATGCTGACACAATACCCTACCCAAACGCTATGCAATTGAACAAAAGAATGTTACCCTCCCATCTCTCTCCCTCCCCATCTCTCCCACCCCCCACAACTGCATTATGTCTACGATGCTAGTGTCTCACACAAAACATGAACAAGCTGACTCTATGAGTAAAAAATGGAGATGTTATACGTACCGTACTTTTCTGTCTATAAGACACCCGCTTGTATAAGGACCATTTTGGGGGACTAAATTTTAAGAAAATGAGGGGAGATGGCCCAAAGTTGTTGATCCTCTCCCCCCATGCAGCTGCGGGCAGGAAACACTCCCTGGATCGTTTCCCACACAAAGCGGCATCGGTTGAATTTGTGCTCCCTCCAGCCATCCAGTTTGCAGGAGTGCAACCGCCCCTGGTGCCATCGCGCACGGGAAACGATCCAGGGAGTGCTTCCCGTGCACAGCAGCATCGGGTGAATTTGCACTCCCGTCAAAAAGCTGGCTGGCGGTGCACTGCACTCCCCCGCTGCCATGCCACTATTCGTGTATTGGACGACCCCAGTTTTTTGAGTCAGAAAACCTCGTCCAATACGTGGAAAAATATGGTACTCTTCCTTGTTTATTTGTTTGCTCTGTAACACTAGAAAATCTTCAATAAAAACTAATTTTAAAAAGCAAGTATAGGAACACAGGAACCTGCCTTATACTTAGGTCATTTGTTCATCTGGCTCAATGTTGTCTACATTGAATGCCAGCAGTTATCCAGAGTTTCAAGAAGGATTCTTTACCACCCGTCCTGGAGATTAAATCTTAGACCTTCTACACGTAAAAGCTCTACCACTGGGACTGCGTACACAACTCCAAGATTTTGCTTCTTGGAGAGTGAGCACAGTTTGTTTACAAACCACGCATCTCTCCTTCAAATGTTGCAGAGTTCTCTTGGAACACATAGTCGATGAGTATTAAGCCCGTCTGCTGCACACGACTTGGCCCTTAGGAGGTGAAAGAATGTTTAGCCATCATCACCATAAAATCTCCCGAGTCCTTTAAAATCAAGGACCAAGCCAGCACTGTTTTAAGCCAGTCCTGTCAAACAGTAAAGACAAGCATACAATTAAACACAAATACCTCTTAACTGGGGAAAAATAAAATAAGGGTGAAAATGTTGTAAGCGTTGTGCAAGGCGAGGGAGAGAAGAAGTTACACCTAGCATTACACCTAGGACAGGACTGGACATGGCCATATAATGGATAGCAAATTCCCACCTGTGGGACTTTTTAATAAAAAGCCAGCCAGCCAGCCTGCCTGCCAAGCAAAACAACTTCCCTGCTTGTCAGCTAGAGGTCATCTCCTTTACCAAAATGACTTCAATGAACAGCGTATAATAATTGGGAACTAACCATGCAAAAAAAAAAAAAAAGTTTGAAGACATTTCCGAATAGTTGCATGTTCCCTTTTCATCATTTGCCGTATTAGAAGCATTTTAAATATATTAAATGCACTTACCATTTGTTGATGAGCTGTTTGTATGTCTGTTCACACAAATGCATGAACCTGTTAACTGGTATAGGAATACTTAATCTGGAGATGTTTGTGCATCCCAGTGGCTATTGCACTTTTGTTGCTAGTAGTTCAAAAATCCCAGTACTGTCTTGCTTACTTAGGCAAATAAGCAAGAAGCAACACATGCCAATATAAATTAATCTAATTTAACAAAATGGTGGATAAAGAGTAAATATAGAGGGAAGTATACTAGGAAGGGTTGGGTAGGGAGTGAACAAGCCTAGGATTTTTCCCCGTCTCCCAAACCTAGGGAGGGAAAAAATGTCTAATGAGGGCCAAAGACAAGTGACTTTCAGAAGCATTATAATATTTTTTATTATGTATATAAACTTAAGAAATGCTTTTAAAATATAAAGTACCATGAACAAAAAAAATATTTTTATTTGTACTGGGTTTTCTAAAAAAGAAAAATGTGATACCCAGAGAATTAAGAATTAAATGTATATTTCCAGGAACACTGAGAAAATCACTAAGCTTTTATAGTTTTCCCTTAATACTAGACTACTACTACTACTACTACACTAAACTAAAACCCTTCAGAAATAAAATGAAAGTCTTGTAATGAGTATAAAAAATTTAATTAACCTGTGGATCCATGGGACCAGAGTATAAGTTCTACTGAGTTACATTAGGTTTTGTGTTCTTAAGTTATTTAAGCAATTTTGGTCAGCAAAGTACTGAGAATGTAATGTGAATACTTCTTCACATTCCTGCCAGGAAAAACGTTTCTTTTAAGCATGCTAAAGCACATCTGGTTCTTCAAGTCCAAAAGGTAAAAAAGAAACTGAAATTACATGACTCTTAGTTTATTTACTTTTTTTTAAAAAAAGTAAAAATGGATAGTTAATGTCAAAGTCATACCATTCCTGTTAAAAACTGGCATCTTGCCTAGGTAAGGTCTGCAACACGTTTACCCCTTTGCAATGTTTGATCTGGCTTTACATACATGAGAGGGGAAGGGAGTGAACTAAATACTTGCTGGTGAGATCACTTAAAAGAAAATCCAGATTAAAACAAGTATTCTTCTATTGACTCGAGTTCTCATGCTCTCTCTTGCTCTTTGAGCCTTATAATAAGCCCAATTTTGTCAATACTCTCATATTTTGAGACGTTTCCTGCATTGAAGGAGCTCAACCTAACCCCTAAAATAATGTTTACCTTCAAAAACCTAAAGCATCTTTTTATTAATTTCAGGCACCCTTTCACAAAGTGGTTTAAACAAATCAATAAAAACCTACAATCTATTTTAGAAAGCTGTTCTCTATGCCTTTGGATACCTTTTAAGATACTCATGACCAAATTTTGCACGATAGTTCTTGAAGCCAAGGAATAGGTTTTCATCTATGTTTGGATACAACTGAAAGCCATTTTGAATCAAGACGGCAGACTGTAACTTTCTAAACTACACTGATTTTAACCACTAATTTGAAAACCACAGTGATATTTTGGTTTCCTAGAATTTCCAAGCAATTCCAGGTATGAGGCTATGAGCATACAATAAAACAGAAAAGACAAACAACCCTTCGTTTTTAATAAGTTTTCCCCCTCCCATAAGAAGCCACTCTGGAAGAAACCCGGATCCAAAACAGTTGCATTGCTCGCCAGTTCATTTCCAGGACCAATGAATGTAGAGCAGGGGTAGGCAACCTAAGGCCCAGGGGCCGGATCCAGCCCAATCGCCTTCTCAATCCGGCCCGCGGACGGTCTGGGAATCAGCATGTTTTTACATGAGTAGAATGTGTCCTTTTATTTCAAATGCATCTCTGGGTTATTTGTGGGGCCTGCCTGGTGTTTTTACATGAGTAGAATGTGTGCTTTTATTTAAAATGCATCTCTGAGTTATTTGTGGGGTCTGCCTGGTGTCTTTACATGAGTAGAATGTGTGCTTTTATTTAAAATGCATCTCTGAGTTATTTGTGGGGCATAGGAATTAGTTCATTTCCCCCAAAAAATGTAGTCCGGCCCACCACATGGTCTGAGGGACGGTGGACTGGCCCACGGCTGAAAAAGGTTTCTGACCCCTGCTGTAGAGGTTCGTGGATGGGGACTGAATTACTTAACTATTTTTCCACCTATAAGGCCACATTGTTTTTCTCATTTGTTTTTGACCACTCAGTTATTCAGAGTGGAACGCTATCATGAATTAGTTCAGCATGTACTCTATTCCCCAATAGCACACATCTCAAAAATGTTTTAAAATAATTAGGCTTGCCTGACTTATATAAGTTCACTAAGTTCTAAATACCCAGAAATAATTAATAATTCTATTGGCAAAGCTGCAAATATAAAATTTATTTTAAAAGTATATTTATATAGGTCACTAAGCTTTTCATGGTTTGTGGCATTCACATTTCTTTACATTAAAACATACAATAGCTTGTTTTTCTAACTGATTCATGCCAGGAATAGGTAATGTCTGCTACACTTTCACCCCTGTCTGAAGGTTTATACCGACCCACACCCCTTCCAATAAAACGTCATATATGTTAGGACTGTATGTCGAAAATGGCGGAATTTTCTAAAATTATTTAAAACGTCCAGGAAGCCCTGGGCGTATGCCAGCCCATGCCAGCCAGTGTTGCTTCTTTGACAAATTTCCCCCCAAATAGCTTTAAAAATTATTATTATTTTCCTTTTCAATATTTTGCAAAAATAAATCAGTAACTTTGGCGAAAGAAAAAACAGCCCAACCACTTTGGGGTTCAGATTTTCACTTTCTGAAATATGGCAACCCTAATATATGTATGTAAGGCGGTCATTAAGCAGCCCCCGCTGGGAGGATTGGCAGCACCACATCACAATCCTGGATTTGCATGAAGTCAGGATGAGGTGGGGAAGCAAAATAGAAGGCAGTTTTCACAACAGCAGTGGCCATGGCATGGGAGCCAGAAGGGAGGGAAGTTTGAGGAAAGCAGGGAGGGAAGCAAAACGAGAGGAAATGCTGGTTTAAAACAATGGCAGAGGTTTGAGCAAAGTACCTCCATACAATGGAATATTTAAGGGCTCTGCATTCTTTACCTCTCTCACTTGAGGCAGCTGAGGAATGGAAGTGGGAGAAGTTTGAATACAGCGAGAAGGGTAGACACTGGAAGGGAAAAAACAAGGTGATTCAAACAATGGCAGAAGTTTGAGTAAAGCAGGGATGGAGGTTCACTGAGAGACAAAGTGTGGCAAGGGGGAATGAAGAGGAAATGAAAGTTTTAAATGAGAGCAGAGGTTTGAGTGAAGTAGAGGTGTAGAAAAAATGACAGGGGAAAAGTGGTGAAATTTAAAAATGGCAGGGGCCTGAGTAGAGTGAACAGGGGGTGACACTGAGGGGAAAGTGGCATTTTAAAACAAGGTTTGACTGTAAAAAATAGGGAGTTTGGAAAGGCTCTGCTATGTTAGCTTTTTAGTGCTAGCTTCTGTGTTTCATCCACCTCAGCTATTCTCTTTGTTAAAATTGTTTTAAACAACAACGCCTTAGTGTCACTGCATCCCTGCTTTACTTAAACTTCTGCCATTGTTTTAAACCACATTTTTCATCTACCGGTAAGTGTCTCTCCACCCCCCCACTTTACTCAAACTCTTGCATTGTTTGAGTACAGCAAGAAGAGAGGAAGACTGAAAGGGGGGGGAAATGGCTGTTTAAAACTCCCCCACTTGCATTCCTCCACTGCTTCATGTGAAAGAAATACAGGATACAGAGCCCTCAAATGTTCCATAGCAGATTCAAAGAATTTATTTCACTGCTGGTAGGTACCATGTGTTGTCTTCAACATCTTCATGATTCAGTGTAGCAATTTAGAAGATATATTAGTTCTCCTAGTGCTGCAGCAATAAAACTGTAATAAAACTTTTTTGAAGCTAAGCAGTGTCCAGCATGGTTTCAAACTGGATGAGGAACCATGCGTTGAGATTCCTGCACTGCAGGGGATTGGACTAGATGACCCTTGGGGTCCTTTCCAACTCTACGATTCTACAATTTTATTAACACGCAAGCACCCTTATACATACAACATCCACCACCTGATCTTAACATTTTCTAACTGAACAAATTGGTGGGCTTACTCTTAAGCATCTATTCATCCTAATGACACAGCAACATTTTTTCAGCATGGCGTGTGTACAGAAAAGGGCTGCAGAATAGGAGAGAGGACGAAGCATAGAAATGGGGATGGTCTGTGTACAAAAGAATTGAGAAAAGGAGGAGGGAGAAAAAGCTGTCAAAGAAGGTGATAATGGTGTGTATGGGCAAAGCTGGATGCACAACTGGAGAGGGGAGAATGCATGAAAAGGGATGTGTGATCTGTGTGCAAGAAAGAGTTGAGAAAAGGGAAGAGGAGGAGAAGGGTAGAAGGAAATAATAACAGCATTTCTTCCCTACATGTTACATGTTTCAAAAACAAATAACTTGTGAATTCCACAATACAGCACAAAAGCCAAGAACATACCCACACTTGCTTTGCCTACGCAATATCTGTACTATGTACAGCTAAATTTAGAAACTAAAGCCATTTTCACCTAATTTGTTTCAGTTGCTGTTGCGCAAGTAACAGTACATTTCCAAATTTTCACTAAGAGAAGATAAAGGAATTATTGTGGTGAAAATATACAACAGTTCTCTATTTATTGTTACCATTACCATTATTATTCATTCCAAAACTGATTTATTTATGATATAGTTCCAAGCAAATATTTTGCTATAATAATAAAACATTTGTTTATTTATTTATTTATTTATACATACGCCGCCTATCTGGCTGGGTTTCGCCAGCCCCTCTGGGCGGCTCCCAACAGAATATTAAAACCACGATAAAACATCAAACATTAAAAACTTCCCTAAACAAATGTTTGTTTTGCTTCATTAAAACTAGAGTCATATCCTCTGTTTTGCTAGCTATTCTTCAAAGAGCAGGATGCGGGTGGTGCTCTGGGTTAAACCACAGAGCCTAGGGATTGCCGATCAGAAGGTTGGCAGTTTGAATCCCCGTGATGGGGTCAGCTCCCATTGCTCGGTCCCAGCTCCTGCCCACCTAGCAGTTCGAAAGCACATCAAAAGTGCAAGTAGATAAATAGGTACCGCTCCGTCGGGAAGGTAAACGATGTTTCTGTGCGCTGCTCTGGTTCACCAGAAGCAGCTTTAGCAGGAAAGGAGTACAATTTTAGGGAATGTTGCAGGCGAGAAAATAGATTGGCCTTGCTACCTTGCCCCCCAACACCGTTCCCAAGAGCTCAGAGTTTCCTGTCAAAGTTCAGTCAAAATGAGCAAATAAGTTAAAACATAATTAATCTACACATAACATATATGGGGTTCATCTGTTCATGATTAAATGGATTTTCTCTTCCACTGTTCCTCTCTCACTCAAACACCTGTGCAATCAGATTACGTTACCTCACTCTCTCATGGTCAGCACAATGGATCTTCTTAGGCCTTTCAATTCATTTAATAGTAGAAGAGGGCAAAAAAGAGTTCTTAAGCCTAAGGGAGGGTTTGGAATATTTCCAGAAATGCTTATACAAGAGAAAGAGAGAAGGGATTTAGAGTCTCTGTCCCATGATGCTGGGATTGCTTGACAGACCAAAGCAGGAAGGAAATGGAGGATGAAGTGTCTTGGCAAATTTCAAAAAACGGAGAGGGAATAGCTGGAAGAAGCAAAAACAAATAGGGTGCAAAGTGTACATGGCAGGCGTTATATGGGAGGAAATGAAAATTGGTGTTCTTATCAAGCATCTGACTGAATTCCTCTGTTAGGGTCCAGACTCTAAACCCCAAACTATGCCCCCCATGCTCTCAGTCCAATATATCATAAAACAACAGGCAGTGAAGACTATGTATGAGTTTTTTCCAGTTTGTTACACTTACCTTCACATTTCTGAGTTGCTTCATTCTGTTTGTGACCAGCAGGGCATTTGCACTCATATGATCCAACTGTATTGATGCAATTTCCCCCTTGGCAGATTCCAGGGATTGCCTGACATTCATCAACATCTGCAAATAAAATATGCATTTTCAATATCCTAAATGAAAATAAACCTCATGTGAATGCTAATACAATGTACACTAATGTGTTTTCTTGCTGAGGGCAATGATAATGTGGAATCTCCATCTCAAGACGATGAGATTAGTTACCTCTATGCTCATCAATATTCCACAAATCCTGAAACCTCAAAGGTCCCTGCGATCCAGGGCTGCTGGCCTCCCAAACCCCGCCCACTCAGCCCGGCCGGACTGGCTGGAATTCAAATCAATCACCTGGTGAGAAAGCCTCACCAATCCCCAGCAGCCAGCCTGGGAATTCCCCATTTGTCCCAAGCGTTGCTCCCTGGGGGATGGGAGTCATCTGCAATGAGCCATAATAGCTGCCCACCCTATGACTGGGTAAGCAGCCATTTCTGGAGTGTTTTAGGAGTTTGTTTTATTTTTATTTAAGAACCTCTGTAACTTCTGCATCCGCTGAGTATGGAGAAGCTACCATCTTGTTTTAGATGGCCCCATTTTGCTTCTACACTATTAAATTTCCACATTACAAGGAATTATTCTATTTAAAACCAACCAACCAACTAAAACAATTCTAGTTCCAGAAACCTTAAGACACATACATTGCAAACAATAAGAATTTGAAAGACTTTACAATGTAGACATCTAGCTAAACATAGTTTATTATAACCATTGATTGCCAAACTTCAGTTGTAACTAAATTTGCAGAAGTGTTTATACTTTACTGCTGAAACTATGCTGAGTTTATTTAGAAATAAACAGCCTCCATAATGCATAGAATAGAGATGATGTAAAGCCATGTGGACTCCTGCATGTCCTTCCTAGAATTCCCGTTTTTTAGTTTTTGGTTTACAATATAGGCTGTTCAAGAGGAACATCACTTTATAATGAGGGTACATTAAACAATCAATTTTCTTTCTAATAAAAAATGACTTATTCATTCAAGTAGTCTAGAACTTTGTTGTCTGAAAAAGCTCAATGACTCTGCAGACATTCTTCAATAGAGAGGCCAGATTTTTGCCCTTTGTCTGGATGGCAGGTGCAATGGTGATCAATCTTTCCACCCAGAATCCCATGACACAGGGACTTATGTTTCTTTTTCATCTCAGCAGTGCTAATTCAGCACATTAAAAATCCTCAACACACCCCACACCTATATACAGATTTTAGCATTTAGTTTAAATGGCACATTAAGAATTTTGCAGACTGTTATCATTATTATTATTTATTGAATTTATATACCACCCTATACCCACAGGTGTCAGGAGGGTTCACAGACTATTAACGGTGCCTGTAAGAAACTGTATTTTTATGGGAAAAATCTAAATGTAACAAGATTGTTCTGTTTCAAACACTATTGAGTTAATTGTGTGAAAGGGGGAGACTGGACTTCTATTCCTAAATGACGCCAGATACAGTAATACCTCGTGTTGCGTTAGGGTCATGTTGTGTCTTTTCGGCTTGTGAACGCAGCAAACCTGGAAATGTATACTTCTGGGTTTCACCACGCAAGCACGTGCAGAAGTGTTCTGTGCGCTTCACACATGCGCAGAAGCGCTCTATCGCACTCCGCACTTGCGCAGAAGCACCGTTCCAGTTGCAGACTTTTTGGGGTGCATACGGCACCCCAGAACGGATCGTGTCCGCAAATAGAGGTACCACTGTACACTGTATTGGGGTACCATTGGCAGTTTGCCAGGAGGCAGATAAATTGATGAGCCAAAAAGATTATTATGTAACACATAAGGTTTCAGTTGTGACACTTGGCTACAGAATTCAACTTTCATACATTTCAGTAGAATCCAAAAGGACATTCCACTCAAATATATTGGTCTGTAGTTATAGACCAATTAAATTTTGGGATTCCAATGAGAACCTGGCGTCTGGTTGGAGGGTCTGACTGGAGAGAATGAAAGGGCAGCCTCAGCTTTGTTTAAGGGTCTTCAGAAGACTGTGAAGATACGTGTCGAAGAGAAAGAGACAAGTCTGAAAGTTTGGAATGGAAAGCTCTTGTTGCCAGGGGAAACAACCAGTGTCCATAGGGGGCTTAGGAAGTGAGGAAGCAAGAAGAAGGACCCAATGCTTTAAAGCAGAAATCAATGAAGGCCGGAGCTAAGAAGGTCTGCAAGGACAGAGAAAGCCTCCCACAGAAGTCCTTTGGAAAAGCCAATGGGAGCAGTGGCAGACTTTGGGCTCTCAAATTTCAGAGGTGCCCTGTGCGACACAAATTCGGTACCCCCTGCCTCTTGTGCTCTGTTCTACAGAATTGTTGTGGTTCCCCTTGCAGTGCAGTGCCCAGTTCTGCCACATTGGTTGTGCCACCCTAAAACCACCTCTGACGTCACAGTATTATATTTCAGTATGTTAGCTTGAAAGAAAAAAACAGCAAGAAGAGTTCAGGTGATCAGCCAGTGATTTAACGGAGCTGGGGCTTAGAAGGGCAATTGGCCAGTGATATAGTATAAGGATACGAACGAGAGCAAGCTTCTCTTTAAAACAACAATTACATTAAGACAACAATTACATATTGACAATAGGTTGGGCAGGAGGAAGTGCTAGGGGGGAAATGTGTAATTTACTCTACCTCTTCGCCAAAATTTTCTCCTGTGGATATTTTCAACCAATCTTCATCAGTTAATGAGAAAAGAAATTGTGTTCAAAAATTATCAAGGGGGAAGAGGAAATTTTGGTAAAATTCTCATGGGCAGGGTAAAGGAATTTGTTATGCTTATATTACTTCTGAGGTGACCAAAGGGTAATTTGTGAGTGCCCTTTCTTTCATTCAACAAATCATCTCACTAATAGTCTGCACTATGGAGTTTCTGGGGTTCCTGTGTTTTAAAGACCAGGGCAAGATGTAAGGTAACTTATCCCATGGGGATTTTTCAGATTAGGAAGCATGGAGTGGCAGGAAAGCAGAAGAGTGCAGGAGAAATATTTACTGGAAGGTAAAATGCATATACCACCCTTGGCCACCTTGAATGAATAAGGTAACCTCAAAAAAGCGGGGGGGGGGGACCATCTCCTGAAATTCTAAAGTGCTCTGGGAATAAGGCAAAAAAAAATGAAGGAGAGAAAACTTTTGAGACACTGGAGGGCAGATTTCAGCACTGCAATTATTTGCCCAAAGTTAAGTCCCACCAGACACGTGGTATTAGTAACCACGTCAGTATTCCCAATAGCCTCTTTCAGTTCTTAGCTGTAAGGTACAGGGTTTGACCTTTAGCCTTATGCTTCAATGTGCACTCAATGCATGGAGGCATTCAGTATAAGTAGACCTTTTATCTGCCAATGTTGCTTATTCAAATGCAGCCAACTGTGTCAGCAGAGCAGTAGCTAATATTAACAATTTACAGATGTTGTAAGTAGCAAATTAATGTGCAAACAGCAATATGTGAATTCTCTGGTGGCCACTACTTCTACAAAGAGTGTCTCTGTTTGACTCCTTCACAAGAGAATGTTTCACAGCTAAATGAGTTGCAGATATTAATTAAATAATTAATTGCTCTACTAGCAGGAAACAAAAATAGGCAAAGTTTCCCTCTCTCCCTGAAGTGAAAACATTTTAGTATTTAAGAAACTTTATTAATCATTATCGGCTTTAGTTCGATATATGGTAAAAAAACAAGGGGGGGAAGACAGCAACTTGCATTATGTTAAACTGTTCTATGGAAAAGAAATCAGGAAGTGAAATATGAATGGAGCCTTGCTACATCAGCAACCGAAGCTAGAGAAGCTATTGATATTTAGATATGTACATAAATTAGGTCTGAAATTTGGTTGGACACATCACAGTCTTACACAGTGAGGTTCTGAACTAGCCAAATGAAACACATATCAAGTTGATTTCAGTGGTTTCATAGGCCACAGGTTTGAGGCCACATTGGTTTCCATTTCTGTAAATGGCTCTTCTTATATTTTTCATGCATCATTTCATTTCTCATATGAAAAAGGGCTTGTAGATCTTTTGCTTCAGCAGAATACTAAGATGAAATCAAAATATTATTGTGACCATTTATAGGTGGGAGACACCGACAGCAGGAGAGTCTGCCAGATATGACATTGTTCTGCCCACCTCCATAAATGTTGTGGTTCCCACTATGCCACCCTATGGTCCAGCAAACCCCATTTCACCAGAACCAACTCGAGTCATTTTCAGGGATATAGATACATAGGTTTCTGACATGAGTATTTCCCACCTCTGCCTGGATCCCAGCATGGGCTCATGAGAACTCAAAATTCCATGGCTACTGAACATGTTCCTTCTGCACTAGGCTGTTAGGGATGGTGCAAGGTGGTGGGTCCCACTTTGATTTTTTTTAAAGTGTATTTGTTAACATCAGTGTTTCCCTAATGTATGCGGATACCTCCGCTTCTTGTTCTCAGTGGCCTCATTTTGCCTACATTCTTGTCAGCACTCACCACCTGAGTTTGCTATCAGAACGAGTGGTTCTAGCCAGTCATGTGGGCAGAAATATTCACAATCCTAGTGGCATAAGATGGACTTGTAAGGAAGTAAAGCTCGAGTCCAGTTAATACATATTTTCAGTGCCCTTTTACTGTAGATAAGGCAGGGCTAACATCTGTTGTTTTCATCCCAAATTGAGTGTTTCTATATTCTTCCAATGTCTAACCAGATGTGTTCTTAGAGCGATGTTTCACATCAGGGTAGTCTCTGCTGGAATTGCTTCTCATCTGTTTTTAAGTTGATTATAAATGTGTGCTAATTACTACAGAGATGTCAAATGGTTATCTCTTCCAGCTTGTCCCCTCCCCCAAACAGGTACAAGAGAGGAAACCAAATGTCTGGTTTAAAGCATACTTTAAACCTTTTAACTTTAAAGCCCACTTTACTGTTTATAGCTACATGCATAGTCAGGGTTTTTTTGTATTGAAGAGCAGCTCTGCCATACCACATCAGAAGCAGCCACGGAAACTAAGCGAAGCTTCCACTGCAAAGCAGGTATCCGTCAATGTAACTTTCTCCTCCCCCAGTTATCTTGTGGCTTTAAAAAAAAGGCATGTCTCTCCTTCCTTGGGGGTTTTTAAGCAGAGGTTGGATGGCCATCTGTCACATTTGATCCAGTTGTAATCTAGACTAGGCGACCCCTGGGGTCTCTTCCAACTCTACAATTCTACAATTCTATGTGTATATGTCTGTGTTCTCTCTCTGTCTCTCTCCTTTCTTTCGTTCTCACACACCACTTATATCCTGCCTCTCCAGAATGAAGTGCTCAAGAAAGCTAATAAAAAAAAATCCATCTAAAAAATTCCAGTAGAATGCAAACAATCCACTAATACCTAAATCCAATAATATAGAATGTAAACAGCTAAGACTAAATGCCTGTCTAAATAAACAGGTCTTCAACAGGCAGCTAAAACCTAACATAGCTAGAGGCTAGATAGATCTCCCAAGGCAGGGAAGTTCCACATCTCAGAAGCTTTCCTATCAAGATGTATGTACCTCAGTTACAACCAGGACATGTAGGAAGGCCTCTTTGTATGACCTCATAGATTGGGGAGGGTCATCAAATAAGTTTATCCTCCCTTTTGGTTACAAGGCAGCTCACAATCTAAGCTCTTCTAAAAGCAACATAAAAGCAAAACTCAAGCCAGTATCAGAAGCCAACAGCAGAAGCCATACACATCAGGGAAGGCCTCAAGCCAACATGCAGAATCTGATTCAAGATCATCAGATTTCTTTAAACTTAAGAACATACATTGTTTGGAAGAAGCATGCAAAGGGAATCACACTTGCAAGGAAGATGGGCTTCTATCCTACACTTAAACAGGGGGCCTATCAAAGTGATGTGCACAGGAAAGCTTGTCCGGAAGGGCCTGTGCAAATAAAGATCAGGATGCTGCCACAGCCCTAGAAGGAAGAGGAACAGCAAACAGTGGTACCCTTAGAACCCTTGTCCTAGTGAGGATGATGGCTTGGACATGGCAATTGTTTGCTGCCACTATTTCCATGGTGCCATGCTTCTAAACAGGAAAAACAAACCCACACAATCTCTCAAATTGAAAAGCAGAAGTTATGAGTTATGTGCCATCAAGCACACCAAGCAAGAGAAAGAACATCTGGACATGGACTTGAAATCTGTATTTTCGAATTAAAAGTCAGGAGGTGTACAACAACAGAATTCTCTCAGTTGTTCAGTTCAATGGCAAATCAGGAAAACTGATAATGGCTGTCAAATAGTTCCATATAATACCTTTATGGGATTGTTCTGAGGATGCACAAAATGTGATTTCAAGTGCTTCTTTCATTCAATTGAAAGACATAGCAATTCCATCTGGATCTCAAATAGGGAATCTTTTCTGATTATGACTTGAAAATGAGATTCTCCATTATCTTCCCTATTAGCTCAACTGGTAGTGCACGAGACTTTTAAGCTCAGGGTCATGGGTTTAAGCCCCACATTGGGCGAAATATTTCTGCATTGCCGGCAGCTGGACTAGCTTATCCTCATGGTCCCTTACAGCTCTATAACTCCACAATTCTGTGGTCTGAATAAAGGCCACACATAATCAGTTCCTGTGTTTCTGTTAACAAAAGGAACACAGTACTGTGTGCAGGAAAGCAAATTCAATCCATGTTTGCAATTGGTCTTTGTGTTTGGCTTAATAAGAATTATGGATATTCAGCACTTTTCAGGATTTGTCCCTTGTCAAAAGTCTGATGTTATCTTTATGCCTTTGATATTTTGCTTCTCTCTTAAATGATTTGACAGTACAAGCTTCTCAGCAGCCAAGTTCCTAATTCATGTTGAGCGAAGCACATTCAGAACGCCATAAGAAGCAATTGTGAAATTACATAGTGTAAAAAAAGAAAATAGTTGTTTTAAATGCACATTGTTCACAGGCAAAATACCCACACTGTTTTCTATTTCCACAGTGTAATTCTGCAACAATGTCAACTGTTCATTGCACAGTTTAAGAATATTTGTCATGCTCAGTTAACTAGCAGCCAAAGCCGTGAAATGCTGAAAAACATTCTCAAGGGCACTGAAGCTACAGAGCCAAGTGAATCCTTGGCATACTTCTAATCATTTCTCTCCATAAACTACAGGAGTCATAAGCGTTAGAGAAAAGACACTCATATAGGTGAGCACACCCTTGAAAACCTCCAAGCCTGACACACAGTTTGTAAACTTCCACCCATTTCCTATAAAATGTACTTTAAGCATTTTATTGCCTATTTGCAATCGGTAAACTGCTCTCCCCTGCTCCAAGGCAAAAAAAAAAAAAAAAAGCTACCTTCACATAGAGGAAGACAGAAGTAGCGAGCTCTCCTGGGTCCCAGCAGAACGGTTTTCTCAACCAGGAACCAGGACTGAGACTAACAGTTCCAGAACCCCCCAAGTCTTTCTTTCCCTTCCTATGAAGAATATCCCTGGGCTCACGTGGGGACTCAGAGGCATTTGGGGAAATGGATGGGGAAAAGTGTGAGGCTGCTGGGGGCCTGCACTTCTCTTTCCAGGCAGCCCATCCACTTCAGCGGACACCAAGGGAGGTGTCCAGAAGTGCCTTGGCGGCACACTGGGAACCCCAATCCTGGACGCAGGAAGGCCAAACAAACTCTTCTATGAGTTCTGACAGTGCGTACTACCATTAAGGAAGGCTGGACAGTGCAAAAAATGCAATGCCAAAACCTTTTAAAAACACCATATGCTTTGCTTCCCAAGGTGAGCTTCTTTCACACACTTTTGTATACATAAATGAAAAAATTAAAAAATTGTCCAGTAGCACCTTAGAGGCCAACTAAGTTTGTTCTGGGTATAAGGTGCTACTGGACAAATTTTTTAATTTATTTCAACTGCGTCAGACCAACACAGCTACCAACCTAAATCTACTTTTGTATACAGTTACACCTCTTGTGCATGCCAGAATATAAGCTTGCATATCTTCTCTCAAAAATATATACCAATATTCCTGCATAAAAAATTGTAGTTTTGCAAGATAGTAGCAGTTACAGGTGGGTAGCCGTGTTGGTCTGCCATAGTCAAAACAAAATCGAAAATTCTTTCTAGTAGCACCTTAGAGACCAACTGAGTTTGTTCCTGGTATGAGCTTTCGTGTGCATGCACACTTCTTCAGATACACTGAAACAGAAGTCACCAGATCCTTAAATAGATCTTAAGGATCTGGTGACTTCTGTTTCAGTGTATCTGAAGAAGTGTGCATGCACACGAAAGCTCATACCAGGAACAAACTCAGTTGGTCTCTAAGGTGCTACAAGATAGTAGCAAATAGCAATGTGTGTATTTCATGTCTGTGCTTCAATGTCTTTGAGAGTGTTCTGTTGGTTCACAGAACACATGCGAAGCCTGAGGCCCAAATGGCTGCATTACATAAAATAAAAGCTGTTTACACTGTTGCGTTCCCACTGCAAGATCTGCAAAGAAAGTTTTATTCACATTCATCCATGCCACTGCCTTCTGGGTCACATGAACACTTGTTCTGTTATTAAACTACTTTCTTGGGGGCGAGGCCATGGACCCAATTCTTCTACCTGACCTATGGAAGTCTATTGAACATTGTGTTTTTCTTTTGCAGCCTAAGCCTGTGACACTTTCCCAATCTAGTGTCTTCCAGATATTTTTTGAACTATAACTCCCATGATTCCTCATCATTGGCCATGGTGGCTAGGGTTGATGGGAGTTATATGCCAATGACATCTGGAGGACACCAGGATGCAGAAGGCTGTTCTAAGGAGAAGGAAGGATATATTTACTACTGGTTACTACAAGAAATTACTACTGGTTACTTTTTTCTACTCATTCCACGTTAGATTCGATCTAATGGAATAAAAATTGGCTCATATGTCTGACTGATGTAGAACGACCTATTGTTATATTAGTTGACCTTAGAAAGCAAAAGATCATTGTATCACTCCACTGAGCACAAATTATGTCACTTACCCATTTTGTACAAGGACAAATATGCTGCTTTGTTAAGGCTGCCAAGTTTAGAACCAGTCCCTATAATGAGGATTTCTACATGACTCTCAGATTTTAGTGTCAGCCCCGTAATTGCATTAATTACATACTCAGTGCCTATAGGGACAAAAACCTTTGAAGTACATTTTCTTAATAACTGTAATAAGCCTCACAATTTTCAAGAAAATGTACTTTAAAGTTTGCCTGGCAAAGTCCGGGAGTAAAAAATGGACATTTCTCCTATATTTCACAATTCAGTATGTTGTGAACAACAGTTACAACTCTGGGGGATGGGGAGGAGAGTAGTTGCTCTCACCCCTTTCTAGGAAACCCCACATTTCACTTTGGGAACCATTCATTCACTTGTTTTACCAAAATGCAGTTTGTTCAAAGGCGGCAGGGGCCTTGATTATGTAGAGGGGCAGCAGCAGTCACCAAAGGAGAGCACCACTCAGGACATGGCGGCACTGCAGTGGTGTCACTGCTGCACACTCAGATGGCATAGGGTAGGGCAGCAATGAGGTCAGGCCAGCAGGGCACACTAGCAGAAGTGCCTGATTGGGTGCCCGAACCACCCTGATCTCTCTGCTGCCCTTACCTGCCCCCTCACTGTCCCATAGTGACAGTAGCTGCTGGCAGGCCAAGACTATTGTGGCCGCCCTCTCCACCAGCTGCTCCTGTGCAGGGGAAATTATAGACACTTAATAGACATGGTATATACAGTAGAACCTCGTGTTACGGACGGGATCCGTTCTGGAGGCCTGTCCGTAAAACGGAACTGACACGAGCTGAAGCGTCACTCCTGCGCACGTGCGATTTAGCGCTTCTGCGCATGCATTGAAACCCAGAAGTAACCCATTCTGGTACTTCTGGGTTGCCACAGAATGCAACACAAAAATACGTAACCTGAAGCGGACGCAACATGAGGTATGACTGTATAATGGTTATCCCAAGAAAGGGAAAAGGCATCTACTGCAGTACATGAGACTCTATCTCAATGAGTAAATGGAGTTGTTTTCACTCTTGTGTTTCATGCACAGTCTGTGGGTCTAATTCATTCCTCCACAAACACACTGGTTTCATTATTATGTCAATGCAGCCTAACAAATATCTTGACACTTACAGAAATGCTTTATATTTTGAATATACTCTCACTTTCTCTCTCTCGCTCTCTCTGTATATATATGAGAAAGGAGGGAAGAAACATCTGGCTTCAATCAATTGCTCAGATCTACTCTACAGTAGGAAAACATTTAAATTGCAGTAACTAATGTAACACAAATGGCTTACCTTGACATGCGCCAGTGCGGATGTTGGGGATGAAACCACGGCGGCATGGCTGAGGCTGAGCAGGGCACATCTCACAAGGATGGCCCCATGCACGTCCAATGGTTGCGCAACAAAGCGTCTTCGTGCAAACAATGCCCGTCAGCTGGCCTTGACACATCTGGTTGCTGACCTGAGTGAAACAAGGGCCTGTTCTGTAATCTGGAAATTAAGAGGAAACATTTTAATGCCCGAGGAGTGCTTCCACCTCCACATCTATAAACAGAGCAACTTTTCAGTTTGCTTCACTTATCTGATGCAGTAATATGTTCCGTTTGAAAGCTTGCAACACAATGAACCATTTTTTTCTCTGAAAGGCCATGGCATGTTGTGACTTTTTTAAAATAAAAAACGAACAAATTCGCTATATCCCACTAGGGATTTAAATTCCTTGAACTCTTAGTGTACCGTGTCTATATTTTCAGTTAAAAGGAGGGATTGTTAAAAGATATCTATCAAACACTATCCACACATGAATGGCAGTGCAGGTGTCATGCAGCTTGCACAAATTTTGATCAGAGTGCTGCTTTGATATCATTACCTGGCAGGACACCAAGAAAAGGGAAGAGGATCCCAGTGAGGGGTGTAGCCACCAGGGCAAGCTGAAGATGGGGAATAGGAGGCTGGGGCTGAGGAGGTCTCCTCAATGAACAGCAGAGGATGTTGAAGAGACAGCCAGCAGTTTACAGGGGCCAGAGGAAATAAACATGTCACCAGAACCAGAGGTGTCCCCTTCTCCACGAATTTGACAGGCTCTGAGGCTCCAGGAACAGTGGGGAATATGCCTTAAGAGGCTGAGGTAGATGAGAGAATGCAGCCCAGTTTACTAGCTGATCTGGTGAAGATCAGGTGACTTGTTAGGTCTGGGAGGTTTGTGGTCACTCAGCTTGATTAAGCTCAGAGCAGATGATGATCACATGCTTTGTTAAGGAGAGAGGTGGTCTCTTCTCCCTTGCAAATTGCCCTGATCAAAGGACAATTTGCACCTGGAGATGGACAGGAGGAAAAGTGTGCTTAACTTTCCCCCAACCATGGGGAAAACTAGCTAACTAAAATTCTTTCTCTTCAATCACACACACACTTTTACCCTGCCAGAGTTCTCAACCTGTGCCAATTTCAAAAATGTGGGTTTGGGACACCCTGATGCTAAAGTAAAGGCAGCTGTTGGGGAAGATTCAGGGGAAAACAATTGGCACACTTTCTTGCCCATTCTCCAGCACTAATTGTTCCTTCCCAAAGGTGCCTTGCAATGAAGAAAGGAGTGCGACAATGTCATTACACACAGCTATAATGCAACAAAGCCAAAAATTGCCCCTTCATTTCAGTGAAAGACATGGCGAGCCTACATTAAAGTTTTGTATTCAATCGCTTAATGTCCAAGCCTCTTGCAATATAGGCCACTATAAAAAAACACACTGTATTGTATTACAAAACACCACCCTTCATCCAAAGATCACAGAGCAGTTTAAAGTGTAAAATACAAAATACATAAGATAAGCCCCCCCCCCCCCCCGACCAATAACCCCACCACAGGACCCAAAGGCTTGTGTGATAGGCAAGACATGGTGGATAATTATGCTGAAACCAGCAACAGGCAAGCCCTGGTTGAAATACATAAAATTTATCAACAAGTCAGAGAGGATTCAGTGAACTGTTTGGAAAACAGGTCATACAAGGACAGGCTAAATGTCTAAGAAAAAAATAATATAGCCAAGATCCCAGCATTCAAATAAATGTATCATCCTAAATATATCAAATGAGAGTATGCATTGCTTTACCTGGGTAACTAAAGGAGGGATTTTAAAAGCTGGTTTCAAATGTAGCATATTTATGCCGAGTACTGGAAAGCGTGTCCTCCATAAAAGAGGGCAAGTGTTGCGGTGCGACCTGGCCACCTGACCCGGTGCTGTGGGTGGGTAATCTTGGATCAGCCACAACCCGATAGGTGGGTCCCGTGTTGCTGGGGTGCAATCTGACCAATGGGGTGCTAAGAAAGGGCAGCAACGCAGGACCTATATAAGCCCATGCGAGGCTACTGAGCTTCCTCTTTGGGGCTATCGCATTGGAACACCCGCCCACCTCTCCCTATATTTAGGGCTTGTGCTTGACCTTGCTATGCCATCATGTGTCATCTGTCGTTGGGACAGGTGCATGGCAGGAATTTTTCCCACTTGGCTGGTTGGCTGGTGCCATTTGGGTTTCGCCTGCCGCTTAGCTGTCAGGAGTGCGTGCAGGAGCCAGGCCCCATGACCAGCAGGGCTTCTCAGGACTAGGGCCTTCCTAGGTGTGTTCTGGAGAGGCAAGGCGCGGCCGCACAGGTGAGGCTGCTTGGTAACTCTCTGCACCTGGTGGCAAGAGCCGGGAAGGGATATAAGGTCAGCATTTCCCTTCGGCTCTTTGCCACAGCAACACGCTTTCTGCCCAGCTGCGTCTGGCCTCCTGCTTCCTGATCCCCGGACCTCACTTTCTGGACTCCTTGCTTCTCAACCCTCGGCTTCTGGACTCCTTGCTTCTCGACCCCCGGACCTTTAACTTAATGACTTTCTGGTTCCTGACCCTCGGACCCCTGGTTTCTGGACTCGCATACCTGCTCCCATCTCGCCATCTTGCCCCCGTTCCTGACGTCCTCTGCTGGGACTTCGTTCACCCGTAGACCAGACTGTGACAGTAGCAAATAGTCCACAACTTGTAAGTTGCAGATAGGCTGTGGTTCAGGTGATAGGCGTGGCACATGGTGTGGTCACGTCTATGCAAATGTAGGATATTCCAGTAAAGGAATCCAGGGACTCACTAGTTTGGCGTTCCCCAAAAGAGATTCTGCCCATGCCCGAGTCCAGGGGACATCAGGTCAGCTGTTTGGTGCTCCTTCCATCAGCTGTCCCTGGTGTTCATCCTTGGCTGTCCTAAGAACGTGGCTCTGGGACAGCGCTGCCTGCAAGGGTGCAGGGAGATAGTCGAACCAGAACCTATGCAACAACTCACTTGATTGTAATCAATAAAGCTGTAGCCTAAATTCTGCCAAAATCCAAACCAAATATCTGTCTCCTGTGTGAATTTTGGGGAAAGGTAAAAGGTCTAAACATGCAAAAGGTTCCTTATACAAACAGATGCCCATGCTCTTGCAGCTTTCCATCTGGATTCTGCCCCCACACCAGGGTTCTGTTTAGTTCAGTGTGGCATAGTAAAAGTAAAGGGACCCCTGACTGTTAGGTCCAGTCGCGAACGACTCTGGGGTTGCGGCGCTCATCTCTTTACTGGCATAGTACACATGCTATAAACCTTTTGGTGAGACGCTTGACCTCCCTACTGGAAACATATGCATGCTGGGACAGGGACAGCCAACATGCTTGTGTAGCTTGCCATTTCGTACTGCAATGGTGAGCAAAGATGGGACATTATCACAAGGCTGTTGGCCTGTTTTGCATGTTCATGATATCTGCCCAATTGCAGTGTTTGTGTCAGTCTGAAAAACATTTGCTTTGTTCCACACGCTGCCGCCTATGTCTGGAGAGGCCCACTACTAAATGTTGGAAGTCCAACGGATTCTTATTACATCTTTATTCTATGCTCTATGAGTCAGAATAGCTTCTTTCACACAGAACAACAAACTGTGCATGTAAAAGTTGACGGAACCGCTGCCCCTAACTTCTGGACTTTAAGCAGAATCAGTAGTTAGTTCATTTTGTTTGGGCTATACACCCTGCTCATCTTCCTCCTATTGCAATTATTTCACTAGTTACAGAGCAATTCAAAGCCCCATTGCGATGGATGTGTAGGTGTATGTTGGATTGGCCCCTAGATGTCCCTCTGTCTTTCCTGCCAGCCTCCCCCAGCCTCCTCCTGCCCACTACCTGCAAAGTAATGCAAATGCCACTCTGCTAGAGCACAGCACTCCCCCTTCAGGCAGCCAGGCAAAGTTCTGCAAACAGGATCTCTACTGGGTGGCAGCCAGCAAAAAGTACTGAAGCAGGGGTTTCCCGGAAGAAGCTGGTCAGTGCTGAGATCTGTTGGATTCTAAGCCTGCCCCACTGCCATCATATAATGGAACTGGCCTCAATACGATCTGCCTGCCTTCTGCCCTGGCTTTTGGAATGGCAGAACTGCAGTGGTAGTTCCATTAAGGTACTGCCGGGCTAGGAGGGAGTATGGATTGTTCCTTTGCAACGGTTCCCAAACTTGGGACTCCAACTGTTTTTGGATTTCAGTTCTCATCATCCCTGACCACTGGTCTTGCTAGCTAGGGATGATGGGACCTGTAGTCTAAAAACAGCTGGAGATCCAAGCTTGGGAAACCATGGTTTAGAGGAAGACTTGCATCAGCCAATACCTATAGGATTTTTAATATTTTCATGCCACTTTTCCTTCGGGATGCTCAAAGACGTTTACAGGAAGTTCAGTAGGAGATTGTCCATCAAGGTGCTAACTTGGCCCTCTGGGCTTTAACAAAAGTATCCATATCATGCTATGATCAAACCATGCTATGGATCAGCTCTACTGTAAAGAACAACCACTTTCTAAGGAATGCCCGATACTACAGTGGGATGCTTTTATTTTTCCTTTTAGAACTACCCTCCAAGTCTTTAATTTCTATGTTAAGGCTGAGGGATTTCACAAGTCCCAACACATGGTGATGTATTCATGATGGTATCCTGGACACGTCACCAGTGTATCAGGCCTACAAGTCCACAATTACACGGATCTGAAATATTTCCGTAGACACATATCCCCGGTGGCATTTCAAACCAACCTATGCTGGGCTGATAAAATGATTTATTGCCGTGGTGCATAGGAAAACAACCTGGCACATTGCTGAAGGCATTCCACGCTTAGGCTGACGACACTTTTTTCTTACACCTAATTAAATTAAACGTAAAATTAACATAAACAAAAATTAACTTCATATTTTCCTTGTGCGCAGACAAGTGTCATGTTAGGAGTTTCACAATTTGTTTTTGCCCCACTGTTGCTATGGGAACAATTCTATCAAAAGGCACTGATGGAACACATGTTACAAATTATAGTTTGCTTAGCTAATCTTATGACTTGATGAGAGTAGGTAACCTACTTTTCACATGTAGTTGCTACGTTTTTCTCTGTCTTTGAAAACCATCAGCTCCAGGAATGAAATGACTTAGGGTATGGAGAATGAGAAAATAGCTATAATAAAACAATTATCTATCTCTCTGTGTGTACACATATATGTATACGCCTACCTTATGGTACTTTTTCAGCATCTTTCATTTGTATTTTAAAGCAACAGCCATATCCTAAGACTGGATGTAACAAAGGTTACATCAATGCAATGTCACAAAACTTACGCTAAGCTCCCAAATACACAAACTAGGAAGTAAGCCTCGTTGAGCACAATGGAATTAACTTCTGAGTAAACCCAAATAAGATCATGCTGCAGATCTTATATCAGCAATGTTAGGCTGGCATGGCACTAATGCAAATATTTGGGATCAGCAGATAACAGCATTTCCATAGTTTATGCACCCCCACAAGGCCTACTCCCATTCTTAGGATCCGAACAATTATAATCCCATGCACCGGGAGAGCAAGACTAGCACTCAAGCACTGCTCAGATGGCTTACAACAATGAATAATTACAACAGAATAAAATATACTAAAATACAAAAAAAGAATTCAAGAAAAATACATACCGGTAAACTACACAACATTAAAAATCTATTTTAAAGCAGAGCTAGAGATCATGAGTAAAAACTGCCGTAATAAAAATGGCAGCAAAAGACAGCCTGAGAGGGGACTGCTCATGCTTCATTGGGGTAAAGTGGTGCAGCCACTGAAAAAGTCCCAACTTTTGGCATCATCAACCATGCCTCTACTCTAGGTGGGGCAAAAGATGGGCCCCCACTCTAGAGAGCCCAATACTTACACAGAGAGCCCAATATTTAGTGAAGCAATCATAGTATCACTTAAGCAAACACCCTGATTTAGCCCTCATTCCACTAACCCACAAATCAGATTTTTATAGGGTTCAACTAAATAATGCCTTTGTGTTCCCGAGTACGTGTTTCATTTCTGTATATGATTCTTCAAAATATAAGCATCTGCCATTATGCTTTATGTTCTGGCCTACTGTTGTACAAAACAGACTATTAAAACGTCAAACTGTGCAGAAGCTGCAAATAAATACATTAATGAGCATCTCAAACATTTTATTCCAATAGTTTAATGGTCATTAATGAAAAACCTATTCTTTTTAAAATAATGCATCACAGCCAAAACAAAGAGGTTGCCATGAGGCTTCAGCTGTTACATTAGATAGTCATGTACTGATTTAGACCAGATAAAAATAAAAAGCATTTTTATAATGTTATCCAGCAAGCTGGGAATAATACATTGCAGGTGGGAAGTGAGAGATAGTCTCTTCAGTTGGGGGAGAATAATAGTGGTCATTTTTTTCTAGAAAATTAACTATGCTTAGAATAAGATAAGTCTCACAAATGAAAGATCAAATGCTTTTCTGCAATCCTCTACTCAAATCATACTGGGGCTGATGTATGATGCCGCTACACCATTTCATATTTTATAATTGTGTGCTTTCTCCTCCATCCAGGCTGAGTACATATGGAATTTGACAGGCTGGGGAAACCCAGCCAGATGGGAGGGGTATTATTATTATTATTATTATTATTATTATTATTATTGCTTGAGCTCCCACAAACATGCTAAGTAGCAGCCTTGACTTCACTTTAATGCTTGTGTAAAACAAAGAACATAGGAAACTGCCTTATAAGAAGTCAGACCATTGGTCCATCTAGGTCGGTATTGTCTGCACGGATGGGCAGCAGCTCTCCAGACTGGGGACATTCAAAGCCCTACTGGAGATGCCAGAAACTGAACCTTGGATATTGTACCAGCCCTTCCCTTTCATCCCTTCAGTTCTGGAGAACGTGCTTTGAAAGCAAAACTGGAGAGCTGCTGCCAGCCAATGTAGGAAACAGTGAGGCAGGTAGACCAACAGGAGCAACCAGTGCTGGGATGGGGGGGGGGGGTTAGCAATAGAAACTGCACTCCAACACAGGCTTTGCACACAAGGGAACTGCAGAGGCAGCTGAAATATACTCATAGTCTAGTGTGAATTTCATGCTCTTTATTCAGCTCATAGTAGTGAGGAATGCAGTTTCCCCAAAACGTCTGCTTTATATACACTATTTACACAATGGGCCCCACGTGATTGGCTAATTCCAGGATACTCCTGTATGCCAATCGGGTTGCGGATTCACTTCCACCTGGAGCTGGATTGGGTGGCTCCTGCGGCCAATCAGATTGCTGCATTCTGGATCCTATTGTTCTAGGACCAATCAAACTGCTGCATTCTGGATCCTATTGTTCTAGGACCAATCAGACTGGTGCATTTTGGATCCTATTCAACTCAGTACATAACAGCAGCAAGTAACAAAAAACACTTATTGAACAGTGCAGAAGTAGAGGAAAATCTTGAAGGACTGGGGTTTTGTTTTGTTTTCAAAACAAGTAGAAGAGGAGTTTGGATTTCATATCCCATTTTATCACTACTCTAAGGAGTCTCAAAGCAGCTAACAATCTCCTTTCCCTTCCTCCCCCACAACAAACACTCTGAGGTGAGTGAGGCTGAGAGACTTCAGAGAAGTGTGACTAGCCCAAGGTCACCCAGCAGCTGCATGTGGAGGAGCAAGGAATCGAACCCGGTTCACCAGATTATGAGTCCACTGCTCTTAACAATCACTATACCACACTGGCTCTCTGTGTGCTACAAATGCACAAAGGAAATTAAAAACATAAAGATGCTAAAAAAATATTGCCTTAGTACTTGTGGGCCTAGCCTTCATACACAGCATTTAAGGAGAATTTAAATATGGATATTAAAATTAAACCTGAAGTGCACTGTTTTAATAGAGCAATCAGTCAATAATAGTAGGGCAGTCAAATGGAATATTGGATTCATAGAGGATAAGCCGTAACAGCATTTCAGGCTTGCAGTCCGTTCCAGCACAGAAGAGAGTTATTTCCCATAAAAACAAGGCATGCCCAACCTATGCATGTCAGATTTTTAGACTGGAAAATTTCTCTCTCATTATTACTTTTGATTATTTTCAGATGTTTTTTTGGTTTAGAGGGAAGCCTTTCCCCAACTTTCCATGTACTGCTTTCATTGTGCTAGCTGATCATTGCTAGTGCAAACAGACAAGCAGGATCGCCACAGGTGGCACAGCAACTATGGCATACAGCCAGCAGCTACAGCCAAGCCACTTCCCAAACTGGGAGGAAAGATAATGGACTTTCCCCAAGCTGGGGGGGAAAGGTAACCCAGAAAAGGAGGAGAATGGAGGATAAAAATGAATGCCAAAGCAAACAAAGAACAGACTTGTTTCTTCTCAGGGATAGTTTATATGGAAGGCAAGATGCTTGGAAGCCTCCGTGTACATAGATAGCTACTGGGAACAGATGCTACATTCAGCTCCAAGAGGCAATGCATTTTTAAAACAAAGAAAGTGTGCAGCTCCACTGCGACACCAGGCCAAATGCACCACCGCATACCTGGCCACAGAATGGCAATAAGAATCCCTCTAAATCTCCCCAGAAGGGCACCCAGCTTTACAAGACCCTCGAGACCCAAGCAAACACTCAATTTGTACCCAGTACCCCCAGAGTTGTATTGTGGCAACACAGGCAATTGCAAGACCTGCTTAATTGTTTTGGTCAAGATGGGCTGGTTTTGTTGATTTTTGGAATATGAGGTACGGAAATGTTAAGGTGCTATACCTGCTGCACTGGCTCCCGGTGGAGTACTGGATCGGGTTTAAGGTGCCTTTAAAGCCCTATACCGGGGTAGGCAACCTAAGGCCCATGGGCCGGATGCAGCCCAATCGCCTTCTCAATCCGGCCCACTGACGGTCCGGGAATCAGTGTGTTTTTACATAAGTAGAATGTGCCCTTTTATTTAAAATGCATCTCTGGGTTATTTGTGGGGCATAGGAATTCATTATATATATACACACACATATATATACACTCCAGCCCACCACAGAGTCTGAGGGATGGTGGACCAACCCACGGCTGAAAAAGGTTTCTGACCCCTGCCCTATACGGCCTAGGACCACCTAGGGTACCACCTCTCCTGGTATGTCCCACAGAGGACCTTACGGTCTTCAAATAAAAACATCTTGCAGATCCCGGGCCACAGGGAGTTAGGCTGGCTTCGACCAGAGCCAGGGCTTTTTCGGCCGTGGAACGCTCTGTCACAAGAGACTAGGGCCCTGTGGGACTTGACATCTTTCCGCAGGGCCTGCAAGACACAGCTGTTCCACCAGGCCTTTGGCCAAGGCACAGTCTGACCCCCTCTCTCCTTCTGTAATCCTCATAGAACTCTAGCTCAATGGGTGTCATTAATTTGATTCTGAATTGATTTTAGAATGTATTTTAATTAATTGACTGTGTGATTTTATGTACACTGTGCTATTTTTACTTATTGTTAGCCACTCTGAGCCTGGCTTTGGGTGGGGAGGCGGGATATAAAAAAATAAAATATCATTATTAAGGCTCAAAAGAAATGTGTTTCTGTAAAAAAATATAATTTATGAATAAGTAAAAAGTTGCCTTAATGCTTTTTTTAAGCTGTCCTGCCAATGAAGAACTAGACACACGTCATTTAAATAATGAAATGCAAGTTATCATAATGTGAAAATGGTCATAAATGCAGAAAAGTAGCACAATGACACATTATGTTGCAGCTAGGAGTGAGGGAGAAAGTCTGTTCACACATAAAGATGAATCTACCTAATACGCATTTCCTGGAGCTATATGAGAACTAAAATGCAGGCATGCTGTGAAATTCACACTTTGAAAGTTGCAATGTGGTTCTTCAACCACGTAATGTGTACAAAAATGCATATGCTAAGTAAAGTTTGCATAACAATGCATGTCTTAGTGAAAATAATGTACAAAAATGCATTATACAGTGGTACCTCGGGTTAAGAACTTAATTCATTCTGGAGGTCCGTTCTTAACCTGAAAGTGTTCTTAACCCGAGATACCACTTTAGCCAATGGGGCCTCTTGCTGCTGCCGCGCCACCACGCCACGATTTCTGTTCTCATCCTGAAGCAAAGTTCTTAACCCGAGGTACTATTTCTGGGTTAGCGGAGTCTGTAACCTGAAGCATCTGTAACCCGTGGTACCACTGTACTAAGGGAAACTGCACTAAAATGTATAGATTATGAGAAATTCATAGTAAAATGCTGGTGAATTTTCATAAGGGGAAAAAATCACAAATTGATTTAGCAATGTGGTGGTCTGAATTTATGACTGGGAAAAAAAGAGAAGCTGAGAGATACTGAAATTGACAAGATTTTCTGATCCCTAGTTGTAACCTGGCAAGTTTTATCCTTATCTCTTTGTAGTTCCTGTGAATAAGGCTGGGGCGCCTCCTTGTAATTATTTGTTTTTCTTTTAGGCACATATACACACACACATATAAGAATAGAATATTACAATGGAATCACTATTATTTACCTATCCTACCCAACTTTTAATATGCTACTGGACAGATAGATATAATACAGATGTGAATATACTTTCCAGTAAATACTGTTGAATATATAGTATTACCTACTATAGTGTTATGTGTTGCAAGAATCTTTAAAGCATGAATTTACTTCTAACGTAATTAAAAGCTTTTTACTTTTTATATAATTTAAACATAAATTCATCTCACAACTTTTGAAATTTTTCATGACTATTACAATCCTTCTCTATTCTCCAAATTCAAGTTTAAAACTATTATTATTATTATTATTATTATTATTAAGCTGACATGCAGCGGTGTTTGCCTGCTTGCACAATGGAAATCCACTTTGCAGAGTTAGACTTCTGGTTTCTCTTATCCCTGCTCAGCCTCATGTTTACCTCCAAAATTTGGCCCAGAGGGTTCCCCAAGCCACTGAAGCAAATTTTGGAGGCATAAAGATGCATTTGTTTGGTTTATTTATTTGTTTGGTTATCATGTTTTATTTTTACATGTTAAAAAAATAAACATAATGGACTGTATTCAACATAACACTATAGAGACAGTTCTCTCTGCAGAACTGTCTTCCCTCTCATTTGCCTGTGTGTAAATATACATTCCAAGCATTGATTCTATTTTCACCACGCAGTTCCTTCTGCCCTCCAAGCATCTACTCAAAAGGGTTGAATAGCTCTCCCAAATTTGGGGGGAGGGGCGCAGCTAAAGATGGAAGAATCCATCAAAAGTTGCCTTCCCCCTTATGCTAGCCTTCTATGAATCGGAGGGACCCTTCATTGATGGATATTTTATGATTCAGGTATATATCCGTTGTATCTGATCAAGTCATATTCAGAAGAGCTCCCCTAAAAACAATGGGCTTGTTAAAATTTACTATCTTGAAACCACTGATTTCAATGGGTTTATTCTGGGTATGAATTATCTGCCCTTGGAATTTATGGTAATACATGGGTAAGAAATCTAATTACTAAATATAATAAAAAAACGAACATTTTTATTAATTCATATGACTACTGAAATTCACATGATCTTCATAAAATTCATATCGCATAGAAAAAATATATATTCTGCAGTTCACAAAGGTTCACAAAGAACATTCTTCAAGATTATCTGCATATCTTCAAAAACCAAGAAGCAGAGCTGGCCACAGGAACAGTTTCCAATAAAGGATACAAAATAATAGATAGAAAAGTGTGGCTGGGAGGGTCCAAAAGAGGTTGTGCTTTCTTGCAGACCAGCAGCAAACCTTCAAGTTAAATATACTGTAATCATGCCAGTGATTAGTTACTGCTCAGTCTCCTGTCTCCAGCCCGGAAATTAGTCTGCTAGAAACCCAGATAGCTGAACAAGCGGTCACGCTTTATCATACCACTGAGTTTGAGAGGCCAATCTGAAGGAAAGCTACATGTGTTCTATATTAGGGAGAAAATACCTAATTTAAATTACCTTAATTTACAGAACTATAAAATCTCTGTATTTAAAGTACAATAACATAAATATTAGCACGATAAATTCTTTAAGGCTACAATCCTAAACACAATTACTAGGAAGAAAGCCCCACAGTACACAGTAGTTTACATCTGAGTAAACATGCGTAGGATTACACTGCACAAATATTAACACAATTTACTCAAGAAATCTGTGGAAACTTTAGCTATAAACTTCTAAGACTTCAAATTACCAGCACTGTTTTACTATTTTATCATTAAGCACTCGCTGCCTCAGTACATTAAACAATAGTGATCTCTACTCTATAAATTGCGCTGGTAAAGGCCCCCTGGATGGTTAATTCCAGTCAAAGGAGACTATGGGGCCATGGGAGCCGGTGTTTGTCCACAGACAGCTTTTCGGGTCACGTGGCCACCATGGCTAAACCGCTTCTGGCACAACGGGACAGAAGCCAGAGCGCACAGAAACGCTGTTTACCTTCCCGCCGCAGCAGTACCTATTTAACTACTCACACTGGCGTGCTTTCGAATTGCTAGGTTGGCAGGAGCTGGGACAGAGCAACAGGAGCTCACCCCATTGCGGGGATTTGAACTGCTGACCTTCCGATTGGCAAGCCCAAGAGGTTTGGTGGTTTAGACCACAGCGCCACCCACGTCCCCCTTGTGGCATGGAGCCTGTGACAAGAACCTGAGGAAGTTCAGGCAGTGACATTAAGATCTGTAGTTCCAACTCAAAATCATTTTTTTGCCTGAATTTATGGAGCAAATGAGGCTGTGTTGTCAAGGCAAGAGAAGTTTAGGTAACAGGTCAATATAAAGCTATAGCCACCCTACTACAGATAAACAGTTCCCATGGGGTAGGAGTGAGGGATCAGAAGAGGCTTAACTAATCAGCTGATCATCAAGTGAATAATATATTTAAATTAGACAAAACAAAAGGGTTTGTTACTGGAAGATCGAAACTTGAGAAAGATCTATTACAAAGTAAGGCTAAATTACTTTCCAAAATGTATAGATTATTACTATATTGGGAAGTGCTAGAGGAGGAGGTTAAATCTGTGATGATTCAGTGTCTAAATATTTTGGTTGTAATATTCAGATGGCATCTTGGGAAAAGCTTTGGAGAAATGACTTAGAATTTACTTTAAAAGAAAATTATATGAAGATGTTCTACCAATGGTATATTATACCAAGCAAGCTGGCGAAAATGTATAAAACCAGCTGAAATCTTCACTGGAGATGTAAAGAATCAGAGGAAACAATGTAGCACATGTGGTGGAAATGTAAAAAGATTAAAAAACTTTTGGGAAATTATCTATAATGAACTTTTAAAAAATGTTCAAGTTAACTTTCATCAAAAAGCCGGAAGCCTTCTTGTTAAGTATTATTGCTGCAGATATACTGAAAAAATTAAGAAAGATATTTATGTATGCCACTACTGCGGTGAGAATGTTAATAGCTAGATGGTGCAAGGGAGATAAAACACCAACTAAATTGGAATGGCAGGCGAAGTTATTTGAATATGTAGAATTGGCAAAGATGACAGGGAAAATTAGGAATCAAACAAACCAAGAGTTTAACAAAGAATGGGATACATATGAAAATTGTTCTCAGATGAAATCTCTGACATGTTTTGAATAACTTCTGCAATGATATATGCTACCAAGAATATGGACAATTAACAATAAGTTTAAAATATGCAAACATGCAGTCAACAAGGTAATGATGGACCCACATTGATTTCATGTACATTTCCCTGCCCGCAGTTTTTAGTTCTTACCTCTTTCACATTGTGGGCCTGTGAATCCATACACACATGCGCAGCGATTGGGTCCAATGCAGCGACCACCATTCTGGCATCCATTTTCACAGACAGCTGTGTTTTGAATTAGAAAAAGGGGGGGAAACCCATAATGATGTACTTGGTCATACTGAAAATATCCCTTTGAAGTTCTACAGAACAAATTAACAAAATGGATGCTTTTCACCATCATTATGCCCAACATGGTAATTAAGTGAAACTTGCAATAAGTCTTTAAAAGGTAAAGAGACAGTCACGAACGACTCTGGGGTTGCAGCGCTCATCTCGCTTTACTGGCCGAGGGAGCCACCGTTTGTCCGCAGACAGCTTCCAGGTCATGTGGCCAGCACGACTAAGCCACTTCTGGCAAACCAGAGCAGCGCACGGAAACGCCGTTTACCTTCCCGCTGGAGAGGTACCTATTTATCTACTTGCACTTTGACGTGCTTTCAAACTGCTAGGTTGGCAGGAGCAGGAACCAAACAACGGGAGCTCACCCCGTCGTGGGGATTCGAACCGCCAACCTTCTGATTGGCAAGCCCTGGGCTCTGTGGTTCAGACCACAGCGCCACCTGCGTCTTTAGAATAGCTTTAATAATAGAACAGAATAGCTTTAATAAGAAATTAACTGCTTTTATGCTTGAGATAGCTAGCGCTTGCTATAATGCAACCAAGTAAGTGAAGTTTGCAGCAGTGTTGTGAAGAGGTCAGAAAATATGGACAGATTCTAGAAAAATGATCTATATAAGTCTGAAATGCTATACCACAGGGTGGGGGACAGACCCAGACCCTGACAGCATCTTAGGAGGTATCCCATGAGTTTTTATAGTTTGGTACATACTTTTCTAGATGCATGATGATGAGGTATACATACATATACAAATCCAATGGGTGCGGAGAGGGGAAACCTTTTTTCAAGGCAGAATAAAAGATAAAGGAATACATCCTAATACCAGAAATACAATCAGTGAGCCTGTTGGGGATTATGAAAGAATGGGAGGTGGAACCCAATATACCAATCATAAACCTGCACAGAGAAGGTCATATGGACTGCACTATATTAAAAATACAGTGGACCCTCTGGATCCGTGCGCACCCCGAAAAATCCGAATCCAGAGGAGCGATAAAACGCTTCTGCACATGCATGAGCGGCAAAACCCAAAAGAATACTTCTGGGTTTGCCGCTTTCGCAACCCGAAGTTTACATTACTAGAGAGTAACGTAACCCGAGGGTCTACTGTACACTGTTTCCAAACCAAAAAAAGAGAGTTCATAATATCTAGATAAGGGCAGGAAACCTATAGCCCTCCAAATGTTGTTGGACTCCAACATCCGTCAGCCTCAGCTAGCAAGGCCAGTGGTAAGGTATGATGGAAGCTGTAGTCACAGATTTTTCCACTTCTACATGAAATCTAGCTGAAGGTCTTACCCAGATACCATTTTCCTTACAATGGAGGAATAGTTCAAAGACTGCTTGAGCAAACTGCAGCCTACCAATTCTTGCAAAAACAAAACAAAACTGTGAAACATTGCAAAGAATATTATCACTGATAATTATGCATGAAATAATATTGCAAAACTATCTGAAATAAGTATTTCTATCGTATGGTAATCAAAGCTTAAATTTGCTGGCCCGTTAAGTGAAAACAGGATCAGTTCTCCCAAAGAAACATTTCCTTTTATCCCCCTAGGATTTCTGAATGGGCCTCTAAGCAAACAAGCATTTACATACAGCAGAAACCATTCCCCTCCTCTCCACATCGAGACACCCCAGGGGACATGACATTTGTCTGCAGTGCCACGATGTCTGGGAACAGAGGGACGAAAAGCACATATGTAGATAGCAGGAGGTGGCAAAGAATATCCAAACAGAAGGAATGAAGGAAAAGTTTGTGTTGACAAGATCAGAGTAAGTGTAACTTGCTGGTTACACTTATAAGGAGGTGCAGTATAATTAGGCTAATGTGCTGTGAAAGTAACACTGATGGCTTAAAATCAGTTCTGTATTTTTCAAGGATCACTTATAAATCTGAGCATCAAGACTGCATTAACAAATCCCATTTCACACTAAAAAAGTCACATATAAATGTAGCGTTTCTAAGAAGAGTGCAAGAAACTATACTGCAACATCCTCCAATCTGGTACTCTCCAAATGTTACAGAACTACAACTTGCCTCACCCCTGACCACTGGTCATGCTGGCTGGGGCTGATGGAGATTGTAGTCTAAAACATCTGGAGCTCATTAGGTTGAGAAAGACTACCATACTGTGTGCCTTGCCTCACTGACACAGGAAGATGCTGTAACTTTGCCCTCATAATTTCCTAGATTGAGGCCAATGGTAACTAAGGAGGGGGGAAATGTTATAAAGACAAGAGAATGTGTCAGCTGATGAGCGAACGTACAAAGTTTAGAATTATCAGCAGAAGAACAGACTTGAGTGATATTATGTCAGTGTATTCTGTACCCCACCCTGGGATCTATTGTAATGAAAGATGGATTATAAGTGTGCTAAAAGAAAGAAAGAAAACAAAGAAAGGAAGGAAGAAAGGAAGGAAGGAAGGAAGGAAGGAAGGAAGGAAGGAAGGAAGGAAGGAAGGATGGATGGAAGGAAGGAAGGTATTCAAAGTTCAGAATAAGTAGGCAGAGCAGTTCAAAATGGCCGAAATATTTCGAGCCACAGGTGCCCCTTTCATGAGGCAGTTCTGTATGTTGTGTAAAATGCAAGCTTTGAATAAGGAGGAATATTTATCTTCTTTACAGTTTTGTTCTTTTAAGTGTCTGTTAAAAGAAACACACACAAGTCTCACTTTACGAGCATTCGCTTATCAAGTTCAAGATTTCCATTCATTCCTATGGGAACACTTCTAATGCAGGATTTGTCCACACTTTTCCCCCCCAACTCTCCAAGCCGCCCCCGCCCCCCAAAAATGCTGCAGCCCATGAGCAAAGGAGATGCAAGGGGGGGGGTGGATTTATGAAATCTCTCCTGCTCTCTTGATTTCTCAGATTTTTCCTGCTCTCTAATTGGTCTGATCTCACTCCACATTCCCTTTCTTCATGGTTTCTGTCTGAAAATGTCAGCCACCAACCAGCAAAGCACAAAAAACACAAGGAAATAAGGAAGTTGGCTGTTCAGGTATGTGACTCTACAGCGTGTATAGCAAGGTTTTGACAGTCCATTTGTGTTCGAAATACTTGGGGTTTTTTATTTGCCTTCTTACTTTGAACTCTGAAAAAAAAAACAGTTTGTGCAAAAACTTAAAGCCCATTCTTGCATTGAGCTCAACCTGCGAGTTTCCCTTTCATTGGACTGACTGCAGTTAAGAGATACTCTAAAATGAAATAATCCGGAGTTGTTTCACAAGTGCATATTGCAGTGCAATCTATAAAGTGCTAAAAGTATCTATGCCTTTAATAGCTCCACTTTTACATAGCAGATTGCAACCATAAGAGGTTTCACTGTCTTAACAACTTCCTCAAGCAACAGCTAAAAGTGATTTGGTCTCAATGTTTTTAGGCAGGTTTCCAACCCAGGCCCCTATAGCGTATGGTCAGGTTCTGAAAGCATTCGGCTTTCCTGTGCCAAAACAACACAGAAGTAGGGAGTGAATAAATCATTCATATTAAGGGGGGTGGGGAGGAAAATGAAAGGGAGGGGAGAACTTTGAAGTGTGCTAGAACTATCCCCTTATATCACAAGGGGAAACACATTAAAATGTACTGTTGTCGCAAGACATTCTACTCCTTATCAAGGCTTATCAAACCGAATTGCCTTTCACTCATCTATGCACAGAATGACAACACTTCTGTGTTGTTATAAAAATATATAGCGAGTGAATTATGATGCCATGTGAAATAACAGTGGGGGTTTTTTAAATCTCAAGTACCGTGCATTTAAATAATGTTTACATAGTGGTGATGGATAGGAATAATATTTGTCTAATTTTCATGTGAACTACAATTCAGTGCACACAAGCTGGACTTGCAACAAAATGGTGCAGTGCGTGGAGTACTCCTGTCTGCTGATCCAGTCAGCCAAGCATGCCGTCCTCCAGGATATGGAGAGGGAGGGAGAGAGAGAGAGAGAGAGAGAGAGAGAGAGAGAGAGAGAGAGATTTTTTATTCTCCGCCCTCCCCACCTTGCCAGTAAACAGTCAGCATTCCAAAGCCAAACAGCATATTCATGGGGCTTTTGGGGGTTGTCCCCCTTTGAGGGATCCTCTAACATTTATTGTACTTCTGCAAACATTGGGAACTACCAGGTCTTCTGACAGCCCCTTCTCATGCATCGATGGGGTGGTTCTGGCTACAGAAACACAAGCACAGAAAGACTTGAGCATGTTATTAGCATATAGCTTATGGCCCAAATCTTCCAAGTGTGGCTAAAATAACTGCACAGTTTATTGCCAGCTCTTGATCTTGATCTTCACTGATCTAAAATGCAGGAGCCAAAAGAACCACTGAAATTTAAGGAGCAAGCAAGGGTGAGCAATGTAACAGTAAAGAATATAGGGAAGGAAGGAAGAAGCAACAGACACAGAAAAATAAGACAAAGATAGCAAGGGTAGGAAAGGGGAATTCTATCCTACAAGTATCTGCCCTTCTCTTCCTAAGCTCCATTCTGTCTGCCTCTATCTGGCCATTAAAGACTACTCAATTGTATTGAGACATAATACCAAGCCATGGTTTGGTATTAGCATGCATGAAAATTCAGGCTTGATGTTGCAAACTCCATCCTCTCCCTCTCTCTCATACTCTTGCACGCTGCAATTTCTAAACAGGGTTCTTGGCAAACGATTTTGCTATTGCATCAAAAACGCGGCAATCTATAGTCTGAGTAAGCTGTAGTTTGCTCCTACACCAGAATGAAGCCATGACCTGGGATCTTGGTTTAAAGGCAAATTATGGTTTTCCTACAGTCCAGAAGGAAGTCAAAGTATCTACTTACGTTGTCCACAGTAAGTACCAATATATCCCTTCTGGCACTGGCATTGGTCTTCTAGACAGGTACCACCATTCATGCATCTGATACTGCACTGTTGTACTGCAGGAAAACACAAACAGCTTAAAATTATGGCAGGTAGCGGAATGTTGCTTTTAAAAAAAGCACAACCATCAATCAAGCATGCAGTGATATTTCAAGGCTGCCCAAATACTTGCAATGGGTATTGATTTAAAGCATAAAATAGGAAATAACCACCATAAGAATACATAACATATTTTAGCACCTCATTAACTAGAAAGAGTTTGCTGTAATCTTAAAACTGGTTTAAGGCACATTATTTTAAGCTACAGACATGGAGCTAAAGGCTGGTGAATTCCAATGCATGTGTAACTAATTCATTCGTTTGCTGCTACTCAGTCAGAAAAATGGGGAATTCTCTCACCTCTTCACTTGTACACACTTGCCTCCCCACTTTGTCCCCCCTCCCACCACTGCATCTTTGTTCATGACACTTCCTTTTTTTCTGTCCGCCCTTCTCTCCTTTTACTCATGTGCTGTTGGGGTGAAACCACTCTGCCGAAAACAGATAACAGGCATGGTGCTCTGAATTTTGCAGTAAAAAAAAAAACAATCCAACTATAACTTTTGCCTTTAGACTGCCATACTCAGTTTATTTTTCCTTCCTCTAATTTCACTGATGATATTATCCTTTTCTTAAATCTCTGCACTTTCCCCTTTAGATGTATGTTGTCACTGTGAAGCTCCTTTGTCTTTATCTCTTTTATCCTTTATCTCAAAGCTCTTCACCGTTCCTACAATTAGTTTCCTTTTTTCATTTACTTATATCAACCTCATCCCATCCATCCATTCATTCTCTGACCTCAATGTTTTTCGTTCATTATTCTAGGTGCACAAAATAATCAACATAAATTCATCTATTATTACCTTCCTAAATTTTATTTATTAAAACAGAGGCTGCAATCCTATACCCAGTTACATGGGAGTAAGACCCACTGAACTCAGTAGGACATGCTTCTCGGTAATACTGCATGCATAAAACTGCACTGCTGATAACTTGCTATTCAGGTGATAAGGTAATTCAAAATACAATACGTCAATTTTAAAAATAAATTAAGAACTACATACATAAAAAGACCCCAGAGAACTGAAGTAGCTGAACAGCAAAAACTAAGTTACATTTTCCATGAATGCGTTCTTAAATAAATGTGTTTTCACTGTTCATTGAAAGTGACAGAACCAGCTGGACCTCCCATGGGAGGACATTTCAGACATAAGAGTCATAAAAAGTGAGGAGCAGGAAACTTCTATATGCAAAGCAGCAAATTTCATGCAAAAGAGGGTAGGGAAGATGGGATAGGTAACTCTCTCATGCACTTAGTATTTATCTATCCTTAAACACTATCATAGTGTAAAACACTTTTTCTCCCTAACTTTAAAAATGGAGACTTTAGGCCTTACTTGATTTTGTTCCACAGGTTGGTGATATCTGACCACTGGAACAAGTGCACATGTTGGGGCGAGAACAAAATCCATCACCGCAGCTATTTCTACAAATTGCTGAGGAAGAAAATAATGAATCAAAATGCTTGTAAACACTGGCAAACAAGAGAAATTATTTGCTTAAATGTATCAAAAAAATTCCAAGAACATAAGCAACTGCGTACATGCTGAAACAATGTTACTTTAGTTTTTTGTTTTTTGTTCATTATGCTTCCTTCACTTCTACTAAAAACAGGACTGTAAACGTAGAATCTGTTCTGATGTGCTTAAGATTTTAGACTGGTACAAAACATTACTTCTCTAAGAAGTGAGATTTGTGTGCTAAATACAGGTAAAAGTCAATCTGGAAATCAGAGTAATCTAAAATTATGGAGTGACATTTTACTTTTGCATGTAAGGGCTGAGAGACAAAACAGATGTGACCTTAAGTGTGTAAGTGCATTTAAGACACCTGTTTTTGATATCAAGATAATAGCCACAAAGGAGGTGGGGATGAGCTGGATCAGGACCATGGCACTGGGTGTGGGGAGAAGTGAGAGACAGGGCTTAATTCTTTCCTTCAATGCTGTGGTCCCAATGAACCACTGGCAACCACTGGTGCCAATGGAAGTTTCCTTCTTGGGGATATTAGCATTTGGGGGGGGGGAGTGGGAGGGGAATCATTGCAACCATGATGTGGTCCACTTATCCCACAGAACCAGACCTCCTACCCTCCCCATGGCTGTTATTTTGACAATAAAAAACAGGTGAATTAAATTCATCCACATATTTAACACCAGGGTTGTTTTATCCCCCATAAGCCTAAACTATGGCTTTCCAGTTGGCAATAGTATCTTCAAAAACAATGCTAACAGCTGACTTTTTCCTAGCCAAAGCATACCGTATATACGTGAGTATAAGCCGACGCAAATATAAGCCGAGGCACCTAATTTGACCACAAAAAACTGGGAAAACTTATTGACTTAAGTATAAGCCGAGGGTGGGAAATGCAGCAGCTACTGGTAAATTTCAAAAATAAAAATAAATACCAATAAAAGGCTTGGAAAGAAAGGGTCTCTTACAGGGAGGGCTCAGGGGGTAAGGGGGCATATTGTGGGTACATTTCAGGGGGGCAAGGGGAATATTCTGGAATGGATTAAGGGGGAAGGGGGCAGATTCTGGGAAGGTTTCAGGGTGGGTGGGGCATATTTAGGGAGGGCATGAGAGGCAAGGGGGCATATTCTGGGAAAGTTTCAGGGTGGGCAGTTTCTAGGGTGGGCAGAGCTGGGATGGGCAGGGGTTAAGAGGGAAGGCTTGGAAAGAAAGGGTCTCTTTACAGGGAGGGCTCAGGGGGAGGGGGCATATTCAGGGAGGAATTAAGGGGGGAGATTCTGGAATGGATTAAGGGGGAAGGGGGTTGATTCTGGGAATGTTTCAGGGGTGGTTGGGGCATATTTAGGGAGGGCATCAAGGGCAAGGGGGCATATTCTGGGAAAGTTTCAGGGTGGGTAGTTTCTAGGGTGGGCAGAGCTGGGATGGGGGAAGGGGTTAAGAGGGAAGGCTTGGAAAGAAAGGGTCTCTTTACAGGGAGGGCTCAGGGGGAGGGGGCATATTCAGGGAGGAATTAAGGGAGCAGATTCTGGGAAGGTTTCAGGGGTGGGTAGTTTCAGGGTGGGCAGTTTCTATGGCGGACTGAGCTGGGATGGGATGGGGGCAAAAGCAACAGGCTCTCTGGGGCTGAGCCGGCTCGCGCGCCTGCTCTTCCTGCTCCTGCTCCCGCTGCCCCTGTCGCTACCTCTGTTCCCCTTCGGGGAGAAGGGACGGGAGTAGGAGGAGGAGGTGATCCTCGCACAGAGCAGTGACTGCTCTGTGCAAGGCATCGGAGAGGAAAAGCATGGAGGAGCACTTTCTCCCCACTTTTCCCTCCCCAATGCCTTCTGCAGAGCAGGCACAGGATCATAGAGTCTCAGCGCAGTTTCTACAGTGGGCAAAGCTGGGATGGGCAGGGGTAGAGCAGGCACAGGATCATAGAGTCTCAGCGCAGTTTCTACAGTGGGCAGAGCTGGGATGGGCAGGGGTTAAGAGGGAAGGCTTGGAAAGAAAGGTCTCTTTACAGGGAGGGCTCAGGGGGAGGGGGCATATTCAGGGAGGAATTAAGGGAGCAGATTCTGGGAAGGTTTCAGGGGTGGGTAGTTTCAGGGTGGGTAGTTTCTATGGCGGACTGAGCTGGGATGGGATGGGGGCAAAAGCAACAGGCTCTCTGGGGCTGAGCCGGCTCGCGCGCCTGCTCGATACTTGTCCTCCTCCTGCTCCCGCTGCCCCGTCGCTACCTCTGTTCCCCTTCGGGGAGAAAGGGACGGGAGGAGGAGGAGGAGGAGGAGGCGATCCTCGCGCAGAGCAGGCACAGGAGGAGGGATCAGAGAGCAGGCACAGATGGGGGATCGGCAGGGCAGGGGAGACAAGCAGCAAGAAAGGATCCCTTTCTTGCCGCTTGTCCCTTTGCAGCCGCCCGCTTCACCTGAGTATAAGCCGAGGGCGGCTTTTTCAGCCCAAAAAATGGGCTGAAAAAGTCGGCTTATACTCACGTATATACGGTACATAGAACTAGATTTAAAGTCAGAGACTTTGAAGTTCCTTTGCTGTAAAGATACATGATTGCCTCCAGACAAGTGCTTACTTTTGAGATATGGCTCATTCAAACATTTTTTGGAATATTAATTTTAAATATCACTCTGACCTCGTTTTAGAGACAACTGAATATGTTCTAGCTTAATGTGACACGTTTAAAAAATGAGCAGATTGAACTTCCAGCACCTGTTTTAGCCACTGCACTGAAAGGAATAAATAACTTTGCACAGCTAAAGTGCAATACAAATATACATAATAAAATTAGTATTTTCACAGCTCAAGCATATCCATGTTTACTCAGAGGAAAATCCAGTGTTCAGTGCAGCTTACTTCCAGGGTTGCTACCTAGTTTGAGATGGCAATACTTGCATAGGACTGTTACCTTGTTTGAGCTTTTAATGGTGGTTTTTGAAGTATGGACAGAACAAAGCACTCCACATGAATATAACAAGCCTGCTATCTAACTCATAAAGAAGGTTTTCAGAGGTCTGATGGAGAATACTCAGGCTGACCACATCTACAGTATACTCCAAGTACTGCATCTATATTAACGCTTTTCAATGTTCTAGCAGCATATTCTGAGTGAATTTTCTCATGTGAAGCTGACTCAAAATTTGCATGTGCCTTTCAGGTTCTTTGTGCTGTTTTGTGTACAGTGTTAATAGTGGATGTTGTTAATATGTGATATAACACAAAATAGAAAATGCATGTATATTGTAGCCAATATGTTTTACATTTGTATTGCATAACAATTTTAAGCCAAAGATATTTCAAGTATCATGTGTGAAAATGTTCTGAAGATTGGGCAGCAATATAAATGAAACTTTGTCCAAAAATGCCACAACTGAGAACAGAAATAAAATAAACATAAAGAAGAGTTTGGATTTGATATCCCGCTTTTTCACTACCCAAAGGAGTCTCAAAGCGGCTAACTTTCTCCTTTCTCTTCTTCCCCTAGAACAAACACTCTGTGAGGTGAGTGGGGCTGAGAGACTTCAAAGAAGTGTGACTAGCCCAAGGTCACCCAGCAGCTGCATGTGGAGGAGCAGAGACGCAAACCCAGTTCACCAGATTACGAGTCTACCACTCTTAACCATTACACCACACTGTCTCTCTGGTCACCTTTCCACCACTTGGGAAAGTAGAATAAATAGTTAAAACACAGATCTACTCTCTTACTTTTATTAGCCAGCTATGTATTGTTTTTCTGGGTTAGGAAACTTTAAGGTATGCCTATATGGTGCAGTTAATTGTTAAGGCCAACTAGAAACCTGGGTCAGAATGTGAACAGAATTCCTTCATAACTAAGTTTAAAATTTCCACCCCCAATTCAGGTCTTCTTAGTCGCTTGATTTGCTGAATGGATAATCAGGATATGAGTTAGAATGGATTAGCAGGATTACACTAACAAAAGAAATTTACTGCCCCTTCAACAGCCCTTTGAGTTCAATAGAAGGAACTCTTGCTCCTGGCTCTACACTTTTTGGCCATGGGAAGAAGCATTTTAACAGTGCTGGTAACTATTGCTGCATTAGTACAGTGGTACCTCCAGTTGCGGACAGGATTTGTTCTGGAGCTCTGGTCGGATCCCAAGGTTTCTGCAACCGGAGGTACCACTTCTGTGCATGCACGTGGCACGTAGAACGCTTCTGCGCATGCATGAGCAGTGAAACCCGGAAATATACTTCTGGGTTTGCCACTTTCGCAACCCGAAGATTACGTTACCCAAGGGTAACATAAGCCAAGGTTCTACTGTACTGGGGTTGAGGATTAGGCCTCAGCATCAATGTAAAGTGATGTATTGTGCCTTTGCACCAGCATTGGGGGTGTAGCACCTGATTTTATAAACTGTTACTGTGTCACAGTGCAACAGCTCAGGCCATAAACCACACTAACAGTTCATAGAATCATAGAGTTGGAAGGAACCACAAGAATCATCTAGTCCAGTGTTTTTCAACCTTTCTTGGGCAAAGGCACACTTGTTTCATGAAAAAAATCACGAGGCACACCACCATTAGAAAATGTTAAAAAATTTAACTCTGTGCCTATATTGACTATATATAAAGTAATTCTCTTGAATTTTTCAATTTTTCCCACGGCACACCAGGCAACATCTCGCGGCACACTAGTGTGCCGCGGAACAGTGGTTGAAAAACACTGATCTAGTCCAACCCCATCTTTGTCCCAATGTGGGGCTGGAACCCATGACCCTGAGATTAAGAGCCTCATGCTCTACTAGACTGATCTATCCTTCAATCCTAGGCATGCCGCCTGAGAAGTAAGCCACGCTGAGTTCAATGGAATTTACTCCCAGGAAAGTTTACAGTAGGCTACCATCCTATACAAATTCCTGGGAGTAAGCCCCACAGAACACAGTGGGCCCCAATGAACACATGGTTTTACTTTTGATTAAACTTGCATTGCATTGTGCTCTTAACTTATAAAACCCCAACTGCCTGAACCTCTTCTCTCTAAGTCCCAGAGATAGTGGATGTTGATAATATTAGTCAGTGGGGAAATAAAAGCCCTCTAGTCTGCATATGCCCAAATGAACTTTTAACATTTTTCACATGTTCCAGGGCTGAACTCTGACCTTAGCCACAGGATGTAGGCTCACTCCTGGTGAGTCCAAACCACAGTTTAACTGATTTACATGCTTTTGTCAAGTCATATCAGTTGTCACATAGCTCAGCAAAATAAAGATCTTTGCCAAATAAACAATCACGTTGTTGTTAAATATATATTTTAGAAAATCTAATCTAGATCTATTGTAGCACAACCCCGAACTAACAAAAACAACAAACAGCCTTATGTGAAATATTATTCCCAAGTAACCCAGCTACATTTTCTCTCTGTTGATAAAGTGCAACCTACTTTGATTAGTATTTGACTATTTCTGTTTTAAGTGTTCATTGCTGGATTTATGAATCTGTAAAAGGGCATTTTTTTCAATCAATAGATTTGTGAGTTAGTGTCTAGTTCTTAAAAGCATGATGGAAGCCTAAACTTAGCAACCAGAGTAGATTAATTCCTTACTTCCTTTTTAAAAGGGTAATTAATTAAAATTCAAATATGTCTTTTGGATGGATTATTACTCAGAGGTTGTAAAATCTGAAGCCAAACACTTACGAACAATACACTGATTTCCCCCAGGGAGTGTTTTCCATCCAGGACAACAGTAGGAGTGGAATCTGGAGCCACACACATTTGGCCTGTTATATGCAAACAAGTGTGTACACAAAAAATATAGGTCAATGGAAACAGATTTTAGGTCTGCAAGATAAAAATGCACTGGCCTCAGAAACAACATGCAAGCTTTTTCTCTTTACAGAACCCTTGCATTTCTTAATAAAGAAAGCATTTCACTGAATCCCTCCCTCCAAGAGTTAATAGCCCAACTCTTTAGCAAAAAGAGACAATGACAAAGTAATAAGTATTTAGTAAGGTACCATTTATAAACAGTTCTGAACAATGGACCAAATGCTTTACAAGCAGTAATTAATTCACACCAAATATATCTAAAATAGCCTTTTCATCTTAACACCAAGTTACATTTTATATGGAAATCTGATTTTTCTTGAGGTATATTAGAAAGATTTAAAAGTGGAAAGAAATGATCATGCATTTTATAACTTAGCAATTTAAAGCCTCCCTCAACCAATCTGAAAAAAAATGTTTCTTCAGCAGATTTTAATTGAAATCACCCTTCAGCACTGTTATAGCAAAGACCATTAAAAACTTGATCATGAAACTGAAGCAATATTTGCCACATTTGGTATTGCTATTAGTGTCGTATTTACACATGCTTTCTTCTGCAAAAGCCAGATGTTTTTTACACCACTCTCAAGAAACATATGGAAACTTTCCAAGGTGGACCAAAATTTAAAATTAACATTCAAACCAAGCCAATCAGTAGACATTAAGAAGAAAAGCAACAATTACAGAAGGGGAAAAGGACACAAGTAAATGGAGACAACTGCTAGTATTTGGATTGAAAGTTTGAAAGGGAATGCACAAATATGTGATGGGATTGACTAGGAAAGCAAGCTGTATAGAGAGGTGGCTATTGGGATACAATTGCATCTTAACAAAACAGCCTGGTAGAGACAAGATCAAAAGAAATGTGGCTGTCCATTAGACCCAGCTGCAAACCAATGGTTCCTATGTACAGTATTGTCTTGTTGGTAGGATTCCTACAAAACAACTTCCAAGATAAAGGCATAATCATAGGAGCCAACTCCTAAGGGGTAAGGGGTTTCCAGCCTCCTCATCATAAAATATGTGAGGGGGCCATGCCCCCCAAAAAGTTGATGGGTATTGCCATTCAAATAGTGTGCGGGCACTGCATCATTTGATCACTTATGTGGGGCGGGGCTTACCTGCCCCCCATATGTTATTCAAGTTGGCACCCCTGGGAGTAATGGTGTCTATTCCATGGGGACCTTTGGAGAAGTCAAATAGAAAAATAAGGTAAACCTATTTCATCTTCAAAACTCTAGGCTTCTATGAAAGAGAACCCTCAACTGCTCTATAGCAGTGTGCTTCAAGAGTGCACATTAGGACGAGTTCTGGGTGTGGGGACCAGACAGCAGGAGGGTGAAGAGAAATATTAAAGAATGTGTCCATGTCCAAGACTTGATGCCACCCACAATTGCTTATGGGATGTTGCTAAGTTCTTACAGGACGTAAGGCTAGTAAGTGACGGTAACAGTGTCAGAGTTAATACTCAAATCCCGGAAGAAATATTAAAGGCTGTTTCAGGTAAGAGAGAACTTGGTGGGAGGTTGATTGGGCTCTGATGCCAAGGGAGAATTGTGGGTTGAAGGGGGCTGTTCATCATGGGAGACAAGCATTGGTGGGACAGTTATCAGGAAGTGGCTGTAGCCTTTACAGAGGCAGGATAAAGTGATGTTTTAATCTGAAACACAGCATGAAACAATGAACGGTTTATCAGAGACAAGACTTACGGATGGCACGAGACCAGATAAAGAGGAAAAATGAGCTAGAAGATAGGGACTGGGAATGTGGATAATTTGCCTTTGAGTTGCATGGAAGTACTTGAAGGAGAGGAGGAATATTGCAGGAGGGGTTGCATATTATGGGGTAGGGAAGGAATTCATTGGGGCTGGAGCATTGGAAATTAAGAGCATTTGTAAGGTGGGGGTTGCAGGAAATGAGCAAAGGGCAAGAGGAAAGAACTTGTGTCCTAGGCTGGAACCTTAGCCAGAGATGTAGGTGATGGGCACTACAGAAGTGCTTGTAGGGGTTGTTAGCAGGAGTAGGCAAAGGTTTCATGGAAGCAGAATAAAGGTGAGCTGAAGGTTTCATCAAAGCACAATAAAGGTGGCATTTCAGAATTTTTGCCTGTAGATTACCCAGAAGTTGCCAAAATGGTGTGCATGCACATATTTGATATGGGGGGGGGGGAGAGAGAGAGAGAGAGAGAGAGAGAGAGAGAGAGAGATGGCAGGTTACAGCTGGTTGCGTCCACACAACATGCTGCTAAGGCGATACACGCCTGGCCTAGTTCTCACAAACAGCTTGGGGTCGAGAAGATAAACCTGTGCCTGCACTGTACCACTTCAGGCTGCAGGTGGAGGCCCCCCAGGTGACACGCTCTTTGGGGTGGGGCTAATCATTACGCACCTACGACTGGAGCATCAAGGAGCAAGCTAGGCTACGATCCTTTCCCCCCTGACACCTAGCGGCCCCCGTGTGTCCACAGAGACTGCTCCAATTCCGTTCCCACGAAGACCATGCAAGGCAGCCCCCTTACCCACCCACCCCCGCTTGCCGCCTGAAAGTGGTACGATCCGGGCACGCGGCTTCTATAAATGCCCCCTCCTCGCCGCTGTTTGTGAGAGGCAGGCCTACCTGCGCGGCGCGAGGCAGCGCGGCTTCCCTACCCCCTGAGCGCGTCCTGCTGGCCTCTCCGGCGGACTCGGTTGGTGGTGGCGGCGCCTTCCAGGCTCCTCGAGGCTGGGTAGCTGGTGCCGCCGCCGCCGCCGCCTGCTGCTCCATCCGCCGGGCGGACCTGCTGCTTGCCTTGCGCGGCTGCTCCCTGCGCCCAGAGCGCCACACAGCCCAGCCAGAGGAAATAAGGCTGCAGGCGGAGCTCCCGCCGCTTCGCCATGGTCGCGGGCGCGAAAATCCTGAGGTGCCTCAAGAGAGGAGCCCCAACCTCCGGCTTGCCCCTGAGTCGGGAGCTCTTCTTCCTTCCCGGCGAGGCGTTATTCCTCCGGGCGCTCGCTCGGCTCGCTTTCTCCCCTCCACCTCAGCGCGACGCTCTGCTGCTGCGGGTCGGGGCGGCCAGGGGGGCGGCGGCGGCGGTAGCTGCTTCTCCTCTCGCTCCGCGCTGCATCCTCCCTCCCTTTTCCCGCCTCTCCGCTCCTCTCCTTCCCGAGCGAAACGCGCCGATTAAAAGGCCGTCGGGGAAAGAAGGGAGAGAGATGAGGTCCGGCTCTACCCGAGGAGGGAAAAGAGGGGAGAACAACCGAAGGGTGTGGGCGCCCTCAGCGGGGCTTTTCGGCGAGCGAGCTCGAAATTGCCCGCCTCGAGGATAAACAACAACAACAACAATAATAATGATAACGAGCCGCTAGTGACAGGGGCCGGCAGAGCGGGCGCGCAGCTTTCCACCCTGGCAGGCGAAAAAGGTTTCCTCTTTAGAGAAGCTTGCTGCTGCTGCTGCTGCCGTTCCGGCGACTCGGGGCGAGGCGGCGGCTCTTGCCCGGTGCGCTGCGAGAAGAGTGAGGGGCGAGGGAGGGAGGCAGGGCGGCACTACCGCCCGCTCGTCGGTGGGGAGCAGCAGCGCCGCGCCAAGCACGTGGGAGAGGAGCGCGCCCGAGGAGGGAAGGGAGGCTGAGGGAAGGGGGCGCCCGGAGGGGAGGCGGGAGAGGGAAGGGCCGCGGCACTTGTAAAAAGGGGGCTGGAGGGAATCGGGGGAGGAGGAGCTTTGTTGGAAGCCGCGGGGCGCTGGGGGGAGTGAGGGAGGGGCTGAGGCCGGGAATTAGGAAGGGGCGCCGAGGGGAAAGTCTGTCAGAGGAAGAGGAACCGTTGCGCGTCTGTCAGTCAGTCAGCCAGCCACACAACCTTGTTGCCCGTTCGCAAGCAGTCCGTCCATCCACGCCCCAGCCCCCCTGGCCTCGTAGTTTCTCTTTGCACTAAGAAAATCACCACCTCAAGAAAGGCGGGACAGTTCAGGGGAGTTTCTCAGCCACCGCCGCCTCCGGCCAAATTCCCCTCAGTTGGAGCCTCTGGGATAGGGTTGTCATGCGTCCGGGTTGTCCCGGACACATGCGGAATACTGGCTCCAGTTACAGGTGGGTAGCCGTGTTGGTCTGCCATAGTCGAAACAAAATAGGAAATTCTTTCCAGTAGCACCTTAGAGACCAACTGAGTTTGTTCTTGGTATGAGCTTTCGTGTGCATGCACACTTCTTCAGATACACTGAAACAGAATACTGGCTGGTACATATAGCGGCGCCTGTGTACACTGCCCGGTGGAATCCGGACGTATGGCATCCCCTATCGGCAGCGCCGAATTATTCCCCCCCCCCCCATTAAAAAATCGCTCAAAAACGGCATTTTTTTAAAAAAAATAATATTGCGATTTCGCCCAAAAAAGCTGAGCAACTTTGTGGGAAACTTTTTTTTAAAAAAAAGCTCAACAACCCTACTCTGGGAACCTGCGAAGGTAAAAGGCGGCAGCGTCGTCCTTTCCTCCTCTGGAATGGCTGCCTCAGAAACTTTCGCCGCGAGCGAGAGGGGAAAGATGTGGTTTTTTGAGGGTGCATGGGGTCTCTGGAGAGAGATGGCGGGGGGGGGGCTGTCTGGCATGCACGAGGGGATCCCTTCACGAGCCTCCGGGATCCTGACAGGCACACGAGGCGACGCCCCTCGTAAAAGGAACCAGATGGGAACTTGAACGCGATCCAGAGCCCACGGATGTCAACGAGAGCGCTGATTTCTGTCTGCTTTGATCAGTGGAACTGGCAGCTGCAGGGCAGAAAAGCGAGGATCCCGCGCAGGGCTCCAGAAATGTCTACAACCAGGACTTCAGTGGAGCTCAATCCTGGCTGGCAAATGTTCTTATATACCAGGGACTTGGGGCTCCAGCTGTTTGTGGACTACAACTCCCATCATCCCTAGCTAGCAGGACTGGCGGTCAGGGATGATGGGGGTTGCAGTGTCCAAAAACAGCTGGAAACCCAAGTTTGGGAAACACTGTTAGAGATTGTCCTGGGACACTGAAGGAAACTCAACCATAACCCAGAGGTAAGAATCTGACCACCTGTGACCTTTCCGCCAAACTTCAGTTTCAGCATAGCAATATGGAATCCTGGTTTCTCTCACTGACAACAGATATGTTTCTCTTTCAGCAAACTACAGCCAACAGAACAATTGAACACAGGAAGCTAATAACTGAAAACTGCTACCGCAAAAGGCATCGTCACGCAGTCTAGTCTTTTGTTTCTTGTGCTGCAAGGATAATATTGTAGGTTTAACACCAACATTGGAAGACTGGGAATTCACAAGAGGTTTGGACCAAGCGAAATTATTGTTAACAACACAGGAGAAAAGTAAAGGTTTGCTGCAAAGTCATATTGCTCCAGCTCTAGCTATCATCATGATTTTATTATCATCAACATAAAATGCATATCGCAAAACAATCCTAGGTATTAAATCTGCCTTTGCCAACCTGGTATCGCCAGATGTTTGGGGTGACAAATGCCATTGGACCTCATATTCATCTTGTACTGCTTCCTATGAGGGATGGTTAGCTCCAGTGCTGTTTTTCAAGAAAAAGAGGTGCCAGAGCTCACCATGAATTTCTCCCTTGTTCTTTTAGAATGGCAATGGCGCCCACCTGAGAGGTGCCGGAGCTGAACTCCTGTGAGCTCTGGCTGAAAAAAAGCCCTTGTGGGCTCTACCATGGTTAGCTCTACTAACCAAGTCTTATTTAAAGCCTGCAAGAAAATAGCTAGCTGGTTCCCCCAAATTATTATGTTTGCTTTGTAATTTCAATACAAAGTAAATCTGTTAGAAAAGCACTTGAAATACAGGGAGGGTAGAGGGTGCTGATCCCTTTAGCTTTCATGCTTAGCTACTGCATTTTCTTCTCCTTAGGTACTGTCTTTACAAGGCTACGGGGACCAAATTTCAGACTGACACTTAAATTCTGATATGCCATCATCACTCCATCGTATATTTAACTACAGGAAACAAACTGTACCTAACTGGCATAAATACAGAGTTTCTGGCTCCCATGTCAAATGTAAGCACTCTTTATAAAAGAAATGTAGACCAGCCTTTGCCAAAATAATGCCCTCTGGCCTTCTGTCTATGGAGTTGTAATCCGAAACATCTGGAGGGCACCAGGTTGGCCAAGGCCAATTTAGACAATGTAAGCAAACTCAAGTGGGAAAGGCATATATGCACTTTACATGAATAACCCAATGCAATCTCAAGATAAAAAAGCTTATAGCAGTTAAATGAGCAGGGGAAAAGTAAGCAATATTTTTTAGGCCATCTCTGCAGTCTTGCAATCACAGAGTTCTGCAGGGACCTGACATTTACCATTGTATTTTCAAAAGAGAAAATACATAGTTTGCACTATGGGAAAAGGCCATGGGAGGATAGAATACTTTTTTCATCTTTGGAAGCCCATTCATACACAGGGCTCTCTGTCATTACGATGACTTTAGAAACCTCCATCAAAAAGATAACTTTAGCCACCAGTGGGGCTGGATTAACTATATCTAGGTATAGCCCTGCACTCATCAGGAAGTAGGAAGACCCATGGCATGTACGTTGCAGGGAATGCCCAGAGAAGTGCCAATGCTATCCTCGGGTACCTCAGGTCTAAAGGTGGGAATTATATACCAGCAGCCTTAAAGTTGTTTGAGGCCAAGTCAATTGCACAATTGCTATATGGTGCTCAACTAGGCCCATTTACCAACTATGCCCCTTTAGAGGTGGTGCAATCCAAATTCCTAAGATCTGCCTTACAAGTACCCAGATATGTCTCCAATGCCACCATACGCCTCGAGACTGGAGTTCTAAGAATCGAGGCAAGAGTGTGGCTGGCCATTTTAAATTATTGGCTGAGACTAGTCTTCTTCCCAAGTGGCCTGGCTCCGTTGACCATCAAAGATGACTTCCAAACAACATGGAAAGAAGCAGTGGGAAAAATAATAGCAACCCTGGGATTTAATCCACAAACCCTGCTTGCCATGGGGTATGAAGGAGCAAGAAACACTATTAAACAGCGAGTGGTAGACACTCAAAGACAAGCTGACTTGGCCAGCTCCCCAAGATTTCTGATTAGTGAAAATAGACGATATTTGACCACCCAAATGCCATATGTAGCTAATCTTGAAATTCCAAAGCAGCGAAGGGCATTCACTTTGGCCCGATGTCGGGCATTACCTTCAGCAATGCAAGAAGGCCGTTACGAGAAGATACCCCATGAAGAAAGGAAATGCCCTTGTGGTGCGGGGCAGCAGGAAACATTAGAACATGTCTTCTTCTACTGCAAGTATTATACGGATGTCCGAGCAAGGTTTATCCAACCCATTCTAGATAAGTTTCCTGGGCTTTCAGAACAACATAATATCTCATTGCTATTACAGGATGAAAGCCCAGAAATCACTTACGCTGTCGCCAGATTCTGTGCAGCCTTGATAGATATACGTCGAAAGATGGTCTGTGATGTAAATCGACTTTAAATAGTGGCCTAAAATATTGTTGGATCTATATTTTAGTAGCCTATCTCATAGAACCGATACCCGAGTCTAAATTTTATTAGTTATATCTAAATGATTTTAAGGACATGGTTTAAGTTGGGCTGGATATGTTGAATATGCTCTCATCATGTAATGAGTACCCATTTAAACATATATTTTTTACATTGTTTTTACATTGTTTTTATAAATGTAAATATCTTGTTTTATGCTGGTCTGTGACCGAATAAAGTACATTCATTCATTCATTCACTATTATGTCAAGAACATCTAGTCAAAGAGAGCCCTTTTGTAGTGTAATTATATGACAGCATGTCTTGAGCGGAGAGCAAGTCAAACAATGCTTTTTTCGTAGTGGAACACTTTAAAATTCTCATAGTTCAGACAAACTACAAGATGACTGTTTCCTTTTCACATTGTTCAACACAAGACAGCTCCATGTACCATATTTTTTTTCTACCAATGGTCACTGTTCCATGACTATTGGCCCTGACTCTGGAAAGTAGAGGCCTAGAGGTTAGTTTACACAACCAAGATCCAATGTTGTTATCTCAGGGTTCTTATCCAAGAAGTTGTTAGTATGAGCTAACAACCCATGTCTATGGGAATAATTACAATGTTCTTCTCTCTGTCATTGTTTCTTGGCCATTTTTACAAGCTGACATGCCTCTCTTGTTTTCTGTCACCAATGAATGTGTTCTTTGCAAATTATAAGTTGCCATATGCAAGTCTCAAATCTTCCTTCAAAACTTCATACAAATGCATAGAATCTGCTGGGGCCTCCCAGCTTTATAATAAAGGCTTTGAGCTTCAAATAGTTCCCAATAGCCTGGCCTTGCTCCCATTTTGCTAAAGCTACGGCGAGCCTATCCCGCTTTGATCTTTCAGTACTTATTCAGGAAAGTACAGTGGGAACAAAACGCATCCATCTGTTATTCAAACTCACTTCATATTTAAAGCATTTGAAAATAGTATATGTTAAAATAGAACAATGAAATGTTAAGTTTGGCCTTACGTAATCATCAGGGTCATGTACCTTTTCAAGTTATTGACACTGGAAGGTTCATTCTAGTGATATATGACAAATGCTCATTTGTATAACCCTCAGTGAGTATAACGTAGCCTTAAAGAAAGTACTGTGCATTTTTCTTAAAAGTTCACATATAGCTAACCGAAAATGTTGACGAGATCCACTTTTGATTCATATATTGCATGCAGGGATGCCTGTAAAATACCAGCTTCTTCTTTTCCCCCACTCTCCATGGGGAAGAGAGAAATAACTAATTTTATAGGCTTATGCTTGGCTCTTTGATTCCTAAGCACCCAACAGCTGGCTACTAGGTGCTTGGGAACCCCATGCAAGGTATTTTGAAGTATATTGGGTCACCCACCTGTCAATCATGTGTTGTCATAATGATATCACATGATTACAATATGAGTGGCCCCACCCACCTGTCAAATTTAGCCCCACAGGCTGATCCTGAAAAGGTTGTGACTGGTGGAGTTTCCCCACCCCTGCTCTGAGGATATTTATGGAAGCTCGCTAACTATTTCAAAGAAAACAAACACCAATGACAGTTGTTGAGCAGATGTAGCAAAATAGTACAGTTTGTACACTACCAACCATGGGTCAAGTGATGTTTTATTTTGTTTTCAATGGAGACCACCAAGCAACTAATACTATAATTAGTTTTATGTATCTACTATGACAACCTGTCTGACCCTGAAAATACATGTTCCCTTAGATGATGATGATTAGCCAATCCTTCCAATCCTGTATCCCATCTCCTACTGTGCCCATCTCTAATAAAGGAGATAGGAGAAAAGGAAAGAGGTCATTTTGTCTTCTTTCCTGCCTGCCTTCTCCTTTGAATCACCAACTGTATTTGTTTCTAGAATCTATTGAAAAGCAGGATAAAATTAGCAGATTTCCATATTGCAGAATATAGTATTGGATTGTAGCCAACTAAATTCTTCCCAGAGTAGACCCATTGAAAGTAATGGGCCTAGGTTAGTCATGTCTATCAATTTCAGTGTATGAAGTGTCCCTCCTTTAATCTACAGCTGTATTAAATGACAAACTGCATATGCAAAGCCAAGTACATCGACTGTTACCCCAAGGGATGTATTAAAAAACAATGGCATTATACAGATGAAATGAAAATAAAACAGAAGAGCAAATTAATTTAAGCAATGAACAGGCAAGCAAACCAAAATACTGGTATAACAGATAACCAACAAGAATAGATACACACAGAGAGAAAGAAAGTATCAGCAGGAAAAATAGAGGTAATACCGAATCAGGAAAATGGAACTTCAACTATGAAACTGGAGATGTTACAATCAAAAAGGTGGAAGTGTCTCAAAAACATTAACCAAAAAATCACAAAATGCTGAATGCAAGATTTGCAAGGAAAGAAAAATGTAAAAGTAGTCTGGGAAATCTTAGTTTGGGTTGGCAAGACAAAGATGATAGACAGTTGCCAATACCACACAGACTACCACAAAAAACAAGAGAGAGACCGTAGTAACCTCAACAAGTAGGTTTATTGAAATGAGGCTGAAACTATATCCCTTGGGATATTTGACTGAAGGTTTTAAGAAGGAGTAATGACTTACAAAACATTTGTTCACTGTTCATTACAAGAGATTCTCCTTATCTGAGGCTAAGATTGGGATTTTTCATATAAACACAATTTTTTTGTAATGGTGGTCATTCTCTCTCTCTCTCTCTGTGTGTGTCTGTGTGTGTGTGTAAGTAAGTAAGAATGAACAACCAAATCAAGAATTTTCAGCAATCGTTGAGGTTGATTATGTATTTGATCAATAATATTTCACAACAGATCCATATTTTGAAGAGTTACAGAGGGGGCAGTTTTAGTAAGCTTGTTGGCAGGACACTCCTCACCCAGCAGTGCTTATAGTAGCTGTGAGATGTTAAACCATTTTGGGTTTTTTTTCTACAAGCAAGTGGTATATAAAGTTTATGAAATAGATAGATAGATAGATAGATAGATAGATAGATAGATAGATAATCAACCCCCAAAGAACATGCACAGCTTTAGCAGCCCTTCAATTTATTCGTGGCTGTAATGAGCAACTGGAGTGTGGTTGGTTTCAGAGCGAGACTTGCACCGCTTCCACTCTGACCTTATTCTGGTTTACCTCACAGCCTGTAGCTCCCCAGAATACCAAGGAGCCACTCGGGCTTTGCAACAGCATCTTGCTCAGGATCAATCACGTCAACCACCCGTTCCCTAGCAAGACCAGAGCGTTGCCAGGATCATCAGCTTTCTCCACTGGAAACCCACCCAGAGCATTCAGGATCATATCCATTTCCATAGGTTTCCAAGGGTGGGTCGTCCAAATGGGCCCATCAACATTACAGGGGGAAATTGTTTCTGGATAGCAGCTATGCATAATCCCCATTTCTGAAAACATGTCTGGCTATTTTGCTTAAGGCATGAGACAGACCAGGGTGACAGACTCCTTCCTCCACACAACCATTAAATCTGTTATCAGTGCCCCCCCAGTCATCCAGAGAGGATTATGTGGGGAGAAGAGGAGGGGGGGGAATCCCAACATGCTAGTGCAGGCTTCCTCAACCTCGGCCCTCCAGATGTTTTTGGCCTACGTCTCCCATGATCCCTAGGCTAGCAGGACCAGTGGTCAGGGATCATGGGAATTATAGTCTCAAAACATCTGGAGGGCCGAGGTTGAGGAAGCCTGTGCTAGTGCAAATACTTTGTTAAATACTGTTCAAGAGTATTTCTTTAAGATGTGAAGGCAAAAAAATAATTAACTATGCACTGTAGGAACATCATACATTCAATGTAAATGTGTAAAATATACTTGGTATGAGGCTCATGCAAATCCCATAACTTTACATTTGATATTAATTGCATTTGCAAATTTTAAACTGTGGCAGACACTGTGAGCATTTCTGCAGGTTCAAAGCGTTTCCTAACTATAGTTAAGCTATGTGTGATACTCCCACAAGTTCCAGTTTGATGCCAAGAGTGCAATATCCCATGATTGGCTTGTTCGCAGTCAATGCGTTGTCTGTGTTCATCTGATTCCACCGAAAGCCTCAAGCAAATGTGTTGAAGCTCCCTCAAGAACGGCTGGTAGCGTTTGTTTTTAAAAACAAGGCCATATTCCATTTTTAATCACTGGACCCTTTAGCATGCTCAATCCCAGTGCTTTTATTAGCTAACACAAATCAGGGCTTGTAATCACATATTGGAACTGTGCAGTTCTGTGAAATTTCAGGAGGGAGGGATGTTAATTTCACACAGATGTGCTGTTGCATTCCTCTAGTTTTCCGTCTGAAAAGGAAATGCTAGTTATTCCCTTCTTGCAGACCAGGAGTAAATGTCTCCCATAGTGTGTGTGTCTGTGTCTGTCTCTCTCTCTCTCTATCTATCTATCTCTCTGTGTGTGTGTGTGTAGCATCTGAATAAAATTTTCATCATATTATTTTCCTACTTTGTACATATACATATTTATATTTATACATTTTTTATTTTTATTTTTCGCAGCTGCCACTGGAGCCAGAGCTCCAGAGCAAACCTGAACGGGAACTGGACTAGATTCCCTAACACTGCACCTAACTTGTCTGCCCATCAAAACCTCCCATTGGCTTACTTCTAACTCAACCAATATGCAACAAACAAACTGCACTTTACATTAACCTTTTCCTGAAGTCTGAACGTTTTCTTTACATAACAGTCCCCTTAGCGCTGCGACATAAGATAATCTTTCAAAGGATCTTGACAGCTTTAATGTGTCCACTGGATATCACAAGGTCTTTCCATCACTTGGAAAAACCGGTTCCAGGGCTGTCAATGTGCAAAATGGGGCTCAATTGTGTGTGCATTCTGGTCCAGTAGTTCCATAAGGGCTAGAGGCACCTGAGGAGGTCCCTTTAGAAATTTGAAGTGAGGCAGTGGGCTGTGATCACTGACCCTTGGGCACTTAGGAATGGAGGCCTACCTAGGGTACCTTGCACCTTTGGCAAGGAGCTGTATCAGCACCCCTCTCGGGGGGGGGACCACTTTATTGCAAGAACCACATTAGAAAGTACTACATTTTACGGGACCCAAGTATTTGACGCATCTGAAGTGAGGGCAAGGTGAGGAGCAATGCTTTTTTCTGGGGGTACGCACACCCCTAAACATTTTGTGAATCTTTGTACTTTTGTCCATTTACTGCATTCATTTTTGCCGATTTGAACTATAAAATGGTGATTTCCTTGAGTCAAAATGTAAAGGTAAAGGGACCCCTGGCGGTTAAGTTCAGCCGCAAACGACTCTGGGGTTGTGGCGCTCATCTCGCTTTACAGGCCGAGGGAGCCGGCGTTTGTCCACTTCCACAGACAGTTTTTCCGGGTCATGTGGCCAGCATGACTAAGCTGCTTGTGGCGAAGCCAGAGCAGCACAAGGAAACACCGTTTACCTTCCCGCCAGAGCAGTACCTATTTATCTACTTGCACTGACATGCTTTCGAACTGCTAGGTTGGCAGGAGCAGGGAGCTCACCCCGTCACGGGGATTCAAACTGCCAACCTTCCGATCGGCAAGTCCAAGCGGCACAGTGGTTTAGACCACAGTGCCACCTGAGTCTCTGAGTCAAAATGAGAGCACCCCCGAAACATTTTTTTTAAGAAAAAAAAACACTGGTGAGGAGGATGAAAAAAAATGCACACCTTTCTGCCACAGTGCAATAAGGACGGGAAGCTTCCCCATGTTTGATCTTGCAATGACAGCAGCAGTATGTTGCCACACAGAGATGGAGGCTGGTTTCACCAACCACTAGGTATGCCTTTGTTTGGGCATGATAAGGCATTCATCCAGTGAAAAGGCATGTCTCCCAGTATTGGTGAGAAGGTAGAATGACTCTTCTCGGTCGGTGGCTGTCTTCTGTTGTTTCTTTAAGCACTTTTATGAAAATAATAATGGGGGGAAATCTTATGTCCAATCTATCAGTTTTTATTAGATGAATCTAAGCGACAGATTGACTAAATACTGAAGCCCAATTGATACTGGCCCAAGCTGACATAGGCAACAGCTTTCTGGGGAAATAGACTGTCAAAATAAACCAAATTACAGCACAATCTTATACATGTCTACTGTTCTAAGGTATGCATACATAGGATTGGAGCCATGTGCAATTACAGCCATAGTCACTGAACATTCACAAGTGCTTTTTCGGTATAGAAGAAGTTTGAGACAATTCCTAGAAAATCCCTCCTGGATCTTAGACTCTAGCTGAAAGAAGACTATATAATTTTATATTTTAATGTGTTTACTCATTCAGATATAGCCTACCTAAAAAACAAGAGTCTGCTTCTGCCCTGCAAGTGGATATTTATAAGAGACTAATTTAGTCCTACATTTCTGGCTACAATTTCCCCCCTAAGCGTGTTGTACATTGGACAGTGCCTTAAGGCATCATTTAAACAGTGAATAATGCAAGTTATGCGTTTGCAACTAGTACAGTGTAGCGAGACACAGTTTGTGTCTCCTCAAAGGAGCAAAATGAGAATCCACAAGGAAATAGGCTTACAAGCAAACCATTGCACAAAATCATGAAACCCTAGAAACATTTACATGCAAGTAATTCCCAATGGACTCAATGTTGCTTTCTTCTGAGTAGATATGTATGTACAGCAGTCTTTCGAACAAAAAAGTAATACTTTAAGGTGTGTTATTAAGTTTATGGATAAACTGAGCTTCCTTTGATCAATTTCAAATACAAGTTGTTTCACTTCTACTTTTATTATAGTCACTGGGAAAATACACAGAGAAAGTGAAAGAGAAGAAAAGATATTTTATTTTATTAGCTGCATTGTCTGGACTGCAGAAGGATGTGTGTAAAAAGTCAACATTTCATCAGTATGCTTCATTTATTTTTGCTTCCTCCCATGACCTAACCACAGTACACATCAAGTATAGTTCACATTCATGTGAAATCTTTTAAACCAGCAGTTCCCAAACTCTCCCCCCTCTCCTGTGGACCACTTGAAAACTGCCAAGGGTCTTGGTGGACCACTTAATCATTTTTCTGCCCGCTGTGGCAATTGTAATTTGCTGTGCCAGAAGCTGAATGAATTTAAATTGTATTTTGTTGCTTACAATTATTTTATATCTGAATTTCATATAATTCAAACTGTAATACAATAAAATGCAGAAATAAAAGAAGTAATAAAAATACAATTAAAACTCACAAAGGCACAAAGGGGTATTTATTGTACTTGTCATCAAACGTGACATGGCTCTTCGTTCGTTTTCCATCCATACACAAGAAGAAGGGGCAACAGGGCTACATTGCTCACCCATCTCAGTATCCCACATGTCCAGGAAATCAGCAGTGCAGTCCTGCTGTCCCCCTTCCTATGAGTAGGTTTCACACATGGAGAATGAGAAATGGGATTTCCAAAGCAAAAAATAAAAATAAAAATAGAGTTCTGAAGTCAAAAGGAATGTATGCCACAACAGCAGCTAGAATTTTGATAGCTAAAAACTGGAAGACAGAAGAACTACCAACGATTGAAGAATGGCAGATGAAAATGATGGACTATCTGGAGCTCGCTGAGATGACTGCGAAACTTCATGACCAGAGGGACGACGCAGTGGAAGAAGATTGGAAGAAATTTAAATTGTATTTTAAAAAATTATTGTATGATTGAGAATTAGATATAACTAGGAATGAAAAGCTAGACTGTAGATGTAGAGTAAGGTTAAGTGTCTAAGATAGATGAATATAAGTTAAGAAAAATAGATAAGGTTGAATAATTAAGTAAGTTTAATAGTAAATATGATTTGGTAAGATGTTTAGAAAATTACTAAAGATGATAGACATGGAACGCAGGAGGAGGAGATAGGAGGAAGTCCATTACAATGTGAGGAACAAACATTAGGTATAAGATTTATATGTATGTTTTTATGTTTGTTTTAGTTAGTTTTAAATGTGTGTGTGTATGTTTATTTTATGTGTTAAAAATTTTCAATAAATATAATTTTTTAAAAAATAAGTCAAAAGGAATGCTGGGGCTATAGCTCAGTGGTAGAACAAATGCTTTGCACCCTAGAAGTCCAAAGTTCAGTCGCTGGTATCTCCAGGTAAAGCTGAGAAGGTCTCCTGCCTATCAGATGATTTGACACTTGTCAAAGTAACCACCAGGACCGAGGACCTCAAGATCTAGACAGCCAACCTATTTCTGTTTCCCTACTCCTGAGCTATGAGGACTAAAGTTGGTCCTACCCCAAGGTATCGCTAACAAAGGGGCATGAAGAAGGCTCTTAAGCTGAGTAGAACAGCCCAGGGAGGCTCCAAAAAACCATGAAAGGAGCACGGCCCACACATTTTTAAAAATTTATTTAGGCTCAAAGCAAGGAGGAAAAAGAATCCTTTCCCACAAATCAGAATAACATTTCATCAGACATAGATAGGAAACTTGGAAGGACTTCTACTGAGGGGCCAGACAAGCCCCGTTTGGCTGTTCCTCTTTGTGAACGGTTTCCATTCAAGTTGGTCATTTAAGAACCCTGAACTGTTGTTGTTGTTTTAATTTTTTTTTTAAATCTTCCCTCCCTATCTCTCTTTCCTTTTAAACTGTAAGCTTGATGCTAGAGACCGTCTAGTTTCTTATCAGTGTTATGTAAGCTGCTCTGCAAGCCTTTTTGGCTGAAGAGTGGGGTAAAATGCTTCAAGTGAATTAACTAAACTTTTCTCAACATTAGCACAACCACATCCACTGCAAATAAAACAGCTTGCCACCATATGACCATGTGGAGTAGAAGAAACCTAAAGGCTTGCAGCCAAAGCTCTACATTAGGAAAGAGGTTTGCCTGTTCCAGTGAGTTTTCAAAAAACTGATTCTCCCGTTCTACTCCCATAAACAGACTCCTCACCAATTATAGTAAGGCTTATCCCTCCCAAAAAAAAAGCATATTGTTTGTTCAAAATTACAGGAATGGCATTAGCAATACTATAGTTATCAAGGAAGACCGCACTATCATTGGCCAGAAGAAGAAACCAGTACAAATGCTTAAGATCCAGGTTATTAAAAGGCAAGTTGGAAGGTGTGTTGTTGTTTTTTTCATATTTTCTTGCTCATTGTAGTTATTAAATAGGGGCCTTCAGTTATATGTTCTGAGAAAGCCTTACTTACTACATTTTCCAGATAAAACAAAACCTTGGCAGAATTAAACTTTTAGACCAGTTCCCAGTTTCCATGATATATCGTTTCAGTTTGCGCAGTATCTTGCTTCCATACTTCTTACATTAAAATTCTTTGAATTCTACATCTGTGAGTTTGAATCAGATCATAATTCAAGTGAAAAATATTCAGAATTCTTCTTTCACTTAAACACTAAAACTGATCTTATTCACAAGATCCATGTAGGTTAACTTCTTGCACGCGCGCACACACACACATTTAAGCACAGTACAAATTGCCACGTTTCCCATACAGGATCACATTCTCTACTGCTAATACTACACATCCTCCAGAAATAATATTCCTGACAATATTGGAGCGTGTTTTAATAGTAATGAAACAGCAGCCAATACCATGGCAATAGAGGAGTAGGTACTCATCTGAGTCATGATGTTATTTGTAAAGATCAGTATTTCAAGAATAGGCTCTTCTGAGACCGGATTGGAAACTAATTTGACCATTGTCTACATTGCTTATTGTTGTCAACTGCAAGTATAGGAGATCTGCTCAAAAGTTCCATCAGTGGAACTTTGAGTGAAAGCACATGGTTTTGTCCACAGTGCTAGTGGCGGTGATAATTTTATATTTGCTTGTTTACTGCTTGTTTCTCAGTTGTTTCCGTTTCTTTGCTTACTACTTTTTCTGTGTGCCACTTTTCTTCCCCCTGTAGGCTTCCAAAGTCTTTCATAATAGTCTGGTTTTCCAGGATCACTGCCATCAATATATATTTCTCTCCTTTAATGTTTCCCCACCCCGCCCCTCGCATCTGGATTTCAAAATGTCCTTCATCTGGATTTCAACATTTTATTAGGTTTGAATCACCGTAACTCGTTCATTCTGTCTTGCTGGCCTTTAGTTCCAATAGGTCCAGGAGGATTCTGCCACCATTTTGGGTGGATGGGAGGGGGGGACTTCATCTACCAGATAGCCTCCTTTTTGGATGTGAAGAGGTCACATTCCTTAGCTCCAACAGTGTGCCCCCTCCAAGCACCCCTCCTGCTTCTCTGTGCAGCTATCTCCTTTTATTGCAGGCAAAGTCCCAGGAAAACCCCGATATTAACTGGAGTGGCTGTAGAGCATTAGCCACGAGCGCCTGCCATTATGATGAACAAGCCCCAACCTCCAACACCACTTTCAGAAGTCCAAATCTGTCCACAGGACCAAAAAGGTTGGGGATCCCTTACTGTAAAGGTAAAGGTAAAGGGACCCCTGACCATCAGGTCCAGTCGTGTCCGACTCTGGGGTTGTGGCGCTCATCTCGTTCTATAGGCCGAGGGAGCCGGCGTTTGTCTGCAGACAGCTTCCGGGTCATGTGGCCAGCATGACTAAGCCGCTTCTAGCGAACCAGAGCAGCGCACGGAAATGCCGTTTACCTTCCCGCTGGAGCGGTCCCTATTTATCTACTTGCACTTTTGACGTGCTTTCGAACTGCTAGGTTGACAGGAGCTGGGACTGAACAACGGGAGCTCACCCCGTCGCAGGGATTCGAACCGCCGACCTTCTGATCAGCAAGCCCTAGGCTCTGTGGTTTAACCCACAGCGCCACCTGGGTCCCGTCCCTTACTGTAGTGCATGAATATTTTTTGTTAATGCAGACTTCTGTAACAGAAGAACATTAGAGGGGTGGTCTGGAAAGAGTATTCTAGATCCACAAACTGTCTCTTACGGCATACTGAATTTGTTTGTGCAGAAGCTACTAGCTCTGTGTGTTTCAATGTAAAATGAAGTGCGTAGGGGCTTTTCTCTTCATGTCTTTTTTTTGGGGGGGAGCAATGGAAGTATTTGTTAGTTTATTCTTACAGCTTTATCCCCCCTTTCCTCCCAAAGGCACCCCAGGGCAGGATTCACCGTAAATGAATTGGCTGCAGGTAGGGCTTTAAGGGGTGGCAAGGGATTCAAAATTCGTAGTAATTTCTTCCCGTGGTAGGAGGACCAGTGTAGATATAGAAAAGTACTAGTAGTAGCAGGAATGTGGGAAGGTTCACAGAAGAACCTTGTCAGCTGAGAATGGGAAGGTCTATAGTTCTGTGGTCCAGTGCCTCCCAGGTTCCAGATTCAATCCCTGTTGTTTCCATTAAAATGTTAAAATGACATGCACTTGATGTGGAAGACCTCTAAAAGTAAGTCTGGAAAACTGCTGTAAGACAGACAAGACAATACTGGCCTAGAAATTATTATTAATTATTATTAAATTTATTATTTATACCCCGCCCATCTGGCTGGGTTTCCCCAGCCACTCTGGGTGTCTCCCAACAGAATATTAAAAACACAAAAAACATCAAACATTAAAAACTTCCCTAAACAGAGCTGCCTCTTCAGATGTCTTCTAAAAGTCAGATAGTTGTTTATTTCCTTGACATCTGGTGGGAGAGCGTTCCACTGGGTGGGCGCCACTACCAAGAAGGCCCTCTTCCTGATTTCCTGCAACCTCACTTCTTGCAGTGAGGGAACCACCAAAGGTCCTTGGAGCTGGATCTCGGTGTCCTGGCTGAACGATGGGGTGGAGGTGCTCCTTCAAGTATACTGGGCCAAGGCCGTTTAGGGCTTTAAAGGTCAGCACCAACACTTTGAATTGTGCTCGGAACGTACTAGGAGCCAATGTAGGTCCTTCAGGACTGGTGTTATATGGTCTCGGCGGCCACTCCCAGTCACCAGTCTAGCTGCTGTATTCTGGATTAGTTGTAGTTTCCGGGTCACCTTCAAAGGTAGCCCCACGTGGAGCGCATTGCAGTAGTTCAAGCGGGAGATAACTAGAGCATGCACCACTCTGGCGAGACAGTCTGCGGGCAGGTCTGATCTGGTAAAAGGCAGTTTCCCATGTTTCTATAAAGGGAAATGGCAGGGCACTCCCACGGCCAAGTGCTCAAGTGAAACAGAGCCTATGGTTGTGAAGATATCACACAGGGTTGTTGGCATCTTCGTTGAGGAACCTGCCTCGCACTTTCCTTTCAAAGTGAATGGATAATTATCAGGACTGGTACAAGGGAATTTTGTCCGGGGAACTGTTCATGCCAGATTCTCTGGTTTATCAGCCCAGACAGTATTACAGCCCTCTCCTCCACAGTGGTTTGGATAACTAGCATGCTGGTCTGTGCTCCTTCAACAAGACTGTGGCCTGTTTAATCTAACTCTGGTGCTTGCCTATTTATTTCCTTCCCCGTGCAATGAATGCCCACAGCACAGGCAACAGTGCCTCTGTTATACCACCTCCAGCACTCCTTAAAACTATTATCTGTTTCCAGTCAGGTCACACAAAGCAGTCAATGGGACTGTTAAAAGTTGGTTCTAGGAATAGTCTGTTTTCCCAGGAATGTTTTGATTTCCATCCATGAAAACGACAAGTCCCTCGGGACACAAGTTAACTGCAAAATCTTTATTTGTAGAAAGAGCTTCTAAATATGAAACCATTGGAATTTCGTATTTCTGGAGCATTCCTATTTTGGCTTCTCTGCATTTTATGTTCTTTCTTGAGTACCTCCTTTTCTTAAAAAAACTGCTTTTCGCTATTTCTATAGATGAGTTATTTCAAGGGGGAAAAGACAGTATTTGGGGTGGAAGGAAGGGATAACAGATCCACCCAATAATATTCATTGCTCAGTCACTGATATCGTACTGATATCACTTAGCATTTTTTGCATACTCTTGCTGTTTCCCCGAACAAATACAGAAGCAATGCTACAGTTGATGAATGTGAACAAGGCCACCCCCCACTTTAATTTCCAAACATGTGTTCGACATTTTTATTCTATAGCTAAGAGGAAGCAATCCAGCTTCTTGCACGATGACACATAATTGCATACATTTCCTCTTGCCAGCGTTGGAATAAGCACCTCACCTTCTCACACAGTAGCCTGCAGTGCAGCCCTAACTACCAAAGGACAAGTGAGAGGTCAAGGAAGAAGCAGACAGGAGGTCAGTGGTGGCAGCATGGATGGTAGCAATCTTGCACCAAGTTGAGCTGCCACAATAGTAAATGCCCCTGGTGAGAGTGAGGAAACACACCACACAATATGACAAACACAGAGATGAAGGTGTGTTCTAGGGCTGTGCATATCCCCTGCAATCTGGTTCAGAGCCCCATTTGCATTTGCATTTTTTCATATCAAATTTCTATACCACCCCTCATCCAAGGATCACAGGGCGGTTTACAATAATTAGGGCTTTAAAGCCAAATTAAGCATGTTACTGGCTTGAGGAGCTGGAGAAGAAAGGGACACACAGAGAGACTCTTGCCTGCATTGGCTACTTCTCTCCCCACCCCACCTTCTACATCCCACGCTTAAACCCTGATTAAACATGTGCAAAGCAGGAGGAAGGACAGATAAAAATCTCTGCCTATACCTCCTTCTTTCCCTCTGGCTGCATGTTTAATTGGGTTTAAACTCCTGGGCTGGATCTACACACAAGGGAAAAACACACACTATAAATTAAATCGTTACAAGAAAAAAAAACCTATGTAAAAATGTTATAGAAAGGTTTTGTGCTCTCTGGCGCCCTCTGGTGTTGCATGTTTATAACACATTCAAATCGCTGTATTTTGACTAATGTAGCCGAGTCCCTTGTTAAACATGCCGTTGCCTGACCAGCCCGGTTCGCTCCAGGTGGAGGTGATCCAGGGCTGCCTCTATCAGCTCTGGGCTAATCCCAAATTGGCTCAGTTGGGTTCAAAACAAGAGATTTGTCCAAAGGTGGTACACAGCCCTAGGGTGTACTTTTGTAGAATCGTGCATTTGAGAGTGTGAGGTGGTACACCGTTTTCAGCAACAGTCCCATGGTGAGCATAGCATGTAGCTCCCACTGTAAGCCAGTGGTTTTTCATATACTTTTCAAAGTTGGGAAGTGGAAAACAGGGGGAAGAGAGAGAATGAGGATTTGGTCAACTGATGTGCTTGCCAGAGAGAGAAGGGGGTGTGGGGGTGTACCTGCGAAGAGAAGGCTTGATGTAGTCAAAATGAAGGCACCTCTTCCTCAACAGAAAGTGAGAAAGAAGGAAGGAAGATCGCAGAAAAGTTCACGTACAGGGAAACTCTGGGCAGGGGTCTCTTTGAGATCCAAAACGATTACTAGTTACTGAGACAAAACACAACTCTTTTTATGCCCCCAAATGGAGGCTTAATGGTTAAAAAGAAAGCAAAGATTAACAACCCCATTTTCCTGTCTCCTCAAAATCAGGATGGACACACCTGGATTAAGAAAGTCAAGGTCTTGCCCCTTCCTGGGCTAACACAAGGAAGGTAAAAATTAACAGTAACTGGGACCACACCAGCCAGTTATGTCTAAATTGGGGCCTTAATTTTCAAATTTAACAAGCAATTCCAAGAGGAGCAGAGGAAGCAAAAGGGATTAAGTTGGAAACAACAGACATACCACTGGGATGCTGACTGTGTGAGTCGTTCCAGAGCCGAAAAAATTTCAGGGTTGTTTTCTATATATGGTCCCTGATTGCTGGATGGATTGGGGCAAGTAATCTTCTAATACATAAAAGTAATCTTTTATCACATAGGATAAAATGGGAGAATAAAATGGGATTATCTCTTGTACACTGCCTTTAGAGGAAGGTCATAAATATGTAATAAATAACAAACAACAAAACAACAACAGTATAGCCGCTATAATATACAAAATATTAGAGAGGCTGAAATGTGTGGCCTCATTAGCTGACATCAGTGGCGTCGCAAGGGGGGGGGCAGGGGGCGGTTCGCCATGTCTGGGGGGTGACAAGAAGACACCCCACAGGGGGCTTGCCCCGCCAACCCCGGGCATGGCGGCGTGAGCAGCCATCGTGCCGCCGCATGTGGAGGATCCTCTGTTCGCGGCTGCAGCCACGAGCAGAGGATCCTGCCACCGTCCATATGGAGTTCGAGCGGCTCCAGTGGCAAACTGCTACGTACAACACATGCGTGCGATGAACGTGGCGACGCCACACAAGTGCTGTACATAGCGGTTTGGCACTGGCGCCGCTCAAGCACCGTACGGACGGCGGTGGGAACCCTCCGTCGCCACTACAGCCGCAAGTGGAGGGTCCCTCCACTGCTGCTGCAGCCGCGAGCAGAGAATCCCGCCACTGTCTGTACGGCGCTCAAGCAACGCCACACATGCGCCCTACATAGCGATGCCATGCATGCGTCGTACGTAGCGGCGCAACGTGTGCACAGCTGGAGGTTTGCCCCGCCCTGGGTGTTGGTTCGCCTTTGTTCACCCCTGGCTGACATGTCCCTTTAATTGCTCAGTATTGTCTGTTTCAAGAATGTACACAAGCATCTCACATGGGAGCAAAAGTATTTATGATTTCATAAACTGACTTCACATAATGTTTTACTATTCCAGCTTGACTTGCTGATTAACTGTATTAAAATAAATCATTTCCAAATTTTTCTTGCTGTTATAAAGTCCCATGATCAACAGAAGATGATGAACCTATTTTTTTCCCCAGACAACAGGTAGTCAAATATAGATTTTTTTCCCCTTCTCCTATAGAGCACAATTTCTTCTCTTTAGCCCTTCATGCTTTGTGCTATACCTAGATGTCTGAGACAATATGCAGTCCACATTAAGATAAGACAAAAGTGCAGCTGTACAAAATTAAACTTTTCTACGCTACATTTCCAGTCAGTAGGGAACGAGAGGCCCCAAAATGTAAGAGATATGGTCAACATATATGGAACCAGAATATTTTCTGACTGTTAAAATAAACAATGCGGCAAACAATACATAACCATCTCTGTTAAATTTTACACCCTTTTTAGTTGGATAGCTCCCCAGATGTCAAATATAAATCCCATCCAAACAGTGAGTCAGAAATATACAGAATTTACATCTCATACGCTGCTTGAAATGCTGCTTATTTCAGAAATAGAACATTAACTTGAACCCTGATCCCGAATGGAATAACCTTGACTCAGCAATTGATTGCAGATGCTGGATTCGTGTTCCACACCTGGGGTCCTCCATTCACTCCAGAACTATTCACTCAAAAAGGAAAAAGGTTGCAAAATCGGAACTTCCCCCTCCATTCACGAGAAAGAATGATCTGGTGTGGAATTGTGGAGTTCCGTCATGTGTGAATGAAGTGCACAGAAAACTCTTGATCAGGGATCTTATGTTAAATAACCTCCTACTAGCTCAGTATAACTTGCTTTCATGTGATGCATTCATTAGGGTGGTGAATAAAGTTCTCTTAACAGCAGTTGGGATCCCCAAAAGAAAAAAAGAAAAAAAATGCTAGAATCAGATGGACATCAGTTTTTATCTCTTCCCTCACAGGTCATGTGAAAATGCACTGTGCACCAGAAATTATGCAAGTGGTGGAGAAACAGGAGAAAGCTTGTTTAATAAAGCTTTTTGATGATTATGGGCAATAAGCTGGTGTTTTGCTGCTAAGCAAAACTTCCAGGTTCTAGTTTGGTATTGCTGTTCCATCATTACTACCAGCAAGTATTGCCAGGAAAACTAACACAGAAGAACATTCCTCTTTTTTTGTAATTTTGTTTTAATGCACTGCTCATAGAAATGAGAAGAAGAGTTTGGATTTGATATCCCGCTTTTCACTACCCTAAGGAGTCTCAAAGCGGCTAACATTCTCCTTTCCCTTCCTCCCCGACAACAAACACTCTGTGAGGTGAGTGGGGCTGAGAGACTCCAGAGAAGTGTGACTAGCCCAAGGTCACCCAGCAGCTGCATGTGGAGGAGCGGAGACGCAAACCCGGTTCACCAGATAACGAGTCTACCGCTCTTAACCACTACACCACACTGGTTCTTGATGAGTAAATACGAAAAGACATGGGCATCAAATTTAAAACAAAAGACATCAATGGATCCATCTGTCTTGCTGAAGGAGCTGGGAATGTTTAGCCTGGAGAAGAAGAGACTGAGAGGAGATATGATAGCCATCTTCAGATTTCTTAAGGGCTGTCACGTGGAGGAGGGAGCAAGCTTGTTTTCTCCTGCTCTGGAGGGTAGGACTCAAACCAATGGCTTCAAGTTGCAAGAAGATTCCGACTAAACATTTGGGGGAAACTTACAGAAAGTAAGAGCTGTTCGGCAGTGGAACAGTCTCCCTTGGGAGGTTGTGGACTCTCCATTTCTTGGAGGTTTTTAAGTAGAGGTTGGATGGCCTTCTGTCATGGATGCTTTAGCCAAGATTCCTGCATTGCAGTGGGTTGGACTAGATGACCCTCGGGGTCCCTTCCAACTCTAAGATTCTATGATTCAATAGTTCTGGAGAGAATGGATTCTTTGGACTCAACCCAATGTTTCTTCCAATAGCAGTTAATAGGGTGGTGCAGAGTTGCCGACCTGCCTTCTGAACACTGAGAATTGTTGCCAGTTCCTGAGAGAGAAGGGCCGGAGAGTTCAGTGAGAGTTCAGCGGCCGAAGCATTGAATTAGCTCCACAGCGACCAATTTCATCTTATTACTATGGATAACACACACGGCACATTACATGGATGGCCATCAGATCTCCCCTGTTATTCCAAGTTGGCTGACGTGCCCAACGACTTAACCAAGAGACACTATGCCAGAGGTGGCTAACATGATGCCCCCCAGATGTTGTTGGACTACAACTCTCATCAGCCATTGCCAGTGATCCAGAACGATGGGAGTTGTAGTCCAGAAACATCTGGAGGACACAACGTTGACTACCTGTGCTAGGTGTTTGCTGTTGTCAGTTAGATCTGCTTTGAGAAAACTTTGCGCCATCTCCAATATTTAAAAAAAATAAACCAGCAAAACCACTGTTTACAGATGGATCTGTGCATTTTCCAAGTTAAAGCAAGGGCCAGGGAAGACTTGCAAAGAATCATGCCTACAGATGCAAATAAATAATGCTAGTATTAAACTAAGGGTGCTGATCACAGCCATTGTAAGTCTAGACACATAGGTAACACTCAGCCCTCAATGGTATTTTATTTGTCCTCTTAAGTTATCAGTAGCTTAGTTAGTTATGAAGTCTATTAATCGGCCAAAAGTATGTGGCTGTGCCCCAAGCAGGTGTTTCACTGGTGGTGATGGTCCACATCTAGTCTCCCCCTGCCCTCAGACTGGAATGAGTGAAGTCTGGTTTTCATCTCCATCTATAGACAGCTATTTCTGAGTGCTTCAGCCAAGTGAGTAAATTAGCTACCTGGAAAACATTATTTTTAAAGACATCTGCCAGACTAGCGAACAGATTCTATCCTCTTAATTATCATAATGTAGCATATTAATTGCATCATCTAGAAGGTAGCTTTGTAAAAGATGGGTGGGTGGGTGTTTTAAAGACCCTTTTTTACAGTTTGCTTTTTTTGTTTTTGTAATGTTAGTCCCTGTTTCTGTCCCAGCATGATGCTGGCACCAAAGCTATGTTTGAATGAAGCAGACATTCCTAATGCGTACTGCCAAAAATAATGGAAAGCTTGATACAATGGAATAGTACCTGAAATGCTTAAAAAGCCATAAAGTTTAACGTTGCACAGCTCAACTACCGGATGCCAACTACTGAATGCAGCTGTTGAGACAAACGTAAAGAATGTCGGGGTTTCTCCCCCCCTTTCTTTTAAAATAATTTGGAGCATACTGTAAACATCTGTCCTTAAGGCTCACTTGTTTATTATGTCAATAGCAATAGTTTTCCATGCAAGGTTCTTTTTTTTAAAAAAAGGTTTCTAATCAACTGCAGGATAGCAAAGTCCATGCAAAATCCTTTCCACAAATAATTTGGCAAGAACGAATGCTAGATGATGCCTAACTCCTTTAATGTGCTAAAGTAATACTGCTGAATAGGATTTGTGATTTTGACATATGGTTTGTTTGTTTTAATTTCTCAGCTGGAAAAGACGGCAGAAGTTTCTCCATTGCTTTCATAGTCAGCCACCCCAGTCTAGAGATCTGTGTCACCTAGAAAAATACATTATTAATCAGTGCTTTCTTTCGGGGGACGACGACGACACAGGGGTACGCATGCCCCTAAACATTTTGTGAATCTTTGTACGTATTTATTTTTCCTGATTTGAACTATAAAATGGTGATTTTCTGGAGACAAAAGGAGAGCACCCCAAAACATTTTAAAGAAAAAAGCACTGTTATATTATTAATAATAATTATCATCATCATCATCATCATCATCCACCCTTCACCCCAATGTCCCAGATTAGGCTACAACAATGTAAAAGCAATGTTAAAAACAGTTTAAAGCAACTTACAATTACAGAATTAAGATGGGTCCTAAAAAATACACATCTCAGGTGTCAGAAGTGAGGGTAAAGATACGTGTCTTCAGTCACAGTAGCTCAGTGGTAGGAAATCTGCCCAGGTTCAGTCCTCAGCATCTCCAGATAGGGCAGAGACAGACATCTGCTTGAACCCCTGGAGAGCTTTTGCCAGTCAGGGTAGACAATTCTGATCAAGATAGACCAATGGTCTGATTCAGCATCTTCCTATGCTGCTAGTGGAGAGTGAATATTAAGGTCTGTTTGCACAAGGGATCACCATATCACTTTGGCAGGGAAGAGATGACTTGCATGTCATCTGTTCCCTGCTAGTTTAAGAGCCAAATTAGACAGCAGGATTAGAATCTTCTACATTTTTTTTAAAAAAAGGCAGTTATATTTCCCTAATACCTAGATGATGCTGGTGTTTGTTCTTCGCTGCAGCTCGTGGTCAGTGAAGAGAGAGCATAACCATGAGGGTGGGTTTGGATGGTGTTGGGTGCCAAACCTTGGCTGAGCTCAGCATGGCGCAGGAGCAAAAAGAACCAGGAAGGAGCAAGCTCCTCACTGGGTGTCAGTACATCCATGCTGTTATGTATTGAAGTTCCCACCCTAGGCCACTAGGGGTGTGTGTATATAGTTCATCCTGCTGCAGTTTTCACTCAGGTCAGCATATGCAAATGAGGGATTGAAAACTGACGTTCAGGGATTGGGTAACTACAGAAAGTTGTTACTGTTGCTTTGTAGCTGAGTTCTATATAAGCAGGCTGCTGAGGCCTTCAGCTCACTTCTGTTCCAGCCTGAGAATAAACAAGAGCTGCTTGGAAATCACTGTGTCGTCTGCTGTGTCCACCCACAACTTAACACATGCAGTCCTAGTAAGCCATGGCTGGACTTACTTTGTAATAATTAAATAAATAAATAAATAAATAATACCCCGCCTATCTGGCTGGGCTTCCCCAGCCACTCTGGGTGGCTTCCAACAAAATATTAAAATACAATAATTCATCAAACATTAAAAGCTTCCCTAAACAGGGCTGCCTTCAGTGTGTGAAACAGGGTATTAGCTCCGTATTTTGGTCCTCTGTGTGGGGATGAAACAACCAGATGCATCAATGCATTGCCTAGGCATCCAGTTCATGTTGGCCATAGTAGTATCAACAGGTTGCAAAAAGATGGTACCAGCAAAGGGTCTGTTCTCACATTCATTTGTTGTAATAACTAATTCTAAAAACAGGTGGGTAGCCGTGTTGGTCTGCCATAGTAAAAAAAAAATAAATAAAAAAATCTTTCCAGTAGCACCTTAAGAGACCAACTAAGTTTGTTCTTTGTATGAGCTTTCGTGTGCATGGTATCTGAAGAAGTGTGCATGCACACGAAAGCTCATACCAAGAACAAACTTAGTTGGTCTCTAAGGTGCTACTGGAAATAATTTTTTATTTTATTTTCTTTTAATTCTAAAAAGTTATACAGTGAGAACTGCTTTTCAGGGACCTTCTTTCTTAGAAGGTGTTTGACACTTGGTACTAATGGAGCTTGACTGTTCAGAACGAGCAAGTGTTCACATGCCAGCTCTCTAGAGTTCTCAAAAGCATTCCTGCAGGTTTTCCCATCATAGATATGGCCTTTAAAGGCTACATGAAGTTGGGCATAGCCTAAAGGTTTTGTTGGCACTCAATGGAATTACTACATTGTTCACATGTGGCTTCACCATTAACAGGTCATTTGATTATAGACGGTTCAGTACAATGAATTATGAATGATGTCAAGTTGCAACTATGGGCAGGAAATGGTAGGCAAAGGATGCGACTTTCAGGAGATTTGTAGGAGCTTGTGTATTTTTAAAATGATTTATCATCATTTTATTTAGAAAGCATGCAAAATTATTAAATGCTGTCTGAATGTCATCAAAAACACCGTGCCCTGCTTGCAGGCTTATGTTACATTCTCTTTCTAAGCTTTAAAGCATGTCCTGCCATTATGTAACCCAACTAAGTATCTGGACCCACTTCAGTCTGGATGTGGGCCTTTATCGAAAGAGGGACAGAAGAAACGCAACACCGTTACAGTAAATTTATTTCTCATTGGCTTTTGATACCATTGACAATGGTATTTTCCTGGACCAACGGCTCAGGGTGGGTATTAGAAGCAAACTCCTCAGTTTTACAAAACCCTTCACCATATATATTTGGAAGAAGCCAAGGGTTGGTGCCAAGTTAACATGCAGAACAAGCACTGTAAATCAGTGATGCAAGAAAATATCCCAGTCCATTCAGATAAAATTACCACACCTCCAAGAGACAATGGTGATAGGTGATCATTCGAGTAACCCTGAGATTTTGGTTTCAATTACTATTCCTTATGCGGCTAACTATATATTTAAGGAGAGAGCCAAACAATTGCTTGCTCACAAGCATGTACTAATGCCAACTGTGTGGAATGTACTGGTTATGGCAGCGTAAGTGTACTATATTGGTCTCTCATATCTAAAATTATATCAAAAAGAGCTTCAGGAGGGTTAATCAATCAAGAGCTTCAAACGGTAGAACAATGATTCCTGTGAGTCCTCAAAAGGGGATACTAAAATGTTCATAACTAAAGACTAATCCGCAATACAATCAAGCCTGAATTCTTAGATTTAGGTTGATTAGTCCCACTGAGCTTGGCTCATATCCAAGCCCTCCTGTTTATCCAGTTCATGGGTTGGGTTGAAAGGTTTGAAAATGGTATTCCTGTTCATATTTCATTACCGACAATGGGCAGCAAGTGCTTCTCATTCCTTCTTCCCTCCCTTGTTAGTCACGCCATTTGGCAATGTTGCTTGCTTAATTGCCTGTGTTTTCTATTACCATGCTTTCTCTTGAAAATGTCTAATATGTGCTGAAGGAACTACGTGGCACAGCGGATTCATGTGTTTTCCATTGTTGTGAAGAAAGTTGAGAATGAAAAATGCAATTTTGGTCAGTCACAAGAAAACAAAATGACACAAAAAAATCAACTATCCTCGTGAAAAACTAAATTGTAATAAATCTTTACTCTCAAGTATTAAATTCTCAAATCTTTGCTGTATTCATAAAGGTGCTATAGTCACAGTTCCTATAATTATTGTTATTATTACTACTAGGTAAAGGTAAAGGGACCCCTGACCATTAGGTCCAGTCGCAGACGACTCTGGGGTTGCGGCGCTCATCTTGCTTTACTGGCTGAGGGAGCCGGCGTACAGCTTCTAGGTCATGTGGCCAGCATGACTAAGCCACTTCTGGCGAACCAGAGCAGCGCATGGAAACGCCGTTTACCTTCCCGGTACCTATTTATCTACTTGCACTTTGATGTGCTTTCGAATTGCTAGGTCGGCAGGAGCAGGGACCATCACAGATTTGAACCGCTGACCTTCTGATCAGCAAGCCCTAGGCTCTGTGGTTTAACCCACAGCGCCACCCGCATCCCATTTATTATTATTACTACTAGTAGTCTGCTATTCAGTTAACTACACACAAGGCAGCTTATAAAGTTCAAAAATACAATTGATCTATGTGTGACACAAAGTAACAGTAAAAATAATAGTTGTAAGCATAAAGAGTCCTTTATTCCTCTCTTCCTAAACGGATTATGTATGGTTCTTTCCTTATGGTTGAGGAAAATATTTTCACAAGGTATTGACCTTCACCATATTGTTCCTTCTTTTAAAGAGGAAAGTGGTTAAAGTGCCAAACCAGTAGGTGACTTTGCCTTGTATTGCCTATGCAGTTTCATCTGCTAGAAGTGCTACAGCAATTACCTTTTTCGGCAAACTAACCCCAACCTGTCACCTGGGAAAATATCCCACAAATTTTACCATTTATTTGACAACTTGTAGTGCAGCCACTACAAGATCACCTCATTTGTCTGCTGAGAAATCTCTATGTGGGACAAGAAGCTATAGTTAGAACTGGATATGGAACAACTGATTGGTTCAAAATTGGGAAAGGAGTACGACAAGGCTGTATATTGTCTCCCTGCTTATTTAACTTATATGCAGAATTCATCATGCGAAAGGCTGGACTGGATGAATCCCAAACCGGAATTAAGATTGCCGGAAAAAATATCAACAACCTCAGATATGCTGATGATACAACCTTGATGGCAGAAAGTGAGGAGGAATTAAAGAACCTTTTAATGAGGGTGAAAGAGGAGAGGGCAAAATATGGCCTGAAGCTCAACATCAAAAAAACTAAGATCATGGCCACTGGTCCCATCACCTCCTGGCAAATAGAAGGGGAAGAAATGGAGGCAGTGAGAGATTTCACTTTCTTGGGTTCCATGATCACTGCAGATGGTGACAGCAGTCACGAAATTAGAAGACACCTGCTTCTTGGGAGAAAAGCAATGACAAACCTAGACAGCATCTTAAAAAGCAAAGACATCACCTTGCCGACTAAGGTCCGTATAGTTAAAGCTATGGTTTTCCCAGTAGTAATGTACAGAAGTGAGAGCTGGACCATAAAGAAGGCTGATCGCTGAAGAATTGATGCTTTTGAATTATGGTGCTGGAGGAGACTATTGAGAGTCCCATGGACTGCAAGAAGATCAAACCTATCCATCCTTAAAGAAATCAGCCCTGAGTGCTCACTAGAAGGACAGATCCTGAAGTTGAGGCTCCAGTACTTTGGCCACCTCATGAGAAGAGAAGACTCCCTGGAAAAGACCCTGATGTTGGAGACAAGGAGAAGGGGACGACAGAGGATGAGATGGTTGGACAGTGTTCTCGAAGCTACTAACATGAGTTTGGCCAAACTGCGAGAGGCAGTGAAGGATAGGCGTGCCTGGCGTGCTCTGGTCCATGGGGTCACGAAGAGTCAGACACGACTGAACGACTGAACAACAACAAAGTGCAGCCACAGAGAAGGGACTGGGAAAGCTAGAATCGGCTTTTGTGATGTGCACCGATGTTAAATTTGCAGAACCTAAAATTGTAATGACAAAGTGTGTGTGTGTGTGTGTGTGTGTGTGTGTGTGTGACATTCTTTACGAGGGTTTTTACAATATAGTGAATTAGTGACCAGTTTCACTGCAGAATTTAGAAATGCCAGTGAGTCTCCCCTCCCAGATCCAAATTACGGAGGAGTGGAATGATCTAGTGCTACGCTTAGTGCAAAATGAGAGAATACGCTCTTTCAAGTTGCAGCTCTGCTGAGAACAGTGAAGTGAAAGTAATCAATCATTTTTCCAGCTGACTAACCTTCCTTGCTTGCATAATTTGGCCCTGTCTCTTTCCATGTACCTTCTTGAAGCTCCACAGTAAAATTGTTAACTTGAAGAATACTCTTAGAAGCCTACCTTGAGAATCAATATATATTTTAATGGGGCATTAAAGTCAATTTATTGGGCAACTTTTCTACTAATATAATTCAAGTGAGATTATTAGTTACTTTTTTGATACGTATATATAAAAAGACAGCTTTTGTCTCTGGCGTCTATGTAAATGCAGTTTATTATATGTTTTAATGAAAAAGGCTGTTGATGGAATGAAGTGTGGCTCCTCTGTTACACCACTGACCTTAGGCCAGCATTTGCAATTTGAGATGAAAACTGCCCTGTGTTCTATAGAAAATGCAAATTTTCTGGGCATATTTACCTTGGACTGGAAGACCCTTTTCAAATCTCCACTCAGCCATGAAGCTCACTGGGTGGCCACAGGGAAGGCAGTATAACCTACCTCACAAACGATTGTGAGGATAAAATGGAATAATGCCAAGCACACCATTCTGAGCTCTTTGGAGCAAGATGCAAAATACAATAAATTCAACACTTAACTTTTTGCCAGTGTTACCCACACAAAGGTCTTTCAGGCAACGGCCATTGTGATTGTGAAAACAAAAACAATGCAAGGTACGCCTGTGAATTGCTACAGTTTGCCATTGTTAACTTAAAAGCAAATGATTTAAGGTGGAGAATACACACTGGGGGAAATTGCAAAAATGTATACAATTGGGCAAAACTGCATACAAACATATGTATATCAAGATAAATTTGCTGGTGAATTTTCATGGGGACTTTTTTTTAAAAAAAAAATTCAGAAACTGACAAGTATAGTTCTTCACATTTCCATAAGTTTCGAAAAATAAGAAACGGGAGAAACTAAGGTTGACAGAGTCACCCATCCCTACTGGAGAGTATAGAGTAGGGTTTCCCAAACTTGGGTCTACAACTCCCATCATCCCTAGCTAGCAGGATAAGTGGTCAGGGATGATGAGAAATATAATCCAAAACCAGCTGGAGACCCAAGTTTGGGGGACCCTGGTATAGAGCTTTCTTTCTAAAACGAAAGGTGGTGGGGCCACAGGCACGCTCGGTGGGAATACAGGAGAGGGCCTTCTCGGTGGCTGCTCCCAGACTTTGGAACTTGTAATAGAATTAAAATTATACACATAATTTTAATGCATATCAGTGTTCAATGGCATTTTAATGGTTGGGTTTTTTATGTTTTTTAAGAGGTTCTTCTTTTTCTGTAGGCAGCCTTGAGTCCTGTCAAAGGCGGGATATAAATATGGAAGAAGAATGGAACCACCTGAAAGCTGTAGTCTTTGATGGTACCTAATCCCAGATGTCTGGAGGATGCTGTGGTTAGTCAGTGGCAAGGGAAAACCATTCTTCATATGCACATACGTACTCCATTAGTACTTGCCCCTAGTATTCAAAACTGGTTCTGGCTCAAATTAAACCCTGCGAGGAAGCAGAGAATAACCAGAATGCTTACTGCACTTGTCATCTTCTTTACAACAGGATCCTAAGCACAGTCACTTGTAGACAAGTCCCATTGATTGCAGTGGAATTTATGCCCTAGTAAATATGCTGTTTTTAAGCTTTCTATTTTGGAGCCGATGCAGAAAGAAAGCGTCTCAAAGTCAAAAAATGTTTTGGCTCCAGGACAAAGTATGAAGGCACATGATGTAGCTACTTTGCTGAGCCTAACTAAACAAGTCTGCATTTGGTCAGTGTATGGATGGGAGACGGCCTTGGGAATCCCCATGGATGCTGCCTTGAGTTCTATAATTGGGGTGGGGAGAATCTACGAGATAAACATCATGAACAAAAAACAGGCTTGAAAAGCCTGCAGCATTTTTCATCCACCCATTTAGATACTGTTCACACTTTGTGCAGTTCAAAATTATGTACAATGCATGCTAAAAGTAATATAGCCTCCAGATCCAAAGACTGATGAAATTAAAAGAGATAATTCTATTTTACTTTTAAAATGTATTCCCTGGCTTGTGAATGGTGGGGTATTATTTCGCTCTTGTTTCTGAAGTTAAGACTTAGTTCCAGAAATGCATTCCTTTTTCCTCCGTTATGTTCCTTTTTTATTTTTTGGGCCAGAATTTACTGTGAATTATCAGTGGGCTGTTCATTTTTTTGTTTTTTGTTAATACTGGTTTTTAAAGCCTATTTTTCATATGACTATTTCATTAGGACTTGTAACTGTGTGCACCTTAAGTAAACTTCATCATGCTGTGAGCCGCTTTGAAAAGCTGCATAACACAGTGTTTTTCAACCACTGTTCCGCGGCACACTAGATGTTGCCTGGTGTGCCGTGGGAAAAATTGTGTTTATTTGATTCCTATTCCAGAGTATTACTTTATATATAGTCAATATAGGCACAGTTAAATTTTTTAACATTTTCTAATGGTGGTGTGCCTCGTGATTTTTTTCATAAAACAAGTGTGCCCTTGCCCAAAAAAGGTTGAAAAACACTGGCATAACAAATTCTGATGAGATTGACAACAAAACCAGCAAAATTATTTTTAGTTTTAAAACAACCTAGTAAGTACAGTCATAGCTTCTTCTCTTTTTTGGTGTGCGTGTGCGCACAGACACATGCTAATATCCACCCCTGAAATCAAAGGCTGCTCTTTACCTCTTTCATTGGGCACTATAATATTTTAGTTTTCTGTTATGATGCTTTGACTGTGTACTCTATATTTGACTTTTTTCAGATTGTTTTATTGATTTAATATGCTGTAAACTGCTTTGAGATTTTCCTTAAAAAGATGTAGCACTATAGAAATTAAATAAATATATATATTACCGGTATGTTTGCTGCTCCGCCCTGTCCCAGGTCTACAGAACTATTGAATTCTTAGGATCACATGAGTTCTTCCTTGCCTCCGTCCAATATCTTTGTAAGGGATATGTGCTTTTATAGCAACAATAAGCATCCTATTAGCAGCAGAGGACATATAGACTCTTTATGCTGATGCATAACGGCCTCGGTCCAGTATACCTGAAGGAGTGTCTCCATCATTCAGCTCCGGGGGCCTTCTGGTTGTTCCCTCACTGCGAGAAGTGAGGTTACAGGGAACCAGGCAGAGGGTCTTCTCAGTGGTGGCACCTGCCCTGTGGAACGCCCTCCCATCAGATGTCAAGGAAACAAACATCTGACTTTTAGAAGACATCTGAAGGCAGCCCTGTTTAGGGAAGTTTTTAATGTTTGATGTTTTATCGTGTTTTTAATATTCTGTTGGGAGCCGCCCAGAGTGGCTGGGGAAACCAAGCCAGATGGGCAGGGTATAAATAAATTATTATTATTATTATTATTATTAATTATTATTATAGTGTTGCTAAGCAGTGAAGGAAGGTTCATGACAGAATCAGCTTTCTGCTGAAAGAAAACTAAGTTATATGAAGCGGTGCTCTACGCTGCATCCAAATACTAGTCCTACTCAGAGTAAACCCACTGAAATTAATGGGTCTAAGTTAGTCATGTCTATTAATTTTAATGGGTCTACTCTAAGTAGGGCTAGCATAGGATGCAACCCACAGGCTTTTAAATACTTCTCCATTGTAAATCTGTCTTGGCTGCCAGCCACATGCCCTCTTAGCTTTTAAAGCATAACTACTACCACACAATCCAGCAAAGATCCAGCTGCATTTGTCACCAAATCTTGCTAGTTAAAAATATGGCTTAAACTTAAACTTCCTTTATGCTGCGAAGCCTTAGAAAGCAGCTGTTGCTACCAAAGGGCCACCTCATCTTCTTCATTAGCCACAGTTTATTCTTCACTTGGCCTCTTGGCACCTCCTTGCATGATACTAGCTCATTGATAATGTCCCACATCCCACAACATGGTGCAAACCAGACCAGGTAAGCCGATTTGCAGAGTGCCACTGTCACAGAAATAAGGGCTTTCTGCTTGGAAAACATGAAATATATATGAAGCACACAATTCGAAGGATCTTCAGCGATCTTCGTTCCTAGCCTACATTTCTTCTTCTTTCAGTCTTGTATTAGAAAACAAATCTAAAATTCACTTGCAACGTAAAAGTAGCAACAACATCTGCATTAGCTCCACAGTGGAAAAAAAAAAATCAGACCCCTTCATTCTGTAGTATGTTCCTCTAAGGAACAAACTGAGCTTGCAGAGGAGATGGCTGGGAGAAGCACTGCTGCAGCATGCTGGCAGGCGGCCATCCAAAAAACTGCGTATGTTGGAACAGCCTTTACCTTGCTCCAGACAATGGGCCAGGGCTGGCCGAGACTCAGATTTAGAGAACCCCAGCCAGCTCTCAGAACAGTCTGAATCACATTTCCATCGACGTGAATGGGTTAAATCAGTTTAATCCAAGTAACGCTGAAGAACTCACTTAGGCTACAAGCTCCTTGTTTTTGGAGATTTAACAGGAGACAGGCCCAACAGGACTTTCATTTCATTTTGCTTCTTCATATCACTGATCTTCTCGTCGTCCAATATTTAGAAGACAACCACAGTCTGTTGGTAATGGGCCATCAAACTGGATCCAGGATAGCAAATGGATGCTTCTAGACGAAGAATTTTGCACATAAGATACCTGCTGTCTGCACTGTGCCTCCGACTGCTGATAGTCAAAACAATCTAATAGGATCAACGTAAGTGGCATAAATACAATGATAATCATTTCAGAATTCTGAATTCATTTCAGTACCTCTTTTGTAAGCTATGCTCCCAACCCTCATCCCTCAGTGCTATGACTCTGGGGTAAACTGCCATGAGAGAGTATCCTCAGATAATATTTCCTGAAGAAACAAAATAGAAAATTCTTTCCAGTAGCACCTTAGAGACCAACTGAGTTTGTTCTTGGTATGAGCTTTCGTGTGCATGCACACTTCTTCAGATACACTCATACCAAGAACAAACTCCGTTGGTCTCTAAGGTGCTACTGGAAACAAACTCAGTTGGTCTCTAAGGTGCTACTGGAAAGAATTTTCTATTTTGTTTCGACTATGGCAGACCAACATGGCTACCCACCTGTAACTGTTTCCTGAAGAAATCGATGTTACTGTTGGGTAGGAATGGGAAAGTAATTTGGTTCATTTCACATTTTAAGGAGAACCTACCTAATTCTTACTTACTTATCAAACCATTATTAGGCATTTTGCCTACCTAATTCACACTGGCCCAAACAATGTGAACTCAAACACCTCTGAATTTTGCAATGCAAAAAAACAGGCACAAAAATACAGTGTGTATATTAGGGAAAACATGCCTAAAAGCACATGTGTTAGTGAAAAAAAAACCATACAAAAACGCATTAGTGAAATTTTCTTGCAAAATATGTATATTACGCCAAGGTGAATATAAAAATGTGTGCATTCAGAGCACATTAAAATGGTGGAATATTTTTGTGAGAGCTTTTTAAAAATAAATGGCAAATTGACATACCGGTAGAAATGTAGTGAACTGAATGTAAGACTGGAAAACTGAGGGAAACAAAAATTAAGCAGAATCATATGTCCTTGCTGTTGGGAAGCCTATGTACTCAGGGTTTTTTCCCCCCCAGCCAGAACTCACCAGAACTCAGTTCTGGTACCTCTCAGGTGGCTGCCATTGCCATTGTAAGAGAACAAGGGAGAAATTCATGGTGAGCTCCAGCACCTCTTTTTCTAGAAAAATAGCACTGTATATAATAAATTAATGACCATACACAAAAGGCTCTCTTGCCCTTACCAAACACAACAGGAAGGACCTGGCTTTTAGGCCTGTTCCTTGAGAGGACTTCCGAGTCCATTCATGTAAAAGGAAAAACATGTTTTCTTGCTACTAATAAATTGAAATGAGTTCCTTTGACTAGAATTTGTTGTGTGCTTGAATTAGAGGCAGGGCGTATCATCCGGGAACATTATCTGAGGAGTGGACTGCTGAGGAAACAAAGAATCAAGCACTCAACTATTTAGAGAGCTGATTCTGTGTTGCTAGACTAAATTGCTTCAACCTGGTATTACTCAAAACTGTGTTAGGTATTGATCCAATGCAGGTAGCAGGAACAGCCAATAAAATTTTCTTTACATATTAAAACTTTATGGCAAACCAGAATCTAGATGTTCTGGTATGCTAAAAGCTGGCCCTGTCTAGAGTTCTTGGAACCCACAGCTCCTGATGGAGTTTATGCTTTGCTGTTAGGAATTTCTGTTTCTTTCACTAACATAGTGAATATAAAACAGTAGTTTGCTATGTTTATATTAAGCTCTGGAACCGAACACACTTATTATCAAAAATTTGCATCATACAAACATTTCATTGGAGATAGGGTTTGTAAATAGTCACGTTCCCTGTTATGTCTGTGCTGCAACATAGCTGAGATGTTGGCAAGGTACCAACGTCGACTCAACACTTACATTTTTCCACTGAATAGATAGCTAAATCACCTACCACTGAGTACATCAAGTTCCTGACCTTGTAAAGATTGCATCAGAAATGTTTAATTTAACATATGGGAGTAGTATGGGCACATTATTTAAACCTCTTTTTTCAGTCATCTATACCTTGACAAATTATTAATTATCTTGCACAACTGCTAATGCACTCAGCAAACGAAAAACACTATGACGTTAAACAAACAAATGATTCAGAGGCAAAGAATGCTTTATAGACAGAACCACACATAAAAAGAGCTGTTCAAATACATATTCTTAACTTTGCCTCCAAATTGTCTTTGGTATACAGGCCACACAGTTCTCTTCCAGGTAGTTACACTCAACAGATGCCAGTGTTAATCTCTTTGGGTATTTCTTCAGAAAATATATGTTTCAATTCTAAAAGTACAGAAGTGAAGCAGAAACAGTTCACAGAAATACAAAATAAAATAAAAAATTCCTTCCAGTAGCACCTTAGAGATAAACTACCGGTAAGTTTTTTCTTGGTATGAGCTTTTGTGTGCATGCACACTTCTTCAGATTCCGTTTCAGTGTATCTGAAGAAGTGTGCATGCACACGAAAGCTCATACCATCTATACATCATCTTCATTATATTTTCTCTCAAAGCAGTACACGCCGTAAACTTAATTCCTTTTTTCCACAATTTCTCCCAGTCTTTAAACATAATGTTGTGCCCCACATCTTTGGCCCATTCTATCATTACAGGTTTCACTTGTTCATCCTTCGTATGCCATTCCAACAATAAATTGTACATTTTGGAAAGATTCTTACTCTTTGTATCCAACAATTCTGTTTCCAATTTGGATTTTTCTAATTGAAAACCAGTATTTTTTGTTATCCACTTTAAACACTTCATTGATCTGTCGACAGAGCAATCCTATGTCAACCACTGTTCCATTAAAGCTTACACCCGTGTAACTAGCAACATGCTATGCTCTCCCAGCAACATCAAAAGCACAACAGTAGCAGCCAAAAAGAGACTAGACACACTTCCACAGGATCCCTAGTGAAACTGCCATCAATCACTAAACATTTAGCTTCCAACAACACCCCCCTCAACTAGCATGTTGAAAAAATGGGCTGTGTTGTTTGCCAATAGGACAAGATGAATGGAAGGTGCTCTCTCACCTATCCTCCGGCAACTGCTAAAAGCACTTTCATCTGGAAAATGTTCTGGTTTGCTCCCTATCATCTGCAGAACTGTGGGATGAATTTATTTATTGTCCCCATGGACACATCTTTGCCCAGTCATCCATTACAAAAAACACCAGTGCTGCAAAATTAGGAAGCCTGTGTCTGGATTCTGAAAGCAATATTTTGAGGAGACATGCACATGGTAAAGGGCGCATTAAAGTAATTCAAATATAGCAATGAGAGTCGCATGAGCCCCACATCTGGTAAAGGATAGATCTTAGAAACATGTGTCATGATAATGCAACTGTGTAGATTTTATATCACTCTATACAAAATCTGTAAAAAGTAGAGTTCAGTCCGACAGTATATATGAATCACTTTCTCCATCCCCTTCCTCACATCTTAAATATGACGGATGGATATGGAGCCATGATTTAAGGGATGCACATGTACAAAGAAAATTCCTATCTCAAGCACACAGATTTTTAATTTTTTTTTACTGAGTCTGTAGACCTTTCCAGGAAATACAACTCAACCACCTTAAAAAGACATAACTCTTGAAAGTAACCCTGTTGTGGAGAAATCGGTGTTTCCCAACATTTAAACCACTAACTGCAAATGATAGAAAACAGCAGTTTGCAGCTCAGCAAGTGGAAGAGTTTCACTACCGGTTATAACCACAACTGCTTATCGATCCTGGAGCAAAGCTATCCTCCTCCCACCCCCAGCAGCAAGATTATCCTCTACCCATATAATTATGTAAGAATGAGAATATTACTTGACCACCTCAAGCAAAATGGTAAGAGAAATTAATGTTTGGGGGAGGGGCCATCGCTCAGTGGTACATCATCCACGTTGCATGCAGAAGGTTCCAGATTCAATCCCTGGCATCTCTGGGTAGCACTGGGAAATAATCCTGCTAAAATCCTGGAGAATCACTGCATACAATATAGAGTGGTCAACAAATGAGGTGTAAAGATGCTCTCAAGGCAAATCTAAAAAAAAAAAAAATGTAGTATAAACACCAACAACTGGGAAATACAGGCATGCAAGTGCTCCAATAGGAGAAACAGCCTTTACCAAAGGTGTCGTGGACTTTGAAGATGCTCAAACTCAGGCCTAAAGAGAGAAACATGCCAAGAAGAAGGCATGTTTGGCAAACCCTCACCATGATCAACTGCCACCTGGAAACAAACCTATGTCCCCGTTGTGGAATGACATGTGGATCCAGAATTGGCCTCCACAGTCACTGTTAAAACTGTGTTTATGGAAGACCATCTCACTCGGCTACGAAATGATCGCCAAAGAATTAGAAAAATATAGAGGCAAACAGTAATGATTACTTCAGTACTGAGGTAATAAGGCAGTCATGCTCCTGTGAAGGACAAGGCCTACAAACACTACTCTATGGTTGTATAATATGAAGTAAAAAGCATTGTTACAAAAGTTGGGTGCCTTCCTAAGTGGTAGCAAGAGCCCATGGGGTTCCAGGCACTCACCCAGGGTCTGTGTTCCTTTGGAGAACTGAAACATGGCAGAGACTGTTACAGCTTTAAGAGATACGGTTTATTCACCTACGGCTGCCATATTTCGAAGAGAGAAAAAAGAGGACGCTATGACGGCCATTCAAAGCAAATAAATGCAATTTGTCTCAAATTTTACCCCGGGAAAAGAGGACATGTCCTGGAAAAAGATGACACCTATTTACACCTTCATGGTGGGAGTCCAGATCTTACAGCACGGTCATTTCAAGAGGGGCTCAAAAACTCTTCTCCTGTCACCTCAAACACATATATCATCACCGTTGCAACATCTGTCTGCCCAGGTCAGAAGATTCCTCTCAGACATCTTTCATCGTCTTAACAGATATGCTCTTTGCTAGGTCAGCCAAGCTGGTTTTCATGAGCCAGCCCAGAAATTCCTCATCTGGCACAGTTCTGCAACTTGTACTTTCATCCATACCCCAATTAATCAAAAGCCTACCAGCTGTTAATTTCAACCATGGTTGAAGAAATGTAAACTCTCCAGTCTTTCAATGTGTTTGCCTATTACATAGGCTCTTATGGATGTCCTTGTTGGCCCATAACTGATTTTCCCCCCCTTCAGGAGAAGCCCACTTTGATAGGTATGCAGAACAACCCACCTATGAATCCATAAAAAATTCAATATCTTACTCCAGTAGACTGATCCTCACCATGTCTGTGTTTGAGGGACTGCTTGTGCTCTCGGAACAGGGATGTTAGCATACAGCAGTCGTGTCCAAACTTTTTTCAAAGAGGGCCAGATTTGATGAAGTGAACATGTGTGAGGGCCGACCAAAGTTGTTGAGCTTTTTTATGATTTTACCCCAGGAAATAAACTGCCACAGGGGCCGGATTAAAGCAACTGCCGGACCGGATTAGGCCCCCGAAACGGACTTTGGACATGCCTGGCATACAGCAACACAGAGGTACTCAGGAGCCATTGTATCACAGACTTTGGCCATACTGCCCATGGTTCATGTGCTGCACAAGCAAGTTCCAATAGGGAAGTCTCAGATGCAGCCAATCCAGCAGGCTTGGGCTCTCCTGCCCATACTGCTGATGGGCGATAGGGCCAAAGCCTGCTTTTGCTTGCCAATCCAAGGCACAATCAAAACTGCACTTTAAGGCTCCCGGTTGCGCATTGGTCGCCGCACCTCTGCAGGCAAACGCTTGACATCACAGATGACATTTTGTGTGGGAATACGTTTTGTGGACTTCCCGCACTTTGCTGCAGCACAAAAACCTTCCGCGCAATGCACGGAAGGCAAAGAGATCCGGCCAAGGTTTGCTGCCTGGATCACTCCGCGCTTACAACAAAGCGCGCCAGGAAGCCTTGAAGTAACGGCCGAAAAGCAGTTTCCCGCCCGGAAACACAGCCAAATACAATGTTGTGATTGGTTTATATGTTATGACGTTGTTCAGTTTATCAATAAATGGCCCCTGATCTCTGTAGCGGTGTATAGAGTGCGCGAGACAAGCCAAGAGAGAACAACCGTGCGAGACAAGCAAGAGAGAAAGCGAAAGAGAAACTAAGCTGCACAGAGTAGTAGTCGGGAGAGCGCAACTCCACCATTGACTGCAGTCTCTTAGTCCTTTTATTTCTTTATTTTATTTGGCCACCTTCTTATTTTTGGCCGCACTTTCTGCTGTCCTTTTCGCTGCCTATCCTTTCCTCTTCGGAACCTTCAGAAAATTCAGAAACCTTTGTAACGACCTTCAGAACTCCAAACAACTTCTCACGACCTTCAGCTTCATAACCAGCAGACCCAATCATAACCAGTGGGAGCAGGCACTCCGGGAATTGCTGGTTATCCCCACATTTTGTGCAGAGCAGGTGGGCGCGATTTGAAGGAAACAGCCTCACGAGCTACATTTGAACCTCTTGTAGGCCAAGTTTAACCCACAAGCCAGAGTTTCCTTGTCCTGGAGGCTGGAGTCAAACTTGCTGTTGTCTTTAATGGCCTCATATGCTGCAGTGATGTGATAAAATAAATACTTCAACTTTTCTTTTCTTTTCTTTTTTAAAAAAGGACTAACCTTTACAGTCATAAGGAAAAGCATTAGAGCAGGACCCTAAATGTAGAGATGGAGGGAAAGAACTCAAATGTATTATTGTTTTAAAACACACGAGCTCTAATCATGACTTTTCGTACAGTTTATGTTGGCAGTATGGGTGGCATTCAGCAAAACCATATGCTCATGATTAAGGAATTTTAGTGTTTGAGGATTTAGTAGCTCAACCAAATATTAAAAAGAACACATTGACTTTTCTGAACATGGGCAGATACACAATGATATATATATTTTTTTAAGCAAGCAGAGGAAAGAGATCTCCAGATTTCAAGATTGTTGAAAATACCAAAAAGCTGATATGCCTATTGCTGAACTTTTAATATAAACATATTTTTAAAAATATTTATCAATTCTTATTTACAATGGAATTTTCTAAAGTCCACAGAGTAATCATTTGTGTCAGTGAAGACCTTAACTAAACGTAGGAAGACATACACTTGGGAAAAGTCATTCTTGATAATATAAAATATTCTGCCTTTTGATACGCTAAATGGAACCATCTAAAGAATGAAAAATATGCTCTTATCAAGAACAGATGCGGAAAATAGATCCTTGTTTTACATAAGACATAGCATCAGAGGTGACAACAGTTACTTATGCTGGACTTGAAACGCTTTTCCATTCTTGTAAACACTCACAAACAAAGCCTTTTCTGTGTATATCAACACAATGCTATATTGATGCAGGAGAGACAAAACACGAGAATCACACATTTCTTCAACTTCACTGTCATAAACGGAGAAATACTCTTATGATGATAAATGAAAATAACACATGGAAAACAGCTGCTTTGACTGAGAATATTAATAACTATTCTTAACGCTGCAAAATATGTTAACAGAGAACTGAAGAATTGACAAAACATGATAAAACTAGGTAGTATCTGCTTAGCTTTTTTCTCTTTTTTAAAAAAAGGGGAAAAAATATAAATTCAAAGACTGATTCTAAAAATGATGAAATGTGGCGGTTAATTCTAGAGTACCATTTCCAGATGTCCAGGAAGCAGAATATATCTTAAGACAATGCGGTCAACTCAACCAAAACATCTGCTTGAGCATTAGAGATAAAACACCCACGTAAGTTAAAGGAACAGCATGTTGACTTGATGGGAAATAAATAATTTGCAAGTGTCTACATTAATCATGTCTGGATGTGTAACTATTGCAGAATCCCATGAATGGACAAACTTATCAACAGCAAAATACCAGCCAAATGAGACATGCAATTGAGTCCCTAATCAGTTCTGCACCAAAAGATGGCATAAATATATACAAATAAATGAATGACTAAGTCAATGGCTGTTGGTAATATGGATGCATTAACCAACTTCAACAGCTTAGCATTTGCTAAGCATTAAAGTATATTCACATGTGTTATCAAAACTACTTCTGCAAAAGCCGGTCTTCCTCATCCAATAAGAAAAATATTATTTCCAGACAGAAGCTGGCACAAAAGGTGGACTTTGCGATGCATCTCTGTTTCTTTGTACCCCAAATCAGTCATTTCCGAAAGGGGTGACTACACTGCCCTCTGCAGGTAAAGCAGGAGAAATCACCTGTCGGCTCACATGAGCACACATTATCTATGAAAGCTTTGCTCAGGCTACTTTTCAATGGGTAATTATGTATGTCTTGCTATAAGATCTCTTTCCACCGAGTAACAGTCCTACTGAACAAGCAGGGTATTGTGAACTGAGAAAGCGCATTCATAACAAAATGCAAAGATACTTATCTCCCTTGTCCTTTAAGCCTCAGTCCTCCCATATACAATCCTGAAGGTGGATAGGAAAAGCTTCATCTGCACATTTTTAAATTAAGCATTTGAAACTTTTATACAAGAGACGTGCTGACAGACATATATATAAATGGGAAAAACAAACTGATACACCATAAGAAACCAAAAAGGTCTAGAGAGTGTATTTTGTCTACTTTTTAATCAAATTTGGGATGTTCTGTCAATAGAGGTTCTGTAATATGTTCATTATTAATAGACATTGACAGACCTATCCTCCTTTTAATTAGTCTAATGGTAAAGGGACCCCTGACCATCAGGTCCAGTTGTGTCCAACTCTGGGGTTGCGGCGCTCATCTCGCTCTATAGGCCGAGGGAGCCGGCGTTTGTCCGCAGACAGCTTCCGGGCCATGTGGCCAGCATGACAAAGCCGCTTCTGGCGAACCAGAGCAGCGCAACGGAAACGCCATTTACCTTCCCGCTGGAGCGGTCCCTATTTATCTACTTGCACTCAGACGTGCTTTCAAACTGCTAGGTGGGCAGGAGCTGGGACCGAGCAACGGGAGCTCACGCCGTGGCAGGGATTTGAACCGCCGACCTTCTGATCAGCAAGTCCTAGGCTCTGTGGTTTAACCCACAGTGCCACCTTTAAAGCCATTGAACTAGCTTTGCCACATAGCGTTTCCATACGCTGCTGTGGTTTGCCAGCTGTCTGTGCACAAACGCCGGCTCCCTCGGCCTATAGAGTGAGATGAGCACCGCAACCCCAGAGTCGTCCATGACTGGACCTAACAGTCAGGGGTACTTTTACCTTTTAGGGCAACTTGGCCCCACAACTGTGGGTGGCTGGCCCCTTCATAGGGAATTTTGTGGGTGCACGGACACCCAGGGCTCCAGGGAGTTGGCACCTATGTAGGAGGGCAAAATCACTTGCTTCAGGCATGCCCGTGGGGCAAATACAAGAAGGCAGGAAGTCACGTCTGAGTTGCGTGAGAACACTTTTAATGCCCTGCACCAGCACTGCTATTGGAAACCACCACATTTTGTGTGTTTTGTGAAAACCTTGGGACCAAGGGTACCTCTAGAATGCCCCCATTTTATGGGAGGGATTCAAGCACATACTGGTTCACACAGTTAAAGTGGATTAAAGGCCTCTGCTGCCACAGTGAAACAAAATTGCTTTTTTAAAAAGTATTGGACTTTTCGCGGCTTGGAATGTGAAGGGGAAATGGGTGAGATGAACAAATGACTAATGGGAAGCAGTATAAACATCACTCAAGTATATCAGGATGAATGCTCATTGTCATTTAACCACCCTGTGCATACACAGGCTGGATCTACACTGACCAGTTTAACGTTATTAGAACAATAATAGATATGTCGTTCTAAAACATTACAGGACATACTTGTTAAGTGGTTTTTTACCTTGGGGTTTTTCCTGTCAAAATGTTGTCTCCTTGCAGTTGGTTGCTGGCTGCTCTGCAGAGCCATCTGGTTAATGCATTAATGCATTTAATAACACATGAACGTTAAAAGTAGGACATCGTGTGCCCATATATGTTATCAAAACCATTCCTTAACCTTTCCTTAACGTTAAAAACCATGAGTGTAGGTCCGCCCACAATAAAGACTGGACATAGTCTAACCACCATGCAACTTTTGCGCGAGCAAATCAGCATGAATGCTGAATAAACAGATTATTTGGAGGGGGCCCTGAAAAACTTTCCCCTCTCCATGCACAATTTTATAAATTTCTTTCATATCTTCTCTCCCACCCAGCTGCACACATTGGGAACGAGCTCCATTAAACATAGTCAGCCTTACTTCTGAGTAAGCCAAGGTACAGGATCATATTGTAGGTGTCTTTAAAAAAAATGTTTTCAACTTAACCCATATTCCCTAACGTATGGCATTGTGGTACACAGTATGATTTTTTTTTATTTAAAAAATAGTCTCTCTTTCAAGGTTCTTACCTTAACCTCAGAAAACAAAATGTGTTCTTTATAAGAGAGACAATCAAAGAATAAAAAAAAGAATCATGATTGTACAAGGAATGCAAAGATCTCCTTTGTTTTACTTCTTCCAATGGGGAGGAGAGATGTAAAATAAAGTTGCAGTGTAAGCAGATAGTTCCCAGCCCTTCAACCACAAACAAATGTTAAGGTGTTTCCGTTGCAATCTGGATTGCACATTAGCCTAAATATTCTGTCTCACTAATCGCCTCCCAGTGATCAAGCTTCACAGATAGTCTGGGAAGATGGTGAAAATTTACTCTTGGATAGGTTCTTAAATCTTATCTAGGCTTGTGCGTCCTTGAATGCAAAAAAGACACATCATCCTGTAACATTAAATCAACCTTTCTGAAAGAGTTTGCATTTAACAAATCTACTGCAAATCATTTAGAATGGAAAAGATTAATACTGCTTTAATTTTTTTCTGGCAAGCAGATGGAAACTTTAATCAGCACTTATCTGAGTTAAAGGTGCCAGCATGACTTATCAGAAAAGCAAAGTATAAAACATAAAGCAACATTAATTCAATGTCTGAAGGCAGTCCAAGGTTATGCTGCAAAAGTAATGAATTTTAAGTATTTCTTTGGAAGTCTGGCTTAGGCCTTCAAGAGAAATTTCATGAACAATTCTTGAAAAATAAGGCTACCAGTGGCTATGAGTCATAATGATTGTGTAGGATATTCAGTGCTATTTTTCTAGAAAAAGAGGTGCCAGAACTCACCGTGAATGCCTTCCTCATTCTCTGGTGCCGGAACTGAGTTCTGGCAAGGTCCGGCTGGAAAAATAAAGCCCCGAGTATCTCCAGATTCAGATGCAGTGCAACTCCGAATACCAGTCATCTAGGAACAATAGCAGGAAATGGTTGTCCACCTCACTAGGCTTCCCATAGGCATTCAGTTGACTACTGTGAAGAACAGGATGCTTCCTCTTAAGAAGGCTGAAGCCAGCTGGTTCTCATCAGCACCTTCTCTTCTGTGTCCTTGAAGGCTGATCAGCTGCAGGTGGAGTCACTCCACCTTCTCCCCTTCAGGCTGTTGTTCAGCAGGTGAAGCTGGCTCCTGGCCCATGACAATTGCACGGCACCCTACCCATTTGCCGTATTGCGGCAATTTGCCACCTTGCAGCAAGCCCCCTCCTCTTAATGGCTGATCACCCAGGGCTTATCACCTCAAGAGGAAACTAGCCTGGCTTAATTAACTGTTAACATTTTCTAGATACAGGGTAGTCAGGCACCCAACAACCCATGGCTTGATCAAATTCTCACACTTGCTGGATCCAGGGCATAGGAACCACCAGCTAGGGGCAGTGGGGGCTTCGGCCCCCACAATACAATATTTGAGGGGGCCGGGCCCCCACAAAGTTGATGGGCATTCCCATTCAAATGGTTTGTGTGCACTGCGTCATGTGATCAATGGTGAGGGGTGGGGCTTACCTGGGCCCCCACAATATTTTATTCAAGTTGGCACCCTTGATCCAGGGATTATAGGAGTCTGACACCCACAAACTCTCAACACTATAGCAGATGAGTAGGGAACTTTTGCAAGCCTAAGGACCAGATCCAAAACCCTTCAGACCCCCTGGGAAACTCAACAAGCCATAAGAGCCCATGAAGTGTATACTGCAAATATTGAAGAGTTTTAATATTGTGCCTTTATTGGCTCAGTCAAATGAGGCTAGCAGACTCTGGAATTCCATAACTTTCAATATGCTTATAAACTCACTCAACCTATGCTTATAAACTCACTCAGCCTACCTGCTCCATTTTAAAAACAAATAAAAACAAACCACTATACTAGTCTACAAGCAAAACTATAGCTGGCAATCTTAGCAAGAATTCTAGGGCCAAATCACATGTCCTACTGCTTCTTGCTTTGGGCTCTCGAGATTGCATGCAGACATGTGGCTCTAGTGCAGATTTAACAAGCCCTAAAACTCAGAAAGAGAGAAATTAGATATGGCCCCCAAAGGGAAGGGTCTGTTCACAGCTGACTCTGCAGCAGCCTGGCTTGGCGAGTGCGGCTGCAGTTTCATAGTGAAACCAGAGAGCAAGTCACTTAAAAAGAACCGAGCTGATGCTCTTTTAGAGAATGGTAGAAAGAAACCTTTGCGTGCACATGCAATCAGCAAAATTCCTGGACTCTCCTTCCCGGACTCTTTATTGTTGCAGCTGCAGAGCAAACTTGAACTATCTGACTGCCAAATGAGGGACGTAGGAGCAGTGCCAAAAGAATGCACCAGTTCCAATTTCATGGCCTTGACACAGCCTGTAACACTGAAGACTCGAAATCTGCCACAGAGCAGAAGGGGGGAAAGTCCTTAACAACCAATTTCTTTGAAGTGTTCTTTAAATACCCCATCCCAAACTGAGCCTTGCCCTCACTGAAAGCCACAGATGAAATGTGACAGCCCCGGTTCTGATAGCCCTTGCCTGTCCAGCCACTTTCCTTCGTCAAAATAAAAGCAGCAGGTCCTTCCTGAAGGCCTCCTCTGAAGAGATGAACTTGTCATGCCCCATTATCAGGATCATTAGGCTCATCTTCCCTAAAAGGCTGGGTCACTTACACCACAGCTGTCTGCTCTCAGCCCAGGTGGACTTGGGGAGGAAGGAAAGCAGCTGCAGCTTTTTGGATCACTGCCTGTAGGACTCCATTCTTCCTTTAGAAATGGGTTGACTTTTTCCTGGAGATTGTGGCTTCCTGTTCCCCCCCAGGGGTGTGTGTGTGTGTGTGTGTGTGTGTGTGAGAGAGAGAGAGAGAGAGAGAGAATGTGTGCTGTAAACCACAGATTTTCTTAAATAAAATAAATACACGAAAATATTTGTAACTCCATTCTATTCCACAGCACGAACCTATCAAGTTCAAGGAGTGGGGAGGTAATGGAATAAACACCCCCATCTATGTATTGTATGCAAATATTGTGCATTGGTTTGTGTAATAAACCCTGTTTAGGGATGATTTTAATGTTTGATCTTTTATTGTGTTTTTAATAACCTGTTGGAAGCAGTCCAGAGTGGCTGGGCAGGCCTGGCCAGATGGGCAGGGTATAAGTAATACATTTATTGTTATTATTATTATTATTATTATTATTATTATTATTATTATATAACTCTCTGCAAATGAATTCAGAGTAAATGTGACAGATAACTGGATTTTTTTAAAATATAAAAACCCTATACAGTAATACAATTATACAAGAAAGCAAATTTTAAAAAAAATGTCCAGTAGCACCTTATAGACCCAAACAACATAAAGTATCACTGTGGTGATAATATGAACCATAAACAACAAAACCACCACAGAATGGCTGAAAATGTAATGAAAGATTTACTGGAACACTCTTCTAAAACGCCAATGTTCCTTCAACCAAGCCACATGATAAACAGAGCCATGTATAGGTCATATAACTGAATACACAATATAAGATAAAATGTTCACGCAACTGGACCATTCAGCAGTGGGTTGAGTATAGCAACAAAATCGTAATGCCACCAAAAAGTTCACAGATAGTTGATGGTGAAATGATGGTAGAATTCTTCAGAGGTTAGGAGTAAAAAATCTCCTGGATGTAATAGTAGATGAAGAGTGTACATATGAGTCTTGCAAAATCACCATCCAGACGAAATCAGCAAAAGTGGCAAGGGAAGAAAGAAGACCTGTGCTCCGGATTACTCACAGGTTTCGCTGCATAGCTTCATCAGTTCAGGTTAAACATTGTGATCAGCACAACATGCAAAATACTCCACAGGCACAGCTGATTTCGTCTGGATGGTGATTTTGCAAGACTCGTATGTACACTCTTCATCTACTATTCAACAAGAAAGCAAGTAAAGGTGGAGGGGAAGCCACTTAAAACCATTTTTATCCTTTAAAAGTCATCTTCTAGGTCAATGTCCTGTATAATTGTGACTGATATTCAGCAGGCACCTAATATCAACATTTGCAACGTCCACTAAAACCATTTTTTGTTTAGGCAAGCCGAGCCAGACATATAATTTTACCGACTGCATTTGTTTTTAAAAACCTGTTGATTTTATCTGTATTTTGATAATTTTATGGTGTTTACTGTTTTTAAAGTCTGTGTTTAATGAATGTCTTATATTATTTATATAAACCGCTCAGAGATTATTATTATTTTTAATCTGGCAGTATAAAGCTCTTGCTCGATAAATAAATAAAAATGTCTTTCCCTGCTAGCAGAAAGCAACCTTTTCACCGGGTGGAGAAAGACGCTACATGATCAGTTGAAAGCAGCGACAAGGGGGTGGGTTTCTCTTTCTTCTGTTCACATCTTTTCGTTGGCTATAAAACAGGATTAGACAAATTCATGGAGGGTAAGACAACCAGAATCCACTCGCTTTGATGGCTAGGTGAAATCTCCTGGAGGCATCCATGTCTCTGAAACTAGTTGCGTGTTTAGACCTTTTAACCATTCCCTAGAAATAAATTCACACATGACTCAGATATTTGGTTTGGTTTTTGGCAGAATTTAGGCCACAACTTTATTGATTACAATCAAGTGAGTGGTTGCATAGGTTCTGGTTCGACTATCTCCCTGCACCCTTGCAGGCAGCTCTGACCCAGAACTCTATCATAGGTCAGCCTAGGGTGAACAACAGGGACAGCTACCGGTACATCACTGAGGACATTTTTTACATTTTTACACTGTAAATTTGGTTCCAAAAAAGCTCAGTTCTAGCAAGTCCCTTAGCAGACTTCTTATTTTTAGATGATTTCTCAAAGCGTTATCTGTGGGGGCTGCCTGGTGTTTTTACATGAGTAGAATGTGTGCTTTTATTTAAAATGCATCTCTGGGTTATTTGTCGGGCATAGGCATTCGTTCATCCCCCCCCAAAAAAAATATAGTCCAGCCCCCCACAAGGTCTGAGGGACAGTGGACCAGCCCACGGCTGAAAAAGGTTGCTGATCCCTGGTATAACCAAATCAGTAATTTTTGATATAACTGTAAAAACTACTCTGAAAATTGATTATTCAAAAAATGTAACCTTCATCTGGTTGTAAATATTAAGATTATACCAGCAAGAATGAGTCTTTCTGTAAAAAAATGTTTTAAATCAAGTCTTACTGACTAGCGATTTAAATTGTGAATTAAATCAATTTGATTTAAATCAAACCTACCCTGCCCTGGGATGACCAAGTTAGGCTGTGGCAGATCTCTGGCTCAGTTACTGCTTCCTGACACAGCCTGGCTATGCCAGCATTGAGGCCCCAACCCTGGCTCAGCCAGAGGTACACTGCTGTAAACCCTCCATCCTGGCTCAGCCAGTGCCCAAACAGGTGAGCCGAGCCTGACAAAATTCATGCTGGCGTAAACCCTGAAAAACTGGTGTTCTAGAGGAGAGGAGGGACCAGACAGTGGGGGATCTTACACTGTATCCTAACTCTGTTCAGCTCAGTCACATTGCATGGAACCCAAGAGGAACTTATTATGGTAAAAAAAGGCAGTGCCTGTCAGGGGCATAGCAAGAGGGGTGGGGGGCGGGCCGCCCCGGGTTCCATAATGGAGGGGGTGACAAATGATCAAGGAACAATTTTTTTTATTTTTATTTTTAATGCCTGCTCCAAAGGTCTTATCTTACTATACTAGGGATTATATAGCTATATCTGAAATTTCATGCATATCCGTTAATATCTTGACCCTCCTCCACCAAAATAGCTGTTCACTTGGCTGTTTTCCTATGTCGTGAAGGCTGAAATTTCAGTTCAGAAGAACACTTACTGTTCCCAACTCTAACCCTGTGGAAAGCCATCTAATTAGACTTTAATTTGATTTGGAGATGTTTTTAGGAGGTAATTTAATTATTGTTTGATTTTATACCCATGTTATGTATCTGATGTTAGCCACCCTGAGCCCGACTTCAGCCGGGGAGGGTGGGATATAAATAAAAGTTTTATTATCATTATTACTTGTTATTATTCCTTTCTAAGAAAATATGAAATAACGTAAAACCATTTTTTGCGGGGGGGGGAATCAATGAGGGGGGGTTTGACAAGAAATTTTCCACACCGGGTACCACCTGACCTTCCCATGCCTGGGGGGGGGGGGTTGACAATTTTTTTTGCCCCTGGGTACCAATTTACCTTGCTTTGCCCCTGGTGCCTGTCAAACTCTATTTTAAACACTTGTTTTCCCTCTGGCAAGGGAAAACAGCCAGCAGTTGCTCCTAAATGGAATTTGGATCTGATCTACTTAACACCACATGCATTAATTACAATAGGTCTACTCTGAGTATGACTATCCCATTATCCCAAGTTCCATTTTTATTTAGCACGTGTTGTCATATTAATTGCAGCTGAAGCAAAAGGATCAAAGGGCCCATTCTCCTCCTTATTTGCTGTCCTGTCTCATTCTTTAGTACCCACAACCATATATATACGAGGCATTGCTGGTATCTGTCCAGAAACAGCATCTGGTTCTTTTTGGCGCAAGTCTTTGTTAGCTGCCGATAGCTGTACAATTGCTTCTGCATGCTGCATAGGCTGGTAAAAAAAATTAATCAGGCCTTCTCTTGTGAATTTGGCTTTGGGGAGCTGTTTCTATTCTAGTCACAGCTGGTTGTGAAAAGTTCGCTATGGTGATTACAGCCATTCTCAAAGCAAATGGGGAAATAATTGATTTTACGCTTTATGTTGTCCAGCAAACGAGTCTATTTTCTCTGTGTACCAATACTATTTTAAAAGCTATCCCACATGGGTTGCAGCAGTCATGGAACGAATGTTTCTCAAAGCAGGCTAGGATTGATGTGTTGCATACAATTGAGTGACAGATTTAAGCAGCTAATAAGAGTTAAATTTTAGGTTATAATCCTAGTCTTCAGCTTAGTTTATGGCAGGCTTCCTCAACCTTGGCCCTCCAGGTGTTTTTGGCCTACAACTTCCATCATAGACTGGAAAGAGAAGTGGCTGAATTGCAACTAATCACCAAACTTAAAACCATGGAGAAACCTGGTCTGAACAAAGACATTGGATTCTTATCTCATTATACATAACAAAGCTATCTTTAGCCATCTCACCCCTTGCCTTTCCCTGCAAGACTAATTGCAGCCGTTAAGAGTCGTCAACAGGTTTTCCACACCTATCAGCTGATCACCCATTCCCACCACCCTTCTGAGTAATACCCCTCTCCACTCCCCCACTATATTTAAGGATCTGGTGACTTCTGTTCCAGTGTATCTGAAGAAGTGTGCATGCATACGAAAGCTCATACCAAGAACAAACTCAGTTGGTCTCTAAGGTGCTACTGGAAAGAATTTTCTATTTTGTTTCACCTTCCATCATGATGATGATGAAGATGAATAGTTTGGATTTGATATCCTGCTTTATCACTACCCTAAGGAGTCTCAAAGCGGCTAACATTCTCCTTTCCCTTCCTCCCCCACAACAAATACTCTGTGAGGTGAGTGAGGCTGAGAGACTTCAAAGAAGTGTGACCAGCCCAAGGTCACACAGCAGCTGCATGTGAAGGAGCGGAGACACAAACCCGGTTCACCAGATTATGAGTCTACCGCTCTTAACCACTACACCACACTAGATCTCATCCCTAGCTAGCAGGACCAGTGGTCAGGGATGATGGGAATTGTAGTCTCAAAACATCTGGAGGGCCGAGGTTAAGGAAGCCTGCTTTATGGCATGGCCCAGGGCCGACCCAGGATATTTACTGCCTGAGGCAAAAGCCAAGGTGGCACCTCACCCTTATCCCATGCTGATAGCACTGATAGAAGCTGACTCTTCAGCACTGGCAACAGAATCATGTCCCGCTGCACACCTGAGGGAATCAGTCTAGTTTAGGGGTGTGTGTGACAAGCCTGTGGCATTCATAGCTCTGATCTCCAATGGAAGGGAATGGCTAGGGAGCTCGGGAGGAAGAAGCTGTAGGGGTTGCTGCTGCTCCCCCAACCAACCCAACACCTGCAACCTGAAGCAATTGGCATCACTCTTTCTTATGGTAGGCCCAACCCTGAGAGGGAACTGCAATTTATAGGGTTTGTTTTGGATTGAGTAAGTGGTGAATATGCTGGAATGTGCGCAGGTGGCCCAACACACTTTGGTGTCTGGGTGGATTTTATTAATAATATCTCGTCAATGAAACACAATTGTATTTTTAGCCTTGCCCTCAAATATTTCATTTACTTTTTCCTTGGGTATTGGGAATGTGGGGGAAAGGGTTTGTGTGAATGTGTCCTTTTCTCTGTTCCTCCTGCTCCTCTTTCTTTTTCTTTATTGCCTCTTTCATCTGCTATCTGACAATCGAACCAACAGGGGGAATATATGCATTTCTGCTGTTGCCCAAACTTTAACCAGAAAATTCTTTAATCGTAGGTGGAAGGCTGTTCTTTCCAATCTGGGACCACTAACATATGAGCAGCAGCTATTAAGTTCCACACTAATCTTCATATTTAATTTGGTCATCGAAACAGCCTACCAAAATTGTTGAACTCTCCAGAAGTAAAAAGAAAGGGAAAGTGTTGTGTCTTGTGAGCAATAAGTCCAGTGACACTTCTTTGTGAACAGCTCTTTATTGTAGGGATAGGACAAGACTGGGGAATAGGGGGCAGGGGAAGCTCTATTTATAGACACACTGGTACAGAGAGGAAAGATACATTTAAGCGGGAACCAATAATATTCAAACTTTCCGGCGGGACCCAATCAGGCTGTGGATTGTGCTTGTACTCTTTAAATTGACCAATGACATTACTCCACCCGGCTGACAGAATATCTTACTTAATACACAACAGAAAGGACCCCTGGATGGTTAAGTCCAGTCAAAGGCGACTATGGGGTTGCGGCACTCATCTCGCTTTCAGACCGAGGGAGCCAGCATTAGTCCACAAACAGCTTTCCGGGTCATGAGGCCAGCATGACTAAACCGCTTCTGGTGCAACGGAATATCGTGTTGGAAACCAGAGCACATGGAAATGCCGTTTACCTTACCACCACCGCAGTACGTATTTATCTTTCAAACTGCTAGGTTGGCAGAAGCTGGGACAGAGCAACGGGAGCTCACCCCGGCACACGGATTCGAACCACTGACCTTCCAATCAGCAAACCCAAGAGGGTCAGTGGTTTAGACCACAGCGTCACCTGCTCCAGAAGTGTAACAGAATGGGTCATTAATGTGATTAAACCACTCACTACTTCCCAGTGTATCATTATTAATGGATACGACAACCAAATATTATTGGCATATACCTCCAGCATTCATCCCCATGCGCCTATAACTTCTGTGACTCATCCCTCAGACTCTCCAGACCATGTATTTACAGCCCTTCCAATCTTTTTTCTAAAAACCAATTAGGTCCCAGTGATTTCTATGGAAATTAATTCCAGATAAGAATGCACAGGACTGGGACTGCAAGCTCCTTTGCTGTGCAGACAGTGTTGCACTTTCCTCCAGCTCCCAAACTTACTTGGACCTATGCACACTGTATCTGTTATTACATCTGCTAGAATGAAACTTTTAGACGGGAGAAGAAGCAATTGGAAGTGTGTGTTTGCACTGTTGGTGTGAGAATAGGAGGGAGTCCAAGAAGTCGGCATTTGAGTTTGAAATCCATTGTATCTTCATGGAAAGATTAAAAGGGAATATAAATTGGCTGCCTTGGCACAGAAAATGTTGCTGTCACGGGGGATCAGTATCTTATAATAAAGGCTTCAAAATACAGAAAAACTTCGGCTGATATTTCAGCTTGAAGTGCGTATGTTTCAAATAAAAAGTGCTGCATTGGCAAAAGGCCTCTTTTTTGTTCAAAGAGCTGGTATAACACCGATTCCTCTATGTGCAATGTAGTCCCGGATAAAAGAGGAAACACGGTTGATGGTATTTGTAAAGGTGCTCCCCAGCTGGCTACTAAAAGCAGCAAGCAGTAGTCTTGGCACGAGAAGCAAATTATTGTCATGGATCATAGATTGGCTCTGAGACAGGAAACTCAGAATAAGAATGAATTGGTTATCACTCTCCATCATAGTAAAAGGTTAACAACAGGGAGTCTAAGTTGTATTACAGACCTGGCATTGTTGAAATATATTTATTAATGATCTGGAAAATAGATGGGTGATGAGGTTACAAGAAAGGCATTTAAGTTTAGACAGGCTCGGAGACAAGAACAGGAAACAGGTAAGAAGGAGCTGAAAGTCCCACTAAGGGTGGAACTCCATGTTACAGGTAGTATTGCTATTTTCTTTATAGAAACGTTGTAAAAATGCACTGTAGAGGACATAGTTTGAAGTTGCGAGGCTGGGGCTTTTCAACCCTTTCTCCTCTTCCTATTTCCCCACCATTTTCAGCTGGGGGTATAGGTTGGGGTGATTTTTTTTCTTTTTACAAGAAAACGACCTAAAAGGAAAAGGTTGAGAAGCCCTTCATCTCCAACAGTAGCAGCAGCGGAAGTGCATTTAATATTACGTTGGAAACCAGAAGCAATTCTGTGTGCTACTCAGTCAATTTCAACTTGTTTCTCATTTTAATCCCATCTGAAGTCCAGTTTCTCCATATTTCCACATCACTTTGTGAATTCTTTTCTAAAAGTCCTCATGAAAATTCATTGGCATTTTGGAGTGATTTTGTAACACATTTTATTTTGCAGTTTTGCCTAATATACACATATTTTCTCTAATATTTATATTTGCCCCAATTTAATGCATTTTGGTATGTTATTTCACTGATATATGCATTTTTTTTTGCAGCCTTCACCTTAGTTATATGCATTTTTGTACACATGGCTTGGCTGAAGAACTCCATTGCTAAATTTGGAGAAGTGCTAATTACTAAGGATGGCTGTGTTTCAGAATTAAATGAGAACAGAGTTGAATTTATCTCCCTAGTTAGCATGCACCCACCCACCCCGCTACTGAAAATTGATTTGTCAAGGCTGGGAATATGGAAGACATCAATAAGGATCTTGAAAGTTGAAAATATAACTGAGGGTGATGTTGGATGTAAAATTGCAGTCACTGTGGGTTAAACCAGAGAGCCTAGCGGTGGTTCGAATCCCCGCGACGGTGGCACTTTGCACAGGATAATTAGATATCCTAAATATGTAAAAGGCAAAAGATTTATACAATCCGAGGAGGAGCCAGAATATTCTAAATATGAATAGAATGAAAAACCTAATACCCTCAGTTGTATTCTGTATATGATATCTACTGTACAAGCGAGTCAAGGAAGGAATTGAAGGAGGACAAAGATCAGTGGAAAAGCCAGGCCAGAATGACAGACTCACCAAGATGGAAATATTGTTGTTGCTGTTAATATTAAAATTTCTTCGTTAAGAAATGTGCAGCTTAATGCCAAAATAGGCTTCTAACTGGTTTGCAAGTATAAAAGCCATTGACACAAACATCCATAATGCAAAGATGCAATAAAACAATTATGAATATATTGTGTCTAGCAAACTGAGACAGAACAGACATATGCAATCCATACATTGCACAAGTAAATGCTAACCTGTGTATCTGGCCATATTAAGACATGTTGGGCCCCTAAGTTATGCCAAGTTTAACAGAACCCAAGACATTACCAAAAAATTCATGTTATTCTAACAGATAGGGCAATGAAAAATTGAAATAACAAACTGTTACATCTGCAGTTTAACGAACCGTGATCTAACAAGCGAACGAAAACATAATTATGTAAAACTTGAAGTTTAGTATTGGGCTGTTGTTTTTGTATTTAGAGGTCTCTTATAACCTGTGGCCCTAAACTGCAGCTTACAGTGGTACCTCTGGTTACATACTTAATTCGTTCTGGAGGTCCGTTCTTAACCTGAAACTGTTCTTAATATGATGCACCACTTTAGCTAATGGGACCTCCCGCTGCCCATTAACCTGAAGCGTATGTAACCTGAAGCATATGTAACCCAAGGTACCACTGTACTTTAAAAAAAGTAAAGGACCCCTGACAGTTAAGTCCAGTCGCAGACGACTCTGGGGTTGCGGCATTCATCTCACTTTACAGGCCGAGGGAGCCAGCGTTTGTCCCACAGAACAGTTTTTTCCGGGTCATGTGGCCAGCATGACTAAGCCGCTTCTGGCGCAACTGAACACCGAAACGAGAGCAGCGCACGGAAACACCGTTTACCTTCCTGCTGGAGTGGTACCTATTTATCTACTTGCACTTTTGGGCGTGCTTTCGAATTGCTAGGTTGGCAGAAGTTTGGACCGAACAACGGGAGCTCACCCCATCGTGGAGATTCGAAACGCCAACCTTCTGATCGGCAAGCCCAAGAGGCTCAGTGGTTTAGACCACAGCGCCACCCGTGTCCCTTTCAATTTACTTGGCTTGTGCTTAAATCTGGCATTGCCTGTGTAGATTCAGGGTCTTCTTCGATGATGTCTTTAGCAGCATAGGAGCTACTGTAGCCTGAATCCTGTGAATGCCACTTAGTAACAACACTGGCCCATTCTTCTGTTTCTAGGAGGCTTCCAACAGAAAATATCAATATTGAAGGAATATTGAAGGATAATTTGAGTCTAAACTCATTTCACTTTCACCCTTTGAAATCATGTATCAGTCTACTGAGCCTTAATGCTAGTGAAATGATTCATAACTTCACTATTTCCATTGTGGGGGGTTTTTCTTAAAAGAAAAATAAAATAAAGCTGTCATTGTAACAATCATAAACACAGTCTAACTAAATATATATACTGGCTTTAAGGCATATTAACCCCATTCATTGTATGGATATAACCCTGGACCTGAACCCTGACACAGTATATTCATAATCAGCTGTTGAAAGAACAGCCAACTGCTGAAAGGAACAAATGCACAGACGCTCTTTTGCATGCAAACTCCACCAAGCGAACAAATGAGCAAAGTTTGTGCAGACTCTGTAGGGCCACTTCGCACAGGAACGTTTGCAAGAGGCACCCATAAACTCTTTTGCTGTCAAACCTAAAAATGCAATAGATCTGTTTTCACCTGCATGATTCACACAGTTGCACATGCTAGGTTGGTGGGATTTGCTGCAGCTTCCTGTTGCATATTCACAAATAACCGCATACAATAGGTTCACAACTGCAAAGTATGTGAAGTGCCTAGGAATTCATAGTGGGGTGGAATTGCCACTGCATTCAAATAGCAGATGAAGGAATATGCAGTTGGATCCACCCCTGCTGCTTTGTCAAAGCTACATCCTGAAACACCAGAAACCAGGTTTATAACAAACGAAACACAGTGCTAGAAATAGGTTGGTGACCCAAGTCTTTCCATATGGACAGATGGCAACAACGGGCACATAGCATGTATGGAATATTTGAGTATTCTAGTATTTTTTGTATATATTTTTTTTTACTGCGATATGTTGTGAGTGAGAATAGGAATGTTTAAATTTCCAATGTCCAAATGCAAAAAGCATGCATTTTTGAGCTGCAGCGAAATCTATTTCAGTGTTAATATTTTTAGCAGATGTGTGACCAGATTCCCTGAAAGTGAAATTTGGTTTGCTCACAACTATCCTACCACCTGTTTTCCTTTCAACAATTTTTTTTAACCCGGTTTCTTTTGTAAAACCTTGGGGGAAATGTCCACAGATTCTTCATATATATGTGGTATTTACGTGGCTTCCACTATGGAGGAAAAAGTGTATAATTCAGGCTGTAATTCTTTGCACACTTACATGAGAGTAAACCATATGGAATATAGTTAGATTTACTTCCAAGTAAACATGTTTGATTGTTCTGCACTAGTACTTTTCTTTGTGTGTGTATGGAAATGGATTATCTGATAATATAAAAGGTAAAGGGACCCCTGACCATTAGGTCCAGTTGCGGACAACTCTGGGGTTGCAGCACTCATCTCGCTGTATTGGCCGAAGGAGTTGGCGTACAGCTTCTGGGTCATGTGGCCAGCATGACTAAGCCGCTTCTGGCGAACCAGAGCAGCGCACGGAAACGCCATTTACCTTCCTGCCAGAGCAGTACCTATTTATCTACTCGCACTTAGACGTGCTTTCAAACTGCTAGTGGGCAGGAGCTGGGACCAAACAACGGGAGCTCACCCCGTCGCAGGGATTCGAACCACTGACCTTCTGATTGGCAAGCCCTTGGCTCTGTGGTTTAATCCACAGCACCACCCGCGTCCCTTATCTGATAATATACGTGCATACAATTCATATGTAAATGGATCATAAATAGAAAATAATAGAGCTAGACATAACATTCAATTTACATCTTAAGCTTTTTTTGCTAAAGCATCACTTTTGATTGTTGTTCGGGTGTTTACATTTGTGTTTGACATTTTTGCGTGAATCATGGGACACAGGAAGGTTGGAGGTATTTATAGGGTATCTTGTATTTCTTACATTTGTCTTTTTGCTGCTAGAGCAATAAATACGCACAGACTATTTTATATCCTGAATTTCAACATGATTTAGTGGATGAGAAATGATTGTGCAACACAGTTTGCTTCACTTTCCTCTGATAATAATCCTAAACTCTTGGCAAATATTGTCTGAGGCAAGAGGAGGTATACAAGTTTTGAAAGCCACCTAATTAAACATTGTTAACACCATCTGCCTACTGCCAGAACAAAAGTTCATTTTAGTACAAAGAACATGGTCTACTGTAAAACAGAGGACTTCTTAACTGAACACAGATGTTTTCTGGGATACCCGGCTCAACTTAAAAGTGCTATTTTGCTGTATCACTCTAATTTATTCTAGGTCACTTTCAATTTGTGTATATAGAATGACATGCCCTTACACAGAAGTATGAAGAAGTTCAGTGAAACTTAAACATAAAATAATGTGGGAATAGAGTTAGAGAGAAACAGTAACATAACTCTATGTGTAGCCAACACACGTCTGAATTTTAAATCTTGGCATTTGGTTTGAACTCTTTAACCCCTTCACTTTTTTTGCATGAATTAATGGAGTAACGGTTTTGATGGCTCACTTGCAATTAACCTCATCGTTAAACTTTAGTGAAGTAATTAAATTGATTACAGCTGTCAGCGGATCAGGATCTGATTCCCTCATAATTTGCATTTGTAGATACACAGCACAACTCAAACAACTTCAGCTGGGTGAAACAGTTAAAAACTGAATTATTGCCAGCTAACAGATACCGAATGCTATTCCTTTGTAAACCCTTCCTTCAGTGTATTACCAAAACGCAAATACAGAAAAGTAAAAACCCACACATGGACACATGATTTTCATTCTTATTATTCAGACACTATACGATTTGATTTGTGATGGGGTGGGGTGGGGATTGTGGTTCACAAATATTCAGGGAGAGGAAGGGTCATGGGGGCCCAAGCACTTGCCTCCAAGAAGCTAAAGCAGCAAATGATCAAGGCAACTGCCCCATTCTATTAAAGGTGTGAGTGACAGTGGCACAATGGTTGCAACTTCTAAGTGTGAACTACAGTTCACCAGGAGAGTATACTGTATGTCCAGTTAGAAAAATCCCAGGTAGAAGAGCTGGTAAAGATTTATGCTTAGACTTTGGAAAGACTATACGATTTAGATGGATTCTTTGTCTGACTCAGTATAAATCAACTCTTTATATCTTTAGCAGAATTCAGATGCTTTCAGACAATGAAAACAAACTGTTAAGTAGAATTGGTTTAATTCGCACAGAAATGGAAAATGTCTGTGTATTAATGAAGGCGTAACCTGAGGAGATTCCACTGAAGCTTTAGAAAAGCAACAAGAGCCCTCTGAGCTCTTGCTGAGTTGATAATTAATGAATTGTGTTTTTTTTTTGCTAGCTAACATGTAAGTGTTGTAACCTTAGATCAGGTGACAAAGGTATTGAACTGCAAATCGCCATTTTGAAGGGAGTTGCCTGTTAGTCTTTCTCTGAATGCAACAGAGAGCAAAAAGGTGTGAATGACTCTCCAATGCATGCTGGAATGGGGGAGAGACACAGTTTGTATGTATATTTTATTTCTAAAAAGATGCTGAGACTGTGCTGGACATTGCACAAGATCTTATGGGTATTTTGGATGTATCATTTACTGTATTTCATTATGCTTTTGAAGAAAGTTCTGCAAGTAAACTTTGAATAATATTTTATAGGTCTGGACAATTATTTATTTCAAAAAGGAGTCAGTTCTTATGCATCTAGTCACTTCATGCTGTGCAATATTAATATCTGCAATGCAACCACACCACAACAGTCCTGTCTTTTGTGGAAAGATGATTTTTGAAGCTATTGAATGTGGCTATGACTAGTGGGTAACTAGAAAATGTCCACTTTATAATGGTAATGCATAGTTAGAATAAAGCAGTGCTATTTTTCTAGAAAAAGAGGTGCCAGAACTAACAATGAATGTCTCCCTTGTTCTCTTATAATGACAATGGCGCTCATCTGAGAGGTGCTGGAACTTAGTTCCAGTGCCTTCCGGCTGGGGAAAAAAACCCTGGGACAAAGTGATAATTATCCAGCATCAAACAGCAAAAAGGGGAAATTCACTAAAGGGCACAATCTCAGCACTCACTTTTAGAAGAGCTAAAATCAATTGGCCTGAGGGAATGGCAGAAAATTGCAGTTGAAATCCAGGAGTTATAATTCTTTGGTTACAATTCCAAAATAAAGTTCCTTTCGACGTCTTAAAAAATAAATGTACCTTCTCTCCAATTGAAAAGAAGAAACAAAATCTATGATATTTCACCTGCTGAAAGAAATAAGTAACAAGGGAACAGGAAAGAAAAGGCACCTACACATATTATTTGCAGAAATCTGGCTCCCTAGTAGCTGTTATTGCTGGCACTGTGGCTTCGGCAGTGTTCCTGTTTTCATTTTGTTCCTTGGTGTGCTCTGGCATGGACACCAGCGCATGTGTGGCCATTCTTAGGGTGTGTTTGGCAAGCGTCAAAAGATGGATGCCAAAACTGGGAATGTATCCCCCTCCCCTCTCCTCACAATCTTGATATCAAGGACTGTAGCCTTCCTGCCCAGATTCCACTCTCTGCTTCTGGCTTTCTCCACGACTGGCTGCTCCAACAGCCTTAAGAATTTTGCCAGGAGGCCTAGTGTGAGGATTAGTATGGTTTAGCTGTCCCAAACCTCAAGATGCCATGATCCTCCAATTTCCCTTAAATTGAAAGGAATTCCCCCTCCCTCTCCTTTCTTTTCGTCATCCTTCTAAGAACAAATCCCTAGAAACGCTTTTCCTTCAGATCCCTTTTCAAGGCACTTCTGTGGTGAAGGAAGAGGAAATGGTGTATTCACCGGAGTTGTTAAAAACACATAGAAAAAAACCCCAGTTCTGGTGTATATTCTACTGGCCCCATTCAACTGAGTGCAAGCCACAAAACGGACCAGTCTTTTTACTCTTACTAGGAAGCAAATGGAATAACCGCAGCGTTCTAAAGAGAAGTAAAAATCCAGACAAGTTTATGTAACAGATTTCCAAAATATTCTCCATGTTAGGACAAAGTAAAATAGCATGTGTGGTTCTGAACAGGCCAATATTCTCTCATTCTCATGTATATATTTATATAATTATACACAGAGAGAGAGAGAAAATCTTCCTAGGGGTTCATGGAGCTTGGATATTCACAACAGCCCTCTTAGGGTTGCTTATGCAGAAATTTGCCCCAAAGCTATATACTGTAGGTACCTTCATGACTAGGGTGCCATATGTTTGGGATTCCAATGACAGAATTAGCGTCCGGGCAATCCCGGTATTTCGGGAAATCGGCAAAGGTTTTTGTCCATGTTTTTGAAACTTTGGGCGATTTCCCATCAACAACATTTTGTGTCCGGATTTTTACTTCTTTAAATATGGCAACCCTGTTCATGACAGAATATGGATTTACTTCTGAATTTATTCAGCACAAGTTCGGCAGATGCCTGCGTGTGACAAAGTGCCTGATACGACAGGAAATTCAGTCTGTCCTGGCCTGAGGAGACTGCATGAGAGAATCAGTGAAGTGGGTGTGAAAACTCACATGCCACATCATATTTTATTTCCCAGTAATGGTGTTTCTTGTATTTTGGCTGCACACAAGAACCAGTATTGGGAGCAATAAGACTTTCTCCAAAGCACGTATCTTGAGTGGAATAAACATACAACATACCATTTTCATTTTTTTCATTTTTAGAAAAAGAAGCAGATTTCCAGTTCACACTGGACAAGAGTAGAAATAAATTCCTTAAATGAAATTTGCCTCTCCCCCCCCCCCAAAATAACTTTTAATAAAATGGCCCTTGATGGAGAGCACCCTTACTAGTTTAATTGGAAGTGGTATTTATGGCTCTGGAGGGCTGTAGGGATGTGGCACTCACAATGTAACTGGCTCCGTAACAAGATGAGTGTAGCTGACTATATATATATATATATATATATATATATATATATATATATATATATTTCAAACGATCATTGAGAAAGTGCAAGGAGATTTCCTTGGACCAGCTTCAATAAAATACCCTCCGGCTTCCAAACCAAAAATATTGCCATATAGCCTTCCTCCAAATATGCGGTCTGGCTCAGTTTCCTAGACTGTATACAGCAGACTACGGTTTTTGAAAACTTAATTTTGTACTTTGAAACCTGAGTTCCTAAATTAGACTTTCAGTAGTAACACCCTCTTCAGGCAAACATGCTTTTGCACAAGACATGCTTTTTCTGTCGTGTGATCACACGCAGCTGTGCATGGACATCAGAAACAGGTGAAGGGGGGTTAAATACAGGTTTCTTTTTTTTTTTTTTTTTACAGAATTTATTGACATTTTCATAATATAACAAAAACCCAACCCCACACCTACAAATACCAAAACAAATACAAATACACATAATGTCAGGATTCTTCTTCTTATCTATATACCTTACAAAAAAAAAAAATTCTAGTTCTGAATCTTGACGTTTGACTTCCCCCGCCTATACACCTTCGGTTTTAAATCAATATACTATTTCCTTAACAACTTTTCTCTATAAAAAATTTAACTTTACTTAAAAAGAAAAAACACAATTGTCTTAGTCTTTGCATTATAACCTAAATCTTGACCAAGTATTCTTATAGCTAAACTTAATTCTTCTATCCTTTATCATGCTGCTTTTAACTTAAAATTCAATATCTCCTTACTTATTTAAAATAAACTTGTAATTAACAGACTTCACACTCCGATTTCGGATACCGTGGCAGACCATTCAGATTATACATTTAATACTTCAACCCACTCCCCCTCTGTCCATTGTCTTTTTCTGTCTTTCACCAGGACCGGATCTCCAATTATCTTCTTCTGGATGTCCACAGATCCAGGCTGCATTCCCAACAAACCTTGCATCGAGCTTCAGGATATTCATCCCCTCTATTCTGGGTTTCTCCGTTTCTTTGTGCCATACTTCTTCTTCTTGTAGAAATCTTAATTCTATGTCCCTTGCCCCCGAGCTGCCACCTCGGAGTCTGGATATTGTAAATCTTCCCGTTCCAGGGCTGCCACCCCCAGAAACCGGCCCCCCTTCCATTCGGAGTTGCCCAGCCGTCTCAGACCATCCTTCAAACGCCTCTCCCAGCTCTTTGCAAAAGTTTGTTTCCATTGTGTAGAACTTTTGAAAAGCCTCTTCTGTGGAAAATAAGTTCTTTCCATTTATAATTCCACTCAAGGCTTGTAGTTTTCGATTAAGCAGTTCCAGTTGAAAGACAGTGAGCATTTCCTCATCCTCCAAATCAGAATTCAATGCCAGCGCGAGCGCAAAGTCCAGCATCTTGGGGGGGAGGATGGGTATCAAGTTTCAGTTCCTGTCTCTTCCTTCCTTTGTTTCAACTTTTTCCCACGAAAGTCCAAGTCGCCGCCATTTCTCCGATGCCGGAGTATAAAGACCAAAACTTCAAATGGAGATATTTTTTCCCCAGTTAACCCCCGAAGGGAAATCTCAACAGTCTCAGTTTTCAATTTCCAGATACTTTCTATCAATTATTGTGGCAGCAGTCACTTAAAGGGTTAATTCCTTTCATCCGCCGAAGGGAGGGAGGCGGGCTGCCTTTCTTCTTTCCCCCAGATCGTTCCAGAGATACAAAGAGTCAATCAATTACTCACCGCCTCTGGGTTCTTTACACTCACTAAAGACAGGTAGAACTTAGACGCTCATCACAGGCTTTGTCGCCGCATTTACATCCCGGTTGGGGCATGTCCCCTATAGCCCGGCTCCGTCGTCCCTTCACCCCCACTCCCCCTTTACAGGGGGAGCGGGGGAAGGGTTCGGAGCCACAACGGGCACAGCCGGGGAGCCCAGGGAGCGGGACGCTCTTCCCGCACCCCAACCGGAGCCCCGCTTTGCGGTAGCGGGGCTCCTAACCCCCGGGATGGACTGGGTGCTTCGCAGCCGAAGCAGCCCACGACCACCCGCAATGGCGTCAGCCGCCGGAAGTCTAAATACAGGTTTCTGCCCTGCTAGGAGTGAGGACAGTAATGACTGGAGCTGCCAATATAGTTAATCCTGCTTTCAGGGTTCACATACAATCATACACCACTGTCAGTGCCGGATTTACGTATAAGCTAAGCAAGCTATAGCTTAGGGCCCCCCAAAAAACTAAAGGGGGGAAAACTGGATGAACATTTCCAAAATACAAGATAAAAAAACAAATAAAATAAAACCTACATACAGCAACAGTGTTTTGTGTTGTGTAGGCTCCTATGATGCAAGTCATGGGCCCTGCCTGCTAGCCTGCTCCCTAAAATACCACCGGTTTGCTCATTTCTATATATAGGGTGCCTACATTCTGCATGGACTGATTGCATGGCAACATGTGCAAATGGCTTTAGATACCTATTAGGTCCATAAATTACCATATAGCATATACAGTGGATGCTCGGAATACTAAATTCTAATACAGTAAGACTTTTTTTTTAAAATCTTTTAAGAACTGGAAATATATCGCTCTCAAAACAGATGTGTTATAAAGCAGTGAATGGGTACCAGTGATACTCCTCCTGGTATGATAGCTGGCTTGCACTGAACTTCTCACTAGTATAAATTCCTTTCCACATTGTGAAATGTGTGCAAAGGTATGCAGTTCTTGTGAGACTCCCTTGCCTTATTATGCCTTTACGCTGGTGGATTTTATGCAGCCTGAAGTGTCACAGCAGGAATTACATGCCTGCTCTTCTCCACTGAACTGTAACCCAAATGGGATAAATTTTCTTTGGACCTCTAGATAGTTTCTACTTAATGGAAAATTTAGCCATTTAACTTTTTCACAGGAGAGTAAATGTCTGATTTTTATTCTTGGCTTCCACAGGGCATGTTAAAGTCCAAGTCATAAATCCCAGCACACAACACTATAGCTGGCTAGAAGCTGTACGGTTTATTTAACTTTCACTGCATTGATATTCTTTTGTTTTCCATTTATTTTCTGCTCCCTCAGTTACTTCGTTGTCCCGAATGTGAGAAGTAGCATCATAAATTGTGCCCTGCAAACAGTCGAGCTACAGAGCAAAATAAATATTAAGATCTGCAAAGCAAATGGCAGACCTCAATAGTATTTAGTTAACCTGCATGTTCTCACTTTGTCATTTGCCTTTGCACTGTAGCCACAGCTTTCTCTTCCTAACTGGCTGGAGCCCAAAGTCCTAAGGTTTCACGGGGCCAATTTTGGAAAATGAGTGATGAGGAAACGTGGAAGCTGGTGCTTCCACACTGAGATGGTTTGCATCTCAAATATTCTTGCTGCGTGCAATGCCTCAGGGACGGAGCAAGACATTTTGTTGCTTGAGGTAAAGGACAAGAGGGCATCTCTGCCCCAACCCATGTACAGAAGCCAACTGTCATGGCAGCTGAATCTTATTTCAACACTGACAGTGGGACAGCACCCTCCATTGCAACTGAAGACAGCAGACAAGGTTGTGTGGCACACACAAATCTGTATGACAATAATTTACCACCACTCTCCATCTCCCAACATCTGGTGCCTGAGATGGTCATCTCACTCTATGCCTAATGTTAGGGGAAAGCCCAGCATTGGCTCATACAGATGCACCGCTGACATGCCAGGGAATGACTTTATAGGCCAGTGATCATTGCTGCAATACAGTGGTACCTTGGAAGCCAAACGCCTTGTGAGTCGAACGTTTTGGCTCCAGAATGCCACAAACCCATAAGTAAGTGTTCCGGTTTGCGAATGTTCTTTGGAAGCCAAACGTCCAACATGGCTCCCATGGCTTTCAGTTGAGTGCAGGAAGCTCCTGCAGCCAATTGGAAGCCACGCCATGGTTGTTGAATGTTTTTGGAAGCTGAATGGACTTCTGGAACGGATTCCGTTCGACAACCAAGGTACGACTGTACGCCATAATAAAATGAGAGTGAAATTAAATATTGAGAAATGTTTATGTTTGAAAATTTTTCAGATTCTCTGTGCTGCATACAACCCCATTTGTCCCTTTATAGCCTAGTGGTAACTTTTTTTAATGTGCACTTTCAAAAAGTGGTCAAGGAGGGAACACACAGAAAAAGATTTCTTTATTCCCCCTTTTCCTTTCTTTATTGAAAAGGACTCTGAGATAGAAGAGCTTTGCAAAGGTGGCCACACAGGCATAAACCTTTAGAATTAAAAATACAAGGAACAAGGAAGGCAAGCCAATTGCGAGTAGGAAGCTATTACACATGGGTCCAAATGGCCTCTATGAGACTTTATATGTGGTTAGTACAACTTTTGTGAGACGCCCTTTTCCCAAATAACTCTTCTCACTGGATAAATTCAAAACAAAATAAAATAAAAAATTACTTCCAGTAGCACCTTAGAGACCAACTAAGTTTGTTCTTGGTATGATCTTTCATGTGCATGCACACTTCTTCAGAGACACCTGTTTCTTGGTGAGGTTGATGGACTTCCATTTCATGCAGCTCAATGTGGTGCCTTCCGTAGTTCCAGTTACAGGTGGATAGCCGTGTTGGTCTGCCATAGTCAAAACAAAATAAAAAATAAAAATGGTGTATCTGAAGAAGTGTGTGGGGATAACCAGCATCTGGGACAACCAGTAATCCCGGAGTTCCTGCTCCCACTGGCCGTGAAAGGGTCCGCTGGTTATGAACCTGAAGGTAGTTGTTGTGAGTTCTGAAGGTTTCTTTGGAGTCATGAGGGCTCCTCTGGAGTTACGTTACAAAGGCTTCTGAAGGTTTCTGGATAGGAAAGAATAGGCAGAGCAAGAGGTAAAGTAGAAAGTGCGGTCGAAAGCAGGAAAGAGACCAAAAAAAAGAGAGACACCAGTCAATGGTTCAATTACACTCACTAATAGCGAGCTCTCCCAACTGCCCCCGAACAGAGGCAGGGGCCATTTATTAGTAAATCGAACAACGTCATTAAACAGGCTTTGACCAATCACAACTCAATAAAACAAGCGGGAAAACAGTCTAGGAGCCGTTAGCAGAGGCTTTTCTGGCGCGCTTGCAGAGGCGCGGAGGGATCCCGGCTCCAACTCCGGCCGGATCCTCTTTTCTCCTTCGCGCATGGCAGCACAAGATCGGATAGATAACAGCTGCACGCGGGGTGGGGGGCGTCGGAGCGTATTCCCACAGAAGTGTGCATGCACACGAAAGCTCATACCAAGAACAAACTTAGTTGGTCTCTAAGGTGCTACTGGAAAGAATTTATTTTATTTTATTTTGTTTTGACTATGGCAGACCAACACGGCTACCCACCTGTAACTGGATAAATTCATGCAGTCATTGCCCTCTAAATGTGACTTGCCGCACAAGCCATCCCTGAAGGAGAGGTAGCCAAGGAACTTGGTGGTTTGGCTACACAGAGATGAAACACATTGGGTGAAATCACCAGGCCCTGCCTTTGAGCATTGGGGAATGGGGTGTTGCCAGCCCTTGAACCTCTGGGAATAATACGTTGCTGACCTGGTAACTCCAATTTGAGAGTTTTTTCCAGACTTCTCATGCAACTCCCCTCTCCACCAGCAGAGACTAGCCAACATGCACAACTAACCCTTCACCCCTGCCATCTACAAGTGGGTAGCAGGGATGTGGGGGTTTGCACTCTTGCCAGCTTATAAATCAATGATTAGATGTCTGTGTGTCATTTGGGGTAAGCGGGGAAGGGGAGAAGAAAGGGTATTGAATAGCTTGTCAGGACAACTTTCCCACTCATTTCCTGCATCATTAACACATTCTTTTCCCTCTCACTCTCCATTTTCTCACTGTTTTTTGTTTTTTCACATCATTCTTCCCTCCTGGCTTTCTTAATCTTCCATGTCTGTTTGGCAAGGACTCATGTAAGCAGAAAGAACCTTAGCAGGCAGCAAGTAGACCAAGAGGAAGCCCCGAAGACTGGATTTTGAGCCAGAGATGTCTGGTTTTAGAGCTCTAATCAAACAGTTTAATGGGTTGTGTACCTGCCATATATAAAAGCACATTATTTCCCCCCAAAAAAACTATTCTTGGAAATGTAGTTTCGAAGGGTGCTGGGATTCGGCAGCTCTGTTAGTGGTAAACTACAGTTCCCAGAATTTTTTGTGGGAAATAACGTGCTTTCAATGTATGGTGTGTATACAAACATTATATTTAGCTAAAGCAAAAGCGTAGCACTTAAAACAATGAGGACACAGTTAACCTATCCTGACCTACCTTGACATATTTCTCTAACATTCCAAAGCTTTTTGATGATGTGTTATAGCACTTCATTTTCATAAAAGTATTCCAAAAGCATAAAGCGTTGAGTGAATGCCCCCCCCCCTCTAATTTGTCACTTATTCACAGTTCCTTTTACTCTGGTTTTATTCTTTGTTCTGTTCCCTGTTGTATTTCCTCCCAAATTAAGCAAAACCTTGTCAGTAAAGTTCAATATGATCTACTTAAAGAGATCAGTTTTCATTTAAAATACTTGAGCATCTCTTCTAACGCTGGTGTGCCTGGGTGAAAGACAGAAATACAGTTTGCCATGCACTTGTATGAGTTTGTATGAGGTTGTATAAATTATTCCATTGTTTAGGTAAAAATGTGGATTTACCATCACATTTAATCTTCCTGTGTGTTTAGTGTCAACCTGTGAATAGATGCATTTTTCTATAGCACATTTTTAATCCTCCAACCACCATTTCTTCCATGTTTGGGAACTTTTTCAATTTTACAGTGAAATCCTATGTGTCTACTCAGAAGTAAGTCCTTCCACATTCAATGAAGCTTATGTAAAGTCGTCCCTTGGAAGTCGAAGAGAACCCGTTCCAGAAGTCTGTTCAACTTCCAAAATGTTCGGAAACCAAAGTGCAGCTTCTGATTGGCTGCAGGAAACTCCTGCAGCCAATTGGAAGCCACGGAAGCCCCGCCAGACCTTCGGGTTCCAAAGAACGTTCGCAAACCGGAACACTCACTTCCAGGTTTGTGGCATTCGGGAGCCAAAACGTCTAAGTACCAAGGTGTTCAGGATCCAAGGTATGACTGTACATGATTTTAGCCTTAACCTCTCCTACTTCTAGGCAATCCATTCGCTTCAGCTTCTTTTCAGAAGTGAACGCTGACAGCCAAACTCTTGTCTGGCTATCATCAAACACCACACTGGTATCTCTGTCAGTAAGGAGCCAATGAAAGACCTCCAGTCTGCCAGGATCCCTCCCCTGGAAGTTCATTGCCTTGATATTTTATGAAATGGCGGTATAAACATACGTTTATAAATAAATACGCTGAAATCTGAAGTATTTATAAAGTGGACTTTGAACCAATGAACTTTCCATCTGATTATTTCCAGGTGACTGCTATGAGCAAGAAATAACCAAATAATCTGCTGTGAGCATATTCATAATAAGGATATCCATAACTGTAAGAATTCTGGTGTTCTTCCTTTCTTCTTTCTCTGTTTCCCATGGCTGCAGGTACACAAGTGCTTCCAATGCACATCTTAAGAAGTGAATGCAGGTCCACAGCAAATGAGTTAGTCTTGAAGGTGCCACAAGTCTTTTGGTTGTTTTTGTTCTTTTTGTTGGCCCAACATGGCTACCCTTCAATAGAATTGATGTCTTCTATTTTTCCTACATGTCTTAAGAGCTATATCAGGGATGTGTAACTACTACGATTTGTGTCAAAAGTAGAGATGTGAAATTTCCGGAAATTTTGAAGCTCAGAAAAAAATCCGGGGTTTTTTCCGGAAAAAACGGAAATTTTCAGAAAAATGGAAAAAATACTACATTAGCACTTCTTTTTTATTTTCCAGATTGAAAGTCGTTCTGTTACTTTAGAAACATAAAATATAACTATGGACAATTTTAATGGGCATAAAATCATCACAACTAGCATATTAAAAATATAGTGTATCCAAACAATTATTACAAACAGATTTTACTTTTAAAATAATATTTATTTGTATTTGTAACAAACGGAGCAACAATCTCCTGAACTGTTTACTAGTTTATGTGGAACAAAAAAACTCCACAAAACAAATTTTAAAAATCCAGAAGTAACAATTATTCATATTTCCTCTCCACAGTATTTAAAAAAAAACATTCTCATAAAAAGAACTGAAGAAGGAAGTGGGACAAAGTTTCAAAGAATGGGCATGAAATTTAATCAGAATCATTTTCTGAGCTGTAATTAAGTATATACTTTCAGGCCCTTTTTGTTGCTCTATATTTTCTTCCAGTGCTTTGAGGCCTAGTGAAGAGGAACAGAACCAATGCATGCCACACTCATGCAAAAACAAAACTGAAACCTTTTTTCTTTTCTGGTGACAACAGCACCTCCTAAAGGAAGAAATGTATCTTGTTCTTGCATTGGAGAGTTCAGTTTGTAACCTAGGCCTTGCTTGTCCTCACAGAAATTAGAATAATCTGATACCATACATATTTTTTTAGAAATGATTTATAAAATATTTGAACCCCTTATCTTAAAATATTTTATTCATCATGTTAAAATAAAACATTCCATAATCTATTTTTTATTTTTTCAATTTTTCGGGGAAAAAACAAAAAAGGCTTCAGGAAAAAACGGGGGGGGGGATGTTTTTTTCCGAATTTTTCCAGATTTTTTCCGGGCCTTCACATCTCTAGTCAAAAGTATGCATGGTTGGTCAACTTGATGACATAGCATCAAGGGCTTATAGTCATGTGCAGAAAGTGAATATGCCCACATCACATTCTCCTGGTGCAAAACATGATACCTCGTCCATGGTTCTATCTCAATGATGGCAAATTATACTGTTATTATTATTATTATTATTATTATTATTATTATTATTATTATTACCCCGCCCATCTGACTAGGTTTCCCCAGCCACTTTGGGTGACTTCCAAGAGAATATTAAAAGCACAATAAAAGATCAAACATGAAAAACTTCCCTGAACGGGGTTGCTTTCAGATGTCTTCTAAAAGTCAGTTTATTTTATAGTTGTAGTTGTATATTTCCTTGACATCTGATGGGAGGGCGTTCCACAGAGCGGGCACCACTACCGAGAAGTCCCTCTGCCTGGTTCCCTGTAACCTCAAATCTTGCCATGAGGGAACCGCCAGAAGGCCCTCGGAGCTGGACCTCAGTGTCTGGGCTGAACGATGGGGTGAAGACACTCCTTCAGGTATACTGGGCCGAGGCTGTTTAGGGCTTTAAAGGTCAGCACCAACACTTTGAATTGTGCTCAGAAATGTACTGGGAGCCAATGTAGGTCTTTCAGGATGCAATGTAGGTGTTTAGGGTGCAGAGCTTCTATGAAGACAGAAGGAGGTCTGCCATTGCTACCGTTGCCCCAAAGTCTCACTTTTTGAGCACAGCACATTTGAGAGACTAATAGCATCCTTCACTTCAGCAGACCTCCTCTGAAGCAAATAGACTGCAATCTGACAAAGTAACATTTCCTATCAGATTCCATACACTCACAGACAGTGGGAAAGGATTTTAACAGGAGACATTGAGGCCAGGCTGAGATTCCCCCTCCGCCAGGTGAAATAACATTGGGGAAAGAATGAATGAGAGGAGCTATTTTGTTCTTGTGATCACTTTGCCATTGTGCTTTAAAAGGTAATTCCCATTGTTGACCGAAAAGGAGAAGTGTCAGATGTTTGTCCCCAAAGATTTATGTGAAGAAAACTTAACAAGGAATGTTGACATTGTGGCATACAGGATGTTGTTCCAACTGGGGCCTAAGTGGTGAAAAGTCAACATTCGCCACTTTTTCATGGTAAAATATTTGCTAGAATGTGTAAATAAAGAATAGAAAGTTTTTACTTCACATCCATGTGCTAAAACATCTGGGGTTTTGTTTACACTGGAATGTAATGCAGACTTGTCTTTAAAAAAAAAAAAAAATCCAAATCAGAGAACCTCTGAAAAGTATGATGTTTTTCTAAGTGAGACAATTCTGTCTGCATGTGTGGATAATTCTTGACTATGTAGCTGGAAAATGGCAATTAGGAGAAAGATATTCAGCTAGAGGTTAAGACACCATACTGTGGACATGTGTGTATCATTGTTCAAAGCATGAACTGCTATTCCCCTCTCCTTTCTCCGCTGCAGTTGCAGGTCTTTTAGGACTGTGATTTTAAAAATCATTAAGCAAGTGCTGTTAAGCTTGGCCTGGAACATAAATATTTTGGATGTGATTGCCCAAGCCTCTGCTCTGGTCCCCCCCCCCCCATCCTGCTGTATTTCCACAATCAATGGCTATGTCAATATGACTTCAGTGCATGTACTGGGTTGCACTAACCTTTGCACCTGCTCAGGAATTAAAACAATCCGTCATGTGGCCCTATGGATCTGCTCGTGCAATTCCCACCCACCATCCCATCTCTTTTTGATGGAGATAAATCTCATGGAAAGACTTCCGAAGGACTGGGCAATGGCACAGATGCTTCATCTACAACATAACTTCTATATGGCGGCAGCAAAATACCGTTTCTGTATGGGACACTTCTAAAAAATACAAATCTCCCTTTGTATCCAGAATTACATAAGGTAGTGGTGTTATTTTCAAAGTGATGAATTTAAATTAGGCAGAGAACCATACAGCTATTTGATTTAGACTATGTCCCAGAAAGGGAAAACCAAGCTACATCAGAATAATTTGAGGTTGGGGAAACTGAACTTTATTCTGGATAAAAGCAAAAATGCAACAAAGACCGTCTTAAACTGGAGCAGTACTGGGCTCTAATCAATCCACGCAAAGGAGCTGTGACTTGATTTATTGCTCACTATGATAAACCGTTGACTATACCAACTGCTTGTATAATTGTATTTATGCTTTTTGATTTTTTTCCCTAAACTGCATATATGTTTTTGTTACTTACGTTTATGTTTTCAATCTGTTGCAGGTTGCTTGGAGACCTTTTGGGCAGCAAGCAACTAACAAGTTAAATAAGTGAATAAATAATATTGAGTGGAATCCAACTAACTTGTTCCATCAGCGCAAGGATTTCCGCTTGAGCAAAAGAAACCACCACTCTCTTCCTCCCATGCCCCCTAAATCTGTTCTGGGCTTTCCCTCTATCTCCAAAGCAGATTTGGGGAGGCTGTTGTGCATACACAGGGAGAGGAGACCGGGGCTGGGGGGGGGCGGCGGTTCTGTTATACAAAAAAATACTATTGAGCTGATGGAACAAATTAGACTGCCTATGATGATTATGATTATGATTATGATTATGATTATGATTAAGAGCAGTCTAGTGAATGTTCTAGAAGCACAGGATACAGTGAAACTGATAAAACTAAGCAGGTGTGATCCCGAGCAGAGGCTCAGAGAAAAGACCTGGAAATCTTATTTTAGCTGCTCTGAGTTAACATGAAAGCAAAACTGCTTCAAAAAAGACAATAAATAATGAGATTGAAACAAAACCAGACCTCAGAACATACTACCATCTGTGTGGGCCAAATTCAGAAATTTGAATTGGATCATACAATACTGAACAAATTAATACTGGGTTTTAAAGTGGAAAATGAAAGTACTTTGTGTGCTCATCAAAGCTGTCAACTTTCCCTTTTTTGTGGGAAATTCCCTTATTCCAGCGCCGTTTCCCACTGCAAAAAAAGGGAAGGTTGACAGCTATGGCCATTTCCCAATGCAAGAAAAAGACAAGGTTGACAGCTATGGTGCTCAGCAGAGTATATTCTGAGCCCAATGTGGAGCCTTATTCTTTTCAAGGGAGGGTGCACACATCTTGGGGAGGGGGGCTGCTGATAAAGTCACTTTTGTGCATGGGAACCTCTGCAATGAGAGTAACAGCATGTAGTCCCAGGGTGTGGTCCGAGGACACATGATGTGCCTCCCCCCTTGCTTAATCTAAGTGGATCTGGGTCAGTCAGTGACTGGATGAGAAACCACTTGGGAACCCTATGTATTCTGCCTTGAATGTCATGATAGACGAAAGGCAGAATATAAATTCAATAACGTGTGATATTTCTCAATACGAGAGAAAGAGAGAAACTGCAAGGTTTATAAGATGATCATTTGCAGTCATCATTAGCTTGTTTTACCTCATATTTTCAAAAGGGTATTCATAATGCGTTGGCAGCCGCAGTCATATTTTCCATTTCTTTGCCCCCATCCCATCCCATTACAGAAATTATGTCATCCAACCGCATAGTTCATTTGTCTTAAGGTAGGCCATTGGGAAAAATATTTATCATACATTCCAGGAGAGAATTACGCCACAAGAACCTGCTTTATGTACACCAGCCTCTGCATGTTTCTCTCCTCATCATCACACCCAGCAGAAATGCACAGAAAGGAAAATGTTAGATGGCAAAAGACTTAAAGCATTTTCGTTTATTTGCTTTTATAACTAGGCTTCATCAAGAAGACAACCCAGACAGAAAGGCTAGCTTTTCAACACAGAATCCAAACAAATTGGCAGGGTAGACAATTCCTGTGTCTCATAACTCTGGAGACTTTGAAAAGCCTAAAATCCTGGTGATTTTCCCCTTAAAAAAGAAGAAGACTTTATCAGTTTTCATTTAAAACTATAATGTAACCTGCATATCTATAACAGGGGGAAACTTCAAAATACAATTATAGCATGCTTTTAAAAAGTCAGAATCAAAGTTGCTAGTTTTAAAAAATGCAGGAATGTATCCTTTTCTGGGTTTTTTTCTTTTTGATGAGAAATTACCGTAACCAACACCTAGTCAAACCTGTCTCTCTCACACACACAAAGTCTCCTGCATCAGCACCTAGTAATTCCCATCATGTTTTAGGTTTTTTGAGTTATTGGTTCCCCTGTACCACAGCCTCATCACACTATGATTCCTTGTCAAGTGATGACATTGCTGCCAAATGATGCCAAATTGCCAACACATACTGGCACTGAATGTTCTGGTTTCATTATCCAAGCGTTGGGTGGTATCTTTGATAGTGGGTGAACACCAACGTTTTCTGGATACTTTACTTATTCCATATAGTTTATATAGTGGTTGATTGTTTAAACACACACACACACACACACACACACAGCCCACCACCAACAACAACAACCCTAAGAACCATTGGCAAATACTGCTGCTCCTTTCAGAAAGGTCTAAACGACATCTTTAGCAGTTGGTTCTTGGAAACATTAGATCAGCACACTTAGCCGAACAGTGCATTTTCTGTTCATATTTGGCTGTGTAGAAAAACTCTCCCACTGCTAACAAAAGTGGGGAGGGCTCAGATGAACACCCTCTAATCAATAACATGGGAGCACAGGTTAGTTCAGCTGCTGCCATGTGTTGTGTGTATATGAATGGGCTCTGTGTGTATCCTGAGGAATGTGAAAAGAGCTCCCCCGTGCAAGAGAGGTCCCTGTCCCGATCAGAGCATCGAAAGCAAGAATGGGACTGGTCTGCACAGCCTTGCAATCCCCCTGACACATTATCTCAAGGTATGGGTTGGATCACTGTATGAAACTGTCTACCCTCAGCAGTGGAACTTCCAGATTCATTGGCTCTACCTGCCTTTTAGCAGCATGGATAACATTGCCGACAATGGTTCTTTGATTACTGAACTGCCCCAGAGATAGCGTTGATCCAAGGTGGAACCACATCAAAGATGCAAGCTACGACACAGCTATGCCCACTTCTGACAAAAGAGAACAGCAGATCCCCGATTGGTTTGAGACCAGCATTAAGGACATGGAGCCTGCTACGCCTGGAAGCAGCACAGAGAGAAGAAACACCGTGGTGCATCTGTGGCAGCAAAACCAGACACCGTCATCTGTCCCAGCTGCAATAAAACATGCCTCTCCCATATCAGTCTCTACAGCCAGGTGCTGTATCTCTCCAATGGTTTGACTTCACTCCCAAAGGCGCACACTTCCATTGTATCCCAAAACAGATGGATGCCCACAACTATTCCATGGAATATTACTTGACCTCTCACTAAAAATGCTTTGAAATGTTGCAACAGATCGTTTTGCCTCTTGGTTAGCATCTACAATATTAACTTTAGGGCTCAGCCAGGTATGTGTGGGTTTTGATATTCGCTTTAACAATTTCTTGATAAAACAACCAAAAATAGGCAAGTTAGGCAAAGGAATTTGGCATTTTTTGAAGCTGTTTTGTGGGGGCCAATATTCCAGCCTCAAGCAAACACCAAAGAGCCATGACGAAGATGCTGCCCAGCCATGGAATGAAGGAAACTGAGCAGTGCCTGAATTAGCCAAAGGGGACACGGTTGGAAATGTTATCCAATCTGATTGTGCCTGTTTGATTGGGTTTCTGAGCAACATCCGCTCAACGTCCACTGGAAAGCTTTTTTCCTGATGTTCAGGGAACTACCCTTTTGGATTAGCTAAGCAACTTTGAGAGGGTCACTCAGGGACTGCCTGATCCAGTGTGGCAATAAATGGCAGTAAGCATTAATAGAATGCATGCAAATTCTTGGAGAGGTATCCACATACTCACATACTTGTTAGATTAAAAGCAGCTCAAAAAGAGATGTAGTACAGAGGGGCTTGATTTATATTTTACAGTGAAAGCTACTGACCCGTGATGGTGCGATGGACTTTATGAACCTTCACCAGACAGAACTCTCCGTCTGACAAAGTCTAGGAATGTATATGCTACAATAAAATTAAGGGTCGTCATCACAATTCCCAAACGTTCTTTGTTGTTTATTTTATTATGCAATCCATACCCCACCAAAAAAAAAAATGCTGCCAAAGCTTGCATTCCCTTGCATTTGTTAATCTGAGTTCTAGATGCAGAAATCTGCAACACTTAATAAAGCAGATTGGGCTTTTTCCTATCCATGCCATTCTTTAAATTTTATTTTAACACATCAATGCCCTCTAGTGGCAAACCACTTTAGAAACACACTTGAAAGATATTCTAGGATTCCAGCATTAAAACTGTGATGCATAGTGGCATCTGAGTAAATGTGCATCTGCCTTAATAAATTGCAGACCTTTGAATCCTGGATGAGTGCACAGAAAATAAATCCGAGCTCAAATATAATCCAACCTATTGGTGCAGTGATTACAAAATACTACGTGTGAAACACTTTGAACACTTAAAAACCCTATCTGAAGTATTGGTATTATTGCTGGACTTTGCCAGTGTTGCACCAGGATTGTGAATGCAGAACTGATCCGCTCCATCTATATTTATCATCTCCTAGGGAGGAAAAGGAGACTGATACCACAAACTTCCCCCCCATCATCCCTGGATAGATTGCGCTGTCAACACTGGCTTCAGTTATCTGTTGAGTAGATCTGTATGCAACAATATTTGGATCAGGCAGCACCAGATTTAGGCCACTACAGGTGATTCTTCTGCATAGGGTGCTGAGCTGAAGGGTAAAGGTACCTACTCAAAGGTAGGCCCAGTCAGACGGATAACTGAGTTGCCACAACTAAGATTTGAGAGCATGCACAGAATGGAAGGCAAGGGGGGGGGGAGTGCACAAAATAAATATTTAGGACACCAGATTTTGTCCTCATTCAGGGCACCGTAATACCAAAGTCCACACCAGGATGAGACTTCATCTGCTATTGTAAAAATTAAAGGCTAAAGGTCACTGATCTGGTACATAATAGCCAGGCTCATTGGCAATAAAGTGGGGAGAGCAAAGTTCATTGCAAAGCTTAAAGCAACATATTTAATGGGGAATTTCTCAATAATGCTTCTCTATCGAGTAGCGAATACGTTAGAATAATGCTGGCATCTAAAGCAAAAGCTGCTTTGAGTAATACGCTTGAATCCGGCGCAGGTTCGTAGTGATGGAAAGCTATTACCAGCCGGCCAGATGGAGAGCTGTTCAGCAGCCAGTGAAACACCTGGGTGGTCTCTCTCAGCATGGCCCTTATCACACAACCCTGCCAGTGCAAGCGAGCTAATTGGCAAATATATTAGCAGACTCAGCACAGCAGTCAAGGAAATGGAGAAGGAAAGGCCCGTGTTAACATATTCTAGATTTACACAGAGACATACAAGCCCATTTATGGTACAGTGTCATATAGAGAAGCCAGGTTGGAGGGGAGTAAGGGAATACAGGTGTTCCTAATCTTCTCATTAGGGTGTCACAGCATCTACTTATAAATGGTCTCTTTTTCCACTGCGTTTATGGCTATGCAAAGCAACATATGAGTTGGTATCCCTAAGCAACTAAAGCTAGAGCTTACATAGGAAAGCAGAAGACCATTTATTGGAATGGCTAGACAGAGGCGCATACAGATTGTTAATAAACTAAGGATGGAAGCCTTTTTCAGGCCTGGGTCCACGTTCCCTTATGGCAACCATCTGGGGGCCACATGCCAGGTCAGGTGCAAAAGTGGATGTGGCCAAAAGCAAAAAAATGGCAGAAGAACAGATGTGATCCTAAGTTTTCAACAACTGGCTACATTTGAGCCATGGAGAAGTAAGAGGTTTCTAGCCTGCCGGCCCCTCTGATACCTTAGTATTTTCCATGCAACCATGCACAAACTGAGAAACCATTCCAGCCAGGCAAAAGCACCGAGAGGGCACAGAACAGGGTACATGGGGATAGGTGTTGTTTGGTGATAGGATGTGTGAGCCCTGGGGAGGATGTGTGAGCCCTGGGGGTACCCCCTGCAGGGGGCATGTCTTGAGGGCCGCATCCAGTGCTTGGGTCTGAGGTTTGCCGCCTCTGCTTAAGAAGTAAACAGCACTTATCTTTATGAATATAATATTTAAGAGAATATTGGGATGGACTATTTTGAATAAAGATGGATACAAAAGCTAACTGGTGACAGAACAGTTGCTAATATGTTCGGAAACAGGCTTTTAACTAGAAATGCAAAATTGTGAAATGGCATCTTTGAAACTTTTGTGGGAGCAAAAGGCCTGGGTGGTTGCAAACAAGTTTGGCAAGTTTATAAAGGATCTGTTGTAGTTTTTTATTGTACTCAGGTGTAGATTCTTTGGGCCAAAAAATGTAGAATGTGCTGACATCACCAAGACAGAATCACTCCTAATTAGGAACTGCTCTGAAAGTTTGGAATAAATATGGCATACTGTGGAACTTGATCTGAAAGTTGTGTTGTTTCCCAACCACCACAGGGTGGCAGTATTTAAAAACTTCATTTTTATTCTGAAATTAGATACAGTGGTACCTCGAGTTACAAACACCTCAGGTTACAAACGCTTCAGGTTACAAACTCCACTAACCTGGAAGAGTTACCTGGAGTTGAGAACTTTGCCCCAGGATGAGAACGGAAATTGTGTGCCGGCGGCGCAGTGGCAGCAAGAGGCCCCATTAGCGAAAGCACGCCTCTAGTTAAGAAGATTTTCAGGTTAAGAACGGACCTCCAAAACGAATTAAGTTCGTAACTGTATTTAAAAAAAGACCCACTCTTGTTACAAAGTGAAACACGGGCTGTATAATTGAAAACTTGTTGATCAAAGAGAAGGGAAGCTTTTGAGCTTCAGAGAACAGTTGCTCATTGTTAGGGTTGCCATATTTCAAAAAGTAAAAACCAGGACACTCCAAAAATGTTGAACTTTTTTTTAGACAGGCCCCAGAGTTGTTGAGCTTTCCCTTGTCTAAGTCCAGACAGCTGACACAGTGTACACATTGCTGTTCACTGCTGGTGTTTGAAGCCAAGTACACATAACATTAGCTGCAATCCAGGTTTATCCTGTAATAAATAATAAAATAATAAAAATAAACCTATATTGTCACTACACCACCTGTGTGCAGTGAAATTAAACAAGCCCCCACCCCAATACACTCAATCTTGTTCGCACTCTGTGTGCTTGTCAGAAGTCAATTGTACCACTATTTTTTCCCATTCAACAGCCCACAGATAAAAACTGTTCTTTAACCTGTTGGTGCGGCTGACTATACTTCTATATCTCCTGCCCGAAGGTAGGAAATTAAAGAGGTGCTGACCAGGATGTGAGTCGTCCCTGAGAATTTTCCTCGCTCTCCTGAGGCAGCCATCTCCTGCAATGTCATCTAGTGAACTCAGGAGACAGCCCATGATATCATGTGCTGTATTCACCACCCTCTGTAGGGACTTCCTGTCTGTGGCTGTCAAACCAGCGTACGACACTGTAATACAGTATGAAAGGACACTTTCTATTGTGGACCGGTAGAAAGAGATCATCAATTGTTGTTTGACATTTTTCTTACACAAGACCCTAAGGAAATGGAGTCTCTGTTGAGCCTTCCAAGCCACCTGGGTTGTACTGATTTTCCAAGTGAGGTCTTCACTAAGGTAAACTCCCAGGAATTTGAAGGAAGGGACTCTCTCCACACAGCCCCCCCCCCCGATATACAATGGGGCTAATTCCCTTCTCTTCCTCCAAAAGTCCAACACCATCTCCTTTGTCTTACTGATATTTAGGTGCAAGTTGTTCTCTAGGCACCATGTCGAGACTTTTTGAACCTCCTCCCTATACACTGATTCATCTCCACCTGTAATTAGACTCATTATGGTGGTATCATCAGGTTTATCCTGTAGTGCTGCTGTTTTAGGATTCCAACCCATTTGAAAATGTAACCCATTGTAAAGCTGAGCTGTGCACATTTGAGACAGCCGTTGCACATGTGCAGATGACAACTTCACTGAATTGGGGGTAATGCACACTGGGTGAAAACATTCCCTGATTCAAAACCCTAAAATGTATTTTATATAACTGACTTTTTATTTCTATTCTTTGTATATTGTATTGTTGTTTTATTGCTATGGCTGATGTCTGACGCAAATAAAGATTCATTCATTCATTCATTCATTCATTCCCTGTCTCTAGTGTATATACACACAATATTAAAAATGACCTTGCTGCATTTTAAGCCTAAGTTACTCTAACTGGCTTTCACAAATAATGAAAATACTTTTAGTCAGTGCTATTTTTCTACAAAAAGAGGTACTGGAACTCATAATAAACGTCTCTCTTATTTTCTTATAATGGCAATGGCACCCGCCTGAGAGGTGCCAGAACTGAGCTCCAGAGTGAGTTCTAGCAAGAAAAAAAGCCCTGCTCTTAGTATACTTTCTCAATAGCCTAGATAAAGGACTGTGAGCTTCTATGGAAATATTAGACAATGGGCCAAGGGTTAAAAAATTAAGTGAAGAAACAAGGTTTTATTGTGATAGCCTATGACCCTGGAAAAATGGTTGACCATGTTGGCCATCAGTGATTACGGTAACTTTCGCTGGAAAAAAATATTTATAAAATATCTTAAAATATGTAATATCCTGTCTGAGGCTATAAATATCACACCTTTTGCCCAATTGGGACCCAAGAAGGCTAAAATGGAAAACTGAAAAAAAAATCCATAATCCCCCAATTTAGCCCTCAAGGCCATCTTCTCCATGTCTACTAGCCCCACATCTAATGCCTTGTATGTGGGGCAGAGAAGGGCATGGCTTCAAAGTGAGCTCCAAATTGTTCCTTCACAAGTGGGGCTCGCTAGTGCACTCCCTAGTGCAGCTTAGGAGGTTCTGCCAGATGGATGCCAAACTATATAACAATGACTACCAGTGGAAGGGCTGCTTCTGTGGGTTGGCATTTTTGTCTCTGGCCCACGCCTGCCCTCCTTCACTTTGAGGGAAGAGCCTTGAACCTTAGGTGGGAAACCTGCAACCCTCCAGATGTTTCTGGAGTACAGCTCTCAACATCCCTTATCACTGGCCACAATAGCCAAAGTTTCCCTGCTCTGGGTAATATGCAATGTTCTTCAGACACAGAGTAGACTCATAGGAATTACCAGGCCTGAATCGATTGATTTCAGTAGGTCAGCTCTCAGTATGAACTAGTTTGATCAATGCCGCTGCATTGTATCAACAGCCAGTGGTTGGAAGAGACACTCCCTTCTCCCCAACTTCAGCTTAATTCTATTGTACTATTGTGTGCATCTTTAGGCACTGGGCAGGTATCCCTATCAGCCCCCAATTGGGGGCTGAGGTTGAGCAGAAGCAAGGCAGGAAATATGGGGGACAAAATATGCAAAATGGACGTTTACGCAGCTGCCCCCCCACTCCTCCAGTTCTGTGAGTTTGACCATACACCGAACACTTGTGGCCAGTGACTCCCTGTGAAAACCCCTCTAATGGGGCCCTGCTAAAACGCCGCACGAGGGGTGCATAACCACGCTCCCCCTCCATTCCACTGATGGACTAAATAATACCATCCAAGGCCTAAAACCGCCAAAGTTGTGACAATTGCTACGGGGAAGGCAAAACCTGCAAAGCAGGGAAATTCCTTCCTGGCTCTGGGAAACAGCAACCATCATAGTGAAGCTGGAATATGAGTTCTTAGACATAAAACACATTGTGGAAATTTTTACAAAATCTTAAAAAATTATAATAAATGCACTTTTTTAGTACTTAAGGGTTTATGTCCATTTTTCAAAACTTTGGTTGTTGTACCCGGGATTTTTTACATGAAAGGAATCCAGACTTAATTACTCTTGTCATAAAGGACACCATGGACCATGATAATTTACGAAGAATATAAACACAGTTGTTATACCAAATCCAAGTGAAATTCTTTGGCAAGAAAGATCCTTTGGAAAACAAAAATGTAGCTATTTATTCATAATGTAATGCTGATCCCTCATAATTGCATACACTAGGCCTATTGTTTATGTTATCTTTGTTGCTTCTCATTCCCTTGTGGTGAAGTGAGAACTAAAAGATAACAGCAGATAAAATTCTCATCCACCCAGATCCAGAAACTACAAAAATGTGTCAAACAAATAGAGCCTATGGAAGTTTAGCAAACCCACAGCTGTTTGTGAATTTCTCTGTCTGGCAAACAAGATGAGGATTTTCCTAAGCAATAGGGTACAGACAGTAAGGAGGGATCCACCACTGATCTGGTGTGAGTTGCCAATCCAAGATCTGCTCTTTCTCATAAGATTAGAACTTCCAATGAAGTTGAATGTTGGAAGATTCAGCACGGATTAAAGTACTTTTCATAGAATGCATAGATAAAATACAGGACTCACTCCTACAGGATGCAATCATAGCCACCAACTTTGTGGCAATGGTGGGCAGTGTGTGATGACAGTGGAGACTGGGCACCCACAGCAAAAAAAATTGTGGGTGCCCAGGCCCCCTGGAGTTGGCACCAGTGAGAGCTAGATAGACCAAAGGGCGGACTCAGTATAAGGCAGTTTCCTGTGTTTCCAATGTGCCCAAAGAGCTCCTGGCTAACCCAAATGCACACACAGTCTCTGTTTACCTGTCTGCTTACCTAGGGTGTATTCTTCAGCTCAGACAGGGGTATCCCATGTGTCAGAATACAACTTCCATAAGTACCACCTAGCATGGGCAATGGTCAGGGACGATAAGAGCTGCAGTTCAGCAATCATTTATTTCAGCTTTAAGCTCATAGTGAGACAAGACAAAAAACGCAGGAACAGCAATTACACTCACACAATTAAATTTAAAAGGAAATTGGCGACAATAAAATTAGTGGCAATAAAAGACTTAATAAATATACAAAATAATGTGCATGTTACTGCAGTTCCGCATAATCTGGAGGATACCATGTAGGCTACCCAAGTTAAGGGCAAATATTTCATTCATTCATTGCCTGATCTTCACCCTAAGATCCAAGGGCAGCTTACAACAATTAAAACCCAATGTTACTATCAAAACACTCAGTTTTTTGATATTACCCAGTATTAAAAAAACAGTTTTTAATAAACTACAGCGAGGAACTGAAAGGGAAAGGGACAATGAGTCCAGGTGTGGAGCTACTCAGCACAGCTGCCTTGCCAGGCAAAATAGAACAGGGGAAGCGTGGGCCAAAAGGACTGGTTGGCTTTTGGTCTTTCTGAATTGGCTTAGGTGTGCCTGAGTTGAGAGGGAGCTATACACCAGGACCTGCATTCAAATCTAGGAACCCCTCTTGCAAAATATAAACCATTGTGCCTGGCTAGTGTTCCCCCTGCAACTCCTGACTGGCAAAGGGCTAAAGTTTGAGTCTGGTGCCTGTCTTCTGCTCTGTGCCCCCCCCTAACTCCTTCCGATGACTCCTTGGTGTCCTGTCTGAGCTTGGCTCAAGAAAGCCAAGGCATGCTGGGCTGAAGCAAGGGTCACATTCAGCAGTCAAGATGAAAGTGCAGGGTTGCAACGGGCAAGATCTTTCAGAACCCTGGACAGATCGCTGTGGCAAAGACTGGCAGTGACTCACCCAAGGAGAGCTGTTGTCTCAGCAGCATGCTGGGGCCTCCTGAGGACTGCCTGCTCTGGATCTACTGTCAACCACACCCCAGCCAAGGATCTGTTTCTTAAGGGGTACTGCAGGCTCTAGCGTCAAGGCAGTAAAGACAGAGGTGCCAGGGCTCTCTGTGTCTGAGATGTTGTGTAAAATAATATTCTATGGCCTGAAAGGTATTGAAATGAGGGGTGATATTTCCTTAGGTGGTGCCTCTTCTCCTTCTCCAGTGTAGAGGAATGTTCACAAAGGATGGGGGCCAGAGAACATGGCAACTGGCAAAAGAGTTAGCTTAGTAGTGGCATTATCTCCCCCTCAGCATAAGAAAACACAGGCTTATCCTACCCGTGAACATAACTTACAGAACAAGCATGTACACTCAGAGGTTAAGTCCCACTGAGTTCAATGGAACTTTATCCTGAAAAAAGTTCGGTTAGGATTGCAGCCTTGGACTTAATGAAGTCAGAAAGTATTTGATTCAAAATGCCACTTCTAAAACTAATATGAACTGAATGGGGGGAATCTATGATTTTCATAATTTGAACTTGCAAAAATGCACATTTATGATTATGTTTTCTAACACCCTCAGTTAAACCTGTGGTTGGATATTGGAACGTTAAAAATACATTTGTTGATAATTAACATTATTCACATAAAATTCACCACATTTTACCTTCTTGTTAGTGTAACTTTTGTTTTCAGATTTGAACTTATGCAAATCAAAAATGAAAAGTCAAAGCCATTTTCTCTCTCTCTCTCTCACACACACACACACACACACACCGTCCATTTCAGATTTGTGTAAACTTTTGTTTCGATTCTGACCACTTTCCCCATAATACTTTTCCTGCACAGAGATAATTTCTGTGTAGGAAAAATATATACACTTGCATCTGTGAACTGTGATGTTGCGAGTGTTTATTTTATCATGGGTACGTGAGCTCAGACACTGCACAATTGCTGAGGTGGCCATCCTGTTCAAGTTGCTGACTACATTTAAGTCATACTGATGTGGGGGAAATGAAATTTCTCTCATTTGTGACCCTAAATGCTTTATTAGAAACTATGTCATGTTTTAAGAAATAATAGTAATAATTGTTGGATGATGATTTTCATCAGAACCTTCCTGCAGCCCATGAAATTATTTTCCCCTCCAGCTATTAACTGTAGGAAAAATTATCCCATTGGTACCAATTGATTTAATCTCTGCCCCATGGTTCATTGTGACCTATTATGAATTTTCTCTAACAACAAGGCCAGTGGAAGTGATGATATTCCAGCTGAACTATTTAAAATCCTAAAAGATGATGCTGTTAAGGTGCTACACTCAATATGCCAACAAGTTTGGAAAACTCAGCAGTGGCCAGAGGATTGGAGAAGATCAGTTTACATCCCAATCCCAAAGAAGGGCAGTGCCAAAGAATGCTCTAACTACCGCACAATTGCACTCATTTCACACGCTAGCAAGGTTATGCTTAAAATTCTACAAGGCAGGCTTAAGCAGTACGTGGACCGAGAACTCCCAGAAGTGCAAGCTGGATTTCGAAGGGGCAGAGGAACCAGAGACCAAATTGCAAACATGCGCTGGATTATGGAGAAAGCTAGAGAGTTCCAGAAAAACATCTACTTCTGCTTCATTGACTACGCAAAAGCATTTGACTGTGTCGACAACAGCAAACTATGGAAAGTTCTTAAAGAAATGGGAGTGCCTGATCACCTCATCCGTCTCCTGAGAAATCTGTATGTGGGACAAGAAGCTACAGTTAGAACTGGATATGGAATAACTGATTGGTTCAAAATTGGGAAAGGAGTACGACAAGGCTGTATATTGTCTCCCTGCTTATTTAACTTATATGCAGAATTCATCATGCGAAAGGCTGGGCTGGATGAATCCCAAACCGGAATTAAGATTGCCGGAAAAAATATCAACAACCTCAGATATGCTGATGATACAACCTTGATGGCAGAAAGTGAGGAGGAATTAAAGAACCTTTTAATGAGGGTGAAAGAGGAAAGCGCAAAATATGGTCTGAAGCTCAACATCAAAAAAACTAAGATCATGGCCACTGGTCCCATCACCTCCTGGCAAATAGAAGGGGAAGAAATGGAGGCAGTGAGAGATTTCACTTTCTTGGGTTCCATGATCACTGCAGATGGTGACAGCAGTCACGAAATTAGAAGACGCCTGCTTCTTGGGAGAAAAGCAATGACAAACCTAGACAGCATCTTAAAAAGCAAAGACATCACCTTGCCAACAAAGGTCCGTATAGTTAAAGCTATGGTTTTCCCAGTAGTAATGTACGGAAGTGAGAGTTGGACCATCAAGAAGGCTGATCGCCGAAGAATTGATGCTTTTGAATTATGGTGCTGGAGGAGACTCTTGAGAGTCCCATGGACTGCAAGAAGATCAAACCTATCCATTCTCAAGGAAATCGGCCCTGAGTGCTCACTAGAAGGACAGATCCTGAAGTTGAGGCTCCAGTACTTTGGCCACCTCATGAGAAGAAAAGACTCCCTGGAAAAGACTCTGATGTTGGGAAAGATGGAGGGCACAAGGAGAAGGGGATGACAAAGGATGAGATGGTTGGACAGTATTCTCGAAGCTACTAACATGAGTTTGGCCAAACTGCAGGAGGCAGTGAAGGATAGGCGTGCCTGGCGTGCTCTGGTCCATGGGGTCACGAAGAGTCGGACACGACTGAACGACTGAACAACAGTGAATTTTCTCTATACCTGTTATAAGCATTTTGAAACCTGGTGTTTCTACCCTTAGTTCAGAACCAAACAAATGCCAGCTCTATAAACAACAGTATCAACAGTACTGTTGCTACCTTCACAAACATCTAACATTTTTAACTATCTTATATATTCATTTAAGGCTTTGAATTACAGATAAAATTATAATCTACAAAAAAGTAATCATTATTTATACTTCCTAAGTTCAAAGAACTGGGACATGATTACACAATGCAAGACAAACAAAATCGGCTTAATTGTTTCTGATCCCTCTTTCATCTGAAGCTTAAACAATAAGAAGAGGATAAAAGGATTTTTCAAGTGTGAGGCCCCTGACTGCTCAATAATCAGACGCCTCCTATACACCTCAAAACAGGCAGCTGAAAAATAGTATATGTTTGCAGCATGACTTGCATGAAATTGTATTATTTAAGGAGGAAAATAATATTTATATTCAACACTTGACCAAGATGCATTTTCATAATGTGTTGTCATCCCACCTAAAAAATAAAAAAGTGCTAGGTAAAGGTAAAGGTACCCCTGACCATTAGGTCCAGTCGTGGATGACTCTGGGGTTGCGGCGCTCATCTCACTCTATAGGCCAAGGGAGCCAGCGTTTGTTAGCAGACAGCTTCCGGGTCATGTGGCCAGCATGACTAAGTCGCTTCTGGCAAACCAGAGCAGCGCACGGAAACGCCGTTTACCGGAGTGGTACCTATTTATCTACTTGCAGTTTGACATGCTTCCGAACTACTAGGTTGGCAGGAGCTGGGACCAAACAGGGAGCTCACCCCGTCGCAGGGATTTGAACCGCCGACCTTCCGATCAGCAAGCCCTAGGCTCAGTGGTTTAGACCACAGCGCCACCCCTGTTCATAAACCTTATAAACCAAAAGTTGACAAACTGCAAACGATATACAAACCACCATGCCATTTAAAGCTATCTTCAAAAGGTAAGTGAGCTTTTTAGAAAAACTGTAACTAGGTATCTGAAGAAGTGTGCATGCACACGAAAGCTCATACCAAGAACAAACTTAGTTGGTCTCTAAGCTGCTACTGGAAGGATTTTTTTATTTTTTATTTTGTTTTAGTTATTCTTGCAATAACTATCAGACCTGCTGATACAAAAATAATTGTCATGTGGATCTTAAACTAACTTACTTGTACAGAAGTGGAATGGAATATAATTGCAGTTGCTTTCAAGAAAATATGGTATTGCTGAAACACTGTCATATATGGTTTCTCTGAATGATCTAACTGTAAAACGTTACATTGGAAGCTGTCCAATACGTAACAGAAGGTCAGCTTGTTTTATCAGATAAATGGGTAATTTAACTGAAGATAGTCAGATGGTATAATAAATATTCACAAAAAGTCACATGCATCTTCACTACCAACCATATTAAACTGCAGTGCGTAAAAATGTAGCCAGCACGTCCCAGACTTGTATATGTAAGAGGTTTCGTATGAATTAGCTGTTGTTTTTTCAAGTTCCACTCAACTACCCTGGGCTGCTCCCTTGTTATTCAATGTACTTACCAAAGCGCTTAATTTCATTACCCAATTCGCTGCTTTTCATTTCTGCCTGGAGGGTGGAAAAATATGTAACTTATGGTCAATTCACACATTGTACTGGACTTCTTCAGGAAAAATGTAGCATGAAAACGCCAACACATTGATCTTACTCAAAGACGGACTGTAAATTGGAAATTTAATAAGTATTCTGTTCACAAGTGATACCTTTGTGATGCCTAGGCAGGGGCGTAGCTATCTGCTCTGGCACCCAGAGCGCCGGGCGATCTGGCCATGGGGGCAGGGCGATCCGCCCCAGGGTGACAACACAGTGATCCACCCACAGAGTCCACCTGGCAGACGCAAGCCCCACGCTGCCATTTCGGGCAGCTCAGGGCCCCGAGCCAGCGCCTCACTCCCAGGAGAGACACGTGGCTTGGGTGCACTGTGGTAAGTGCCACCCCTGTGGTGTGCCATTTTGTCACCCCCTCAGGGATGACACATGGGACAGGACGCACACACACATCCCACCTACGCCCCTGTGCCTATGTTGATTTATGTCTTTTATTTCACGTTATATTATGGAGTAGAACCACCATCACATTTGTGAAAGGAGCGAGGAAATTTCACAAGTTACACTAGAAACATAGTTTAGCCTGGAATGCATTACTTTTTACTGTTGTTCATTTGTGAAGAGCCAGTGCAGTATAGTGGTCATACTAGGACCTGGGAGACCAGGGTTCAAATCTCTACTCAGCCCTGAAGTTCAGTGGGCGACTTTGGACCAGTCCCTCTGCCTTTCAACCAGGGGCACAAACTCCTAAGAGTGGAGGTGTCTTCAGTCCCCTCAATATTTTATAGTGGGGTCCTCAGCCCCACCCCCCAATATTGAGGGCCTAGCATGGAGCCTCCATCCAAAATGCCGCTTCCGAAGCATGCCAGGCCGCCAGTGGTGCCACAAGGACTGCCAGGCTGCTGGCTGGCCTCCTAGGCTGCTTGTTGTCGGCCTAAGCAGGCCTGCCAGCAGCCTGTCAAGCTTCACAGCACTGTCAGGACTCATGCCGGTGGCCTGGAAGGCTGAGGGGCCTCACCGCGGCAAGGACATTGGACCCGCCAGGTGGAGAGAGAGCCCAGGCAGTGAAGGTAAGGGTGGTTCAGCCGCTGCGGCAGCTCTTCTTTCCTTACTTCCGGGCTGACCTGAAGTACTCGCTGAAAGTGACGTGGCATGGGTCAACTGTGGAAGTCTACAGGCCACGGGGCAGGATTCATGCCACGCTGGAGCGCTTTGTGAAGCTGGGCCAAAAGCATCAGCAAAGGGCAGGTTAACACCTACCGGGCGGTGGACAGGAGGAGAGCGGGCTTCCAGAAGCGTGTCGGTGTTGGCAACCTAGCAAGCAGGCCGGCAGCCTGGCAGGCCTTGCGCAATGTGGCGGCAGCGGCCTGCCAAGTCTCGCCGCAGCACTCCTCAGCGGCAGAGAAAGATCTCAGCTGGTGAAGGTAAGGCAGAGCCATGTGGTCTGGCAGATGCGGCAGGGAGGCGAGCGTCAGGGTCGTGTGGCATCAGTGGACCAATGTGGATAGTGGTGGTGGGCAAGGAGGTGAGCAGTGGGGTCCCGCAGGGCAGTGGTGGCAACAGTGGCCTGAGCAGATGGGGAGTGGCATGGCATGGTGGAGAGGTGACGTTATGCATGTATGACGTCACAGCCAGGGGTACCAACTGGAATAAAATATTGGGGGCCAGGTAAGCCCCGCCCCACATCATTGATCACGCGCACACCATTCGAATGGCAACGCCCGTGAACTTCGGGGGAGGGCGGCCCCCTCAGATACTTTATGGGGGCGGGGGCCGCCGAAGGGACCTCGGCTCCTACGCAGGCGCGCAAGTTGGCACCTCTGCTCCCGCGTATCGTGAGGCGAGAGGACGGGCAGCGGTCCGCTCGCTTTTCCCGCCGCCGCCTCGGGCGAAGGGGCGGAGTCGACGCCGGCAGCCGGAGGCCGTCGCCTTATGCAAGGGCTGAGTGGAGGAGTGAGGAGGAAGACGACGAAGGAGGCGCGCGCGCGCAACAGCCTCTCCACGCCTTCGCCGGCGGCGCTTTCCTGGGACGGCCGGCGGGAGAAGTCGCTGCCGCTGCCTCAAGTCCGCTGAGGGAACGAGGACCCTCCGCTTCTTCAGGGGCAGCAGCAGGTGCGGGCGGGGCCCGAAGCCCCTTCAAAAGGAGAGCCGCTGCTGCGTCTTCATCTCCTTTGAGCGGCGCCCTCCCTCCGCTCCCGGCTCCTTTACGAGGCTTCCCGGGCGCCTCGGGTGACTGGCTCCTCCCCTCTCCCTTGGCGAGGCGGAGGCGGGCGGCGTGCGTTTGTTTGTCCGCCTGTTTGGTCTTCCGAAAAAAAGGCTTTCCGCGCACCGTCGTCGTCGTTTTTTTGCCCCGGCCGCCGAGCTCATGTTTCCCTCTTGGGCGACGGGAGTGGCGGCCGGTCTCGTCTCCTTGCACTTCCTCCAGAAGCTCTTCTTCCCTTACTTCTGGGCCGACCTGAAGTACTTGCTGAAAGTGGCGCGCTATGGCTTGAGGGTCGAAGTCTACAGGCTGCGCGGCAGCGTTTCTACCGCGCTCGAGCGCTTCGGGACGCTGGCCCGGCGGCAGCCCGACAAGCCGTTCCTCATCTACGAGGAGCAGGTGCACACCTACCGGGAGGTGGACCGGAGGAGCAACCAGGTGGCGCGGCTGTTCCTCGAGGAAGGGGCGCTGGCGAGGGGTGACACCGTGGCTCTGCTCATGAGCAACGAGCCCGACTTCATCCACGCGTGGTTTGGGCTGGCCAAGCTGGGCTGCGTGGTGGCTTTCCTCAACTTCAACGTCCGCGCCAGGTCCCTCCTGCACTGCATCGCCAGCTGCGCGCCCAAGATGCTGGTGGTGGGAGCAGGTAAAGTATGCGCCCGATCAGTGTTTGAAACTCGCCCGTTGTTCTAGGCGCCTTTGGCGACAGGGAATTTCCTTAGCGAGAGCAGTTTCTGGGAGCCTGAGATTTCGGATTAAAACTGCAGAGTGGAAGGAGAGGGGGAGCTTTTTCTGCCTCCCCACTTCCAGCTACTCTCCGGAGACCTAGAGAAGAGACCCTCTTTTCGCAGGCTGTGAAGGACTTGCTCACAAATTTATTGACAGCTGCACGAATCATTATAGCTAGGAAGAGGCAAGTAGAATATAAAATGGAAGGATGGTATAAAGAATTGTGGGATATAGCTATTAATGATAAATAAACATGTGCCATTAAGGTGAGACGGGGAATAAGCAGGAGAAATGGTTTTGAGGAGACATGGAGGGTGTTTGTAGAATTTGTACTCTTAAAACAGAGAGGGGTCAAACCATCGCAAGAGGTGTTGATATTTGGGGAGGTTGGATAGTTAAAATGGAACGGCCTCGGTGGTGGTGTGCACATTTTTATTCTTATTTATGGTTATGTTGTCAAAATAAAATTTAAAAAAAGAGTAAAAACAAGAGACCCTCTGAAGAATATTAGGGGGATAGGATCAACCATGTGAAAAATGAACAAAATATTTTAGCTGTGGTTCATTCATTTTCAGTTTTGTATTCTTGTTCTTTAAAAAGTGCCTAGACATTCCATGGTTGTGCCCCTAACCTAAGTAAAAAAATAAATAAATCATTGCAGTAGCACCTTAGAGACCAACTAAGTTTGTTCTTGGTATGAGCTTTCTTGTGCATGCACACTTCTTCAGATAACCTATGGTTTAGGCACCATTTAGCTCCTAACTTCCATATCTCAGTTTCTAACACTGCACCTGATATTTGCATATTGCCCACCTCTCTATCCTAGTGCACTTCATTCTCCCTCCTCAATGTGCTGTATAGTTTATTCCTTCTCATGGGCGTGGCCAAAGGGGGCAGTGGATCCCCTCCCTGATCAAGTAAAACAATAGAAATACTTAACTAACTGACCAATCACATTGGTTCTGCCACCCCTAACAAAATACTGGCTACACCCATGTTCATTCTAGAGAATCTAGAGAAGCGGGGTGGGGGTTTATGTCAACCAGGGATGCCAACTTGAATAAAATATTGGAGGGCAGTTAAGCTCTGCCCCACATGCTGTATGCACCCTATATGAATGGCAATGTCTGTCAACTTTGCGGGAGCCCTGTCCCCTCAATTTTTTTGGGGGGGCCGAATGGACCTTAGCCTCTCGGAGTTTGTTCCTGTGATACCAACTCAGGCTGCATGCAGATCAGTGATTGCGTATTTGAATACTTCTTAGAGTAGAAAGGTCTGTGAGCATAGAAAATGGTTTGATAGGGTAAAGCTTTCTCCTTGATAGTCTACATTTGCATGTGCGTGGAGACTGTTACATACAAGCATGCACACACAAGAGTCCTGAAAAAGCTTTGGCGCTATTCTGAATATATAAACTTATAGTGGTAGGTGAGGGTGTTCTAAATTGTAATCACAAGGACAAGGTGCTTTAGCAACAAAAAGGTCCCATGTTTTGCTAGAAGTTGCATATAGCATGCACAGCGATTTTCTTCGTATCTTAAGGATTTGGGGCAGATTCTCAATATTACTTGGTCTCAGTTATGCTTTAGCAGCCAATTTAGAAGTCTTGAGTGAATGAATGAGTGAGTGAATGAATGAATCTTTATTTGCGTCAGCCATCGGCCATAGCAGCAAAACAGCAATGCAATATACAAAGAACAGAAATAAAAAGTCGATTATATAAAACACACTTTAGGGTCCTGAATCAGGGGTCAAATAGTGGATCTTATTCTGATTGCCCCAGCTAAAAACCTTGCAACCTTTGCTGTCATCTGCTCCTCTTGATCTGCCAGGAGGACACTGTGGCAGTGGTTGAGTGACCTGGAATGGACAATAAGAGAGGGGTGATAATCTCATTCCTCAAGTCTTTATAAAGAGTGCAAGCCAGAAGGGCATGCACCACTGTGTCGGTGCTGCCATCTCCACAGGGACATAAGTGGGGTTTTTTGTGTGTGGAATCCATAGGAATCTGTAGGATTGATTATTCTTATATGTCTTGTTGAATAGCAGCATGAGTCAGCATGAGCCAGCAAGTGGTAGTTCATTCTATTAGTTATGGCTCTAATATGGAAAGCTATATTCAGCTAACCTGTTGCACTAGCAGGAGCCAGCACAAGGATTCCTGCTAGCAAAATGGAAATTGCTCCCTCTCATGTTCCCTGCATCCCATCCCATCCCTAGATCTGCTCTTTAGAGTCTGGGGGGAAACCCAGAAAAGATTTTAGGGGCATACAGAGGGAGAACAGATGATAAACTTCCATCCCTCAAGGAAACTCCTTACACTTATGGAACCTTAGCACTACCTTGAATATAAGCCAGAGGCTTTGTTTACAATTAAGTGGTATACAGATTTTATTAAATAAAATACACGTTAAGTCAGCTAATGTATCTTTGGCAATTCCATACCTGGGTTTGCTAAGGTATTGCGGATGAAGAGGGGCATTTATAGACGTGGGACTGCTGGGTAAAATAGTAGAATTGGGAGGCACTGTGGACATACTCATAGAATTGTAGAGTTGAAGGAACCCAAAGGGTCTTCTAGTCCAACCCCCTGCAATGCAGAAATCTCTCTCTCTTTAATGTAATCGAACCTCCCCTGTTCAGTGCTGTAAAAAGGTAAAGGACCCCTGGACGGTTAAGTCCAGTCAAAGGTGACTCTGGGCTGTGGTGCTCATCTCGCTTTCAGGCCGAGGGAGGCGGCGTTTGTCCACAGACAGCTTTCTGGGCCATCTGGCCAGCATGACTAAAGCGCTTCTGGCACAATGGGACACTGTAACGAGTTCTAGAGTGCACGGAAATGCTGTTTACCTTCCCGCTGCAGCGGTACCTATTTCCCCCCCCCTCAGAGTTTTATTGTAGTTTGGTTATCAAATATACAATATACAATACACAATGTATACTATTTACCATAATTGTACAATAAACGTTACAAACAAACAAAAAAGAATAAAAATAAATAAAATTAAGAAACAATTTATTGGCCGAGGGAGCTGGTATACAGCTTCTGGGTCATGTAGCCAGCATGACTAAGCCGCTTCTGGCGAACCAGAGCAGCACACGGAAACACCGTTTACCTTCACACCAGAGCGGTACCTATTTATCTACTTGCACTGGTGTGCTTTCAAACTGCTAGGCTGGCAGAAGCTGAGACAGCAACGGGAGCTCACCAGTGTCATGCAGATTCAAACTGCCAACCTTCCGATCTGCAAGCCCAAGAGGCTCAGTGGGTTGGGTCTGCTTAAATACCTCTGGTGAAGGAGAGAGAATACCGTACTTCCTGAGGCAGCATGTTCTACTGAACAGCTCTTAGAGTTAGGAAGCTTCTCCTGATGTTTAGCTGTAATCTGCTTTCATGCAGTTTCCACCCACTGAGTCTAGTCCTGTTCTCTGGAACAGCAAGGAACAAATTTGCTTCATCTTCCGTATGACCGCCCTTCAGATATTCGAAGACAGCAGTTACGCTCCCTATGCATGGTTGCATGGACAGTAGAATGCAGAGGATGGTGCCTTGTAGTGTCAGCTATCCCCACATGCGTGCAACTGCTAACCCATCTACATGGTGATTTTTACTTAATTTTATGATGCTCTTTGATTTGTTTTGCATGTTTATCAGTTATGATTTATAATGTTATCGTCTGATACTCTGGAACTCTTGTGAGAAGGGCATATTACAAATAAACAATAAATAAACCCTTCCAAGGTGATATAAAAGTTTGGGTGTCCAAATTATCTCCCATCACCCAACCTCTTAAAGCTTCCTAGAAGGTTTGCAGACTCCCAACATTCTTGCCTTCCAATATGAAAGCCTCTCCCTGATGCAGAATTACCAAGTGGGGAAGAATACAGTGATCAATAAGGATTTGATTATTGAAAACAGTAAATGCTGATTTCCATTGACAGGCATAAGTATTTGAGAATTACTTTATTATTATTTATTAAATTTGCATACCACCCTTCATCAGAAGATCCTAGGGCGGTTCACAACAGAAAAATGCAAATGAAGAATATAAAATACATAATAAAACAAAAATGAACCAATAAACCCCTCCCACAAACACATTTAAAAAGCCATAGAATGTTAATCAGCCAAATGCCTGGTTGAAGAAGGTTTTCACCTGGCGCCTATAGACATGTAATGAAGGCACCAGGCAAGGCTTCTTGGGGAGAGCATTCCACAAACACGGAGCTACCACAGAAAGAGGTGGTCCTTGGGGCATTGTGGTCCTGAGCATGTATAACATGTTTTCCTGAAATAGCTGATACATATAGGCCTATACATATAGATTATCATATAGAAGACACATGAATAACATAATTTTAAAATCCAACTTTAGTTGATGCTAAAGATTTCTGTAAAATGACACCAGTAAAACTCTCTGGAAGATTAATTGTATTTCAAGAATCCTCATCATTGTCTCTTTGACCACTTAACACAAGACTACGTGGTCTTGCATGGCAGTTAATTCCTTGTTAATATTGTACAAATTCCATGTGTCATTTGTTGCATATGGTAAATAGACTTGTGTCTTGTTTTGTTGTGCTTATGTGGAGTATGACCCTCTGTTCTATGAGATAGTTATTAAGAACAGGAGCCAAGTATGGAGAAAATGTACGCATTTTAAAAAATCACTAGATAATTCAATTTGTGTTTTAAGGAGCAGTTCAGTAAATATTGTTGAATCGCCACAAAAATTACTGAATTGAGTTTTATAGGATCACTGTGAGACTGATTGTACTCTAAAAATTATGCTGAAACTGAAGTAGAAATGAATGACATCTGGAGTTGTACTTGGATTGTTTATTCTTTTAGCATGTTTCAGTTTAATATTTTGCTTTAAAAGTCTTTCTTCTGAAAGTTCTATTAGCCTACATATTACCAGATGAATGCAGCTGTCTTAAATTAAAGATTGATGGGAGTAAGTTCTTGCATTGATGAAATTCATTCTGAAAAAGTAAGGAGAAACTAATGTGTGTTTAGAATCAGGGGAAATGGATTTTATTTAACAAAATTAACTTGCTTTGAAAAGTACTGTACTTTAGGAAGTGATGTAAGATGATATGGAAACATAATCACTAGGCATCATTGAAATGCTATTCTATCAAGAGAATGGGAGCAGCTGCAACCTGCCGATTCTTTATGAACTCTATGTACTTCCAGCAGGTTTTGATACTGTTGATTGTGGTATCCTCCTGGGATGTCCCTGAGTCACAGGATGAGTGCCCCATTTTATGGTGGGTTCAGTTCTGCTTACAGGATTGATTCCAGAAAATGTTTTGGGATGACTGTGCGTTGACCCTCTGTGGTGTGCCATAGGGCATGATTTTGTCCCTAGTACTATCTAATGTCCATATGAAGCCAATGGGAGTGTCATTAGGAGCTATGGGTCAATATGTCACTGGTATACTGACGGTGACAAGCTCTATTTCTCTGTAACATCTGAATTGGGAGGGACAATATGTTCTAAATAAACTGTCACTTAATCCTGACAAGATAGTGGCTATGTCTGGAAACCGAGTTGTGTACAAGCTCTAGAGCGGGTTGTATTCCATATGAAGGAGCAGGTGTGTGATTTGGGGCTTCTTCTAGATTCATTGTTTTCATTAGAAGCCCTGGTGGCCTCAGTGGCTCAAAGCACCCATTACCAGCTTTGGTTGGTGTTCCATCTACAACCAGTTTTATACACTGAGAGCTTTCCATAGATGGTCCATACATTGGTAACCTCCCAATTAGACTACAGTAATATGCTGTACATGGCGCTACCCTTGCATCTGGTTTGCAAGCTACAGCCAGCTGAAAATGCAGCTGCTAGAGTGCTTAGTGGGACACCCAGCTGTAGAGGTACTGTGCCAGTTTTGAAAGATGTGGCACATCTTAATGAGACATTAAGGCAAATTCAGGGTTTTGTTGTTAACATTTAAAGCCTAAACCACTTGGGACAAGGATACTTAACAAAACCACCTCTCCCAGTACAAATTGAGCTTATATTTAAGATCTGCCAAGGAGAATCCTCTGGCCTCTTCACAGCCACATCAGAAGAGAAGCAGGGATGCATGCATGTGCATGTGTGGTGTAGTGGTTAAGAGCGGTAGACTTGTAATCTGGTGAACCGGGTTCGCGTCTCTGCTCCTCCACATGCAGCTGCTGGGTGACCCTGTGCTAGTCACACTTCTCTGAAGTCTCTCAGCCTCACTCACCTCACAGAGTGTTGTGGAGGAGGAAGGGAAAGGAGATTGTTAGCTCCTTTGAGACTCCTTAGGGTAGTGATAAAGCGGGATATCAAATCCAAATCCAAACTCTTCTTCATGTGTTTTCCCCCATAATGCTAAGCCAGGACTAGCTAACCCGTGGCCCTGCTAAAGTTGTTGGATCCCATCGGCTCCAGCCAGGACAGCTAATGTTCAGGTAGTCCGACAACATCTGGGGGAAGGCATAGCTTAGTTACCCTTTTGTCAAACTTTGGATTAGTGTTGCGTGAAGCTAATCACATGTCTTTCTCATACCCTAGTGCAGTGTAGAAATGAAAAGCAGAATGGTGGTTTCTAGATGATAGTATATTTTGTTCTCAGTGGCTCCTTTTGGTTTCTGGTGAAGATTGTAATCTGGGACACATACCTGACCTGCTTCCTGCCCCAGTCTCTGATCTTGACAGGCATTTCACTACTGATATATATTTATTGAATCCAGTATTATATTTAATATGTTGCAATATTATTTTTTAGATATGCTTGGAACCTTAGAGGAAATTCTTCCTAGCCTCCAAGAAGATATCAGGATTTGGGTGATGGCGAAAGAATCCACATTCCCACATGTTGATACTATTTTGGACAAGCTGGAAGTAGCCTCTGATGATCCTGTACCAGTTAACCTCTGTGCTGCTAAAAACTTGAAGGATCCTCACCTCTACATTTTTACCTCTGGAACAACAGGTACAACATTCTATAAATGTTTTTGATACACAGTCAGAAGTGATTGTGCTTTTTCTAGTTGTTTTTTTTAATGATTGGCCTAGTGCAAACACACTACAAATCTACACTGATATGGGAGGGCCCTACCTGGAAAAGTTCTTGGCTTGCAAAACAATTATTTCTTTCTTGTTTAAGGCCAGCTGCGTACTGTATACTTCTGACCCCATAAACCTATATAGTAGTAAGCTTTTCAGTTTTTCCAGATGGGCAGGGCATTAAACTTACTCATTAAAGAAATAACTACTTTTTGTTTTACCTTTTAATATTGCAAAAACAGCATCCACCACCTACTAATTCTACTTTGAACACAGGAACAAATAGCAGCATATTTTCTGATCATGTGACATAGCTTTGGAATTTGGCTTTGTGAGCTTTATAATCTCCTTTCTTAACATGTTGTTATACATCTGTTATGAAATGTTTCCTGTCCAAGCTTGCTGAGCTTACAGGTCATTGTGGAGAAAGAAAATAGGATTAAGTTACTAACTAGCCCTTTAGTTTTGAAGCAGATGGCCAGGTTTGTTGCCATTGGTAGAGATGCTAAGAAGCTAAGATCTTTATGTGCTTGTTTTGAAACACTCCTTATCAGAGGACATTAAAAGCAACATTATATAGCTGATTAAAAACAAATGTTCCACTCATAGTATTATTGTTATTTGTTAAATTTTACAATTATTTTTGTATTAAATATTATTTAAGAGGCCCTATTTGCCATCTTTTCCTTACATTCGGATTAACAGCAAAGGCTAATTTGTGTGTCTGTGTCATATACCAATATTATAGATGCCTTTTCTTTTTCTTCTCTGATGCTTGCAGAACATGTCTTATCTCCATTACCCATAATATTTCCTGATCAATGATATAGCACACATTCACCCTCTCCCTTTTAACTTATGTTATTGAAACCAAGTGTCAAGTGCTTAAATCTTAATTTTACATACATTTAAAGCCACACTTGTGTGCATGGTCCCTATTGAAATGAATGCAGCAGCAGCACATGCTGTTGAAATGGAAAAAAAACCCTCTCACATCTTCCAGGATCAGGTTGAAGCGTAAGTCGTTTTAATTCATGCTGCATATAGAATTTGCCTAAAAAATTACAACTTTATAATTCAAGTAAAGAAGGTAGTGTGACCAGAAGAGAAGCTCTTTTCCAAGGAAATAATTAGACCCAACTATATGTGATATAGAATATCAGAGATTGGATCACCAGACATTTTTTTCTTTTATTCAAATGAAGCTGAGGGGAAAGGGAGATGGTTAACAGTTTGTTCCCCTCCCTCCACCAATCAAGCTATTTTCCTAATCTAATTCACGCCTATAACTCCTTTGATGCCTATAGCTTCAAGATGCGATGGCTGAATTTAGATCAGGAAAGTGCCATAGGTGAAATAACATCAGGATGTCCAATCTGTAAAAAGTTGTAATAGTTTTTTTGGGGGGGGTGTCATTGATGGAGCTTTTTGTTTTATATACCTGGGTAGCAGGGAGTATATAGTTTCCATAAACTGGCTAATTGTTTTGAAATAATACATTTTCTTTAAAAAAAATATTATTTCATTTTCATCAAACAATAAAATCATTTTACATCAAATTTCAATATCCCGTTTTGAAATAATATGTTTTCTTAATGCATTGACTTGCCTGTTATTTTAATCTTTTCGCAGAATATATAGTGAATGGGCAACTGGTTTGTTTATTTATTTTGGATGTTACTTAGTAATATCCCAGAACAATTTGTGCAGATTACATAACCTATTTTAGCATAAAGAGGAAAATTTCACCCTGGAGTGCAAAAGGTAGCTTTTTGTAATTTTGTAATTAAGCAGTGTTTACTTTCTTTGAAAGGGAAAAAAAATGTTTGCGTATATTTTATTTCTTTATTTCAGGTTTACCAAAGGCTGCAATTATCAGTCACCTGCAAGTTCTAAAAGGAGCTGCTGGATTATGGGCATTTGGTGCTACTCCTGATGACATAATTTATATTACTCTCCCTCTTTACCACAGTGCAGCCTCTCTACTTGGCATAGGTGGATGTATTGAACTGGGTAAGGCAAGCAGTCTTTACTCATGTTGATGGAAAGCGTGTATTGTTAAACTGCATAACAAGTGTTTCTAAAGGAGATGAATGATCAACTTCTACACTGAAATAGTTAGAATAAGCCAAGAAAAGACCCTCAACCAATAATCACATTAATGGGGTGTGCCTTGTAGTTGCTTTAAGTCACATTTCATTCTGCCACTTTGCTGTGGTACCAGTTTAGAGAAGCTCAGCAATTTCCTTGATTATTACAGAATTATAATTCATGTGCAGGGGTGCATTCTGTCCTAGCCAGGGGACAGCTTCTAGTCCATGTTTCGGGTGCATGCTTGGCATATTGTAGGAATGCAAAGTTACAGGTTAGGTTCCATCAAGGCAAGGTCAGGCAAAGCAGAGGTCAAGTTCCAAAAGACAAGCAATGCAGGTATCAGCTGGATAGATCCAAATGAAGCTTAGGCTGCAGGTCAGACAAAGCAGGCCTTAATATCCCTATGACAACCAGGAACCCTACACTGAGCCTTAAATAGGACTGCTGCTTTCTCAGAACAGCTGAGCCCCATTGCTTATGAGTAGAGCTGCTTTTAAGGGACCCAGCCCTATAAGGATGGAGAGTCAGAGCCCTGGGTCATGGGAAAGGGCAGCTGTAAGAAGCTCTGGAGAATATCTTCTTCCACCTGATACATGCTGCTCCCATAGGATACATGTTACAGGCCTCTGAGGAGAGCTTTATGTTCTTGAGATGGTTCTGTACTGGCTGCAGATCATATGGTGATAAGCACAATTTGTTTTCTATGATCTACTGGGAGAAAGACAGACAGGAAAGCATCTTCTGTTTAAAAAGTAGGGGGAGGCACTTACTGCAGTTTCACTTTTTCCTAATCAGCCAAACAAATTACTCTGAAAAGGTGGGTCTTAGTTTTTCTTCTGCATAAAATGGATGAAAGTTCACACTAATACCATGTATAGTAGTAACTTTCTGATATGTAGAGGACTCCTGCATGCACAAAAAAGTGTCAGTGGGTGCGGTTGGATAAGCAGGGCATCCAAACTCTAAGGAGCAACAAGCAAATTAAACATCCCTTCTGGGTTCATATAGCATTCTGCACATTTCTGTGTAAACAGGCATTTTTACCTCAAGGGAAATTTACCAGTACTTCCCAGAAGGGTGGCAGCCAATATGGCCTGGCCCTGACCACAGCTTGATATATAACTGCTAAGATCAGAAATACATTTTGCATGGTTGCAGTCTGCCTATCCCTAGTACCTGAACGGGGTAACTGTGCCCCTGAAGGACCAGGAGCAAAGCCTGGGAGCCCAGTATACCTGAAGGAGCGTCTCCACCCCCCATCATTTAGCCTGAACACTGAGGTCCAGCTCCGAGGGTCTTCGGGCGGTTCCCTCACTGCAGGAAGTGAGGTTACAGGGAACCAGACAGAGGGCTTTATTGGTAGTGGCGCCCGCCCTGTGGAATGCCCTCCCATCGGATGTCAAGGAAATAAACAACTATCTGACTTTTAGAAGACATCTGAAGGCAGCCCTGTTTAGGGAAGTTTTTAATATATGATGTTTTATCGCTTTTTATTATTAATAATAATATTCTGTTGGGAGCTGCCCCGAGTGGCTGGAGCAACCCAGCCAGATGGGCAGGGTATAAATAATACACGATGATGATGGTGGTGGTGGTGGTGGGATCTGGTCATGCCAGTAGGGTAGCCCATCCTAGTTTAAGGGATATTTAGCATTACAAGAGTGTTGTGGTAGAATCAATTACCTCCAAGGCACACCAAACATGTTGTTCAGGCGTGGTGATCAACCTGGTAGCTAGCACTGTCAGCTCCTGAGGTACAACCCACCAACCATAAAAGGCTTAAAAATGCACACCCCAGTTCACCCTGCTCCCCTGATATCAAGGACTTGCCTCAATCGTGGGCTGCCAGCAGTGTGAAAACGTCCAAGAGCCCTGTGGAAGGATAGAATTATTGTTTATGCATCCAATTAAGTGTTTGAAGAAGCTTGTGCCATAATAAATCTGTTGCTGCTTTTGCTACAACAGACTAACACACTTCTTCTCTGGCAACAGAGCGGAGTCACTGAGCCAAGTTCAGCCTTCATGCAAAGGCACAGTGTGTTTCAGGGGTGGGGACCCTCTCAGCCTGAGGCCATATTCCCTTCTAAGCTGTTTGAGGGCCACATGCCAGTTGTAGGTGGGGAAAGAGGCAAAAGTAGGTGGGGCAACAAATGTAAACTTTACCTTTCTACAGGAGCCTAATTTTTATGTACAATCTTTCACACCTCTATCAGCCATTGAAACAAGCAGGACACATGATCAGAGTTCAAAGACCCATTCCAGTCATTCAAAAATAGTGTGCAAAGCAGGGACACTAAGAGGTGTGGCCTGGGTAGAGTACATGGGCCAGACAGAGAGGTACGGGGATCTGCATGCAGCCCCCAAGACTCGTGAGGTTCCCTGCCCCAATGTACTGCAGCATGTACATAGATTTTTTTTATAAAAAATATTAAAATAAGTGCGTATCAATTAAATTCAAATCTGTTCTTAAGCATGTTAGACCTAAATAAGATTATCCATTAGGTGCTGTGCATAGTGTCAGCCAAACATTAATCCTGAAACTGTGGTTTTGTTTTTCCCCAAGGTGCAACATGTGTTTTAAGAAAGAAGTTTTCTGCTAGCCAGTTCTGGACTGATTGCAAAAAGTATAATATTACAGTTATTCAATACATTGGGGAACTGTGTCGTTACCTTTGCAAGCAGCCTGTGGTAAGTCCATTTGAAATAATATATTTATATGTTTTATCTATAGCCCACTCTTCATCTAATGAGACCCTAGAGCAGTTTACGAAAGACAATTTTAAACAATATAAAACACAATCAGATACCATCATAAAATTATTAAAACCATGCGGCAGAAAACCTCAGAGCACAAAACTCTGACCTCCATTAATGGTTGCGATTTACCTGAACAATTTTGAATGAGTTGGAACACTCCTGCTATCTGGGTTTCTAGCCTGGGTAAGCAGTGCTGGATTTGTCCCCAAGATTGCAAGAATGTCAACATGTTTTTAGTAAGAAAAAATGGGTGCTGCAAGAATTTCAGTCATGCCAAGCATGCATAAATCTCTCTTGAGCCAAGGATCCCAGCCAAATATATTATCATCAACCTTTTGATGAAAATTTTAGTGATAAATTGGGGTTTGTCTTATACTTGGGTTAATAGGGTAAGTAAACAAGGGCTGGAGCCTTGTAGGTAGCAGGGAACACTTGGCAAGGGGGGGGGTGTCATCGAAAAACAGCTCAACAGCTCAACAAAATTACAAATGAGCTCAACAACTGTTTTTGTGATTTCCCCCAAAAGCTCAACAACTTCCTTAATTTTAAAATTTCTTTAATTTTCAGCCCCCCAAAATAGGGGACGTCTTATACATGGGGTTGTGCTACACATGGAAAAATATGGTACACGTGAAAGCAGAGTTTGATGCAGTCTCCATGGCATGCATGATGTGCATTTGCACTTTGGGGCCAATATTTACGCAGAGTGATTCAGACTTTTCATAGTTAATTTTTAGCTCCGCAACTTCCCCATAAAATGGGGAATTCCTTAGTTATTTATGGACATGCCTGTATTGGGACTGACAGCATTGCTGCCATGTCATGCACAAACATCCGAAAAATGTGTTCTTTGTCATCTTATATTGTGAACTGCCCTGATATCTGTTAATGAAGAGGGGTTTATAAATCTAACAAGTAAGTCAGCAAAAACTTAAGAAGATAAATCTGTAGAAGATAAATCAAGAGAGAACAATAGGGAAGTTCAAAGCAAGAGAAATACAAATTGTTGGTTCTCACCACTGTCCTATATAAATGTGTAATAGCACCTACAAATTCATATCGCAGATGAAGAATTACAAAAAAATATTTGAAGGCACAGCCACTCCAGCCAGACAAATTCCTTATATACACCCAGTGTTAATCAGCATCAATGGGTTCCCATTCTTTTTACTATGCTGTTATATTCAGAAGGATGTGGATCAGATCAGATTGTTGACAGCCTGGTATGAGCCCTGCCTGATTTAGGTTGCATATTTTTCAGTGTAGAACTGAGAATAGCAAATGACAGATTGAAGATAGGGTTTGTGCAGGAAATAAAACAATGTCTCGTTGGGAGTGCTAAAGCTTTGGTTCAAGGCCAGTTTTATTTTTGGTTTTTTTTTGTAATAGCTGCCTCCCTCTTATTAGGGCAATCATAACTGCTGAAGGAGAAACAACAACAGTATGTTGTGTTATTTATTTATTTATTTACACAACACATCCCACACTTTCAACATAATGTATGTTGCCAAGGCAGCTAACAGAGTACAGTGGTGCCTCGCTAGACGAAAATAATTCGTTCTGCGAGTTTCTTCGTCGGGATTTTTTCGTCTAGCGAAGCACCAATGCAAGTAGCGGTTTTCGCACGACGAATTTTTTCCCCCATCTTGCGAGGCAGCCCCATTGACGCGGGGCAGCCTTCCGCTAGCGAATGCTTTTCGTCTAGCGAGGCATTTGTCTAGCGGGGCACCACTGTAGAAAGAAACAAACTAGTATAATTTAAAACAGCGAAGGTAGATAGAATTCAGAGTCATGCTATTACAAATGCTCTGTCTACGCAAGGCTATTAGCTTGCAAGATGGAACAACACCCCCCCTCCCTGTCCCCCACATGCTGGTCTGAGGGTTCTCCCCCCTGAGCCAGGGGGCACACAGGAGAGGGGGAAAGCCTCATTGCACAAGTGGAAGTCCGAGTGCAGGGCTTCCCGCTGACGGTGTTCTTTAGATGAATCTCGCCCAAAGCATACAATAAGTCTGATATTGTATTTTAATTGTTGCAACCTACCATGGGATATTAGGGTGAAAGGCAGGTAAGTAATAACAACAAACTACTGCAGTAACCTAGCAGTTCGAAAGCATGTCAAAGTGCAAGTAGATAAACAGGTACCGCTCCGGCGGGAAGGTAAACGGCGTTTCCATGCGCTGTTACTGCAGTAACAGTGCATTCACATAAACAGTAAAACCAAGCTGCTCTAAAAAAAGTTTCTAAAGTCAATTAATATGATATTTATGAAATTGCATGACCTCTTAAACTCTTGTCATGTTTCTGTAGGGCCATCTCGCCCAATCTTGCTCACTTAATAGCTCTCAGATTTGTATAAGGTTTCCATGATGTCATCATGGTATTTCCAGTGTTTGCAACTTTGCATTTGCCTCTATAGGTCTGTTTCCTTACTCAACATGTTTAATCCCAAATGCTGGCCCCTTGCCCTGGCTGTCGCCTCAAAAGTATTTCCTGCATTGAGATGTGTTCAATTGGTTTAGTTACTTTGCAAGGACTTGTGACAGCAACTGTGATTTTGCAAATCATTAAGGTTGCAAACAATGCCATAGCAGCTTTGAATTAATCTGTCTCCTTGTGTGGGATATCTCCAATAAACAAAGCTTTCTTTTGTTAATGAAAAGGATAAATGGAAACAAAGTTTACCTGCATGTCAAACTGGCTACTAGAGAGTTTCAGTTTCTGTAGGGGTATGAATGAACCATTCAGTCTGAATTGAGCGGGGTTTCTCTACTGGTCTTTTTTCATCACTGAACAAAAGGTCACAATAAAAGTATTTGTTGTTGTTTTTAGTCTGGTGTTACCAGGATTTGCATTTCAATAACAGAGAATTCAGTGACCTCAGCAAAGGGTAGCTGCAGTGGTGCAGATGACATGCCAATTTGAAATTAGCAAGGAATCAGATTCCTTTAAAGGTAGGTGCTTTTAAAAGTAGGTGCTTAAATCAAGTCTATTTTAGTTGATTGCCTGGAGGAGAATAAGCAGAATAAACAAAAAAGCAACATGATTTAAATGACTTTTCTGCACATTTTAAAAATGGTTGCCCTGATCCAGCTTAAGGGAATTGTGGCTAGGAATGCAATTCTTTGCACAGTCTGCATAAAAACAAGTCTGATTGTGCTCAACAGGGCTTTCTGCCATATAAGTGGTATTCTGCCATGTGAGCGTGTTTAGAATTGCAGCATAAATTTTTATTGTAACCAGTGAAACAACTAACTACAATCTCAATGCTCACAGCGGGACCTAGGGCATATGCACGCTTCCTTTGCCCGGCTGTTTGAAGCTCAATCGGAGTAAAGGTCAATCTGCAGAAAACCCAAATTGACGTTTGCTCCTATTCAGCTTTAAAGAGTGGGTTTTTGCAAGGAGAGCTCAGGCAAAAAAAGAAAAGAAATCAAGAGCATTAAAGCGTGAACCTGTGCCTGGAAAGAGTGCAGCAAAAAAGAAGTGTGGATAAGCCCTCATTTAAAGCTAACTAGCTAGGTTGGGGTGGTGATGCTTAAAAATGCAAATGCTGGTTGTCACTTATGGCAATTTGTCATAGCCAAATGCAGTGCAAATTCTGCAGATAGAAAAAAAAAACGCATTAAAAATGTTGATGAGTTGTCAAGTACATAAACACATAGGCTGTTCCTAAGAACTGATGGTGGTTCAAACAGAGGTTATATTGTTAGTGATGTATATATGCTTCTTTTTGGTCTTGATATCATCTCTAATCCAAGAGTTTTTGCTGGTTCTCAAACACTATAAAAACCTGAGAAACTAAAAAGTGAAATAAGTATACATACCATTGTGAATGGTGTTTTCATCTTAACTTCAACACACACACACACACACACACACACACAAACATACACTCCTATTGTCTGCCTCTAGCCTTAGGTATAGAGTGGTAGAATGGACTTCCTTAGAAGGTGGGAGACTCTCCTTTGTTTGATGTTTTTAAGCAGAGGTTGGATCATAGATGATTTAGGTGTGATTCCTGCATTGCAGGGGGCTGGACTAGATGACCCTTGTGTTCCTTCCAACTCTACAAGGAGACACCCCATACCAGGACTGCCCTCAGGAACCTCTAAGGAATTGGTTGTGATTTTATGATGGGGCACACTGCAGCTGGTTTCTGATCTGTAGATAAACTCAGGATGGGGACTGGATTTTAATTTTCTTTTTTAATGCGAGCTTGGAATCTGCTGTAGGTTAAAATGTGATGGGTTCATCTTAAGGATGTCTTTGTGTGTTTTTAAAATGTTTTTCAGAAAGAGGGAGAAAGGAATCACAAAGTTCGCCTAGCAGTTGGGAACGGAGTAAGAACAGATATCTGGAAGGAATTTTTACACCGATTTGGTGACATCAAGATATGTGAATTTTATGGTGCAACGGAAGGAAACATTTGCTTCATGAATCACACAGGCAAAATTGGATCTGTGGGTCGAACTAATTTCTTTTATAAGGTGACTATTTACATGTATATACTGTGTGAAATAATGCCAGATTAACATGACTTTTATAGTGCGGTAGTCAGCAAGTTTATAGTCTGAATCACTCGGTGGGAAGCTGCTGTTTATACAAAATCAAGCTTTAAACCTAGCTCTCAATCAACCCCTAAATCAATAATTTAGTTATTAATTGCATTATTTTGGTCAGATATGATATATGCAGTTGTTTGAATCTTTGCTTTATGGTTTTAACCATGAATCAGATCTAAATATTTACTTCCCTTCCCTATCTAAATCCCTTTTGGGGGGATGTGGATTATTAATACTTATTTTGCCAGTGATGCTTCACTGAAAAACTTGGTTTGGGGATCACTGAATACTTTGTCCATGTCTGTAGACAACTGAGATTCTGCTCATAAATCACTTCTCTCTGAAGTGCTTCTCAGGGCTTGCTGCCATTTAGCTTTAATAAAATGAAACCCTCCAGTAGCACGACTCCTGTGGGATAGGGATACATTTAGATCAGTGTATAGAAAGCTCCCTTTGTGTGAAAGTATGAATACCAAGAACAAAGAGTTGTCAGTGTACGCATTAGCATAGCAAGCAGTAAACAAGCCCAACTTACAACAACTCATTGTGAAACTCCTTCAAATATATCCTACAAAAATCCACTTATTTTTATGTGATCATGACTAACAGGGCAATAATGTGGTTCTACTGTCCTAACAGCTACTATGCCAGGACCGATGCCAATGTACCATAGTTTTAATCTTCTGCACTCCCAGCAGTGAGGTAGAAAGCACAACAGTATCAGAACAAAAAGCTATGGTAGTAATACCAATGGGTGGGTGTTTCCACCATCTATCAGTCAGATGGTGGCCAGTGAATGGCACCAGTCATTTTGCATCCCCAACCAAACGAGAAATAACATCACATGTTGAAGTCACGATTGCCTCCCGCACACAATGCACTACCTTGCTTCTCCTTGAACTCTCAGCAACGTTTGATTCCCTCACCTATGGTATTATTCTGGAGAAGCTATCTAAGGTGGGTGACACAGCCTTGCAGTAGTTGCAGTCCTGCTCTGATGAGTTAAAAATTAACTATGAAAAGTCTGAATGCATTAACAGAAGGCTCCTTGGTTCAGCAGATGTTTCTAAGAAAATAGGGAGATGGTTTCCTCCCATTTCCTGTTAAGTTCTCATTTCACCATGCTGTTTTGGAGGGTTTCCCCAAACCCTGGAGCAGATTTGTGGGACTGCACAGGGAGTTTCAAAGGGAAGCAGGAATTGAAGAAAATTAGACCCCTGCTTCCATTCAAAGAAGGGAGCAACCATACAATCAACGAGTCTTTCATTAAACACATTGATTTTTATATACCCTGCAATGGTTTAATATTGGAATAACTTTAGTTGTGGATAAAGCATAAGGATTAAAGTTCCTGAGTCCTCTTTTACAAACTGGCTCATTTTTGTGAAGCAAGAAAGACTGCACACTGAAAGGATGTTGGTCCAATAGAAGGCTCTTAGTACTTTTTGTGTGTTCCCCCTTCTCACAAAGGAATTGAAAAGACGATACCGATTGAATCAGCAACATGCTCAGCATTCTGAGTGTCTTGACTTCCTGGAGTACTACAAGTCTTTTGAACAGTTACTCATCTAGTTTTCATTTTGGATCTCTTCCCAGTTAATGGGTATTGTTGTATAGTAAGTGACAAGCTGTGTAAGTCTAAAAGGGATAAGTAATTGCAGGGCTTGAGAAACATGGTCTAAGAGCTTGACAATGAAATTTGAGAAGTCTGTGCATTCTGGACAACCATGCTTGTACTGAAAAGTCCTTTATGGAAATACATTGCAATACAAGCTAAATAGTGAAATAGATATTTCTGAACTAAGGATTGTAGCAGCCAACTCATATTGTTGACAACTCATTCCCATTGAATCCAGTATGTGCAAGATTACTTCTAAAACGTCTGTATTTTTGTGCTTTTTTTAAAAAAAAATCTTGAGAGTTTATAAGGCTGCCAGACTTTTCCTGCAGTAAGACTCATACATTATTCATAATATTTAAATTCTCTACATTCTAAAAAAAAGAAGAAGACGCAGTGTTTCCCCCCCTCACGTGAAATCAGTGTATTGCCCTTTCTCTTGATATAAGTTAACCAGTTTAGTCTTAAGGGAGCTCATCAGTTCCAAACCACAGAAATGGCTGTGGCCTTAAACTGTAGTCCTGTGTACTGTGAAAACACAAGTGAGATCAACAATGAAATGTTGCAATGTGGATTGCTGCTGTTCACGCTTCTAGCCACTCCGTTCCATTCTTTCTCTCCGCTCCAGTTTTCCATTTGCCCTCCGCCCCAGTTAGTCATCATTCCGAGGCCACTGGGCATGCTCAGTTTACACTAACCTGGGAGTGTGTTCCCATGATCTCAATGGGGGCCTTACTTCTGAGTAGGCACATACTTCCTAGATGTTTACCATGCTGCTTGTAACCCTCCTATTGTTTATTGATGGTGCAGTTTTGGTTATATGATCACCAGAACACCAGAAATTGAGAAAATTTGGGCCCTTTCTGGAGGCCATTGGATGGCGCAACTCTTCTACTTTTCTTCAAACCAAATATCCTGGTAGCATAGTTTAGTCATGCTACATTTCCTTTCCCCGTCAACAAAAGCAGAAACAGGAATAATTATTTCCTTAGTTTTTCAATTAGTGGGTTAGTCAGTTCCCATCTGGGAGTATTAATTTATGCCAGCTGAGGCTTTCTATGAATTAAAATATTATTTGATTTTGTTTTCTGTTGGACATTATTAGTAGCAGGGGGTACTTAAAAGTGACAGCTGTATCCTTTGGGTCTTGGACTTCTTGAGTTTCTAATAAGTATTATATTTCAACCAAATAAAACAATGCAGTTTTACCCCATCCTATGGATAATGCAAGAAATAGTTCTTTTTCCTTTTTATTTACCAGTACATTGTTTAAAAAATGTTAGTTTTTCTGCTTAAAGAAATGTTAAATTATTTTGTTCTGATGGGAGATCCTAAGGCAGAGCTTTCCAAACTTTTCATGTTGGTGACACACTTTTTGGACATGCATCATATTTTATGACACAGTAATTCAGTTTTACTAGCAAACCGGAAGTTAAACTAACCCCTTTCCAACCTGGGCTACCAAGATAATAACAGGTCTTAGAACCAAGCCTTATACAAAAGGGCTGTGTTTAGAAAAGAGGAGACCTAGAGGCGATATGATAGCCATCTTCAAATATCTAAAGGGCTGACCGCTTGGACAATGGAGGCAAACTGTAAACTATAAACCTATAACAAGCTGTGCATAACTAATGCAGAATTTAACTCTGTCCTCCTGCGCATCAGCTGATATCACCAGTGATGTCAGCTAATGGGCAAGTAGGCGTGTTTTAGGGGAAATGGCCTTGTGGGCCAAATTGGACCCCTGGCGGTCTGAACTTGGCTCACTGGGCAGAGGTTTCCCACCCCTACGCTAAGCCATGGTTTACCTTAGCACTGCATGCCAACCAGTCCAGCAACTCCCACTGCTGTATTCAAAGATATGAACTGGTTCATTCTTCAATGCCTTGTTAATGGGAAAATCCAACGAGAGAATCCAGGTGTCTTTTCCCAGATGGTATATCAGCTACAGGAGAACCACATTTGTTCAGCGCTCAAGCTTCTGCTGTGTGCTGTTGCTTGGAATATATAATTTCCTTGATAACAAACTTATTCTTCCCTGTCCTGACACTGGTGAAAGGGAGTCTGTCCTGTGGAGGAATTGACTCCCTCCTTCAGCTGCAATGCTTTTTAAAAAAGTGCTGCTAGCATCTGAAGGCCATGATGAGTTACAGTTGTTAAAGTGTTATCCAAGCTGTTCTCCATTTGCTCCACACACACAGCCGCAGAAGAACCTCTTTTGATGGTGTTGGATAACAAGTACAAGCTGCAACTTGCTGGACAGCAACTATTACGTAAATAGAAGTGGATAGCCAAAAGTTTTCACCGTGTTTTCCGGGGGGTACTTTTCAACTTAGTAACAGCAAAACAATTAGGAAACATTTATGCCTTTACATCTGGAAAAGCATGTTTTATGTCTGTGATCCTACAGTTTTGTGTTACCTGAAACATGTTACTAAAGCTTGATTCCTAACTGGATTTTCATTGTGAAAAAGAAAAATGATTCATGACAAGATCATTTTATTTAACAGAATTTATGTAACTCTTGATCAGGCATAGGCAAACTCGGCCCTCCAGGTGTTTTGGGACTACAATTCCCATCATCCCTGACCACTGGTCCTGTTAGCTAGGGATGATGGGAGTTGTAGTCCCAAAACAGCTGGAGGGCCCAGTTTGCCTATGCCTGCTCTTGATGGTAGTAATACCTATAACGCAGTTTACAGGAAATATTAAAATTATCAATAAAAGCAGTTAAAAACAATTAAAAGCATTTACAAATAATTAAAATTAACAGTAATAGAGATTAAAACAAACAGACAAAATTATTTTACTGGAATGAAAAGCAGGAAGGAAAGAAGGTAATTCAACCTCCAAGGTGTAGGGGCTTTCTGACTCTGGAAAGCACTTGAAGTTCTGGAAGACAATGGATACCCTGAACTTTCAAAATAGAATCTTTTCAGTTTGTCAAACGATGAGATTCATTGTTATGACTTTGCAAATAAGGCACATGCCCACAACAAGTGAATTAGTTACCATGAGATGTCAATTGATTTTTTTTTTTTTAAAGAAAGGGAGTGGAATAGCAACAGGAACCAGAAGAGGAGCAGTTGTGTTAAGTGGGAGAATGCACTGGCAGGCCATCTCAAAGCCAAGGTTTCTTCTGCACATTTACAGAAACCATTAACCATGGCTTGCCTTAACATGCCAATGCAGCCATTGCAACATTTTTTTTAATATTGCAGTATGTATCACAGATGGTTGAGATGTAATATCTTATTACAATCCTAATAGATTTAGAGTGAAATTCTGTGCATGCTTACTCAAAGGGGGTCACATTTGTTTCATGGGGCTTGCTCCCTAGAAAGTGTGTTTAGGATTTCATTTCTAAAGACAGAGGTATTATAGTGCTTGGCATGTTTCATGCTGTTATACACCAATTCACAAACATGGTTTGCTTCAAATGGTGATACTGAATGGATCGGATTCAAAGAATGAGTGGAAGAAAAATAAATGCTAGTGCTATTTAGCAATACCAGCACAAGAGCTTGCAGAAGATTTTACACACTGCTATGAGGGGGAAGTTCTGTAGCAGTTGTTAGGATTCCATTTTTGAGGGGGGGGGAATTGCACATTCTCTTCTGCAAATGGAGGAACATTTTGGATTTAGTTTTGTTTTAATCTAGCATGAGTTGTGAAACAGGACATTTTTCGATATATTCTGCAAATTAACATGGATCCAAAGTTGCATGTTATCTCTGAAACTTACTCATATATATCTTATTTTATGTCACTGATATTGTAAGGTGACTCCCTTTTCATAGTGTGTGTAATTGTGTAGGTTGAAAGTGGCCTTCCTGTTGAGCTTTCTTATATTATGGAAATGAGGGAAGCAAGTCAACAGGTGGTCATTGAAGGAATACTTTGACTCATTGACTATTCATAACCATTTGTAATATTTTGGAGAGCCTCTTCACTTTGTTGTCTAGAAACATGCAAATGTAACATGAGAATGCTGCTTTCTACAGTTAGTGGATCTATATTTGGACTGTCACAATTTCATCTATTCCTTTACTCCGGGGGTGACTAATCTGCGGACCTCCAGATGTTGTTGAACTCTTTTTTCAGACTGAACCAGCATGTCTAGTGATAGGATTTGTAGTTCAGCAATGTTTGAAGTCTTTCCCACCCCTGATTTGAGAAAGTTTTGAAATGCATTTTGTATAACTTGGTAAGCACATTAGAACTTTTGAAAGTGGTATAAGAAATTACTTCATTTTACAGCATTGGTGCCCAAGGTTTTAAATATTCCCCATGTTTATTTATTTACAAATATACTGACAATAACAAAAGTACTCTGGGTAGTTTACAATATGAATATTAGAATTAAAATGTATTTGTTGCATCTTTATAAAAGCTTACTTTTAGGTAAGTACAATCATAACATAGAACACACAACTCATTTAATGTACATTATTGAATGTTGCCACAAGATGTCACTGTCTAAACATTACTGAACCCATTTTTCTTTCTACTTTAAGCTCTTTTTCCCTTTCGACTTAATCAAGTATGATTTGCAAAAAGGAGAGCCAATCAGAAACAAACATGGATGGTGTGAAAGAGTTAAGAAAGGTAAGGATTTTATCCTGAATTTTGATGGCAATAAATACTCCAGAGGTTGTTGTTGTTGTTCAGTCGTTCAGTCGTGTCCGACTCTTCGTGACCCCATGGACCAGAGCACGCCAGGCACGCCTATCCTTCACTACCTCCAGAGGTATTGGATGCCTAATTGAAATGGAAACAAGAACATAAACTTTAATAGGACTGCAGTTTCTTAACAGGAATAGTCACTGTTCCTTAGCGTATGAGAGAAACCACCTTGGCCATTGTTGTACTGTGAATCCCTGGACCAAGCTGTATCATTCAGGATGCTGAGAGTCTTAGCTTGAATTTTTAAGGATTGCTGAGAAAATTTAAATATTACGAGGCAGATTTGCTAAAGTTGTAGGGCTTGTTGTTACACAGAGATGCACATAGACATTACAACACAATCATATACCGTATTTTCCCATGTATTAGACGAGCAACTTCCCCTGATGCTTCTGCGTGCGGGAAAGATCTAGGGAGGTTTCCTGCTCGCAGCTGTGGGGCGGGGGGAGAAACTCAACAACTTTGGGCCATCTCCCCTCACTTTCTTAAAATTGAGCCCCCCAAATAGGGAGGGGGTTGTCTTATACATGGGGCATCTTATAGACGGAAAAATACGTTAAGTGCTGCTCCGTAGTACAAAGAGACGGAAATTGACAGATTTGAGATATCAGAAAAACACTATGGAGTTCTGGTAAATTGTTTTGGTCACGTTGCTTGTTTGAACTTAATAAACTAGAAAAGCATTAGTGGAGTCCATGTGTAACTCAGTTATATTACAACCACTGTGTTACATGGGTTTACCATCATCTTAAAACGAGAGGCTGCAATTTCCAGCGAAGATGGCATCATGACTGAATGTGCTTATGAGACCCTACTTGGGCCTCTTAAAATCCATTCAGAATAATATTCTGACAGTCCATCCAGCATCCTTGCAATGAATACAGATTCCAATTGTGTCATTTTACGCCTGGGGTTTTTTTTTTTTGCAAGCAAAAGCAAGGAGATGCTTTTAGTTTCACATTGTTTCTTTAAAAAAAAAAAAAAAACCTTTGTATTATTCCAGTGTTGAGTACTTCGCCCAGGCTTGTCACAGTTTCCACGCTGTCAGCGATGCAAATTCTTAGCAGTTGCTCTGATATAAAGCCTTACTCTTATTCATACATAGAGAGGTTGCTATTTTACTTGCTAGAAAAGTCTCCAGAATTTTAAAAAGCATAGCTGCTGCTGCTGCTGCTGCTGCTGCTGCTGCTGCTGCTGCTGCTGCTGCTGCTGCTGCTGCTGCTACGAATCAAATAACACCAAGCCACTGCTGTCATCTGGTGGCCAGATTGTGAAACAATTTTTTTTCTTTTTATTTGTATGTTATTTACATATTACAGTTATTTAATTCTAACAAGCTTATAGCTCATATTGTTTCAATTTATTTGGGATTCTTTGTTACTTCTTCTTTAATCCACATTTAAGGAAAATAATGAGACCACAGGAAAGCAATCTCATAAAGCTTCCACTTGACATTTTTTGCTAGAAGAACTAGACTGGTTTTTTGGCTAGATTGGCATTTCCCTTTCGTATGTTGATTTTGCTTAATATACACAACCTGATCTTGGGAAATCTGTGTCTATAATATCCACTCTGTCCTATCCCTCCCCCCCCAAAAAAAAAAACTGCAAGGGCATACTCAGTTATGTGAAGACCAAGTTACAGGTAGGTAGCTGTGTTGGTCTGCCATAGTCAAAACAAAATAAAATAAAAAATTCCTTCCAGTCACACTCCCCACTCCCTCACTATATTTAAGGGTCTGGTGACTTCCGTTCAAACTCCTGTGTGTGGGAAGATCCTTCAATCTTTCTAAATGGCCCAGAATATTCCCCCCCCCCCCAAAAAAAAACCCTAATGAGGCCTTAAAACCACATTGGCTTAGAGCTAAGCAGTCCCTCTTAAGTTCTGTTTCTCTCCGAATACCTCCCTTTTTTTGGCCCAAATGTATCAGAGACATAGTTTGTTATCAAATTGCAGTACATCTGGATGTGAGAGTTCTGGCATGGCCTGCCCTACCTACCAGTAGGCAGAATGAAGCACCTGCTTCAGTTGTTAAGTGCCAGGTGACTGAACCATTCTCCCAGAGTCCTCCAAAAGGCATTCTCTCTGCTCCCTAAGTTAGTCTGCTGCACCCAGGTCTGGTGGAGGATGTTATCCTATCACCAGTGTTAAAGTGAGATTTAACTCATAGTCCAGTTGGATTCTGTACATGGAATGAGGGGGCATCATCTTCTCCTTCTCGATAAGTCTTGAGATTGTATGCTGACTGCAGTCTGCTTTTGATTTATTGTAGCCATAGTATAATAATTTAGAGCAGAGCAGAGCCGCCTTTATATTTTTTCTTAGGATCTTTTAGAGTGAATCAACATGCTTCTTGGTCAGCATTTTGTGATCACTTTGGATTGACGAGAGGCAATGCAAGAGAAACTCACGTACACGCAAACACTTTTTGCTACGATGCTTCAAGAGGCATTCTGTCCTTTTAATAGCTTTAGACAGCTTGGTAAATAATTACAGATTGTGCTGAGCTAACTTGCATCTATGTTCTTCTCCACAATTTTACACGCAGGTGAGCCTGGCCTCTTGATATCCAAAGTACACTCAAAGAATCCATTCTTTGGCTATGCTGGAAATAAGAGAGACACAGAAAAGAAATTACTATGTAGCGTGTTCAAGAAGGAAGATTTTTATTTCAATACAGGGGACCTGATATTTCAAGATCAAGATAACTTTCTTTATTTTTGGGACAGGACAGGAGATACTTTCAGGTACAGCTACTAATAAACTTAAACCATCTGGATATACATATATATGAACTGATAGTGCTGCTTACACTTAATTTCATTCTATGCCCAATGCACCCTACATCTGACTACAAACATTTTCACCAAGCAGGGGGAATATTTTACTAAAAATAAAAGTCCTTGGAAATAGCTAATCATAAGAAGCAGGGAATACATTTGCCTACTACACCACCTGTATGCTCTAATATGCTTTGCTTTAAAGTTTACAGGTTTATTTTTCTAACAATTAAATTCACAGCTAATCTTTGTAAGTTTAATTCCTCGAGATATTGAAGTCAAAGGTGTATTGGTAATCATAAATGGTGGTATTTGTCCTACTCAGTGTAGAACAATTAAAAATAACTTGTCCTTTGATTTCAATGGGTTTACTTTGAGTAGGACTGACATTGGCTACAACTGTGGTTTTTTGTTACATTCACAAAAGCCTAGGCAAGCCTTCATCACACACACTCCTTCTCTCGCCTTCTCTGGAGCAACAGATAGGAGATTGTAAGCTTTCACTTCCATTTTTAGCTAACTGCAGTTAAGCATTATGTCTGGACCAGATCAATTGTGGTCCAGTAAACTATGGTTTACTGAAACAAACCAACTTAAAAAAAATTAAGCAAAGTTTATTTCAATAATCCATAGTTATTAACCACAGTTTAGGGTTTGAACATGAATGCTCAGCTCTCGATCCCCCTGCCCCAAATCTATTTCCAGTTAGCCAATCTTCACATGACCGTGAAGGAAGAGGGGAGTGCATATGCCTGAAGCTCATCATGCCTGGAAGTGATGATAAATCGTAGTTTTATCAGTAATGAGCAGATACAGTGGTACCACGGGTTAAGTACGCTTCAGGTTAAGAACTCCGCTTAAGAACAGAAATCGTGCTCTGGTGGCGCAGCAGGAGGTCCCATTAGCTAAAGTGGTGCTTCAGGTTAAGAACGGACCTCCGGAACGAATTAAGTACTTAACCCGAGGTACCACTGTACTGTCAAAATCCCAAATGAAGCACAATATTCCTGTTTTGCAGAGAACAGTCCTTAAAAGAAATGCAAGCTTGGTATTTTTCTGCATGGTTAAATATAAAAGCAGAATTGCAAGCTGTCATGAGGTACCATGCATATTTAGCTGCACACATTTCGTTTTAGATGGAAAGGGGAAAACGTTGCCACTACCGAGATTTCTGATGTCATTGGTATGTTGGATTTCATACAGGAAGCCAACGTGTATGGGGTTTCTGTACAAGGTAAGGAAAATATTTCGCATTTTACTTTGTAAATAGTGTCGATGCAAATGGCATCTGCTAATATCGAAGGGATATTCTTTAGGAAGGAAGCTTTTTAAAAAATGAAGTCAATAATGAAATTTGAAAGTCTGTACATCAGTGTGTAACAAACAAGCTTATGATATGATCCAGAGAAGTGAAACGTTTCTAAATTCCCAGTCAACTCTGCTGGAGGTTTTTTTTTTTTGATGACGTGGACACATTCCTCAACCAAACCCACCTAGATCTGCCAGAGGAGTTTCACTGACAGTGAGGCTGACCCACCAATAAGGAACACCCCAAAGTGGAACACCCTTAAATGGAAATGGGGCATTTGGGGATGCAGCTGCATCTCTGCTGTCATCATGTAGCAGCACCTGCCTGATAAAGGTCTTGCCAATGCACCAGCCTAGGAACTAGCACAGCAAAACAGCATTTTTCCTGCCATCCTACCTTCCAACCTGGCCAACATCAGTAATGGGCCCGTATATGATGTGGTGGTTACTATGCTCCATTGAGGTTTGTATTGCCCCCTAAGTGTGCCAGACTCCCATACTGAGGCTTTGTTCTTATTTTCCAAAGAAAAAATTTCCTATGCCAGGAAACCAGTTTTTATGCGTGTTTACTCAGAAGGGAGCCACATTAAATGCGCATATAGTATTTTAGTCTTAAGTAGTTTGTGATGTGGCCTTATTTTGGAATGGAGGAGGGAAGAAAACGTTCACACATGCATTGAACTTTGCATGCGTAAAACTAAACGAAAACTAAGCAACACAGAGAGGTTGCTAAAATGTAAATAACTTAATTTGCAGGTTTTTAATTCTGTTAATCATCAGGGGAAATATTTGCTTAGAAAACTTACAGTGAGCAAAGCTTACAATAAATGTATTTGGGATCGTTATGACAGTTTTGCAAAGGGGGGAGTTGCATTTGAAATTAGCAGTGTTTTTAAACTAAGCATCTAACAGAGCACCACATGAATGAAAGAAAAGTACAGTTTCTTAACTGCTGCCTTTGCTACAGGACTGACCTTCACATAGCTCTAACCTATGAAGTCACAATCAAGTCTTTTGCTCCTTCGCTTTAATGCCATCCCTGCTGCTTCATTACCACATAGGCCAGTGATGGCGAACCTTTTGAGCCCGAGTGCCCAAACTGCAGCGGAAAAAAACTTTTTTATTTCAAAGTGCCAACACTGCAATTAAACCTGAATATCGAGGTTTTTAGTTAGAAAAAACTCCTACAGTTGTCCAAACATTTGCAGTCTTAAAAGTAAACGTAAACACAATAACAAAGTTTTCAATGTTACAGTTTTTTATTGAAAAAAACCATAAACTCTACATGTGCATGTATTTTAGACAAGGGATACTCAACTTGTAATAATGATTATATGCCAGACTGACATTGTATGGAACAAGCCTTGTTGTTGTTGTTCAGTCGTTCAGTCATGTCCGACTCTTCGTGACCCCATGGACCAGAGCACGCCAGGCACGCCTATCCTTCACTGCCTCTCGTAGTTTGGCCAAACTCATGTTAGTAGCTTCGAGAACACTGTCCAACCATCTCATCCTCTGTCGTCCCCTTCTCCTTGTGCCCTCCATCTTTCCCAACATCAGGGTCTTTTCCAGGGAGTCTTCTCTTCTCATGAGGTGGCCAAAGTACTGGAGCCTCAACATCAGGATCTGTCCTTCTAGTGAGCACTCAGGGCTGATTTCTTTAAGAATGGATAGGTTTGATCTTCTTGCAGTCCATGGGACTCTCAAGAGTCTCCTCCAGCACCATAATTCAAAAGCATCAATTCTTTGGCGATCAGCCTCTTATGGTCCAGCTCCCCCTTCCATACATCACTACTGGGGAAAACCATAGCTTTAAGACCTTTGTCGGCAAGGTGATGTCTCTGCTTTTTAAGATGCTGTCTAGGTTTGTCATTGCTTTTCTCCCAAGAAGCAGGCGTCTTTTAATTTTGTGACTGCTGTCACCATCTGCAGTGATCATGGAGCCCAAGAAAGTAAAATCTCTCATTGCCTCCATTTCTTCCCCTTCTATTTGCCAGGAGGTGATATTTAGATAGTTTGTTACTATTTCAACTTTGATTCAGACTGAAACAATATGCATATGATCAGGATGTCAAGTACTGATAGAGCCCAGTTCTGAACACTGCATCTGAAATTGTGTCCAAATGGTATTTGTGGATCTTCTTGAACAGATGGAGACACAGGCAGAAATAGAACATTGACAGAATTTTTATATCGAATAAATAAATGGATCACTTTAACAGAATATGTGCTAAAATTAAGCTGCTGGTCAGGCAGATATATGTGTTAGCATAGTGGAAATAACTCATCTTATGCACAGTCTCTGAATAGCAGTAACAGATAGAGATTATAGTGCTGCTCCAAAAGGTTTTCTTTTTCTTTTTCCTTACAAGCATTTCTAGGGGCAAGCAAGATGTGATGTTAAATGTGTCTTTGCATCCAGTGTGCTGGCTTGCTGTTATTGTTTAAATGCAAATAGCATCAATTGGGGCAGTTGATAATAATCAGGGCCACAGCAGATGGAGAGTTCAACCCTTTCCACACCTATTGTGGTCCTTATGAAAACCACCCCTTTGAAATTGCTATTTGCATTGGTAGGAAATGCAAATGTTAACACGGGAGGCTCTCTCCAAAGCAAATTAGGAATTGACCTCAGAAGAGCAACAGTCCTTAGGGCTGCAGCATGGAGGAAATGGTTAAATTGCCTCTCCATGCCTGCTGTGTCCTTCATAAATATCCTTTTTGCCCCCAGCAAGAATAGATGTTTTTACAATGCAAACCCACATCCCATCAGGAGAATATGCAATGCGGAGGGGAGAAAAGAAAAGAAAAAGTGGAGTGGAGAAGGCTGAAGGAAATATATCTGGGGCTGGGGTGGAGAAATGGAAGGACGCAAAGAGGAGCAGGAAAGGAGGAAGGGAAAGGGACAGAAGCGAACGAGAATCAGGAGGAGGCTGAATGAGACCAGCAGCGCAAAAGGAAGGGAATATGAGGAGCGAGGGGAGAGAAAAGGGCGAGAAGGGGCGAAGGTGCCGAGGGAGGGGCAACAGAGAGAGAGAGACGGCCGGGTGCGGATGGAGGGAGGGAGGCAGGGAGGCGCGAGAGGGAAGAGCGAAGCCTGACAGGCAGCAGCACATTGAGCAGCGCCGTCTCCACTCCCCCCCCCGCTCGCAGCGCTCAAAAGGAGGGCTTCCCCCTCACCCGCCACCCGCCGCCCCTGGCCCAGCCCCCGCTGCTGTTACCTCGTCGTCGTCGTCGTCTCGCGTCGAATCCTCCGCAGCAGCAGCAAGCCAAACACCACTGGGACAGGCGCCAAGGAGGGAAATTGCTGCTGTCGGCTGCTGCGCCTGCGCTGGCAGGACGCATGAGCAGAGCAGCGCGGCGGCGCCATTTCCCGCCCCTGGCGTGCCAGCAGAGAGAGCTCTGCGTGCCAGCTGTGGCACGCGTGCCACGGGTTCGCCATCACTGACATAGGCTATCGAAAATACCATAGAGAAACCCCAGTTGTTTCCCATGGGTAGGAGACACTGTGTCAACTGCTGAAGCCTGAATGCTCCCAACTTTACTATTCCTATAGGAACACTCACATAACTATTTAAATGTTTGGAAACGGATTCCATGCACCAGCAAGAATACCATCTCCCTGCAGTATTACTAAAACAATTCTTGTTCATTTTTATTACTTTTCTTCTTCAAGCTCAGGAGCATCCATTTAATGTATTTTTTCGCTCCCAATACTGAAAACTAGAATAGGCATTTAGAAGGGCTCTTATGGAAAAGAAATAACAAACTATACACTCTATTAATGCAAGTTTGTCCTAACATTGCTAGCTTGGAATCTGAACCAGATATACCATATATACTCGAGTATAAGCCGACCTGATTATAAGCTCTCTAATTTTACCACAAAACTGGTAAAATTTAATTAACTCGAGCCTAGGGTGGAAAATGCAGCAGCTACTGGTAAATTTCAAAATAAAAATAGATATCAATAAAATTACATTAATGGAGGCATCAGTAGGTGAAATGTTTTTGAATATTTATTTCAAAGAAAAACAGTAAACTACCGGTAGCTCTGTAAGTAGAAAAGAGGGTTAACAAAAACAATATGGTATCAACAATAACTTTAAAAATACAAAAGGCAGAGGCTGGTGGCGGCAGAGGCAGAGGAAGAACTAGCAGCCAGAAAGGGCTGCTTTCAGACTGCTCATTCCTCCTCCGCCACCGCCGACAGCCTCTGCCTCTTGCAAGGGCAGGCACAGGAGCCACGCTTGGCAGAGTGCGTCTCCACCCTGATCGTTCTGCCTGGACACTGAGGTCCAGTGCCGAGGGCCTTCTGGCGGTTCCCTCGCTGCAAGAAGCCAAGTTGCAGGGAACGGGCAGAGGGCCTTCTTGGTGGTGGCACCCGCCCTGTGGAACACACTCCCACCAGGTATCAAAGAGAAAAAACAACTACCAGACTTTTAGAAGACATCTGAAAGCAGCCCTGTTAGGAAGCTTTTAATATTTAATAGATTATTGTATTTTAACATTCTGTTGGAAGCAGCCCAGAGTGGCTGGGGAAACTCAGCCAGATAGGCAGGTAGAAATAAATTATTATTATTATTATTATTATTATTATTATTATTATTATTATTATTATTAGCGGCGGAACGAGCGGCAGCAGCAATCCCTCACTCGAGTATAAGCCGAGGGGGCTTTTTCAGCATAAAAAATGTGCTGAAAAAGTTGGCTTATACACGAGTATATATGGTACTTCACTGTAACAAGCACAGATTTAAGCGACCCATACAATTTTTCTGGTTTAAACAGTTATGGAAAGAAGCTCAGACAAACGGAGTGATGATGTGCGACCAGATCCATGAATTATTATGGTATTTCTTTGATTCCATGCAAAAGCAATACTATGGTGTAGTATGAGAAGCACTGATTATATCATTTGATTGCTGGATATTTTTGAATTTTAATGGATATAACATTAATAATCCCCTACAGGTTATGAAGGAAAAGCAGGAATGGCCCTCTCTCATCCTAAAGCCTAATAAGTCTTTAGACCTGGAACAACTTTATCAGCATGTGGTGATGTATCTGCCCAGCTATGCCTGTCCACTCTTTTTAAGACTCCAGGTAATATTATACCAAGCACCATAGGCATGTCTCCAAGCCTCTTAATCATTAGCAGAAAATCAGCTCAGTGATCTACTAAGCCACACATACTGAACACTAAGTGATGACTTCAGAGAAAGCTACCTAATGGGTATTTCAGAATCACTTGTACATTTAGTCCTCTTTACCATTTCCATTAACAAGTTGGAATTAGATAGCACACTAATGAAAACTACAGATTATGCTAAATTGGAAAGAGTTGTGTACCCCAGGGAAGATAATATAAAGGGATTAGTGGGATTAGAAACATGAATCAGGAATAACAAAATGAAATTTGGACTGGCAAAGAAATAATGTTGGAATGTAGAGATTCCACATCTAGAACAGACAGCATATTAGAAATTACATAATAGCAGACTCCCCCACACAGATGGTGACCACCAGATCCTTTGACCTAAAATACCCATTAGCCTCAGCCAGCATGGCCCAATGATCAGTAGTTCTAGCAACATTGGAGGGGGCACCAGGTTGCTATTGACTGTCACGTTGCTTTGAAAAGTGAAATCAGTTAGACAGTTGTTGTAGTGGTGGCTTCTGAATCAGGAGTTGTGTCAAGGCTGGCCAACATGGTGCCCTCTGGATGTTGTTGTCGGACTCCGAGTGGCTCAATAGGTTAGAGCATGGTGCTGGCAATGGCAAGGTTGCAGGTTCGATCCCCATAAGGGACAGCTGCATATTCCTGCATTGCAGAGGGTTGGACAAGATGATCCTCAGGGTCCCTTCCAACTCTATGATTCTATGAGATTCTATGAGAAATCCCACCAACCCCAGCCAGCATGGCCAATGGGCAGGAGTGATGGGAGTTGTCATCCGACAACGTATGGAATGCACTGTGTTGGCCATCCATAAATAAATACAGTCTCTGTTTACATCTGTTGGCCACCACATTTCAAACTGGATTTTGTAAACGGGAATATTGTGAGCCAGAGGGACTGGGGGTCCTTGCCTGCATCAATATCTGGTAGGGAGGGGTACTGGGAGGTAATAAAGGCTGCTCTTGGGTGAGACTGAAAGATACATACTAAGAACTGAATCCTGCAAGACTTAGCTTTGCTGTGCTTCTAATAGGAAGATTGTTAAGAATTGCTTTTGAATTGAGCAAATGCATCTCTGTCTATTTCTTCATGCAGTACAATAGGAAAAAGATAAAGAGCAGAAAAATAAGATCAGGGGAATTATACATGACCACATGCCTTGGTAGATATACCTAGTTGTCCTTACTGGCTTTTGCAGAACACCTTTGGGTTGGGCAAAGAATTTTTAAAAATTGAATTAATAAACCATGTGTCGGTATAGAGATGAGTCTCACTGCCTTTTCCATCTCGATTTCTGTGACAGCTGTATGAGTCAGAGGAAATTTATGTGGGCAGCTAAAACCTTTTGTATCAATCTTTGTATCAAATATTATCTCTTTAAAAATTTGTAATATAATCTTTACCTTACAGTTTCCAGACAAATTTATAGATTTAAAAGTTCAGCAAATTATAGCATATGGGTATATTTTAAACCTACTTTTATAAATTCTGCTTCAAAGATCCCATGCACAAGCTTCAGAACTCCATGCTTGACATTAAGTTGCTTGATGCAACACAATGAGCCAAACTATAGCTTACTGAGACAGTTCAAATGTGCAGTCTCCCAGGATTTATTTCCTCACTAATCACAAGTCAGGGTTTGTTACTGACTACAACTCATAGCTGAGACTTTCAAGTGGTCTCAGTAAGACATAGTTTGGATTACTTTCTTGTGTGAATCAAGTTAATGAAGCTGCATTTTGCATTTCATGTTAAACCATGGTTTATTGTGTTGTACCTGAGCAAAAATCAAACCTTGTGATCATGTGCTCCCTCTCTATCCTTGTGGCTGAGGAGTTAAGAAGCATTTAGTTTTGCTTCTGGTTTGTAATGTCATGGGACATTGAAAGAATTCTCATTGTGATTTATTCACATTGTGCTACAAGTACACCATGGTTTCATGAGTTGTCCAAAGGTAGCCTCAGACTCTACTCTGAAGATATTCATCTCCCCCCAAATGAAGTTGTAACACATCTCTTGGTGTGAACCTGCTTTGTTTACAGTAAACAAACTAAAAATCTTCTCTTTTGCCTGTAGGAAATAATGGAAGTCACAGGAACTTTCAAGCAACAAAAATTTCAGTTGGTCCAGGAAGGATTTAATCCATCTGAAATCAGTGACCCACTATATTTTTTGGACAGTTGTAAGAAGTCTTACATTTTATTAACTAATGAACTGCACGATAGAATCTTATCTGGACAAGTGAAACTTTAGTGTTTATTAATAAGGATTTTACAAACTACTGCACAAGACAAAACAAAACTTTAAACATGTTTGTCAGCTACATTCTGTATGGTCTCCTGGCTAAGAGATCTACACTGTTGAATTTTACTGTAAATATTAGGGAGGGATTATGCTTTATTAATCTTTCTCTTTTTTGACCATCAGTGCATACTAATCTACCTCTTGTAGTGCAATCCTAGGGATGTCTACTCAGAAGTAAGTCCTATCGAATTCAGTAACATTTACTCCAAGGCTAGCCTTAGACTATCATTGGTTCAGTATTTTATAGTTTTCATATACATATATCCTAATTAAATGTTTATGATAACATAAACAAATGACATTGAGAGAATAACAAAGCTACAGTAAAATTACCTTTCGCTGTCTTACGCTGCATATTTTATAGTATAATCTCCCTCTGCTGGACAAAAACTGGTCACTATTAGCAGCAGATGGCCGTTGTTCCTAATGGTCACCTCCTAACTACACAGACATACCTCTTTTTATTGCACAGTGCTTTATTGTGCTTTGCAGAAATTTCTCATTGTGAGGATGTCAGTGCAGCTGCAGGAAGCCCAGCCAGGGAAAGGAGGCCTCCTCACCACTGCCTCTCTTCTCGAGAATGGAGCTGGCTAGGGCTGGAACCAGTTTTTTCGCCTCCCGCCCCTCAGCCAGGGGTCTTTGCTTAATAGACACCAGTATAGTGTAAACATAACACTCATATGCACTGAGAAACAAATAATAATAGTGTGACTCCCCCCCCCCTTTATTGCAATGTTTGCTTTATTGCAGTGGTCTGGAACGGAACTTACCATGTATCCAAGTTATGCCTATAAACATGTATTGTTTTTTTAAAAAACAATAAACAGTTGAAAAGAGATAATCATGCCACGATTTTGATTTGTTAACTCTGCAAACATCATACCTCTGTGATAATTTGTGCTACAATTCTGTGCACCTGGGGCCAAGCCACTACTGAATACAGTGGGACTTGCTTCTGAGTAGACATATTCAGTATTGTGCTGTTACTTCTGACACGCAGGACTGCAACGTTATTTATTTTACTGAAGCAGAAATTATCCACATCCTCCTTATTTTAATGTTTTCTAAATCTTAATGGCTTCTGAACCACAATAGTATTCTTTGTTTTAAAATTTAGTACCAGCTTGTAGTCCCTCTCTGCACAAAGTTCTTCTGAATGCTTTTATTTCCAAAACTGAATAAATTAAATTGCAGTCCTGTACGTACTCACCTCAGACTAGACACACATAGGATTGTGCTGTTAGTGTTCTGTTTTTGAGCATGAAACAAAGATAACATGCGTTTATTTCCCCCCCCCCCCCATGCAAATATACAGGAAGAATACCTTTGTCTACAATAATACGAGAAGGTTGTGCATATGTCTTTTGCACACTGGGTACCTGTATCTTGCACAAAAGGAATTTCCTATCATATACATGTAGTAAAACAAGAACTTTTTTGCATGTACACAACAGGGGGTTTTGTTTGTTCATTAAAACAAAACAAAACACCCTTCCCCCTAAGAGAATTGCCATTTGTAAAGCAGCCCTCGCTTGAAGGTGATCCTAGTTGTAAAGCAATATTTCTTATTTATTTTAATACATTTTTAAGTCCCATTCTTCTTTGCCGGACACATGGCAGCCCACAATGAATGATTGAAAAATTTCTCTCCTATGCATCATCCCACCCCACCTGGCACACAATCCCATTCTTGTAGAAATGAGCTATCTGATCCACTATCTTTACCTTGAAATTTCTATTGCCCTAGAAACTAGGGCATGGATCCAAATGATTTCCGTGTGAGTAAAGAGGCTCTTCTGCCCACGGAGCCTCCCTTTCTTGCTGTTAGCCATCCCCACCTGCCATACACCATTCTGTTTCGGCAGTTTCCCCCCCAGTCCTCAGGAGCAGAGATTCAGAGGATAGAGAGGGTTTCGCAGGAAAGGGGTTGCTGGGAACATCTAGCTCAGGGGTCAGCAACCTTTTTCAGCCGTGGGCCGGTCCACCGTCCCTCAGACCATGTGGTGGGCCAGACTATATTTTGAAAGAAAAAAATAATGAACAAATTCCTATGCCCCACAAATAACACAGAGATGCATTTTAAATAAAATGACACATTCTACTCATGTAAAAAAACATGCTGATTCCCGGACCATTTGTGGGCCAGATTGAGAAGGCGATTGGGCCACATCCGGCCCCCAGCTCCTTAGGTTGCCTACCCCTGATCTAGCTTCATTCACAGAATGAAAGTTAGGATCCAGGCCAAAATTCCTGAGTGCAGCATAGAACTAGCAATCACAGACAGTAAGAAGACACCTGTATAAAAACTTCAGCATATTTTTGAAAGAAGTATACTGCATTTCCCTTCCTACCATTCCACAATGATTGCTTTGTAAACTCTTCAGAGCATGAGAGGCAATAGAAACACCTCATACCCTTGACCCAGTGCTGTTGAGTCAGAAGTGCCCATTAACTACTTGTGAGTGATGAACAATGGATCTTAAACTGAAATACCAATTCTGTAAATGCTGTTTTTCTTGACTTTATTAAAAGCAAGTTCCTTTCTCATTTTACACACGTTAACTGGTCTTTAAAAAAAAAATAAAGGTAGAACATACAGGAGTGGGAGCATAGCTGAGTTGTAGAGTACGTGTTTTTCAGGCAGGAGGCCTGATGTTTAATTCCTGGCATCTCTGGTTAAAAGGATGAGGTTTCCTACTCTCTGCTTGAGAAAGGATGCTGTCGGTCAGAGTAGGTGGTATGGGACCAAGATGGACAAATGGTCCAGCTTGGTATGAGGTGTACTATGCTCCTGTGATTTTTTTTATTATTATACAAAATGTATTAATAAGCTGCTTTAATAAATAATAAAGGACCAGAATTTTAAAAACGTAGCGTGTTTTTGTTTCAGTTTTAATCACGTGCTTATGGTACATTTACAATTTTGTGGCTCAGGAATATATGCATAGCTGTCAACTTTCCCTTTTTTGCAGGAAATTCCCTTATTCCAGCGCCGTTTCCCACTGCAAAAAAAGGGAAGGTTGACAGCTATGATTCCCACCAAATTCTGGGTAGAGAAACTTCCATATTAGTTATGAGGAAAATATGCCCTTCTTTAATGATGTACAAACTTTCCTTGACTCTAGAACTCTAGACTTTCAGTCGATAAAAATGAGACTCAAGTTATTATTGAATAATGACTGAGTCAAACAGTAATACATTTCTACAAATATTTTCTATTCTTAATGGTAATTGTATACTGTATTATGCATATCAGCATACCAGTTATATCTCCATGATGTGTTGTTTTATTCCCAAGGTACGAAGAAAATACTTGTGACACTACCTAGCCAAAGTTGAGAGTCGTGTTGACTCTAGTGGAAGAGTTAAGCATGGGACTTAAAAGTGCTTATGTTTGACTGGATCATGCCTACACTGTTTTATTTAAACAGTTACATCCTGCTGTCCATCTGCAGGCTGTTCAGTGGTTCATTTTAATGGATTTCCCCATTGATTTCATTATGGCTATAAGGAAAAGCCAGAAGATAATCTGATTTCCATTTAGTACAAGAAAGAATTGTACAAATGCAATGCGATCATCAGATATAAAGCACATTTGTAACAATCCTTTCTGTTAATGCTTCATTTTCATTTTTTTCCAGCTCCAATCTATTTATATAAATGTGTTTTTGTTAGGATTTCCATACTTTACAAAAATGGCAATCGGCCTGAATTAACTGTGTTGCTTTTTTAGTTTTAAGCAGTATGAAAGGGAAGACTCTTAACTGAATACAAGCTTAGCTCTCACATTCTAATCTTTCCCTTTGTTACTATACTACAATCCCCTCCCAAAAAATGAAATGATGAAACTCCTTTAGATCAATTCAAATGATAAGAAATGCAAAGTAGTTGAAGATGAATGAATGTAAACCCAAATAATTGCAGAAACAATCAGCATGGTGGATCTTTGTGTCTAACACTAAATAGGCAAGCTGTTTCAGAAATACACCAATTGCATGCATGAGTTTTACTTTTGCTAATGTGTTAGGCAAGAATATGTATTAAAAAGTAATTCAACCTCAGGAGTCTGATATGAGCCAGCAACTCAGCTTTCTACACAAAATCCCTAAAGCAATTACCCTACTGCTCCCAATTATAATATATTTCTAGAGGCAAGAAGCCTGCTGTCAAATTAAGAGCTGTGCTTCCCTTTTCTATCTCCATGTTCAAAAAATAATAATACATTTTGCTTTTTGCCTAAAGTGATGCACAAAAGTTAAAGATAAGGCCAGATTTAACAAAACACATTATTTCAGGAACAATTTTGATTTCTGTACCGCTTCAGTCAAATTAGAAACTATAGAGAGGTTGTGCATGTTCCCTTGGTAAAGGCTGTTCTCCAATTGGAGCGCTCACAGGCCAGTGTTTCCCAGTCGGTATTTATACTACATTTTTAAAGAATTGCATGGAGACAGTCTTTAAACCTCTTTTGTTGACCACCAGCGTTACGCTTTTAAAAATTCCATTTTTAAGTTCGGAATAGAGTAGTTGCTTTAGAAGACGATAATCAGACATCTGAACAACATGACCAATCCAATGAAGTTGATGTTGAAGAATCATTGCTTCGACACTGGTGATCTTTGCTTCTTCCAGTACACTGGCATTCGTTCACCTGTCTTCCCAAGTGATGTGTAAAAATTTTCAGAGACACCATTGATGGAGCTGGAGATGGCATTTATAAGTGGTCCATGTTTCACAAGCATACAGTAAGGTTGGTAGTACAATAGCTTTGTAAACAAGCATTTTGGTTTCCCTGCGAATGTCTTCAAACACTTTGCACTTCAGTCAGAGCTCAGGCGATGCTGGATTTCGGAATCACTGTTGGTCCTTGTGGGACAAACCCCTGCCCAGAAGCCAAGGAAGGGCTTTAGTTCAGCCTTCTGTTCCCACAGTGTCCAACCACATGCATATAGGGCTTTTTTTCACTTGTGATTCCCAGCAAAGTAGTACAGTCACACCTTGGAAGTCGAACAGAATCTGTTCCAGAAGTCCATTCGACTTCCAAAACATTCAGAAACCAAAGTGCGGCTTCTGATTGGCTGCAGGAAACTCCTGCAAGCAATGGGAAGCCATGGAAGCCCCGTCAGACATTCGTCGGACATTCGGCTTCCAAAAATAGTTCGCAAACCGGAACAGTCACTTCTGGGTTTGCGGCGTTCGGGAGCCAAAATGTTTGAGAACTAAGCTAGGTATGACTGTATTCAGAAGCATTCTGCCAACAGTAGATGGGGAAATGAAGGGGTATTGGACTCAACAGATGTCAACATGTTTTGTTTCAGGGCCTGCTGCTAGTAGAAACCACCGGTGGTAGATCTACACCCACTAAGCTTTCCATGGGTGTGCTGAGATCCTCCACAGATGTGCCTTCCCAGCAGCTCTTTTCTCTGCTAGCAAAGGAATACTTCCACACCATCCAAATCCCCTCCAGCCAGTGGCTCTGCAAATTCAGATTGAACTCCCAAGGTGGTATACAATGCAAAGTAATGAATGCGGTAATCAGTTAAACAAAATGTATAGAATCTACCAAGGCCCAGCTGCTATAACTTGGGGCACAGAATGCAATTTAATTTTAAGAACCTAATGCTGCTCCCATCACAATACTATACCTACCTGGATGGAGAGGACAATACAGCTGTGGTCTCAGAATAAAAGCTGGTAATTGCAGTGGCTGAAATTAAAGAGGAAAAGTGTGCAGAAGTACCATTCAGTAGAAAGTATGTAGAACAAGTTGACAAGTTCACATGGTTTAAAAAGTTCAGTGGAGCTAGCAGTGCAAATGTTAGGTAACTTACAGGCTTGAAAGGTTATACTATCACTATACAATAATTGGGGAAATAAACTCGACAGCAGTCACTGCTTTATATAATTCTATAATTCAAAATTCAGGACACTAAAGAAACTGGGTGGAAGAAAATCTTGTTGAGCAGAGCTTAGCTTGTTGAGGAAGCTCTTGACAGGTCTCCAGAGACTATAGACAAAATGAGGATATCAATTCAGACCTTGGCTGACATTGAATGATGGAAGGAAGAGTAGGTCACAGCGGTTCAGCAGTACTAAAGCAGAAAATAGCAAATAACTCTGAATCTAGACAAGAATGTGTGGAAGGAAGGAAAAAAGGAGGCAAGACTGTTTTTGCAAAGAATACCTCAGCAAGATTACACAAGTTTTTTCTTGGACAAAGGAGCAAAATTTATTGTCAGGGTTGCTTCTCACAAGACAGCTAAGGGAAAACACATGTCCTGTGTGGACGCCATCACATATGAAAGGGGGGAGAGATGTACCTTCACGGCATAATGTACATGCACTTTGCTATACAAAAAAATATACTTGTAGGAGATTGATGTGTGTTTGAATCAGCCTTCAGTATGTTATCCACTAAGACGTCAGACCAGATACCATGAAACTAAATTGGTTTAAACTCAATGTCTACAATTTAACTGACTTGTGGAGAAGACTGTTTAAAAAATAAACTAAACTCTAGGAGGAAGGAAGGCTGCATTAAAAATATTCTGCAAAAGAATTTTAGTGCATGTATTCAATGGACAAATGCAGAGAGATCAATTGAGATGAATGATGCAAGCAAGCCTTTTCTGAAGAACATGCATATCCATGTGCGTGCTGCTATATCAGCATTTGCAGAAGGGCAAGTCTGTTTGGTCAAACAGGTACTCATGTTATTGGATTAATGCTGGACAGTGTCTGCAATCCCTTCTACCACCCACCTTTACCTGGAAATAGGGTGCTCAATAAGAGATAGGCATTCCCATATAAAACACTTCTAGAACCACTCTTTCTTGGCTGTTACCCCCCGGTCCTTTTCTGGGCTTGTTGACTATCTGTCCTAAATATTGTAGAGGCTCATTTACACCCTGTTCAACTGCTGTCAAAATCAAAAACATGAATCCCGATGGATCAGACAAAAGATTTGTCTCATTCACCATCCTGTACCCCACATTTATTTCCTTTTTGTGGAAAGCTGTCCCCGGGAAATGGTGGAGGTGCCAATCTTGTGTTATGTATGAGTCACTATTAGCTCCAGGTGAGCTGATCCTGAGTTAAACATCCCTTGTGAAAATAGCACTGCACAAGTGCGAAGGGCATCCTGGGCTGGTTGGCATGGATTGGATCATACTTCATATTGCCACAGCCCTAGACGGCCTCTGCAGTACATTATGTTTAACCAAGCCCTTCTTGAGTCATTCCAGACTTCTTGTTGCACTGATAAAATACATTGCATCCAATCCAAAATTTTAGCATCATAGATAGAAAAGTTTTTTTTTGGGGGGGGGGGAAGCAACAAAATACATTACACTATATTTGCAATTAGGAATTGCAATAGATGTACAATAAAACTGAAAAAATGCCAGTCATTACTATGCCATCCTGAATGGTAAATTACTACAGTAGTCTTTAAAAGTAACACACGGCAAATTAAGACTGATTAAATCAAATGAGCTAAATAGGATTGACACTATCATATTTTAATTAAGGAACTGGAATTGATTCAAGTTGGTTAATGACTAGCTCATACAGCTGACCACTTCATGAGCTTCTGTCATAACAGCGTTAAATTATTGGCTGCAGTCATGAACTCAATCAGCATTAGGATAAGCCTTGCTGAGTAATTAAGCTGGCCACTGAAAAAAATTGATGTATTTCAGACCCTCCGTGTCCCTATTTTCCAGGGGCAGTCCAATTTACAGAAGCCACCCCAGTTTCTGATTTGATCCCAGAATGTCCAGCTTTTCCTTAGGACATCCCCATTTTTATCGAAGAAACGGAGGGCATGGAATTATGTGGCCCACAAGCCAGGGAGGTAAGAGACTAGACAACCTTTAGAAGACATCTGAACTGTATAGGAAAGATTTTAATGTTTTATAATGTTTTATGTATGTTGGAAGCCAGCCAGAGTAGCTGGGGCAACCCAGTCAGATGGGCGGGGTAATAATAATAATAATAATAATAATAATAATAATAATAATAATAATGATGGAATCTGGACAGTGGTTTTCAACCAGTGTGCTGTGGCCCCCTGGGGTGCCTTGAATGTTGGTCAGAGGTGCCACAGGCAACATTGGCCTCTGCCCCCCTTTCCTTTCCTTTCCTCCCTCCTATAATGCCCTCTTGCATCTCTGTCTCCCAGAGGCTCCCGCAGCTGTTTATTACAGCAGCCCTGGCTACAAGCTCCCCAGGCAAATGGTGCATCTGGGGCTGGCCCTAGGGGAAGTGTGAGGTGGCACCTCTCTTTGGGGCAGGGACGGCAGCTCAGAGACTAGGGGCAGCGGCAGCAGCTGCCCAGAGGACTCCCAAGGAGAAGAGGCTGAGGGAACCCTCCCCAAGGGAGGGTGTTTGAAAAAGGGCGAGAGGCTGCCCGCTCTGCAGGCAAGGGGTAGCATAACTGCCCCACGGGGTGCCACAAAAAGAATGTACCGTAGTTGGTGAAGGGCAGGGCCGGATTTAGGTTTGATGAGGCCCTAAGCTACTGAAGGTAATGGGGCCCTTTGTACAGGAGGAGTCCTTTAAAAGAGGCCCCGTAGATACAGAGTACACATGTTCCATGGGGCCTCTTTTAAAAGACTCACCCTGTATATCCAACTGTCCTTTGTCAACAACAAATTGTCACGGTTTTTTTTGTGTTGAATATATGCTATATGGTAATTTATGGACATAATAGGTATCTAAAGCCATTTGCACATGCAGCATGTAGGCACCCAATATACAGAATTGAGCAAACCAGTGATATTTTATGGAGCAGACTAGCAGGCGGGGCCCATTACTTCCATCATAGGAGCCCACACAACACAAAACACTGCTGCTGTATATAGATTTCATTTTGGTTTTTTTATCTTATATTTTGGAAATGTACATCTAGGTTTTTTTGGGGGGGGGGGCTAAGCTATAGCTTTCTTAGCTTATACGTAAATCCGGCACTGGCAGGGGAGCCATGGACCCAAAAAGTCGAAAACCTCTGGAATAGGGCGTTCCTATTTTCATCAGGGAAATGTTGGAGGGATTTAAAACATTTGACTGGCCAAAACCCCAAAGTGGCACAGCCTCTCTTTTTTTGGCGCGGGTGGTGCTGGCATCTGCTTGGCGTGGTATAATTATTCCCCTGCAGATGGAAACCACAAGAGCAGAGGAAACGAGGGAAGGGGCATTTATCACCCCATCCCGAATTTCCCCTCAGAATGCCAGGCGGCAGCAACAGCAGCAGCAGCAGCCATCATAGCCCTGCTTCCCCGCGGCCACCGCCTCTAAGCACCGTCACTGGCCACCTCAGATTCCCCCCACCCCCCACCCCTCCACAGCGCAAGCCGCCCGCCCGTATCCTTCCGCCCCAGCCAGCAAGCACAACGCGCGTGGATTGCGTGGGGGGAAGGAGACGACGGAGCGGCTCCTGGCGAGGCGATAACGGGGACGCGGCCTGAGGGCGGTCGCGGAAGGCTCGAGGGGAAGCGAAGCGCGCCCTGCTGCGGCCCCTGCTGCTGGCGGCGGCGGCCACCTGCGCGCTCCGCCCCGGCCAGGCGAGTCAAGGCAGGGCTGGCTCCCATGGTGAGGAGGAGGAGCAGGAGCCGCGATTGGGAGCCGCCGGCGCGCCCCGTCTGGCCGGGAGGCGGCAGCAGTAGCAGGAGGAGGAGCAGCGGAGGCGCGGAACTGGAGCGGCTGCCCGCGAACATGGCGGCGGCGGAGCAGCAGCAGCCCTTGGTGGAAGGCTCCGCCGGCGTCGGCGGCTCATCTCCCGGCTCCGTGCCGGTGCTGTTCTGCTTCTCGGTGTTCGCCAGGCCTTCGACGGTGCCGCACGGCTCGGGCTACGAGGTGCTGATCCAGAAGTTCCTGAGCCTCTACGGCGACCAGCTGGACATGCACCGCAAGTTCGTGGTGCAGCTGTTCTCCGACGAGTGGAGCCAGTACATCGACCTGCCCAAGGGGTTCCTGGTGGGCGAGCGGTGCAAAGTGCGCCTCGTGCCGCTGCAGATACAGGTGGGCGCGGGGGAGAGGCGGGGGAGGAGGAGCGGGGCGAGCCTTGTGCACCACCCAGACCCATTTCTTTGCGCTGGGGGGCGGGGGCGGGCACCTTGTGGGTCTCCCCTGCTCACTTTCCCCGTCACCGAAAGGGGGAGATCCGTTCGCCCCCCCCCCACCCTCTCCCGTTTGCAGGAGGAGGAGGTGGTGAACTCTCCCGGCTGGCAGCTTGCTGGTTCCCTGCCGCCCAAACGCGCGGGACGAACTCCAGGTCTGCCTCCTGCCCAGAGGGAAAAGAATAAATCTCTCTCTCTCTCTCTCTCTCTCTTTCTCTTGCATTCCTTTTCTCTTATAAACAGCTGCAAGGTGCATGTCTGAAGTGTGTAGTGACATGGGCGTAGCAGAGGGCGGCAGCTGCCTCCCCCCCCCCCCCATCAAGTAAAACATTAGAAATATTCAGTGCTTTTTTTCTTTAAAAAATGTTTAGGGGTACTCTCATTTTCCTATTGATATTGAAATACTGTCCCTTGTTGTGGCCAAACTTAGATTCACAAAATGTTTAGGGGTATGTGTACCGCTGCGCCCCCTCCTCAAAAAACCCACTGGAAATACTTAACTGACCTGTCACATCGGTTCTGTCCCCTGTCCCCCCAACAAAAATCCTGGCTGCCCCCATGTGTAGTGATCCTTACCACCAACCTTGGAGGGTAGGCCAATTCCAGCATGGCACTTGCAGAGCCTCCCAAGTGTCCCTATTTTCCAGGGACGGTCCCGGATTTACAGAAGCCGTCCCGGTTTCTGGTTTGATCCCAGAAGGTCTTGCTTTTCCTTAGGACGCCCCTATTTTCATTGACAGGTATGGTAGGACATCCCTATTTTCATCAGAGAAATGTTGGAGGGTATGGAGTTAATGTGACCAAGGAGATAAGTAACTAGACGACCTTTAGAAGACATCTGAAGGCAGCCTCGTATAGGGAAGTTTTTTTTTTAATGATTAATGTTTTATTATGGTTTTACATAAGTTGGAAGCTGCCCAGAGTGGCTGGGGCAACCCAGTCAGATGGGTGGGGTATAAATATATTATTTTTTATCATCACCATGGAATAGGACTTCCCTATTTTCATCAGAGAATTGTTGGTATGGGCTTGGGTAACAGAGGCAAAAAGAGAGGAGGGCTTTCTTCCTAGAGCCATGTAAAGTGTTTGTGGCTCAGGTGAGATGCGAAGGGGGGCTCCATTGCACAGCCCATCTGGTAATCTGGTCCAAAGCGTTTTTAATTTTAAGACTAGGCCACCCAGTAATTTCAGTGGGGCCTGCTTCCATCTCCTCACTTAAAATACTGGCCAAAGTAGCAAGAAATCCCTTGAAGGTGGGAGGAGAAATCAGATTCTTCCCACCTCCAGAAGGCAGGAGAATGATGTTGGCGGGTGGAGCTTGACTCTCCTGACATGTCTCAACTTTAGCTTACTCAATTTTGATGAGGGTAAGGGCTTCTCATCTAAACCCAACTGAGAATTGGGAGTGCCTTTCACATCACCCAGCTGATAATCCAGGGACAAAAGTGCCCCCCTGCCGCAGAAAGCCAGAAATGGTCTCAAAGGCAATACGAAGGAGAGCCTTCTTTCGGACTGATGTTATCCTGAAGCTCAATATAAAATACACAAAACCGTGAAAGACACTACAATATGAACTACAAGAATATTATGAAAATATTTAAACAAGAAATTATTTATATCAACAAATAGACTTAAATCACATGATCTATGGCTTATTATCCAAATGATCAGCTCTGAAGGTGCAGATCATTTCAGAGCTGATCATTTGGATAAGCCATAGATCATGCCTTCAAGCAGATACTTGCATACATGTTTTATGTGATTTCAGTCTATTTGTTGATATAAATAAGTTCCTGTTTAAATATTTTCATAATATTCTTGTAGTTCATATTATAGTGTCTCTCACGGTTTTGTGTATTTTATATTGGGCTTTCATTACCGTGTTTGTCTGTTTGCTTCTGCATGTTATCCTGAAGCTGGCAAGGAAAGTATTCTCAGTCCAAAATTAAAGTAAGAGTTTGCAGATTTAGGAAAAAGGCATTTGGAAATGCATTCAATTTGAACTAGGTATGTGAGACTAGTTATATAAAAAAAATCTACGCAAAGCATCCACTTGGAAACATAGCTGAGTGGAGAATACGTCTCTAGAAAGCAAGTGTGTAAGGGCATGTAACCTCAGGAGAATGCAGGGAACTTTCATCCACCGCCACAGCATACAAGTACAAACTGTACATGCAGTAATGCCTCTTTGTCAATTAGTGAATGTGTTTTGAGGAACAATAACAGCCTGATCCTGTTCAGAGTCAGGCACCGTATTATTTAAAAAACAGACTAGTTTAAACATATCGCTTCGGATCATTTGCACTTAACTATCCCACAAATTTGCTCAAAATAGAGGTGCAAGCTCTCATTTCCTCTACTTGTCCCTACCCAATTTTGATCAGTATAAGGCATTCTCATCCTGTCACAGCTGCGAGCTGCAAGTCCCAGTAACAATCAATAGTGTGCTGCTGCTCATGAAAGGGAGGCTGAATTGCAAGGTGCCGAACAGACTGAGTGTAGGAGACCATGCTAAACATTTGTTTTGGTTTGCTGTCCTTACCTTGATAGCACACATTAGCCCAGTTCAGACATTACATTAAAACCGTAGTTTGAAACAAGTTCTCAGGGCGCTCCTGCTGCTGCTCTGTCTGACTTGTCCTTTGAACTGAGGCTTGTACTGTAGTTTGTTTCTCTTCAGACAAACCACAAGGTTTGTCCTGGCCCTGTTGCTTATGGTTTGTTGCAGGGAAATAAGCCACAAACCTGTGTTTTGACATCGCAAGAAGTCAGGCTGGCTGTCTTCGTCTGCAGTGCGATAGGAACAGGGGGGAGCAGTGCCAGGGAAGCTTTGAGCAACAGACACCGGCTTGCTTCTCATTTATGTCAAACCATAGTTTCTTGTAAACTTTAGATAAATGTGATGTACAAACTGTGCCAGTGTGCACAAAAAGGGTACTTGGAAGGGTGTTAAAGTTAAGCCGCGCTGCATTCAATGATGTTGAGTCAGCTCCAGCTTAAACTTTCATCTTTTAAGCAACTTTACGCATGCTTATCACGGACATAAAATAATTCCCAAGTAGCTGCTTACACTGTTGAAAAATTACGAGTGCAGTCCGAAGAGCCACTTCCACTAACATATGGGAGGTGAGTTTTGATTTCTTCTAGCTGCAGCTCCTGGGAAGGTGCAAGGGGCTGCAGTGAGATGGAAGAGCTGGGAAAGCCCCACTGCATGAGCAGAATATTGCTCACAGTTCCCTGGATTCCATCCTATGTTTTAGAAACAAAAGAAGCTGTCTTTACACCGACTCGGACAATTGGTTTACCTAGTTGGGTATTGACTAGCCGTAGATCTCCAGGGTTCGAGACAGGAGTCTTTCCAGAAACTGCTGAAGGTTGACCTTCTGCATGCAAAACGTGAGTTCTACTACCGAGCTGCAAACCTTCTCCTTAAATAGACATACATTAGAAAGTGTGTGTTGCAGAATTATGCCTAGGGGTTAACATGGTTGTATTAGTAAGGGTCAGCAGAGGTTCTTCCCGTATTCAGAGTGACATTAGTAAGGATAAAGACTAACAGTGCTTTAAAGGATGGTGAAGATGGTTTTGTCCTCCTTCAGTTCTGTGTCGTGTGCTAGCTTCGGGGAAATGGAAAACTTGTTTTGCAGATTTTCAGAGAGAAGCCTTCTGCATCCAGTTTTTTGCATTTAAACCTTTTGTGATTTTTTTTTGGGGGGGGGACTTTCATTATGGTGTGGGGTGTGTGTTTCTGTGTCTGTGTGTGCTACTTCAACAGAGCAACTTTAAGAAAGGGTTCAGTCTGCCTGGGGCAGATTCCGTGGGTTGACACAGCTCCTTAGAATGGGGAACAATTATCCAGTCCTAGTAGACTGAATGTAAATAGTGAAGTTGGGATCACATAATAGGGGAAGGACCCACTGCGATTCACTTTAGAATGCTGTTTTTTACTTGGTTGTTTTTTAAATTAAGCTTTTAATTTATCAAGTATAATACTTGCAATACGTCATGTTCGGCATTGCTGCATTTACAAATCTGTGTTGATGCCTGTTACCTTTATCTTGAAATGTGTTTAGATTGCACATGTCTTCAGGTACTGGAAGACTGCATGCCAGAGCTATTCCAGCAGATAATGACTGGGATCCAAAGAATTGTGTAACCAGTTTAACACACTTGAAGGAGCTTTAGATTTTTCTTTTTCTTCTTGCTGTTACATCTTGGTTTTGAAACGGAGGATTTGTGAGTTGACTGTATGACATGGGGGCATGCTGTTCAAAGGGGAAAAAGTCCAATATCCTGCTGGACACGCCTAGCCCTTTGGGCTCACCTAAAGTGGGTATTTGGCTCCTAGCCAATTGTAAAATATTATCCCTCAAATAGGACTTGTTTGACCTTTGATTTCTGATTTTTCCTTTCTTTCAGTTAACTACATTGGGCAACCTCACACCTTCAAGCACTGTGTTTTTCTGTTGTGATATGCAAGAGAGATTTAGACCTGCTATCAAGTATTTTGGAGATATCATCAGTGTAGGCCAACGATTAGTAAGTTTACTTGGTTTCTTAGTATAACATACCTGGTTTCTAATTTTATCTGCTGCTGCTGTTGTATAGTTTTTATTGTTATGGACAATTTATTGCTTAAATAAAAGTTTAATTCTTGTGTGGGCTTTTTCCATTTGCAGCTTCAAGGTGCACGGATTTTAGGAATCCCAGTTATTGTAACGGAACAGTATCCTAAAGGTCTTGGAAGCACAGTGCAAGAAATAGATTTAACTGCAGCTAAACTTGTCTTACCAAAAACAAAGTTTTCTATGGTATTACCTGAAGTTGAGTCTGCAATAGCAGAGATTCCTGGAGTTCGCAGTGTTGTTTTATTTGGGGTAGAAGTAAGTACTGCATTCATAACTTGCCTATAGACTTTCTGCAGAAGTATTATAATTTAGATAAAAGTGACGTTTTCGTATTTTTTTAGTGTTACGGCAATAATCCCATAAAATATTTATATAAATAGAGAAGAACAGATATATGAAAACCCGTAAGTTATTCCATAATAGAACAAATAGGCTACATGCTATCTGTAAATATAACTTGTCAAACTTGCTCTAATCACTTATATACACTTATATTCGGAACATTTTCTCTGTGTGGAAAACAAATACACAAACAGCTAGCTTGTCCTGAAATAATTGATATTCTGTTTATGTGATAGTTGATGAAGTTGATTTTTGTTTTTCTCCAAGACTCATGTCTGCATCCAACAGACAGCTCTGGAATTGGTAGGCAGAGGTCTCGAAGTTCACATTGTGGCTGATGCAACGTCTTCAAGAAGTATGATGGACAGAATGTTTGCCCTAGAGGTAACTACTTTGATCTCTTTAATTGTTACAAGACGGGCATAACCACTAACTTTCTGATAGACTTTAGGATTCATACTACATGGAAGAGAAGTGGGAACCATATTGTAACCAAAAATGGTAGAAAATCCAATGAGATCCATATGTCTTGCTTATTTTGTCCAAGTCATGCAGTTTGGGGATATCTAGGAGTTGCCCTCTTTACCTGCATTCAGGAAACATGTAAAGTCTCTTACTTATCTAAGTTTTTGGCTGATTGTTTTGTACACTACTGTTTTTAACTACTAAGCTTTAATATTAAGAGTGGACCAACAATGGAGAAAGCTCAATAAGAAATTGTTTTTGGAAGTTTGTGAGGGGAAGTAGATCAGTATCCCATCAAGAATGGTTTTTGATTTAGGGAATTCTGCCATAGCAGGATGGTTGGGTTACAATAGATGTGTTTTTCCAGACTTTCTGTCTCGACTGCCGATCTAATAGTGTTACTATAAAAATTCCTTTCTGTACCACAACTGACTCATCCTCTGATTTTATCTAGCATTAAAATAATCAATCCTCTCCTATTCTTCACTGTACCATCCCTAGAGTGCAATCCTGTGCACAGTTAGCGAGAAGTAATTCTGCTGTTTTCAGTGGGTTACTCAGACATAAGTATTTATAGGACTGCTGTCATAAAGTACTAATAAAAGCTTCTATGATTTTCTGTTTGGGTACAAAACATTGAACTGCTGTAATAAAAATCATTGGAACTAAATGTTATTAAGACATGTTGTTTAACCATCTTACTATTAAAACTGAACTGTCCAGCTATACCAAAAACAAAATGCCAAACTTCCCCCCCCCTAACTTTCCTTTCAATGAGGAAATTGTTATTTCTCCATCATAAGCATTGCGCCCCCGACCACATGACGTAAGTTATGTCCATTCATTTTCAATAGGTCTACACTAAGTAATACTTATTTCTTATCCTCCCACTTGCAGAGAGCAATTTTTATATGTAACGGCAAATGTTTCTGCCTAATTCTCAGTGCAAAGCCATTTGCCCTCACCTTTTCTAATACATACTGGACAAGAGTCATGTTCTTATAGGGGATTTAGGGTGACTTCTTATGGCCTTGTAAACCAGGCATATTCAAAGAAGATAATTCCCAACTTTGACGTTGTGTCATTATTTGTTTTAAATGCCACCTGGACCAAACATTTTTGAAGTTTGCATTTGCAGGTTTCTTTGTTCTTTTAATTACTGCCTCAATTTCTGAATGAAAGCATTTAAGTGCTTCCTCGTTTTTGCTTGTTCCTTGTGTGTGTTTTTGCGTTGATATTTGGAATGTTTAAGAGTTAGGAGTATCCAGGTACCACAACTGACTGAGCAATGAAAGATTATGCTGTAATAATAAATAACATTAGTTTTTAAGATACCACAAGGCTTTCTTTTGCTGTTCCAGACTAGCATGGTATCTCTCTATAAACTAGGCATTTTTTTGGGTATAATTTCTCACCCACTTCTTTACCACGACTACAGCCATTTGACAAACCTATCATGCTAAATCAAATCTTATTTTTCATTGGCAAAGGTGTGCGTCTGATCTCAGTGTTTCCATCGAGAATACATTGAGTTCTCAAGTATTCTTTAATATATTGTGCATATTTTTCTCCTACCAGCAGCTAAAATATCTTTATTGTCTCAGAAGAGTGACAGGACAAAAAGAAATTGATATTAGGGAAATGGGTATTCCTCTAATAAGGATCTGTCAAATTTAATATGTTACATGGGAGATGACCTGTTTAATTTCACCAAAGACATAGGTCATTTTGTATTACCAGTGCTCTTTTGCTAGAAAAAGAGGTGCCAGAACTCACCAGAAATGCCTCCCTTGTTATCTTATAATGGCAATGGTGCCCACCTGAGAAGTGCTGGAACTGAGTTCCGGCAGACCCCCCCCCCCCCCCGGTGTATTACTATTCCATTCATATAAGTGATTTAAAGTCCTAGCCGTTTGGATTTTTAATCCAGCCTACCTACATTGTAGTGAAAGAGAACGGAAGTTTCCCCCCACAAATGGTAATGGATGTTTCTATTGTTTTAAAATAACGAACTGTAATATATTGTGACGAGAAGTTGTATTGTTGTTATTATTATTATTATTATTATTATTATTATTATAGTTTTAATTAAATTTTCAGTGTTACATCTCAGAATAATCGTCTTGCATAGTACCATACATTTGATGACTCCCCTCCTTTCCCTTCCATGTTTCATTTACTTTTATCCAACATTCCTGCATATTTTGCCATAACCATTTTATTCAGTCCTCCCATCTTATATTGTTCAGGTATTTGTTAAACTGTTGAATTTACCTTTACACTGCCAGCATTTCTAGCTGTGCACAACTGTTTTCCATGTACTCGGCAAAAAATTCCCCGCTTCTCTTTAAATAACATTCTTCTTGCTCTCTTCTTCTCTGTGTTAGACCAGCTAATTCCGTGTATTCTATCATCTTAAGTTGCCAGTCCTCCTTACCTGGGACCTCCCTCACCTGTGACGAGAAATTGCAGAGGCAGTGGTATTGTGGTTGAAAAGTTACTCACTAGGTATGCACCGTATACTCACCCCAGCTGTCTTCTTTTGCTTTTTTTTTTCAGCGTCTTGCACGCACTGGGATTATCGTTACCACTAGTGAAGCTATATTGCTGCAGCTAATAGCTGACAAAGACCACCCAAAATTCAAAGAAATCCAGAACCTCATTAAGGCAAGTGCTCCAGAGTCAGGGCTCCTCTCCAAAGTGTAAAAGACGACATTCTTGAAAGACCATTTGGTAACAGAGAGTCAAAGATGTAAACTTTCTCACTCGCGTACACACACACAGACACACACAGACACATCACCTGCAAATTGATGTAATTGTGCTTGCCTTAGCAGAATTTGTTTGGTTATGCTGTTCAGGTGCGAGTGTATTCTGTTAGTCACAGTTGTTCCAAGGCTCTGGGTACCATAGGATCGTTTTTGTTGTCAAACAAACTTTTAAAACAGAGGTGCCTGTTTGTCTCTACTGTACCCACTGATTGTAACACAGTTCAGAAAAGTGCATATTTTTGTGAAACCTCGATTGTGCAAATGTACTTTGGAATTGTTTTATTTTTTGTACTAATAATACAGTGACATAGATAAATGTGAAACATAACGTTTTGCCATTCTACAAATAGAATCATATTTTAAATAAAATGAGATATATATACACTTTGGGTGGGTGGTTGAGTGGGGGAGGAATGCTGCTTTATAGTCAGAAGAAGAAGCTAAGGGAACAGGCAATATAGATGTAATACTTTAGAAGGTAGCTTAGCAAAGCTGATTCTTGGTTATCCAAGACTTTATTACTAAATGGTGTTACAAAGTCCTTTCTAACTGGAAAAAAGTCTGCAGGTTGATGTTCACTTTAAAATAAAGAGCAATTCTGTCAGCTTGTTAATGGGAATATGTGAGTGACAGATGACACTGAAGTGAGTGACATTAATTCACTTGTAGACAGTTCATAGTAAGATGCTCAATTTCCAAGTACTAAAATAACTTTTTCTGGATGCGTTGGGGGATTTATTTTTAATCCCTGTATGCCTAGATTTAATGAACTCCATCTGGCATTTGCATTAGTTCAAGCAAGCTTGTGGGGTGGAATCAGCTTCTTCAGTTTTATGCCGTATTCTGCAATATGGATGCTAAATAGGCTTTAAAAGGAGTCTGGTGTAATAGTATATTTTGAAAAAGACATCTATAATTTTATAGCTGGAAGTAAATTTGAATAACAGTGCCCTTAATACAGGCCAATTAATTCATGTTAGAACTGAGTTCAAATTGTTCTAGGATTTGTATCAAGTATGTTTGTGGCTTTATAGGAATATATTTTGCAATATCACAGTACTAATACTGTTGTGATTTTTTTAAAAAACAAAAAACCATGCATTGATGGAAAGTTCTTAAATTTCCCACAAACATTGACTTTTAAAATAATCGTGGTATGTTCAAATAAATGCAAATGTTTACTGTGTCTTGTTGTGATATAAAACTTCAGTCTCCATTCTACACTTCCTTTTATCGTGTTTTCAAAAGTCTTGTTCTATCTGTGGAGGGAAGCGTGTGGATGAAAGCAATTTGTTTTTCATTTTCTACAAAACGAAACGAAAACAACTTGTCACAGTTTAGAACGAGCGCAAGATGTGACTGGAGACAAAAGACGAAAGAGTTGAAGAAATCAGTGTCCCACATTAGTGACCTACATTTTAATGTCTTATTATTAGTGCTGTCAAGCAGGGAGGTAAAGTATGAAGGAACAGCTGTCAAAGAGCAAGAGCAGCCCAACAACATTCGAACCAAACTGAAAACACATCTTAATACAGTATATTACACCATATACCCGACACATCTTTAGACAAAGAATTGATTGTCTAGTTCAAATCAATCACTGATGCAGTTTATTGTTAGGTATGCCCTAGAGATAGTGTTCATGACCTGCAGGGTTTTATATTCCATCCAACCAAACAAAAGACACCTATGCCAAATCACATTTTTGCCTGTGCAAAGTTTTCTCAAGTGGTCTTCAATTCAGCAGGAGGAACTTTCGATTGAGAAACACACACCATTGTGCTGCTGGGCCAATATGCAGATAACCTTTGCATCCCTGCTCCACAAACCCCATAGAAAAATTATCATAAGCATTCCATGTGATCACGGGACTTAATGGCTCTGTGTGGGGAGACAGGAAGGTGGCAATTTTTAGGCTATTTATATACAGTATAAATCTCTTCCTTTCACTGCTGAGGAAAAGGGTTGTTGCTAATTGTTTTTTGTGCATCTTAACTGTGGGTTTTACAATTTTGTAAGATCTCAAGCCATATTTATAAAAACCTTACAGAACGACAAAGCTGTTCCTTACCTGGAATAAGGGATAAACCATTTCAGAATGCAATGTCCCAAATACAAAATTAACGTGGCCTGCTGATACTTAAGCTCTGTGTCACCCCTAACCTCTGACTAGGAATATAATCCTGTGCATTCTTGCTCACAAATGACTCTCACTAGGTTCAATGATGCTTACCAAGTAGGAATTTGTAGGAATGCCACTCGAAGCAAACGTGAAAATTGGCATTAATCAAGGTGAGCTGTTACGTGTTGCTTTGCATGCAAAACTGGTTTACATTCTTTACCCTGTAGTCCCGTTGGACAGCAGCAGTCGAGGTCAACTTTTCACACCTGAAAAAAAATCTGTTAAGGATTTTTTTTCCCTTGGTGAAGAAGTTGCCCAGGAAACTTGCATGTTATAACAAATAAGGTGATTGTTCTGTGCTGAACATCAGTAACAGTCCATGCTTAAGATATGCTCTCACATAGAGGTCTGTTGCTGTTAACTGGATATGTCACTCTAGATAAGAAAGGCTATTTTTATAGCTAGAATATTCACACCTTGAGCTGTTAACTTGCATTTAAAATACCATTCCTAGCCAATTGGTGAATCAAAAGTATTCTAAAATTTCCAGACAAAGTTATTTTTATTTCCCCGAGACTTTGAAAAAAACCCCCAATACTGGTAGAATTGTGTTTAACTGCCACTTTCATCCTGTTTCTTGCTGTGTTTATATTTTATCTAGTGGTTTTTACTGTTGCTTTTAGCATATTTTTATAAGCCCTGGAAATATATATATATATTTTTTTACGTTGAAGGGCAGAATCTGAATTCATTCAGTAAATAAAACAAAAGTGACTTTCTTGAAAGAAAGGAAGACTCACTTTTTAATTTCAAAACTGCAATAATACCAGTAATACCCTTTTATTTCTTTGGAAGCCTATTGAGTAGTCTGGTAGGACACAAAATTTCAGGTATGTGTATGTGTGTTAAAATGGTATACATACTTACTGGGTTGTATCCAACATCAGTCATACTCAGTGTAGACCCACTGAAATTAATAGATGCGACTGATTCACTAATTTTAGTAGGTTTACTTTGAGTAGAACTTAGTTGGAAACAAGCCATTGACTTCACATTTTCAAATCTGAGCAGGCGTTGATTTTGTGTGTTTTTTGTGGCCTTGATTGTTTGGTCAACGAGAATGTAACCAAAAAATGTGTTTGCTGCAATCCACAGCCCACTTTGCTCCACAGTTCTGCTCCTGGAGGATGCAGACCATGTAGGCTTGTGACTAGTATACTGTATGCCATTCACTGATCTGACATGATTCAGAGATTCAGTCTATTGGTTTGGAATTTGTTTCCCACTTCTAAATTATAGATTAAATGTCATTGATTTACCTGAATTTCAGAGGCGAGTATCCTCCTTTAATAAACCCTCACAAATTTACACACACACACACACACAAGCTGTTTTGAAGCAGCAAAATTCAGATAATAAGAAGCCAAGAAGTAGAGAAAATTGGTATACAATGCAGTCAGAGGTGAAGGGAAGGTTAGATGCTACTGGCTGGTAGAGACGCGTTTAAAGGTGGAAAAAGACTGTGTAGCAATCATGATCCCACGAAGGTAAGTAACCCAAAGCGTATCAAAGACTGGTAGTGTTATGCCCCTGAAGTATTAAGGCTCTTTCTCACTTAGTAAAACAGCAAGAGGCTGCAGCTGAAAAAGCTCAAAAGAGCATTTGTGTTGTTTGCTTCATTTTAATGAGGACTCGGGAGAATACTGTAAGTGCTTACAGACAAGTAGTGGACGGTAGGCTGAGTAAATCCTTCACAGTGCAATTCTCCCTCTAGGTAATTGGCAGCAATGTGCAGTATTTGGATTTCAGGAGAGCGACGGAACCCCATTGCACAGCCTCCAAAGGCACTACACCACTGGCTTTCTCTTTTTTGGGCCACATTTTGCCAATTGTGTAGAAAACGAGAGGCATTATCTTTAAACTTGATTGTTGCTATGGCTGTACTTGTAATTTATTATCTCATTAGTGGTGCTGCTGTTTCAATTTCTGTCGAGCAGTAACAATTACTTCTATTACTTACGAACATCTTAACAGATACAGGTTTTTGTGTTATTTAAATATGCATGCAAGCATTTGTTTAGTTAACCATATGCTTTGCTCTGCTGTTCCTCCTAAAGGTACAGTAAGAATGGGACAGAAGATAGTTCTGTTGTCATGACAAGACTCAGGCAAAATGTTACCAGATTCAGGAATTGGACCAGAAACTCAAATACAGAAGGCTTTGTTTAATAGCGTCACTTGGTAAAATATGATCTGACTTACAATGGTACAGCACATGGCCTGCATTCATAAGGTCTCGGGTTCAATTCCTGATGTTTCTGGTGAAAAGGAGCAGGTAATGGGAAAGAATCTGCTTCAGATCCTAGTGGGATCAATATACAAATACCGTATTTTTCCATGTATAAGACTAGGTTTTTTCCCTTTAAAAATAATGTTATACTCTGGGCCATTGCCCCCCCCCCATTTTCTTAAATCTGAGTCCCCCCAAAAATATGGGGCGTCTTATACGTGGGGGCGTCTTGTAGATGGAAAAATATGGTAGTTTGACCTGTGTTCTTCCAGTGTTCAGGTGGTGGGGCTGAGCAGCATTAGGCATGAATATTTGCTTTATGGGAATCCTAATGTAACTATAGGTAAAGGTACCCCTGACCGTTAGGTCCAGTCGCGGACGACTCTTGAGGTTGCAGCGCTCATCTCGCTTTATAGGCGTTTGTCTGCAGACAGCTTCCAAGTCATGTGGCCAGCATGACTAAGCCGCTTCTGGCGAACCAGAGCAGCACATGGAAACGCCATTTACCTTCCCGCCAGAGTGATACCTATTTATCTACTTGCACTTTGATGTGCTTTTGAACTGCTAGGTGGGCAGGAGCTGGGACTGAACAATGGGAGCTCAACCCGTTGCGGGGATTCGAACCACCGGCCTTTTGATCGGCAAGCCCTAGGCTCAGTGGTTTAGACCACAGCGCCACCCGCGTCCCTACAATGTAACTATAGTCTTGCATTAAAACATCATCCGAGGGATAGCTCAGTTGGTAAAGCATGTGACTCTTAATCTTAGGGTCGTGGGTTCAAGCCCCACATTGGTCAGAGGATTCCTGCATTGCAGAGGGTTGGACCAGATGATGCTTGTGCTCCATTTCAAATCTACAATTCTAAATAACATGATTCAGTGTAGATTATAAATGGGAGCAATGCACATAGGCGGATGTAAGGGAGCACAACCAGCTGGCCTGCAGTGTACACTGAGCTGAAAGGGGGCTGCAGCAGGCTTTGCAACAATGACAAACAACGGAAGGCAAGAGCCGGGGCCCCACAGAAATGTTAAAGCCCAACATCTGCCACTGCATGGCTTATTATGACTGTGAACCAGGCCTCTGAAGAGCTCCTGCTGGTCAGCAGACGATAGTGGACCAGATAAATACTTTGATCTGGTATAAAGTGACTTCCTATGATCAAGTAGAAGGGAAGATAAAGCAGGCCAGATGAATTAAGCTTTAGGTGATACTGTTACTGGGGAAATTGTTAAGACACCCCAGGCTTCTTAACATCCACATAAGCTTCAGGTTATGCGAACACAAGGTTAAATGAAAAACTGGTGCCTTATGTGCTGAATTTATCATTCAAGATTCTTAAATTCTGGCTGCACGTTATGTGAGAACAATTATAACCACCTAAGATGGGACAGACGCGGGTGGCGCTGTGGTCCAAACCACACAGCCTAGGGCTTGCCAATCATAAGGTTGGTGGTTCAAATCCCCACGACGGGGTGAGCTCCTGTTGCTCGGTCCCTGATCCTGCTCACCTAGCAGTTCGAAAGCACGTCAAAGTGCAAGTAGATAAATAGGCAGGAAGGTAAACGGTGTTTCTGTTCGCTGCTCTGGTTCGCCAGAAGTGGCTTAGTCATGCTGGCCACATGACCCGGAAACTGTCTGCAGACAAACGCCAGCTCCTTCAGCCTATAGAGCGAGATGAGTGCGCAACCCCAGAGTCGTCCGCGACTGGACCTAACGGTCATGGGTACTTTTACCTTTACCTTTAAGATGGGTGGGAAACCTGTTTCAGCCAGAGGGCTACCGTTCCAGTGGTGGGTGGAGCCAGGTGCAAAACTGGGTGGAGCCAGGGATGTCACTCTTACCTTTGAACATAGGCTACATCTCAGCCATGCAGAAGCTGGAGGGCTCTACCCATGCACTAACCTCTCCATCTAGGCAAGCAAGGCTTTATCATTGTTTAAGGACTCGTTCCAGTCAGGCAAAAGGAGCTTGAAAGGCAGGGCATGATGAGTGAATGGTGTGACCTAGGGAAGTGTGTGGCTTATAGGGAGTCCTGAAATTCAAGCAGAAATGCTTAGCGGGCTGAAACTGGACCCTGGATCCGAGCTTCTCTACACTTTATTTTACAGAACTAGATATCTTTATGGGACATATTTAATCACAGATTACCGGTAAGTACGAAGTGGCATAATTTGATTCAGTTTATGTTTAAAGGCAAACCTACCAAGTTCACACTTTTCCAAGACAATATGCAAAAGAAACACAGCGGTCCTTTGAAATTTGCACTTCGCAGAATTTTGCAGTGCACTTCTCCAGCCAAATAATGTATATCAACATGAATATACTATGGTAAAGTGTGCATAAAATATGGATATTAGTAAGCAGTAACAATATGGGGGAAATGCATTGCAAATATGTGTATACAGTGGTACCTCAGGTTACAGATGCTTCAGGTTACAGATGTTTCAGGTTACAGACTCTGCTAACCCGAGAAATAGTACCTCGGGTTAAGAACTTTGCTTCAGAATGAGAACAGAAATCGTGTGGCGGCAGTGTGGCAGCAGTGGGAGACCCCATTAGCTAAAGTGGTACCTCAAGTTAAGAACATTTTCAGGTTAAGAACGGACCTCCAGAATGAATTAAGTTCTTAACCCAAGGTACCACTGTTTTAGGCAAAATTGCGTACAAAAATGTGCATTTTAGGATAAATTCGCACTAAAATGCTGGTGAATTTTCAAGAGATCTTAAAAAAAAATTCCACAAACTTATACGGAAATGTGGATAAATGAAGATGGGAAAAAAGAAAAGTGAGAGAAACTGAAAGTGACAGATTCTCTACTACAAACAAAAATAAAACCACATGCACCCCATATTTAAGCAGGCTTAGAGTGCCCTCTGTAGAACAGATGGTACTGACAATGTTTGTTGCCAGTGTTGCTCCATTATAAGTGTTCCACTTATCAATAAAGAATGTGAGGAATTGATTTGTCTAATGTTATGCTTCTTGTGTAGGTAAAATACTAAAAGGAGGACACCAGAATAAATTATTCCGTTTCCAAAGGCCACAGGAAAGAGGCACAAATTTAGCAAGAGATGGAAGCTGTAAAGAAATCATGCTTGAAACAGTATTGCAGAAAGGGAGTTCCATATACTTGGGGTGAGCCCCCATAGTCCATCTGAAGAGCACCATGTTGGCTTCCTCTGGCCTAAACACTGATCTCCCCTAATCATTTAGGGGTTTCTCACTGGGGCAAGACAGTTTGAGCATATTACACCAATCCTGACGCAACTGCACTGGCTGCCAATTAGTTTCTGGGCCCAATTCAAAGTGCTGGTTTTGACCTATAAATCCTGAAGTGGCTCAGGACCACAATATCTCAAGGACCACCTCTCTCCATATGAACACCTGGACCATGCAATCACCATCTAAGGACCTTCTTCATGTGCCTCCTCCATAAGAGGTCCAGAGGGTGGCAACACAAGAATGGGACTTCTGTGGTGGCTCCCTGTTTGTGGAATGCTTTCCCCAGGGAGGCTTGCCTGCTGCCTTCATCAAATATATTTAGGCGCCAGGTAAGCACGTTTATGTTTAACCAGGCCACAGCACCACCTGTATCCCTGACCCTCTTGGGCTTGCCAATCAGAAGGTTGGCAGTTTGAAGCCCCACAACAGGGTGAGCTCCCATGGCTCTGTCCCAGCTCCTGCCAACCTAGCAGTTCGAAAGCACACCAGTGTGAGTAGATAAATAGGTACCACTGCAGTGGGATGGTAAACAGCGTTTCCGTGCGCTCTGGTTTCTGTCACAGTGTTCAGTTAGGCCAAAAGTGGTTTAGTCATGCTGGCCAGATGACCCGGAAAGCTGTCTGTGGACAAACATCGGCTCCCTCAGCCTGAAAGTGAGATGAGCGCCACAACCCCATAGTCACCTTTGACTGGATTTAACCATCCAGGGGTTCTTAACCTTTTTTTTTTTTACCTTTATGTTAACCAGGCCTTTGGCTGATTAGCATTCTATGTCTGTTAAAAATGTGTTCATGGGAGGGGGCTTATTGGTTTGTTCTTATTCCTGTTCTTGTTTTGTATTTTGTGTTCACATTTTGCATTTTTATGTTGTGAGCCACTCTGTGAAGGGCAGTATACAAATTTAATAAATAATAATAACAATAAAAAGATATTTAAAAGTACATAGCAATAGGTACCACCATAGTCAAGTGCAGTTAAATTAGCTATCTATGGAAGTTTATATGGAAATCCTATTTAGGTTTACTCTCCAGTAGACGTACACATGACTTTAACCTATATTTCCCATGTCACCTGGTTGATGGATTTTTTTCTTCTTCCTTGCAATCTTAAACCTACTGGTCCACCATGGGGAGGTTTAACTGGATCCAGGGTAGATTTTTTGGGGGGAAGCTAAACACATAAGATTTTCACTCTGAATTGTATTGAAAGATCTGTAAACAAACCATGCTCCTCCTTTCCTTCCTCCTTTCCTTCCTATTAAGAAATATTTTCACCCATATGAAGGACTCCTCTTGAGAAACAGGAGCTTGCAAAAAAAAAAAAATTCACTTAAATAGCTTCTAGAACCTGAGCTCTGGCCCAACTAATGCGTGTCATGAAACTGGACTGGAGTCATTCCAGTTTCCACATACAAGCTTTTAGAAGCTCTCTGCTGTTAATAGGCCTTGCTAATCAATATTTTGCTCTGCAGAGACTGCACATGATCAAGCCCTGGGAACAAAAGGTCCATTTGTTATGTAATAAACGGAGCCTCGGGGAAGGTGTGATATGGGGCATACATGGCATTAAACACTGCAGCCGGAGAGGATGGTTTGTGATGAAATGCTGAAAGCTTCCCATGCACTGAGCCAGCAGGGCAGGATAGGACAGGGCAATGGGACACCTTCATACATGACTCAGATAACTTCCTGATGCTGTAAAGAAAATTGCTAAGCTAAATGGTTTCCCATGGGGGGGTGTTTCCACAGAGAAACACAATGACTAGGGGTATACTTGCATTATTTTGCAATTCAGGATGTTTTCAGTTTTTGTTTTTATGCAGCTAAAAGGCATAGATAGTTATCTATGTCTTTTAACTTCTATATCTATCTATTTATCATCTATCTATCTATATATCTATCTATCATCTCCATCCTTCCAGCAGTGGCAGGAGAGGAGTAGCAGCCAGGAGAATTGCAGAGCAGGCAATTTTTATTTACCAACTCTCACTGTTTTTCATTTGCTGCTGCTATTCCTACACAGCACCACATGTTGGGTTTAGTTAGTGAATGAAGGGGTTAAGGACCACAGAGTTCTAATTGCTAGAAGAGGCTCACTGAGGTCACGCCCCCTCTTCTCCTGAGAGGGAGGAAGTAAAGCCTATTTCCTGCCCCCCCTTGCCTCTTCACACTTTAAGCAGACACATGTCTAAGGCTGCTTTGCTGTATTGCTAAGAATATTGTATTGCTCTTGCATAAGGAAAGATGGGTGTCTGAGACCTAGAAACTGTAAGTAATTCATTTTAAACTTGCTGTGTGATCTGTTTCACTGAAAAGGGGTCAAAATGGGGGGTCATCTGCTGAGCAGAATCAAATAAGGTTTAATGGCCTATTTCTATGCTTCATTAATTTACCTAAGGATGGGATTTAACAGTCTGCCACTGGGGTTCTCTGGGCTAGGCTTGCAGTTTTAAAAACAAGCACTACCTGTTTTTGCCTTTGTTAGCCTACATACATAATTAAATACAATTAATTTAATGAATATTAATTAATTAATTCATTAATAATATATCCTCTTACTGATTCCCATCAGTAGTACCCCATATGTACTGATATATGATATATGTCATAAGGGTGGGGGATAAATTGTGTGTCTTACCTGATCATTGTTTTAGTCATAATGGTTTGTTATATATTTAGCTTTGCCTTTAGGTAATTGTATCACATTTTGAAAAAAGCAAAAAAAAATTATTTACTTTAAAAAAAAAAAAATCTGGCTTATCTTTTCAATCTCTTTTGTAACCTCGTTGTCACTTAGAAATCATGGGGCTAAGTGGTATGCAAATTTTGGAAAGAATGATTAAATTCTTGCACATTGTATATTACTATTAAAGTGTGTATTATAGTTATTAGAGGAGGAGTCCCATGGACCGCAAGAAGATCAAACCTATCCATTCTCAAAGAAATCAGCCCTGAGTGCTCACTAGAAGGACAGATCCTGAAGTTGAGGCTCCAGTACTTTGGCCACCTCATGAGAAGAGAAGACTGCCTGGAAAAGACCCTGATGTTGGGAAAGGTGGAGGGCACAAGGAGAAGGGGACGACAGAGGATGAGATGGCTGGACAGTGTTCTCGAAGCTACTAACATGAGTTTGGCCAAACTGCGAGAGGCAGTGAAGGATAGGCGTGCCTGGCGTGCTCTGGTCCATGGGGTCACGAAGAGTCGGACACGACTGAACGACTGAACAACAACAACAAGAGGAGGAGGTTCCACCCAACCCCAACCCCTCTTTTAATAAAGGATTTTAAAGGCTCTTTTACAGGTGCCATTGAGACCTCTTGGGAAAAAGCCCCCCCCTCCAATTTATGTCAGATCTATAGAAAATCTGCTAGTAGCTTTTCAGGCTGTTATATCAACATGTAAAATTCGGCCTCACAAAATCTCTACGAAATTGACTTGGTGGTTGTTATTTATACATTTTTCACTGCATAGGCCTAACTCTTCCCTCTCCCCTCTCTTCCTACTCTGAATAAAGCACAGACAATCAAAAAATGAGTACCAGCTTAGCGTACCATGACATACTTCCCTTCCTGTAACCTGAACATTTTGTAAGGTAGAAAGAATGGTCTGGTTTACAGACATGCATTTAAAAACAAATGAAGAAAAGCATAGCCGCAGTAGAGGGGAGTATTTGCAGAGAGTCTCCTAGCTGTCAACACTCTTGACCATTTCTTCACCTTGAAAAGCTTTTTTTGTACATCTTTCACGCTGTTAGTGTTCAGTTGCAATCCCAGGGTCACGGAATGGACAATTTAACAAACAAATGTGTGTAGTGCAATGGAACATTTCCTCCAATAAATATTCTTTGTTTTTATATCAGAACTGGCTAATGCTGTAAATTATTCAAATTCGCCAGCAGGAGGTAGTAGCGTTAAGCAAACTGAAACTAATCTAGAATTATTTTGCAACATGCATTTTTTAAAATGAACTACAGAGTGCTTGTGCGCTTTTAGTCTGCAAGTCGGCTTGCATTGCAGGACAACATAGCTGGGGTCACAACATATCTTTGCCCACATTCCCTCATCTCACAGCTTTAAGTTTTCATCGTCAGAAGTGTCTAAAGAAACAAGCTTTTTCACTTTATTTTAACTTTTCAGACTTAAATTTAGAAAATCAGCGAATGGCAAGCTAAGCCTGCAATCTTATTTCTGAGCATTGTGCAGTGCAAACATTGATGCTGTTCTGGGGTGCCAAGTTGTATAAAATATTGGGGGGCAGGTAAGACCCACACTGCGTAATCGATTACAAGATGTGGTGCACACATGCCATTTGAACGGCAATGTACATCAACTTTGAGGGGCCCCGGCCCCCTCAAATATTTTAGGGGGGGGGGCTGAAGGGACCTTGGCCTATAGGAGCTGTCTGATATGATGCTGTTTATTCACATTGATACTGTTGATCAGGCAGATACAGGCATGGAATAATTACAACAAGGGTGGTTGACCCGAGACTCAGAGCAAGTTCACCCCACCCATAATTTTTTCTGAACCCTCACCAGTTTTGGCAGCAGTGGCAAAAGGAGAAGAACAATAATGTAGACATAACATTGGAGTAGGCAGAGAGATTTAAACCCCTCCAACCAATCCTATGCCCTGATGAAGTCACAATTTGACCCCTCCTTGCTTTGTGTCCCGTGTGTATGTTCATCCAAGAATGTGGGGTACAACGTAGATGGAGGATTGGCGAAGGATGAAAGTGGTCCTTGGACCAAAAATTATTTGCCCCTCCTGCCTGAGAGCAATGCAAGGTGTATTTGGTGGGTACCGTGCAAGGTGTTTAAACATACAGAACTTCAGATGACATAACTGATCCATTTGGAACTAATATCTGCTTAGAGTATGAGATGAGAACTGCCTACATCCAGCCTTCTGTACATTCAGGAATCAAACGGAGCAAAACTGAATGTGGTACCGATCTGACGAAGTGGACTCCGGTCCATTACAACCCATGTCATAATAAACTGGTAAGTATTTTAGGAGTTTGTTGTTGTTGTTTAGTCGTGTCCAACTCTTTGTGACCCCATGGACCAGAGCATGCCAGGCACTCCTGTCTTCCACTGCTTCCCGCAGTTTGGTCAGACTCATGTTGGTAGCTTCGAGAACACTGTCCAACCATCTCATCCTCTGTCATCCCCTTCTCCTTGTGCCCTCCATCTTTCCCACCATCAGGGTCTTTTCCAAGGAGTCTTCTCTTCTCATGAGGTGGCCAAGGTATTGGAGCCTCAGCTTCAGTACCTGTCCTTCCAGTGAACACTCAGGGCTGATTTCCTTCAGAATGGATTGGTTTGATCCATTTTAGGAGTTACAACTGGATTTTTTCTTTCAGCTGGAACTCGTTGGAACTCTGTTCCGGCACCTCTCAGGTGGGCACCATTGCCATTCTAAGACAACAAGGGAGGTGTTCTTGATGAGTTGCGGCACCTATTTTTTCTAGAAAAATAGCACTTGTTACGAGACTCTTGGTTGGTTTGGGTGCAGGAGAATAACATGGCTGCCTTCTGGTATGCCAGAGGAAGAAAACTCCATGGGTTTTCTATGAGCTGGTAACTTTTTGATTCACTGCTGCATTATACTGTCTCAGGCCACCCCAATCTCTGCTGAGCAGTGGAGGAGAATCCAGGGCACTTACATTTAATCAGTGTTTGTGTTTCCTTCGGGAAATTAGGCACAAGGGTAGCTATAGTGTCTTTATGATAGGGTTACCATATTTCAAAAAGTGAAAATCTGGATACAAAAGTAAAAGTTGTTGAGCTATTTTTTAGATTGCCATATGTCTGGACACTGCTTCCCGCTTCACATATATATGACCTGAAGCTTTCAAGCGGCTCACAAGAGCAGCACCCCGACACACGCCAGCTTATTCCTTAGTTTCAGCACCAGCATCCTTTCTCAGTAGCCTCACTTGCTTTGCCAGGCCCATCCCAGCTCAGCTGTTCCTCTCTGCTTCCTTGTCACATCACTTCCACCCCCTTTATTTACAGAGGGAGGACTCCATTCATTTGCCTTCCAGCACCTATTTCCTTTGACACTTTGAACTCCTAATGGTTACCCCCCCCCCAAGGTGGTCACCTCACAATGATGTTTGCCTCACTTCATCAACAGTTGCTGATTTGGCTAGGATTGTCCCAAGACACAACCCAGGAAGTGTTTCTTTTTAACAAGCTTTTACTTGTGCTGATAACAGAGGCTTATCAGCAGGTCCACCAAACCCCTTACTAGTCCTAATACACACTTGGCTCTGGCTATTTCCTCCAAGGAAAGCTTTGACATCCCCAGACCTTAATTACATCCTACCACCTATAAATCTATAACAGTACTTTACACCAGTGTTTTTCAACCTTTTTTGGGCAAAGGCACACTTGTTTCATGAAAAAAATCATGAGGCACACCACCATTAGAAAATGTTAAAAAATTTAACTCTGTGCCTATATTGACTATATATAAAGTAATTTTTTAATTTTTCCCACGGCACACCAGGCAACATCTCGCGGCACACTAGTGTGCCGCGGAACAGTGGTTGGAAAACTCTGCTTTACACAGCATATGGTACCAGCCTTAAAAGATGCTGGTTTAGATTTTTAGTGTCCTAAATAGCCTGGGTCTGGGATAGACCCACACATGGAGGGTGGTGCGTTTTCTCACATGCATGTACTTCCTGGAACTGAGACGTGGTAATAAGGTTCTTCACTACCAACCACCTAAATTGAGATTAAAACTGTGGTATTTCTGATAGTGACCCCTTATCTGTACAGCTTTCCCCCAAATAACACCTGCCATGGTCTCACAATTGACACACTTAAGAGGAGTTTTTATTCGTCCAGAATTTTGAACCTTAGGTCACACGAGTTTTATGTTTTAGATGTAACTCTGCTTGGTTTATGATTATTGTTTTGTTTCATCGTTTCTTAATTGCTGGTTATTGGTTTACTATGCTTTTTATTGTAAGCTGCCTTGAATTTATTGTTGAATGGTGAGTTACAAATCAATAAACCTTTGTGAGAAGGATCTAAGTTAAAAACATGGACCAGTGGAAAGCGGGAATAATATCTGTGCTAGTTCTGTATTTTCTGCTGTGGGATAGCATAACTCATGTGCTTATTTCTTGAAACACATGTTTTTTTTAGGGGGGATGCTGGAGAATTGGAGAATACCCATCTGGAAAAAGAAGAGGATTTACCAGATGCCTGGGTGTGTTGCTATAAAACTGTGCTGTGCATTAGATGCCCATGCTAAAGGAGATTGGGGGGGGGGTGGTGGAAATTGTTCAGTACAAATCTCTGCTGTACTACTTGGTAAAAGGCAGCCATTTTCCCCACAGGGCTAAATATGTGGGGCTTGGTCTCTTCTGCAGAACGATCCATGCATATGCACTTGTTTCTGTGCCCACAGACCAGTGGTGACTTACCCCCTTTGCACGGACCACTTGAAAATAGCTGAGGGTCTTGGTGGACCACTTGATTCATTCTTGATGCCTGTTGTAGCAATTGCAATGAGCTGAACTCTACGCTGCATGGTTTTTAATAGTACTTTTGTTGCTCGTTTCATTTCTTACATACAATCGTACCTTACATACATTTCTTACATACAATCCGTTCGACTTCCAAAATGTTCAGAAACCAAAGCGAGGCTTCTGATTGGCTGCAGGATGCAGCCAATTAGAAGCCGCGGAAGCCCTGTTGAACGTTCAGCTTCCAAAAATAGTTTGCAAACCGGAGCACTCACTTCCGGGATTGTGGTGTTCAGGAGCCAAAACCTCCGAGAACTAAGCTGTTCGAAAACCAAGGTACGGCTGTATTTCAAATTGGAGTACAATAAAATACGAGATTTTTTTTTTTAACCCAATACAATTAAAGATCAATATGAATATGTGTTGGATGTGCCGTCTCCTGCCTTCAACCACCAATATGCCATGCACCAACTGAATGAAGCCCGAGTTCCATGACCTGGGTTACTTTTTGCCAAGCATCAGAAATGACAGTGGTGCTCTTCACGCTGTGAGATTTTAGTACTATGGCTAGAGGCTTTGAAATTGGCTCTCTGGCTTCTCAGTGGATGTTCCTGCCACATAATTAGTCTGAGCAGAAACAGAACGTGCTGTGCTTGCACTTCTTTGCCTTTTGCTATGTTCCATGTCAGAGAGAACAAATGGGATGCATCTGGGTATCTTATTTATGTAGTCTGGGATCTAAAGTGCTACATGGTGAGCTTTTGACTAGGGATGGGATTTTCTGGAAAACTCAATGTTAAGCTTATGTGCATGTCCCCCCCCCCCCCGTTTCATTAACAGTTTCTAATTCCATATGAACAAACTTCACATGTTCTATGCGTTACTATATGCCCAATATTCAACATGGAATATATGCATATGCATTCCAGGGTTCCTAAACGAACTAGCACATAAGCAGATATACATAACAGTGCATGTAACTGTATAAAAGTACATATGTATTAATATACTTTTAAATCTATGCCGCAGAAATACAATACAGCACGAGGGTTGACAATCTAAAACATATTTGAAATGTCACAGACATATTCTTTTGTGCATAATTGTGCATCTAATTCGTCAAGCTTTTAAAAAACACACTGACAATGAGAAAAGCAGCTCAGACATAAGCAGGCCCTTGATGCAAGAAGTGATCCAAGCAAAACTTGATCGAAACCACCAAATTTCACGTACAGTGGTACCTTGGTTTACAACCATAATCCGTTCCGGAGGTCAGTTCGTAAACCAAAACAGGTTGTAAACCCAAGGCGCGCTTTTGGCAATGGGTCCTCCAAAAAAAGTTGTTCGTAATAAAATAAAATGTTCGTAAACCAAAAAAAAATTGTCCGTAATCCAAAAAAAGGTCATAATCCAAAAAAAGTTCACAAACCCAGGACGCGCACTTCCGGGTTTGATTTGGTCGTAATCCAAAATGGTCGTAAACTAGGCTGTTCGCAAACCAAGGTACCGCTGTATAAGTCATTTTAAAGCATTCCATGTATAAATCAGTTCCTTCTTCATCCCTAATCTGGATATTGAATGTAATGAACATGCCAGCTCCCAGCACAGTTGTTCATCATCATCATCATCATCATCAATCTATCCATCCATCCACCCATCCATCCCCAGCCCCTCTGGGTTGCTACATCGTCCATGATGTGTAATGGGGGGAGGTTACAAATCTGTGTTTTATATCTTGTTAGTTCATATCATGTGATGATATGACAACACTTCAGATTGGTTTCATTTAGGAAACGTCATTTAGGAAAAGTTTTATTTAAGGAAACGTCAATTGTGCCGGAATGTGAATTTTGCAGACCCGTCCGGCAGTGTGAAATACTGCAGAAATAAGGATAAGGACGGATGTGACCCTGGATGATTTCTGAGGCCAAGGGTAAATTTAGACCTCAGTCACATTCCAAATCACTCTTGCAATTACTATTCAGTGGTACCTCGCAAGACGAAATTAATTCGTTCCGCGAGTCGTTTCGTATTACGAAAAATTCGTCTTGCGTAGCACGACCATAGGAATGCATAGGAATGCATAGGAATTTAATTCCCATAGGAATGCATTGAAATTTTCGTCTTGCGAAGCATGACCATAGAAAAATTCGTCTTGCGAGTCACCCTTTCGTTAGTGAATGCCTTTCGTCTAGCGAGTTTTTCGTTGTGCGAGGCATTCGTCTTGCGGGGTACCACTGTATTACAATCAATTTAGGTTCCCCACCCCCCACTCTAATAGACACTGTATGCTTATATTAGTGACTTATCTTCCTTGGCTTGAAGTAGCTACCCTGCACTCATTTTGGAGAAACGCAAGTTGCAAATTTCATAAATAAGAATAATCAATAACATGTCCTCAATCTCAAACCTAGATAGCAAAACTCCAGCGGGTCATTTCCATTTCTTAAAAAAAGGAAGAAAAACAAACAAACAGACTGTTAGTGGCAGTATGCAGAAATTGTTGCAAGACAATCCCATGGAAGCAAATTTCAATACTTTGGTTACCTATGTGGTTATTTGAACAATATGTTCATGTAGACATGACTCATTGGTGCGCTCCTGTTTCTTGACATTATAATATGAGAAGCAAGCCTAACGCTCTTATCTCTTGCTCCTTTACACATCTGTTGCTGGGTCTCATCTTTATGCTTCGTGCAGTTGGCCATCTAATTTTTATTAAGGGAAGCAAGGAAAATTTGCAAGATCTTTTACACATGTGCTGGTTGAAGTTTCGTCTTTTACACTTTATGCAAGTTGGTCATCTAATTTTTATGAAGGGAAGTAGGGAAAGTTCACATTCCGTATTCTATTTCATTTTTCAACTTTTAAAGTTCCCTCGTCATTGATCATTTATTTCCCCATATGTGAACATGTTCTTCTTTCAAAGGAGCATTTGCACCTGCTAATTATAAAATGTCTGATGCTGTGCTTGTCAGCTACTATATCAATATTTAAAGTTATAATTAGCATTGTTTCATAATGAGAATGTTATGTCGAAATTATTTATTAGTACTGTGTTCCGTACATGTGAGTGATAATTTGTGGGAGTTAAGTTATTCCTTCTCTCCTGTCCTGATGGTAGTTTCCTTAGTCTGCCCTGCACTGTGAGATAGAACAGTCCTTGGTTCTTCTGTTCTGTTGTGGGAGACTTTCAAAGTGTGGTTGGACTGGGACACCATGTTCTACAGATATAAACCCATTTCTTTATTGCACTACTCATCTAGACACCATGGAATGGCCTGAATACATTTATCCCTCCAGAAATGCATCTCCCATGCATGGTTACTATGGTAGTTGCATTCAACACATTGTTGCATGGAACTAGAATTTGAAATGAACCACTATTGCCCATCTTTAGGTCTGGAAAGTTATGGTTTGTTCTTTTTAAAAATTGAATTGTTTCCTACTATTTTTTTTAAAAAAGTATTCCAGACTTAACTTTCTATTCAAATCCTCCCTTCTCCATTTCCCCCCAATTCATGTAGGAAGATTTTTTTTTATTTGAATCCAAAACTTCGCTTTTCATCTTTTGTCTCACGAAATTCAAGAGAAAACAAGCAGTAACGCAGCTGTGAGAAAAACATCCACCTTCATCCCTTGTCGTTTCCATACTGATTTTGACAGGACCCAGAAATTGTGGCAGCTTTCTAGAAACCATGATTGCTTAAACCCAGGAGAGGCTGATCCAGTAGGCCTCCCAAGGAGAATGTCAAGCATTTTCTTAAAAAAGAAGAATCTCCTCAAAATCTCAAAACCACACACTCTTTACTGTGCCACACACGTTTCATACTTCTATGTGAACTCAGAGAATGCCCCCATGTTAAAAACTTCTGGAATAGAGTTACAATTACAATTACAATTACAATTACAATTACAATTTCTCCCTACTATCATCGGACATAGATTGGGCTCCACCTTATGCTGCAGAGAACTAGTAGGCTTCTTACTGACTGCAGCACAATTAGCAAAAACTCAACAATGGGACCTCTTGGAATAAGATTCTTCACCAAGAGGAAAAAATCCTGTTGAAAACTTTCACCCATCATTTGCCCTGCTTGTACTTCATAATGAATATTATGTTTGCAGGCAGTAACATTTCTGCACAGGACTGAAAATGTACAGAATCCAGATGTTCTGATGAACAAGAATGTCCTACTGCTAGAGGAATGAGCCATATCATTTCATGTTAGAGCTGGAGCTCTGGACTGTGTTCATTCATACATGCCAGCCAAGGGACAAAATGACGAACTGAACAAAAAGTACACAATGTATGTAACGTATGTGAAGTGATAGATTAGGTCATTCTTAGCGCTGAAAATTTTCATATGGCCTTGACAGTCTCTTGACTTACTGACATTCATCAATTGAAACCCAAGCATGGCAGCAGAATACAATCCGAAGCTACTTGCCTCACTCATCATCGTCCATTAAAAACTCCAAAGAGCAATCCTGTTTCTTTGTTATCCAGCTAGTGGAAAACTAATTCCAATGACGGAAAGAAATTGCAAATATGCTGCTAAAGCATTTGTCAACATGCAAATTACCAATGAATTGAATAGTGACAAATTAAAAATCAACCACTCTCAAAAAATGAAATAGTAAAACAGGCTACTAAGAGAAGCTGTGGCTGAGAACACAGGAAATCTCCACATCAAAATCAGTGTGTTTGGGAAGAGGAGGAGAGAGGAAAGAGTCTTGGGCCCAACACTCATTTTTGGCTTAAGTATATAATAATTAATGAATATTGCACCAGAATCAGTTCCCTTTCTGAGATATGTATCACAAAGCAGCCATTGGTTCAAGTGTTGGAATTATGGCAGTAAACATAATTTAGAAAATACCTGTATATCTATTACAGTCATACCTTGGTTGACGAACGCCTTGCGACTCAATTGTTTTGGCTCCCGAATGCCACAAGCCCGGAAGTGAGCGTTCCGGTTTGCAAACATTCTTTGGAACCCGAACGTCTGGCGCGGTTTCCGCGGCTTCTGATTGGCTGCAGGAACTTCCTGCAGCCAATCGGAAGCTGAGCCTTGGTTTCCGAATGTTTTGGAAGTCAAATGGACTTCTGGAACAGATTCTGTTCGACTTCCAAGGTATGACTGTATTTTTATGTTTGAAAAAACAAGGCCCTCTGAAATACGATTAAGGATGCTGGTGCTTTGATAAACCTCCAAATAAAACTGACATTCAAAAGCTTTTGGAATGGAGTCTATTTTGCAACAGAGCTGGAGACCAAAGACTTAGACCCTGCAGAAGGATTTATATTTGGAATAAACATATTTCTATACACCTGGAGGCTTCCTCCATTCTTTTCTAGCACGTGGTTTGACTTCTCTTCTTCAAGCAATTAATTAGACTGAATAAAGACATTGCATGCTCCATGGAAAAGACCACCAGGAATTAAGAAACTCCTTTAGGATATTCAGTTTCTTGAGCAATAGCACCAAAGCAGGAATAAATAGTGGAAGGAGGCGACTTTGGCCGTCTAAGGGCAAACAACTAATCCAAGCGTGCCTCTTCCTTATTTTGCAGCCAAGATAAACATGGTTTGCTTTGTTTAAAAAGTTAAGCTGGCCAAACTTTAAAATACCGGTACTAGTCAAGATGGGCAAATTTAATTGCAAAGGCAATGAAGCTATGATGCTCTTTCCTGTTCCCAATTGAGCATGACCACGTGGAGGACAGGAGCTGTTTGAAGAATGGGGCACCCTGCAAATGGCTACCTTTATTTGGGAACTGGCAGTGCCACTATAGCTTCATTCAGTCTGGAACTCCTTGGCCGAATCAGCGCTCAAATTGCTTGTGTGTGGATCTGCAATTGAAATTAAGAAGCCAAGCGCACAATGGGTATGTTCATGCATATCGGTGTGGCGAACAAGCTGTGATTTCTTACGCATTGTTGCATCTGTCTTCATCCCATGGGTGCTAATGTGTAACTGGAACAGGAACACTGTAGATGATGAAAAGTACTCTTTTCAGTGTATAACTTTTCACAGAAGGAGCAATATTTCTTAAACAATGACCACACATGTTGACTCTGTTATAACGGTATGCTGTTTTGGCAGTGCTGCCATTTTAAACAAAATTAAATGCAAATTAGTGGCTTTGTCTTAAATCCGGACGTTTGTATAACCTTAGGTAAGAATGGTGGTAATATGATGTGCCAAGAAAGATCGATTAGCAAAATCCAAACCGTGAAGCCATGGGTGGCCAATCACCCTATTGATATGTACGAAATCCAAATAACCTTGAACTAGATTTCAAGTGACAGTTATTTAAAAGAAAAGCAGATAGTATAGATAACAGATGTAACATTCATCTTAGAAAGAGAAACTTTTTTTCTACTTAAGATCATGTTTTTAAACAAACGCAAGCATTGATCTCTTTGCACAGACACATTACTGAAAAAGCAATTTTGATAGCACAGCTTGTTTCTGTAACTCTCAACTCAGGGTGTTTACATCGTGTGGGCTGACATAATCTCGCCACAAGCACACATTACCTCCTAACTTTATCTCTGTTCCACCCCCCCTCTTCCTTCAGTCCCAATTAAGCACAGGGAAATGTCTGAAACACAAGGACGACAGAGGAAGCACACAATAGACAGTTCCAGTCACTCTTGGTCACGAATGTGTAACTCCTAGATCAAGTAAACCTTAAAAATATTTTGGTGACTACTTTCTGCTGCTGTCTTCCTTGAAGGAAGCTGAATTTTATTCTGAGAGGGGGTGATTTGTTGTTGTTCAGTCGTTCAGTCGTGTCCGACTCTTCGTGACCCCATGGACCAGAGCACGCCAGGCACGCCTATCCTCCACTGCCTCTCGCAGTTCGGCCAAACTCATGTTAGTAGCATCGAGAACACTGTCCAACCATCTTATCCTCTGTCGTCCCCTTCTCCTTGTGCCCTCCACCTTTCCCAACATCAGGGTCTTTTCCAGGGAGTCTTCTCTTCTCATGAGGTGGCCAAAGTACTGGAGCCTCAACTTCAGGATCTGTCCTTCTAGTGAGCATTCAGGGCTGATTTCTTTGAGAATGGATAGGTTTGATCTTCTTGCAGTCCACGGGACTCTCAAGAGTCTCCTCCAGCACCATAATTCAAAAGCATCAATTCTTTGCCGATCAGCCTTCTTTATGGTCCAGCTCTCACTTCCATACATCACTACTGGGGGTGATAGTTTGTGGTAAATTGGGCTTATTGCTACCACAAATTGATTTTATATTATGAAGGCTTCTCATTCCATCTGACCAGGTTTAATAAAATGTGGATGAACTAGATGCCTACCCCACCCGACCCTGTAACAGTAATTTCTCACGTCTTCATGCAATATGCACCAACCGTCAGCATAAACAGGAGATTTTGTACATTGTTTGCATGTACAATTTTGCAACAATAAAAATAGGAAGAAATGCTTGCTTTGCCCTGTAAGCTCAGGCTGCCATACGTCTGGATTTTCCCTGACATTACTGGGATTTCAAAGGCGGAATTGACGCCCGGAGGGATTTCCAAAAGGCAGCGCTTTGTCCTGGATCTTAGGCAAGTCAATCAAAAATATTTTGGCATTTTTGTAAGAAAAAAGCTTAACAATTTTGAGGTCTTTCTAAACTTTCATGGTGTCATTTTTTAACCTTTTTGAAATATGGCAACCCTATTGTAAGCAAGGCTTTAAAATGGATTGGTCTAATATATCAATAAATGACTGTCCTTTCCAATATCTCTGAGAAGCATTTCTCCCTTTTTTGTGCATCTGTTTTTTTTTTGTATGTACAGTTTTGTACACTATGTTTTCATATTTTCCAAGATTTCTGTACATTTAGTTGAAGGAATGGGGAGAATGAGCATGAACTGTTAATGGAAGCTTGTTGTTTCAACCAAACCCCTCTCTTCTTGAAGGTTATGTGTATCGGCCAAGAATATTCCATTTTTGTGGGGTTTTTTGGTAATATGTCTATTTAAAAATTAAGAACATTTATTGATAATCAAGGCAGTCCAACTACAGCAGATTTTTTCATGGTACTCTCAGTCCCTGCCAAGTTAACCTGCATTATTCTGTCAATGAAAAACGGGATTCCCTTTAGCACACTTTCCTTAACATCAGACATTTTTGCACAACTGCTTGTTTTAATATTGTTGCAGGTTTGGGGCACCAGAGCCTGTGGGTGCAAGTTACCCGTAATTCCTGGTAAAAGTAAGCATTATTTTTATTACTATGGTTTTCCAGGTACTGATGTATGGAAGTGAGAGCTGGACCATAAAGAAGGCTGATCGCTGAAGAATTGATGATTTTGAATTATGGTATTGGAGGAGTCTCTTGATAGTCCCATGGACTGCAAGAAGATCAAACCTATCCATTCTGAAGGAAATCAGCCCTGAGTGCTCACTGGAAGGACAGATCCTGAAGCTGAGGCTCCAATACTTTGGCCACCTCATGAGAAGAGAAGACTCCCTGGAAAATACCCTTGTGTTGGGAAAGATTGAGGGCACAAGGAGAAGGGGACTACAGAGGACAAGATGGTTGAACAGTGTTCTCGAAGCTACCAACATGAGTCGGACCAAACTGCTGGAGGCAGTGGAAGACAGGAGTGCCTGGCGTGCTCTGGTCCATGGGGTCATGAGGAGTCGGACATTACTAATTTTGATGAAAATTTTGACTAAAACCGTGCCAAACACTGCTGAATTAAGATTAGGATATCAGGGTTTCTAGCTTGCAGACCAGACTTCCCATACCCCAACCCATATAAATAAGAGACCAATAAGACTAGTTTTGGGTCAAAACAGGCCACAACTTTATTGAATACAGATGAAAGAGATTTGGCTTGGGCATGGGGCAATTTGTGGTTAATCCAGGCAGGGGTTCTTAAGACTTACATCAAATAGGGTGACCCCCACAGGGACCATTGTCTGGGGGAGTGCCTTCGGCCCTGGCCCCGCCACTTGGACATGGCCATTTCCCCCGGATCCCTTTAACGGGATATCCAAGCATTTGGAGGGGCAGGCGTAGACTACAACCTCCCCTCCATCCAAAACAAAGGATTGCCCCAATGCCTAACTGGGGTTTCTGGCTTTCCTCACAAGTCAATGGTGGTCCTTGAAAGGGCCTGTGTTACTCTTTCTTTCTGTTCAAATCCCCTGTCTTCATGGATCTGCCCTCCTTAAGCTTGTATCAGAATCTTTGGGGCTTAGTATTATTTTAATATGTCATGGCCAGAACCATCTACAGGAAATTGAGCCATTGACTATATGGCATGATTTTATCTACCAGTCCTTTTATGTGCTCTCTCTCTCTTTTTTTAATGTCATAAAACCCTAAATGCACAGTGCTGCAATACAAGATACTGTGTTCATATGAGAATACAGACATCCTCTGTAATGTTTCATTAACTCCAGATGATATGGAGCAAAATAAAAGCAACCATGATTTGGCCAATAATGCATAATTTCTTATTTTTTCCTTATTTCTTGGAAATGACATTGAAGCTTTCTATCTATATACTTTGCTTCATAAAAAGTAGGTTCTTCTGATCCTGCTCCCGTTCAACTCATATGATTCCACCACCACTCCTTTGTTAATGGGTTTAAGAAGGGTCCAAGCAAGTTCAAATGAAGAGCAGTCTGAAGTGTTTTTCCTATCTAAAAGTGACAACTTTTATTTAATCCAAAATATTTTAAGGACAGAGGTTGCTTCTCATGATATTCCCTATTCTAAAGATATGCACACACAGCTCAAAAGAGGGTAGGGAGGCCTTAATGAAGTCCACAAGCTCCTCCTAGTTTTAGTCTTCTAAAAACAATACCTAGAGGACTGGCACAAAAAGATTGGACCGTGCCCTCTCTGCTCTCCATTGATGGGCAGACCAAAAGCAAAGGCTGGCAGAATGACAGATACGACTCTCCATGGGCACTGACTTGGGCCACACACTATGGGTGCCCAGTATCGGCATGCGCCTACATTTCTCTGATAGGGATATCTTATTCCATACCTGCCAATATTTCTCCGATGAACCGTGACTGTCCCTGGAAAACAGGGAAACTTGGAGGGTCCAGACTCTTAGTACCTTTGTACAACTGGATACATTTCAGCTCTACAGATTCAGAGATTTCTGCAGACAGGAACACATCCATATATCTCTTTCGCCATCCAAGAAAAGAAGAGGAGTTAACATAGTTCAAGGATACAGTGCAGCCAGGCCAAAGCATCAAAGAAAGGTGAGTGAGGGGTGCAGACTGTGGCAGCCCTACACTTTAGAACCCAGTTGTTTTTTTAATGTTTTAAATTGTTTTCAGATGTTTTTGCCAACAATTTTACTGTTTTATTCTTTTGGAAAACAACTTTGTTTTTTGTTTTGTTTTTTTACAATCAAGCCAGTATATGCGTTTGATGAAATAAATCAATAAATAGTTGGTGATCTGATGCTTCCCCGAATTCTGAATGAATATATAATTTGTATCATGTATTCAGAGTACAGGATTTGTGTACAGGAATTCAATTCACAGGAATTAAAGTATGCTTTTCCAGTTGAGATATATAGATGGTTTGTTTGGAACACACCAGAGCTAAAACAAGGGTGAAGAATTAATAACTCTGTGCTTCTACTGTACTAGCACATGCTCAGAGACTGCCACATTTTACAATAGTATATTTAATAGTGTACAGCTTATTTCGCTTTGTGAGGAGTCCTGTTCTTGAAAAGCTCCCCCTTACAACTTATGTAAGTAGTGCAGAACTTGGTTCATAAGCTTGAAAACTAAAGAGGCACATAATGGTTTCCACATGATATTGCATAAACTTCTTTCATATGTTTTCGATTTAAAGGATTATAAAACAGAAAACAAAAAAAAATATCAGTATATTTTCTTTTCAGAAACAGAAAATTTCAAAGGTTCTGGATGAGAACGAATTTGTGTTAATTAGATGTCCAACTCTTGGAAGTGATTTCTATAAAACAGCCTCCCATTCTTTTATCTTTCTGACTTACAAGTTGTTTCCATTCTCTTGTCATCACCGTTTTTATTTCCCAGGGCACTTTGGGGGATATTATGTCAGCACTCCTTGACCTCATGGAGTGAAGCTGAAAATGTTGAATTAAGAGTGTTTTCATTTCAAAATATAACCTTCCCTACCAGGCAAGATCCTTTTCTTGCATGGCAAGGTGACAGTGGTTCGAGTAATGCAGCATCTGAATAATTTTGCAGATGTGTGAAATAGCAACAGATCATGAATTATTTGCTCTCATCGGCGTACAAATAGAATTTCATTGCCTCTGAAACCAACAAGGGCTAAAATTCTGATGCTAAATGTTTCTCATACCTCAGTGGAACACCAGTGGAAGATCCTGTAAAAAAAAGGAAAAGAAAAAAAAAAGGTAAAGGACCCCCGGACGGTTAAGTCCAGTCAAAGGCAACTATGGGGTTGCGGCGCTCATCTCTCTTTCAGACCGAGGGAGCCGGTGTTTGTCCACAGACAGCTTTCCAGGGCATGTGTCCAGCATGACTAAACCACTTCTGGCGTAACGGGACACCGTGACAGAAACCAGAGTGCACGGAAACACCGTTTACCTTCCTGCCACGGTGGTACCTATTTATCTACTTGCACTGGCATACTTTCGAATTGCTAGGTTGGCAGGAGCTGGGACAGAGCAACAGGAGCTCACCTCATTCCACGGATTCAAACTGCTGACCAAGAGGCTCAGTGGCTTAGACCACAGCGCTATCTGCCCCCTGGAAGATCCTGTACAACTGGCATGCTAGCATGGTTTGCGATGATGTGTTGATGCAGTAATTGGTATGTCCCATCCTACCATTGTTTGATGGCACAGTCTGTTAGACTGATCCTGTTGGACTGTTTCAACATCTGTGTGTATTGTTTCCTGGTCACCTCGCTCCAATTTTCCTACTGTGCAGCTTCAGTTCCTGTACTATTGATTCCCTTCCTACTTATCTCCTAAACTCCCTTCTCCTATATAGCTTGGGGTGTTTCGGCCTGAGTATTTGAGTGGAGCAGGTATCTAGCAAATCACTTCAACTGAAGCTGCACAACTCTGGTGTCAATTTGCAAATGCTTCATTTTCAGGCTAGGGTGAAATAGCATTGCATCATAAAATTTGAAGTACGAATTCCACAGAATAGCTGCATTTCAGTTCACATTTTTTTCCCAGGAAGTCCAGGTTGGATAGACTCGCATGAAAATGCAAAGTGAACTGAATTTCTCTTCCATCCCTAGTCTGAGCCGATTCGCACCTCCAACAAAAGAATTAATATTTTGTTGGGGAAAGGAAGGGGTGCAAATTAATAACACGTCTTATACCACCACCACCCTTTCTATTTCCCTCTTTGATTCTCTGTGGGTTTCCTGTTATTTAATTTTTAATTTAAAGTGCCGGCAGGATGTTTGGCTTTGTTTTGAATTTTTTTCTGACATGCTTTCTCTCCTTTTTTGTCTTTGCATGTGCACAAATGGTATGCGGTTGTAAAGAGAGTAAAGAGAGAATGGATTTATCAGGGGTGCAAAATTCATCAGGCCAAAGTATGCAAGCTGAATGCAAATTCAGGTGTTATGTTTAGTTGGATGTACAGTAGAGGCTAAGGGTTGCGAACGTAATCCGTGCGGGAGGCGCGTTCGCAACCCGCACTGTCCGTAACCCGCAGTGCCGCGTCTGCGCATGCACGGGTTGCGATTTGGCGCTTCTGCGCATGCGCAAAGTGCGATTTAGTGCTTTTGCATATGCGCGAGTGCCGAAACCCGGAAGTAACCTATTACGGTACTTCTGGGTTTGGCACGGTGCGCAACCCAAAAATGCGCAACCTGAAGCGGCCGTAACCCGAGGTATGACTGTATCTTGTTGAATATATACGTATCAACAAGGAAATTAAAAAAAACTGGAAATAAAAAATCAAACTGAGTTGCAACCTCAATACAAGAGTTTGCCATTTTAATGCCCATTTTCTGAGGTTTGGAGTAGTCTTTCCTATCATCTACAAGGGTATTTCAGTGATAACAGCAGTAAAATCAGTTTCTTTTGGTTCCATAATTTTTGCGATCCTGTTAATGACAAAGCGGGTTCTCCATTCAGGGAGAGCACGTGTTGCGGAAGGGTTAACAAGACAACTCCCTTGTTGCTGGGCAGGTTAGTTTGGATGGCCACAGTTGTGATTGGGCTCCTCATGGTGCTGGGGAGATGTGTATGTTGCAAGTTAATGACTGACAGCCATAGCCATTTAAATTCCCTGCACGCAACCTGGAGCTTTCTCTTTCGCTGCGTGCATCGGATCTCCTGCCCGCCCTCCCTGTTTTCATGGTCTTTTTTTGCGATTGACCTTGCTATGCCTGTCATGGGGGTCGCCTGCTTTGGGGCAGGGGCCTGGTTGGTAGGAATTTTGTCCATTTGACTGATTGGCTGGTGCCATTTGGTTTTTTGCCTACTGCGTAGCAAATCGTCACAACTTGTAAGATTGCGGTTAGGCATTGCTTAAAATTGGTTGGTGGAGGGGTAAGGAATCGGCTGTGCCTGCCCCTCCAAGATGTTGCTGCAGCAAGGGTATTCCGTTAAAGGAATCCAGGGGCTCGACATGCTTTTGTCCGTACCCCCGGCAAGGGTCTAGGGCCATGCAAGAGCCCCTGGGAGCATTTGGGGAGAGGCGAGGGCCTGACACCCAGCTCTATTCTCTCCCCTGTAAGTGTTTACCCTTACTGACTTCGCTGGCTAGCGGATGTCAGTTCTGTCCCAGGGCGGGGGGACAGATAGTCGGAACCAATGCCTAAGCAACCACTCACATTGGTTGTATTTAAATAAAGTTGTGGCCAAAAAATAATGCCAAAAACCTTAAACTTAAATTGCTGTGTGAAGTGTGAATTTATTGGGGGGTGTCTTGGCACCTCGATACGCAAAGCTACACTGTGCATTTATTCTATTGCTAGCAGGAACAAAGAAATCGCTGCAAATACTGAGTTTTCTCAAGTATGTTGATTATAGTTATGCCACAATACTAGCTTCTCCAAAGTGGAACACTTGAACCTGTATTTTAAATATTACACCAATATTTTGTCTCCAAAAGCACTTTTTGACATTAAGTTCCCATTTACAGATCTTGGTAGTAGAACATTGATCATACTGGATCCCAGACTCTAACAAGTGTCAGTCGAAGAAGGATTTTGTTAAAGTATGCAATGTGTTAACAGAGATGGTAGTAATAATGTATGAAGTGTAATATACACACTGCATGTTTTCCAGCTGTTTGGCTTCAGAGTCACTCTCAGTGCAGTGAAAGAAAGAAAAAGAGTGTTTGGATAATGTAGCTAAAAGTGAAGGAATCCATTGGTCACTCTTTTGGAACCAGTGTGGAGAACTCACTTAGGCACAAGCTGTCCTGAGTTCTGCAAACATAAACCAATGTGTGATATGTGTGAGCAATTGCTGGGACTGCATTTGAGGAATGCTGAAGAATCCCCGTGATTGTTATGTACTGTAGAGAGCTATGTCCCAGAGCCGAGACACAAAGTTTCATTACCTTTTCAAGTTTTCTCTTCTTCTTCTTCTTTTTTTTTTAATAAAATATTTATTTGTTTTTTTTCAGATTAAAAGTTTACAGTCACATATCCAACATACAGCATAAAAACAAGATTCCAATGAATCTCTTGGACTTCCCTCCTTCCCTTTGTGGGTCCTATTATTAATCATTTCCTCATCCATCTTTTATGATAATCCAAATCTTTTACCTCTCTATTATGTCCAAAATTCACCATTAAACTGCAAGTGGTATTCCAGTTCTACTAACGATTTAAACTGTTTACAGTGGTCTTTAAGACAAGTTATAACGCCCCCCCCCCCAATTCCTTATTAAAATTATGGTCTTCCTGATTCTTTTGGTCATTTTAGCCATTCTTCTCTGGTAGGGACTTTATCTTCTTTACATCTCTGGGCCAATAACATTCGCACAGCCGTGGTTGCATACATAAATAGTCTTTTCTGATCCCTTTGGATTTTGGCACCTAGAATTCCTAAAAGGAAGGCTTTGGGGTTTTTTGGTTTTTTTTTTAGAAAAGATTATTTTTTTTTAAAAAAAAATCAACTCATGTATCATTTCCCAAAATTCTTTTACTACCACACATTTCCACCACATATGATAAAAGGTGCCTTTTCAAGTTTTCTCATGCAGTGAGTTATTACTTAATGCCAACAGAGATCAGCAACTTACTCAGTTATGACAAAATAAAATAAAAAATTCCTTCCAGTAGCACCTTAGAGACCAACTAAGTTTGTTCTTGGTATGAGCTTTTGTGTGCAGTTCGTGTGCAGTTATGGCCCATTATGAATGCTATGCATACTTCTGATGCTGACTTCAAAAATAGAAATGTCATATATATAAAGACCTTGTGTGGTTGTTGTTTTTAAATCTAAAACAGTACATTGACATATTCTTTAAAGGGGGAAAGTAACTTGGGATTTCAGGGATGGAATCTGGGACATTAACTACACACAACATGTACTCAGTAGGGGCATTCCTTGTGACCAGGGGTGGCAACTCTTTGGGACTGAGGTTTCGACAGCCCTCCCCATGTCTGCTCCCCCCCATCTTGAGGGGGCAGAGGAGACCTGGTGGGATGTCACTCAGGGCCATGTGGCATCTCTGGACGTGGTGTTACCCTGGGCTGACCAATGTGGCCTGGTGCACGAATGTCACATCGGGAGGCACACACAGCCCCCACAATATTGGGCATGACTCTGAGCCTGTGCTTGTGACATCTTTATTGTTTGACTGCTGATCTAACAGCTCTTAAAGGCTCAGCAACAGGAAGTTAGTCTCAGCACAGGAAGTTAGGAAGTGTGGTGGCTACGCAACAGGAAGTTAGGCTCAGCAAAGGCTCAGCAACAGGAAGTCAGGAAGTGTAGTGGCTACGCAACAGGAAGCTAGGCTCAGCAACAGGAAATTAGGAAGCATAGTGGCTACTCAACAGGAAGTTAGGTTCAGCAAAGGCTCAGCAACAGGAAGTTAGGAAGCGTAGTGGCTACAGCTACTTCAGGGTGAAACAATCTGCTTCAGATTGCAGTATGGTGATGGTGACAACCAGCTGAAAGTGAATTGGCATATAAATGATGTAACAAGACTTTTACTGTGTTTGCACTTGGTGGTGAAAGCGTTTGGGGTTTGCCTCAGGCAGCAAAATGTGTTGGACCAGCACTGCAAGTAAACTCCAAGGTTTGCATACTTCCAGTAGCTGCCAATGAGACTCATCAGAAAAAAATCAGGTTAGCTGGAGATGGAAGAGGAAAAAGTAACTACCCTGAGGGTAGAATTCATACAACATGTACAAAGTCTGGAACAGTAGCTTGCTTTCCCAGTTCCGATAAATAATAGGTAGGCTTTGGCTAGAGGGATATCTGAGAAAAGGACCTAAATAAACACTGGCAAAACGACTGGGATAAAAGCAGTTCACATTCCAGATTTTACATTCCAGAATGTGGTTCAGATCTCTGCTGTAGGTTGAGCTGGTGAAGACCCTATTAAACAATGGGACTCAGCAGTTACTTTTACTAAATTCAATGAAAATGATGAGCTCTGCCTTGATACTGGTCATGGACCGTAATAAAATGATTGTACTGATGAGCTCTGAACGGGACAACGTAGCATGTTTGGTGGTGAACCACCCAACAGTGTAAAACAAACTACACCCAACTGCATGCAATAAAACCTCATTCCAAGCGAATATGCTGCAGCTTTAGGGTCACACTAGGTGAGCAGGATAACTGTGCCTATGTGTATATGTTAAGAACATGTTTGCTGCTTTCCATATATAAAGCAGGGGTGGTGGTCTGTTACCTACACAAAAGAGCACATTGAAGAGGAAGGAAACCTGACCCCATTTCCTAACCTACCACCAGTAGGAGACGGTGATTTCCCTCCTCAGCAGCAATCCTCACGACAATCTTCCCTGTCTTATACTAGTTAGTCTAAGGGGGAAAGCTCTCATTTCCACCAATGGGAACTTTGTGTTTAGGGCTAACAGTAGTACGGAGGGGGGGGGGAGGATTATGGGGCGGGGGGGGAAGGGAGTGGAATTGAAGCTCTGGAGCAAAGAGTTAAACCTCACCTTCCTAGGTGTGTTGCAGTTCTGATGAAATTTGCTCCCTGTGTCTATTGTTTCTAACGGCGCTACCTCTAGTTTTGAACCGGACACATAGAAATTAACACTTAATGGTATCTGATAGAAGACTTACCATAGGTTTAATATTTTACGTAAACTTCATTCATGTAACCAGTTCTTTTTTTTTTGGTTCTGAAAGCAATCTTCAGAGTCACGTGTCAGCTTTTCAAACCCAAATGGGAAAGGTGAAATGCAAGGTCAGATTTCAACATAGAGAATTTTGCTTTCTGAAAATTACAAAATTATTCAGACAGCAGAATTTTGTTGGGGGGGGGGGGAAGAGAGAGCATGCTTATGTTCTAAACAGGACGAAGAATGAGGTGGAACTTAGTTACATGTGCCTGGGATCTGCTTTATTATTTTCCTAACAGTGTGTGTCTATGTGCTGGGACAGCTTGCCAACCTTATAGCTCTTTATTTTCCAGCTACATTGAATTTGAAATGGAAGGCTGGAGAGCTGGAACAGCCGTGATGACATCACCATGTAACAATAATGTGTACCAAAGCACATAAATAAGGAGGCAACGAGTTTTAGTCTCCATTCTCCACTATAAACTTTGAAGCTAACGAGGCTCTCAGTGGTTTGACAAGGGGACATTTATTTACTGTTTGCCTTAGAAAAAAAACAACAACCCTGAAGTTTTATCTGAATTTGAATCTTTAACGGAGAGGGGAAAGAATGATACATTAAAACGGGGTCAGTGACCATACGAACAACAGAGCAAAAACATCTGTTCGGGAGGCGAACTCCATATGGGCCATTGTCAGTGGGGGAGTCAGCTTAGGGCCCATGATTCAATAATTGGCCATGGATGCTTAGGAAAAACTTGTCAATGTGCCGGGAAACAATGATTTATCAATGACTGGGGTGCTAGCTGTGTGTGTGTGGACTAGACAAGGCTGTCTTGGCCACACCAGAGAAGAGAAGTGTTTCAAAGGGCCTTTCTAAAGCAGCGCCCAGGTAATCCTGGGTTCAGGTGCCACTGTAAATCCTTTTGTTATTTTTTATTTTGCTTATTAGTTCCCCACATCCTGCAAATTCCTGGTAGCCTCTGTTTTGGTAGTAGAAAACATCCAACAGGGAAGCCCTGTATTCTTGCCTTGCTGCTAAAGCCCAAGGATGATAGAAAACAGCTTCGCTCCTCTTGTTCTTTCAGCTAAAGAACTCGGGCTATGTTTGGGATTTGGAAAGTTAGCCTGCTTTATTCACTTCCCCGTGCCAAAGGCAATAGTAAGAGAAAAAGCAAACACGTTAAAATTGAAATTTGCTAATCCCAGATTGTATACACATGATAAAGCACATTTACAACATACATCTTCCCCCGTTGAGTCCTGGGAACTGTAGTTTTGGGAACTGTAGCTCTGGGAGGGGTAAATGATTGTTCACATGATTCTTTAGGGAGGAGTGATGAATGGTGAGTTTGCAGCTCCAGTCTCTCTCCTGGTTCACTCAAGATTAATGGTGTTCCAAGTAAAAGATCTCTTACTCTGCTAGGTATGCAGAACGTGTTTTGGGCCAAAGCATGAAAGTGGAATCTAATGGGGGCCATCTCTGCATACCCTCCAACAAGATGAAAATAGGAACATTTCTCACTCCACCCCCCTAACTGACCCTCCTCGACTCCCCATTTTTTGGTCCTTCCCCTTTCTGCCACCACTATACCAACGGGACACAGCACACACACCCTTCACCATCCTGAGAAAACCCCTTTTTAATTTTTTTATTGAGTCTATTTACAACGCATACACACACACTTGTAAAACTGCACAATCAAAAGAAAAACAAACAAATAACACAAACAAAGGAATACAAATAATCCATAGTAACGTACGAAAACTTATACAAAACAGATAGTGAACGATATATATATACCATCCTGAGAAAAACCCTTGATCCCAATTTTATTTTGGCGCTGTGGTCAAACCACTGAGCCTCTTGGGCTTGCCGATCAGAAGGTCGGCGGTTCAAATCCCTGCGATGGGGTGAGCCCCGTGGCTCGGTCTTAGGTCTTGCCAACCTAGCAGTTCGAAAGCATGCCAAAAAGTGCAAGTAAATAAATAGGTACCGCTCCAGCGGGAAGGTAGACGGAGTTTCCATGTGCTGCTCTGGTTTCGGTGTTCCGTTGCGCCGGAAGTGGTTTAGTCATGCTGGCCACATGACCCGGAAAAACTGTCTGTGGACAAACGCCGGCTCCCTCGGCCTGTAAAGCAAGATGAGCACTGCAACTGGACTTAACCACCAGGGATCCTTTACCTTTACCTTTAGATTTACAAAAAGAAGAAAAAAACACCCACCAATAAATAAATTTTTGTCCAGGTGGCCCTGCCCTCTGCCTGCCTCTAAGAGCTGGCACATCATGTGGGGCTCGGTCGCAGCGGCAGTAGCCTTTCCTCCTCCTTGCCTGCTCTCCAGCAGTTGTTACGAGCTGCCCACAGGAGGAGGCTGGCAGCAGCAGCTATGGAGAGGCACGAAGAGGAAACAGGATGCTCCCTCACAGCCCACCGCTGCTGCTGCCGCTGCCACAGTCTTTCAGGACAATTTCCAGCTCATCCCCCTCCTTGGCAGTAGTGCCACTGGTGGGGAAAATAGGGCCATTCTAGAATCAAATCAGAAGCCGGGATGGCTTTCTTAATTCCAGGGCCGTCCCTAGAAAATAGGGACACTTGGAGGGCATTTAACTGACACACCAGAGGCCAAATTGGGCGGCCATTTTCTTTGTGCTGTTGTGCTAGTGAGCGTTTTGAGGAGCCAGTGAGAAATGTGTGTCCAAATGAGGGTTCAGTAGACGGTTGGAGGATGGATGGTGGCTAACAGATTGAGGTTGAATCCTGACAAGACAGAAGTACTGTTTTTGGGGGACAGGGGGTGGGTGGGTGTGGGGGACTCCCTGGTCCTAAATGGGGTAACTGTGCCCCTGAAGGACCAGGTGCGCAGCCTGGGACTCATTTTTGACTTGCAGCCAGGGCTGTCTCATCCATTGGGGCTGGTGGCACGGCGCACCAGGGCGCAATGGCCTGGAGAGTGCCTCCGCCCTCCAGCCCCGCTGGCAGCGCCTGCCGGCAGTGCCCTCCGACTGCCCGGCGGAGCAAGGGAGCTGGCCAGCCACGCCACGCCCTCTGGCTGCCCGGCAGAGCACAGGAGCACAAGCCGGCCAGCCGCACTGCGTCATCAGGCTGCCCGGCGGAGCACGAGCTGGCCAGCCGTGCCGCGCCCTCCGGCTACCTGGCGGAGCGCGGGAGCGCGAGCCGGCCACCCTCGCCTCCCGTCCCGGAAGCACTGGAAGGGCGCGCAGAGCCCTGCGCCGCTCCAGCGCCACGTCCTCATCCCCCACTTGCCCACCCCCCTTCCAAGTTCCATCTGGTACGCAGGCTGAGACCCTACCTGCCCGCAGACTGTCTCACCAGAGTGACCTTCTCACCACAGACTGTCTCACCAGTGCTCCACTGTAAATTTCTCACAGACATTCGCAGCCTATACCCTCCCGTGTGCCATTTTGACTATTCAGCAGGCCTGCTGAGATAAATGCTCTCCCCTGCTCAGTTTCAGGATTCTGTGTGAAAATTTCTGGAGCATTTTTATTTAATAAAAAAAAACACTTTCAAAGGGCTTTGATGAGTGTTTGGTGGTTAAGGATTGAGTATATATATCTCTTAGTGTTAGTGTATCACACCATTGCAATAAGTTATATTCAAGAATCTGTTATGAAAACCACTCAAATCCATCAGATAAATACTGTTCAGTTCTCTAAACAACCATGTGAATAAGAACATGTGGCGTTGAGATAATGCACCCCCTGCAACAACAAGAAAAGTCCCATCAGTATGAAAAATGTCACCAGTCATTTATAGTAATAGTAGATTTATTGTTAAACTTCTTTTTTTCCACATTGTAGATTTATATTAAAAGTTCACGAAGACTTGGCTTTAGAATGCAGATCACATTTGCAAACCATGTTCAGCTGTTAATTTAGCACTGTGGTTTTTGTGTTAATGTATATAGTAACAGCTGGAGTTCGGTATTTAATATGCCCGATCCAAATGTCCCCTGAAATCAGTGGGAGCCTTTCTGTGATCTCACAGATCAAGCCCTCTGGGCCTATCCAAGCAATGTTCCATAGGCTCTTTCACAGGAAGGATAAACAGCCGGCAGACTTATCACGGTAAGATAGAAAAGGTATAGGTAAGAGAGAACTCAGACCCTTCAAGTGTCACTATTTCCCAGCGATGTCTCTGATTCAGAGAAGCCACCCCAGTTTCTGATTTGATCCCCATTGTGCCTGGGGCAACCCAGTAAGATGTGTGGGGTATAAATAATAAAAATTATCATTATGGAATGGGGCGTCCCTATTTTCATCGAATAAATGTTGTAGGGTCCCCCCTTTAAATGTGAATATATTGGGGCTTTGGGTCTCATACTGAAAATAATAAATAAGGAAAAGGATTGATTTGTATGATTTCATTCTTTAAGCTTTGTAGTTATAGCATAACATAAGACATCATTGTTACTGGATATGTTTTCTGAAAGTATATCCAGAAACTTTTCCGCTACTGAGATTCTGTCAGTTTCAGGAACAATGCAAAGTGAAGGCATGCACAATTATTTTTTATGCAGGGGGGGGGGGAATTCATAATATCACAATGTGTAAGGCAAGCAACATGAAAAACCTCTCAAAGTGCTCCGTGAACTTTTGAAACACATTTTGCATGTTTGCTGATGGAGTATGTGACTTTCTTTTTTAAGCATACCTAGAAATAGCAGCTGGTGGAATTGGCAGTAATTGCCAAAAATGCAACTTCCGTTTTCAGAGACGTAATTCCTACGTGACTACCACATGCAGGAGCTCAGAAACCGGGATAGAGAAGTGGGAATGTTTACAAAATGTTACTGTGTGCAGTGTTCCTTTTCAGGGTTCCAGATTTTCCTTTTCAGGGTTCCATTTTTCCCCAGGGTTCCATGCCCCCTTCTATGATATCCCATTCCATTCAGTGGGCATTCATGCTCAGTCCTCACTGGACAGTTTTTTTACCCCTCACTTTTAGCATTTCTTTTTCTAAAGATTTTTTAATCTGTTTTGGACCAGGAGAACTGTCTCCCAGTGGTCAGGTTTTTATCTATCATTGTTGGGGATAGGAAATAAGCTCCTTAAAAGTGTTTAATAATACAGTACATTGTAGAAGAGTCATTGAATTTTGTGTTAACTGCCATGCAAGTTCCCAGATGCCCAGTGCATTTTATTAACATTAGTATCCATTGTTCGGTGAGAATATTGGTCTGCCAAGACTGGAAATGCTAAATTATAGAGCAACATAATACTTTGGGAGATTTTAAGGACAATAATTGAGTTTGATATGTTCCTATTCAGTACCAACTGCCTTTTTGATAGAATGCTACGTTCTGATTTGAGAACAGTGAGCGTATATCGTCTCTGGGTTAGATTTTGTGAGCCCACATTACCCCCCCCCCATTTTTTAAAAAACTAAGTTCTATGCAAATTTCTCATGTAAGTTTGTGAAATATCTATTTGGCCTGCCATCAGAAAATGTCAGTGTCACCTTGTGCTGTCCAACGGCTTATGTAATTACTGAACTGGAGCCGAGGTATTAGTGAAGCAGTTTTTGGCTGACATCATTATGCAAGTGCCTTTGAACCTGGTTCCTTTCGATAACCATGAAGTGCAAAGGAATTTATAACATCTCAACAGGACAATCTTCTTGAAAATATCGAAAAATATGTATAGATTTTTGTTTGACCAATTTTCACTTTACCAGTGTCTCCTCAGGGGGCATTCCTCACCTCAGAATGGCACCTCCTCCTGGCCAGCATTAGACAAAGTCAACAACAGCCTTCTGCAGCATCTCCAGAGGGAGGGACCACCCCACCAACCCTGCCTCACACAGGAATAGCTTGGCTGAACTCCACAAGACCCCGACTTTTGGCAATGACTTGCCTCCTTTCATTTCCCCCTTCCTGCTCTAGACTGCCTTTCTTTTGGTTGTTCTGTGTGATTTCTCTGTAACTGCTCCCTCTCTGTGTCTTCTCTCTGCCTCATTAGCAGAGACCTGGGGGGGGGCAGGGAGACCTTTAGCGACTGAGTGGGGCAGGAAGAAGAAATGCTCAGGGCAGTCTGCACCCATGGCATATGGTCAGTGGACTGGAGGACTATGCTAAACCCTTAAATGGCCTCCTTCCCAAAGCCCGGGAAGCCTCTGCCCAGCTTAGGGAGGGAGGTGCAATGTTCTGATGGGTCCAAGAACCCTCCTGCCATCTTTCCAAAGCCTGGGAAGCTTCTGCCTGGCTTAGGGAGGGAGGCACAATGCTCATGCGTGCAATGACCCCCCCCTCATTACATCTCCCTTGTGAGCTGACACCTCTACCCCTAACTGTTCCCTTATTTAAAATTTCAACACATGCCACCTACCCTCCTGAACAAAGCCAAACTGCACATTGCCAGTTCCAGCAATTCAATCCATGCCTGCAATCAACAGAATGGCAAGTCTCCGTCAGAATGATCCGCACCCCTCAGTGGAAAGGGTGGGCTTGTCAGATGAGTGAGCTGCAGATTTGTAGCCCCTAAGAGGCACATGGCTTGCCTGGGGCCTGAAAACAGAGGTGCAACCTCATCGCCAGGAAAGTTAAAGGAGCGAGTGGGGTCATAAAGTTTCCTTGGCACAAATCTACACTGACCTTCATCTTGCATGCCAGCCACAATGGCATTATTAATGGTTGCCCTAGAAATTGCTTTTTATGTGGTATTTTGGAACCACACGCTAGTATCACTGCATGTGTGATCTGTTGAGGTTGGTTGTGTTGGAGACCAAGCCGGCTAGCTATGTAATCATTGTCAGTACCCCATATCTACCGGTACCGGCAATTTGCGCCTCTTTCTGTTACTTATTTGTTTGCCTTTATGGGCATTGCCCTATGGCCTAGGATCAGCTGCAGTCACCTCATCTCCATTCTGTTGAATTTCACCAGCAGAATTCCCTTATAAATGTCAGCTAATTATATTTATCCAGCTGATAGTTCTGATCAGCACACCCTCCAACATGTCTCCGATGAAAATAGGGATGTCCCATTCCATAATGATACTTTTTACTATTTATACCCCACACATCTGACTGGGTTGCCCCAGCCACTCTGGGCGGCTTCTAACATATATAAAAACATAATTGAACATTAAGAAAACTTCCCTATACAGGATTGCCTTCAGACGGCTCAGGGGTCAGATAACTCCACACGCTCCAACATTTCTCCATTGAAAATAGGGACACCCTATGGAAAAGCTCCAATACTTTGGCCACCTCATGAGAAGAGAAGACTCCCTGGAAAAGACCCTGATGTTGGGAAAGATGGGGGGCACAAGGAGAAGGGGACGACAGATGATGACATGGTTGGACAGTGTTCTCGAAGCTACCAACATGAGTCTGACCAAACTGCGGGGGGCAGTGGAAGACAGGAGTGCCTGGCGTGCTCTGATCCATGGGGTCACGAAGAGTCAGACATGACTAAACAACAGCAACAAGGAAAAGTGGGACATTCCAGGATCAAATCAGAAACTGGGACGGCTTCTCTAAATCCCTTGAAAATAGGGACACTTGGAGGGTCTGGATCAGTCAATATTCCAATGGGAGTCTCTTTGTTTGCACCCTTTTGTATATTGAATTGTATTCAAGCCTGCAGGGGAGAGGAGAAAATACAGCCCCAGTGTACCTCGTAAGACTGGCATTGCTTTGGCTTCTTAATTGTGCTGTAATATTTTCTGCTTGTAAACCTGTTTGTTCCTCTCTCTCTTTCTCATTACATCTGCTCCTTGCCCCATCACATCCACATAAACCCTGATCCTAGGGATGCAGGTGGCGCTGTAGTCTAAACCACTGATTCTCTTGGGCTTGCCGAGCAGAAGGTTGGCGTTTCGAATCCCCAAAATGGGGTGATCTCCTGTTGCTCTGTCCCAGCTCCTGCCTACCCAGCAGTTTGAAAGCAAGTAGAAGTGCAAGTAGATAAATAGGTGCCACTGTGGCAGGAAGGTAAATGGTGTTTCTGTGCGCTCTGGTTTCCATCATGGTGTCCCGTTGCGCCAGAAATGGTTTAGTCATGCTGGCCACATGACTCGGAAAGCTGTCTGTGGACAAACGGCAGCTCCCTCAGCCTGAAAGCAAGATTAGTGCCGCAACCCCATAGTTGCCTTTGACTGGACTTAACCGTCCAGGGGTCCTTTACCTTTTACCTAAACCCTGATCCTCTCACCAGTACAGACCGTGGCCTGCAAGCAACTCTGTTTCCAGACTGAGTCTCTTGCTCTGGATATGCTGCAACGTTCCATTTCACTCAGGCCCGAATCCTGCCAAAACTCACACCGGCTCCCTGCATGCTTGGCTGGCTATAGCCAATGTTGACACAAAGCTGTTCCCTGAAAAAAGGTTGCATTTTATCATTTCCTGGCTAATGGCTGCCTCTGTGCTTTCCACTCCTTCCCCAAGATCTTTGAGATAGGAAATGCCCTGTAGAAATGCTGGAGGCTAATGAAGGTCACCATCTCAGGAATGCGCGTGAGAAACTATTTCCAACACCAGAACCCCTTTAGCATTTTGCTCAGATGTGCATATCAAGCGGACCAATTCCATATGAAAATCCATGTAGAGATAGAGGACACTGAGGTCCAGCGAGTGCCTTCTGGTGGCTCCCTCACTGAGAGAAGTAAAGCTGCAGGGAACCAGGCAGAGGGCCTTCTTGGTAGTGGCGCCCTCCCATCAGCTGTCAAAGAGATAAACAACTACCTGACATTTAGAAGACATCTGAAGGCAGCCCTGTTTAGGGAAGTTTTTAACATGTGACATTTTAATATATTTTAATCTTTGTTGGAAGCCGCCCAGAGTGGCTGGGGAAACTTAGCCAGATGGGCAGGGTACAAGTAATAAATTATTATTATTATTATTATTATTATTATTATTATTATTATTAGGTTCTCCATGCCTCTTAACAGGAACCTTAAGTGAGTTAGCAGCCAAATAAATAAAATATAAAGTACGTGATTAATGTCTATCCCTTCAATAAACACAAGCTGACAGATTGGCTTCAAACATGTGTATATGTGTGTAGTTTGTTGGCAAACGCCTGCTGTCCATTTAGTTTTTAAGAGTATAATTAAAGGGCATGTTGTAAATAACTTTTATAATACTAGCAGTATGGGTCATGCCAGTGTCCCCCTCCCCACACACCAGCAGCTTCATTTAAACTAAAAAAATGTAAAATAAAAATCAAACTATTTCACAAATTTCCGTCTTCGCCAAAAAATGCATCTTAAAATGTGTTAACCATTTGACTGTACGCTTTACTGTGCATTGCTGTCTGTCTTTGGTTAAGAGCTGGGTCACTGGAGCCAAAATGTTGAAAGAACACAATTTATTATTTTGGTTTTATTTAGTGAAATATTCATTTTAAAGAAGCGGGAGGTGGGGGGCATTAAAGGGAACTGTGGGGAGGAGTCTTCAAAGTGGGCACTGCAGAATGGGCAGTGAATGCCCTGTGAGCAATCAGGAAATAACAGATATTAAATTCAAAGCAGCCATTCGTGCCTTCAGACTCTCCAAGAATGCTAGTACAAATCCAGCTGGCATTTCAGGTAGGTTCTCCAGCCACATCTGCCTGATGCATTTGGCCAGGCCAGCTACTCTTTCTCTTTTTTAAACACACACACACACACACACACAAACCCCAAATGCTTAGAAAAGTACCATTCATTTATTTTAGGATTTGAAAGAAGAGATGATCTACCACGTGGCAACAGTTCCCTGAATCCACTCCTTCCCCCAAAGTTTTGCAGCTGAGAGCCATGGCTGTCATGCTTCTTATTAATTGCTGGATGTACAGCCATATTTCCATTACAGGTTTGCAATCTTTTCATTGTCTGGGGTGGGGAGATGGCAAGCTACTGTGCTTGCTTGCTGAGATGAAGAGCTTTTCCTGGAGAGTTCAGGCATTCACTACCACTTTGGTTTAAGACCCTTAGGCCTCCCACTAAAGGACAAGTACTTTATATTATTATCAGTCCTGTGGGGCTAGAAAACAGGCTGTATTTTTGAGAGGCACAGATAATGTCTTCATCTGTGGATTTATGCTGCTTAAGTCTGTGTCCCTCTTTCCCCACTCTTTAGTATTTGCCCATGGCATATTTTTGCATCAGTTTATTCTTCACGTTTTGCATGCTCCACGATAGCCAGGGGATAAATGGTGGTGGTGGTGGTGGGGGGAGAGAAACGTTGTTGTTGTTGTAGTAGTAGTAGTAGTAGTAGTAGTAGTAGTAGTATGCCTTAACACATCTCTAGGAGAGAATAGGTCAGAGGCTCCCTACCCACAACATCAATTTTGGCATGTTGTTACCTGGGTCTGTCCCAATGAGAAATTGCAATGAGAGCTATTCTTTTATAGCCTTTTTATAGCGTTTTCCAGGTCAGTATAGATCCAGCATTTTGCAGCATTAGCTTCAGGTTTGGTAAACTCTATCAAACCATACCCATTGGAAGGAAGAAAATAAGTTTTGTAGCCTTCTGCCAAATTAGTTGTGTGCTGATGAACTATTCAGTTTTTAAAGGTTTTTAAAATTTATTTTATTTGTAAGTGACAGAACACAAGGCAAGCTCTAGGAAACACATACCGGTAATCAAGTCAAAATTATGACAGATTATGACCATCAAAATTATACATCTGAAACTATATCAGACTACCTGAAGCTGTAGGAAATTAAATAGATGGATAGCAAAACTAATTCATTGGCTGAACTACTGGCAGGGACAGACTACTCTTTATGCTAGGCTGTATCCAGATATTTGATTTTTGAACCTTTGATACACTGTATTCTTACACAATACTCCATACTTTCTCACTGTGGCTTTACAGAAGTGTATTCTGTTCTTCTAGAAATACACATCAGTACAAAAGCTGTAACAATGTCTAGAAAATGCTTTCCTATATAGGTCATTGGAGCCATGCTGTCACAATCACATTGACTGCTCTGGGTGACTGATTTCATACTGGCACCAAACTCAAGACTAGCTGTCTCCACTGAACCTTCTTTTAACCAGAGAGGTAAGCACCTCTCCCTTAGGACATATTGGAGTCATAGGTAAAACAGGCATAGGTCTCTGCACACCTTTGTCATTTCCAACTGTACCTTCATTTTGCCATAATAATGTCAAATGATTTTCAGAAGATGGAATACTTTTCGTCAGAGCAAGATCTAAATAACCCAAAAAGCAAAGAGGAAAGACATTACTAAGCAGATATTTTCTCTCTTCCTCCCCCATGGGAGTGAGATTGTATTAAGTGACCGGATCCCAGTTTAGTGCGTTTTTGCCCACCCTGCAGCTTGAGAAACTGAGAGGAACCAAGAATGAGAGGTTTCCCCTCCACACCACCACTACTGTGGCTCCCCTTCCAAAACAGAGGCAGCAGCAAAGATCTGGAAAGAAGAGCGAGCTGGAGATGAACAAGTTACACTTGGATAGAATAATTCCCGTACGGTGTGAAATTGTTGATCCTTTAGCAAACATGCATAACTTATCCTTACGGTCAGTCCATCTCACCAACTAAAGCTGGGCACCAGCGTGTCCAAATGGTGTGATGTTTTGCTCGACTTCTGGCAGCTCTGCCTTTCACAATTGAATTGTTCCCCTGGGAATGTCAAAATTACTGTGCTGGACAAGCTGGTGAAGGAAGGACAGAGGAAACGGTTACTCCTTCCCCAGCCTGTTCACTTGCTGGGGTGGAATTCCTGGTCACCTATGGCGATCAAGTGAGTAATTAAAGAGATGGCTGTACAAAAGTTGTTGTAACATAACCATGCTGCTTCTGTGTGTTTTAAATTTCCTGGGTCCCCGAAGACTCTTACTTTGAGCAGTGCCAGATTACTGCTGCTCTGCATAGTATTCAACCAGACACTTTGTAGGATTCTGTAGAATTAAGAGGACTATCTGAACCTATGCCTTTTCTCTCTCTGACCACTACTTTATGCCTTTGTCTGTGCAGGCAAAACAGGGGAGGTGGTGTATGGTTCAAAATGGTTCGTGCCCCAGAACATAGTTCAACTAAGGTTTCCTGTATCCTTTAATCCAGCGCAACTACAGATGTTGCATGAGGTCATTTGGAGTGAGACGGAGATCTAAGGTATCAGCAAAATGCTGTACAGGAACAGCGTGGGCTGGAAATGCTCAAGTAGGGAAAACAGAGCGAGTCCTGTCCGTCAGGGAGGTGACCGAGACTAACTCAGGACAGGCAACAGTTGTTTAACGAAAGGAGACGCGGAACAAATGTTTGACTGGCAAAAAGAAAAAGGGGGAAAGTGGACAAATACCCTCGCACTTTTGATGCTAAAGTAATGACTGCATTAAAAAGCAACTTGATCAAATAAAACAAGAAGAATGTTATGAAGCTATAACTGTCTTCCTTTGGGCCTGTGCAACATCAAGAACACCACCAGCTCTCAATAAAGGAGTAATAAACAAATACAAGGGTGTATGGAAGGAACAATCCAAAAAAAGGCAGGTCCAAGATAACAAAGCTTTTATTCTTCTGTACAAGCTGTACTAATGGAGAAGTATATTCCTTAAGAGAATATGCAATTAATTATGTAGTGCATTGATCTAATCTTTGAAAGGATTAGAACGAGGATTTGAGGAGATCCTGCAGTACAGTACTGGAACGTGGCGAATGCACCATGGTTCAAAGCCCGCGGCTGAGTAATGCTATCATCTCCATTTACTTGCTGAAGAAGGAAAAAGAGAAAATGAACCCATTTAGGATGGTTTCAGATGTTAATGCTGCTGCTATATGGAAAGCATGAAAACATACAAACAAACAAAAATCACGAAGCTGCATGGAGTCAAGCATGCATGATTGTACAGCAATTTATGTACAGTGGTACCTTCGTTCTTAAACTTAGTCCATTCCAAAACCAAAGCGTTCTAAAGCCGAGGCGTGCTTTCCCATAGAAGGTAATGCAAAATGGATTAATCCGTTCCAGACTTTTAAAAATACCCCTAAAACAGCAATTTAACATAAATTTTACTATCTAACGAGACCATTGATCCACAAAATGAAAGCAATAATCAATGTACTGTACAATAAAATAAATAAGATAGTATTGTAGATGATAAAAAATAAAATTAATTTTATTTTCCTACCTGCACTGATGATCGTCATTGTTTGGATGGGGGGCTTTTATCCATTTCGGCAGTCACACAATCAGTCAATCAACCAGTAGCTGAACTGGGTTCCACACAGTCACAAAAACAAATTAACCGAAAAAGCCTCAAAAACAAAAACGCAAAATAAATAGCAAGAACAAAAGCGCCAACCTTAATCCGTTCCGGAAGTCGGTTTGACTTCTGAAATGTTCAAAAACCAAGGCACAGCTTCTGATTGGTGCAGGCGCCCCAGAATCAATAGCCAACAGCCGCATAAGACATTTGGCTTCCGAAAAACATTCAAAGACCAGAACACACACCTCTGGGTTTTCGGCGTTTTGAGTACCAAGGCGTTTGAGAACCAAAGTACCACTGTACTACTTTTGCGCTTATTACCATGTGGAAGTAGTGATGGGATGAATTTGGCTACAATAATAAAACCTCCCTCGGTTTTGAAATTCACACCTGTACTGACATCAGGCAGGTGTCTTCGCCGTATTCCTTTTGGTGGCTGCTAAATATATTTTTGTTTAGACAAGCCTACCCAGACCTGCAGAATGCAGACATGTATTTTTAGTTTATTGGTGGTGTTAATTTTTAAAATATTTAAAATAGTTGTTTATAACTGTTTTGTAATCAATGCTCTTAGTGGTGTGAAAATGTTATCATGTAAATACAATTATGCACTGGGTGGGCCTACAAATATACAAACAAGCTAGAAATTGATTCTGCCAGCTACCAGAGGACAGCATGATGGAGTTTACTTCATACTGGGGTGTATGTGTTTGTGTGTGTGTGTATAAACTTGTAACACCCAAAAAGTATTTTCTATAGTTAAGTTTTTACCTCTATCTTCAGTACATTTTATTTTATTTTATTTTATTTTATTTTATTTTATTTTATTGCTATGGCTAGTGGCTGATGCAAATAAAGATTATTCCGATTCTGACTTGGTGATCGCCAGGGTTCCTTTTCATATTAACATCACTGTGCCCTTAGGACAAGCAATGGGAAGAAGTCGTGGTTATGCTCTCAACCCACATGGTTCCTCTTTACTTAGACATTACCAGTACTGTGTGTGGGATCTAGCCACAGCGACACAGTTTCCATGCCCGTTTGGTAACACAATCACAATAAAAACCATCCCTTTAGAAACCAAAATGGGAAACCCAATTTCTGGATCAAATGTGTGCTGTCACACCATGAACATTAAGATACCATTTAATGCAGTTTCTGGTAGCTACCTGTGCACACTTTGTAAAGTCTCAACCTCTTTTCCGTTGTTAAAAAAGCATGTCGTTTGTTTGGGGCAGGCATTGTCTTTAAAGTAAAGCACTGCAGCTGGCAAGTTTGATATGAAGAATATTAATGTGAGGAATACACAGATAAGCCATGGAACACCAAGCCCCTTCCTTACAATTAGTACTTAACTCAATTACTTTGTGCTTGATGCTGCCAAGCAAAACATAAAATCTATTTATTTGGCGTGCTTGGCTTAGTACTTTGGCGAAAGTCTCTTGCAGCAAGGCAAAAGTGTACAATTAAATGTTCATCATACTGTTATCCACTAGAAGGGATGTTCTTCATGGGAGACTCTTTCTCTCAATGACACGTGTACATTTCTTTCACTAAGCACTGCACTAAAATTATATGTGGAGTAGGATACAGACCATAATTTAAATTAAGATATGTTGAAGAAAGTGCTCACTAGATGTTTAATATAGTTAGGGTGGGGGGGATAACCCAAATGCCTGTATTATGCTGTTACTGACCCGACTATAATCTTAAGAAAATAAATTCTCTTTCCCCCTTAGAATACTCCACTTCTTTGAATAGCAGGCAGGATTAAAGCTGTCTGATAAAATAAACAGTTGTTGCTTTGATGACCCCAGAATGTGAACGATACAAAAGGAAATGAAGGCTGCAATCCTATGCACGCATACTCTACTTGGGAAGTTGCCCCACTGAAATCAGTGATGCTTAATTTTGAGTAAACATGCATTAGATTGGACTGAGAACAGGAAGGTATTTCCAGTACATTTCAGTTTCACAAATCTTCATCCACGGCTTGTATGAGCCTATCATATAAAGCACAGCCCAAGGACAGTTTATAGTTTATTTAGAGTGGATGACACACTGAGCCAAAGCATGGCTTAGCTTATGGCAGCACCGATGAAGGAAGACCAGAGGAGGAGCAAAACAGCTGTAATCTCCCCTCCAGAACTTGCATGCTCATGCAGTCATACCAAGACATGGTTTGGTGTGATGTTTTGTGCAAATCAGCTCATTGTGGTCAATGGTTAAGGAGATTACTAACTCATCACATGCTTCCATCGGCTGTGAATTGGTTTTCATTGTTTCTCAAAGAAATACCCTGCCGATTGTTTACCCTGGGTAATTTTCTATAAAATGCATGCTTCGAGATTTACCTCGATGCCTCCATCTACAGAGTGCTGTTAGCAAAGTAAGACTGCGACAAAATGTTGGTGGCACATGTCCCCTCATGCCATTTAAGTCTATCCGAACACCCCACAATATCCACAAGTCTCTTCCGTAGTAAGCTATTGACAGCAGTGGTTTTAGGGCAAAAGGACCATAAGATAAGAGTGTTATCTTAGACCTCAATTTAAAAGGTATTAACATCTAAAATTTGAAAGCAGAGTGCATAATTTGTGAACCATGTGTACTCTTACATGAATCCTCAGAATCCCAGCTCTCATTTGTTTGTGCAATCCTCATTTTAAATTATAATTAAGCAAGTGTAGACTGAACCTCTGGGAACAAAATAGCACTTGCTAATAAATTATCTATTTACATCATTTTATAAACACTACTTAACTCTAGCAGGTCAATCATAGCAACTCTTGGCTCTTTTTCTTACAAGCCACATTTCTGCTCATGGGATTTTATTTTGTCCTTTTTGGTGAGAATTCACTCTGCAGTTTTCCGGAAACAGAACTAAGGAGGATCCGAAGAATACATTTCTCCTGATTCCTTTGTATAGTTCTGTCTCTTGCAGGCTACAGCTGACAATGAATCACACACACAATCCTGGTTGGATCCAGACACATTTATGTTCCAGGTATCCTTCTGTATACTTAGGCTGCAAATGAAATTATGTCTGCCTTTTAGCTATTTTGGCTTCGCAGAATGGTACCCCCAGGTGGCATTGTGAAACTACAAATCAAATGTAAGCATTTGACCATCCCTTTTAATGAACAACAAGGATAATCATGGATTAACCAAAACTAGAGAGGGCATTGAGGGATGCAGGTGGCGCTGTGGTCTAAACCACAGAGCCTAGGGCTTGCTGATCAGAAGGTTGGCAGTTTGAATCCCCGTGATTGGGTGAGCTCCCGTTGCTCAGTCCCAGCTCCTGCCTAGCTAGCAGTTCGAAAGCACGTCAAAGTGCAAGTAGATAAATAGGTACCACTCTGGTGGGAAGCTAAACGGCGTTTCCATGCGCTGCTCTGGTTCACCAGAAGCGGCTTAGTCATGCTGGCCACATGACCCGGAAGCTGTACGCTGGCTCCCTTGGCCTATAGAGCGAGATGAGTGCTGCAACCCCAAAGTCGTTCGTGACTGGACATAACAGTCGGGGTCCCTTTACCTTTTAGAGAGGGCATCAGAGTAGGGCCACCTCACCGCTTTTGTTCTCTTGCGTGACACCAACATGATGCAGTGATCACCGTATTTACTCTGATCTAATGCTCACCTTTTTTGGCCAAATTACGTTGCAAAAATTAAGGTGTGCATTAGATTCAATGGCACATTTACATTCACCAGCAAATACTTTTTGGGGGTTTCAAGGTTCTGAAAATTGAGGTGCACACAGGCATAACATTTTACAAGGACAGGATGAAACAATACGAACAGAATAATTGCCACACACGGGAAGAACAAGGATATAGTTTGAGTGCCTCATTTGTGGTTGTAGAAATCATTTAATGTGTCAACACGAATAGAAGTTATAAATATTGCAGTTGCTGTATAAGGGATTATGATGATGACTGGAATGCAACTGAAATCAAGATTTTGGAACGCAGAAATAAAATCATCAAAATCTTCAGTTCTAGCACGTGGGGGGCACCTTATCTAAATTATATAATTCAGTGTTCGAATGATTGATATTAGTAATTGTATTTAAATTGGCATTGTTATAATGAGGCTGTCATTGGATTATAATTGGAAAATTAACAAAAATTATTTTAAAAAACCATGAAAATTGCGGTGCACATTAGATTTGATGGAACATTAGACTCAAGTAAATACAGTACATACTCTGACTAAGGCTGGAGAGACCTCACACAGCCAAGAAGCTCACAGGGCCATCTTGGCCATTCACACTAACATAGCCTGGCCTACCCCACAGGGTTGTTGTGAGGATATAATGCAGGGTGGGGGGGGGGTCACTCTGTACACCATCCTGGACTTCCCTGGAGGAAATGTGAACTCTAAATGTGATCAGTAAATGAACTTCTGCATGGCAGTTAAAGTTTCGGCATGCCAGTATTGTCAGGCAGTGATGGGAAAGCTTCATCTGTTTAATTTCTGCCTATCGCACTCCTTGTTAAAGGCGCAGGGGGAATTTCCAGGAAAAGGTGATAACCCCAAAGCCAGCTTCAAAAGGGACTTTAAAAAAACAAGACTGCAGCACACTCGGCATATCAGAGGAAACAACTGTTAGCGCACACTTTGTCCATCGTTTTACTTTACATGTATTTCCAATGGCCTATAGGTCTTGGCACTTGCCCTAGTTTTTCTTCAAGAGTATCTGCAAAATGGTAATTCTGATCTGGGGCAGGAGAGTTTCTCTCTGATCCCGAGCCAAAAGCTTAAACATGTTGTCAGACTTATCACATAGCATGTACGGCAGCAGGGCAGATTACAGACTGATTAGAGCCATAGTAGGTGAGACTGAAGAGAAACTGTAGGCGCATCAACAAAAACTGTTTCTAAAAAGTCTCCGCTGCTCTCCTCAAGATTTATTCGCAGGGATTTGCAGACGACTCGCTCCACAATGGATGAGTTACCTTCGACCATTAGCAAAGAGTAATATAACCATTCATTGAGCCGATGAATGAATCACTTGGAGAATTTATGTCAGGTCTAATTTGTACATGGGGGGGTGGGGTGGGGACTTGTATCAAACACAACTCAGTCGGTAGAGCACGACATGCCCTCCAACATTTCTCCGATGAAAATAGGGACGTCCGTCCCATTCCATAATGATAAATTTACTATTTATACCCCACACATTTTACTGGGTTGCCCCAGTCACTCTGGGCAGCTTCCAACATATATAAACACATAATAAAACATTAAACATTGAGAAAACCTCCCTATACAGGATTGCCTTCAGATGGCTCAGGGGTCAGATAACTCCATACCCTCCAACATTTCTCCAATGAAAATCCTAAGGAAAAGTGGGACATTCTGGGATCAAATCAGAAACTGAGACAGCTTCTCTAAATCAGGGATGTCCCTGGAAAATAGGGACACTTGGAGGATCTGGCATACGACTCTTAATCTCATGGTTGTGGGTTCCAGCCCTCATGGTCCCTTCCAACTCTACAATTTTTTGATTCTATGACCACATTCAATTTGAGCCTATCCACCACATTTCTCAGTGTTTGCAGATGCACGTTCCTTCTCCTCAACCCACTACGAATACTTGCAACCTCCACACACAGCAGATATGATTGGTGCACAAATGTTAGTCACAGCAAAACCAGTTGCATCCTCCAATTCAGCAAGGGGCAAATTGTGGCCTTCCATATGTTAGTGAACTAAATCTGCCGCCATCCCTGACCATCAACCGTGCCGACTGAGCTGTAGTTCGGCAACATCTGGAAGGCCAAAGGTTAGCTATCTGTGCTGTAATGAAACCATTTCTCCTGGCTGCAAGAGAAAAGAGAGCAAGAGGAAGGAACTCGGAGTGAAGTGGACGCAGGGAGACAAAGCCATCGCCAACAACAATTTAAGGTTTTTTTTTATCAATGTAAATAAAACAGTTGGTTGTTTTCTTTAGGAGAAAAAGCCCTGACTTGAAAATAAAATGGAAGACTCTGGATATGATGCACTGCTCTTGGCATGGTTCAGCTTCTAAACGTCTCCAGCTCAGGACAGACTGATTAAAGCGCTATCTGTATTCCTTGTGGTGGGATCGAACCCCCGGCCAAACCAATGTGGTTGGCCTTGGCTCCCAAAGCACACAGACTAGACAGGGTTCGGGTGAATCTGGCTCTGAAATGCCACTTAAGTTACATAAACACAATTCTTAAAATTAAAACCTTTTTATTCACATGGCTTTCAACTGCTCCTAGCATGTAATGATAAAAGCACTGCCCAGCAATATACTAACACCTTTGGAATCTTAAGGTACTCACAGATTATTGGCCTGATTATGTAGGTGGTTGTATGTGTAAATAAATTGATTCTTGTCACTTTTAGGGGTATATTTTGGGCGAATGGTTTTTGTAGGATTTCAACAATCGCCATGTTTTGGCCAAAGAACTCATTGCCCCACACAGTTTGGCTAGTTGCTCTCAACAGTTTTGTATATGTTTATTCCTTTACCAGGCTGTAATACCCTTCAACATTTCTCCATTGAAAATAGCGACGTCCCATTCCATAATGATAATTTTACTATTTATACCCCACACATCTGACTGGGTTGACCCAGCCACTCTGGGCAGCTTCCAACATATATAAAATAATAAAATAAAATAAAATAAAATAAAATAAAATAAAAATTTATTTATACCCTGCCCGTCTGGCTGGGTTTCCCCAGCCACTCTGGGTGGTATGCAACAAAATATTAAAATACAGTAGTCAGTCAAACATTAAAAGCTTCCCTAAACAGGGCTGCCTTCAGATGTCTTCTAAAAGTCTGGTAGTTGTTCTCTTTGACATCTGGTGGGAGGGTGTTCCACAGGGCGGGTGCCAGTACCGAGAAGGCTCTACAGTTCTACAGTTACAGTTCTACAATATTCATTTCAAGATGGGGCAGTTAGAACTCAATATAGAGTTCTAAACACGTTCCAACAAATGCCATCTCCTGGCCTAGAACTGACTGCTGATGCTGTGATATCCTTTTCAGGGGACAAAGAATATTCTTCACAAAAAGGTTAAAATAAATTGTATCAGCGTGGATTTCTCAATGCATATTTTTCTTGCCTATAAAATAACCAGAATTTGCCCTCTCCCTGACCTTTCTGACAAAATCCTCAACACCGCTCTAATCACTCCTTATCTTGCCAGTTGTAGTTACCTCTTTTATAATGTTCATAAATCTTTGTTATCTTAATTTGAAAGGCTCCAGAGGGATGTGCCCAGCTATTTTCCTTCTAGTTAATATGGCCATATCGGCACGATCTTACAGAACATTCTCTAACTTTCTTTCATATCAGCCTTCCAATCCACCTCTAAATGGCCCTTCTGGCTTTAAAAATGTTCCGTGGATTTAATCCAGTTCACTGCTTTCAACTTATCTCTGCTAAGTCATCAGTGCACCTGCTAACTTGGCTTTCTCAGCTTCCTTCTCTCCCACTGCCATTATCTCAATCTTCTGGTCGTTTCATCCACATGGAACACCTCTTAACCAGCCCCCAGGGAATGAACAGCTTACCATTGCTCCCCACACTGAGCCCAGCATTAGCAGACAAACAAGGAAGTGCTGCCACTGACTTTTAAGGGGCGAACACAATAGATTGCAATTTCATTTAAATCCCTTGCAGTCAACTGAGACTCTACATTAGGGCTAATGTTGAGTTGAAATTGATTTAGCCAGCAGGTCATGTGCAACAGCTGTGCTGAAAACAATATGGAAATTGTTTAGGTGCCACTGATAACTACAGCTGTGAAGCTCAAGTTGCACTAAAGCTGGAAAATTTAACAAAGGGAGAGAACTCCACTGCTGACCAGGCAAGCTCCTATTATCTACACAAGGTATGGCCAATCTAGAGGTTTCAGAGGTCTGTTTTGTCCTGTTTAAGTAGAAGGTTTACTCATAATTCAAATAAAACGGGGAAGGTTATACTGGTGGAGAAACATAGGCATCTTCCTTTGTTTTATTTTAATATTTTTATTGATTGGTTTTTTTTTTTTAAAAAAAAGTAGAAAATCTAGAAAACAGAAAGAAAAAGAAAGAAAACAAAGAATAAAAAATATAGCTCATAAAGTTTCACAGTCTGGAAGGGGAAAAGTACAAAGACATAGCACAGCTTCAAAGGGATAATAAAGCATTAGCCTATACCAAGCATGTCCAACTTGCATGGGATGGGTAGGCAAACTAAGGCCCAGGGGCTGGATCCGGCCCAATCACCTTCCAAATCCTGCAGACTGTCCAGGAATCAGCGTGTTTTTACATGAGTTTTTACATGAGTAGAATGTGTGCTTTTATTTTAAATGCCTCTCTGGGTTATTTGTGGGGCATAGGAATTTGTTCATTCTCCCCCCCCCCCCCCCCAATATAGTCCGGCCCCCACAAGGTCTGAGGGACAGTAAACCAGCCCCCAGCTGAAAAAGTTTGCTGACCCCTGCCCAAGAGACTGCGATCTACTCACAGTATAAAAAGACTGGCTGTGATCTACTGGCTGTATTGTTTGTTAAAGTTTGCATTCTTTGCTTAAGTTTGTAATTATTTTCAGAATACATACTTTTGTTTGATTTTTGACTTGTGAGTAGGATTTATTCCCACCATTGAAATTTACTGGCCAGAGTTCCTGGTGCACTTTTTTCTTGCTATACAAATAGTGGGCAGTTTATTTTGTGCATATTTCTGTACGATAAACCAGCCTCGTATAACCACCATGTTTCTGTCTAATTAATGCATGAAGGGGTTAATGCCATAGAATAAGATGTCCTGCCAGGTTTTGCCTACATCATTTCCCCTCAGCTTGACAGGAAATTGGTAACCAAGCCTTAGTCTACATGTGATGAGACTAAGGATGTGATAAGCTCTGAGCTGCTCCCTCCAGCCATATGGCTTTAACCAGCATTTCCCCCCACCTTTTTAGACAAGAATGGAGTCTGAAACTAGCATTTTCCTATATCAACAGTTTACCATTTTGTAACCAAGCTATGACTTAACTGCAACATAGTTGGTCTCTAAGGTGCTACTGGAAGGAATTTTTTTATTTTTTTATTTTGTTTTTCCTGACTGCTGTGTGGAAAAGCACATGAACCTGACCTTTGGAGAGTTTGCAAGTAAACCATTTTATAACTTACCAAACATAGGCCTTTTTCTATGTTATAGGAAGTGGGAAACATTGGAAGGAGATTTTAAAGTGAAATACAGTACTTTGGAATTGACTGGAAAGGGTATATGACATGTCATAGGGTCTACAGCCTATATATTGACACATTTCTTTGCTGAATGTTTTTCCATGTTAAATCTCTGCTGGGGTTCTCTCAACAAAGAGTACTTGCCCAAAACTTAAGTCTTGGCATCCAAGGATTTTGAACAATTTCAGTTTCAGTAAGCTGGAGCTCTTACTATTAAGGGTGGATTAAAAAAAACAACCCATGAAAAATCTTTAAGTTTTTAAAGTAGAATGTAAATGAAATTTTGAATGTTGAACTCAGTTTTAATTGATGTCTCTTAAAAAAAGAACACTGCTTAAAATGAATTTTGGAGGTAATGCAAACGATCATAGTAGATTTATACTTATAGGTTTTTTTGTTTTGAAAAATAAATAAATCATGAACATCCATTAAACAGATTGAGATAAAGGCTACTCTTGAATTTACACTCACCCTATTCTCCTGGCACAGATTGCCACCATGGTAAATCGCTTCCGAGTGGGGGGTGGGTTGCAGTCTCACTGCCAGGCCCACCCGCACCTCAGTGCTGGGGTGGGACTGCATCCTGCCACGTCATGCTGAGGGGGCCCAGCCACACCAGGCAGCGAGCGGCCAATTGAGTGGCTTGGGGGCATGGCCGGGGCAATTAAACCCTGGCGCAATGCTGAATTGCCCCTTTCATTCTCGCGCCGTGGTTCTAGCAGCTTCAGCCTCCTCGCTCTGTTTCCTCCTCACATCCACCAACATGGCGCCAGCCTGTACCAGGATCTCTGGAACAGCACTGCATGCGCTACCCTGTTAGAAGAACAGGCAGCCCTGTCCGAGGAAATAGGAGTCCCGCTAGCAGCTGAGGAGACTGAGGGCCCTACCACAACACTGACGTACTTGGGCATCCAACTGGATACGGTCTCCCAAACATCTCACTTGCCAATTGAGAAATTATCAGACCTTAAGGCTGTTTCCCCCCAATTACTTCCCCTTAGAAAGGTAACACTCAGACAGATTCAATCCTTACTGGGGCACTTGAATTTTGCCTGCTGGGTGGTTGCCCCCGGACGTCCAATTTTTTTACGCCTGGCTAGGTCCTTGCTTTCCTCATTTCAACTGCCGCAACACCAAATGCGAAGGAATGGGAGTCCTTGTGATCCTACAAACAATACCTTCTAGTAAATGTACTATAGTTCATTATTCCTCAATGTTCCACTGCCACCACAGAATTGCTAATTAAAAAATTGCCCATTAGAATGCCATCTGCCAAACAGTAGCAGGGTTATAGTCACTCAGTGAACAGGCATGGAGGTCAACAAATATTTATTCAAACCCAATTTTTACATTGTTAAAGTTCAGTATATGCAAGACTAAATGTTATCAGATTGAAATGGATCTAGATAATCAGTGTTTAGGGTGTCTGGAACGGCAGGCATAGCCAAAGTGATCTTGCTTAATATACTTGTTTGGTAGGCTGACAGCGAGACAGAAATCTGTCTCTAAGGAAGCAAAAATAATTATGTAGTGTATGTAATGTGCCTGAGCAAAGATCTTAGATTTTAGTTCCTAGATTGTATACATGGTCTATTAGATGAAAACCAATATACTTTCATTGTTATAGCAACCAGGTGTATACCAGAAAAATATATGAATTTCAGGTGGGAAAACGTATTTGAAACGTCATTGAAAGGACCATCCATTTCCATGCACCAACTAATTACCGGCGTGCCATTAACTTTCTTGTCTATGTGTTCTTTGGCTGCGGTCACATTGCACCAGAGGTTTCGTACAATAATATACATGAACGAAGAATAAACATTTACAATTTCAAATAAGCACTTTCAAGGGACTCATTGAGATTTCAGGAAATAGCCTGGCGAAACAGATTAAAAAATGGAAGGTGCTGCTGGTGAAATGATAACAACTTTGTAATCTAACATTCTCATTTAATTGAAAGGGTTTATAATCCTCATCTGAACTGGTGGGGTTGGAGGGGGGAGGGAATCCCCAGAACAAAAAATTGAAACAGATCCTGTGGATCTGCCCTGATTGATCCTTCAGCTTTGTTTTGTGAATGTGCCCTATCTCATGCCTCAACTCAATGGTCATGCAAAATGTGATGGCACCAACATGACTTGTGTAAAGCTAGTGTACTTAATTTTATCCGCTGTGACAAATCTGTAACAGATTATGTCCATTTATCAACACTGAATCAGGACTTCGCGTTTGCTCATGTATTATATTGAATCTGGAATTGCAAGAAGTAATAGAAATGAACTTCTTATTACTTGTAAACTCTCTAGCTCTATTTTGTGTGTGTGTTTTTAACAACATAATTTTTTTGTAAACTCTTCAGCTCTGTTATTTTGTGTTTTTAACAACATAATCTCTGCTGCCAAAGGATGCTATTAACATTTGAGTAGGAACTCTCGTATGATTCGATTTAAAGTTGCATCGTAAATGCCTAATTTGAAGCCTTAAAGATGCGACAATTCAGGAAAGTCTGCTTATGAAACACCCAGGTTATTCATCAAGGTAAAAAAAAAAAAACCCCATCGTATATCATTTAAAAAAGAACAGCTAGTAGAAAGTAATGAAGAGGAGGCAAAACAGAAAACAGGGACATGTCTGGAATATTTCAAAGACTTAGCACGTGACAGATGAGTGCTGTAGTAGTAAGAAAGAGTCATGAAAGGTGGTTTTTTTTGGGGTTTTTAAAAATGGGAATGGAAGTCCTGTATATCTAGAGGACAAACTTCAAATACATTTTGGATGACAGCTTTAGTAATTGGCTCTACTCTTGCTCATTGTTCAATTTCCTTTAAAGTACAGCAAGGTCACATTAACCTATAACTCTCGCATCAGACACTACCGCATGCAATAAAGCTTAGTGTTCCACGATTACTTGTGTCCAGCTTATTCTCTCTTTATGCCCAGTCAGTCCTTTATAAATATTCTTGAAAGTATGTCTTTCTAATTTCAATAGACCTTACAGAGAGGCTCCCTTTAAGTTTTAGGGGTGCCTGAGGAATTGATTCTCTGCAAATTCAGAAATGAAACTGACCTGATCCACTCCTCCCAGGCTAATGTGCAGATTGGAGAGAAGCTATCTGCTAACAACCAAATTGCAGTTCACTTCTCAGCTTTTTTTTTTAAGTATCAAAATCTGTTTTAATATGTGTATTTTGTGAGGAAATGTTGCATCTGGGTGGAGTCTGGCATTTCCTATTGCTTTCCCTGCTTGTCGGCGTCCATAATCAAATTGTGGTGGCATCCAGTTTAGTGGTGGAATATGCGTTCGTTGAGGAGTAAAGGTGGAAGTGAGGGCAGGGAAGTTAAGGCTACAATGGGCGGGGACCTCTTGTTTGGATGTATGGTTTATTCTGGAAAGGGTGGGATGCTTGAAACTGTGGAATGAGTGACTGTGTCAGTTAGTGTCAGAGGACTGACCTCGCTGGAAGGCAAGGAGTTGCCAGGGCTTTATCGGTATCGCGAGCCCCTGTCCCAGATGCTTCCAGTGGGGGAAGCAGTGAGTCCTCTAGTGGGGAGGGGGAGATGGGAGTAGGAAATAGGAGTCAGGGCTCTGACGGGGGAAGAGAGCCCTCGCACCAGGCAGAGGCTGGAGGAGAAGCACCCCTTCTGTCTCCCCATTTGCGCAGGGGGGAAAGACGCAGAGGGGGTAGGCGGGGGTTCCGCATCCCGCGCCTTTTACGCTGGGCAAAGAACCGGAAGGGGTCATTCCCGGACTCTGCCGAAGGATGATCTGGACGTCTTTTTCTTAGCTGCACTGTATATAATTGCACAATAAAGAAAATTAGTTTCAGAGGTTTCTGCATCAGCCTGGTTACTCATGAGCAGCCACTGGAAACCTTACAGTTAGCCACCAATAAGGCCTCCTGAACTTCAGCCAAGTGGCCCCCAAATTTACTGCATATTATATTATTTCATTTATTATTCAATAAAATTTTATACCACCTTTCAAGAATAAAAATCTTTCCGAGGTTGACATAAGATGCAACATACAACAGATGTAAAAACAACAACACAATTCCATATTATTAAAACTAGGACCCAGCACCAAAACTGTAGGATTTAGGGCAGGGGTTATTTAAGTGATAGCCCTTACTTTTCTTGACTTCTGTGATTCTTTCCAACCCTGCCCTGAGGGACCACAGAAGGCTACAATGTATTTTTAACCCAGTTTTTGTTGACAACGTCTCGGTTAAATAGAGTAGAAATTTAAGATAGGTTGAAAATTTAAAGCTGCTGTTACAAATGCAAAACATATTCAGTCAAGTTTTTTTTAAAAAAAAAAACAACAACAGCGCGCACACAGCTATACTCTTTAAAACCTTACAAAGAAATGCAAAATTCTATTTGATCACTAACCTGAAACATGTAATATGAAAAGATTAAGAGTGTGTGCTCTGCGAATGGATCTGATTTTGCTTTCTAGAGATGCCTGATTATAGGAGTCTAGAGGTCAAAGGGATAAACAACTACCTGACATTTAGAAAATACCTGAAGGCAGCCCTGTTTAATCTGTGATATTTTAATGTATTTTAATATTTGTTGGAAGCCAGAGTGGCTGGGGTGACCCAGCCAGATGGGCGGGGTACAAATAATAAATTATTGTTGTTGTTATTAGAATATGAATGGTTACAAAAGTTCATATGGGGGACGGGTGGGTCTGAGAAAAGTACTTTGGTGACTGTATGCCAGAAAGATCAAGTTGGCGGTTTTGAAGGCAGATGCAGAGAGAAAGCTGTGAGTTGGCTGAAAGTGAAGAGCTTTAGGGATTCTGGACCTCTCTCTCAGGATTTTATGTGTGGCCTGTGTCACAACTCACAATGCCCCTTTGCTTCCATGATGCTTTGCTAGTGTATCTGTAAAGAAAGCAAAGGTTCCAAATATTTAATAATACTAATAAATTATTATTTATACCCCATGCATCTGGCTGGATTTCCCCAGCCACTCTGGGTGGCTCCCAACAGAATATTAACAACAACAACAACAACAACAACAACAACAACAACAACAACAACAACGCTTTAAAACTTCAAACATTAAAAACTTCCCTAAACAGGGCTGCCTTCAGGAGTCTTCTAAAAGTCAGATAGTTGTTTATTTCCTTGACATCTGATGGGAGGGCGTTCCACAGGGCGGGAGCCACTACCGAGAAGGCCCTCTGCCTGGTTCCCTATAACCTCACTTCTCGCAGTGAGGGAACCACCAGAAGGCCTTCAGAGCTGGACCTCAGTGTCTGGGCTGAACAAATGTAATGTCTCCATTACATTCATATTCTCATTCTCTCTCTCTCTCTCTCTCTCTCTCTCTCTCTCACTCTCTCTCTCTCTCTCTCTCTCTCTCTCTCTCTCTCTCTCTGTAGCAATGTCTTGCCTTTAGCTCTTGCACCTTCTGAACAAAGCCAGAGAGAGATTTATCTGCCATATAGATTCCCTTATCCTAATTTTAATACAGTGGTACCTCTAGTTACGAACTTAATTCATTCTGGAGGTCTTCTTAACCTGAAACTGTTCTTAACCAGAGGTGTGCTTTCGCTAATGGGGCCTCTTGCTGCTGCTGTGCCAGTGGCACACAATTTCCCTTCTCATCCTGGGGCAAAGTTCTCAACTCGAGGTAACTCTTGTAGGTTAGCAGTGTTTGTAACCTGAGGCGTTTGTAACTCGAAGTACCACTGTATTTACTTCTCACACACTTCTTCCAAAGGTCGCAGAATGGCACAGTTGAGCATTATCCAATTTTATAAATACAACAACCCTGTGATGGAGGCTGAGATGGTAAGCTGTCCAAAGCCATCTGCTGAACCCAGGTTTCCCCACCTCAAGTACAGTACCAGACCATTGTCTTTGTACCAGACCATTGTCTTTGTCCATTGTACCAGACTGGCTCTCATTTATCTGTAAAGCAGCCATGATCTCTCTGATTTTGGTTTCTTTTTGTACATATTTCATTATTGACATGTGAAGGGATGCAGGTGGCGCTGTGGTCCAAACCACTGAGCCTCTTGGGCTTGCTGATCAGAAAGTCGGCGGTTCGAATCCCCGCAACGAGGTGAGCTCCCGTTGCTCTGTCCCACCTTCTGCTGACCTAGCAGTTTGAAAGCACACCAGTGCAAGTAGATAAATAGGAACTGCTGTGGTGGGAAGGTAAACGGTGTTTCTGTGCACTCTGGTTTATGTCAGTGTCCTGTTGCACCAGAAGCGGTTTAGTCATGCTGGCCACATGACCTGGAAAGCTGTCTGTGGACAAATGCCGACTCCCTCGACCTGAATGCGAGATGAGCACCTTTGACTGGACTTAACCATCCAGGGGTCCTTTCCCTTTTTACCTTTATCGCCATGTTATGTATCAAATGGGGTGTGGGTGTGTGAGCTGTGAGGCATATTTCTGATTGGCTGCACCGACCACATGATGCTGCTTTTGTTTTTGGTATGCTGTATCCCTTCAAAGAGGAAAACATATGAAAGAAAATAAAACAGGATCCCCAAGAAGTTCCGGGAAGTGGAAGTAATTTTAAGGACGTGCAGCATCTAATCAGGATTAGGGAATTCTGGAAAATGCTTAAAATCTCTTCTTTCTGGACCACACAGACCCTGCTGGAGATTCTATTCCCAACAAAATGAGGCTACTGTCAGATCTAATTTAATTTTAATTTAATTTTCTCTATTCACAGTCACAGAAAGTAAAAACATGTGCACGCACAGCCTTAGATTGGAATACTATGGCCAAATGTTTGTCTGCCTCATTTAATTGCCTCCAAGCCATAGATTATAGAAAGTCTAGATAATTTATAATGTAGCATCTGATGCTGTTAGCAAATGTTTTGCATTTGCTGGTCTGCATATTTCTGTTCCCATCATGGTCACAGGCGCAAAGTAATTGCATCTGTATTTGCTCTTTCCGTTGGGAAGGAGGTAGTTATCCTACCCTTTGCTGGGCGATTTACTGCTGTGCTCCAAGTTTTTGCTACATGTGTACCTGCCAATCACTTGCTTTTTTTGTTAGCCTGTAAAATTCAAGGAACAACAAAGACATTTATTTATTATATTTGCATGTCACATATACAGACAAGTTCTCTGTACCACTTCCATACATGTTTGAATATATAGAATCTATGATTGATTTAATTTATACAAAATAAAAAATAAAAAAATCCTTCCAGTAGCACCTTAGAGACCAACAAAGTTTGTTCTTGGTATGAGCTTTCGTGTGCATGCACACTTCTTCAGATACATGCATGCATGCACATGAAAGCTCATACCAAGAACAAACTTAGTTGGTCTCTAAGGTGCTAATGGAAGGATTTTTTTATTTTTTTATTTTGTTTTGACTATGGCAGACCAACACGGCTACCTACCTGTGATTTAATTTATATAATGCTTAATTGCCAAAGTGGCTGCTAAGCGGTTTACAAATGTGAAACTGATTATAAAAAGTATAGTCATGCATAATTATGGTTCACATTTAAAAAATGTACAATTAAACAAGCCCATTAAGACAACAGAACAATTAAAACGGTTAAAAGAGCAATTGAAATGGGAGGTTTGAGTCAGTAGATTGGGGGAGTGACCTCAACAGATGGCAGCATGTCAATAGTACTAATGTGCTGTCTTGCATTTATGATGGGGGAGCATTAAAGGTAAAAAGGTAAAGGACCCCTGGACAGTTAAGTCCAGTCAAATTCTAATATGGGGTGCGGCGCTCATCTCGCTTTCAGGCCGAGGGAGCTGGTGTTTGTCCACAGACAGCTTTCTGGGTCATGTGGCCAGCATGACTAAACCACTTCTGGCGCAATGGGACACCATGACGGAAACCAGAGTGCACAGAAATGCCGTTTACCTTCTCGCTGCAGCGGTACCTATTTATTTACTTGCACTCGTGTGCTTTCGAATTGCTAGATTGGCAGGAGCTGGGACAGAACAATGGGAGCTCACCCTGTCTTGGGGATTCAAACCGCCAACCTTCTGATTGGCAAGCCCAAGAGGCTCAGTGGTTTAGACCACAGCGCCACCTGCGTCCCTGGAGGAGCATTACACAACATTGGTGGCACCAATGAAAAAGCCCTCCTCTGTGTTACCACAAGCCAATAATCATTTAGTGGAAAGATGTTAACTTGTAGTTCCTGAATCTACTATTATCCAGGCCTATCTGGACTTATAGTGAGAAAAACCACTCGGTATAGAAAGAAGGAATGGGACTCTGATGATATTACAGGTTACCTGGCTACATTCCTCGAATTTTCCCTTTCCTTCCCATACCCAGATTCTTCAGAGATGAAAAAGGAGCAACCGTTGCCTGCCAGCTGAAACCAGATTCCTGTGCAATTATCATTTGACAGGGTAAACCTGAGGTGTGCATGATTTCTTAAATGGAAACTGCACCCTCCTCATAATATCGCACTTACGATGTGCCACTGAATCATGGAGGCAAAAGAAACCCTAGGAAAGGTGCTCAATTTGCTTAGTTTAATCTGATCTGTGAGCTGGGTCTTTTTGGTGCGGAGCTTTTAAACCACTAGACCAAAGTGATATGAGAGCTGAACTGAGTGTTCAGAATTGCTGATGCTACTATTTAAAACCACATCAAGGTTGCTAGGTGCTGTATGCAAATGAGAAGAAAGAAAGAAAAATAGGTCATGCCCACAGGCTTCTGCACATTAGGAAGAAAAGGAAAGCTGGAGGAGAATCAGTCAGGGCTGGCAACATGGGCCGCCTAATGAAAACACTTCCCTTTGTGTGCCGTTCCCTGATTACCTTGATCCTTGGGAGAGAGGTTCTTGGTAGCACCATATTCTCTTGAGGGCTATCCAAAGTCTGCTAAGGACAGGGTCTTTAGTGTGGTGGCACCTGCCTTTTGGAATACGCTCTCAATGAACATCGGACAGGCACCCACCCTATGGCATTTAGGCACCCACTTAAAACTGATCTGTGATGTATTTTGCATCTGCCAGGGGTGCCAACTTGAAGAAAATATTGTGGGGGCCCAGGTAAGCCCCACCCTGCATAATTGATCACAAGGCGCAGTGCACACACACCATTTGAATTATTGTTAATTTTATGCTGTCTGCTGACACAATATTTCATAGAATCATAGAGTTGGAAGAGACCACAAGGGCCATCCAGTCCAACCCCCGGCCAAGCAGGAAACACCATCAAAGCATTCCTGACAGATGGCTGTCAAGCCTCCGCTTAAAGACCTCCAAAGAAGGAGACTCCACCACACTCCTTGGCAGCAAATTCCACTGTCGGACAACTCTTACTGTCAGGAAGTTCTTCCTAATGTTTAGGTGGAATCTTCTTTCTTGTAGTTTGAATCCATTGCCCCGTGTCCGCTTCTCTGGAGCAGCAGAAAACAACCTTTCACCCTCCTCTATATGACATCCTTTGATATACTTGAACATGGCTATCATATCACCCCTTAACCTTCTCTTCTCCAGGCTAAACATACCCAGCTCCCTAAGCCGTTCCTCATAAGGCATCGTTTCCAGGCCTTTGACCATTTTGGTTGCCCTCCTCTGGACATGTTCCAGCTTGTCAGTATCCTTCTTAAACTGTGGTGCCCAGAACTGGACACAGTATTCCAGGTGAAGTCTGACCAGAGCGGAATACAGTGGTACTGTTACTTCCCTTGATCTAGATGCTATACTCCTATTGATGCAGCCCAGAATTGCATAGGCTTTTTTAGCTGCTGCATCACACTGTTGACTCATGTCAAGTTTATGGTCTACCAAGACTCCTAGATCCTTTTACATGTACTGCTCTCAAGCCAGGTGTCACCCATCCTGTATTTACCTTACCATTAGTGATTGTGATAGTACTCCCACCTCTTTTTCAATTATTTTACACCAGGCTTCCTAAAATGCGGCCCCCCAGGTGTTTTTGGCCTACAACTCCCATGATCCCTAGCTAGCAGGACTAGTGGTCAGGGATGATGGGAATTGTAGTCTCAAAACACCTGGAGGGCCGAGGTTGAGGAAGCCTGTTTTACACTGTTTTTACTTTTTAACCACCCCTTTTCTTTCTCCGTGGTGTCCTCTGCCAGCCGCTCCCTGTACCTCAGTGAAGATACAACTATGCATTGCAATTTTAAATTTCCCATAGTGCCCCAACCTTTAAAGCTCCCATAATCCCACAAGGCAGCACTTGAGCCAGAAACTCCAGGGTATTGTGGGAAATTGAAAATGTCATCATTGCCTGCTCTCTGGCATGGGAAGTGCAAGCAGACAGCTGGCCCCGTGGACCCTTTTTGGATAATGGGGTTTGGGCAGCTGGCTGAGGATGCTGGGTGCTGATGCCAGCCCCAAAATGGAGGCAAGGAATGCAGTGCACTATCATGTAATGAAGTAGAACCAAAATTCATTGGCATGAGAGTGGTGCTGAAGAACAAAAGAATGTGTAATGGAACCGAGAGAGAAATTAAGAGCATAGAAGGCAGCATAATACTGATCCCTGAGGAATTCTTGCAGAAAGTGGAACAGATGAAGAACTATTGAAATAAGCCTTAAAGGATTGGTGGTATGACTGAAACCATGGCAATGGTATACCTGAAAAACTAAGAGAACTAAAGAGAAGAGGAGGGGAGAGAAAGTGGTTAACCGTATCAAAGGGTAATGAAAGATTCAAAAGAAGTACAGAGAACTGACTCTTAGGTTTTTCTCCAAGATTAAGAGGGACGAAAACATTAGTTACAGAAGCCTCTGCTGCATGAAAAGAGTGAAAACCAGTTTGGAAGTGATCAAGAAGAGGGCTGGTAGAAAAGGGGGGACGGATCTGTAGATTTGTTTTTAAGAAAAGGAGTTGCAAGGGCAGACTTAAAGGAAGAAGGTAAAGAAATGTTGTGCCCTTCATGTAACGGTAGACGCTTTGGGAGAACAAGTGCATGCTTGAATATTCTCACCAAAAATCTCATTGCAAATAGAAAATCAGCATACCAGAGAGCCTTCCACAGGCAGGGGATTTGTGGCATGGAAGAACATTGAAAGACATGGTTCCCTCGCTCAGAAATGCTGCTGGACAGTGACAGCTCCAATATCTCATTTACTGTATTAAAAATAAATCTTTCCATCAAGGGAATTTGCATTAACTCACTCACACAATCTGTTACAAAGGATGGAAAGACCACATAAGTTTTATAGCAATTGCATATTTGCTGTGATTTCAGAAAATCCAGAATCATAAAGTCTGGATGGTGCATTCCACGTCATCATGTGTCCGGCCACCTGCACTATAGCAGGATTCCTTTGACTTAAATTATTTCTGACACTCTTGATCCAGCCTCTCCTCAAAAGCCTCCAGAGAACTTCCTAGACAACTTGTTCCATTGCTCAGCTGTTCTTACAGTTTTTCCTAATATTCAGTCACAATTCAGGCTGCTGTTCTTGAGTTTTCCTCAGTGGCGATAGAGAACAGCTGCTTTTTTTTTTTTAGTATTCAAGTTTTATTTATTTTATTAATTCAAAACTGCTAGCGTTTTCCTCCTTTGGCTGAAACATGTAGCTGCCACCAAAACAGAGCCCACATGTTCTGTCCTCTTCCTTTTCTCTGCCAGGTTTAGTTTGACTTGCCTTTTGTCGTCCTGACATCACAACACAGTGCACTCCCGCACCAGTGCCAGCCAATAAGGTGGGGTGGAATAGTGAGTGGTGTTGTGATGTCAGAACATGAAAAAGATGCAAGTAAAACAGAATGTAGGAAAGGAAAGGATGGAGACATTCTGCTTCCTTTTTTTGTGACAGCTGTGGTACTTTGCATAACATTTATGAGCTCTGACATCCAATTCCGTGAAGAGGATCATTAGGAAAACACATTAACAACGTATTCATATGATGGCTGACTCATGAAGGGAAGGCTTTTTTCCAGGATAGACTCTTGGGCCTTTTGGCTAAGATCAAGTGTGATGATATTTCTGCAGTCACAGAATCCCAGTATTATGAATGGCTCAAGAGCACACATAAGAAATACATTATTTCTGCCATGAATTATGGAATTCTCATGTAGCTGTTAGGTGCAACATTACAGGATTAATGTAAAGAGTTCAGCTGTCCTTTTCATAGGTATAGTGGTGTCTGGGGTTGTGCGGGGTTGAAGACCTGTTACTATTTCTGCTGCGAGGGCCATGTCTATAGGGAAGTTTTTAATGTTTTATGTTTTATTGTGCTTTTAATATTCTGTTGGGAGCTGCCCAGAGTGGCTGGGGAAACCCAGCTAGATGGGTGGGGTATAAATAAATTATTTTATTTTAATTTATTATTTTATTATAGTGCCCTAAATGCGGGTGACGCTGTGGGTTAAATCACAGAGCCTAGGGTTTGCTGATCAGAAGGTCGGCGGTTCGAATCCCCACAATGGGGTGAGCTCCCATTGCTCGGTCCCTGCACCTGCCAACCTAGCAGTTCGAAAGCACATCAAAGTGCAAGTAGATAAATAGGTACCGCTCTGGCGGGAAGGTAAACGCCGTTTCTGTGTGGTGCTCTTGTTCGCCAGAAGCGGCTTAGTCATGCTGGCCACATCACGCGGAAGCTGTACACCGGCTTCCTCGGCCAATAAAGCGAGATGAGTGGCACAACCCCAGAGTCGTCCGTGACTGGGTCAAGGGTCCTTTTACCTTTAAAAAGAGCAATGGGGATTCCCTTGTCCAAATGTGTCCTCCAAGACCCTTACAACTCCTGTCCCAGCCCATTTGTGTAAATGTTTATAGATTGAATATGAGTTTTCTTCATCTGGAATAGGGCTGTGTGCAAACTCCTAGAATTTGGTGAGTTGTGTCCTGCTTTCCCAGTAACCAGTAGTAGAAGGAACCAGTAGAGTCCACACAGGTTCCATACTTTAAAATCTCCCTGCATGTGTAAGTTATCATGTCAAGGACAGGAGTCCAAACTTTGACTTTTCTTTGATTTGAATGCTTTGTATGAGCAGGTTATTACCCATCAGTACATTTCAGATGGAATATTTCTGAATGTGTATATCTGAGTGCCTAATATTTCTGAATGTGCAGCTCTATCGAATCAAGATTGCTCATTATCTGGGTTGGTATAATTCAGAATTCATTTTGGCTTTGTAACAATGGTGTTAGACCTTTGCTGCTGTTAGGAGAGTCTATGACTGGGACAAAGCTGATACAAGGCAGAGATGATTTCCAGTGCAATTTGGATTTCTGGCACAAACGATTCTTTGCCATAAATGTATGTTTTCCATCCAAAATCCTTTACCATGTGCCCTAATCTTCTTGAAATTTTGCCCAATATATTATGAGCTCAAGCTACTATTTCTTTCCTTTGAACAAGCCAATAATATAAATGCTAGAGCAAATGGTAGGAACCTCAATGGAAAACACATATCTGTTTCACTTGTATTATTAGTTGCCAGGTGGGAATAAACAGATTTTTGCCTATTTGAAGAGCTCATTAGCTTTTTTGGAAGAAAAAACGCTAAAGCAAATAGAATCTTTTTAACTCTGAAAATCTTCTGAGGCTTGAAAGCAGAGGTTTCATTTAATACTTTTCTGAGAGCCTCAACTAACCTTGGCTAGGACAAAGCCCTGTGAGATGTTCTTCAACCCACACAGGCTTAGATGCTTACTGTTATTTTGAAGTGTATCCATTAGGGTCCGTGTCCAAGCTACAGAAGGGTGTTGGTTTGGAAAGCAAACACATGAAATTCAACTTGATGAACTCTCTATTAGATCATTCCAATCCCCTGTGCTTCCTTGCCGTTTTCTATTGTCCACCAAGTAAATCTGACAACTAAAGTGCCTTTCTCGGTCAAGTTCTTGCCCATATTTCAGCCTGGAAATGCAATAACAGAGTGGTGTATGTTGCTAGCAAAATGCCCATCATTAGGATGGGGAGAAGTGAGGAGCCGTAGCCCATATTTTGCAGGAATTGGTGGAAGACAACAGTGTGTGTCTAGGAGCAGATTTTGCCCTAACACAACAATTCCCCATCTGCATTTATCTACTTTCCCCCCATCCCCTACACACTTGAAACAAAAGAAGGATCTTTTTATGATTTTGAGACATAATACATTTATTTCTATACCTATTGAGATACCATTCTGCTTAAATTCTTGGTACAGTATTAAAGAAATCGAGAATGAACTGCATTCACAGGCTCAAGCAGTTAAGTTTAAAGGCAAAGATTTTCTCTCTAAATATAGCACATGCAAGCTTGGAAGTGCTGTTGAATTCATTCAAATTTCCAGACATGTAAACATTGCAGCCATATGCATTATGTAGACATATATAAAAAGCCTGATGGCAGTACAGTATGACAGAAATCCCACTTGCAAATGACTTTAAAAGGTCATTAACAATGATTGGCAGCATGAGCTAAATTAACAGCCTGCTCCCGTGCTTGTTTACTCAAAGGTAATGGGACTTACTCCCTAGTAAGTATGCTTAATATTGCGACCGAAAGAAAACTTTAAAACCCGTAGGTGAAAATTGTAATGTTCTCCAGCTTTGTTGTAGAGAGAACACATTAATTGGATCATATTGATGTTTATCCCCTCTTTTTGAATAGGAAAATGTGTTAATAGCATTTGTGACACTTTGCAGGAAATATCCCCACAGCAGTAACCTTAAGCACACAAACTAGGAAATAAACCACATTGAATCCAGTGGGACATTAGTCTGAGTAAACATGATTTGGATCATGTTGTGGGCAGTTTCGCTTGCTAATACAGTAGCTGCGCAACTTAGAATCTTACATTTGCATCTGCTTTCTCTGTGTTGTTGTTCATTGGTGCTCTAGAGACATTCTCTATACTAGCACTGTGCAGCAGATATTTTTCTCTCTTAGTTGTATGTGAAAGTTCTCTAATAGTCTCAGTGGTGTAGGAAGGTGGGGGCGTTGAGAGCGGCACGCCCCCTGATCCAGCCTGGAGGGGGGGTGGCACTTTTTGCCACCCCCCTGCGACTCCCAAGCCGCCGCCCGGCACCACTTCCGTATGGCGGCTGCTTGCGTGGCAACTCTGCTTGTGCCCGGCTTCGCTCCTTTCCTGGTGGCGGCAAGGCGGCAGCAACGCCGCCGGAGCTACCTCCGTCAAGGGGCGGCGCCCCCACCCGCTCGGAGCAGCCTGCGAATCCGCCTCAACCGCTTTGCACCTTTCCTGGTGGCGGCGGAGCTGCCTCCGTCGATGGGCGGTGCCCCCACATGCTTGGAGCCTCCCGCAAGTCTGCCTCACCTGCTTCACTCCCTTCCTGGTGGCAGTGAGGTGGCAGCAGCAGCAAGGCGGAGCTGCCTCCATCGAGGGGCGGTACCCCCACCCGCAGCCTGGACAGACTGTGCTCCGTAGCATGCGTGCATTGTGACGTCACGGTGCACACGCACTATGGAGCAGCACCCCACCCCAGGGGGCGCCCCCGTATTTGCCGCTCTGGGTGGCAAAGCGGCTCCGTACGCCACTGAATAGTCTATGACTTGAGAAAGAATGCCAGTGTTGGGAGATGTTCCTGGAGCTGCTACGAAACTGGCTGCAGATTTATTAATTTTTTACACTGGGGAGTTGAACTCCGTGAGGAAAACAGAGTTCAGAACTGGCTAGGAAGTCTTTCCAAGGATTCATCCATTTGATGGTTATGAGGGCTGGCTTCAGAACTGGAGGGGTCCTGCGCAAAGTACACTCCAATGGGCTCATATCATTTGGGTCCAGAGTAGGGTTGCCATATTTCAAGAAGTAAAAATCCGGACACAAAAAGTTGTTGAGCGTTTTTTGGGGAAAGTTTCAAAAACCTGGACATGTTGCCGATATGTTGCCGATATCCTGAAATTCCATCGTTTATTTATCCCAGAGTGCTGCTGACACAGCATCACACTGGGGCGTGGTGGGAAATTAAAATGGTAGCCCTGGTTTTCTTTAAAAAGCTATTCAAGAATGCTAAAATAGCCTTAATCCTACACATCGCAACAGCACTGAAACGTTTAAATGTTGTTTTAAAAGGAAACGTGCAGAAATGCAATGTGCTCTGATTTCCAATGATCTTTCTGTCTTGAATCTTTGTGTGTGTGTGTGTGGGGGGGTGATTTAACAATGACAAATTATTCAGTTACAGAATTTTGAAACAAAATTAGATAACAGAAAATGTAAACTGCACCCATTCCAGAGAGAAAAAGAGTAATACACAATCAAGGGTGGAATGTCTATAACTCTCCACTTACATCAGTTCTCAGTTCATCAGATATGTTTTAAAAAATAGAGTTACAAAAGTCAATGTTGAGTATAGTCATCTTTAACTTGAGTACTCTTTATGACCCTCCCTTGAAGCTAATCTCCACTCCTACCCTCCACAGTCATTAATCATAACCCTGTGATCGCTATGTGTATCCAGAGGGAATGTCATTCCTTCGTGGAAAACACAGCTTAATATTTCTCATATAAACAAAGCCAGATTGTGTTTGATTATTCCGTTGTGGCGTCTTTGCACTCATAGTTATAGTAACAAATTTGCATTGAATTCGGACCTTTTTATATGCATTCTATATTGCGCCGTTGGAACGACATCTACAACATAGCGTATCTAAAAATAAGTTTAAATAAAATTACTGGAGTTCTGTATTCTCTCTTTCTGTCTCTCTCAGAACTGCTACAGAATGCAGCTAACGTTAATATAGTTGTCCACTACGGTAATGTTTGCCGATCAAGTATTATTTTGGCCTTAGGCAAATTTATAGAATGCATTTGTTCCCAAGGTGGGTCATTTGTTTCTCAGTGACATATATGTCCTCAGTGTAATGAGGCAAGAGTATTGCAGTGGTACCTTGGAACATGTTCCGCTTCCTGTTGAGTGTGTTCCGTTTGTAAATTGAGTTTCCGCTGCTAATCAGAGGCTTCCTGTTGAGTCTGTTAGCTGTTGAGTCCCGCATACCCACACAACACAGAGGTGATATTTGGAGCTTTTGTTTTTGCATTTTTGTTTGTGTGGCTTTTTCGGTTTTTTGACTGTGACTTGTTCTTTGTTTTATGGGACTGACTTGTAACTGTGGCTTGTGACTCTGTTTTTATGACTGTGGCTTGTGACTTCGTTTTTGTGACTTGTTTTTGTGAGTGTGTGGGCCCCAGTTCAGCTACTGGTTTATTGATTGTGTGACTGCAGAAATGGATAAAAGTCCCCCCCCCCCCAATCCATCCAAACAATGACTATCATCAGTGCACGTAAGGAAAAAAAATTAATTTTTATCATCTACAATACTGTTTTATTTTATGTACAGTACATTGATTATTGCTTTCATTTTATGGATCAATGGTCTCGTTAGATAGTAAAATTCATGTTAAATGGCTGTTTTAGGGGTTGTTTTTTTAAAGTCTGGAACGGATTAATCTGTTTTGCATTACTTTCTATGGGAAAGCACGCCTTGGTTTGGGAACGCTTTGGTTTTGGAACAGACTTCCAGAACGGATTAAGTTTGGGAACCAAGGTACAACTGTACTAAACACTAATTCAATTAAAATAACTCTTATGAACATGTACTAGCATACCGATAACTGAACTCATTGACTCTGATCCAGCTGGGCTATTTTTCCTTCCCACTGCAGCACCCCCCCAAAAAAAATCTACTCTGGAGGGTTGGGGACCCCCACAATCAGTGTGTGAAGTGGTGTCTGCAGCTGCAAGGGGGAGCTGGCGAAAACCACCAGTGGGAGGACAGAAACAGACAGTAGCATAAATGTTAATAGAGTCTTGTTTTTGGTACCATGGACTGTATGCTGGAAATACTTGTGCAGGTTAAGCAAGAGTAACCCTTGGATGCAAGGTTGGCCAAACATTGTTAGAAATCAAGTGCCTGAAGGTTGATGAATATTGTCAGTAGAGAGAGGTGGTTTGTTGTTGTCCTCCAAGATCCAGGCACTCTTGGAGGAAACCATTATTCTAGATCCATTTCAATTGGGGTTTAGGCCCAGTATTCACACAGAAATGGCTTTGGTTGCCTTGTAGGATGACCTTTGTTGGGAGTGAAGAAATGCGTCCCTGTTAATTCTCCATGACTTCTCAGTGCCTTCTGATACTATCCTCCATGGCATCCTTCTGGAGAGGCTGTCCAAGTTAGGCATTGGTGGCACCGCTTCGCAGTGGTTCTGGTCCTACTTGGGTGGTTGTTTCCAGACGATGATGCTTAGGGAAGGTTCTTTGGCCCTGTGGAGCCTTCAACGTGAGGTTCTTCAGGGTTCAATGTGATTAAACACCTATGCTATTTAACATTTACATATGGGGGGACCACCTCCCCCCCATATGAACAAACCAAGACCCTGCAATCATCATCTGAAGCCCCCCATGAGAGGTTCGGAGGGTGGTAACACAAGAATGAGCCTTTACTGTGGTGGCTCCTTCTTAGTAGAATTCTCTCCCCAGGGAGGCTTGCCTAGTGCCTGGCAAAAATGTTCATCTTTTATCAGGCCTTTGGCTGATTAGCATCCTATGTACTGGTACTTTTAAATGTGTTTGTGGGAGGGGGGGTTATTGCTTTGTTTTTGTTTTATTATGTATTTTGTGTTCTCATTTTGTATTTTTATGGTATTAACTGCACCGTGGTCTTTGAAGGAAGGGTGTTACACAAATTTAATAAATAAACAAGGTTTGGCTGTCATTATGTGTAATCTAGAAATTCACTCATTATGGGTCAAACTGGGAAATCAAGCCAAGTCCAGAATCATACAATCAACACCACATTACATGCCATGGAACAAATATGCCACAGTCAGTCCAATGAAAAATGTGTATCGTGGGGAGTTTAAGTGTTCACTGAAGTATTCATTTGTATGTCGCCAGGGGCATTCATTAGATGCTTAGACACTGGCAAAGGATTTTAAAATGAAGAGGCAGTTAAATGTCAGTTTTATTGTATTGGGGCTGGGGGAGAAACAATCCCTCTGCTGGAATGGTTCTTTTCAATCTGCGTTACAGCAGTAACGTATAATTTAATGCAATATGCAGGGCCGTCTTAAGTATATCCGGCGCCGTGGTGCAAAAATCCTTCTGCCCCCCCCCCCGTTTCCCAGAGCTGCTGACCTGTTTACGGCGCTGGAGGAGGCAGGCAACAGCTGGAGGGCGGCTCCTGCAGCGGGGAAGAGGCGGAGGCTCCGGGCGCGGTGCTGCTTCAGCGAGGCGGGCGAGGATGGCGAGCTGTTGCCGAGGGACGCTGCCCCCAGCCTCCGCCTCTTCCCTGGTGCCCATGCCATGGTGGCATGGCATGCGGAGGTTCCGGGTGAGGGCAGCAAGCTGATGCCGGGGGGCGCTGCGTCCAGCCTCCGCCTCTTCCCTGGCGCCCTCCAGAACTTGGCGCCCCGGCTTGCCACTTGCCTCTATGGGCAAGACGCCCCTGGTAATATGTCAGAGCAAGAGAAAATGTGATGTATGAGACTATATTCATGGTTTCTTTAGTCCAATGTGTGAGATCAGATGCTTTCTGTAGTTCAAATATTTCCCTTTATGTATTAGACAATCTTAGCAGCCAAATTTCAGACAGTACGCTATTTTTCAAAAGGTTCCCTTGATGCGCACCACCAAAGAGGGCATGGCTCAGTATTCTTGCGACAGGAGCTGCTCACTGGTTTATGTGAAAGTACTGGGTGATTTTCATTTCACAGCAGACAGATGTTTGCAGCATAAAACCACCAATTCAGCTGGCAGTGATTGATACCCATGTTGGCTGGGTCCCTGCAGAAATGCCGGAGAAAGGAATGGATAAGTTTCTTGTACTCGATCCTTGATAGGATGTCTTCTCTGGGTCACATCTGACATGCGTTAGCCTCTGTGCTCATGCTATACCTGTTGCAACGGTAAAAGGCCTAGAGCCCTTTGAAGTTAATGGTAGCCTTGACATCGATTTCAAAGGCGTTTGGACCTCAGGCCCTCAAGTACCCTTCAAAAGGAAGTACATTCATGAAAACTTTTTTCTTGGGCGAAAATTGAGTTGCTATCATTTCAGACACACCAACGGTGCTGGTTGCCCTGTCCTTTCCCCCCATCTGGGTTTTATCTAGGCCAGGTTTCAAATGTAACAGTTTACGAAGCCCAAAAAACAATGCTACACATTGAGCTTTTGTGTCTTTTCTGGCCGAAATCCAGTAATTTGTTATGGTAATTGATTGAAAGGAAGAATAGGCAGCTCTTACAAACACCCTTCTCTCTCTCTCTCTCCCACCCCCCCCATTAAAGCTGTGCAGCTGGATTGTTTCTGGTACCTCACAGCTGGAATCCTCTGTTCAAACTTTTCAAATCTAAAAACGCAAAGATCTCTCCTCGGAAACTACCAAATATATTGCATACACGGCTGCCGTTGAGAGTTTACATGGATACTGTTTCACCCGTTTACCTTAATGTGATAAATGTCAGGATTAATTACAATCAAGGCAGAAAAGAAAGCGCCAGGGAAATATTTCTGAAAAGCAGAATGGCTTTAATAAGGAAAAAATGAATGCGGGTCTTTCTCTGAGGGAAAATAATATCGCTTTTAATTTAAACAAGCAGTAATTTTGAAAATAACAATGAAAGGTTATGATTTTCTTCTTTCAGGCAATAGGCTCTGAAAGGAACTTTCAGGAGTATGTGAAATGCAGGAATTTTCACCTTTGGAGAATATTTCAGTTCCTGGCATAAGTTTGAGGAGGGGCAAACTGAGTGCAAACTGAACATGGTGGTCGTATACTGATTTACCGATGGAATTTTAGCTTTAAAAGAGCCAGAAGCTTTCAGCTGAAAACCTGAAGTACATATTTTATTGATTACTTTTTCTTGTTTCATTGTATGAAGTGCTCTACAAATTCTGCTCTTTCCTCTAAATAGCCACGTAGGTCATTCTCTCACAGCCTAAGGCCATTAACTGAGCTTCATGACTGACTGGGGATTTTGTATCATAGTTTCTCAACATTAAAGCCCCACCTCATCCACTTGAGGAACTGGGAGCAGTCTGTGCCTCTAGAAAGATAATAAATCACTTTGTGTGGTTAAGCTGCTTGAGGAAGAAGAGAAGTCGTCACCACTTAAAATGTATTAAAGGCCTTCAGATGTAGATTTTTTTTGGTGAGTAATCTTTAGGTTTTTAAGCAATGTGCTCCTTGAATTGGCTTCTTCTTCCTTTGCATCTCTTGTTCTCTGCTTGCCTTTGTGTTCCCTTCATTTGGACTAGGCTTCCATTTTCCAAACAAGTGGTGTTTTCCAAACACTATTAATGATAATACCGCCCTTCACCCAAAAAACAAAACAAAATGAGAACCCAAAATACATAACAAAAACTAAAAACAAACCAATAGCCCTCCTCCCATAAACACATTTAAAAGACCATAAACTGTTTAATCAGACAAAGTCCTGGTTATAGAAAAACGTTTTCGCCTGGAGCCTAATAGTCTCCTTGACTCTGTTCATTAACCATGCTGGCATCCTCTTGGATCTGTAGGTACCTTTCCTGATGTGTGCTATACAGTGCAGCTGAGCTTTGATCGTTCTGGTTTTGAAAAATACCCAAGTGTTCTGGAGAGATTTGACCCTCATCACTTTCTGTTTCAACTTCTTTTTTAACAGTCCCCTTAGTTTGGGGACGCTGTGGTATAAACCACAGAGCCTAGAGCTTGCTGATCAGAAGGTTGGCGGTTTGAATCCACGCGACGGGGCGAGCTCCCATAGCTCGGTCACTGCTCCTGCCAACCAGTTTGAAAGCATGTCAAAGTGCAAGTAGATAAATAGGTACCACTCCGGCGGGAAGGTAAACAGCGTTTCCGTACACTGCTCTGGTTCGCCAGAAGCGGCTTAGTCATGCTGGCCACATGACCCGGAAGCTGTACGCCGGCTCCCTTGGCCAATAAAGCGAGATGAGCGCCACAACCCCAGGGGTCCCTTTACCTTTACCTTAGTTTGGGGAAGATTTTGAAGTTAAATGTGATTGTGTTGGCCTTTCATGGCAATTGCCCACTTACACATATATTGAATTTAACTGGTTCAGCAACCCTTACATCTCATAGCAGGAAGAGGCACCACTTAAGATTAAATAAAGGGTCACTAACCCCCTGGCTGGTTTCATGACCACAGTCCTTTAGGAACCTTTTCCTTGTCATTAATATAATATGCATATATCCAATCTATGTAAAGATAACTGAAATCACATTACTACAGCACCTCCTCCTTTGGCTATCTCATTGATTTCATTCTCCATCTCAAAGTCACCCTAGCCTAGGCATTTTGGGCAGGGGCACAACTGTACAGCCCCAGCACTCAATTACTCTTTGGGCCTTTTATCACCACTCACGGAGGAACATGCAACTGGTTTAAAAGCTGCTTTGGCACATTTTTATTTTTAAACGCCAACAGTCTTGTTCCATCCTGGTCCAAGGGGAATACTTCACATATGAAAAGACTTGGCTTGTTCCTCAGTGCCTAACAAATCCAAATTCCTTCTCCTGACACCAGCATCTCAACCATGCATTGAGACCACTCAGCTGTGCCTACAGGGAAAGTCAACTTAAACTACAGTGGTACCTCGGAAGTTGAATGGAATCCGTTCCAGAAGTCTGTTCGACTTCCAAAACGTTCGGAAACCAAAGTGCGGCTTCCGATTGGCTGCAACTAATGATTAGATCATCACCTGCTGCCAGGATCTTCCTGCGCCCTGCTGGAGCATCATCAGCACAAGAAGATAACTGCTCATCCCCCAAGTAATTGGTCCCTCCCTCCTCTGCAACCCCTTCGCCATGACAAGGGGGGGGGGAGCAGGACACAGCTGTGACATCCTCAAATCCACCATCCTCTCTGCATCTCCAGGTCAGCCACCTTGTCCTCAAGGGAATGAACTCTTTTTTCTGAAGGCCACAAGCTCCTTGCACCAAGCACTCCCTCTGCACACACAACTTTTTTTTCAGTGGACAAAGAGTTGCAGATGTGCAGCGATAGCCTCCACACCCCTGCTGGCTTTCTATGTGCATACTTTATTATTATTATTATTTATTGGGTTAGTTTCCTTGGGAGCCTGAGTTTTGTTAGGTCACAGAATCCTTTGCCTCTTGCTGTATGTTAGGGCTGTGCTGAATGTGCACATTTTCGGCTAGAGAACAGCTTTCAGTGGGGTCAAAACGCCTCCCACTTGCTTTCCCTTGCTTGTGGCCTTTGCCAGCGTTCAATCCCTGTTTCACTACCTAGCAACTCCACTGCGCTTCTTAGTTAGTTAGTTAGTTAGTTACTGATTCTTCTCATTTCAGCAGGACCTGGGAACCCCATCTTCAGCCAAGGTTTCTATCTTAATTTCCAACCAGTGACATATTTGTTGTTGTTGTTGTTCAGTCGTTCAGTCATGTCTGACTCTTCGTGATCCCATGGACCAGAGCACGCCAGGCACGCCTATCCTTCACTGCCTCTCGCAGTTTGGCCAAACTCTTACTTACAGAATTAAAAACTGTCAATGATCAAAGTTGTTGAGCTTTTTGGGGGAGGAGGAAAGCCCTGTTTTTTAGGCATTCAGGTCAAAGTTGTTGTTGAGCTTTTTTTAGGGAGAAGGAAAGCCCTGTTTTCGGGGGGTGCAGGGCAAAAACATTGAGCTTGTTTTAAGGAGAGCCAAGATTGTTGAGCTTCTTTGTGGGAGCCAGTGATCTACCACAGACGTCCACTGATCTACAGGTAGGTCACGATCTACCTGTTGGACGTGTCTGCCACAAAACATTATTTGCAACAGCAGATGGGAGCACAGAAATTTTCCCTGGAATGGGAGAAATCCACCGGAAGACCCACTCTTCACATTATAACCCCTGCCTCAAACAGCCACCATGTGACGTTTGTGACAACAATGTTAAGATTAAGAAAGATGGCTGTCGAATGCTTGAAGCAGGGTTTTGAGCTCTAAGGCCAACTCTAAGGCAAGTTTCTGCTCTATAACCAACCCTTAGCACTTTTTAAAAAATCCCCGCTTCTGTTTTACTTCTTAACTCCTTTTAGTGCTTCGTTTTGTTGTTTTAATTTATTGTTTTATCTCATTGTTTTATTGTTCTAATTCCCTTGAACTGCGAGGCTGCATGAAGCTGCGCTGGGCTGAGCACTTTGTCAGGCAGTGCCAAACACAAGGTTGAGTCAAAGTTTACAAGATACTAGTTACAAATTTGGCCAAACTGCGGGAGGCAGTGGAGGATAGGCGTGCCTGGCATGCTCTGGTCCATGGGGTCACAAAGAGTCGGACACGACTGAACGACTGAACAACAAAGTTATAAATTAAGGAAGAGAAACATCTTCATTATCAGAACTGTTGACACACTGGGTCCATTTACAAACCAGTTTCAATATGCGGGCTTGGAAACAAACCTTAGAAGAAGCAAAGTCAGAATCAGGAAAGGCGGAGGCAAAATGGGAGATAGAAAGGGAACAGAGTAGCAAAAGGCTTCTGAAGAAGATATGATCCACTTGAAATTGCTTTGTTCAAAACATTGTTGTCATTCTTGCATTGAAGTCAAGGATACAATGAAGACTATGTTAGAATTAATGGTTTGCAGGGGAAGCTTGAAGAACACTGTTGTTGTTCTTGTTGTTGTTCAGTCGTTCAGTCGTGTCCGACTCTTCGTGACCCCATGGACCAGAGCACGCCAGGCACGCCTATCCTTCACTGCCTCTCGCAGTTTGACCAAACTCATGTTAGTAGCTTCGAGAACACTGTCCAACCATCTCATCCTCTGTCTTCCCCTTCTCCTTGTTCCCTCCATCTTTCCCAACATCAGGGTCTTTTCTAGGGAGTCTTCTCTTCTCATGAGGTGGCCAAAGTACTGGAGCCTCAACTTCAGGATCTGTCCTTCTAGTGAGCACTCAGGGCTGATTTGGTAATACTTACTTTTATTTGAATGATGTGCTTTCAGTGACTGCAGTTAATGCTTAATGTGTCATGCTTAATGACATCACCGGGCCCCACCCCCTTTGACATCATTGAAGCCCATACATCACTAGGGGCCGCCTTAGTTCTCAGATTTGGGCCCCAAAGTTTCAGGGTCTGGGTTATTCCTCACCAGGCAAACCTTTGCTATTAACCATACTCAGTTATACCATTCTTCCTTAGTAATCCCCTCAAAATGCTTCTAATTATTTGTAATAATCATATTATGTTAACTCATTACTGGTCTCTTCTTCATCAGGGCCATCCCATATTCCCAGACGTGCTTAAGTTGGTATTGGTAACTCTGTTTTACAATCTGGTTAATTTCTATAAATAACCATTTCACAAAATTTTGACCCTGGTTGGCACTCTCACTGAAGGTGGAAGTACATACCTTTATACTTTTTGCATCGCCAGAACTGGGATAAAACATTTTTCTTTATGTAGGGCAGTTTTATTGGGGTATAGTGCCAAGAGTCTTCATAGACAATAGAGGTGTTACCACGCTGTGTTTCCTTGGGTAAGAGCACGTCAGTTCTACTCTCTACATGTAACCAAATGTCAGAGGGTTCCACTGGAAAATTAGAATTGATTGGAAAACAGACAGTTAAGTCAGGAATTTGGGAATATTGAAAGACACTGAAATCAAATTGTTTTGATTTCGGCCTCAAACTGCAGGAATTAGGTCCATATTTAGCTATAAAAATACCATGCAATTCTAAAAGAAAACGGTTCCATCAATTTCTACAGTAGCAGAAAAGGTAACCTGATCTGAGTCAGAAACAAAAAAGGGGGTGAGCTGGGTAGGCATTTAAGCTTATACAAATGTTTATGTCAGGTTTTTGGCATAGTTTTATTTTTCTTATAATCTAAAGTTGTATAGCTATTTATTTATTATTTTAAAAGCCCTGTTGCAGACAGTGAAGCGGTTCTTTAAGAAGGAATAGTTTAGTATGAAACTTCTGTTAAGATTATCAGATTGCAGGAAACTATTGCTTTGACTTGTAATTTGGGGTGCTCTTTTACTTATATTAAAACTTATACACTACTTTACCACTCCCTTAAAATAGTTTACAATCAAGAATAAAAAACACCTAAAAATCAGTCAAATACAATCCATGCCGTTCAAACAAATAGAATTAAACTGATAACAGGGATCAAAACAAACGAATAGGGAATCCTCAAAGACCTGATGACAGAAGAAAGTGTTCAATTTTTATCGTTTGTTTTTGTTAACAATTTATATCTTACTATATAATAAAAGGTCCGTATAGCTAAAGCTATGCTTTTCCCAGTAGTGATGTATGGAAGTGAGAGCTGGACCATAAAGAAGGCTGATAGCCGAAAAATGTATGCTTTTGAATTATGGTGCTGGAGGAGATTCTTGAGAGTCCCTTGGACTGCAAGAAGATCAAATTTATCCATTCTTAAGGAAATCAGCCCTGAGTGCTCACTGGAAGGACTGGTCCTGAAGCTGAGGCTCCAATACTTTGGCCACTTCATGAGAAGAGAGGACTCCCTGGAAAAGACCCTGATGTTGGGAAAGATTGAGGGCACAAGGGAACGACAGAGGACGAGATGGTTGGACAGTGTTCTCGAAGCTACCAACATGAGTCTGACAAAACTGTGGGAGGCAGTGGAAGACAGGAGTGCCTGGCATCCTCTGGTCCATGGGGCCATGAAGAGTCGGACACGACTAAACGACTAAACAACAACAACATATAATAAAAATGTTACTATATAATAAAAATGTACGTGTGTCATCATGCAGCTCCCATTGAGGGAGTTGGAATCACTCACCAGGAACTGGGATTTGTATGACGTCAGAGTGGAAAAAGAAGGCTGCACAATGGCCATGGGATGGGAGCTGGAATGGAAGAACACAGAGATCAGAAAGTGGTGGGAGAGGTCTGAAGAGATTGGGAAGGGAGGGTTGTTGTTATTGTTTTTTTAAAAAAACCCTCCAACAATGAGAAATAGCCGAGATGGATACAGCACAGAAGCTAACACCAAAAAGATACCACAACAGATCCATTCCCAATCCTTTTTGCTGCATTGAAACCTTGTTTTAAACCACCACTTTCCCCCTCAGTCTCCTCCTCCATCTGCTCTAGTCAAAACTCTGTAATCCTGTTTGTGCCTCCATCCCTTACTTAAATGTATGCTATTGTTTAATACCACCATGTTGCTGTCGGTGTTCCTCCACAAATACTTCCTCCAATCGAAATTGGAGGTTTGGTAACAGAGCAGAGGAACTCGCTCAGATGTTAGTCTCATCAATGATAGCAGCATGTCATGTCTACAAAAGAAGTGGTGTAAGTTAAGACACACTCGCCAATATTACTGGAGAGCCTTAGGTCACTGCCACACCCCATTCAAGAGAGGTGAAGATTTCAACTCCATCTGCAGCCAATCATGGCATACCACCAGGAGGAAGCAAGACCCAACAACAGAATACAAAACACAAGAAGACTTGGAAATGACTTTGTTTTCTCAGCTCCCCTTAACTACCTGCTCTGCCTCAGGATTGTTTTGCATGGATTGGGCCTGAAACAGTCAATTTTTAAAACAGGGTGGAAGCTGGCTATCATTCTGATAGAGCAAAGTAGTCTAGACCAGGGGTGGCCAACTCCCAAGAGACTGCGATCTACTCACAGAGTTAAAAACTGGCAGTGATCTACCCCCGTTTTATGGGGTTCAGGTCAAGGTTGTTGAGCTTTTTTTAGGCAGGAGGAAGGCCCAAAGTTGTTGAGTTTTTTTCAGGGAGGAGGTAAAATGTTGAGCCTTTTTTTAGGGGAACCACAGTTGTTCAGCTTCTTTGGGGGAGCCAGTGATCTACCAGTGATCTACCGCAGATGTCCAGTGATCTACTGGTAGATCAAGATCTACCTGTTGGACATGCCTGGTCTAGACAATTGCCAATGGTCCCATATGCAACATCCAAGGTCATAAGGTCCAGGAGTAGGTAGTGCAATCCAAGCCAGGCAAGAGGTCAAGTTCTAAAAGCAGCACCTGAAGTTCAGATGGGACAGGATCATAGCTGTCAACCTTTCCCTTATTATAGCATTGGGAAACAGCATGGAGGGTTGACAGCTATGTATATAGCAGTGGGGAACAGCAGGGAGGGTTGACAGCTATGGACAGGATCAAGGAGATGAATTCAGGGCAGGCGAGAAATAAAGTACTAAAATTGTGGGAGTCAGCCAAGAAGGGTCTTCTCCAGGTTGAGGAGGAATCTGAAGTTGGGACCTTACTCAGCATGGATGAACAGGGATTGATCATTGAGAACGCCTATTTGTTTTATTTCCACCCCACCTAAAAAGCACATCCTCACAATGCAGATTGCATTTTTTTAAAAAAGCAAAGCAATTGAATAAAACATTAAGTACAGAATACGAGAACTGACTACTCATAGGGAGAGGGGCTAGTTTTGAAACCTAGGTGGTTTGAAGAACAGAATTGTGTGTGTGCGCAGGGCTTTGTGGTGGAAAGAAACATATCTACCACACTTCAGAATGTATGTTTTTCTTTACTCATAAAAACTTAATATAAGCCACCAGTGGAAAATATTTTTACTACTCTAGGTATTATTGGTCCAGGATATTGTGCATTTGTTAGACTGGTTATGGAACTCGTGCCTCACTTGCTTAGTTTTCACATTATATTTCAGGGGGTGGAAAAGAAAGGATAATGCATTCTTCCCCACATCCCAAAATGTGGACATTTTGAAGAAAATATGCAGAAATGATGGCTCTTTATAGGAGCAGTTAGAGAAAACCAGTGCTTATTTTCCTTTAGGGGAACCATTCTGATTTTTGATTATACTACTTAGCTTGCAACACTTTCCATCTTCAAGAGCCCTTTGCTAACATTAATTAATCTAGAGCACTAAATGCCTGTTAGCACCCTGTTAATTGACATTTCCTAACTTTGGATCTACATAATTACAGTTTACTCTGTCAACCTGGTCCTTCCCAGCTGATGCTCAATCTTTCATTTAACTGATGTCTATCTTCTGTGCCTTCATTCTTACCTAGCTCCATGTAGCCAGAGGGCAGAGATTTTAAGGCAGAAACAGGAACTTCTTGATGTGGAGCCAACAAACCAAATTGTTTCCATTTTGCCCCAAGTTGAAAAATGCTACCAGAGACTTAGGCTGTGCACACCCTCTTGATTACTCGGCAACCAGTGTGCTCTCACTGCTAGTTTGAAAAGTAGCGTTCGGAGAATAGACAATCTATATCTATCCTGTTTTTTACTTATGCATTTTGATGTGTTTTCCCCCAAATAAGCTTTGGTCCGAATTGGGGCGGGGTAGGGAGGAATGACCTAGCTGCATTTTAAGCCACTACAATCATACCTTGGTTCTCGAACGCCTTGGTACTCGTACATTTTGGCTCTCAAACGCTGCAAACCCAGAAGTAAGTGTTCCGGTTTGTGAACGTTTTCCAGAAGCCGAACGTCCAACGTGGCTTCCGCTTGACTCCAGGAGGCTCCTGCAGCCAATTGGAAGCCGTGCTGTGGTTTTCGAATGGTTTCGGGAGTCGAACCAACTCCTGCAACGGCTTAAGTTCGAGAACCAAGGTATAATGTAATGTGCACAGCTTTAGATAGAATTTATAGACGTGCCCAGCTTAGTCAGTTAAAGTGTGGTGCTGATAATGCCAATGTCAGAGGTTTGATCGCCTCTGCATATTCCTGCAGGGGTGGCCAATTCCCAAGAGACTGTGATCTACTTACAGAGTTAAAAACTGGCAGTGATCTACCCCTTTTTGCAGTTCAGGTCAAAGTTGTTGAACTTTTTTTGGGAGGAGGAAAGCCCCCTTTTAAGGCATTCAGGTCAAAGTTGTTGAGCTTTTTTTAGGGAGTCAGTGATCTACCAGTGATCTACCACAGATGTCCAGGTTGAGACCCTACCTGCCTGCAGACTGTCTCGCCAGAGTGGTGCATGCTCTGGTTATCTCCCGCTTGGACTACTGCAATGCGCTCTACGTGGGGCTACCTTAGAAGGTGACCTGGAAACTGCAATTAACCCAGAATGCAGCAGCTAGACTAGTGACTGGGAGTGGCCGCCGGGACCACATCTACATTGGCTTCCAGTACGTTTCCGAGCACAATTCAAAGTGTTGGTGCTGACCTTTAAAGCCCTAAACGGCCTCGGTCCTGTATACCTGAAGGAGCATCCCCATCATTCAGCCTGGACACTGAGATCCAACGCCAAGGGCCTTCTGGCAGTTCCCTCACTGCGAGAAGCAAAGCTACAGGGAACCAGGCAGAGGGTCTGGTAGTGGCACCCGCCCTGTGGAACGCCCTCCCATCAGAGATCAAAGAGATAAGCAACTACTTGACATTCAGAAAATACCTGAAGGCAGCCCTGTTTAGGGAAGTTTTTAATCTGTGATATTTTAATGTATTTAATATTTGTTGGAAGCCACCCAGAGTGGCTGGGGGGACCCAGCCAGATGGGCGGGGTACAAATAAAATAACAACAACATACAGAGAAATAAATAGGGTGGAGCAATGATAGACAAGACAATGGAGCCTTAGGCTGCTGTGGAAGGAAGTGGAAGAAGAGCCTTAGAGAGCAGTGGGAAAGGGGGAGACTTTCTCTCCTGCAACTGTCTCATTGGGGCAAGACCTAATGTGAAGGGTTGCTGTGACCACTATGACTGAGCTGTTTTGTTTCTTTGAATAACGAGTTAACTTCACGGACACCAGTGGTTTTTTTTTTTTTTTTTTGCTGCTGACCTATTCCTGGCTCCGTCTCCTGAGACAGAGCCTTTCCGATGCCAGCTACAGAATGACTTACCCGTGTGGACAATTGGATGCAGTACTTTGCCTCCTGTAAATATTAATTGGTAGTTTTCTACGCAACAGCCACCTTTCAAAAACCAGATTCTGGGACTTGTTAGGGGGGACCGCTCTACTCAATTAACGAGTTAAAATAAGGAGAAGCAAGTGAATAGCTAGTAAGAGGGACAATCCAAGAGTTCAGCTGAGACCTCTTGTGCAAAAACTTGTAACTTTTTAATTGGAATAACTTTTGGCTCACTGATGTGAACGGAGTCAAAGGTCCACCTTTCACAGATATTTGACTATACAGTAGGAGGCTGGAGGTATCATAAAAGAAACAGTACTCCCAATTCAAGGGAACAAAAGTAGTGTGCTGTCAGTGTGTGTGCATGTCTTTTTTCACATCTACCACCCACAAAGATCTAGATTAACTTCACAGTATGACTTTGGGAAATGGCTTATAGGTTATTTACAAAGAGAAAATCCCACTGTGTTATTTAAACTTCATTGCACAAGCCTCGGAGCCTTGTAATAGGGTCACACTACTATGAGGTTTAGCACTGCGTATTTACAGTTGCAGGACCATGAAACAGAAATGCCACTGCTTTAGAAATGAAGCATTAAGTTAATGATAGTTTTGACAGCCACCTTCCCCAACAGGTTTTTAGGAGTCCACTGCAGAATTTAGCTATAACTGTCTGATTCAATCTAAAGCAAGTTTCACTAAAGAAAACTCCTTGAAGTGGTCTTGAATACATACACTTTGTATAAGTAGCAGTATAGCATTAGCAGTATAGTATTACAGTCTAAACTGAGTTAGCTGGCAATGAGATTAACTGTTCAGATCTACGGAAAGAGAGCACACATTTCTATAGAATGAAGAAGCATTTCTACTTTCAAAAGGATAACAAATGCTTTCTATTTACATTTGCCCGAATTCTTAAAAAGCATGCAGTTCAACTTGAATTTTGCATGGCTTATTTATTCCCAAGGTTTTCTAGGAACCAGAAGGCATGGACTTCTGTTTCTAATCTGAGCAGACATGTGATATGTTGTCCTAAAGTAGCAAGAATAATTCAAACAGGCAAAATTTCTTCTATTGATCTGGCATATTTTCACTATACTTTGACACTGTGAAACCAATATATCTTAATGCTAACTAACTCTCAAGGGGCATACAGCATATGCTCAAGTAATGAACAACGAAAGTAGTCAGTGGGGGTGGAAAAAAGAATAATTTTAAAAATGGAATCTCATGTAAACAGATGATTATAGATACAAATCGTGCTTATTCATACTGGCTGTGCCAACAAGATATTGGGATGTATGGAGTTAGGCTTGTTGGTATGGACTATGGACACTATTACAGACGGTTGCTGTTTTTGGATGCAATTCGATTGTATACTGGCAAATTCAGGTTGTGCAATTAAAGTTCATCTGGAGCTGTTGTGCAACAATCCTGCTGGGCTTTTTCTGACAAGGAAAGTGACAGTAAAGTGTGGGATAACATTTGCTTGATGCAATGTTGTCTAACCTCTCAAAAAAGAAGATTTGTGAGTTCACAAATGCCCGTCAATAATCTCTTTAGCATTTGGCCTGCTGTAGTTTACACAGCACTGAGCAACTTCCTGGAGGACATGAGTGAATATATCAAAAATCAGGGTGTAACGCAGGTACATTAGCTGCGCTTGCAAAGGCACCTTGAGATGTTGAACGCAAGGGAGGCCTTAATCAATCCTCTGTGCAGGCAAAACGAATGCACACAAGTAGAGATGGGAGGTTGTTTTTTTAGAGAGGGATTGAGAAGGAGCTGCTGCTGGCTGCAGGTTGAAATGAAGTTTAGTAGTCCCCCTTCAAAGGGGAAAAAGAAGCGATAGCAAGAGTCTCTGCTTTTGCTGTGTATATCGTGTTTGTGAATGTCACCAGTGTTTGCAGTGCCTCAGTGCACTGTTTTCCTTCTTCCCCCAGCTTTTACAAATACGAAGCTGTGCTATCTTGCTATTTCTTTTGAGACAAATACTCCACAATATTCCGTAAAACCAGAAATGATGATGCACAGTTTTGATGGGCCAGTTAATTACCAGTAAGCATGACCCTTCTCTTATCACTGTTTTGATTTAAAATTGCTAGACATTGTACATTAATAAAATGCACCCACAATCTAAATATTTTTTTACAAATGTGTATAGAATGTGGGGAATTCTCATTCCCTGTGTGCACTGATCAGAGCAAAAAAAAAAACACCATTGTGACTCGCTTCCTCTGTGAATTTATTTTTTAATTATAGTGACAACTGTCAGCATCCCTATTGGACAGTAGGATGCTACGGCCAGCTTCTTTGTTAAAAACTAATGAAGTCCGTGGGAGCCCTGTTTAATAACATCCATTCCTCAAAAGTAAACTTAGATTAATTCCTTTGTATTTTTATACCTGCTGTTAAAACAATAAAATAGGAAACATGAAATGAAATTTAATTCAGGAAAACGCTGGGGCGTTTCAGTTTAAAAACAGACACATTACTGTCTGGAACATCCTTCTCACATTCTGATCCGGAGGTTTACCTAATCTCAGTAGAAACCCTCTTAGCTCTAAAGCCACGAATAAGACAAACCTTGATGGATCAGTGAGCTACTTTGCACAGTCCTGCTCACCTTTGTGAAGATTTGCTTCAACGTATGATTTGCTTGTGCAAAAAGTAACAATTTAAATGGAAGGTGTTCTTCAGTTATGCCCGACCTCAACTTAGAAAGCTCTTCTGGGATATCTCTGTATGGCTTCCCATTACCAGCTCTTTTTTTAGCCGGGCTGATTTTATGATTTTATAAAGCAGAGCCAAACGTTCTTTTCGGAGAATACTTTTGTCTTGGAGCCAGGGGCTGGGGGAAAGAAAGGTTTCATGTAACCGTGCCCCTTTCACTGTTTTTGCAGGAACTGTTTTGCATGTTCCTGTGGGGTGGGATTAGCATTCTGCACAACTCACACGGCCCATGGCCTCTGGGTTCTTGTGAGGGCCTCCCTCTAAAGGCTTAGGGCTGGTTTTTAAAAGCAAACCCTATCAGGTTCAACGGGAGCCTACAGCCGGGTATATGGCTATAGGGCTTCAGACTTAGGAAGAAAAGTGGAGGCGACAAAGTGTTACTTCCCAGTCGTATTTTCAGGGCTGTCTTAAGCATATGCAACGCCGGGGTGCAGAGATCCACCTGGTGCCGCCCCCCGGTTGCCCAGTCCCAGGCATGCAGGAGGGCAGAGCCGGTCAGCCGGCTGCCTCAGCATCTCACTGGCTTGGTAGCCCCTGAACTCGTGGCGCAGAGCCGCCCGCAGCAGAAGAGCCCACCACGGCCCTCCGGTGGATGTGCGGGCTCTTCCCTGAACTCAACTCTCAGGCCCTGGTCTCTCGGCCTGATGCCCCTGAGAGCCCGGCACCCGGGTGCCCCGCACCCCTAGCGCCTATGGGTCTAGTTACAGGTGGGTAGCCGTGTTGGTCTGCCATAGTCGAAACAAAACAGAAAATTCTTTCCAGTAGCACCTTAGAGACCAGCTGAGTTTGTTCTTGGTATGAGCTTTCGTGTGCATGCACACTTCTTCAGATACCTATGGGTCTGACGGCCCTGCATATTTTGTCTAAGTGAGGTGCTTTGGGGATTGAATAACAGAGGAGGTAGCACTTAGTGGTGGCAGTTAACCTGGAGAAATTAAATGACGCATGAGGGCACTTGGGCTTGAAATTACAAGGGTTGGGTAGGTATGTATCTACCCAACCTCCCAGAAAAGTAAGCTCCTATGCGTGTTGGCTTCACACAACACAACTGAAACGAGATTTTAAATCATTTCTCCCCTCCACCCCCCAAAACATTGCCGTACTTGCTCTGTATCCTTGTTTCAATGTATCCTTGTTTCAATGTATTTCACAGTTAAATATCCCCCATCCTCTAGTGAATAAAGCCAAGCCATCTGAATTGAGCTAAATTTGCCCCCAGTCTTTTACTCAGACTGCCATACAGATGATTAAAGGAAGCGCTCACACTGTCTCTCCCAGTTCTTATTCCATACACTTAACTGTATCAAAGGCTGGCGGTAGTTTCTATAGATAGTTTCCTTCCTTGCAGGACAGAAAATGATGTTATAACAACAATAGAACAATGCTGAACTTTTTTTTTTTTAAAAAAAAAACTCATACATTGTCATTTCTTATATGTAACTCAATATTTTTTTTAAATAGCCCACCCTAGAGTTTAGTCTAGCACAATGGTTCTCAAACCTTTCTTCCTATAATCCAATTGCTGAGTCTTAGCCTACCATCTTCACGTTGTAGTAAATGTGCTGTGCTCAATGCTGCATGATGTTTAATTGTATTTTAATTGCTTATTTGATTTCTTATATATTGTATTCCATAGAATTCAAGTGGTAATACAGTAAAATAGAATACAAGAAATAACAGAAACAATTACAGTGGAACCTCGGTTGTCAAATGCAACTGAGGTGCAAAGGGCTGTCGGCAAATTCCATTGAGAAAATTGAATTATTATTATTATTATTAATTTATTATTTATACCCTGCCCATCTGGCTGGGTTTCCCCAACCACTCTGGGTGGCTTCCAACAGAACAGTAAAAACAGAAGAAAACGTCAAGTATTAAAAATTTCCCTACACACACAGCGGAAGCTGTTCGACTTCCGAGGCACGTTCAAAAACAGAAGCATTTACTTCCAGGTTTTCAGCGTTTGGGTTCCGAAACGTTTGTCAACAGAGACGTTTGAGAACCGAGGTTCCACTGTATAATACAATTAAAAATCAGTTTGGATATTTAATGCTAAGGGTGTGCCATCTCCCATCTTCAAACCACAAATCCAGAGACAGACTGTAGGCCACCTGAATGGACAACAGTTTTGGAACCTCTGATTTGGTTGGCATTCATCTGTCGGGGGAGACAAATGGAGGAATGCACCTTTGGGAGTGAAGTCAAACTGTTGGAAGGTTATAGCACCTGCTGTCGCTGTAGAGACCAATATGGGAGAGACTTGTTTTGTTGCAGCTGGGGCAGAGGGAGACACCCAGTTTTGCTGCTGCAGATGCACCATGGCGTTTCTTCTCCGCGCTCCTCCCAGCTGTCATTCCTCCTCTGGTCACTGCTATGGATGCATTACCTAACTGCTTGTCTCCAGGCACTGTGGTTATCCGCAAGGGATTCCCACACGGCAGGGTTGACGTTGCCAGCCTCCATGTTACGTTTGCAGACATCTTTGTAATGCAGACCTGGTCTGCCAATGGGTCTGTTGCCTGAAGCCAGCTCCCCATAGAGCACGTCCTTGGGGATCCTGCCATCTTCCATTCTGTGGACATGACCATGCCAACATACCGTATTTTTTGCTCCATAAGACGCACTTTTTTCCTCCTGAAAAGTAAGGGGAAATACCTGTGCGCCTTATGGAGCGAATGGTGGTCCCTGGAGCTGAATTGCCCAGGGGCCAAAAGCAGATTGTGCTTTTTATTTTACAAAGAGAAAAGGGAGTGTTGAAAGGACCCCGCTCAGCAGCTGATCAGCAGGAAATCGGGAGAGAGATAAGAGTCCCGGGCTCCCTTTCAGCCCTGCCCTCCTTTGTTGAATGTGCTGCAGAGGGAGGTTGTTTGTTTCCCCAGGACATGTGACTGGCTGATTAGATTATCTGTCTGAAAACAGTAGAAATGGCTCCCTTTCCTTAAGATTTTTCAGAAATGTGAGTTAAACCCCATAAAAATGGGGCTTTTCCTCTTTGCTTTTCCCCCTTTGCAAAAGGAGCTTTGCTTTTCCCCCTTTGCAAAAAAAGCTGCAAAACCTTTAGCTGATCCTCAAAACAAAAACAAAAACAAAAAAAACCCCTAGGGCTTTTCCCTTTGCAAAAAAAGCTGCAAAACTTTTAGCTGATTCTCAAAAAAGGCCTTTTGCCTTTGCAAAAACAGCAGCAAAACCTTTAGCTGATCCTCCCCCCCCAAAAAAAACCCCCAAACCCCAGGGCTTTTCCCTTTGCAAAAAAAGCTGCAAAACTTTTAGCTGATCCTCAAAAACAAAACAAAAAACAAAACAAAACAGGGCTTTTAGAGGAGGAAAACCAGAAAAATATTTTTTTTTTGTTTCCTCCTCTAAAAATGGGGTGCGCCCTATGGTCCGGAGCGTCCTATGGAGCGAAAAATACGGTACATGTCACTGAGACAGGAATACCAACGTGCTGGGAATGTGGGCTTGGGAGAGGACATCCTTATTTGAGACCCTGCCCTGCCCTGTGATGTCCAAAATCTTCCTGTCACAGCGCATGTGGAAGGCATTGAGATGTCTCGCCTGGCAGCTGTAAGTTGCCCGTGACTCACTCCATAAAGCAGTGTGCTCAACACGCAACCTTGGTAGACCTTCGTCTTCGTCTTGGTTGTAAGCATCACATTCTCCCATACTCTTCTGGAGAGGCAAACCATTGCCGTAGCTGCCTTGCCAATACGCTTGTCCAGCTCAGTATCAATGGGGAGGTTGCTGGTTATGGTAGAAACCAGAAAGACAAAACTGTCTACTCCCTCAAGCATGTGCTCACCAATGATGATGCATGGATTACATCCTGGGTGACATCTTCACCCAGGATGCTGGTCTTTGTCAGGCTGATGGTAAGGCCAACTCACTTAGTACATAGCAACGTATAAACCATGTTATATAGCAGGGGTTCCCAAACTTTTTTGAGCCACTGCCCCCCGGTCCCATAAACTCCTCCCCAACGCCCCCATCCCTACTTTATATAAAAAAACATTCAGAATAGCGATTTGCACAATTCACTATGGAAGATAATAGCACAGTAAAATTCAAAGCAGTAACAAATAATTGTGTTTGTTCAAATCCAATTAAAACTACAGTTGTACCTCGGAAGTCATATGGAATCCATTCCGGAAGTCCGTTTGACTTCCAAAACGTTTGGAAACCAAAGCACGGCTTCTGATTGGCTGCAGGACGTTCCTGCAGCCAATCAGAAGCCGCGGAAGCCCCATCAGACGTTCGGGTTCCAAAGAACATTCGCAAACCGGAACACTCATTCCAGGGTTTGTGGCATTCGGGAGCCAAAACGTTCGACTCACAAGGCGTTAGGGATCCAAGGTACAACTGTATTTAGTTTAATTGATTCAACAAAGCTAATTTGATTCAGTGATACCAGCAATACCACAGCCCTTCAGGGGGTGATACCACCCACTTTGGAAACCTATAGCCATTTATTAACATTCTCCACCTCCATGTACCCCATTTTCTGTTTCACTACAGGCTGTAGAGCAGAAATAGGGAAATTGTGGCCTTCCAGAGGGTGGTGGATTCCAACTCCCATCATTCTTGACCAGTGGCCTTGCTGGCAGGAGCTGATGGGAGCTCAACATGATCTGGAGGGGGCGGTGCATAGGTTCTCATCCCTCCTATAGAGCTTCAAAGCTACGGCTTCACTATTTCTATGGCACAGAAGCTTTTGTTGTTGTTTAGTCGTGTCCGACTCTTCGTGACCCCATGGACCAGAGCACGCCAGGCACTCCTGTCTTCCACTGCCTCTCGCAGTTGGGTCAGACTCATGTTGGTAGCTTTGAGAACACTGTCCAACCATCTCATCCTCTGTTGTCCCCTTCCCCTTGTGCCTTCAATCTTTCCCACCATCAAGGTCTTTTCCAGGGAGTCTTCTCTTCTCATGAGGTGGCCAAAGTACTGGAGCCTCAGCTTCAGGATCTGTCCTTCCAGTGAGCACTCAGGGCTGATTTCCTTAAGAATGGATAGGTTTGGTCTTCTTGCAGTCCATGGGACTCTCAAGAGTCTTCTATTCTCATTTGTCTGGGAGGAAGCCACACTGAACTCAGGACACTTACTTCTCAACAAAGACTATGCATATTAACAAAGGGTTGCCATATTTCAAAAACTTTGCTTTTTTTGGCCAAAGTTGTTGAAGGAAATTCACCAAAAGCTAGACTTCTGCCATGGGTTGCCATGTGTCCAGATTTTCCTGGACATTTCAACGATTTCCGCCTGGACACTGTATCCAACTGCCTTATTACAGACATATGGCAGCCCTGTATCGTTATCACTGTCTTAGTTGCAAGGACTTTCCTTGCAGTTGCCCTTTAAAAATTATTATTATAAAGGTGGTGATATTAAATTATGTCTGGGGAAATGCATTAAGGTATCCCCCCCACTTAATGAATATTGTTTAGAGTTATTATGCTTGATATAACACATCCTTGCTGTGTATTTTAAGTGGTTCTTGAACACGGAGATCAGAGACCGAGCCTCAAGCAACATTTTACATCTTGGTGCCTAAACATGTTATTTTTTTATATTATTATTACTTTAATTAGCAGCAAGGTTGGGTATTTATTTAAATGTCAACCCTTTTTATACTTATTTGGAATATATTTTTGTAATCATAAATCACTGTAGAAATGCCTTCTAAACTAGCCATCCATGTCTCACTTTGAAAGTGTAATAACTGCCTTTAGTATAGAAATCAGTTAAACAGAACAAGGTTGTGCGTGCGTGCGTGCGTGCGTTTTAAATCTGATCTAGGTGGGGGTGTTTGTATCTCTGATGTTAGCAGGCTGAATGAATAGTCTCAGGGAGACCGAGTCATACATGGTTTCCATAAAGAGTCAAAATACACCCTGAACAAGTTGTTTTTTAAAGAAAATGCTTCCAGACAACTTTCCGGGTCATGTGGCCAGCATGACTAAGCCGCTTCTGGCGCAACGGAACATCGTGACAGAAACCAGAGCGCACGGAAACGCCGTTTACCTTCCCACCACAACGGTACCCATTTATCTACTTGCACTGGTGTGCTTTTGAACTGCTAGGCTTGCAGAAGCTGGGACAGAGCAACGGGAGCTCACCCTGTTGCATGGATTCGAACCGGTGACCTTCCGATCTGCAAGCCCAAGAGACTCAGCAAGCCTGAGAAGATCAGCAAACCCAATAGGCTCCCTTTTTCAGTATCCCCCTCCCTACCCCCTTGAGAGAATACTGCATGCATGCAAGTATCGTTGGTAAGGAACAGGAGCTGTGGACGCAACAGAGTGTTTTGGGTTTTTTTTGCCACACCAACCTAGTGCGCGCACATGTGTATCAGCGTGGGGTGCCAAGGTTGTTGCTCCGCTTCTCCGGGTGGCAGGCACGCAAAGCCTCCCGTGACCAATCATCCTGTTATCTTGGTTCCTTCCAAGGGAAAGAGGGGAGAATCATGAGATGCCTTTGCCCCCACACTTCGACTTCTGCAGCAGTTGCGAAAAGCACTTATGTCCCTGTGGAGATGGCAGTACCGAATCGGTGGCGCATGCCCTTCTGGTTTGCACTCTGTTTTATAAAGACTTGAGGAATGAGATTATCACCCCTCTTTTATTGTCCATTCCGTGTCACCCAACCACTGCCACAGTGTCCTTTCTCTTGGCGCATCAAGATGAGCAGGTGACAGCAAAGGTTGCAAGGTTTTTTAGCTGGGGCAATCAGAATAAGGCCCACCAATTTGACTACTGATTCAAAACCCTAAAATGTATTTTATATAATTGACTTTTTATTTCTATTCTTTGTATATCGTATTGTTGTTTTATTGCTAGGGCCGATGGCTGAGGGGCAAATGAAGATTCATTCATTCATTCATTCTGCAGCAGTCCGGTGTGTCCACTAAAGGCTCCCCCCCCCCGCCTTTCTTTGGCCGGACCCACCGCAGACCTACCTGCCCCGCGGGCCGCGAACGCACGTGCGCGAAAGGGGCGGGTCCGGCCAGAGCGGCATGCAAATCGGAGGGCCGTCGGTAGCCAATCGGCGGCAGGCGAGCGCCCGGAGTTCGGGGGAGCCCGCGCGTCCGCTTTCAGTCCTCCGCCCACTTGCCACCCAGGGAGAACACTCTCCGCGGCTCGCCAACGGTGCGGATCGGGCCGGGGGTGGGCGGGCGCGCGCGGGCACGGGCGCGCGCTTGGTGCGGTGACACCACCTCTCCGCTGCTGCTGCTGCTGCTGCTCGGGCGCCTTTTCTGCTTTGCCGCCTTTCTGCAAAGCAGTGTCACCCCCAGCGCCTCCTCCTGGGAACCGGAGCGCGCTGCTGCTGCTGCTCCGCTTTAGCCGCCGCGGAGGTGCTGCTGCTGTTGCTGTCGCCGCTGCCGCTGCTGCTGCTGCTAAGCCCGCGCTCTCTCTCTCTCTCATTTTCCCTCCGGCAAACCGGAGGGAGAGGCGGCTTGGCACAAGCTCCACGTCGGGGCGCGAAGAAGCCCTCGGAGGCGATCGGCGGCCAAGCGGTCTCCAAAAGCGAAACAAAACAAAAAGGAAAAAACACCCGCCACCGGGAGACGAGGGAGGTGATCCGGCCACTTCTCCTCGGTGGATGGAGGAGAGACGAGGGATGCGACTGAGCCGTCTTTGTTGCCTCTTTTATCAGCTGTGCTTCCTGTCAAATGGGATCGCTTCAGGTAATTTTCTGCCTTTTCTCTCTCCCTCCCTCCTAGGGTTGCCATATTTCAAAAAGTTTAAAAACAGGACTCTCCGAAAGTTGTGGAGCTTTTTTTTAGGAAGAGCCCAAAAATATTGAGCCAAAAAATAATAATCTGATTTGCCTATAATCCAGGACAAAGCCCCGCGTTTCGGAACCCCCGTAATTTCTGCCTTTGCAATCCCGGTAGTGTCCGGGGAAATCTGAACATATGCCAGCCCTACTCCCCCCCTCCCGCAGCCCAGCACGCCTCCTCAATTTTCTTCTTTTTGAATCTTGTCTGTTCAAAAAACGGACACACTTATTCTTCCCAGAGGTGTTTTACCGTACTGGGCGGGGAAAGGGACAGGGAGCCCTGGGGCACGAAGTGGGTGTGTGGATAGATTTGTGAGCTCTGCTACATGAAAGATCTGGATTTGAGGATCCTGGGCGAGCGCAAACTTCTGCACAGGAAGATTCTCCTGTTGCACCAATATCCCTGCGAGTTATCGGGCTTGGCAGCTTCCCCTCACCAAATGCACAGCGCCAGGCGTGGATGTGAGGGATACAGCACTTTGCACATGTTCAGAGTCGGACAGCTCTCCAGTCAGCCATGCAAATGCTTTCTAATTGTTGACAGCATAAGACTGACAGTTAAGCCGCCACCACTCAAATTAAGTGCTTCTTTTACTAGCCCATATGAAACAGGAGGGAATTCAGTCTCTGCCTTCCTTGCAGTGATACACTCTCTGATACACACCCTAAGACAATATCTTGTTTTGGCATAGTTTATGAGAATGTGTCCTCCTACAAACTTTTCTCCAAAATGTGTCTTATATAACATTCAAACTGTGAGTTTTCATTCCCTAGGAGTGATCTATGCATTCTCATTGCCTATAAGGAGATCTGTGAAGTTTAGGTCTCTAGACACTGTGCTGCAAAAGAACACATTAAAAAGTAGAAATGATATATATGTTTGTGGTTTATACCATATACTGTATTTTCACGCAATGCATGCAACATACTTGGCAAATGCAACCGGCCAAGTTAATTCCTATCTCTTCCTCAGTCCCAATGCCTCCTTGCCTCTCTCTGGGTTCAAAAGGCAGAACACATATTCCCCTGGGACAAGAGCTCTCTTAATTGTCTTTCTCTCATGTGGATCAAGTCCAAGCATTAAGGGTCAACATTTAATAAATTGAATTACTTCTGTAGCGTTGTTTCCTTTGATGAGCAAGACTAGGTAGTCAGTTGCAAGGAAACTCGGCTTCTATGTACAGCACATCGCCTGCTTCACCTAAGCTAACTGCAGAGTGCTTCACAGCAATTTCCTGTGCAGCGAGGTCTGTTGTTTTGTAAGACTTTTGTGGAAGAATATGCCAGATAGCACTTTCCTTATTGTGTGTAAAAAAAAAAAAAAACCATATTGCAGAGGAACCGGGTGGGCTGGGTTGCTGAGCGTTGAATCTGGCTTGTTCCTGCATAGTAATTTTGCTGTACTCCGGACTTCTAGAATGCGGCACGTGCCATGTGAAATGCGAGAAGACTTGACGAATGGCGCTGTGCACTTCATTGTGTGGTGTCCAGTTTGTATTCTGTTTTTTGTAAGATGTGAATAATAGCCATGTAACAACCAACACCTGAAATGCCCTAGTGTCCAAAGTGATGGAGGGGGGCTGTGGAATACATGTGGAATTTTCCCAGTTCAACCCCTGACATCTTCAGGTAGGGCTGAGAGAGGCTTTGTGTATGAAACCCTGGAGAGCGGCTGTGCTGAGCAAAATGGGCCAATGGTCTACACTCAGCATATGGAAGGTTTCTATGTTCATACGGATTCCCAGTGTCATTCTTACGATGTAATTGTCAGTATTAGAAGCAGGGCCAGCGACAAAATGTCTCTTGAGACTGACGGATGCCAACAGCAACAATACCGGCAACAAAATGTTGTGATATACAGTCGACCTTAGATCTCGAACGCCTTGGTTCCCGAACAAATTGGCTCCCAAACAATCGAAACCCAGAAGTGAATGTTCTGGTTTTCAAACGATTTTGGGAAGCCTTCCATGGCTTCTGATTGGCTGCAGGAGCTTCCTGCAGCCAATCAGAAGCTGAGCTTTGGTTTTTGAACGTTTTGGAAGTCGAATGGACTTCCGGAACGGATTCCATTCGACTTCCAAGGTGCGACTGTATCTCCAACCCACCGGGATCCATCCCTGGGAAATAAGTTTTTTCTCTCCCTTCAACCACAGTCTCCGTCCCACTTCCAGTTCCCATTTTCCCTCCAACAGTAGAAAAGCCCTGGAAGCAGCAGGTTTTTTCTTTCTTTCCTTTTTTTATAGAAAGAACTTTTTTAAATTGACATTTTCTTTTAAGCTACAAATGTATATACTTCTGCACATCCCCCCAGGTATTAAATTACCACAACTTTATTTTCAGGTGGCCCGGTTCCAAGCCATACTGATAGCACTTAACCACCCAGGTTCATAATTAGAGGAAATTATTATCATCGTGCTGCAGATGAGGAGATGTGACTGAGAGAAAGTGGCCTGCCTGAGGCCACCTAGTGAGTTCGTGAGAGAAGCAAAATCAGCCACTACTCCATACCCCCTTGAAATATGAAACAGAACTATTAAAAATGGATAATATATCATCCCTATTTAATGCCTGATAATTTAAAAAGCTTTCGGTTATATTTAGTTTAAAAATGATGCAGTTTATACTTCGAGAGGAAGTATATTCAGTATTGGGCTCTTCTAATCATTCTGTCAGTGCAAGCATTTAACTTGTCTGATGGAATGATCTTCCCTCTCTTCCCCCTGCTTGATCTGGGGGTTCTCAAGACCCCCCAGATTGGGGGGAAGAAAGGAGGGAAAGTCCACTGCGCTAGCAGGACCTGTGCTGGCTTCTGCTAGCGCTCCCACTTAGTTGAATCTTTTATTTTTTTAACACACAACAGTCTTCAACACTGGTATGAATTTAAGCATTTTCACCCTTGTTTAACATAGGTGATATATCATTTAGGATCTTGTACTGTATAATCTAGCAGAGGGAAAGAAAAAACACAATATTCAAATCCAGCTCTATTTGTTTCACTGTTTTGGCCAAGGATGGAGAACCTTTGGTCCTCCAGATGTTGTAAGACTCCAGCTTGTTGTATGAATTACCATGCATTTGTAAAAACTTGGTCATCTAGTGTGACAGCACCTTCACCTTAAAACTCTCTGCCTGTTGCATTCTTTTTGGTGCTTGCTAAAAACTTTATTGTTTACACAAGCCTAAACAGATGCTTAGAAAGTTGTGAATTTTAATCGGTTGTAGTATTTTAACTTTTCGTATGTTTTTAACTATTGCTGTAATTTTTCCTCGGCTTTATTGTTTTGCTTTTTTGTAAACCACTTTGAGATTTTTTTTGTAAAAACACTATTAATAATAAATAAATAAATAAATAAATAATTTATTTGTACCCCGTCCATCTGACTGGGTTGCCCCAGCCACTCTGGGCGGCTTCCAGGATATATCATCATCCTGGACCATTACGTCATTATGCTGACTGGGGTTGATGGGAAGTCCGCTTACCTTATTTGGTGGCTGGCATTGCGGCCGGGCCCTGCATCACCTGGCTAAGGGCTGGAGACTAGCTCACTCCCTGCCGTCGCCTCCCCGTGCCATTGTCGCTGGGCAGGGTGCTGCTCAAGAAGCAGGCCTCGCTAACCATTCAGCACCATCGAGGGGCGTGTCCACGGGGAATTTAAACTCCAATGTGGTGGGGAGGCCGTCCTCTTGCATCCTTCACATTGGGTAGGCCCTTGTTTAGATGGAGGGGAGGTTGTAACCTCCGCTTGCCCCTCCTCATTAAGGGTATCCTGTTAAAGGGATCCAGGGGTGAGGATTCTGTCCGATGCCCAGATGTGGGCTAGGGCCATGCCACTACCCCAGTGGGGATCCCCCAGGGTGCTCCTATTTGATGTATGTCTTAGTGCTCCCCCTATCGGTGGTTCACTCTTAGTTGGACTCCCAGCTTTTAGGTGGGAGTCAAGATATAGTCTGTCTTCACCCAATGCCTAAGCCAAACCACTCACATCTGTAACCAAAAAAGTTGTGGCCTATTTGAACCCATAAACCAAAATCTGCCTGTTTGTGTGTTTTATTTATCCACCAGGGGACCGTGGGTCACGGGGCCTTGGTATGCAATTGGAGGCTAACAGAATATGGATAGCTACCTCTTCCCCACCCCAAGTGTACTTGAAGCATTGAAATGAAACTGACACATCTGAAGTCTGGCTCCATTATTGATCTATGGTTTGTGGCAACTGTTAAGGTCAGGGAGCGGTTCTGGCATTAAACTTCAGCCTATCTTTCCCCCCCTGTGTAGGTCTGCAACCTTTGGGAGACTCTGAGGAGTGGGAGATTGTCTACCCGGCACTATGGAGCAGGGGCCAGCAGGAACCCAACGGAGGCAGCGGAGCAGGAGGCAGCTGCAGCACTGATGGAAACTGTGGGAACAGTAGCAGCAATCTTAGCGCTACCTCTGCATCCACTCCGGTGGTGGGCAGCTCTCGCGAGGTCCGCTCAGTTTCTTCCTCATCTGACAGGCAGCTGCAGCCAGTTGGGGAGACCTCAGAGGACGAGGTCTCCGAGGACGAATATGAGTCTCAGGAGTTCTATCACTGGTCTCCTCTTCCTCAGGGATCTAACGCTACTTCTCAGCTGCCCCCTCCCTCGCCTATGTCGCCTTCTTCAGAGGACGGGGACGAGGTGCTGCTGAGAATACCAGCTTTTGCTCAGGAGCTCTACCTGCTGCTCAAGAGGGACAGCCGCTTCCTGGCCCCAGGCTTTGCAGTGGAAGAACGACTGATGAGTGAGAGGAGGAGTCTCCCGAACTCTGCCCAGACCCAGACAGAGAGATCGTGTTACTACAGCGGGTCTGTGCTTCATTACCCAGGCTCCTTTGCTTCCTTCAGCACTTGTGGTGGTTTGGTAAGGCTTGTAATCGTAGCATTCTCCCAGTCTTGTATGTGTTTTTTTTTTGGGGGGGGTGCTTTCTTTCACCACCTCCTGTATTTTCTCCTTCTTTTTGGAAAAGGTTATTCTTTGTGCTGCCCTTTACTCATCCCCATGGTTTTACCTGGCTTGCCAGGTAAGGGTTACCCTGTAACCCATCTGTAGTCAGTGCTCCTCTAGGGGCGAAGTCAAACCACTGCATTAGCAGCACCGAAGCGGCCTCCCCACGGCGCAGAGTGAATGGAGGTCCTGGGCTGCCCAGATGAGAAGACCTACTTCTCGGCCTCGCTGATGTGGTCCAAAGGAAAGCAGAGCAATACGTTTGGCACCAGCTTGGGTGCAGAAGTTGCCAGGACAAGATGCTGTCCAACCGCCTTAGGGACTCCACTCCAGATCTGTGTAGGGTTTACTCCTTGGCCTTTTCTTCCGAATATATCCCACAAGGCAGCAGCAGAGGTTTAGGAGCAGAGTTTTCCTTCTCTTAGAAGGGCAAGCTCATCTGCCCCTCATTTCCTTATACAGCCTTCTTAACCGTTGGACCCCTTAGACTTATCTGCTCAATCTTCTGGAGCATGTCTTTGCATACAGGGGAAGTCTCTAACTTGCTTAGAGTTTAAGACCTATCAGCTACCCTCGCCTGATTTAGATTGTTTCCCAGAGTGTGGCTGTTGTCAGGGCCGTCTTAAGCCTATCTGGCGCCGTGGTGCAAGGATCCCTCTGGCGCCCCCCACGCCCACCTTTCCCTCCGGGTGGGCAGCAGCTGGAGGGCGACTCCTCCGGCAGGGAGATCTCCACCCCCTCTCTCCACACAGGATCCCATTCCAGGTGTAAGGCTGGGTGCGCGCCCGGGAACAGAGAATAGGTGCCGGTATTGATCTCGGCTCGTGTTCTGTGTGGATCCCTTCCACAGGGACCCCTCGGGCTCTTTCCCGGCTGCCCTGTGCCCTCCTCCAGTCCTGCGCAGTGGCAGGCTGGAGAAGCACTCCCACAACCAATTGCAGTGCCGAGAGTAGGGGCGGCCGCTGGGGATTGCGCCCACCTCCCGGCGGGGCGCGCATACCAGCCAGAGAGGGAGGGAGGGAGGGTTGATTGCTGTGTGCCCGGCTCACCGCCGCCAATTGCCTCCTCCTGCCTTCCTCCTGGCGGCGGGCAAGCTGCCGCCGCAACCGACCCACCAATGTGGCCCCCAGACCTCTTCCCTGGTGCCCTCCAGAACGTGGTGCCATGGTTTCCTGCGCCACTAGCCTCTATGGCTAAGACGCCCCTGGCTGTTGTTGCATCATGATAGCAGGTGAGAGCTGAATGCAGGGTGGGGGACCAAAGATACCCTAAACTACCCCAGAAGAATCACAACAAACTACCCCAGAAGGATCACAACATGTCCCCCAACAGAGGTACTACCCCGCCCCTAACACCCCATAAACCCCATTGTTGAACTGCAACTCCAACATTAGCCATTAAACTGGAGGGCTACTAATCTCCTTGCAGCTGTTTTGGATAAGGTGAATGAAGGAGCACACAAGCCTAAGACGCATGCACATTACACTAAACCAGGCATAGGCAACCTCGGCCCTCCAGATGTTTTGGGACTACAACTCCCATCATGCCTGACCACTGGTCCTGTTAGCTAGGGATGATGGAAGTTGTAGTCCCAAAACATCTGGTGGGCTGAGTTTGCCTATGCCTGCACTAAACTATGGCTTAGTGTTGTGTTTGAACCAGGACAGTGAGTGGCCTCAGAGACCTACAGTGCAGTGAACATGGTGGCTTTTCTCTGATCACATTCATGCATAAATTGTTCATTTGTTTAAAATAATTTATGGACAGCGTCTCATTGTAAAACTAACAAGGTGAGTTACAGAATAAAATGTTTACAATAAAATTACAGTAACATATGGCATACGTATATCCAAAGTCAAGTAGAGCTGGTGCTGAGGATCAGGGCCCAAGAATGTGCTAATTCCATCCTGCTTGGTATACAATAACACTTATTGTGGATCACCTAATTTTTAATTTGCCTAGGGTAGCAAACAACCCCCACCCCAGTAACAGGGGCTGCTGTAGCAACATGTAGGAAGGATTTTGGCAGTGTTTACTTTCATTTTTTCTGAAGCTTTGCAGGAATCTTGGTTTATCGCGAACTCTCGTTAGTTAAACAAACCCATGATTTGTTAAACATAACCCATTCTATGGGTTATTTGTTAAACATGTTATTTGTTAAACATAACCATAACTCTTGAGAGTCCCATGGACTGCAAGAAGATCAAACCTATCCATTCTCAAGGAAATCAGCCCTGAGTGCTCACTAGAAGGACAGATCCTGAAGTTGAGGCTCCAGTACTTTGGCCACCTCATGAGAAGAGAAGACTCCCTGGAAAAGACCCTGATGTTGGGAAAGATGGAGGGCACAAGGAGAAGGGGACGACAGAGGATGAGATGGTTGGACAGTGTTCTTGAAGCTACTAACATGAGTTTGGCCAAACTGCGGGAGGCAGTGAAGGATAGACGTGCCTGGCGTGCTCTGGTCTATGGGGTCACAAAGAGTCAGACATGACTCAACAACAACAACAACAACAACAACAACAAACCCATGTTGAAGTTGTCTTGTTTCATTCAGAGTTTGTGATATGATCCCTGGTCCAAACAACCAGGCTGAGATTTAGCGAACGAGCACAGGGAAGAGGAGAAGGGAAGGGGGAAACATGCAAGCTCAAGGCTTTGCTTCATCTCATTACAACTCAAGCACAGAGTTGTAAACCATGGTTTGGCTTTATGTGCAGATGAGGACATTTATGTCTTTGCTTGGGCCCTGCTGGACTTGAAACAACCTTTGAATCTTTGAATGTATCAACAGTTCCCTGGAGACTCCAACTACTGGTAGGAGTTCAGCAGATTTTATCCTGGATTGCACCAGCTAGAAATCAGAATTAGACCCAGCAACAACAGCAATGGTTTCTGCAATGAACAGAAGTCCCAGGATATTTCAGGGTGGGTGGAGAGAGTACGGGCAGCTGGGATGATGTAAAATCCTGGAATGATTTAAAGCAAAGTAATTATTCTTGTCCTTTAGCCTTTTATTAATGTGCATGCCTGCGGAACCATATAGAAGGAGGACAGGGGTGTTGTTGACAGTGGCTCTGAGGCTGAAGAGAGCCAGTGGCATCTCAAGTGAGCATATCCTGCTCTTTGTGGTTGGCTGGCTGTAATCTGTGGAACAGCGCTACAGCTATGAAGACATCGTTGGCTTCCATTCCAAAATCTGATTTCAACCGAAGAACATTGAAAATAGCTTGCCAGCATTTTTTTTTTTTTGGTGAGGACTAGAGTTAGTTTAGTTTACTGCTGTTAAAACTTGCAGATTTGCCAGGTTTGATAGGATTTAAAAGTGAAATTGGGTGGGAAAAGTTGAGGTTTAAGCTGCAGTTCAGTTTGGTTGTTTAGACTCAAACTGTTGGGTTTGGGGGAAATGGCATTTAACTGATACCGAAAAGTAGTTGCTTAAACTAAAGTGTATCTGCCGGGTTTCAAACATTTGCATGTTGGGTGTCTCAATTTTTCTGGCGTATGGGTACAATGCGGACTATGGATGAATAGTCAGAACTGAATACTTTTTTTTGTACGGTGTATTGTTACTTGTTCTGATAGGTGTCAACATACTTATGTGTGTTTATATAGTGGGGATCTAGAGATTTTTTTGCTACTTATTTTTTCCCTTTTCTCTCCCCAAGTCCACCATCATGGTTTGTGTCTGATATATATATATATAGGCAGATGGTTCTGTTTGCTTACAACTGCATATTACAATGTGTATCCTATAAGTGCATCATCACATGTTAATAGCCTATAGCTGGTTTAAGTGCTTGATTCTTCTTTGCACAAGCAGACTCTAATTGTCACTTGGACTATATTAGACAGCTTTTTCTACACAATTATATATCTCTTTTTCGCTGCTACTGGTATTGTAGGGAAGATTGTCCTGATCTACAGGATGAGTTGCTACAGTCGTAGCTTGCCTACCATATGGGGATAGCTGTTGTTTGATTTGAAACCTTGGTCTCACTTTGCTCCCATCTACCCTTTGTCTTTCCCTCCTATAAACTTCTAAACACTTTCCTGGTAAGCCAAGGGTGGGAATGGGAACATGCAGATCAAGCAAATGTAAGCTACATTTATTTATCTAAAATGTCAGAAAGTACCAGTTTGAGTATACATTTTCTCTAGATATTGATCGTAAAATAGTGTGCAAAAACTGATGGGACTGAAAACTGGACTTTAAAAAAGTGCTTTATCCACTGAAATGGTAAACATTGACCATGACCAATCTGAGTCAGTCATGTATCTAAAAGTTTATACTCATTTTAATATAACATTTTCTTTCTTATTCCCTCACCAACATCAACGGAAATCCTTCCCAATCCAAGATTAGTTGTTTTTAATTGCAAATTGCTTCATCTTAGAAGAATAAATTATGGCATGGCATTTCTACAAACTTGTGCGGTATTTTGGGGGTTTTTTTTTAAAACAAATTGCAAGGAGAAAGTTTGTTCATAAGGGCATGAAGCTGATTGGGGATAATCTTTCTCACTGAAAGGTCGGAGAGTTCAAAAGGCTTTTCTTTGTTTATCTTAATTTATCGCTTGTTTGAGTTGTGGATAGATATGTTTAAACAGGCACTATCAGATTTACCATCAGAAGAAATGGCCTAGGTGGGAGGACATCAATGGAAATGTCAAATGGAAACGAAACAGATTTGTTTTATCACATAACTCAGGGGACAGCTCTGAAGGTATGATGTGATGGAGACCTGAGCTTCAACTACTGGTTAATATGAATCTAAGAGCTGAATGGTTTAAATGCAGGTACTGCCAGCACAACTGACTAATATGCAAATGCAATTGCACCAAGACAATTTTCCACCAACAGCACCAATGTTTATTTCTTTATTATGAGCACATATAGTAACAGCATTTAATTGTGGTGGTACAAGAACTGGTCAGAATGTACAGATCATGTGCAAAGGTTTACAATAAAAAGACCATTGGGGTAAAGAGAGGGGAGGGTTGAGACACGAGACTGGAATAGAGAAAGGATGAAAATACTGTTTTTTTTCCAACTATTTTGCAAACCACTTGGAGAGAATGATATATAGAAATGCTTGGCATAATAAAAATCCATTCAGTAGTTTCTAAGAAGAACCCAAAGCTCCGTGGAAGAATAGCGATAAAAGTTCTTGCTTCAATTATTGGCACCGTTAGCTAAAATAATCTGAAGTAACAGGGTTGATAAAGATTTCTGCTTGAGACTTTGGGGAATTAGTTCCAGGTAGATGGGCTAGTGATCTTACTTGCTAGAAAGCAGGTCCTTGTGTCTTCATGTGCTCATGGATACAGGAGCATGGAGGTGGTTTAGGAGAAACGTATCTGTGAAACAAGAAAGATCGAGTAAAGGTTCAGAGAGAGCTAAGAGAGAACTGAAGCTACACCACTGACTTTTGGCCAGACTCATCTAGTACCTTTCTAGACCTATTAAGCCCACAGAATAAAGAGACAACAGAGTAGCTTTGAGTTTCAAATAGGCAAAAATTTAATTGATCCTTTATGGAATCTTCAGTTGTCACATAGCCTAGCATAATCAACTCCCTCCTCCTCCTATGGATGCCCTATCAGGTAGAAGAGCTTTCCTTCACAAACTTTTTTTCTGGGCGAACCTCCTTAGTTTGGGACCATTGGATGAACTTTTCCCTGCTCATGGTCTTCACAAGTGCCAATATGAGCCTGTCTACATCACCTACAAGGCCTCACAGTAAGGTGAATTCGAGGTGGAAGACCTGCCGTTCTCTCCTTTAGCCTCATTTTCCTTGAAAGCGACAGATCTGAGGAAGTTTCCCTTCATTTTAGCATGTGACTCAGGCAGGGAGCTCATTTTTCTTTTCCTGAACCTTCACTGTACTTGCCAACCTATCCCACACTGAAAGCCACCCAGCAGCCAAACTCACGATGAGGTCAGTGTGGTGCTGGTGAAAAACAACAAAACAACAAAACTAAACTAAAACAAAACCCTTCTAGCCATTTAGCCAGTCTAGGCCAGCAGGGAAGGAAGTGCCTATATTCCGAGGCCAAAGGAAGGAAAGTAGAGAATTTGGGAAAGGACTGAAGTCTTCAGTAGCATCACCCACCCCTTCTGCACCCAACTGCTATGCAGCCAGTCTGGTCCCGAGGACTGGGAGTGGCAGAAATCACCGGCAGTCTATTGATACTGTTGTTCAACTTCTATGAAGAGTTCTTTAAGGAAAGGGAAGTCCTCAAAGAAGTCGTGGTCTGTTTGGTTCAAGACCACAGGGAGTGTAAGGATGTCTTTCCCATGCTGTATAGTTTCTCCCATCATAAGGGCCACCTTACTGTAAAAGCAAGGCTTTCTGGTTTCCTTGGGAAATAATATAGTCCATAATTACTGGCTGCAACCAGACAGCCTTAATCTGCTTCCTGGTAAATCTAACATTGGAGGTCGGAGGACTATTTCACTCTAATTTTAGGATTAAGTGGTGGTGTTTTGGACTGGACTCCTGTAAGCAAGAATAATTCTGTAGGTTTAATACTATGGGTTGATCCACACAATCAGTTAATATGACATTCTCCAAATCACATCCTTTCCCTCCCTCAATCTGGATTTTCTCATAGCAGGGCTCTGCAGAGTATCCCTGGTATGAGAAAATCTGGATGTGGGCAGCCAAGAAAATGGAGGCACAGAAAGCTTTAAAACACAATGTGGATTAACCCCAAGTCAGTGTAACATCTTAGTGGCTGTTATGTTTTTGTAAGCTAGTTTAACAAAGTCTGCATTACCCCAAGCCCCCAAGAATGGCTGTGTTCCAGGTTTATAACATAGCAAGCATATTCACCCCATACTGGCTTGTACAGTTTTTATCTAGAAGCTGCATGTTAAGCTAGACTAAAATCCTTTACCCAGTAAAGGTTATTAAATGGTCCCCATAGAGTTCTGTTATAACTACCACCACCTTCCCTGAAAAGTGGCACTCGGCTGGTTATACAGTCACTGTACCTGGGCAGGCAGTTTATATGAAGAAGTCCTTTTTTTTTGCAACTTCTAGGAATAGATAGCTGCATGTTCTCCAAGTCTCAAATGTTCAGATAGCTCTGCTTGAGTTGAATCGGTATTGGTGTCCCCACCCCAGCACAGCAACAACATGATAAGGGAGGAAATACCTCTATATCTTGGTTTCTGCACAAACATTTTGTAGTTCATATCCATAATCTGAAGAAGTCTAGATGTGAGTCTGGAAAATTTCCACTGACAAATTTGAGAAGATGTTTAGAATCATTAAAGTGGGCAGCCAAATCACTCTCTGAATCATTAAAGTGGGTAGCCAAATCACTAATCGTAACCAGATTATGCCGGAATTGAAGTGGAATAATTGCTTTGCTAAATCTCTGTGAAAATAGCAGTTTGCTCTTTTTTCCTTTTCTTTTTTTGCTAACTTTTTCTCCAAGTAACCAAGATGTTCTGCAAAGCATCATTCCTTAATGGATATGGAATGCGAACTACTACACAAATAACCATTTAACATCTAAAATTAGTTTTTAAAAATCACGCCAGGTTACTTGGAACCCATTCTTTGCTTTGCTGTTTAATTAAATAACATTAAAATTCTGCATACACTTACCTGGGAGTAAGCCCCAGTGCACTCAATAAGACCTACTTCTGAGTATGATACTTTGGATTGTACTTTAAGTACTAAATTAATTCCTTTATTTGAATGCTTTACAAGCTATCCAAAACATTCCCATAAATTGTATTAAAGGTTAGAAATGCCATTTATTCATGCACATCCAAGAAGTGGCACATGCACTTGTCAGTTCTTCTGACTCTGTTTTGAGGCTGCTATGCATCAAACCATAGTTGAATTTTAGCACTTTAATGCCTACTAAAATATTGTTTAAAAGCAATTTGCACTGATTTTGAATATTCAGCCGGAAGAAAACCTATTACAGAATAAAGAAGTAAAATATCTAATTATATGTTCCATATATAACTTAGCAGTCTTGTGAAACAGATGGGGAAGCCTGCCATTTCTTAAGTTTATAAAAATGCTGGTGGAGAGGAAAGAACTTGAATATTGTATATATGATACTGTTTCTCTTTCACAGCCTTTAAGTTGTGGATGCCACATCCCTTTCATGCTAGTTGACTTAAAAAGTTAATTTTTTTGTGGGTACATGCTGTGTATTATACGATGTTTTTCTCGGGTCCACCGGTACAAAAGTCAGAATTTAATTTCTGAATGAGTTCTATGCCCAGAAATGTAGAAATGTGCCCCAAGCCAACGCTAAGTGACTTCATTTTTTGAATGTGACTATCTTCCAACAATTGCATGTGCTTATTTAATTACCTCAGCTGTGCTACCTTGGACTCTCACCAGATCTTCAAAGCAGAGCTGGGTCAACTCAGGCCAGGTATCGCAGCTGTAGTTACTCAGCAAATGACACTCTTTGAGAACTGTTGCCCAGCTTCAGCAGCAGAATGCAAAACTACATGCGCTGCCTACATCTAATATTTAAAATGGCTATTCACCCTTCATTCCACAAGCCTGTCCTTAAGACTGAGAGCAATTGGCTTCTACTTAACGTTGCCATGATGTAACATGTGCACTGTTTATGAATAATTGCCAGTCCAGCTGGCTTTCTGAAGGTGAACAGAACGCTCTGACGATCACTGTGAAACTGAAGGGGAAGAGTCTTTCCTTTCTTCAGGACTGTTCACAAGCACATTTGTTTAACAAGCCAATCTTAAGACCATCTATTGATCTGTTCCTATCAATCTGAAGTTGAGATGGCTAGATCTGAATTCCGAATGAGTTGCAGTACCTTACAAATAATGCCCCCCTCGTGCTGCCAGTGAAGCTGAAAGCCCATCATAGGGCAGTTAAATGGGTTTCAAATGAATTGTTTTTGCTTCAGCCGGAACACATCCCATTCATGTCAATGGAGCTGCCTCCCTGGGAGCGCCTCTCATGAACGGGCGTGTTTACTTCTGTTAACACATTTCACTGAGACCTTAGCAAAGATGTCGCAGTGACAGGAACCTTGGTGATGTGCTGTTTCTCTGTCAGCCCTGCTTGCAAGAACAAATGTATCCAAACAATTACCGGTAACCCCTGTGTTGCAAACTGGAATCAACGACAATACAGGCAGTAAGTAAGTAAGTAGTAAGCCAACAACAACGTAGACAACGTAGACAGTGATCCCAGATAATCGGACTGTTTCGCAGGAATCTTCTTCAGCACAACCCATTAATTCGAAGAATGGACATAGCAATAAATGGTAACACCTTCTATGGAGCAGTGGTCATTATCCGGGACCACTGTCTACGTTGTTGGCTTACTACTTCGGCACCACAGAATGCAAATATAAAGCTTTACAGCTTGGCCTACCGGATATCATCTATTATATTGTTTCATTCAAAGACTCACATTCCTTCTACAGACCTTCTGAGATTCACAGACCTTTGTTTATGTGGCTTTAGATTCACAAGAGAACCTTATAAGTGTATATATTTGTTTATGTTGTACCATGTCGTGTATAAAATGCAATAAGTATTGTAGTGCTACTGGTCATCATGTTGCCTGTATTGTCGTTGATTGCAAGAGCAAATGGGCTGACAGCGGCAGCATTCTGATAGCATGGAAAGTTTGGCAATATAGTGGAACCTCGGTTGTCAAACATAATCCGTTCCAGAAGACCATTCGACAACCGAGGCGCAATGGGCGGTTGGCAATTTCAATGGAGAAATGCGCCTCGGAAGCTGTTCAACTTCTGAAGCACATTAAAAAATGGAAGCATTCACTTCTGGGTTTTCCGTGCTTGGGTTCTGAATCATTTGGCTTCTGAGACGCTCGAAAATCGAGGTTCCACTGTATAATGTCTTTGATTTTTTAAAATCAGTTTAAGAGGGTGGCATTCACCTAAAAAAAAAAATCCATCAGCAAAAGTCCTGTGCAAGAACTTCCATTTGCACAACGTGGCTTCCCCCAATCCCTGGCTCGCTCCCTGAAATTGAGCTGTGGGGGTTGGAGGTGGTTATTGCAATGACTCCCAGAAGAACACTATTTGGATGTTAGAACAATAAAAATATTTCTAAAAAGATCCTTCATTGTCAAGAGCCAGTGTGGTGTGGGGGTTAAGAGCGGTAGACTCGTAATCTGGTGAACCGGGTTCGCATCTCTGCTCTTCCACATGCAGCTGCTGGGTGACCTTGGGCTAGTCACACTTCTTTGAAGTCTCTCAGCACTCACCTCACAGAGTGTTTGTTGTGGGGGAGGAAGGGAAAGGAGAATGTTAGCCGCTTTGAGACTCCTTCAGGTAGTGATAAAGCGGGATATCAAATCCAAACTCTTCTTCAAGGAGCCTAATGTAATAGTTTCGTTCATGCAATATTGCAGAATTTATATCTGATTAAACATCAAGCAATTATGGAATGAAAGATTTCTGTTAGACTTTTTCTATGCACATGCAAGTGTGCTAAGCAGTATCACTTACTTGAAGATTAATAGCCCAGAACTTTCCAGAAACAAGAGCTGGCAGTTATTGGGCAGAACTGTGATTTTCTGTAAGATGGAAAATAAATGTCTGTGCTCACAGTTGGGTAAATATTCATAGTTCACATAATAATAAAATATACAAGACCAATTTTGTCATTTATAATGCTTGATAGTTAAAGTGAGATAAATTTTGCCTTCGATTTGTTATTTCATCCAATGCATTCAGGTTTAAGAGGTTTGGAGTGTATAGACTTGAGTGTATAGAATTATCACAATCTAAATGATTCCGATAAATTCCAATCTAAATACAAAATCAGATGGTGTCTTCACGAGAAAAAATAATGCAAGGCACCTCTAAGGGAGAAAATATTAAATGTCAATTTTGCAAAATAGACGTGCAGTGCCGTTTAATACCAAAGCTCCATCTTGTTGGAATAAATGTTGTGTATTTTTGGTTTGAAGTAAGAATTCATGGATTTCTGCATCATAAATCTAGGAGCAAGGGCATGATATATTTACTGTATCATGCTTTTGTGAATATATATTGGCTACAGCAGATTTTGGCTTTCAACTGTGAAAACAGCAGTTTAATAAATTACATCTTTAAAACTATTTTCCATGATCATCATATCATATTTATCCTGATTTGAAACACGAAAAGAAATGCTATTCATAATAATTAATGTGGTGCGATGCATAAAACAAATAGCTTGTTGCAACTGGCATAAAATTCAAAATCACTGTTGAGATATATAATCAGCTCTTTTATATGAGTGTTAAATTACAGTATTGTTCAAGAGGTGGGTGGGAGGGCTTGCTTGTAGGCATAGGCACTTGAAATGTTTTGCATGTGTTTGTATGGGTGCATAACTTACAGTTGGGGGTTTCAGTTCCCTGCAGAAGTGACTTTCATGTAGGAATTTGGCAATACGCGACATTGGTGTTAGAGATGCTTTTTGCAGGTCCAGGTGCCGTGCTCCCCAGTCCCCAGCCCAAGTAAATAAAAGACCCCTAAGATGGGTTTGGATCAAAACAGGCCACAGCTTTATTGAATACAGATGAAAGAGGTTTGGCTTGGGTATGGGGCAAATGAAGAAGAAGAAGAAGAAGAAGAGTTTGGATTTGATATCCCGCTTTTCACTACCCTAGGGAGTCTCAAAGCGGCTAACATTCTCCTTTCCCTTCCTCCCCCACAACAAACACTCTGTGAGGTGAGTGGGGCTGAGAGACTTCAGAGAAGTGTGACTAGCCCAAGGTCATCCAGCAGCTGCATGTGGAGGAGCGGAGACGCGAACCCGGTTCCCCAGATTACGTATCTACCACTTTTAACCACTACACCACACTGGCTTACTTCCAGCCCGCCAACCGGAAATGATGCGTAGGTCAATCCAGGTGGGGGTTCCTAAGACCTACATCAAACAGGGTGACCCCCGCAGGGACCACTGTCTGGGGGTCCTGGCCCCGTGGACATGACCACTCCCCCCGGATCCCTTTAATGGGATACCCTAGCGTTTGGAGGGGCTAAGGCTAAATGCCACTTCATCATTACATTGTCCCTTATGCATTCATGATGGGGGACGACGGCGACACATGGCATGCTGAGATACATCTCTGTAATATTTGAACGGTCAGACGCGAGCATGTTTTTATGAACTATTTGTATAGGGAATTCCAGAAACATACTGGGAGCCAATGTAGGTCTTTGAAGACCAGTGTTATGTGGTCTCGGCGGCTGCTCCCAGTCACCAGTCTAGCTGCTGCATTCTGGATTAGTTGTAGTTTCTGGGTCACCTTCAAAGGTAGCCCCACATAGAGCGCATTGCTGTAATCCAAACGAGAGATAACCAGAGCATGCACCACTCTGGTGGGACAGTCCGTGGGCAGGTAGGGTCTCAGCCTGCGTACCAGATGGAGCTGATAAGAATAAGGTCTTGATTCTCTTAGAATTAATCTCAACTGGATTAGAGTTGGAATGTTGTAGCGTCGTCTTTCAAACATGGCGTCGGGAGTGGAACTTGGTGGGTAGAAGCTGGTTTGGAGTCAGCTTCCAGATGAATTTTCACCAAGAAAACTGAACTGCTGTAATTTTAAAATAAGTTTTTTTTTCATCCTTTTCTAAAAAGTGAATTTGTGCACTTCAATTTGTGCACTCTGCTTCAGTACGAAGCCCCCTCTCCCCCCCAAAAGCCTTGTGGGGTACACAACTTCCCTTAAATAAAAGGGAAGCAAGTGACTTGTCTATTTTCATAATAGAGAAAATATTGGGTTTTGGTTTTCTTCAGCCTCTGCTCACACAAAATGTTAAAAACAGGTTCTGGGGCCGAGCATCTGTAGACATAACTAACGGGTTCAAACACTCTGACACATATGGTAGTACCTTACATGCATTGTTTGTTTGTTTGCTCCATCATCTTCACTAAATTAAGGTGGGAGGCCCCTGAAATACCACATGGCAATTCAAACCTCATCAAAGTTGAGGACTACCTAGAACATGGAGTTGTAGAAGATGGACACAAATGTTTTGTACATTCCCCCCCCCCAGTCCTGTAGGAGCATATTTCATTGAGGAAGGCTTGAGATATGCAGTAAATATAATTATTATTATTTTAGCCTTTATTTAGAAGGAGCTACTAAATGAGAACAGTCTTTCACAAAACATGGTTCCAGAATTTTCAAAGATTAGCTTGTGATTAAGTTATTTGAATACAAGTTGAAAATACCATATACACTTGTAAGTTTGTTGGTAATGTTGCATGAGATCAGTTTATTACAAATTACTTCTACCAATTGCCTTAAAATGCCAATTATAGTGAAAAACCTCTGTGATCTCAGATCTCTTGAGAACAGACCCCATAGGAGGAGGAAACTGATGTAGTTTTTCCACTGAAATAAATATAAGAGACTTCATTTCTTGCTTGTATGAAATACCTTGAGTTTTAAAAGATCTACATGTAGGGAGAAAAAGTGATTTTCTTTTGTGAATATTTACAGATACCATTTCAAGTTGGTTCTTTATATTCCGTTTATGTCTATAATTTCATTTTGTCCTTCATATTCCTTTTATGCCTATAAAATAATAATACACCCCTTGATTGCCAAAATGACCTCAAAACTGTCTATGACAGCCCTCACCTGGGCTGGTTCACTCCAGCGGAGATCCGTTTGTGGGTTGGATCGTGCGCATAAGCGTGCCTGCCCGCGATTTCCAGCATCTGCGCAGATGCAATTTCCGGCGCCTGCGTCTGCACAGATTTGATTTTTGGCACCATGGAAGCGAGTCCCCGCACCGCGTTGTGCCGATTTAGCGCAGCGCGCGGGGACTCCCCTGAGCGGGCGGTTAGGGGGTGTCTTGTGGGCCGCTTAAATGACCCTGTGGGCCGCTTGTGGCCCAAGGGCTTTAGGTTGCCGACCCCTGGTCTATGAGTACAAAATTTGACGATGAAGTATTCACTTATGAAGTTTTAGAAAGACTTGAAAAACACTGAGTTGAACTGTCTAATCAATGTATGAACATTGTATTCCATGTAACTGCTATGCAGAATTTATTGCTTCAGCATATTGAGATTAATTAATAGCCTTCTTCTGCACCCTGCATGAAGAAATTAGATTGGCGCTGAGCAAGTTAAAAATAATTTATTTGGTCTGCCTTAACTATTCTTTCACAAGGCTCACAATCACACCCTGTGCTTCAGTCTTCCCATCTGATCAACGTCACCTTCAGTGTCCATAGCATAATTGCCTGTTTCATTCATATATATTCAGCTATAGATATTTGATGATGCAGGAGGGCCACCCACCTGCAATTTCTCCAGTTCATCACAGGCTGACAAGTGATTCCATAGGGTAGCCAGACTGGACTGTTATAGTAAAAAGCAACGGTGAGTCTTGTGGCAGTTTTAACAGATATATTGTGGTGTAAGCTTTCATTATCCAGAACCCAGTTTTGTGCAACTGGTTAAGAAGGATCTAGTTTTTCAACCCTTGCTAATAGATCTCTTGGTTTTTAAAGATGCCGCAAGGTTCTTTCAGGTTTTTCATCTTCCTGGGGGAGGGGTCACGTTCTCCTCTGCAATGCATGTATATATTTTTTTAACATAGAAAATGCACGTCCAGATTAACAGTATCGCTTTCTGAAACTTCAAAAATGGCGCTCATGGTAATTGTATCTTGCAAATCCTCCCTAAGTGAATCCTGTGTTGTCATTACATTGAATTCTGTTGCCTCAGACTGGAACACACCCAGATTCATATCTCAGGGGTAAAGAAGGAGAAAAGCAGTATATAAATCTGTCATGCTTTCTGCAGGCTAGAATGCTATATATGGGGTAATAATTGTTTCTGAATGTTATTTTGCAGGGCAAAGCCAAGTTCTTAACTATGAAGTTTAGCTTGCGTCATATTTAATTATTTCCGTGTAGCCTCCAGTACTTGGGAATGATACACAGGATGCGGTAGTAATTATTATCTCAATGTGATATATGGTTCAAATGTGCTGTGTTCTCTTTTTTTGGTATATAACTTATCAGGGGCTTGCATAGATTCGAGATGAGCTTTGGGATTCTGTATGCTGGGTTTCTTCCAGTCTCTCAACATGGTTTTGTTAACACAAATTTTCAACGGCACCCCTGAGTAATTGCTGGCAAGAAAGTATACAGCCGAGCCTACTTAAAAATAAACTGTTTAAGAAATAGTCCTGTGAAAAGAATAACATTTTCTGCAAATGAGCTTTAACTTACATTAAATTAAAGTTAAGCTTTCTTGAAAAGAGTGAATGATTTCAAAGGAGTTAGCTGTGAAAAGAAAGAATTGACACAGAATAAAAGCACAGTACAGAAAAGCACTAAACTTTCTAGGGTCTAAATAAAAGTATAGCATGCATAGTTTAAATAGGGCTTGTTGTGAGCATCGAATCGGGCTTTAGTCATATATATCTAACATGGTTCTCAATACAAAATAAAAAATTCTTTCCAGTAGCATCTTAGAGACCAACTAAGTTTGTTCTTGGTATGAGCTTTCGTGTGCATGCACACTTCTTTAGATAGGTATCTTGACTCCTGGGTTAAAAAATCCTAGTGTCCTTCAAGCTTCCCCTGCAAACCATTAATTCTAACATAGTCTTCATTGTATCATTGACTTCAATGCAAGAATGACAACAGTGTTTTGAACAAAGCAATTTCAAGTGGATCATGTCTTCTTCAGAAGCCTTTTGCTACTCTGTTCCCTTTCTGTCTCCCATTTTGCCTCCGCCTTTCCTGATTCTGACTTTGCTTCTTCTAAGGTTTGTTTCCAAGCCCACATATTGAAACTGGTTTGTAAATGGACCCAGTGTGTCAACAGTTCTGATAATGAAGATGTTTCTCTTCCTTAATTTATAACTTTGTTGTTCAGTCGTTCAGTCGTGTCCGACTCTTCGTGACCCCATGGACCAGAGCACGCCAGGCACGCCTATCCTCCACTGCCTCCCGCAGTTTGGCCAAATTTATAACTAGTATCTTGTAAACTTTGACTCGACCTTGTGTTTGGCACTGCCTGGCAAAGTGCTCAGCCCAGCCCAGCTTCATGCAGCCTCGCAGTTCAAGGGAATTAGAACAATAAAACAATGAGATAAAACAATAAATTGAAACAACAAAACGAAGCACTAAAAGGAGTTAAGAAGTAAAACAGAAGAGGGGATTTTTAAAAAAGTGCTAAGGGTTGGTATAGAGCAGAAACTTGCTTTAGAGTTGGCCTTAGAGCTCAAAACCCTGCTTCAAGCATTCAACAGCCATCTTTCCTAATCTTAACATTGTTATCACAAACGTCACATGGTGACTGTTTGAGGCAGGGGTTATAATGTGAAGAGTGGGTCTTCCGGTGGATTTCTCCCATTAGAGGGAGAATTTCTGTGCTCTCATCTGCTGTTGCAAATAATGTTTTGTGGCAGACACGTACAACAGGTAGATCGTGATCTACCTGTAGATCAGTGGACGTCTGTGGTAGATCACTGGCTCCCACAAAGAAGCTCAACAATCTTGGCTCCCCTTAAAACAAGCTCAATGTTTTTGCCCTGCACCCCCCAAAAACAGGGCTTTCCTTCTCCCTAAAAAAGCTCAACAACAACTTTGACCTGAATGCCTAAAAAACAGGGCTTTCCTCCTCCCCCAAAAAGCTCAACAACTTTGATCATTGACAGTTTTTAATTCTGTAAGTAGATCACAGTCTCTTGGGAGTTGGCCACCCCTGTTGTGTGGCATTGAGAAGCTCCATGAGATGAATCAGTCCATGTGCTCAGCTGGTTTACACAGTCAGCCATCACACTGAACAACTGTACGCAGAAGGCCTTTCAAGTAACAGCATGTGTTCTTTGTATCGCACAGTAAACTTGTTCAGCACGGACTTGGGATGGATCTGCTTTTCTGGAAACTTGTGTTGTGCAACTAGCTGAAAAATCCCACAGTACTTTTTAAGGAGGGAGTTAACATGGATGAGAGACAGGACGTTTTCTTCATCCAACAAATTTAGAAAAGCCATCAGCAGGTGGATAGAGAACTTTAGGAAAAAATATGTTGTGCAGATCCAGCACAGCAAGTATGTCAGGAAGTACAGTTAATCAAAGACAGAGTTTACTGGCTACCATTTGGGTTATCATTTCTCTATCTGTCCAAAAATGAAGATAGTTGATGACAGAGGGCTGTACTCAGAACAGAATGATTGACTCTTTTATTTATCTAATCGTAGCTGGCCAAGTCTTGACTATTTAATCGGTGTGTTTGGTTTTTCTGCATGCTGTTTGTCTTGTGGGTGTTCTGTTTGATCATGATCTCATGATACATAGATGGCTGTTTTGATAACCGCTACCAACTTTGTGAGCAGAGACAGAAAGGTAAAAGCAGGGACAAAAAAAATGGATTGCAATTGTGCCACAAAACTTTATAGATCTTTTAAAAAGAGAGTACAGTCACACCTTGGTTGTCGAACAGAATTTACAAAAACGTTCTACAACCAAGGCACAGCTTCCGATTGGCTGCAGGAGCTTCCTGCACGCAATCGGAAGCCACGGAAGCCGCGTCGGATGTTCTGCTTCCAAAGAACGTTCGCAAACTGGAACACTCACTTCCAGGTTTGCGGCATTCGGGAGCCAAAACATTTGATTCCCAAGGTGTTCGGCTTCCAAGGTACAACTGTATGTGAGATGTAAAACCCACACAGGACTCTAAGACTAGGCTATGTTATCTCAGTTACAATTAACACGTCATATAGTTTCTAATACCCCAGAATTCACTAGTTGTGGTTGAATTGAAAAACTGTAATTTGAGACATGCTCTCTTTTCTCCTATATATGTTAGAAAATCTGTATGCATATGCTTATACAATGGCAACAAACTAGCTTACTTCTTTTTGAAAGATTATGATAGTAAGTCTTACACGCATAGAAGGGGTTAACAAAGGGGTGCAATGCCCACATGGAAGCCATTTAAAACACTTCCTCTGCATAACTACCCCAACTAGCTGCTGTACACCTGGGCTGGGGTGGAAATGAAATTCAGGTCAGGATTTTGACTTTGATGCAAGATTGGACCCAGTACCTGTCATTCCAGAGTTTGGAAGTCTATGCACATTTGGTGCAAGCTGCCACTGTGGCACATGATGTGATTTAAGGCCCATCAAGTGGTGGTCAACAAATGGCCTGTCCTGTATAAACATACACACAGTCTCTCTCTTATCTCCAATGACAACTCATTAGATGGTGTAACTCATGAGAAAATACTTCAAAGAATGATTCTATAAACCTGTTTCTTATCTTCATTGATATATTGCCAGATGTTGTGTTTCACTAAAGCAATAAAAAGTTACTTTTCTTTGTCCATTAATGAGATTCTTGTAAAAACACAGAGGCATGCTCCTGATATAAAATGAGCAGTCTCCTTTTATGTTTGTTGTTGTTTATCTTTTTTTTAAAAAAGTACTCAGTGCTTTACAATTACGTCATTCACCCTCTCAATGACTCCATGAGGTAGCTTAGGCCTAACGTACGGTGATTTGTACAAGGCCACCCAGTGAGCTTAACAACTGAGCAGTGGCTTGGATGTGACAATCCTACCCCATCCCTATCTGTTCATAAGTAAGTCTATTGAGTTCACTCGAACTTACGCCCAGGCAAGTACAGTGGTACCTCTGGTTAAGTACTTAATTCGTTCTGGAGGTCCGTTCTTAACCTGAAACTGTTCTTAACCTGAAGCACCACTTTAGCTAATGGGACCTCCCGCTGCCGCTGCGCTGCCAGAGCACGATTTCTGTTCTTATCCCTGAAGCAAAGTTTTTAACATGAAGCGTTATTTCTGGGTTTGCGGAGTCTGTAACCTGAAGCGTATGTAACCTGAAGCGTATGTAACCCGAGGTACCACTGTATCTATGGGATCACAGATACTGAATCTGTATGTGATCAGTATGCCGATGACGCTCAATTCTACTTCTTGGTAATACCTGAATCAGGTGAGGCCGTGTGAGTTTTGGACCACTGCCTGTGGTTGGTGATGGGCTGGAGGAGGGCCAGTAAACTGAAGCTGAATCTTGGTGAGACAGAAGCCCTGTGGGTGAATAGTTCCCAACTTCAGGAAACTGGATGGTTAGATATGTAGCTTAGATCTGATACTGTCACTGGAGACACAGGTATCCTAAGTCCTTTTTTCTAGCTTTGACTGGTATGCCAGCTGCAGACATTCTTGGACAAGGTTAGCTGAACCACAGTGGTGATCTCTAGACTACTGCAGTGCACTCTATGTGGGGCTGTTCTTGAGATTGGTTTGGAGATTGCAGCTAGCACAGGATGCTGTGGAATGACGTTTGCCTGGACAGGCATATCAGCATATTGTACTGGTGCTGAAAGCTCTGCCCTAGCTGCCAGTACACTATCAAAATAAGATTAAGGTACTACTTTTAGTGGACAAAGCCATAAACTGTCTAGGACAAGGTTACATTGCTGCTGCCATGAGTGCTGGAAGGAAGACCGCTCCGTGCTATCATATCTCCTATCAGTCTCATCTTTTCCAAGCTAAACATACCCAGCTCCCTCAGCTGTTCCTCACAAGGCTTGGTTTCCAGACCCTTGATCATCTTGGTTACCGAAGTTCCAGTTTGTCAATATCCTTACTCAACTGTGGTGCCCAGAACTGGACACAATATTCCAGGTGTGGTCTGACCAAGGCAGAATAGAGTGGTAATGCTACTTCTGCATCACACTGTTGACTCATGCTAAGCTTGTGGTCTACAAAGAACCCTAGGTCCTTTTCAGTTGTACTACTGGCAAGCTAGGTATCCCCATCTCCAATCTGTTAATGTCATCTTAAATCCAGATTCTGTCTTCAGTGGTATTGGCTATCCCTCCCAGTTTGGTGTCATCTGAAAATTTGATGAGCATCCCCTCGATTCCAGTGTGATGGTGTGGTTAAGAGCGGTAGACTCATAATCTGGGGAACCGGGTTCGTGTCTCCGCTCCTCCACATGCAGCTGCTGGGTGACCTTGGGCTAGTCACACTTCTTTGAAGTCTCTCAGCCCCACACTCACCTCACAGATTGTTTGTTGTGGGGGAGGAAGGGAAAGGAGAATGTTAGCCACTTTGAGACTCCTTCGGGTAGTGATAAAGCGGGATATCAAATCCAAACTCTTCTTCTTCTTCTTCTTCTTCATCCAAATTGAACAACAACAGGCCAAAGACAGAACCTTGTGGGACTCCACTTGCCACTTTTTTCCAGGATGACAAAGAACTATTAATGAGCATTCTTTGGGGTTGGTCACTTCAACCATCTGGAACAGCCCTCCTCATTGTCCCCGATTCATTGAGTTTCTATGCAGACTAAAGCAGCTTAATGTGACCGGTACTTTGAAACACTCTTCCCTCTGGAATCAGACAGGCACCCACAATTCTGATATTTTGCTGCTTACTGAAATCATTTGTTTCTCCACTTTTTCTTTTTCTTTTACAGAAATTAATTCAATTGAATGTAGGCAATTCTGTATTTTATAATGCTGTAATTTTATGATGTTTCAATTGTACATTGCCATACATCCATAAATGATATAAATAAACTCTGCCTGCCCCACACCCGTCAGCATCTGTTCCCTGAGGTGGTTGCCTCATTCTGCCCAATGATAGGACCGGCCTAGATTTGGATTCCCAGCATGTGTACTTGCAGCAGAAAAAGCTTGTACCATGTTTCCCCAAGACAGAGATATTTTCCATGTAGAAGGAACAATAATATTTGAAGCAGCCTTAGGTGTGTTTTTTTCTGACCAGAAGTATTTTATTAATAACTACCCTTCATTTTAATAAACAAAGACATAAATGATAATGTGGAATGTTGTAAGACGAGTGTATAGATTGTGCAGAACATATTTAAACGGCCTCTTGGGCCCTCCAAAGCAAGCTTTGAGAAATCTAAATATTTCACTGTGCATCTGCTACTGGCACACAGCCACCCACCCACATTAAGTCAAAGTAAATGACATTTATTTTAGCGTTTAGAAAGAAAGAGGCTAATGGAACAGGACCTGGCACCTGAGTTGCCTATATCTGCGCGGCTGGACCTGCCTCCAGAACGCCATGGTTTGGGGTTATTGTACTGATGTTATTCACGGCTCTTCATCACAAGCATTTGCTGGCTGTTTTGGGAAGTCTTAAACATTAAGGGTCTATTTGAAATTTATTCTGTTTTTGTGGCATGGTGGAGCCTCGTTGAATAACACACCGTACCTGTTGCTTTTGTTTCCCCCTGCAGATGGGTTTTTTGCAGCTGAATGACGACTTCATATTTGTTGAACCACTCAATCACACGTTGGCTGTGACAGGCCATGCGCATCGCGTCTACAAGCGTAAAAGGTCCCTACCTGAGAAAGCCACTGAAAAGCCTGCTTCTCATAGTCAGTACTGTGGTGTTATTACTGGTAATGTAATCCCTGTTAACCTATTTAATGCAGTAGGCGCTTATTGTAAGAAACAAATACCTTTTTCTTAATCTCCAGTCACTATTCGTGTTACCTGGGTACTATTACTTTAAATGACAAATAGCCCTATTCCATAGTTGTTAAGTTGTAGAAAGCGCCATTGATTTCAGTGGTCTATAGTTTGGATTGTCCCATTAAACACAATACTCCTTGGAGTTTCACTCAAATTAGTGAGACTTGCTTCCAAGTACACGGAGCCTCGGTCTCTGTTTAAAATCAGTGGACAGAAACTCCTTTACTTGGAAATAAATTTAACTGAAGACAGTTTCCAAGTAAATGTGTTTAGAATTGATACGCCAGGATTCTAACAGGACAAGTCGCAAATCAACTTGCCAACTCACTTTTTGGATAGGACCACACTCGCTTCTGCAATGAAAGCTGATTCCCTTTTTGTCTTTGTTCTGATCTGTCTCTTCTTCATTGTGGTTCTCAAATGTTGTGCTTAAGATAAACTGCTCAAGAGCCAAGCTCACTGCGTCAAAATACAGTTCTTGCAAAACCACTTCAGGGTTTTTACTTTGTTTCCAGGTTAATTAAGCCTACTTTCTTAATTCGTTTAGGACTTGCTCACATTTGTTCATTATCTAGCCGTTAATCCACTTCCTCATCCCCTTCTTTGAATTAGCCTGGATTAATCATCTGCATATATTTGAATTTGCATATGAGGAGGAACTTCAGTGTTTCCCATTCATACCAGTAGGCATTCCATTTTGTGTTGTTCCTTCCTTCAAATTTGTTGATTCTGTTTTGCCACGTAAGTACTGACGCAGGTGGTGCTGTGGTCTAAACCACTGAGCCTCTTCTGCGTGCTGATCGAAAGGTCGGTGGTTCAAATCCCCATGACGGGATGAGCTCCTGTCGTTCTGTCCCAGCTCCTGCCAACCTAGCAGTTCGAAATTATGCCAGTGCAAGTAGATAAATAGGTACCACTGCGGCAGGAAGGTAAACGGTGTTTCCATTCTCTTTGGTTTCCGTCATGGTGTCCCATTGCGCCAGAAGCGGTTTAGTCAAGCTGGCCACATGACCCAGAAAGCTATCTGTGGACAAACACTGGCTCCCTTGGCCTGAAAGCGAGATGAGTGCCACAACCCCATAGTCGCCTTTGACTGGACTTAACCATCTGAGAGTCTTTTACCTTTACCTTTACCTTTTTACTGACAGGGTATGTGTGCAGATAGCTGTGCATGCTATCTTTAAAAAAAAAAAAAATCCCCGCCCAGGAAGTGTGCAAAAACACACAGTCAGACAATTGTAAGTTTTTGCAGTTTTTGAGTTTTGTGCAAATTGGAGGGATCAAAAGAATATGGCTCACTCTTAATATTGCACTAACTAACACACCGTAAAAGAAACTGAAGCAATTGTAAATTGTCAGCACAAAATTCACCCCCCCCCCCACACACATATCTTGCATAGAATTTTTTTTAATGCTTCTCTGGTTTTCTAGTTCTGTGCAATACTGTGAGATCAAAAGGTAAAATATGTCTCAGAATAGGAGCATACCGGAAATAGTTATGAGATTAGTGGGGAAAGAAATGAAAGCACTGTGGAAATTGTGGGCATGGAAAGGGAAGTAGTAGACAGTTAATCTACCCATCCAAAAAAGCACCCCACCCCAAAAAATCATCTGTGACCCAGTTTGGATCCCAATCCCACCCACCCCCAATCTATTGGATTAACCCTGTATTGGGTAAACCTGAATTTACAGGGGAAAGCATCAAGATTGGTGTTGTTTAAGGGTAATGATCAGGGACGTCCAACTCCCAATAGACTGTGATCTACTCACAGTATAAAAAAATACTGGCAGTGATCTTCCCATTGTCATTGGATGGACCAAAGTTGTTGAACTTATTTTTAGGAAGCCAAAGTTGTCCCCCCTTTTTTGGGGGGGAGGAGATCACAGAGGAGCCAAAGATCTAACAGTATCTACCAGGAACACCCCACGATCTACCAGTAGATCTCAATCTACCTGTTGGACATGCCTCGACTTGACAAATTAAATGGGAATGCAGACACAGTAAACGGGTGTGGATGAACCCTTAGATTCATCACATGCATACTTTGTCAAATAAGCTCAATGAAAACTAGCACTTTAAACTGAATATAGTAATGGTTCAATCTTGTTCAGCCTCAGAGCGTCAAGATTGGAATCAAATTACGTGGGTTTTGCTCTTTCTTGCTTATGTTGGCAATATTATCTGAAGGAATGATGATATCAAAATGTGTGCTTCATCTCCCTTGTCACTACTACTACTACTACTGTTATTATGAATGAAATCGTGGGGATAAGAGACTCTTTCTCCTCATCCTGGATTTTCAAAAGTGGCAGGTATGGACACAACCCACTTAGGTTTCTCTGTCTGCGGAACCTCACTTTTAGCAGTTTAAAAACATTTATTTTATCCTTTCATTCTTTTGCCCAAAACAAATAACAGCAGCTTCCATCTTTCCGTGTGTTTAGCTCGTAATAACATCTTTAGGAGCTATCATTGTTTTTGGTTATTTTGTGTGTGTGTGTGTGTGTGTGTGTGTTTAAAGACTCCCACACACAGACCCTTTTTTTTTGTTTTCTTCCTCATCTGTGTGGTCTGTCTTGCAGTTCCTCCGTAGGCACTGGTTGCATTTAAAGACGCTCTTCAGCATTCTAGGATTCCTACTGAGAGACCAAAGGGAAGTAGAGCAATTTTAAACAGAGAATGTTGCTGGAACCAGTCATCTCTTGAAATGGAAGAAGGCTATTAAATGTGACAGCTGTATACATAATGGCCTTTTTGTTGTAAATTAAAAAATAAAATTAAAACCCAGTGCAAAGTACTCAGAAACACCAGCATTAATAGACTTGCAGAAGGGATGGAGTGAAAGTGTTTTCACTAATATTTTATCACATAGGGATATTTTCTTTAGTTTTTAAGCATCTCTCCCCCCCCAGCAAGCTTAACTACTGAGCTGTGATGCTTTTATATCTGCAAGTTGAAGGTGGGGGGGGGGAGGAAGAGATGAAAACGCCATATTGTTTTATTAGCATTCTCCATCCCTAACCTGAACAGTTTTTAAGTTATTGTCCATAAATGTTTCTTGCCAGTTTCTAGGAAAGCAATTTTGATTATTTTATTGCATTTCATGACTAAGAAAACTAAAGATGAGATTGGAAATACTTACGATGCCTGTTTTGGAATTGAAATTTTAATTTAGTGTGTACTTGCAACATGAGAATCCACCTCCCATGTTTTTTTATTTAACTTCATAGATGCTGTAGAAATACATTCTAGGGAGCTGTGATTGATTCACAGAGCTGAGGTTGAATTAATGATAAAAAAATACGTGTAATATGCCTGCTGATGATTCAGGTTCATCATGGGCTAACCTATCCCTCCCATTTTAGGTAGGTGTTCCCTGGGAGGCAGAGCTAGTTGGCATTCTAAAAGGAGGGGGAACAACCGTTAAAAGGCAGTTGGGGGTTTGGCAGTTGGGGGTGGAGGATTAGAGAGAGAAAATGCGAGGTTAGGCTTTGGGGAATGGGAGAAAAGGTCATTACCATTGCTAAAGGGATGCAGGAAATATTATAACAAAGCTGAATTACATGAGAAGAAGATTTGTACCAGTAATAACCCGAGACATCCATGTTTTCAAGTTACCTAATAAAGTTAAATGTGCTTAAACATTAAATATATATATACGTGTAGCTTCTGAATTTTGAGGTTATGGAAGCATGTTGCCTCTAAATCTACAGTATTTCCTGCTTCTACAGAAAAAAAATATTAAGTGAACTATGTGTGCCTCATTAGTCTTAGTTCAGGGGGATCTACTATAGAGCAAAGTTAGCAGCATTGCAAACCACGGAAATGTGAAGCAGCATAAACCCATCAAATGCTCTGCAACTTGTGTTAAGCAATTAATTGATTTTTGAGGCCAGTCGGTTATCTGTTGGACACATGAGCATGACCAGAATGAGCAGACGTGCCAGTTACTCTAAAACAGGCTTCCTCAAACTCGGCCCTCCAGATGTTTTGAGACTACAATTCCCATCATCCCTGACCACTGGTCCTGCTAGCTAGGGATCATGGGAGTTGTAGGCCGAAAAACATCTGGAGGGCTGAATTTGGGGAAGCCTGCCGTAAAAGTTTACAGCAGGAAGTGTAATTTATACTCATTAGCATTGTATAATCCGTGGTTGGTAAGTATTTCATTTATAAGTTGATAATTACTAGAGGTTTGAACAAAAGCCATAAAACATGTATCCCAGTGAAACATATTTTGTTGTTGTCGCTAAAAATGGCTAGGATACCTTTCTGTCAACCATAGAGCATATATTTGGATGCAGAAGAGACCCAGCATCTCTATAGAGATGACCCAATAGCATAATTCAGTATAAAGCATCTTTACGCAATCATTTGTCTACAACTTGTTTCTGTTGCAGAGAAAAGAATACCCAAGAGCCAAAAAGGAACAGAAAGCGGACGAGGAAAAAGATATTCCTATAAATTACCTCAAGAATATAATGTGGAGACTGTAGTTGTTGCAGATCCGGCTATGATTTCCTATCACGGCGCAGATGCAGCTAGACGATTTATCCTAACAATTCTAAATATGGTAGGGAACATTGAGACTTTTTGTAAAGATAATATGCTGGGTGATCACCAACTAAGTCATACCCATTGCAAACTATGAGTGTAAGTTAATGGATACCTTTTATCCCAGTTGGTCTACTCTACCGTCAATTTAAATTAGCTTGAAGTTCAGTAAAGCGCAAAACATAGCTTAATTGTATAAAATCATTAGGATTGGAAGGTGGGGTCCTAGTGTAGGTCAGAGTCTTGATTAGTACTCTTATGAAGGCGCAGGATCTGACCCAAGCTCCCATCTGCAGTGCAGACTCAACCTTTTTGGCCCTTTTCGTTAGGCTTCCATAGATGTCTTTGTGAGATATAACAGTGCCAGCCTAGCCTTATTACATTAGTACACTATGATATTCCTTGAACATTCAGTAAAAAAAAATGAAGGAGTCAACAGTACGTTCCACTCTCACTTATATAAAGTTCTCTGTGTGCTTGGATGTGAACATGAGCTTCTAATTCCATCAAGGAAAGTTGATCTGTGTGTGCAAATGAAGATGAGCTCTCTGCCCCCCCCCCAAAAAAAAAAACAGATGATGAGGTTGTTCCGAACATGGAGACTGTGTTTATGCATTGCCCAGCCCCAATTGTTATATAATTGTTGTATAAAACACTCAGAACTCGTCAGACCGCCAAAGTAGATTTGTGATTTTAATTTCACAATTCTGAAATAGTATTTTAATCCATTTGTTTTAGGTGTTCAATCTTTTCCAACACAAAAGCCTTGGGATTCGAGTGAACCTTCGAGTGACTAAGCTTGTTTTGCTTCATGAGACTCCAGTAAGAAAGTACTGCATTTACCTTTTCCATGTATTCTTATCATTATTATTTAGAATAGACTCCTGTACAGATAAAGGACATGCACTCTTAAATTATAAGGTTGGGTGGAAATGATAAGGGAGGACACATTTTGGTGAAGCTTTCTCAAGCAGTGAAAAACATCTCTCCACTTCTAGCGGAGGTGCTCAAAAGGGAAGGGGGCAGCTCCTTCTAGCCGTTCTGTCTGGTGACACACTAAATTGTCCCCCTGCTTAACGGCAGGGAGTTGTGCCTTGTGCCTAGTTATGGGTACTTACTACAAATTATGGGATGCAGGTGGCACTGTGGTCTAAACCACAGAGCCTAGGGCTTGCCGATCAGAAGGTCGGCGGTTTGAATCCCAACGACGGGGTGAGCTCCCGTTGCTCGGTCCCAGCTCCTGCCCACCTAGCAGTTTGAAAGCATGTCAAGTGCAAGTAGATAAATAGGTACCACTCTGGCGGGAAGGTAAACAGCGTTTCTATGTGCTGCTCTGGTTCGCCAAAAGCGGCTTAGTCATGCTGGCCACATGACCCAGAAGCTGTCTGCGGACAAATGCCGCCTCCCTCGGCCTATAGAGCGAGATGAGCGCCGCAACCCCAGAGTTGTCTGCGACTGGACCTAATGGTCATAGGTACCTTTACCTTTATCTTTTACTACAAATTATGTTTGGAAACCACCATTCATAGAATCATAGAATTGTGGTTGGAACCCTGTGCAATGCAGGAGTCTTTTGCCCAACATGAGGCTCGAACACATGACCCTGCGATTAAGAGTCATGTGTTCTACCAACAGAGCTATGTGTGCCATCAATCACGAGCACAAAGCTTTCACCTGAGTAGGGATCCTCGGCTATTTCAATGTCATGAGTGGCTTCAAATGCACAGCGGGGATTGGTCAAGTAATGTGAGGAAGAGAGTGAGGTCTTCCTTTGTTGAAAAACACAATTACAGCATGGCTGTACAAAACAACATGAGGATATTATTTTTAGGTTAATGTTAAGGGAAGATGCACTTAGATCTCTGAAGCTGTTTGAAGGTGTATTGAACATTTTGTGTATGTGTCTTTTAAGTCACAAATATGTAATTCAGGTCAAACAGCTCTGTAAACAGTGTGATTCAATTTATCCAAATTCCCTGATGCAGACAAAAGTATTTAGAGAATCTAAAGTTTAGACAAGTCAGACTTTTAATTACACATGTTTGTAGTCAGCTGGAAGGGGGAACATTATGTTTGTTGTAATGAAATAGATGTTTTAATATTGATTGTGGAATAGCAACCAATATTTGAATTTTTATAGAACAACAAAATTCTCTGTTATATGTTTTTAGAAGTCTTTAAAACACACAAACACACACACACTCGTTTGTTTTGGAAAGCCGTGTAGATACATATGTTACAACAAGTAAAACATTACACCTTTTAGGCTGACATGTATATTGGACATCATGGTGAGAAAATGCTGGAGAGTTTCTGCAAATGGCAACATGAAGAATTTGGTAAGAAAAATGACATCCATTTAGAGATGTCAACAAGCTGGGGTGAAGATGTCTCACCAGTAGACGCAGCCATATTAATCACGAGGTAAGTTGCAAGTTTTTTTTCCCTTTTGTTAATGGCTGTGAACCTCATACAGCATTCTGCAGGCACTCTGATGAGTTGGTCGGTGATGGAAATCCCCAAAACGAAGCAAACAGTCAAAAAAAAAGAAAGGCAAAAGATGCAGGAATGAAGGGGGGCAGGAAACACCTCAAAAGATGAACAGAAGACCACTTATTGCCCACAGAGTTTAGTGTTACCCTTCCTCAGGTGTGATGGAGAAACAAGATGTCTTCTACAATCTCGTTTTGTTTTGTTTTTTTTTTTTAAAAAGAAAGAACTGACTTAGATATGTGGATGCCTGCAGTATTTGGTCTCTGTTTATGTGAGGAGCATTAAAAGGAAAACAGGCTTGCAGAATCATGAAGGAACGTCTCAAAGGACAGAGCAGAAACATTCCAGTATTCCTAACATAAGTGTTTGGTGTAGGGCCTCCTGGCAGGAAACTGTGGTCATTCTTTTGCACCCGACTTCTTAATTCAGGGGTAGGCAACCTAAGGCCCTGGGGCCAGATGCGGCCCAATCGCCTTCTCAATCTGGCCTGCAGACAGTCCGGGAATCAGTGTGTTTTTACATGAGTAGAATGTGTCCTTTTATTTAAAATGTGTCTCTGGGTTATTTGTTGGGCATTTTCTTCTTCTTCAAAATATAGTCTGGCCCACCACATGGTCTGAGGGACGGTGGACCAGCCCATGGCTGAAAAAGGTTGCTGACCCCTGTCTTAATTCAATCACCATCGCCCTTTCCTGCGCTTGAGGGGAATCAATTTCCCCCACTCATCTTTCTTCTCTGCACAGCCAGCTAACTGGTTCCAGATGACAATTTGTTTCGGGGCCACTTGATTTACTTATATTATACACCAGGGGTGGGGAACCCAAGGCAATCCAGATGTTATTGGGTCCCGCCTCCCACCAGCCAGCATGTTCAGTGGTCAAGGATAACATGAGTCAGCAACATCTGGTAGATCTCAGGTTCCCCATCTCTATTGTACATAGGTCTGAGGAAGAACTATTTTGACTTCAGCCTATTTGAACTTTCAGTGCGGTGTGTCTCAAAGTTCATTTGAGCTCTTCACTTTGGCAGCAATTTCTGCCAACCTCTCTCATTCCCATGGTAGTGAAAGAACAGTAACATATGGCAATGAAAGTGTGATATGCACAGGTTCTTGATTCATGTTGCCTTGCTTGCTTGCCGTAGGCATGAAATATATAGACCTGTGGTAAATTAATAGAGAATCTCAGAATTCATATATATATATATATATATATATATATATATATATATATATATATATGAATTCTGAGATTCTCTATTAATATATACCCTGTTTAAACAAGTGTTCTTACAAGGAGCTCCATAGTGTTCAAAATGGTATTGTAGTATGCTTATTCCCTCCTAGGTTTTATATCATTCATTATTATTTGATATACAGATTGCTGTGTTTTTAAAGACTGCGTAATTATCATTATGGGCATGGTGGGATATTGCAATGTGTTCTTAGAATCCTTACTACTAAGAAATGTTTTAAGATAAAGAATAGAACATAGGCAAGCAATTCTTCCGCCACCCTAATCCAGCAGAGAGAGATACAAAATGTGAGATTTTGCTGGCTAAGTGGAGAAATAAGCCATCAGGCGTACAAACTGCAGCAGAAGCTAATAAGGTCCATGCTGTTTGGAAAGCACGTTGCTTGGGAAGTTGACTCCCCAAAATCTGATGCCTGTAAGGACTTAATCTCCATGAATCCCTCACAGAGGGGAAGCAGTAGTGGCATGGGTTTTGTTGATGCAAGTGTCACAGCTGGCATTTTTTATCGCTGTGCAAATCTGTAAATTCTAGAGGCGATGGTGACGTGACAAAGAAATGGGAAGCAATTCCAAAGAAGAGGAGTCATTCGGGTGTAGTTAAACTCTTATAAAGCATCATTTATTTTGCAGGGAGATAAATGAATGCAACCTTTAGATATTGTGGGCATGGATCTGATGCATTCCACAGTAGACACAGTGCTCCTGTTGAGACGGTTTCTCAGCATTCTTTGTCAATCACTCGTAGCTGAGTAAGATTATCTTCCATAAACACGGTTTTAACAATGAGTCCGTAAGTAACTGTGGAGGCCAGTTCTGGATCCATACGTCCTTCCACAGTGGGGACATAGGTTTCTGGGTGGGTGTTGAACATGGTGAGGGTTTGCCAAGCGTGCCTTCCTCTTAGCATGTTTCTCCCTTGCGTCCTGAGCTTGAGTGTCTTCAAAGCCCATGACACCTTTAGTAAAAGCTGTTCTCCATTTGGGGCGCTCGCAGGCAAGTGTTTTCCAATTGTTGGTGTTTATATTACATTTTTTTTAAAATGGCTTGAGACAGTCTTAAACCTCTTTTTGTTGACCACCAGCATTACGCTTTCCATTTTTAAGTTCAGAATAGAGTACAGTAGTACCTCCGGTTATGTAACCTTCAGGATGCGAAAGCGGCAAACCTGGAAGTATTTGAGCAGGTTTTACCATGCGTCCATGCGCAGAAGCAGTAGATCTGCCGCCCTGCGCGCATACGCAGAAGGGGTCCTCAGGTTGCGGAAACCTCAGGATCCGACCGGACCTCTGGAACGGATTCCGTCCACAACCGGTAGTACCACTGTAGTTGCCTTGGGAGACGATAATCAGGCATCCGCACAACATGACCAGTCCAACGAAGTTGATGTTGAAGAATCATAGTAAACCCCACTCCCACCCCAGCATAGGACTCTCAGTATGCCAGGCAATTTGCTGGAATGAAAAATCTGTGTGCACTGACCCCATTCACCCTTCTCTTTCCACTTGGTCCAGGTACTCAGTGGGTACTCAGACTGAGCAGAATGAGCAAGGCAGATGGGGATATAAGAAATGCATACAGGCATCTTATTTCCTGCAAGCCTGCTCTGTTGAATGCATATATAAATGCCCATACACATACTCAGGAAGATGTGGGGAATGACGGTCAGTTGTTCCCTATAGGAAACCCTCAACCTGTTGTATGGCTCAAAAAGAAATATTGGTATCTCAGTCCCAAATATCTCAGCTGAACTCAGGAATGCATGCTTAGATTTTTAATTAGAGAGCTGCTCTTGGTGACAAGACTTCTTAAGTTCATTTGAGGGTAGCTCAATTTAGCAGGTTACCCGAGACACCCATTTGGGCTGGAACACTGGATTTTTCCGTAGGGGGAAATACACTTGAACATTAAAAATAATAAAGTCAGGAGATGGTTCTAGCAGAGCTACCCAAGGATGTAAACTTTTTGGTAGAAAGTATGGGAAATACATGTTTAAAGCCCTAGTTGTTGTGTCCTAAATACTCAAAAATAAATAAATAACACTTGTCACTTCCACATATGGCAATGGTATGCTCTCCAGATAAGCATACAGATAAGCTCTCATTCTATTTCATGGTAGCAAAGCAGAGCTCACAAGTAATAATGATGATAATAGTAAAGAAAGAATAAAGAAAGCCTAATACCATTGCAGCATTGAGGTTATAAACCTAACCCCCCAACTAGGAAGTAAGTCCAACAAAGAAACATGCATATGATGTGCTGTGAATCAATGATTTTATGAAGCATGGAAGTTTCTCATCCTTCAGAAGCCCTCACATTAAATCAAAGGAAAAATGGGCCATTTAAAACACGAATATCTCCTTCTAACGTGGACTCTTTACCTAACTGACATAAAAACGAAGTACTTGCTAGTAAAGTCCCCCCAACTTTTCTTTTGTGATCATATACGGAACCTTCATTTTAAATCTAGAATTATGACACATCGTATCAGGGCTGAGCAGGAAGACGTAGTTCTGGAAGATTTAATATTAAGTACACGTGAGATTTTCCTGCCATATTTCTTTGTCATTTGCTATGCATCTCACCCTTTCCATACCTGCCTGTTTTAGATGTTTCTTTGAAGAGATTCCTGTATAATAGTAGGCTTTATATGGAGTAGCTGAATATTTAGGCTTTGCATTGCCCTAAGGACCTCTTCTACCGCTGTATTTAATAGGTTTTAGTTTATGAGTAAAGTGTAATTTATGGATATGACAGACTAGCAGTTGCCCATTCTTGCCTCAGATTCTTTTCTGTCATTAGTCACCTCATTTAAGCTTCAGAAAACTGCCGTAAATCTCTTAAAATTTAGATTTTGCTCCCGCTTGAAGGACTACTCTCCCCTCTATAAGCTTGGTAAATCACTTGCAAATTATGCTTGCTTGACCTGATAATAGTAGTCTTTATATGGAGTAGCTTTATATGGAGTAGTATGTTTCCGAGCACAATTCAAAGTGTTGGTGCTGACCTTTAAAGCTCTAAAAGGCCTCGGCCCAGTATACCTGAAGGAGCGTCTCCAGCCCCATCGTTCTGCCCGGACACTGAGATCCAGCGCCGAGGGCCTTCTGGCGTTTCCCTCGCTGCGAGAAGCAAAGCTACAGGGAACCAGGCAGAGGGTCTTCTCGGTAGTGGCGCCCGCCCTGTGGAACGCCCTCCCATCAGGGGTCAGAGAGATAAACAACTACCTGACATTTAGAAAATACCTGAAGGCAGCCCTGTTCAGGGAAGTTTTTAATCTGTGACATTTTAATGTATCCTAATATCAGTTGGAAGCCACCCAGAGTGGCTGGGGAAACCCAGCCAGATGGGCAGGGTACAAATAATAAATTATTATTAGTATTATTAATAGAAGATACCAAAGTATCCCTTATTGTGACTTCCATGTGGAAAATGCAGTATTGTTCAAGACAAATCTTTCTTCTTTGGTGATCACTCGTAGCCGAGTAAGATTGTCTTCCATAAACATGGTTTTAACAGTGGGTCTGTAAGTGACTGTGGAGGCCAATTCTGGATCCACATGTCCTTCCACAGTGGGGACAAAGGTTTCCGAGCAGGAGTTGACCATGGTGAGGGTTTACCAAGTATGCCTTCCTCTTAGCACTTTTCTCCCTTTCGTCCTGAGATTGAGCGTTTTTGAAGTCCATGACACCTTTGGTAAAGGATGTTCTCCAATTGGAGCGCCCACAGGGCAGTGTTTCCCAGTTGTTGGTGTTTATACTACATTTTTAAAGATTTGCCTTGAGAGAGTCTTTGAACCTCTTTTGTGGACCACTGGCGTCACGCTTTCCATTTTTAAGTTTGGAATAGAGTAGTTGCTTTTGAAGACGATAATCAGGTATCCGCACAACATGACCAGTCCAACAAAGTTGATGTTGCAGAATCATTGCTTCGACACTGGTGATCTTTGCTTCTTCCAGTAGACTTGCATCAGTTCGCCTGTCTTTCCAGGTGATGTGTAATTATTATTATTTTTCTGAGACACCGTTGATGGAATCTTTCGAGGGGTTGGAGATACCTAGTTGGTTACTCAATGAGATGGGAGTTAGAACAGAATAATGTGTTATTTCAGCTTACCTTTACAGACTTCCCCAACCTGGTGACTACAACTTCCACCATCCCTGACTTGGCCATGCTTCCTGGGGTTGGTGGAAGTTGAGGAAGGTTCATTTATTATCACCATGCTGAACTGCGAGCATATGTGTTGATACTTGTCCTGAGTGATGACAGTTGTTTCAGAGCTTGATTCAGTCCTCAGGCCCTATAGGCTTGCAAAGGGAAAAAAAAAGAAAAGAAAAAGAAAGCATTTGGTGCATAAAGATCCACTCACAGGAAGACAATAAAATCTGAAAGCTCAGATGATACTTCAATGCTGAGCTTGGCTTACTCCCATCTTTAATTTCAGGGACTGGGAACAACTAATAGAACTGATCTCTTTTGGAAAGAGAAGTGGGCGGGGGGGGGGGATGCTCCAGATTGTAGACTGGCTTCCTTCTTCACAGACACATTTACTGATAAGAAAATCACCCAGCCTACCATGAAGAGACATTGCTTGTAAGCTTTCCACAAACGGCGGGGGGCCAGAAATTGAGGGGGGAAGAAGGGAAGAAGTTTTTAGATGAGAGGGGCTCTGTGAAACTGAGTGAGGAGACAGAGTGGGGGAGGGGAAGCTAGCGTTAATCAAGTTCGAGGGGAAACAAGACACGGAATATAAGGCAGATTTGGCCATATAAATCGTGTGCATGCCTTTATAGACATACCTATGAACGGTTTCATTTACCGTACATGTTTAAATGAAATGTGCATTTAAATATGTTTTTAGCCTTTCCAGTATATTGTGTACCATTGGCCCACTAAGATTTTAGTGGTGCTAATTAATAATAAAGTCACTTAAGGAATTTGAAAAAGCAATTGCTAGAGCAACGCTGCTATCCATGCTGTAGATTCAGTTGCCAAATGATGATCCTCCTGCAACTTCCCTATGTAGAAATGAGGACACAAATAAATAATGAATTGTTTATAGGTGTATCTGGAGTATCATAAACTTTTACTGGGCAGCCTAGTCTCCGAGGAATACAGTTCTGATTCTTGGAAATTAGGGAATGTTTTACGTTTGTCTCATTGCACAGGATGCAATTGTACTCCACTGTTGCCAAGACTTAAGAGTTCTATTTCCCCAAACTCTCATAATTAAACTTTTGGAAATTTACTTCAACCGGGATAGAAATCAGCTGAATGAGAGCATCTCAGCCCACATATTCTTTACTTATTAGGGTGTGCGTATACAAATCTCAATTTTATTTTTGACAAAGTACAACTTCCATGCTATTTGTGCCTTGTTACAATTGACATTTGTTGTCCTTGTTCTCATTCTTTAAACAGATATTAACCTTAAGAGCAGTTATGTAAGTGCATTCATAACATCCACAGGCTTCCCCTCCCTCCAGATTCACGAATATTGAATCCTATAATATTCATCTCTTGTACTGCAAATGCTTGCATATTGTAATCTAGTACAGCTAACTTGCATCTTACATGATTTAACTTGTGCACATTCAGCTTTACATCTTTGGCAGATTAAAAAATCAACAAAAGGGGCAGGTGTTCGTGAAAAAAGACTTTGTCAATCTTAATATTTAACCCAATGTGCTTTGACTATGGTGGAATCTACACACATATAAAAGAAGTTGTGAAAATGCTTTTAAAAAAAAAGTTTGGAAAAATATATTGAATTTGTCATAGCTCACCATCGCCATCTAGTGTCACATTTGTATAATGCACTTTACACCACACTTGAAACGCTTTATTTGCAGCAGTATAGCTGAGTCCTGTATGCAATTTTGACTGTATGCGCTATTCCTGGAATGTAACCCCAGCATAAATTGAGAGCCACCTCTTTTTTTATTATTGCAGAGCAGTGTTTCCCCCAACTTGGGTCTTCAGCTGTTTTTGGGCTGCAGTTCCCATCATCTCGCCCTTGCAAGACCTGTAGTCAGAGATGTTGGGAATTGTAGTCCGAAAACAGCTGGAGACCCAAGTTGGGGGAAACACTGTTGTCCAGTCATGTTGTTTGGGGCTTAAATGCAGGAAGATGATCCTATTAGGGAGAATACTCCAGTCTGAAATATTTCTGTGACTGTAATCTTTTAAAAACGAATGATAATCTAAGTTACCTAAAAACAGCACAGTTGGACTAGGGATAGGGGCAACTTACATTCCCCAGGTGGCGCTGTGGGTTAAACCACAGAGTCTAGGGCTTGCTGATCAGAAGGTCGGCAGTTCGAATCCCTGCCACAGGGTGAGCTCCCGTTGCTCGGTCCCAGCTCCTGCCCACCTAGCAGTTCGAAAGCACGTCAAAGTGCAAGTAGATAAATAGGGACCGCTCCAGCGGGAAGGTAAACGGTGTAAACGGTGTTTCCGTGCGCTGCTCTGGTTCGCCAGAAGCGGCTTTGTCATGCTGGTTACATGACCCGGAAGCTGTCTGCGGACAACCGCCGGCTCCCTTGGCCTATAGAGCGAGATTAAGGAAGGTAACTATTCAACCTGATGCCACATACACTTTAAATGGGAAGTAAATTGTGTATTTAAGGTTGAAGTATCATTTGATGAATTCAGGATTTCCTTCACATGTTCTTTTTTGAAATAGCGGTTAAAATTTGCATGAATGAGCATCTGACAGCACAATTTTCTTAAGGCTTTGTCCTCTTTTGCCTCCCAATTTTAGGAAGGATTTCTGTGTACATAAAGATGAACCGTGTGATACTGTTGGTAAGTGAAACAAACAAATAACAACAATGCCTTTAAAATACAGCACTATAGGGTGATGTGAAAGCTTGATTATAATATGTGGGGATGAATGCTTATAGGCAGTTAAAATGCAAAAGCTCATCATAATCTAAAGAATGAGCAATGCTCTCCATTGTATTGATATACATTTAATATATCAAAATCAAATATTTTCTAAGTATAAATGATGACTATGTCAACGGTGATATGAATGTTATTATTTTGAAAGCAAGAATTGCAAGAAGAAAGATTACAAAATGCTAATCTGAATTGTTAACATAAAGTATATTGGGGCATAATCTGGTATCACAGCAGGTGGAGCACCATTGGTTTAAGATCATAGTTACTGGTACTTCAGATCAGTACCTGTGATTTTCCTTTTCTGAGAATGTGACAGATTAATAGTTAAAAGTGAAAGGTTGAATTTGGAGTTTAAATAGATCACTTCTAAGGATTAGACAGAAGGCAAACAAGCACGAAGTAACAAATCTTCTCCCAGTGTATTTATAGGGCAACTGAGATAGGACATTCCAGGAATTTTTAACATGTTGTAAATTGCGGTGCTAGCCAAAGAAAGTTAAAAGAAAAATGCTGAAGTAATGTCAAGAGAACAATTTATGGCTGTTAAAGTTTACAAAAATTGTAGCATGGTATGTAAATTTATCCGTACCATAGGAAGGAGTAAGCATTAATATTAAACTGAATGTACTCAAATGTTTCATTAATAAGTTGTCTAAGTCTCTGTGATGTCATAAGTGTGTTCATGAAAGTAGCTTGCACATCTAAAATGTAAGTTAGGAAAGGCTTATACATATTTGTTTCCAAGAAAATGCCGTTGAGAGCAAGGCATGTCATTAACTTCTCATTGGAACCAATAATCTTTAAAAGTGATTCAGTTTGCTTGGGTTGTGTCTATATTGTGCTAACTTACTAGGCTGGTAGACCAATATATATCCATTTCACTTTCCCTCAGACAGCCTATTATATACCGTAAGTTCCTAAACAGGCAATAGTTTTCTCCAGTTTAGGTACAATTGGAATGTACCCACAATCTGGCCACATTGACACATTGTGGTATGCCATAAACCATAGTTTATGTGCGTGAGCATATTGCATCTGGTCTGATTCTTCCCACTTCTGCCTGCTTGTACTAGAAGGAAGCAAACCACGGGTTTTGCATTATGTCAGTACGGTGTATCATTTGTTTTGCTTCCAACAAACCATGATCTTTGGTCAAGACTTACTGATTATAGTTTGTTGGTGCAAAACAAACCACAGTTCCTGGTTTGGATGCAGCAGATTGGAACCGCACTGTGAGGAAATAGCTCCCTTTTGTGCGAGGTAATGCTAGTATCAGCTAATATCATACAATACTAGAAATGACATCATAGTAGAGCCTAGTCACAGAATAGAAGGAAGAGATATTGTAAGAGAAAATACCGTATTTTTCTGTGTATAAGATAAAAAATTTCTTAATTTTTTGAGCAAGAAATGGGTGGGTGGGGGTCATCTTATACACAGTTTTCGGTGGGGCAATCAACAACTTTGAGGGTGATCAACAACTTTGGCAAGCCAAAAATATGGGTTTCTTAATTTTGGGTTAAAAGAAGTAGGGGTCATTTTATACACGGGGGCGTCATATACATGGAAAAATACGGTAGTTCCTATTAATATATCATTGTTTATGGTAGCCAAAGGTGTCTTGCAGGTGAATTAATATAAGCAGAAAATCTTGAAGAACTGAGAAGATCATTCGTGCGAAATGACCTGCCCACCCAAAACATTGCTCTAAATTCATTCGCCAGTGAAACTATTTTGATGAATTAATGACAAACATTTGATGCTGCGTTCCTGCTCTATTTACTGAGCTAAGCCTCAGTAAACAATGGGACTTACTGCCAAGCAGACAGGTTGCACTCTCAGTGAATTTATTAGACTTGCCACTCATATGCTACTGTGTAGGATAGTTTATTTACAAGTCTTGGCTCTGGGAATTATAAAATAGGATATTTTGCACTGAACAAATTAAACATACCGGTGGTTAGACACATTTTTTCCAGTGTTTTCATAGACTCAGATACATTGTTCCAATATGTGCAGTGAGGTGGGTAAAATTTATTGTGTCTCACTCCATCCTCAAGATTTAGCCTGGCTTCATATAAGATGAAAAAAATGGAGGCACACTCTTTAGACTCACGTATGAATTGAGAAGCAGCATAATATAAATTGTGAATTGCGGTATTTGTGACTGTCTCAGAGAGAAGACACACATAGGACTTGATTCTGGAGTTTACGTCCTAGTAAATTCCTGTCCTTCCCTTTTGTTTATTTCTAAGATCTGACAACTCACAAGCTAAGCACAGGTATTCATTCTCAGCATGTTTTAATTTCTCTTCATAGTGGCTACTCTAGATGCTGAGCTAAACTCTCTCTTGATATGTGAGTGATGCTACATACCATTATAAGCCAGGATGCAATGGCTATATTCTATATTCTATATTCCATTCTATATTGCGAAACTCCCCTGTGCTGAGAAGAGCGCAAGCTCTTCAAAATCAGTTCCAATAAAACAAATACATCTATGTATTCAGAGTAGCTTGTCCTTACTCGGTAAAGGAGTCTGTGGCTTCTGTTACAGCTGCATCAAAATCCATGTCATCATGACTTGAGCTGGATAATGTGCACGTGATGTGTTCTTTGACACAGCCCATCCCCTGGAAAAAACTAGTAAAAAAGGAACTATATTTTGGGTAGTGGGGAATCTGCAAAGAACAAACTGAGAGAACACAGAGCAATACTGGCACGTAAGACAGTTCTAAAGCACGCTCTTAGAACAGCAAATCAGTGTTCACAAAACAGTTGTGAGCTCTTTCCAGCTGGAGCCATTATGCGCCACAAATGACCGTCGTTTGTGCTCCTCTCTTTTTTAAGTGAAATGGCCAAAATCCCTTTACTATTGCTCCAAAAACCTAACCGAGCGTGTGAGAGAATATGAATACATTTTCCTGGATCTTATTAGAAGGGTAGGCAATGGAAAAGGGCACAGACTGTCACTCTCAAAAAGAAAACTTGCTATTATCTCTAGTTGCCATGTGTTGTGAGATAAATGTCAAGAGATGTCTTCTGCTTCCCCTCTTCAAGTGAGAGACTGATCCACTTTCCACCCGCAGAAAAGCACTTAAGAGACAGTGCGTCTTCTTCGGTTTGGCAAACTGCATACAATTTGAAAAATATTGTGATGTCTTGAGTATGCCAGAAACGCACAAAGCGTGCTTCTTTTATGCGTGTGGCCAGAAAACTGTGGAAGAATGAACTCCTCTCCTTTCCATATGTTGTTTTAAAAAGGTGTTCAGGATTGTTCTGTGCTGCGGTTTCAGCCGCTAACTGGGAAGGGCCATAGCTCATTGACAGAACAGCTGCTTTGCATGCAGAAGGTCTCAAGTTCAATCCATGGCATTTCCGGGTAGGGCTGTGAGACACTCCTTGTCCGACACCCTGGAGAGCTGCTGCCAGTCAGTGTTGACAGTATTGAACTAGATGGAGTGTTTGTTGGTCTGACTCAGCATAAGGCAGTTTCCTGTGGAAGACTAGACAGGAAGGCGTGTTTAGGCCCAGGCTAATTCCTAAAGGTACTCTTAAGGGTTGATCCTCAAGTGACAGAAGAATCCTGGGAATGCAGATTGCAAATGGAGGTGTTGCATGTCACCATATCCAAGCTCCCAGTAAGCTGAAATTACGTATTTTTGTGTGAAAACAAGCACACTTTAGATGTGGTCCAGCTCCGAGGACCTTCACTGCCAGAAGTAAAGCTATAGGGAACCAGGCAGAGGGCTTTCTTGACAGTGGTGCCCACCCTGTGGAACGCCCTCCCATCAGATGTCAAGGAGATAAAGAACTACACAACTTTTAGAAGACATCTGAAGGGAGCCCTGTATCGGGAAGTTTTGTATGTTTGGTGTTTTATTATGCTTTTATATTTGTTGCAAGCTGCCTAGAGTGTCTGGGGTGGCCCAGCCAGATGGGTGGGGTATATAAAAAAATATTATTAATTGTAGCCCATATGTTTTGGAGACACTAAATGAAGAATGTTCCTTGGCATTTTCAGTTCACATTGGTTTTATTCACATCATTAAACAAAAAATAAGAAGCTGCTGTAGATATTTAGACTGGGGCTGCTATCTACCTGTAGAAGTTGGTAGACTGCAAACCCAGCCAGCATAGCTAATCATCAGGGATTATGGGTGTTATAGTCCAGGAATATCTGGAAGCTCATAGGTTAGCCACTCCTGATTTAGATACAAGTTTTTTTTAACTAGCTACATATGTTATATTAGGATAGAATAGCATTTTCAGTGGTGACACTTTGATTGTGCAACTCTCTCCCAAACGTAGTTGGATTGGCCTCTTCTCAAATGTTTTTTAGATAGACAGTTGAGACATTTTTATTCTGCTAAATTTTTAAGTGTTTTTTTTTTTTATCTTGCTAGGGATTGTTTCTTTGTTCTCTGATTTTTGCCTGGAGGACCCTGTTTCTCCCTCCGATTCCAGTGCTTGGCTGTTCTTCCTTGAGATTATTCTATGTTAAAGTGTCGCTATTTTTATTTTTATATATAGGGATCTATGTACTGCTTGATATTTCAAAGCTCTCTTATCTCCTCATTTTTGTATGTATGGTCACTGATACATCTTTTAAGTGACAAATGATTCGTCATTGGTCCCCCGTGTTGTAGCGTGGGGATAGTGATTCAGCAAGTGATTTCAGCTGTCTGACATAGCAGGCAGGAGACAGCTTCTTCATGTAACACTCTTTATTCAAGTAAACAAGACTGGGGAACTGAGGAGAGGGACATTCATAGGGACAGTATACTGGCTACAAAGGATACATTTATAGGGACAGTAGACTGGCTAGAAATGATACATTTATAGGGACAGTAGACTGGCTAGAAAGGATACATTTTGGAGGGAACAATCTCAAGCAATCACAAAGCTGCCTTTTGGTGGGAACCAATAAGACTGAGGATCCAAATGCAGCAACTTGAATGAACCAATAGCAGCTGTTCCTTCTGGAACAGGAAGGCAGTTACTTTCCCCTAATGTGAATACAGACAATAGTAAGACAGATGTGACAACCCTTGAATCAATACACAACACCCCGCCCCAGGCAGCAGTCTTGTACAGATCACTTTCAAAAGTACCACATATTATTTATCCTTTTTAAGCAACAACAGCGCAGAAAGCTTTTTATCTCTCCCTCTTTTCCCCTTTCACTAATGGGAAACACTTGATGTGCTGAAAGAAAATGAATATTAGTTTCTTAGAAATAGAGCTGCAAGTCAAAGTTAATTTCCCCCAAGTCGTGCTCCGCAGTATGCGTGTCTGAAAAACACTTGTATATAGTCAAAGAAAATAGAAACACATGACCATAATATAGATCATATTTGCTATTTCGGTGGCTTAACTTACTGCAAACAACTGAAGCCTTATGTTGTGCTCAACATAATAAAATTCACATTCAAAGACACTGTAAGAACGCAAAACACGCAAAAGATTGTTTGTCTTGCAAAATAGATGTGATAAATTCTAGTAACCTTTGTAAGTACCGCTTTTCAGTATTGATGCATGTAATTTTAAGGAGTGTGAATTTTACTTTAAACGTATCATAAAGTAGCTTTGTATAGCTTGGTGGGAGCACTATGTACACCACTTCAAGCTTCTTGGAGGAATAAATAAAATAAATTGAGTTTTTTTGGAGGAATAAAAATGCTTTCAGACTTCGTGAAATCAACCCTTCACTCAGTATGGATGTCATTAGGCACAATTTAATGCCATCTAAACATTTTGCCTATCAAATGACTGATTGCTTAGTCCTGAAGAACTTTCTGCAGTGGCATAGAAGCATATGTTTTGACATAAAAGTCTCACCTCCACACAGTTGTGCGCCCAGGCTCAGTGAGCCCAAGGCCACCAGGGCTGGGGCACGTGAAGCGGTAAAAATGATACGACAATATCTTGGGATCAAAATGGCCACAACTTTATTGATTACTGATGTAAGCAGGCTTTTGGTGTAGGTACTGGGCGGGTGGCGCTGTGGTCTAAACCACAGAGCCTAGGGCTTGCCAATCAGAAGGTCGGCGGTTCAAATCCCCGTGACGGGGTGAGCTCCCGTTGCTCAGTCCCTGCTCCTGCCAACCTAGCAGTTCGAAAGCATGAAGCGCAAATTCGAAAGCATGAAGCGCAAGTTTACCTTCCGGCAGGAAGGTAAACGGTGTTTCCATGCGCTGCTCTGGTTCTCCAGAAGTGACTTAGTCATGCTGGCCACATGACTCGGAAGCTGTCTGCGGACAGAATGCGGCCGGCTAGTGTAGCAGATTGCTTTTTCAGGAAAAAACCCCTTAAGCTCAATTCATCTGAAACAGTTTAGAAATTGAGCAATTTGTTTCTTACTTTATGGAAGTAAGAAGCTGTCTGCGGACAAACGCTGGCTTCCTCGGCTTGTAAAGCGAGATGAGCGCTGTAACCCCAGAGTCGTCTGCAACTGGACTTAACAGTCAGGGGTCCCTTTCCCTTTCCCTTTCCTGGGCGTTTGTATCCTGCATCGGCCAGGGTCAGTCCTGAGTTAAGGATCTTCCCATGAAACGCATCAAAAAGAGGAATCTAAACCAGTGTGGTGTAGTGGCTAAGAGCGGTAAACTCATAATCTGGGGAACCGGGTTCGTGTCTCCGCTCCTCCACATGCAGCTGCTGAGTGACCTTGGGCTAGTCACACTTCTTTGAAGTCTCTCAGTCCCACTCACCTCACAGAGTGTTTGTTGTGGGGAAGGAAGGAAAAGGAGAATGTTAGCCGCTTTGAGACTCCTTCGGGTAGTGATAAAGCGGGATATCAAATCCAAACTCTTCTTCTTCTCTTCACAGCGCCACCTGTGTCCCTCTTTGAATTTATATACAACTGATTAATTCCACAGCAAGGTCATGCAAATGCACTTAAGTTTTAAGGTTTTTAGTAGATTTTGACAGGAATGTGAAGCAATTTTTCACTTAAAAACCCCCCAAAACTAAACATAATGCGTAGCTGTCAATCTTCCTTTTTCTTGCATTGGGAAACGGCCATAGCTGTCAACCTTCCCTTTTTTTGCAGTGGGAAATGGCGCTGGAATAAGGGAATTTCCCGCAAAAAAGGGAAAGTTGACAGCTATGCATAACGTAGTATAAATGTAAGCACTGACAAAAAATAATAATTGGAGCATATAAACAAGGATGTTCTCGGCCATATAATACATGGCCTGATGACAACTTTTGATTATGAAAGTACTTTACAAACCTAAGTCATGGGATTGTATATGTTTCTACATTTATTCTTGTGACTAGTTCCAGTTCTCAGGTTTCGTTGCTTATTGGTGAATTTTTTCTTCATGCATTAAAGTTGCAATCTTACGCATTCTGTTTGCTTTGGGAGTTACAGTGGTCCCATGGTTCTCAAACGCCATGGTACTCAAACAACTTGGAACCCAAACACTGCAAACCCAGAAGTAAGTGTTCCGGTTTGCAAACTTTTTTCGGAAGTCGAACGTGCTCCATTTTGAGTGCCGCACTTCTATTTTGAATGCCACACTTCTGTTTTGAGTGTTACGCTGAGTTCTGTCTGTTTCTGCTATTTATTTTGTGTTTTAGTTTTGTTTTTGTGACTGTGTGCAACCCATTTCAGCTACTGATTGATTGATTGTGTGACTGCAGTACATTGTTTTTTTTTGCTTTCATTTTATGGATCAGTGGTCTCATTAGATAGTAAAATTCGTGTTAAATTGCTGTTTTAGGGGTTGTTTTTAAAAAAATCTGGAATGGATTAATCTATTTTGCATTACTTTCTATGGGAAAGTGCGCCTTGGTTTTGGAACACTTTGGTATTGGAATGGACTTCCGGAACGGATTAAGTTTGAGAACCAAGGTACCACTGAACCTTTGAGTAAACTTGAATAAGATCCAGTTCATATCTTTAGCTGGAAGCTTAACCATTACAGAAGAAGATCAGTTGTTCAGTTCCGCACCCCCATCATGGATTTAACATTGAAACCATTCCAGCTGTGCTAATAAGAAGTAGTAAGAAGTAGAGGGGACTCTCTCTCTCTCTCTCTCTCTCTCTCACACACACACACACACACACACAAACATCTTTCTCTTACCTAATGTTGGAATGACTAAGCAGGAGCAGCTGCTGAGCTGAAGCCAGTTTCTCTTTCTTAACACATGAAATTAATAACAAAGGACAAGACTTTAAACTAGTTCACAGCTGGTAGTTGACTGGTTTACATTCAGTAGCTACTGTTTGATGTGGCTTTCATGCACAAGGTCAGCTATGTTTAATAAGAAACGGAATAATAAAGAACACCGATTTTATATGTTTTGCTTGCAACATGCTTCCAGGTAAGTCATATCTTCCAAAACAGTGAGTAAGGAAATTTTAAATATGAGAAACATCCCGCAGATTTTATCTTGACTTGAAATGAAATGTTTGGCATCCAATAATAAGTAGTGGTCTTATGCAGTGGCAGAGTGAAGAGTTTCTGGTCTACAGAAATATAAAGGTGAGTTCATTTGGTCAAAAATGGGGGGGGGGGAACCGGACACAAAAATATTCTAAACTAATGAAAAATATGGCTCAGATAGAAAATAAAATATGAAGACTTGCAGTTTCGCTTTCCAAAGTGAATGCAACTTTATGTTATAGTGAAGGAACTGTCCGCAAAAGTGTCCCTTGTCATGCTATGAGCTATCTTGCTGCTAAGAGAATATGGAAACCACAACAGATCCTCAAAATATTGTGTCTTGGGTGGCTGTGCTTTAAGTATAGATTTTTTTGTAATGGTGTGTGTTTAGCTGATCATTTATATGTTTGTATATATCAATTTTTAGACTTTGAAAAAGTGTTTTGTGCATTATGAGTGTCTTGTTAGCCACCTCTGGCATTTTATAAGAAAAGGTGGGGTGTAAAGTGGTTTGAATCATCAGGGAATCTTCGGCCATCCAGATGTTGTTGAGCTGCAGTCCCAGGTCCCCTAACACTCTTTTGAACAAACAAACAGCCTTGCATCGCGGATGGGAATAGTTTTGAGGAATATATCTCATTAGTGTACCCTAAGCCCAAAGGGAAACTTTCTAAAGTAAAATTGATTTTTCCTCTGTATTGCTAGGAACTTTTTTTAAAAAAATGTTTTCACTGAGAACACTGCTTAGTAAGTTTCCTATTGTATTGCCTCCAGTATGCCTCTATAGGGATGCGGGTGGCGCTGTGGTCTAAACCACAGAGCCTAGGGCTTGCCGATCCTGCCCAGCTAGCAGTTTGAAAGCACGTCAAAGTGCAAGTAGATAAATAGGTACCGCTCCGGCGGGAAGGTAAACGGTGTTTCCGTGCGCTGCTCTGGTTCACCAGAAGCGGCTTAGTCATGCTTGCCATATGACCTGGAAGCTGTCTGCGGACAAACGCCAGCTCCCTCGGCCTATAGAGCGAGATGAGCACCACTACTCCAGAGTCGTCCGCGACTGGACCTAACGGTCAGGAGTACCTTTACCTCTATCTTATGCCTCTGCAAGAAGGCACAATCATTGTTAACTGCTCTGAAATAAAAATCACAAATGTAAATTAAGTGTACATGTGTGGGTTTTTTTTAGGGTTTTGAGGTTTTTTTGGTCAGTATATCATCTAACCGTACTCAGGGCTACTGTGCTTGAGACAAAACAATGGAGGCATTGTAGGAGAGGTTCCTCTGTGTGCCGATAGACATACTAAAACATTTGGACCATGTTAAGAATTGTTTTTCCTGCTCTTTTTAAATGAGGTGCTAACTTGGGAGAGCAATCTAAGACCTTTGCCCCCCTTTTCTCCAGCTTCCTACTCAGTGCTGTTGTGATACACATGATGTAAATAAAAAAAAGTTTAGCACAGCCAAGGAATCCTCCTTTCTCCCAAACTTCTAATACCGCTAATAATTTTGTTGCAACCAGAATGCGGCCGGCTTGTGTAGCAGATTGCTTTTTCAGAAAAAACAAAAAACCCTTAAGCTCGATTCAGCTGAAACAGTTTAGAAATTGAGCAATTTGTTTCTTACTTTATGGAAGTATTAGAGGTGTGTGTGTGTGTGTGTGTGTGTCTTGCAACCTCGGCTGCTTTGCATTCCTTTCCCCTACTTTTTGCCTTATTTAGCTTCCCAGTGGATGACAGAAAGTTATATATTGAGGATATACTGGTTCATTCAGCTGTGAAGATGAGTCATCTTTCACCTGTCACTAATCTCACTGTAACTTACCTATCAGGGTTGCTATAAAGCAGGCATGGCCAAACTCGGCCCTCCAGATGTTTTGGGACTACAGTTCCCATCCTCCCTGACCACTGGTCCTGTTAGCTAGGGATTATGGGAGTTGTAAGACAACAACATCTGGAGGGCCCATTTTGGCCATGCCTGCTATAAAGAGTTGCTTCTTTGTGTGCCTCCTACTCTAGAGGTCCGGAGGGTGGCAACACCAGAATGGGGCCTTCTCTGCAGTGGCTCCCCATCTATGGAACACTCTCCCCAGAGAGGTTTGCCTGGCACCTTCATTATACACCTTTAGGCACCAGACAAAAACGTTCCTTTTTAACCAGGCCTTTGGTTGATTTGATTATGACCTTATAAATGTGGTTTTTTTTTGGGGGGGGGGCGGTTATTGATTTGTTTTTTATTTTGATTCTGTATTTTGTGGTTTTATATTTTGATTTTGTTCCGTGAACCGCCCTGAGACCTCCGGGTATAGGGCGGTATATAAATTCAATTAATAATAATAATAATAATGATAAATAATAAATAATATAAAATATAAAATAAACTATACAGGCTTTCTTGAGCTCCTTGGGGAAAGACCTCTGTGGTGGCTCCTGGTTATGAAATGAGGTCCCCATAGAGGCCTATCTGATGCCAATAATAATAATAATAATAATAATAAATAAATAAATAAATAAATAAATAAATAAATAAATAATAATTTATTATTTCTACCCCACCTGTCTGGCTGGGTTTCCCCAGCCACTCTGGTCTGCTTTCAACAGAACATTAGAAACAGAATAAAACTCCAGACATTAAAAGCTTCCCTACTTTATGCCATCTGGGTACTTTTGCGTGGGAAAGATCAGATTCGTCTCCAGTACATCAGGTCATTCATTACACACATTACAGCTCTCCTTTTGTAGCATGTTGCCTTTTGTAAAAGTCATGACAGCATGTTTGCAGGTTTGCAACATACTGGAAAACAATATTATTCTTATATAGCACATGTGCACCAAAACACTGCAAGTGAATAAAAACAAGAAGTGTAGTGATTACTTGTGATCCTTGTGTTTTCTAGGTATAGCGTATCTGAATGGGATGTGCAGCGAAAAGCGGAAATGTATTATTGCCGAGGATAATGGCTTGAATCTCGCATTTACTATTGCCCATGAGATGGGTCACAAGTAAGTAGATAAAGCAAGCATTTTTCAACTTTATGTTCAAAATAAAATAAAATAAAAAATTCCTTCCAGTAGCACCTTAGAGACCAACTAAGTTTGTTTTTGGTATGAGCTTTCGTGTGCATGCACACTTCTTCAGATGCTTTATGTTGGCATTCAAAGTTAAACACTGTTAGTCTGAAAAAGGAGATTTGGTATTCATGTGTACATTTAAATAAATAAACCCTTCTTCCCTATATTTGATTTTGTTCTGTGAACCGCCCTGAAACCACCGGGTATAGGGCGGTATATAAATTCAAATTCAAATAATAATAATAATAATAATAATAATAATAATAATAATACCATGGCTGATTTTTTAAAATAATTTTTTTTTAAAAAAAAATCTAATTATCATAGAATTGTAGAGTTGGAAGAGACCCCTAGGGTTATCCAGTCCAACCTTCTGCAATGCAGGAACCTCAACTAGATCATAGATGACAGCTGGCCACCCAATCTCTGCATAATGACCTTGAAGGAATTAGAATCCACTACATGTGAAATACTTGGCTGTTGTTGGATATATTCAGTAAACAGTTTTGAGATTATTTGGGATCAACAACTAGAATTAAACTAGTAAATAAATGGAAGGCAAATGAAATTTCAGTTGACATCTGATTTGGGAATGTTTGGGAAGTATTTAGCTGCTGGTTAGGAGAGTGAAAAGAGCAATAAATTTAATTGTAAAGCAGAGTATATTTTTGAATTTCTGGAACCGGAAGCTACACTTGTGTGTTTTCTAGGCATATGTGAAATTTCCAAACCCACATGCACCAAGTTTAGGGGAACAAAAGGGGGTACTCACATTGGTTCATCTAGTGCAGGCATGGCCAAACTTGGCTCTCCAGCTGTTTTGGGACTACAATTCCCATAATCCCTGACCACTGGTCCTGTTAGCTAGAGATGATGGGAGTTGTAGTCCCAAAACAGCTGGAGGGCCAAGTTTGGCCATGCCTGATCTAGTGGATTTCCAGAAAAGGTGCTTAACCCCCTAGCCAAAGATTTCCACCTACAAATGCCTCCTTAGCATACTCCCTCCAACTCCTGTTGTCAAATAACCTTTTGAAATTACATTCTTGAGATACTACAACAGGCTTCTGAAGAAGATTGCTCTGGTGAAAACCACATCGGCTTCTCTTGGTTATAGACCAAAACACAGAGAAAAGTTGCCCTGCAGGAAGTTATCTTGGCCCTGTCCTGGCTGAAAGGAATAGAAAGTACAAGATCTCTCTCTCTCTCTCTCTCTCTCTCTCTCTCGTGTGGGGGGCGGGCGGGGGGGGGGGCAGGGCTGTTGATGAAGGCTTACCAAAGGGTTTTTCTGGTCCTGACTGTTTCTTTTGTCCGAGATTCTGCATGCTTGCAAGTTTGCTCTGTGGATAGTTGTAGCTGATGACACTTGTATCTGTCCTCTCTAGTCAGCAAGCATGCAGTTGTGTGGTATTGGCTATGGCACCCCAACATCTTCATAGTCATTAATGGTGAGATTCCTTCACTCCTACTAGACAGGGTGTCAAATTTGGCCTGCGAAAACCTTTTTTTTAGTATAGAAAAATGCCAATCCAATCGGCCAATGTCACTCTGATGATTCTACACTGTCTGCCCATTCCCCTGCTTGTGATCAGCATCTTGGAAATACAAAGGGTGCCAATGGCATTCCTTTCAGTCTATCACTGTTGCATTCACCCACCCACAGCAGGAGCCAGTGTGGTGTAGTGGTTAAGAGCGGTAGTCTTGTAATCTGGTGAACCGGGTTCGCGTCTCCACTCCTCCACATGCAGCTGCTGGGTGACCTTGGGCTAGTCACACTTCCTTGAAGTCTCTCAGCCTCACTCGCCTCACAGAGTGTTTGTTGTGGAGGAGGAAGGGAAAGGAGATTGTTAGCCGCTTCGAGACTCCTTTGGGCAGTGATAAAGCGGGGTATCAAATCCAAACTTCTTCTTTTTCTATGGAAGCAACAGCCCCCATCCCCAGCAAACACACACCACATTCTTTCTTTCAGATACTGCTGTGCACTCTGCCTTTCCACTGTCCCCAGAAGTCCTGTTATTATACTAAGTTTGGGGTGGGTAGGGGATTGCATTAGCTTTACAGCCGTTATTGCCCAAGCATTTTGAGAGCAGCGAGTGTTACAGAATCGAAAGCGGAGCAGCAGCAAATAAAACAGAGCAATAAGGCGACAGACCAGCCAAACCACAATTCACCCAACAACACTAAAAGTGTGCATTGGATATGGATAAGCAGTAACGCTCCAGATTTATAGATTTATTTTTATTCACAGATACCCTGTGCAAGTGAACACCAACTTTCCTCAAGCTTAGGAAAGATATTTGAGATGAAAATTTAGTATCCAAGAGAGAATTAGAAGAGAAGTAGGGCAAAGATGGAAAAGAGATTAATAAGAGGAATATTCTTGCTATTGCAATTCAGCTTTAAAACCTGATAAGAGATTTCCCCTTAATATGTTTGTTTATTCATACACTGCCCTTCATCTGAGGATCACAGGTCCCAAGGACAGTGCTCCTCTTTGCTGGAGAGCCTGCTTCTGCTGCCAACGGATTGCAGGATTGCACCCCAAAGCAATGAATTGTTTATCTAAGGACCTGAATTGCTGCAATGGCCAAGAACAGAAAAGCATCCACAGTTGGATGTTCTGACAGATACCTTCTTTTTTCGGCCATCACTCGTAGCCGAGTAAGATGGATTTCCATGAATATGGTCTTAACGGTGTGTCTGTAAGTGATTGCGGAGGCCAATTCCGGATACTCGTGCCATCGGAATAGAGCCTTACTGCAAAGACTGTGCATTGATCAGTGTACACTGATCTCCACACATAGAATAAATTCATGTCTTCAAAAAACCCATCCAGAATTGACAGATACTTGCAGTGCAACTCTGTCCCACTGTGTTCATGTGAGATACCATCAAACAGAATTTTATCCTTTACTTTAAAAGCAGTTGCCGTACTTCCGGCTGGCGACGCCATAGCGGGTGGTCGGGGCTGCTTCGGCTGCGAGGCGCCCGATCCATCCCGGGGGTTAGGAGCCCCGCAACCGCAAAGCGGGGCTCCGGTTGGGGTGCGGGAAGAGCGTCCCGCACCCTGGGCTCCCCGGCTGCGCCCACGGAGGCTCCGAACCCTTCCCTTGCCCCCCCTGTAAAGGGGGAGTGGGGGTGAAGGGACAACGGAGCCGGGCTTACGGGGATATGCCCCAACCGGGATGCAAATGCGGCGACAAAGCCCGCGGTGAGCGTCTTAGTTCTACCTTTGAAGAATGGAGCCAAAGGAACCCGGTGGTCGTGAGTAACTAATTTGACCAGAAAACGAGCTTTTGGAACGATCCGGGGGGAAGGAGAAAGGCAGCCTGCCTTCTTCCCTTTGAGTTAAAGAAGCTAACCAATTTGAGCAACTGCTGCTACTGGACTGTTACAATGTGCTTAAAATTGATACATGAGACTGGCAACTTTTTTTCTTGGGAAGTAAATTAGTGGAAAATATCTCCATTTAAAGTTGCGGTATCTGCGCTCCAGTTTAGGAAAATGGCGATGAACAGAGAGGCAGGAGTAGAAATTTGATACCCACTTCCTCCCCCTCTACCAGTATGCTGGGCTTCGTCCTTGAACTGGTACTGAACTCTGGACTAACGGACGAACAGAGGCTCACTGCCTTGAAGGTGGAACTGCTGTACAGGAAAGTCAAAGTCTTGTGTGGGGGTCTGAAAGAGAACCAATTGCCCACAGAGGAGGCTTTTAAAACTTTTAATACTTTGGAAGAAAGTCTTGCCAAAGAGCTGAGAGGATGTCTGGGAAGATGGAGAGAAATGAGTGAGCTACTTCGGAGAAGAAACTCGCCTTTTGGGGGTGGCAGTCCCAAGGCGACGGTAAGATTTGTTATATCCAGTCCCCGAGGTGTGAGCTCGGGGGCCAGGGACAGAGAATTATGGTTTTTACAAGAAGAAAAGGAATGCTACAAAGAACCGGAGAAGCTGAGAGACGACGAGATGGACATCCTGGAGCTCGTGGCAAGGAGAGTCTTGGACTGTGCCTGGATCTGTGGACGCTTGGAGAGGGAAGCCACAGGGAAATTCAGTGTTGATGCCACCAGGAGAAGAATAATGGACAGAGGGGGTGTGGGGTGAAACACTAAGCAAAATTTGAAGTAGCCTATCACGGAATTTTGAAATCGGAGGGTGAATACTGTCAACAATCTTTCTGTTTTATTTCTTGTTTGAATATGAAAGGAGATATTTTGAGTTATTATGTTATTAGCAGCAGTTTAAAGGATAGAAGAGATAGATATGATATAAATGATTGGTGAAGATTTTAATGGAAGAAGAATTATGATGAGATATTACTACGATGATGCATTGTTAGTTAAATGTTGAATATATAATTGTGTGTAACTATATAATTGAATTTGAATTTCAGGAGAAATGGTTATAAAATAGATTAAGGATATGAACTCGAAGGAGAAAGGGCAGGGGAAGTCAATGGTCAAGATATGGAAATAGAAATTTTCTTTTTTAAGAAAAGATGCAACAAGAAAACTTGACACTGTTTGTATTTGTTTTTCAGTGTATTTGTTTTGTATTTGTTTAATTGTAGGTGTGGGTGTGGGTATATGTTGTTACAAGAAAAAGGTCAATAAATTCTTATAAAAGCAGTTGCCGTAAAATATTTCATCATTTATTAGATTTGTGAGGTGCATGCCTTTACACAAAATACCATATAACATTATTAAAAAGGTAGAATTAAAATTATTAAAATTATTAAAATAGGTTATAAAATTCATGCCGCGCTGTCCCAGCAAAGGAGACAAACAAAAACAAAAAAACAAAAAACAAAACCCAAAACCCAAAACCCCCCACCAAACAGAAAAGAGGATACAACAGGTTAGGAGAACGATGGGAGGGCCTTCACTACACCATTCACGAATCCCACCCTGGTTTTCATAGCCCTCGCTACAAAGACCGCTACCACGTAGGAAATCCGTGGGTCAGCGTCCACCAGCAGAAACTTTACTTGGTCCTCAGAGTTGACTATTGAATTGGGAATAGTTTGTAAGATCACATCCCTGAAGGCCGAGTAGATGGGACAGTGCAACAAGTAATGTCATGTGAGATACAGATTGCTCCGTTGAATGTGGCATCCGCAGTGACAACAACCTTCATGCGCTAGAGCTGCTTGGCCAGGAATGGAACAAGAGCCCTTAGTTATACTGTTAGTTAGCTGTTTGGGATCAGATGAAAATTCCAAACTGGTATTTAAAGTCATCCTTACATTGCAATAGTCAATCCATGAGATTACTGAGGCATAAATATTGGCCCAGGTGTAAAAAAAACCCCAAACACACCAAGGTGTAAATGGGAGAAAGATGTACCCTTAGCTATTGCAATCGCAACCTAGCCATTCAGGAACATTGCTGGAACCCAACAGCACACTCACTTGGCACACGCGATTCTACGAGGGATCCTCACCCCATCTAGAACCAATAAAGTGTTCTGAACTAAAAAACAACAATAACAACAACAATTGCGTTTCACCAGCCACTCTGAATAAAAGTACATTGTAAATACATATAACACAGACAATTACCTTTTGGAATTATGTAAATGGGGGCCGCAAGCTCCGTACTTGTACAGTTTCTCCATAAATTTTTAGTGAGTCATATAGGCCTCTCCAGTCACCCACAAATATTCACACATTAGATTCTGACAAATGACACAATGACATACAAGACGACTGGAATTCACTAGTATTTTCCACTTTCATTGACCTTTTGAACAGATGTTTTTAACTTTGGAGTAGTTTAAGTCTTCTCCATTAAACAACTACCGGTAAGTTGCTACTTATAATAAGATTCTGGCTCTTCAGCTTCTGCTTTCCTTTCTGTAAAATTTAATTGGTACTTTTTGCAAGCGATATTATTTGGCAGTAAATAGGTCTTCTATAGCTACACGACAAGGTTTCTGTGTTTTGGTATGTATGTGAAAGTGCAGACCATTCTTAACGCATGTCTGCCCAGAATAAATCCCCATTGAGTTCGATGGGCCTGACTCACAGGCTTGTATGTGTAAAATTGTGGTCTTAATTTTTGTTTCGGTGATGATCCACTTTGGTGAGTGCAAAACGTATCAGAAAGGCAAGCAGCAATCCCAACAGTTGTCATCAATATCATACCATAATTTCTTCACACACAAATGTACTACTATTGCACTAGTGGGAATCCCTTTCTTGAGTTTGTCAGGAAGAACTCTTATGACAATTCGTAAAAACACTTACTTACAAATGTGGATTAAAAGTCCTTTTTTGGCGCCACCATGCAATATTTGTTCAAAGCCGCCCAGAGTGGCTGGGGAGACCCAGCCAGATGGGCGGGGTACAAATATATTATTATTATTATTATTATTATTATTATTATTATTATTATTGGTTGGGGTTTTTTTTGTTTCCACTATCACTCCCTAGGAAACCCTCAGAGCCCCAGAATGCTTCCTTACTCCATTTTGAATCCAAGAAGTAGATTTACTTTTTAAACGTATGCTGTTATTATTATGGTTGATGTTGTCAAATAAAAACTTGCCCCTTGTCGTCTGGCAGCATGGCTTGATTGAAGTTAGTAGGGATAGAGAATAGGTTGTAGTATCTGCTGGGAGTAATGGAACAGACTTTGCAACACACACACACACACACACACACACACAAAACAAACAAAACAGGCTACAGTCTCGATGGAACCAGTCATTAATATACCTGTGTCATCACAGAAAAGACTAAATTTGTTGTGCAAGATTTTGTTCGGCTTTAGTTTTGGCTGGATTATTGGCTGACAGGAGTGTGTTAGTTGGGCTGTCAGTTCAGGATGTTTTAAAGTAAGGATGCCTGGCAAGAAAAGCTCTTTGACAGATGGAAACTGGTTTGCTCTGCAGGAGGGAAACTGCAGAATCCACATACTTTGGATTTAGGCCAGACGGCTACAATTGTTGGTGTGAGGTGGAGGAGAGAGAGAGAAGGATTTGCATTACGTTGTAGTCTAAGTAGCTATGATGCTTCCCTAAAATTAGTTTATCTGATTTGTGCAACTTGAGAAACAATCCTTATATGCAGCCTTAGCTGTGCCGTTAATCTAGTTGGTTTTTCAACCCCACATCTCTCCAGTCTTCCTTCTTTCTCTCCACCAAACAGTTATAAGGAGTCAACCTTCAGAAGCAGTATTTCTGAATCTTTCAAGCTTTGGAATGGTGAATATTGGGATGGGTAGCCAGTCGTTTATTTAGTAAGATGTGTGTGGGGGGGAGCAAATAACATATATTTTGTCCATGTTTCCCTGTGGGAAAGATGCTTGTTAGAGTCATTGAGCATTAAATGTGTGGTGAGAGAGGGAATTATTGGGGGGGGGGGGTTGCTCTTTTTTATTATGTATTTTGTGGTTTTTAAATTGTCATTTTATGTTGTGAACTGCCCTGAGATCTATGGATATATACAAATTTAATAAAGCAAACAAATAAATAATTCATTTCACTTCTATATCGCTTTCATATTTTTTTTTAAAAAAACCCTGAAAGTGGTTTACAACCTACATTAAAATGTCAAATCCAGAATAAAACATTACAAAAGAAAGACAGGTATAAATTATACATTTAAAACAACACAATTAGCAAGAAACTAAAATATTTCTTAAAGATTTCAAAATAAAACATTGCAAAGTAGGTCACTACAGAATGCAAATTTAACACAACAAAGTTAAAAATAAATACCTTATTTCAAAAGAAAACATTACTAGAGGAAATCAAATATAAAATGCATATTTATAACAGCATAATTGGCAAGAGAATGAAGTATAATTGTAAGCATAGAACATATATCTGCTGCTGTTGCTGCCAATCCTGCCAATGGTGGTTCATGGAGGGTGACGGCTGTTTCCACTAAGACACAGCCAAGATGGCCTTGGGCCTCTTCAGCAGCCTCAGTTTTTGTAGCTGGAGTCAGTCAGGTGAGGAAAGGCTTGCAAGGCAGGGAGCAACATTAGCAGTTCTGAAATTTACTCAGATCTCAAAGACGTCTATAACATTTGAGCAGCCTAACTTCTGAGCAGACCTGCAACCATCAGTCTTGTGAAGCTTGCTTGATGAAGACTGCAATCCTAACCACATCTGAAGTCCTGTTGAATTTAGTGAGCTTCCTATGGGGATTGCAGTCTTAACTAGCAGCAGGTTTCTTTTTTTTTGCAAACTTCTTTTTATTTTTCATCAGAAAGGAAAAAAAATAAAATAAACACTCATAGATCATCATACAAATATTTACAGTATTACATAAACTCCGCCGAGTTTTTTGGACTTCCTTCCTTCTTTACTCTGGTTTTCTAATTTTACATCATTCCTTCGCTTTGCCATCTTTTATACATGTTTTGTTTTCTTATTATAGTTATATCTTTTTCCATATTTTTGTTCTGCTGCAAGATTACTATCAAACCTGTAAGTGCTTTCAGATTTTATATTCTTTCATATAATTTATAAATTTGCTCCATTCCATTTGAAACCTCTGATCTCTTTGCTCTCTTATTTTTCCCGTTAATTTCGCCAATTCTGCATATTCTAATAATTTCCTTTTCCAATCATCTATCGTTGGTACTTCTTTTACTTTCCAATTTTGCGCCAGTAGTATTCGTGCTGCTGTGGTGGCATATAAGAAAATTTTTTGATCCTCCTTTTTAATCTCCTCGCCTACCAGGCCAATTAGGAAGGCTTCCGGTTTTTTAATAAATGTATATTTAAGTATTTTCTTTAATTCATTATAAACTGCTTCCCAATAGTTTTTGACTTTTTCACATGTCCACCACATATGATAAAACTCTCCATCTTTCATTTCACACTTCCAACATTTTTTATCATACTTTCTGTACATTTTTGCTAATCTTACTGGCGTTAAGTACCATCGGTACATCATTTTCATGATGTTTTCTTTCAAAGTTATGCAGGCTGTGAATTTCATATGTTCTTTCCAGAGTTTTTCCCACATTTCCAATTGTATATTATGACCCACATCCATAGCCCATTTCACCATTACCTCCTTCACTTCTTCATCCTTTGTATACCATTCTAAGAGATAGTTGTACATTTTTGAAAGTAATTTCTCCTTTCCTTCTAGTATTTCTACCTGGAATTTCGATTTTCTATTGTCAAAATTACATTTTCTTTTGTCCTCATTGAATAGATTATACACTTGGTGATACTGAATCCAACCTGTCAAATTTCCACCCACCTGATCATATGATTTAATTTTCCATCCTTTTCCTGTTTCAATTAATAAATCCTCATACGTTATCCAATTTTCTTCTTCTGTATTGATTTTTTTTATTGTCAGTATCTCTGTGGGGGACAACCATCTGGGTGTCTTTCTTTCTACCAGGTTTTTATACCTTTGCCACACCTCATAAAGTGGTTTTCTGAATACATGTGTCAGAAATTCTTTGTGAACTCTCACTTTGTTCTGCCAGAGGTAGGCGTGCCATCCATACCTGTTGTTAAAACCCTCCAAATCTAACAACTCCTTATCTTTCAACACCATCCACTCTTTTAACCAAATCATGCATGATGACTCATAGTAAATTTTTAGATCTGGCAGTCCAAATCCTCCCCTCTCTTTTTTATCTATCAAAAGTTTGTGTTTAATTCTCGGGCGTTTGCCCTGCCAGATAAATTTTGACAGATATTTCTGCCACTCTTTTAACTGACTTGTGCCCTTAATTACTGGCACCATTTGAAAAAGAAATAAAAGTTTTGGTAGAACCATCATTTTAACACTCGCTATTCTTCCCCACATTGATAGGCTTAATTTATTCCAAATTTCTAAATCCTTTTTAATTTCTTTCCATATTGGGTCATAATTATCGCTAAATAAATTTATATTTTTTGGAGACAGCCAAATTCCCAAGTATTTTACCTTTTTCACAATCATAATGCCATATTTTTCTTGTAAATCTTCGGTTTCCTTCTTATCTAGGTTTTTAACCAGTATCTTTGTTTTCCCTTTGTTTAGCTTAAAACCCGCGAGCTTTCCAAACTCCTCCATCACTTCCAGCACTTTCCCCAAACTTTGCATTGGTTCCTCCAGTGTCACGACCATATCATCCGCAAATGCTTTTACTTTTACTAGCAGCAGGTTTCATTAAACTTGGTGGGACTAACTTTTGAGTAAGATGTATGAAACTGCTGAATAACTTTGAACAACTACAACATGTTGCTACCTCTCTCTCTGTGTGTGTGATTATGGATTATAAGTAAATATATTTGGTCAAATCGGTTTTTAATGAGAAATATGCACATAGGCATATCACTTACTGGGAAGTATGTCTATTTTGAAAGGGAGGAGGAAACTACTGCTGTTCTATGAGCAATTAAAAAAACTATATATTTCCCTCTTAAAATAAGCTCTACTTTCAATACTTTCACATTTTTAGCATGGGAATAAATCATGACAATGACCACCCATCTTGTGCAGATGGTCTCCATATCATGTCTGGAGAATGGATCAAAGGGCAGAATCTTGGAGATGTTTCATGGTCCCGGTGCAGCAGGGAAGATCTGGAAAGATTTCTCAGGTAATTCATTCAAGAAGTGGAATTGCTTAATGTCAGCTTTTATATCTATTCATTTATTTTCTTTGATGGCTATAAATTTCAGACATGCCAAGTTTTCAGCACCCTGTAGCAGCTTCTGTATCACGTTCAAAAGGTACTGTTGAACAGTTTTAAAAGTGTGGCATCTCAGCTTTCAGTATTATTGGAATTATCCAGCAAGAGAACATGAGAGCTAATTGAAGGAAGAGGGTAGAAATAATTTTAAAAGGTTTATTCAGCTATGTTCAAAGCAAGAGGAAGAACAAGCAAGTAGGAGGTCCCTTGTGTGGAGAAGATGGAGAAATGCTGTTGGGTGACAGAGAGAAGGCGGAACTGCTCAACACCTACTTTTCAGAGGTTGGATGCCCACCTGTCATGCATGTTGTGGTTGAGATCCTGCATTTCAGGGCGTTGGACTAAATGACCCTAGGAGTCCCTTCCAATTCTACAATTCCACAATTCTTTGTATTTTACAATAAAGGTTCTTATGTTCAAGATGGCACGCGGGTGGTGCTGTGGTCTAAACCACTGAGCCTCTTGGGCTTACCGATCAGAACGTTGGTGGTTTGAATCCCTGCGACGGGGTGAGCTCCTGTCGCTCTGTCCCAGCTCCTGCCAACCTAGCAGTTCGAAAGCACGCCAGTGCAAGTAGATAAATAGATACTGCTGCGGTGGGAAAGTAAATGGCGTTTCCATGTGCTCTGGCTTCTGTCACGGTGTCCCGTTGCTCCAGAAGCGGCTTAGTCCTGCTGGCCACATGACCCGGAAAGCTGTCTGTGGACAAACACTGTCTCCCTCATCGTGATAGTGAGATAAGCGCCACAACCCCAGAGTCACCCTTGACTGGATTTAACCATCCAGGGGTCCTTTACCTTTACCTTTATGTTCAAAGACATGTCTGTTCAAAATGGGGCAGAGCAATTGCATTCAACGTTCATTTTTGGAATATTAGAGAGCAAGCTATTGGACTAATCCAGCAAAGAAGGCCCACAAAATACTGTTCATGAATTCTCTGGCAGGAGTTCTCTGGATCCAACCATGAGGCCTGCCCATGTGTTGGGATGGATTAGGGACTGTGTGCAAAAAAAATAGGAATTAAATGCAGATGTGCACCTGGCTTAATTTATGTATCTTTAAAAGGGAATTTTCTCCCATTAGATTTTGTTTGTTTCCTTTTTATCCCCCCCCTCAATTTATATTGAATAACTGGTTAATTTGAAACAATATGTGAATTGTGCAAGTTCATGGTCATAATTTGTTAGTTCAACCTTTACACTAATTTAAAATCTTAGCATTTCACTAAATGAAACAGAATGGTTCTCTAAGCGTTCACTTTAAGATGTATGATTCCTTCTTTGTTGTGTGTGCATGTTTTATGTCAGTACAATAACAAGCCTCTATTACTATTCACCAACTTCTAAACCTCTTTATACTGCCAGGTCAAAGGCCAGTAACTGTTTGCTACAGACAAATCCCCAGAGCCTTAACTCTGTGATTATTCCTTCAAAACTGCCAGGGATGACATACACTGCAGATGAACAGTGTCAAATTCTCTTTGGACCAACGGCCTCTTTCTGCCAAGAAATGCAGGTAACAATGATGACACATTTTAATTTATCCACTAGCTAGTACATCCATCGTTTGGCTTTTTGTGTTCCATAACAATGAGGGATTGAAAAATAAGAAATATAGAGTGGTTCCAAAATGTTTACTCTTACTAGCTACCCAAAGCTACCGTAAATTGTTCCCATCCTGCCTTGCATTTTTCAGTATATAAAAGTCAGGTGTTTTGTGGCAAGAAGATTGCTGTATATTCCTAAAGTGAAGCAGATTTGACACCTTCGCCCCCTTCCCAATTCTGCTGTTTTTAGAAAAACAAGGCTGCTGTAACTGAGCTAGAATTTCTGTCACTGAGGAGAAAAAAAATCCTGATTTTTGGATAAGACCCAGAGTGAGATTGTAGAGGAAATATATTAAGAGCTTTATCCAGTATCACAGCCGATTTTACAGGCAACTTCAGGCCAGGCGGATAAAGTTAGAAGGATCAGAATACACAGAAAGAGCAATAATACGTACCTGAACATCTCTAGCAGTTATCTCTGAATATAAACCTAGCTGCATATATTGCTTACGAAGCAGTGAGTATTGATATATTCCTGGCTGGCCGGCCCCAAAAACATCTTGGGGGCAATCGGTAACCCACACAAGAGTTTGCCCTTCAGCCATTTTCTGAGCTGAGTGAGAGTGAATGAGTCCAACCTATTTCCTGATTTGGGGAGAAATAGCTTGGCTCATGTTCCAGCCAATTAAGTGTGACCCATGAGGACCTCATCCATCTCTAGCTCTTAAGCCTAAACTCGGATTTTCAGGAGCCATTTGAGTTACCAGAATGCTAGCTAATTGCCATAACCATGCCTGGATCCTTGGGATGAGTGGGATTAGGGTGGCAGAAGAAGGATAGATTAAAATTTACATGAGGTAGTTGGCAGTTCCTTCCTCGTTTTGAATTGTGATCTACAACAGCATCCATAACTTGAGTGCACTGGAAACAGATTTTATTCTGTGACCAAAGCATAGTTTTTATTTATATCCATGCTTGGCAGAGTTCGATCACATTCTGTTTATTGCCTTTAAAAGCAGCCACTTCCTCGTGAAATAGACAAAGCACTTTTCCCCAGGCAGGCGCATGGTGTTCATTTTTCTGTGAACTGCCCGGGTATAGGGCACTATATTATTTATAAATAAATAAATAAATAAATAAATAAATAAATAAATAAAGGGATCCATGAGAGCAGCAAAATAACCAGACTGTACAATGGTAATGGGATAAAATCAGGCCAATTCTTTATTGACAGCAGCAGGCAGGGCAAGGGTTGGCATGGCATTGGGTCCCAGGATCAGTACATCATTCCCCAAGCCCCACGTTGATGGAATGGATCCGCTGGGTTTGGATCGCTCCAAACGTGTACGATGGGAGTCGGCCAGTATTGAACTTTGCCGTGGTGCAAGCCAAGCAAGCAAGGTCTCACTGGGGGACCAGGGTACAGATTCCAACCAGGTCAATGCCCCCCTCAGGCCCCTTTTGGGGAGCCCCCTATACTATGCCGACCCTATCCAGTGCCATTTCCGCCCTCATACAAACTGTGTTCTTCCGCCTAACAAAGGAAAGCCATAATTTCACTGAGGGAAAGATGTGTGTGTGGGCAGGGTGGAACCAACCAAGTGCCAATCGGGTTGAGAGAGAAAAATTCCTTTCTGGCCCTGTCAACCAGTGACCCCAAATTGCTCAGTGAAGGCTCTAACCACTGGCGTAGGAAGGGCGGGGCGTAGGGGGCGGGGCGCCCCGGGCAGTGGGATCCCGATAGGGTTCCATCTTGGCGCGCCCCACCCCCAGAATGCACATTAGCCCCACCCCTGCCTGCTTCCTGCCCCCGGTGCTGGAGGGCAGGAGCTCTAGGGGAAGCAGCCTAATATAGGCATCCCTTCCCCTCTTCAGCAAGGGCTCATGAGACAGCTTTTTCCCCATGAGCCTACCGCACAGAGAGGATACTGGGCAAAACCTTGCCCAGTATTTTGCTGCAATCTATGGGCCACAGCACCGCCGGGCAAAGGCGTCCTGTGCTTATTGGGCACAGAACGGGACTTAAATACTAACTTTTACACTCTTAGTGTCTCTTTTCCTCCCCAGCATGTTATTTGCACTGGATTATGGTGCAAGGTGGAAGGGGAGAAGGAATGCAAAACTAAGCTGGACCCACCAATGGATGGAACTGATTGTGACACTGGAAAGGTACTTTGCAACCTTACTCTAAGGAAGTCACATTTGTGTATCAGCTGTTACAGTTTTTTTTTATGGACCTTAATTCTGGAGTGTAAAACCTGCCAATTGGATTCTGAAGGAAAAAAACCAAACAAACCATGCTTTCTTTGCTTTTAAATGATGTGTGCATATGGCAGAGTGGGCATCATCTTTGGAGACAATTTCATTTCTCTATAGATGTTGTTGTTGTTCAGTCGTTCAGTCGTGTCCGACTCTTCGTGACCCCATGGACCAGAGCACGCCAGGCACGCCTATCCTTCACTGCCTCTCGCAGTTTGGCCAAACTCATGTTAGTAGCTTCGAGAACACTGTCCAACCATCTCATCCTCTGTCGTCCCCTTCTCCTTGTACCCTCCATCTTTCCCAACATCAGGGTCTTTTCTAGGGAGTCTTCTCTTCTCATGAGGTGGCCAAAGTACTGGAGCCTCAACTTCAGGATCTGTCCTTCTAGTGAGCACTCAGGGCTGATTTCTTTGAGAATGGATAGGTTTGATCTTCTTGCAGTCCATGGGACTCTCAAGAATCTCCTCCAGCACCATAATTCAAAAGCATCAATTCTACGGCGATCAGCCTTCTTTATGGTCCAGCTCTCACTTCCGTACATTACTACTGGGAAAACCATAGCTTTAACTATACGGACCTTTGTCGGCAAGGTGATGTCTTTGCTTTTTAAGATGCTGTCTAAGTTTGTCATTGCTTTTCTCCCAAGAAGCAGGCGTCTTCTAATTTCGTGACTGCTGTCACCATCTGCAGTGATCATGGAACCCAAGAAAGTGAAATCTCTCACTGCCTCCATTTCTTCCCCTTCTATTTGCCAGGAGGTGATGGGACCAGTGGCCATGATCTTAGTTTTTTTTCTCTATAGATAGTGACTGTTTAAATAGTACTTGCCAATGGAAGGTTTGAAAGGTGCTTGAATTAATCTGAAGCCCAGTTAACTGGGTGGACCTTTAGTTGATTAAAAAGTTTTTAAGTTTCATTTTCTCTAACAAATCGATTGATTTAAATATTGAAGCCGTCACTGATATACAATGGGACTCTAGTGTCTTTCCCAGTAATTCTTTGGCCTATGATGAAATGCGTAAGACGAGTACTTCAGGATCACACATTTATTAGGCTGCAAGAAATAGGTTGTCTTCCCCCCCCCCCTGTGCATGCAGTGTATTACTCTTTCTGTATTCCTGACCCAATTTCAAGTGCTTCTGCATGTGTATTATGCATGGCAATTTAATACAACTATATTTTATAATAGAATAAAAATACTTCTTTATGGTCACGCTGCAGGATAAAAACTGGCACCTCATTTTCTCATTCCATTATGAAGCACATCCAGTACTTGAAACTGAGATCCCTTTTTCAGAAGGAAAATGCAACTGAATGAAATAAATAGTCAGATAAATAGTATTGTGCGAAATCCAAAACTATTAAAATCAATGGGAAAGTTGTTGATCACATTTATCTGACAAACCGGCTCCCTTATTTCTGGATTACTGTAATCAGTTCAGTTGCTTCTTGTCCCAAAGCCTCACCCCAGAATATTATAAATCCTCGTAACGTATCTCTCTGATGGATTTTGCACTTGTACGTCTTTTAATACAAAGATGTTTAAAAACTTAGGTTACCAAATGCTTCTCAAGTGCCTATTAAGAATTCCCAAAGCACCGTATTATTTGCCCAGAATTATTGTCCTGGTTTATTATAACAGTAGCATAAAAATAACTCTTTAATGGGAAATATTCATGAGTCTTGCACAAGCTGAGCATGCTTTTGACTATGTGCAGTCATAAAGTGAAGAATATCCATATATATTTTCAGTGGGAACGAAAGGTCAGGCAGGCACATAGATTTAAATTGAAGCAAGTGCAAGTAAGGTGTCTGCTTAGTCTCTGTGCTTGTCCAAGCTGGAGTGACTCAGATTGCTAAGTATACATACCGGTACTTTGGTCAGTGTAACTCCTGGGCAATATGCTTGGTTTCTGCCCAAACTCGGTTTCCGTACAGAGGCTTAAAATGGCTGCTATTAGGTAGCTAGGCAAGTTGACAGGGCCCAATGGCAGAGGAAGCCTTCCTGGCAGCACCAGAGGCCAACAGGAAGGTGTGTTCCTGTCATGCGATGGGTCCAAGACACAAGTCAAGCTGTTTACATGCGTTACGGCATGTAACTGAGCTGATAGCTGATAATACAGAGAGCTATTTCATGTATATACCGACAGGTGCTGGATCAGATCATAGCTAAAATTGTTACCCTTTCGATGTGGCATATTGTTTGAACAGAATTACTGCAATGAATTATTGCTAATGTGTCCTCTATACATACATGCATGCATGCATGCATGCATGCATGCATACATACATATATTAATCTGAAATTTGACTTTTTAAATAGTGGTGCAAGGCTGGAGAATGTACCAGTAGGACGTCATTTGCTGGACGCATGGAGGGCGAATGGAGCGCATGGACCACTTGCAGCAGAACCTGCAACACTGGAGTCAGCAGCCGACAGCGTAGATGCTCAGGGTAGATAACAACAGCTGCAGCTTATATATTTTTTTGTCCTTGCAATATTATTTACTAATATAGCTGTACCAGCCTGGTTGCGCACAGATGCACTACATGTTGGCAAGTCTTCTTTATCTGTCGAAACTATTTCTAGCCTCTCCTTCATCACAAGCCGTCCCAGGTTTGGATACAATCAGCGATTAAAAACCATAACGCAGGGCTTGCAATTACAAGTCTTCTAAGTGTGTTCAGCAGAATGTGCTTAGAAGTCCTGTTTTTACTTGGTGATGGAAGGAGGAAAGTTTGCCTATCCTGAATGGTTTCACTCAGCTCTAGTTTGGGACAATAATGTTCTTGCAGAAGATGACCTCGAGACAGTTGCCATTTGAGCCTGCCATTAGTTATGGCCCAGATTTCCCTTTTGCCTTTAGCACCTTTAACCGCTGCTTAAAGGCAAGCCTTTAACCGATTAGAGATAATCACTGACGTTATTTCTGACTACAAAAAACAATGAGAGGGGTGGGGGGAAGCAATCTGTTCCTGGTGTATAAGGTCCTCAAAATATCCCCTGCAAACAAGTTTACTATTTTGGTTTTGTCTCCCCTAGTCCAGCTCATGAAGCGGGGGAATGCCACGGTTCCAGAATACAGTACAAAATATGTGAGAATCCCTCTTGTCCCCCTGGAGTGCCTGCATTCAGGGACTGGCAATGTCAGGTCTTCAGTGTAAGGGCGTCATATCAGAAACATATCCACCAATGGCAGGCTGTTATTGATGAAGGTAAGCCTAACTCACATTTCTGCTGCTAGCATTGTGCTGATATGTGTTATGCTACTGCAGGCGATTCACACATCAAAATAAATAAATAAACATCTTTATTGAAAGTTCAAAAAGTACATAATTACATGTGCACTGAACAATGGTGAGACATAAATAAGAGAGAGAGGGAGGGAGGGAGGGAGGGAGGGAAGCAGAACCTATGGGGAAAGGGAAATAAAGGGGGGAGGGGGGGAAACCCAAAACTGTATACTTTACAAGGTTGCTATTAAAATAAAAATATAAAAAATAAAAAATTGTCCAGTAGCACCTTATAGACCAACTAAGTTTGTTCTGGTATAAGCTTTCGTGTGCATGCACACTTATTCAGATTTTTTTTTTTAAAAAAAAATTCTTTATTATTGACTGTGTCAACACAGGGACACGGGTGGCACTGTGGGTTAAACCACAGAGCCTAGGGCTTGCTGATCAGAAGGTCGGCAGTTCGAATCCCTGCAACGGGGTGAGCTCCCGTTGCTCGGTCCCAGCTCCTGCCCACCTAGCAGTTCAAAAGCACTTCAAAGTGCAAGTAGATAAATAGGCACCGCTCCAGCTGGAAGGTAAACGGCGTTTCCGTGTGCTGCTCTGGTTCGCCAGAAGCAGCTTAGTCATGCTGCCCACATGACCCGGAAGCTGTACGCCGGTTCCCTCGGCCATTAACGCGAGATGAGCGCCGCAACCCCAGAGTTGGACACGACTGGACCTAATGGTCAGGGGTCCCTTTACCTTTACCTTTACCACACCAACACTGCTACCTACCTGAAGGTTGCTATTGTACTTCACCAGATCTTAACCTATTGCAGTATTTGTAAGAATGGATTCCAAATATCATTGAATTTGCCCATGGCAAGTCTGCATTTATATGCAAGATGTTCATACGTTGTGAGTTTGTATAAGTGTTCGATCCAATCGTAGAAGGGAGCCGCATTTTTATTTTTCCAATTCATCAGTATCAGTATTTTTGCTGGGCTAAGGGCACGGAGAGTCCACTCATATTGTTCTCTTGTAAGGTTCCATGTGCTGGGTATATAATTCAAGAGGATATTTTGCTCTGTAAATGTAAGCAAAAAAACAACCTGACGACTCAAGTCTTCTTCTTTTTTAATGTGACAATTTCAGTTTGCATAATACTATGGTGAGTCTAGCTCTGTGTAATCCAGCTTGTCCGGTCGGGTACACAAAAGAAATAAGAAGAAAGACTGTGGACTTTTTCAAAGGAGAAGAAGGAAGCATGGCTTTTAGCATTCAAATGTTTTACATACCTTGCACTGTATTTTGTCAAGCAACCACAACTAATGTATATCTTAGTTGGCAGCGGAATTTGTTCTTTAAAATCCAATATACAGATTGCCAAATCTAAATCCTCCGTATATTGCAGCATTCCCCAACTTTGTGCCTTCTGTAAGTTTTGGACTACAAGTCCCATTGGCTGCAGCTGTAATGGGGGGAGCCATAGTCCAAATTGTCTTGAGAGCATCAGGTTGGGGAAGGCTTGAACTCAGCACAGACTCCAAAGGAAAAATGTTCATTTGCATCTACAAGCTGGATTCAAGCTGGGACACGAAAGAATAAATGAAGAAATAGGCACATCCTTAGTGTGTTCATCCCATTCTTTCCTTTTGAGGTTCAGTTACTTGGCATCATAGTGGAGTCTGGGGATTGACAGGCCCATCTATCACTGTGGGAGGTGAGGAAAATCAGGATCTGGCCCATCTGGTTCCTGAGCCCCATCGTAGTTAGCGTCCTATTTTGATGGTCCAAAAAAATAGAAATATTTTACATACTACCCTGTTTGGAATGTGAACATTATCAACTCTACAGATACATTGGCTTCAAATTATCATTTGCCTTTTCTACAAAGAAAATAGCTGTTTTTGATCTATTAATGTAAAGCCTGAAGATGAATAACACTCATGATATTAAGCTATGCTAGTATTTGAGGATATGTCACAATTTTATGAATTAACCAACCGTTTATTAAATGAAATGTAGATTTCACCTACAGATTTTATCTAACTTCTTTATATTTGATGAGGCTCAATTTTCCCCCTGTGCTTAATGTTTAGGACAGTGTCCTATCAAAACCTGAAACAAGTAATAAGAAGCTGATAAGATTTGAAACAGAAATTCACAGAGTTCATGTGAATGTCAGCAGCGTATGACTCTGCATTGCTCCGTAGAAAGTGCAGGATTTGAACCCCCAAATGCCTCAAATAGTCAGAAGGACAGCATTTATGCTTTGATATAGTCTTTTTTTAATCAATGGATTATGCTATGCAAATTCCATTAATTATTTTGAGATTTAACAGAAAATAGTGTCCTATTTATACACGTCTGATTGTGAATAAATGCCATTCACTTATACCTCCTGCATTTTCAAAAGGTGGGTTAGGCTCTCACACTCAGTTCTTTTGGGTGTGCCAATTCTACACAAATGCCCTGACAAGTTCCCACACCTGAAGAAGAAAAGACCACTGGATTACAGTAACAACCTCTTTTGTCCCTTTAATGAAGAGCCAAAGGGATGTGTGGATGAAGCTGATTTCTTTTATTTGATGTGAATATTATTCAGACAGAGTATCAAATATGGTTGTTTAGGAAACAGAGTTATTAAAAGAAAATAGCTTTTAATCCTTTTTGTATTTAAGGTGAATTGAGTAAGCTTTAAACGCATGCCAGGAACACGTCCCCGCTGAGCAGGGCATCCGGCAGGGAGCCCTCAAATCGCTTCTGCAAAGCTGTCACTTGTTCTGCAGTTTGCAGAAGGTAAAAAAAAAATTAATGGTTCGATTCTCTATTGAGCAGCAAGGAGAGACGAGTGCTTCTTAACTTCAGCAAACTGCAGCACAAATTAAAGAGTTGACCTTTCCTCCCAAACTTCTGCTCGTGAAAGAGCGCTGAGGGACCGAGAGGGTTTTCTCTAAATTTGTGCTGAGGTTTGGAGAGAAGAAGATAACTCAGCTGCTCAAAAGAAATTTTTATTACCTTCTGCAGGCAGCATGCTTGCCTTCCCCAAAATTTCATTGTACATACCAGAGAACACTGTTGAGGTATCCTCAGCCACCATTAATTTGGAAGCCAAACCAACATTTGTACATCTCCAACAGAGATTTGTTTTCATTTGTTTTCATTTCATGAGAGCCAGTGTGGTGTAGTGGTTAAGAGCGGTAGACTCATAATCTGGGGAACCGGGTTCGTGTCTCAGTTCCTCCACATGCAGCTGCTGGGTGACCTTGGGCTAGTCACACTTCTTTGAAGTCTCTCAGCCCCACTCACCTCACAGACGGTTTGTTGTGGGGGAGGAAGGGAAAGGAGAATGTTAGCCGCTTTGAGACTCCTTTGGGTAGTGAAAAGCGGGATATCAAATCCCAACTCCTTCTTCTTCTTCTTCATTTGGGAAGAGTCCCTCACTGAAAATTACTCTTTTTGTGTCTCAACCCATCCATTCTCTTAGCAGGAGACCAAGGAAGATTTTAGCGTATGCCCTTCCTTAGTAGGTCTGCTTGGAAGGAGAGCTTTCCTTGTGCTTAACCTACTGAAATGAGAGGGAGTTTGCGATCTGGTGTAGCTCTCATTCATTTTAATACTGCATGTCTCGAACCCTCTTCAGGTGTTCTGCGTCAGAGTTAAGTAAACATGCAATAGAGAAGAAGATGTTGCTCTGCCCCCTCCATTGCCATTTTCCCATTCTCAGTGAAAGGTTGGTGGGCTGGGTTGATGGCTCCTCCCATTGGCGGAAGACAGGAAGCAACCTCTTGGGAAGTAGGCATGCCCATGATTCAGTTCTGCTCCTACCGTAACTTCATTATAAGCAACCAGCTTGCCTCTTTTTGCTCCTGCCGCTCCTTCTCTTCAGGCCTATTTGAAAATGTTTTCCCCTCTCTTCTTTCATACTCTTCTTATTTTACCTGTGCCTATCGTCTAGCCCAGGGTTTCCCAAACTTGGGTCTCCAGCTGCTTTTGGACTACATTTCCCACCGTCCCTGGTCCCTGGTCCTGCTAGCTAGGGTTGATGGGAGTTGTAGTCCAAAAACAGCTGGAGACCTAAGTTTGGGAAACCCTGCTCTAGCTTCTAAGCACCTTCCCCTGATTCACTCTGATCCTTCATCTCTTTTGTTCTCTCTAACCCCAGCTGTCCCCTTTCATCTCTGGATTGCTTTGATGAAGGGAGATCTTTCAAAGAAATGCCAGTGCTGATCCTCCATTGGATGAGGAGGACGGGGAAAGCTCAGTCATACAGTGCTAACTAAGCCCACCCAGTTCTGCCTTTCCCAGGTTGCTGTCCACCTTCAGCCATTGGGGAAAGCCCTTTCATTGGAGAATTGAAAACTGTCCTTCAGGTGGGATGCCAGTTGTACTTTTCCATCACTGCCCATGTCTTGGAGACCAAAGTACTGTTTTTCCAGGGTTTTAAAAAACACGGGGAACATCCACAAGCACAGGAGACCCATTTCTCCCAATATCATGATAGGGGTGAAGGGGTGAAGTTTTAATGCTTGACCCCCCCCCCACCGCTGCCTTCCTTGCATGTGGACCTAACTCTGATATAAAACTCCTGATATAAAACAACTGGAATATAGCAGAAATGTAGCTTGGTATTATGGGACGTGGGTGGCACTGTGGGTTAAACCACAGAGCTTAGGGCTTGCTGATCAGATGGTCGGCGGTTCGAATCCCCACGACGGGGTGAGCTCCCGTTGCTCGGTCCCAGCTCCTGCCCACCTAGCAGTTCGAAAGCACGAAGCGCAAGTAGATAAATAGGAACTGCTCCGGCGGGAAGGTAAACGGCGTTTCCGTGCGCTGCTCTGGTTTGCCAGAAGCAGCTTTGTCATGCTGACCCGGAAGCTGTATGCCGGCTCCCTCGGCCAGTAATGCGAGATGAGCGCCGCAACCCCAGAGCTGGACATGACTGGACCTAATGGTCAGGGGTCCCTTTACCTTTACCTTTAGCTTGGTATTGCAACCAGTACAAGCAGAATTTTGCATCTGTGAAATGAGGTTTATCAAGCTTACCTGGTTTCCACTTACTCAAACAGAAAAACCTTGTGCATTATTTTGCTCTCCAAATGGAAAAGACCAGCCTATACTAGTCACTGAGAAAGTGATGGATGGAACTCCGTGTGGTCATCAGGAACTGGATATATGTGCGAATGGCAGGTGTCAGGTAAATCAACGTTCAGAACCCAAATTTTCATATCTATTTATTGTGCAGTATTTCTTGAATGTTTGGATCCCTGAATCCTGCTTTTAAACTTTAGTCTGCCTTTGTGGGGTGGTGGGGCGTGGTGGGGGCAATTTAGTACTTTCCATATGCATTATTTCTGGTTCTCTATGGGTTCTGCATCTGTGTAGCAGAACTTCCAGAACTTCCTAAAACTAAAGCTGACATTAGTGCTTATAGTCCCTCCTTGTGATGGGGGACTTGTTCCTCATCTGCATACCTTGAAGGGAGAAGTATCCTGTTATGCCCACTTCTCTTTCAACCACATCAACAACATGATGAAGGACTTTCTCTGCTGAGCTTTTGTTCTTCAGTAAAGCAAAAGACCTTTGAAAGTCTTGTAGGTTGCTAAATAGGTGTCGCTGCTGCGGAAAGGTAAATGGCGTTTCTGTGCGCTCTGGTTTCCTGTTGTGCCAGAAGTGGTTTAGTCCAGTGTTTTTCAACCACTGTTCCGAGGCACACTAGTGTGCCGCGAGATGTTGCCTGGTGCGCCGTGGGAAAAATTGAAAAATTACTTTATATATAGTCAATATAGGCACAGATTTAATTTTTTTAACATTTTCTAATGGTGGTGTGCCTCGTGATTTTTTTCATGAAACAAGTGTGCCTTTGCCCAAAAAAGGTTGAAAAACACTGGTTTAGTCAATGCTGGCCACATGACCCAGAAAGCTGTCTGCAGACAAATGCTGGCTCCCTCGGCTTGAAGCGAGATGGGCGCCACAACCCCATAGTCGCCTTTGACTGGATTTAACTGTCCAGGAGTCCTTTTCCTTCTATTCCCACTTACCTGGGAGTAAGCTTCATTGAAAATGTAACTTACTTATGAGCAAAATGTAGAGGGTTCCAGTGTTAATCTCTTACTGTTAAACAATCAGGGGTTTTCAGTTCCTTTAATTGCTTCCTTTAGGATTATTTTTATTTTATTTTAGGTGAATCGCTCTCTCCTTTCCCCATTGACTTAAGAAGAGTTATGGATGCAACCAAAGACTGATAGGCATGACTGTTGCCTTTCTTTGCTTAGGAGTCAAAGAATCATAGAATTGTAGAGCTGGAAGGGACCACGAGAGCCATCTAGTCCAACCTCCTTCAATGCCGGAATCCTTTGCCCAACGTGGGGCTCAAACCCATGAGCCTGAGATTAAGAGTCTCATGCTCTACCAACTGAGCTATCCTGTAGAGAGGAATGCAAGATGGATTGGGGCACTTAACAACCACGGGGGGGGGGGTCCAGAAGAAGAAAGCAAATAACTGCATGTCTATTTTGGCTGTCAGAGTCAATTCCTTATATTGTAATATTAATACTTGCAAACTACATTGAGAGGCATAGTAAAATGTCATGATGCTTCCTTTTCACCTCCAGAAGTTTGGGTGTGATGGCATTCTGGGATCTTTGGCATGGGAAGATCACTGTGGCGTCTGCAACGGAGATGGGAAATCGTGCAGAGTTGTTAAAGGAGATTTTAATCATACCCGGGGAGCAGGTAAAAAAAAAAAACCCCAACCTTTTAAATTTAATGCTTTTTACAGAAATTTGTAAATGTAATGAGCACTCTGCATTAGATAAATCGATTAGTACCTTTTCATATTTTATGTTGATTAAATGGTAGCATTCCATTCATGATAAGCAGATATGGGCAAGAAAACACTTCCCTTATATCCAGTTTCAGACTTATTACTGCTGAGATGGGGGTGATTAGGAACAGATGGGAACAAGTATTTAGTAAAACCCACTGCATACTTTTTGATACACGATACCTGGGTTTACTTACCATAGCTGAACATAAACATTTATCTGGATTAGCAGCTCTCCAATACTCAAACATTAAAACGAAGGAAAGAAAAGGGAGCAAATATCCAAAGATTCAATATATATATATTGAATTCAATATTTATACTTAACATGATTTCTCCCCCTAAATGAAATAGCTGAGAAACTAAACAGTTGTCCAGATTCTGATGTGTGTTACTTTGCAGAAGAGCAAACATTTTTAATTTGAATTTTTTAATTTAGCATTATGGATGCAATCATTTGCTTAGTGTGAGGCCATCTGAGGGAGCCTCAGGATACAGCACAAGTAACATTCAGCTGGCGTAGTTGGAGATTTGCTGGAAGAATTACACTTAGGCCCTTGGAAATCACCCATCATGTCACCTAGGGCATGAAAAAATAGGATGTATCGAATATCCTATCATAATTATTTACACAATTAGTCCACTTCTTCCAGAAATCAAGATTTTTTGTTCATTTCTGTGCAAAATGCAAGTGATAAGTTTAATTGATTCCACTATTTCCCATATCTAGCCCAAGCATCAGCCATCAGCATATATTTTTGAAACAGGAGGGGGGGAACCTTAGTGGGGCTATAATTTAGGTGTCTTCAAAATTGTTAAATTTCAATATTCAGAGTAAGTCAGCAAGTATTTTTTTTAAAACTGAATTAGAAGCCAAGATGTTTCAAAAGCAGTAAACATCACAATCTATACCAAATCAAACAGGGGTTCAGAAAATAAAATTAAAGACAGGCTTTGAGTCTTCATGTGCGGTTGTGTCCTAGGATGGAGATAATCTAGGAAAAGGGAGGCAAAATCACAAATTGCCCTGAAGGTCTAAGTCAGAAGACAGAAAGTTGGAGAGATTGGATATTGAAATTATATTTATAGATATTTTAAACTGACCAATAAAGCACTGGCAAAAATAAATATCCATAAGGAAATCTGTTTAAATCTTTCCAGTTACATGGCTGAGAACTTGTTGAAAGAAAAATGTTTTCCTGTTTTAATAACTAACGTAAACCACAGAAATGCCTTCTAATGTAGACCCCAGATTTTAAGCATGTTTGCCATAATCTGACTTTACAAACGCAAAAGGGATTGTGTATGAACACTTGGGCTTTGTCTCTCCGTTTTAACACAGTAGCCAGTTCTTATGAAGCTCTCCCCCTTCCCTGGGTTTCAGAAATACCTTGCTGGGTAGATCCATATGCATATTTCTCAATGGAAACAAATTAAAAGGCTGTAAAAACGCTGACTACAATCCTATGCCTGGTTACACGGATACAAATCCCATTCATTTCTTCAAGAATTATGCGTGCACAACTCTATGGACGTTTGCAACCACACTGCTTATCTGTGGTCTTAATGATAAAGCACTATTTGTTTTCATTGAATCAGTGTCATTGCTGTGGTTTCTGCCCAAAGAAATGTCTGAAGGAATGCCTTACTCTCTTGTGTTCATTCATCTGTAGATCACTGTATAGACACACAACACACATGCCTTATATTTGTTTATTTTGGATAGGCTTGTTCAGAATTTTATTCAGAATTTGCCAAGTCATTTCTGATGAGTCTGGAAGGAAATCTGGGAGTCCCATTTCCTTGCCCCCCACAGTGGGGAAAAGTAAACACTGGAAGTTTATTTCTGAAACATACTGTTCATGTAGGAATGTTGGTTTGATCCAGCAGGGACCTTCTTATGTTCTCAATATTAAAAGGCACATGGGTATTATGTAATCTCATTGACACATTAGATGTGTGTGACTTGATCCGGAAGGGAATTCGAATCTATGAATGAGTCTCACTGCAGATTACGAAATTTGTGGATGAGATCGGTGAGAACATCATCTGTGAGTCTCTTGGATGCTACCCATTTATAGTTGCAGGAAACATGGTTTAATTGAAATAAAATATGATATCCGGCATAGGGCATAACCCTCTTACTTGTTACTGAATCTTACATAAACACACACACACACACACACACACACTATGTGCAGTTTAGGGTAAAAATATTTAGTAGAAATGGGAAATGTAAAAAGAAGTACACTATATTATCAGCAGACAGTAACAAATTTGGGTGAGAGAGAGATACAAGATACAGATGTCAAACAGTGATGCTATGTTGTCGCTGTTTGTTTTACTTGTGGGTTGTGGTGGCCTCTGACTATACAGTGTGTTGAAAAGGAATAACATGTTGAAAGAAGATTATTTCACGAGCAGTTAGGAGAAAGCCATTAGGGAATTTTAATTATTGAGGTCTCTGGAAATAGAAGAATTCTGGGAGCTTTGTGGAGACACGGTGGGATTTAAGCAAGCAATTAAAGTTTCACGCTGCCACAATCCAACTTCATACGACAGGCGTGAGCTAAGAGGTAGAGTTTTGCCGGGGTGGGCAGCGTCAAAGAAAGGACAAATTCACACTGGGTTGAACCAGGAGACAACCATTTTATTTATGGTATTCATGAACTTTGCATCGTGTGAGAAGGAATTGTCCAGCATTGCTTACAACCTGCCTGTTTACAATGGAACCGCCAAGATGGCCTTCTGGCTACTCCGGAAGGCAGAAGTCAACAAACAGCCTTAACTGCTCAAGCACTTCCACCAGTTTGGAAGTACAGTGGTACTTTGGTTCTCAAACGCCTTGGTACTCAAACAACTTGGAACCCAAACAGTGCAAACCGGTAAGTGTTCCGGTTTGCGAACTTTTTTTGGAAGCCGAACATGCTGCGTTTTGAGTGCCACACTTCCGTTTTGAGTGTTACACTGAGGTCTGTCTTTGCTATTTAGTTTGCATTTTTGTAGTCGCTGCTCTTTTGTTTTGTTTTTGTGACTGTGTGGAACCCACTTCAGCTACTGACTGATTGATTGTGTGACTGCAGTACATTGTTTATTGCTTTCATTTTATGGATCAATGGTCTCGTTAGAGAGTAAAATTCATGTTAAATTGCTGTTTTAGGGGTTGTTTTTAAAAGTCTGGAACAGATTAATCCATTTTGCATTACTTTGTATGGCAGGTATAGGCAAACTCGGCCCTCCAGATGTTTTGGGACTACAAGTCCCATGATCCCTAGCTAACAGGACCAGTGGTCAGGGATGATGGGAATTGTAGTCCCAAAACATCTGGAGGGCCAAGTTTGCCTGTAACCGTTCTATGGGAAAGCGTGCCTTGGTTTTGGAATGCTTTGGTTTTGGAACGGACTTCCGGAACTGATTAAGTTTGAGAACCAAGGATACCACTGTATGGCTGGCCACCAGATTATTGTCATTGTGACTAATCTATGAGCTGAATGCCCTGCAGTCCCTATGGTATCTATTCAGATCAGGCTGTTATTGATGCTCCGGACACAGACCAGAAAGAAAATCAGTCCATTGTCAGTGCTCTTTGAGTCGTAGAGTGGGATGTTCTCAGCTGCTGGGCACAATTACAGATCTCCATCCAAGCAGCTGCCAGGTGTGCTGTCCTAGTAATTCTCATGTCCTGTCTCCCTAGCACTGGAACAAAGGGAATACTGAAAGCTTAACTTGAAGAAGACAATTGGCAAATTCATAAAAGCAGATTCATGAAATATTTCATGAAGTGTGAAGGTTCCCCCCTTATCCACTGTCTTCACCCCCACCTATGTTTTCTGGCTCCATGGAGTCAGCACTGGCAACAACCCCTTCAGCTTCTCTGCTTGACCCGGGAACTATCCGAATCAGGGGAGATTCAATAAATTAATATTGGCTGATTCAATAAGAAGACAACAGTGGAAAGCACACAATTAAAAAAATATCTAGGTTCCAGAGAGTCAGTCCAGAGACACTGACAGAATGAGAGGCAAATGTGATTCTAAAACTTCATAAACAAGAAGAGGAAATCCGACATGAACACTATTGTATTTCTTTAAAACAAATCTTTTTTTTATGTTGATTACAAAGAACGTCACATGGAATATTTCATCTTGTAATTAGGTTATGTGGAAGCATTGGTGATACCTGCAGGGGCAAGAAGAATCAAAGTTGTGGAAGAAAAACCTGCTCACAGTTACTTAGGTGAGTTGTGTTTTGTCCATAATTGTAATATATACTTGACAAAAAAGATAGAAAACTTTATTCCGGTTTTAAAAAAATTATTCTTCATAGATTCAAAACAGAAACTGTGAGTGTGGAATACACCCCAGTTCAAATGTCACACGGGGGGGGTCACTAAATAGCTTTAGGCAAGTAATTACTTTCAGGATGGGGAACCTGTGGCCTTTCAGATGATGTTGGACTCTTATTATCACCAGTCAGCCCCTAGTGAGCTGTAGTACAATAACATTTTGTGGTCCACAAGGAGGTAGACCTTTCCTCTCCCATGTCCATTTTTTTAAATTGAAAACTCAAAATCAAAGAAATTTAATCCAAATGAACAAAGTGCAGGTAAAAGATTTTCAGAAGAAATAAATGTTTAAAAATTAAATCCAAGGAACGAAAGATAAAAACAGCATGTTTTTTTCATTGCACATCCTAAATGGTGGTTCTTAAGCTTACTTTGTTGTTGTTGTTGTTGTTGTTGTTGTTGTTGTTGTTGTTTGCAAGCTGCTATCAGTTTGTTTGACATTTGTAATAATTGATTTAAAAAACTATAATCTTTTTTTAAAAAAATAATTGATACAAGTATCAAAACATACAACTGTGTAAAATCAATAGGTCTCTCCCCCCCCCCCCAAATAAACAAAGAGTTCTGAATTGCTTTTGTAAAATGTGGAAACAATGAAGACTCTGTGGGGCCTGCTGTCTCTTATAATCTATCAAAGGATCAATTCTATTTTGGAAGAGAAAAATTGGCAGTCAGAGTCCAAGCTTCAGGTTTAGTTGTAAGTGCTAACGCAATAGGTACAACTGACAGCAACTGAAAGCACATTTTGGAAAATAGCCAGATTTAGGAGTACTAAGGGTTGTCATGCTCAATTGATATTTGCATATGCCTTGTGGAACTATTTAGAGGAATCTAAATTTGCCAAAGCAGTAGACTGAAAACTGAAAGGTGATACGAGGCAGTTACTCCTTTTTTAGTCAAATCTAAAAAAGCTACAAATCTGCGGATCATTACTTAGGCACAAGCCCCCTTGAAATCAGCAGAGGTTTCTTGCAAATAAGTATGCACAGAATCAATTTGCAAGTCTAATAACCGGGATTAAAATGATACTTTCTGAGGTAGGATTATTAAAAGCGGGTGCATGTTATATTCTCTTTAACATAAAAAATTGAATGAGTGCAGTCCTGTATTTAGCCTATTTTGCATTCTCTTTCTCTCTCTCTCTCTTTCTTTCTTTCTCTAACACACACACACACACACACACACACACACACACACACACAGGAACTGATACTAATTAGAGGCTGGATTTCTAAGGATTTGGAAATCCAGTTTGGGTGTGACCCTGGACCTCTTTTTGAGCTTGAGTGCCCAGGTAGGAATAGTGGCCAAGAGCATTTTCACATACCTGAGGTTGCTCCATTAACAACTTGTTGTTTTTAACTTGTATAAAACGCCTCAAAATCCTTGGTTATTTGGTGACCTAGAAATGCTGTAAATAAATTAAACTGCATCCATTCCTTGGAATGTCAGATCTGGTCATAATGACATATACCTTAGTTACATCTTGAATGGATTACTCTTATGTGCTGTCTGTGGGACTGCCTTGAAAAGTGTTCCGAAACTTGAGCTGGTCCAGAACGCCACAGCTAGACTGTTGACCTGGGCTAGTTATCAAGAGCGTGTGACTTCTCTGTTACAGGAGAAGTGCTGGCTGCCAACTGGGCTTAATTGAAAATGTTGGTTCATAAAGCCCCAAATTAGTGGAGATCAGATTGTGATATAAACCTGAGGTTTGTAGATTTCCAAGAGAGCTCCTCCACTAGCCAGCCAACAGAATTTTCTGGCCCGGATGTGCTTTATATGGATGTAACCCCTCATCCCGCCCAGTAAAACTATTGACAAGAACTTGCCCAGGAACCTGAGTACAAGGCAAAAACATGTCCTTGAAAAATGCAACGCCAATTCTTTCATCCTTTTCCTGCTGCGAAGCCAGTTCCGAACATCCGCTGCACAGAATGCAGGCGAATTCATGTCTCCAAATTGCCTCCAAATTAATTCCTCTAAAATGAATAGCAAGATTACCCCCATAAATGAGAGGCACTTGCTTTGGCTGCCGCCTTTCTGCTTCTCCCAGCAGTGTTTGCACCTGTAGCTTCAGACAATGGATTATTGCGCAGCGAACCTGCAGGAAGAGATATAGACAATGGCTTGCCATGAGCAACTTTTCAGTACCTTTGGGAGCACAATAACATTTGGAACAGTTGCTCTGCAGCAATTTAACCAGGAACAGTGGTACAATGTGCAACAGACCCATTTTATAAACATTAATTCTGATGCCACTGCCAAAATATTTCTGTGGGGAGGAGCTTTGAGGGCCACAGAAAAAAAAAATCCCCAGGGCTCTTATATAGGCCATGTTTTAGCCCTCAGCCACCCCCAAGTCAGTAAAATAACCACTTTGACAAAACAGTTTGGTGACCCTGTTTATAGGAAGGACCATAGCAGTGAGACACAAGAGAGGGCCTTCTTGGTGACTGCTCCTAAGCCAGAGCTGTCAAACTCCCCCCCCCCCTTTTTTTGCATTGGGAAACGGCCATAGCTGTCAACTTTCCCTTTCTCCCCCTTTTTTACAATGGGAAACGGCGCTGGAATAAGGGAATTTCCCACAAAAAAGGGGAAGGTTGACAACTATGCCTAAGCTTGCAACTGCCTCCTCAGGCAGAGCAGATTTAGTCACCCCTCTGCTAGTCTAGCAGCACAGAAAACCCCAGTTTAGACGTATTTTTCTCCTGTCGAGGCACTGTGCCAGTGGTGTTGGTTTTCAGCATTTGTGTTAGCTGCTGCTTTCATACTGCAATTTTTATCTGGTCTTTACGTGCAGCTGTTTTTACTGATAGGTTTTATTTTGTAATTGTGTACTTTTGCCACTTAATTGCCTACATACGAGACACACACCAAATGGCAAATAATAGCACCATAAGGAAGTGGCTCTGACACCACTGAGAGGCAGTTAGTCCCTGCAGGCAGTGACTCTAAACTCATAAGTCTCGATTTATTTTCACTCCACAAGGTGGTACCTTAAAAAAAGGTTGTCTGGTTTTAAGAAAGGTAAAGCATGACTTTCTCTAGTCGTCTTCAACTTGAGGCCTTAGAGATATTTTGGACGGCAATTCCCAACAACCATGGCCAGCGGTCAGGAATGATGGAAACTGAAGTCCAAAACATCTCAAGAATACCAGGTAGGGGGAACTTGCCTTGAAGCAGCTGAGTTTCATGATGATGGCTTCCAGGATAAAAGTCAGCTAAGCAGGTAACAAGAGATGACGCTAGACTTGGTGACAGTGTCCCAATATGGGATGCAAGGCCAACTAGAATTTTACCTTTCACATAACTGTGTGTAGATTGCTTTGGTTTGATCACATCCAATATTTTTTTTTATCCTGGAGTTGGAAAGTATTTGCTTTGAACGTTTTAAAACTGAGGTATCCCCTTTACAACTTTTTGAATGTAATGCACAAGCCCTTTTTCTTCTTCAAAACCAGAGCATACTTTTAGCAGGCCTCATTATGCAGTTGACAAACCGAAGGGCACAGGAAGATTTTGAGATGCATTGCCCATTTCCCTGAAATGAAGCTGCTTGCATATATGACCCACCTGTACAAATTGTAAAGGCTTTGAATGTGGACACTGTTTAAGTCAAGATAGTATTGGCTTGTCTGCTGTGAGGGAATGAACTTGGCATTGTATAATTCAAGGGTTTGGGTATATGTGATTTTTTGTGTGTATACGGAATCCTTGGAGCTGGATCCCCACATAAGAAGCAACTGTACAGTATCTGATAGGCTAGCTACGCTTCCTAAAATATCAGCATTTTGTGCTTTGGGGCTTCATTTGGTAATTGTTCAGAAACAAGATGTCTGTCCATTGGGTGGGAAAGAATCTACTTTTCTTCAGTGGTTAGGTAGAAGACTTTAAAATGTCGAGATATTGCAGCAGAGAAAGAAACCTCTTAGAACTGTAACATTACTGGATGCTGCAAGGATGTTTTAGGAATTTTGTGCTATTCGGATTCATTGTACTGTGCCTTAGTGGCATGCGTGATTGTTGGATAATGTAGTTGTATTGCCGCCAGTTGATGGTGCTATTGCCATTGTTTCCCATAGAAACATAACAAAACAGTACAAATATGGATAGGACGGCAGTTGATTGCCAGGAATGACTCACGTTAACATACAACTTTATGAAGAGATTTGGGCAAGGACTGAGCAGTTGAGGCACTTTCACATCACGAATGCCAAGCATGGAATTTCAGTGAGAAAGAATGTTTAGGGCAGTCTTGTCCAGAGGATGACATCAAGTCTCTTTGACTTCACATATCTGATTAAGGGGCCTGAGGCATTCAAGATTTACATTACACAGAGAGAGAGAGAGAGAATGAAGAATTATATATCAGCAATGACAAAGTTGCATATCCCTCAGTTCCTTGAAGTGTATCTGAGTTGACCTCATTAAATGCTTTTGGGGATTGATTGGGCCTGTGAGAGGCGAGAGTCAGCCAAAAAAAGTTATTCCTGGCAGGAAAGATCAAATTAATGTCTATTTGCAAAAGCCACAGTTAAAAATGTCTAGAAATGTAAGTGCTAACATTTAGCACTTTGTGAGAATAAATGAGGTATTTGCAAACGTACTAACCACACCAACAAATGATAGAAATGAGGATCATGATCAGAAAGGTTCTTAAGAGCTTTGTGAGCTTTCAAATCCTGCAAGTTATTTATCAGATTATTTTCACGCGTGTGAAAGTAAGACTTCTAACAATGTTCATCACGTTGAGTGCTGGAAGGCTGGGTGTACTGCTTTGAGCACAAAGGTGATGGAAAACAGACCATGTTAATTGGGATAATTGCTATTTGTCCAAGATATATGGGTTGAAATGCCATGGAACAAGTTTAATAGTTCTGTTTTCTTCTTCTTATATTTGAAGACCATATCTAGTCGGACAGAACAGCTTCCACCAAGTATAGGATTTTGTTTCTGACAGCAGCTATCCACCTGTCTCTGGGAGGCGGACATCAGAGCAAAGCTGTCCCCAGTCTCATAATAATCATTTCCTGTTCCTTATCCTTTGCTTCTGGGTACATTACTCTGACGCAGACGTGACCCCTGTGGCACAGAGCACCCACCAGCTTTGTTCCTATGCGCCAATGATACTGAGGTTAGATTACTGCAGTGCATTGCCCATGGGGCTGCTCTTGAACACTGCCCAGAAATTAAAGCTAGTGCAGAATTCTTCAACCAGACTCATAACAAGGATCCTGTAATACAAATATATAACACTTATTCTAGCCTGGGTGCGCTGCTTCTGATACATTTCCAGGTGCAATTCAGAGGGTTGGTTTTGCTCTGTAAATATTTACATTGCTTGGGACCCCCTGTACTTTACATTTGAACCTGCCTGGCTTGTTAGGTCATCATTGGAAGCCCTCCTGTTACTACAAGAGAGAGGACCTTTTCAGTAATAACTCACTTGTATAGAATTTCTCTCCAAGGAAGTTTGCCTGGGGCCAACGTTGTTATTCTTTCAGTGGCGGACCAAATCCCCCCCACTCCTAGACATTTACCGGTAATTGTTAACTTTCTCCCCTGTTGCTTGATGGTTTTTGACATCCAAATGGTGATCATACTGATGAAGCTGGGGAAGGATGTGGCGCATTGTTGGGAATTAGATAAGCTACCAGAACTCCAAATTCAGTTTTAGTTATTTCTTAGCCACTTTATACCACAAAGGTCTCAAGGTGGCTTACGACAAATACAAAGAGTAAAATATAGAAAAGTAATAAGAAGCAGTCACATACTATGAATTTATCTAATCTATATAATGTTGGATTTATAAAAGTGAACCTTCTAACACCACTTGTCAGAGCTGGTATACAGTGTTCACAAACATTCCAACAGCTCAGGGAACCAAGTTTCCAGACAGTTTCCAGCTCAACGCCTGGGAAGGGGGGGAAAGTTGTCAGTTTGCCTGGGACTGATACCTCACACATGTCCTTGGGACAGGAGTAGCTTTGTGGGGCAGGCTGAAGTCCAAGGTGCTAGGGAAGCAAAGGGCCACCGTGCTTGGCCAAAATGGGCAGAGCAGGCCATGGTCTAAGAATGAGAAAACTGATGGATGAGTCAGTGGAACGGAAAGAGCTTGAGGGGGAAAGACAAAGAAGTCAGATTGTTTACAAAAGGAAAATCTAAAGAGCAAGGAAGGAATTGGACAGCCAAGGGAGGCAGGCTTGGAACTGTGAGCCAGGGAATTTCATGTGGCTGTGATATCAAGACAGCTTGATACAAGTTGTTATAACTTGTGAGAGTTGCATTGAAGGGGAATTGTGTTACTTGTGGAGGACAGAAAACAACTGACTTGAGAGGAGAACAAGGACTACCTCTGTTATGTCCTGGATGGGCCCCCCCACCAGCCAACCATTGTGATCTGATCAACCACTACCACCATTGACCCTCTCATATCTCTCATGCTCCACCCTCTTTTCCCAGCCTGATGGCCCAGTTGACCACCACAGCTGTAGAGATAACCATGAGCCTTTCTGTGGGGCATACTTTGGGGCATGCTATTGAAAGAAAATCTGGGAGCTCTGGGTTTGCAAAGGCCTCACAGCACAGATTACAAGTTTGCGATTGGTTTAGCCTAAAAAGCTCTGCAAAATGAAGTCCATTCCCTTGATGGAAAGATGTATTAATTGTAGCTTCTGTTGGATCATGGTGTTAAGAAGATAATGAGGTGCAGGATGAGGTGAATGCAGGAAACTGAGGGCTGTAGCCAACTAACTACTACTCTAAGTAGACCCACTGAAATTAATGGGCATGACTAATTTGGGTCCATTAATATTTATGGCTTTGCTCTTAGTAGAATACAACCCTGAGTTTTATCACAGATTGGAACAAATAAGCCAACTTTATGCTTCTTAAGTTTTTTTTTTTCCAAAGCCATCTAAGCTACTTGCCATCACATCTTTTTTAAGTTAGTAATTTCAAAGCTCTAGTAGTTTTATCAATAGCTTGTGTTCAAAGAACATTTTAAAATCCAGCTACATTGGCACATGAAGTTCATAGAGTGCAGTAATGAGATTCTATTGCATCTTAGCTGCTGTTGTAATTATTTTTAAATACCATGTTCTAGTGCATTCATGTAGCACAAACAATGAATCTGTAATGTATAGTTTGTACTATCCATATTGCATGATTATGAACTTTATCTCAACCACTCACTATTTTATTGAACCCTGTCCTAAATATGGAAAGAATTTTGTCAATTCTAAATATATGGCTTTTATCATTTATCCCAACTGGAAAACAGATAAAATGTTTTCTTGCTGAGATTTCTTTATTATGCTTATTACTCATAAATAGCTTTGTAACTGAACCAGCGTAGGAAAAAAAATATTCTCATAGAACAACTGGAAAATGAACCATTTTCTTCTATACTGTTTCCCAATGTTATCTGCAGCTCTCCGAGATGCCGGCAAACAGTCTATTAATAGTGACTGGAAGATAGAACATTCTGGGACATTCAACATTGCTGGTACCACTGTTCATTACGTTAGGAGAGGTCTATGGGAAAAAATCTCAGCCAAAGGTCCAACCACATCACCTTTGCATTTATTGGTATGGATGACCATTTAAAAACTATTTTATACTATAATAAATCCTAAGACATTGCCTCTAAATGCATGTATATGAATACACTAGGGATTGATGGATAAGTCTGTTTCTGGTTCATATGGATTTCACTTGTATTCATTGGTTATTCTGTTCCATCCTGTTTCTAATCTGCGGTGGTGATGATGATGATTTTAAAATCTCTATGAAAATTCGTATTTGACTGCTGTATCCCAGTGTATGCATTTCTAAATGAATTTAATGCTGAAGTGTTCAATTTTTACACATTTTAGTACATTTTTGGAGCTGTGAACAGTACCACAAAATTCAGAGAAATGTAATTATGTCGATTGGGTTGGTTTACTTAAAAATGAGGACCAAACAAAATTCCCTTCCATCCCTGGCAGGCAAACACACAGAATTTTTTGCAGCAAAGTATGGCAATAATCTCTTCAAATTGAGAGATTTGTCAAAAACATACGTATCTATAGTCAGTGTGGGGATTTCTACATAACCTGGACCATTAACTGAAGAATAAACAAGCTGATATCAATTCAAAATTGCTAGCACAAAGGAGCTGGATTGTTTAGGGACACATTATGAATTATAAAACGTTTCCTTCACAACTGCAGATATGCTCAAACCCTGGCAGTGGATAAAGGGTGTTTCTATCTTGTTGTGCTCAAAGAATTTGCAGAAGTACAGAACACATTTGCAAAGTACTACCGGTATTTCCTCTTGAATACGTCTCCCTTTATTTTGCTGCAGGGAACTAATCTTTGCAAGTCATTGTCTTCCCTTTCAGTGAATGGGAGCCCCCCCCCCCCCCCGATGTTTGTGCCTATAATCTTGGAATAGGTTGACGACAAGCAAAGGGGGTTGAGAAAATGAAAAGTGAAGTTTTGGTTATGGTGATAATCACTGGCTAAACTGGAAGTAGCTTTCCTTATAACAAAGTGTTGACCACTATTTGGGTCTAGAAAGAGCATGTAGTCATGAAGCGAAATTATTCTGTGATTCAAATTTATGATGAAAAGTGTATTTCTAAAAATAGAAACTTACTTGAAGTTTTAAGTCCTTGGGGCAGGAATAACCACAATACATTTACGCTATATTATTGCAGTTTTAAAATGACTATTGCAGATAGAATCACTATGACTAAAGTTCTCCTGACATCTTAATGCTGGGTGATCTCCAGTGTTAGTCACTCTCAGAGCAGACACATTGAAATCAATGGACGTATGTCTCTTTAGTTCAGTAAGTCTACTCTAAGTATAGCTTAGCTGGATATTACCCACTTTTTATAATACCTACCCTACTTTGCTAACCAAGTCTTGTCAGCTTGCTTTTGAGTTGCTAGTTTTAACAGTGGATGGTGAATATATGCAGATAATGCTCTGTCTTCTCCCAGAAAATTCTGTTGGTGACCATGGAAATTATTATAGGGAAATATCCCTCGATCTTAGTCACCATCTCCTGTTACAGTGATCAGGCGGATAACTATTACTTACTTGAAATGTTCTGTAAGAATAGCCCTTTTCAGAGGTTTTGCATCCACAGGCAAAATTTCGCACTGCATGTACAGTATAAGCCCTCTGATTTTCCCTATGAGAGTTGGCTCAAATGACTTCTGTGAATGTCAGAATGTCAGTCAGATGCAAGCCAGTGCTGCATTTCTTCATATTAACAGATGAAGCCACCTTGTACTGATTCAGACCACGGATCTGTCTATCCCAGGACTGTTGGTTGTTGCTGCCAATCGCTCTCAAGAGCATCAGGAGAAGGATCTCTTAAGCTGACCGTGATGGGGGATCGAACATGGAAAGGGTGCATGCAAAGGATGTGCTCTGCCACAGAGCTTTACCTCTCTCCCCTCGAATGTAGAAATACCATCGTTCTCCAGTGTGATATCGAGACACTCCACAATTTTTTTATTCTGTATATTGCAGGTTCTGCTTTTTCAAGATCAGAATTATGGGCTACACTATGAATACACCATTCCTTTGGACCCTCTGCCTGAGAATCAGAGCTCCAAAGGGTCTGAGCCACTTTTTATGTGGACACACTCAGGTTGGGAGGACTGTGATGCTGTATGCGGAGGAGGTAATGATTCTCTAAAATCTGTGGTAGAAGCAAAACATTGTGGGTTGCGTGAAGATATGGTGTTGGGTGCTAATGTGCTAGGGCTGCCATTATTGCCATTCGGCAATACCATGTCCTGGAAAGTTCAAAATATTTTGCTCATCTTATTGATTTTCTTTTTTAAAAAAACTGTTAGATGATACAGGCAGATTTGTTTACTTAGAAATATATTTTTGGAGGATGTTTTTTTAAGCTTCGCAAAGCTGCTAGTTCTTGACCTAAAATTCTAGTTGAGCTCCATCATCTCTAAAACATGCATGGAACTTCATGGATAAGCATTTGACACTCATTTCTAGGACACAGAATGCTTTTCGTGTGTACAGGTAAATGTACAGGTTGCCCCCCCCTTAGTGGAACACTAAGCCCAAACCATGGATTAACCCATGCTTTCTGGAGAGAGATTGCAGCTGTTTTGTTCTTGGTCGGCATGGGGCAGCAGCTAAAGTCAAGGTTTGGCTTAGAGTGCCATCCATGTCATTCATTGTGATCACACACACCTTGTTCCCTGTGCCCAAGAGGATTTTTGGGTTGTGTTTTTCAGAGGACAGTGTCTCATGTTGCATGACAGATGCAGTTTTGAAACTGAAGGGGTGGTCAATAGCAATTTCTGATATGACAAGAGAACCTGCTGTTCAAAAGAAGGAGTGCAGGAAGTGCTTCTTTGGCCAGCATTTTTAATCAAAGCAGCTACCTGAGAGACCATTTTTAAAATAAAAGTGTCAGATATTGTCCTGCCCTAAGGTCCCAAGAATCCTCAGAACCCCAAGTCGCCTCTTCTACTTAGAGACTTACTAGAGGGGCCCTTACTTGCAAAATTTGAGTCAGTGCCAGATCACCAAATAGGCCCCATGCCTTTTGGGGCCTCCGCAACAACATCAAAAGAACATTGATTTGATCTTGAAAGAAAATTACAATCCTTTCCCTTGCCACTTCCTTCTTCCAGCTGGGATCTGCTCCTAACTCAGCCACACACCAACCTGCTTCAAGGATTGGGCAGGCTGCAAAGCTTTCCTTTACTTCCACAAACGTCCCTTTTGTGTCTTACCAGGAGAAAGAAAGACAACAGTATCCTGCACAAAGATCATGAATAAGAATATCAGTTTTGTGGACAGCAAGAAATGCAAATACCTAACGAAACCTGAGCCACAGCTCCGAAGGTGCAATGAGCAGCCATGCCAGACAAGGTGATAGTGAGTCATTATTTCAGGAATGTTTTAGTTCATGCTTATGCTCGGAAAGCGCCCGTTTCTCACCCAGTGGGTGACCCAGGTGAAATGAAAGAATGCCCCAAGGCACCTGCAATAACTCAAAAGATACCTGAGCTATCCTCTCCTTTGGCTCTAAGAGGGAATGCCTGGCACATCACCTGGGAATGCCTGGCACATCCAGCCTACCGATCAATTTCGTTTACAGGTGGGTAGCCGTGTTGGTCTGCCATAGTCAAAACAAAATCGAAAATTCTTTCGAAACACTATCTGAAGAAGTGTGCATGCACACGAAAGCTCATACCAGGAACAAACTCAGTTGGTCTCTAAGGTGCTACTAGAAAGAATTTTCGATTTTGTTTTGATCAATTTCGTGTGGGTCCTGAAGCCCCCCCTCCCCAGGCAATGATTTCTGATTTCTTCTTCCTGTTTGCACTCCAAGACCTTCAACAATGGCACCAAACCAGAGGCACTGATGGAGGAAGGCAGGTGCGGTTCGTCCCGGGTGTCATCCGTGAGGGGGGTGACATCGCCGTGCCACCTCTCCCCATGCTCATTGCACGGGCAGCGTCCCCAGATGCTCGCCACGCAGGCCGCTAGTGATGCTACCTCCACAGGCAACTAGTGGCGCCCCCTTGGACGCTCACTGCAGGCAGCTAGCGGCGCCTCCCTGGATGCTTGCCGCATGGGCGACAGGCGGCCAGGGACGCTCGCTGTGCGGGCGACTAGCCCTGCCCCCGCGGGCCAGCTAGTCCTGCCCTGCGCCGCTCTGGGAGCTGGGGCAGGTAGCTCCACCACTGACCAGAAGGAGAAGGGTTCCTTTTGCAAAGGTAAAAAGAGTCTTTGCTTTGCTCCCCAGGGCAGTTCTGGGGTAGGAAGAGTCCATCCTACACCAGTGCTGCCTAGCAGGCAAAAATGCTGCTGAGTGCATTTGTGTGTTTGTGCAAGTTGACAAATTCGTACCTCCTCTCCGTGTGCTCTCAATGCCACCTACTGTGCTGTTCCAGAGAGTCCCCAGCCCTTTCAGAGCAGTTTTTCAAGGGATACAAAGAGTTGCAGGGAAGAGGAAGAATTGGCAAAGATCACCTCCAGCCCCCCTGCGTCCATTCAGAGCCTCTGCTTGACCTGTGTCTTGCTCCAAAGGAGCCCTTTGTTTGCAGAAGAGTATTCTCGAATCAACCTTTTGGTTCTTAGTTGCTGTAAACAGTACTGGATAAAAGTGTGCAATGCCAGAAAGAAGACTGTAAATCTGAAAGTTAAGGTGCCGTTGCCTCAAAAGTGAGGGCCGCTGCGCTGACAACCTTCAAAAAGCACTTGCGTTGGTTTCACCACTGAGATCAATTTAAAATGTGTCTTAAACCTCACTAGAAAATATTTTGAGGAGTAACCGTGCTTTGACCTGCATTTGTAGATGGATGATGACAGAATGGACCCCGTGCTCAAGGACATGTGGGAAGGGGACGCAGAACAGACAAGTCGCCTGCACTCAGCAGCTTAGAAACGGGACTTTGATCAGAGCCCGTGAGAGAGACTGTCTTGGCCCCAAACCCCCTTCGGCGCAGCGCTGTGAAGGCCAGGACTGCATGACGGTGTGGGAGGCTGGCGTATGGTCCGAGGTGGAGTATATGCATTGTTTTTCTATGCATTTTATTTCTGTTCCTTTGTATTACCTACACTCAGGGAGAACACGAAAGTCCAGTTTGTGATTTATCGGCGAATGCTGCAGAATTTTGCACATGCATGTATGAGAACGAATTAACTCCTTATGTCTAATTTGGGCTAGTTATAAATGTATATTTCTCTCACATATGCACGTGCTGTGCCCAGTGCTATTTTTGTAGAAAAAGACCTGCTGGAACTCACCAGGAACACCTCCCTTGTTCTCTTAGAATGGCAATGGTGCCCACCTGAAAGGTGCCGGAACTGAGTTCTGGCAAGTTCCAGCTGAAAAAAGTATCCTGGTTGCGCCAGTTACAGTAAAGAACAGATACATCACATCAACAGTTTCCATTTTCAAGCAAACTGGTCCCCTGAATAGATGAGGCTAGCTAGCCCCAGACCCCCCCTAAACTTTGGCACAGTAAATTTGGGCTCAAGGAGCAAAAGGAACATTGCATATTAACTGAATTTATTGTCTGAATCCTTCCACAATGTTTTCTTGTATCTGCACTTTGCCCATTCAATTTCATTTTAATGATTGCATTTATTAGGTAGAAGAAAGAGAGAGCTATAGATCTCTGTAGGGACGCAGGTGGCACTGTGGTGTGAACCACTGAGCCTTGGGCTTGCCAATCAGAAGGTCGGCTGTTCAAATCCCTGCGGCGGGGTGAGCTGCCGTTGCTCGGTCCCAGCTCCTGCCAACCTAGCAGTTTGAAAGCACGTCAAAGTGCAAGTAGATAAATAGGTACCACTCCGGTGGGAAGGTAAACAGTGTTTCCATGCGCTGCTCTGGTTTCGCCAGAAGCGGCTTAGACATGCTGGCCACATGACCCGGAAGCTGTCTGTGGACAAATGTCTGCTCCCTCGGCCAGTAAAGCGAGAGGAGCGCCATAACCCCAGAGTCGTTCGCGACTGGACTTAACTGTCAGGGGTCCTTTACCTTTTTATAGATCTCTGTGCAGAATGCCACGATGTGTATTGTGTGTGTGCATCATTTTAAACACCTTTCTACAGTGCTCTGTAAAATGTGGAAAGGGAGTACGCCATCGGACCGTAAGGTGCACCAATCCTCGAAAGAAGTGTGTTTTGTCTACAAGGCCTAGAGAAGCAGAAGACTGTGAAGACTATTCCAAATGCTACGTCTGGAGAATGGGAGACTGGTCTAAGGTAAAACATGCTTCATACTACCGCTACGATTTTATATTTACTAGCCATTGTCAAATATGCTACAGTGCTTCTCCAATGAAGGCCAAGACCAGTGCAGACTGAATAGAACAATGTGGTAAAGTTGTCACAAGGCAGATAATAGATTGGGGGTGGCAAACCTGTGGCCTTTAAGATATTGTTGAACTCCATTTCCCATCAGACCTAGCCCCCTCCCCCTCAAAAAAAAAATCCCTTCTCCCTCTGGCAGTGTTTTAACTGTGACCTTATAGCCCACCAGTGTCCAGAGTCAGATCCCGAAATTCACTAAGTCTTCCTGACAGACTTCCAAGCTCGTCTACACCACTGTAAGAAATAGAAACCTGTCGTTATTCAAAGAATGCAGGTTTGCATCGCATGTCATTTTCTATATGCTCTTTTCTAGAATCTTTATTTGCTTCACTGCTCTTTTATATGTAAAGATTTGCCCTTTTGAAAGTGAGTGAAATTAGGAATTTCCCAGACATAGCCGGAATACTGCGATGTCTGGGTGGATATGGCTAAAATGTCCGGGGGAATCCAGATTTTCACTTTTTGAAATATGGCAACCCTAGTGAAATCTTCTTGCAGATCACATAACAATTTAAATTGTGTGTGTGTGTGTCATTTGCAGGTTTTTAACCAGAAGCATTTTATAGTCACCTTTGGAGTTACACTGCTGTCGTTTGTGAACTTGATTAAAGCAAGTATCTCATGCGGCTGTAAGGAAAATGAGCAGACCTGTGTGAATATTCAGCTGAATTGTGTATTGTGCAGTTGAGGTTTTCAAAGGTTTATATCAATTTCTCAGCAGAGGAATGAGTTCAGCTTTGACTACACTCGCATTTCCTATCTTTTTCTCTCCGTGACTAAACTATCCCACCCTCAGACTAGTGCATAGCAACATGATGCTGCAGCTTACATGGTAATATAGCTTCAATTAGAAAAAAGAAATTGAAGACCCATATCATTGCTCACGGCTGATTGTCTGTGATACAGAATAATTAGTGCAGCCTTCCATCACTCTGGGCTTTGCTGTTTTTGCTCTTTGGGATTTTTTCCCCGCTGGACAGTGATAGGAAGCTGCTCTTTTGAGAAATGGCAAGTTCTTGTCAAACGGGTGCCAAAACGCAGCTTGAGAAACGCAAATGTCACTTGTCACATGTTGTGACAGGAAGCTTAATCAGATGCCATTTGGCTTTCTGTTTAGGGTGCCCTTCTAAAGTATCCCTTTAACTTTGAACTTAAGAGGAATGGTAAAATAAAAGACAATATGAAAAGTAGAGCATAGGACAGTATTACCAAAGCAAAGATGTAAAAATGGATTTTAAAATGTTTCAGGAAAAATAAAAGATTGTATAGGTTTCTATTGTTCGGCATTTCAGCGGAACAGAAGCCAGATAAAAGGGATGCTAAACGTGTTCCTCAAAGCTCAATGTATCGTGTCAGGTTCTCTGAAACTTTAGCGTTATATACCCAGGTCTTTAATAGATGCTAGTAGCAAACAAAGTGGCTCTAAGCAGTAAAGTGCTGGCAACTAGTGTCAGTCTGTGTTGTGTGCCTGTCATGGCGATGACAGTGTGGGATCCAAGCTTTTTTAATTGTCTTGGGCTAGCATTCATTGTAGCAAGTGGCCCTCCGTGGGGTACAATTTGCACACAATTCAATGTGTAAATCGGATTTTCTTAGGCAAAAGGAGCTTAGTGGTAGAAAGAACTGGAAGGAGCTCAGAGTTAGGATGCTTTTCATATTCATGAGGACAAGTAAAAAAATAAAAGTGGGCATAGCAATGTGAGCTGTGTCGACTGGCACCATCATGGAGTTCGTCAGTATTCAGTTAAGAGGCTATGCAGAGAGACTAGAAGTGAGGAGGCTGGAGGCATTGTTGCCCTGTGCGCTTACGTTGACCCTGCTTGGCAGGGGGTTTGACTGGATGGCCCTTGTGGTCTCTTCCAACTCTATGATTCTATAAAGCTGTATCTCCCCTCGTCCCTAGGGATAGAGGAGAACTGCAGTTTGGTTAGGATTTTAATGTGAACCTGCCTCATTTTCGTTTTCTGAAACCCAGCTTACCTTTTAAATTTGCACTTTTCCGACTTTTGCGATCCAGCTGGGCAGCCAAATAACGTAAACAAAAATGCATCCGGCGGCAGAAAGTGTGCAGCAAAATGCATATATTAGGGGAAATAACATAAACCACGCATTATATGCGGTGAAAATCCTTGCGGTAATGTGTGTATTAGGCAAGAAAATTACATAGTGTATATTTTTTTGGGAGGGGGGGAGAAATGTGCACTAAAATGCTAATGAAGTTTTCGTCATGAAGGGTTTTTGTTTATTAATTCCAAACTGATGGAGATGGGGAAAATGAGATACAGAGAGAAAAGAAAATTGAAAGGTTCGTCCAGCCTGCCTACCTATTGCAGCTGTATGTAACAGCTCTCCATGTGGGTTGAAAATATGGTGGCAGTAGCAGTGAGGAGACCCAGTTACCGATCTTGATATGTGAATATTTTTATCGATTCGTATCCAAGACTCAAACTGTTACTGTTTCATCCCCCTTTGTAGCATACAGGTAATGAGTAGCAGAAGGAATTGTTCTTAGAACCTGAAAGCTGACCCAGTAGATTGCACTTGGGAAGGAATCAATCTTTTTAGTTTGCTCTGGGACTCTCTTCCTATTAAGGCATTTTCATTCTGCTGCTCTCAGTGCCTTCCAAAATCTTACTTGTTTCAGCATGCCAACCCAGACAGTAATGTTGTTATAGGTAAAGGTAAAGGGACCCCTGGCCGTTAGATCCAGTCGCAGACGACTCTGGGGTTGCGGCGCTCATCTCGCATTACTGGCCGAGGGAGCCGGCGTACAACTTCTAGGTCATGTGGCCAGCATGACTAAGCCGCTTCTGGCGAACCAGAGCAGCGCACAGAAACGCCGATTACCTTCCCACTGGAGCGGTACCTATTTATCTACTTGCACTTCATGCTTTCGAACTGCTAGGGGGGCAGGAGCAGGGACCGGAGCTCACCCCATCGTGGGGATTCGAACTGCCGACCTTCTGATTGGCAAGCCTTAGGCTCTGTGGTTTAACCCACAGTGCCACCCGCGTCCCAATATTGTTACACATGCTTGCTTTTATATCACGTTGATTCCCCCCACTATTTTTATTATGTCTGCTTGTTTTTTCAAGTTTGTTGACTTTATCAGAATTTTTTGATAAGCAGTGATTGAAACTCCCATTGTTCTAGGCACGTTGTGCGACAGGGAATTTCATTAGCGCGAGCCGTTTCTGAGCTCTGGGCGCAGTACTGCGCCTAAGATTTCAGATTAAAACTGCAGAGTGGAAGGAAAGGAGGACCTTTTTCTGCCTCCTCACTTGCAGCTACTCTCTGAAGACTGGAGAAGAGACCCTCTGAAGAATACTAGGTGGGTGAGCAGGAGAAGGACTAGACCAAATGAACATAATATTTTAGCTGCAGTTCATTCATTTTCAGCTTTGTATTCTTATTATAAAAAGGTGTGCTTGGACATTCAGTTGTTGCACCCATAACCTAGATTTATGGTGCCATTTAGCTCCCAGCTTTCATATCTCAATTTCTAACACTGTTCATAAGTACTATTTTAGTAAACTGCTGAGAGATTTGTTTATTTATTGAACAGTCTATATAAAATGTGTTGAACAAATAAATAAAAGGTGACATGATTTTTTTTTAAAAAAAATATGGCTAGTAGCCTGCTATGCTATATCCATTTTTTTCAACATATATAGCTGCAGCCTACTCCTAACCAGGTTTACTCAGGCTGTCTACACATTCCTTTTAACTCTGCACCCAGCGTGCTGCCACCATTGCTTTGGGAAGTAAACAAAATGATAGCCACAACCAGGGTGGATTTGATTCAAATCGATTTAAATCATTAGTCAGCAAGACTTGATTTAAATCTTTTTTTTAAAAAAATAAAATAAAAATTCATTCTTGCTGGTATAATCTTAATATTTACAACCAAATGAAGGTTTCATTTTTGGAATAATAAATTTTCAGAGTAGTTTTCACAGTTAGATAAAAAAATTACTGATTTGGTTATACTATTAGAAATAAATAGACAGATAATTATGACATTATTGTCAGGTTTAATAAGTTAACTGTTTGTATTTGGACAACTTTTCTGCTGTACGTTATTGGAAGGAGAAAATAATCATTTCTTTAATAACAATTTGTTTAACTAAAACAATAATATTATAGCATATGTATCCATGTTTGTAAATTGATGTGGTTAAACGGTTTTTTAAAAAACCAGACTGAGTTTTAGCACACATGAAAAACTTAAAACAAAATCCTTATTTCCTGACGAATAGCCTTTGGACTATAATGTAACTTACCAGTAAATAGAAAACTTATCTTTAAAAAGATTTTCCCTCCAAAAGCATTTTATTTTAAAAATCCAATTTAAATTTTTTAAAATCTGATTTTTATCCACCTGGGCCACCACCTATCTCTGTCCTGTGCCTGTCCCATCATTTCTTATGAAAAATTGTGTTTTGACATGTTTTCCCCCAACCAGCTTCAATCTGAATTGAGATAAAGAATAATCTGGCTGCGTTTTAAATTCAGCAGTGTGTACACAGCCTCAGAGTCAGGTTCTGTCAATGTAAGTGAGAGTTCCTAGAAAGCATGTGTAGGTCTGCAGCCTTAGGGCTAAAATCAGTCATTCCTGAGCAGTGGTAACTTGCTTACCAGTTGGTGAAAAGGTGTGCATATCCTTAAGCAGTTAGCTGCATTTCCTTGCTTTTGTGTGTTTTGTGAAGTCCCCCTTTGCAGCAGTACTGTACTTTTAGTGTATGCCAGATCCCTGAGGCTAGTGTCAAAGGAGAATGCTGAGCGTAAGAGACGAAATGTATCCTGACACTTTACAGTCGCCTGGGGAGACGCATTGAACATGCAGTGTGGTCTAGAGGGAGCCATTAGCGTAAGGAACTCTGAAAACAAAGCTGTCAGTACAAGAGGATTGCTGAAGTTTAAATTGCTCCTTTGTTTCCCTACCTTAGTAAAGGAGGAAGGGGGTCGCTAAGTGAAATTCCCTGCAAAAGTAAAATGAGAGAACAGATGCATTTTCTTATTCCCTAATCGAAGAATTCTTAGAGGCAACTGTACTGTAATTACCTATCTCACACAAGTAAGAGCCACGAAGGCAAAAAAAATTAGGGAAAGAGGAGTATGGCTCGTTTATCATAATTATTAATTAGGTTCTTGAGGTTTTAGAAACACGTGGTCTCACATACATATACACTGCCACAGTTTCTAGGGGACTGTTCAACTTGAGCGAAATTTGTGATTGCCTCTCCATCCTTGTTTCTTGTAGACTACATCATTGTCCATTAATTGTTTCCTGCAAAGAATCTCAAAGCAATTTCACAATACAATGAAAGCATATAGCAACCGAGGAATTTCGTTGTTTCCCGCAAGGGGACATGACAATAAAAATTTATTCTATTCTATTCTATTCTATTCTATTCTATTCTATTCTATTCTATTCTATTCAGGTCTCTAAGGTGATACTGGAAGGAATTTTTTATTTTGCTTTGTTTTGGGATAAAAATGTCCACTTAGAAGGCTTGTTGAAAGAGGAAAGTCCTCAACAGATGCTGAAAAGACAATTGAGATGGCGCCCTATCGGATCTGTAACCTGGGGTGGCCCTTATAGATAAGGCCTGGTTCCAACATTGTGTGGAACAGACTTTCTGATAATTCCCTCTCCTGTAGAGTGCTGTGATTGCCGAGTAGATGAGACAATCCTTTAGGTGCCTTGAAGCCAAGCTTCAAGTACAGGTAATTTAAATACAGATCTCTCACATTTAACTTGCCGGTATCAACTTTATTTGCTTGGCAGCTGTTGATACCATACAAATTTAATGCACAGAAGGCAGAGAGCTTAAAAGCTCTTTCGGCACTGGGAAAACCTGGTGCAGATTTTTGGGCTCTGGGAGGCTCTTGCGAGATCTTGGATGGTCTCACTTGGCAAGACCCATCCAATGACCCGGCTCTGGAAGTTAAGAATTTTGGCGGTTTTGAATATACGTCATTTCAGCTTAAGCTAAGGTTAGCAGATTTTTTTCAATGAATCCGGGGACACTTTTCAGCTTCCTACTAAATAGATGGATTTTGTCAGGGGACGGATTTGTAAATCCGGGGACTGTCCCTGCGAAACGGGGATGTCTGGTAACCTTAAGCGCCATTCCTGGAAGTATCTCCCCCCCCCCCTTTAAGTTGCAAGTGATCTGTATGTGAAATAGCTGCAAATGATTTGCCTCACCCAGCTGAAATGCAAAAGGAAAACACAGAATTTGAGACTAGCAGTATTGACAAGGAAATTAGCCTTGGTATAGTTCTTTGGTTCATAAGCTAAACATTGGTTTAGTTATTTGGTTTCTATTAAATTCTGGGAACGGGATGTCATAGGCCACATCTCTAAATGACATGAATAGACTTACAATCAAAAAGATTATGTGAAATTCATGAGCTAGTTGGGCTCAAAATATCCCTAGCATCATTTTAGTAATGTTTATGTTAATAATTCAACCTGGTTCCAACAGATGAGGTATGCCGTTGTTTCCAACGAGCAAAATGGATGTGAGCTGTCAGGGTAATCAGATGAGTGTGAACTGTTTTGCTCATGATACAAAATTAGTGTAATTTGCTTCAGAAAAAGATTTCCTAGTGATTGGTTCAAAATAAACTTTGCAGCTTTCTGCTGTAAATAAGTGTCATGGTGGTTTAAAAGTTTTTTTAAAAAAAATAAAAAAAAATAATGAGAATAAAGTGGAGCATGTAGATTGACTAAAATAGACTTGGGATGGGGGGAAACCAGAATTGCATCATATATGTAGAGGTAGCCACAATGAATTATAGTGTCTTATAAATTCTAGATATCATGTAAATGAAAAGAAGGCTTTCAAGAGTGAGAAGGCAAACTCTGAAAGCAATTCCGGCATTTGTTTTCCATGGCATACCACGTTACACAGATAACAGACAGGATACACTGAGTTTTGTCACAGCGGTTGTCTCTTTAAATGCAACGCTTTGTTGCAAACTCATCCTGCTCCTTGTGAGGTGTAGCAGGACTATTCATTCAGAGGAGATCCTGCTTCTCCAGTCATCATACCCTTTGTAGCTGTCGGAAGACCAGAACAACTTACTATTGTGCAGCAAAATATTCACACCATAAGGCGAGATTGACTGGGTGAAAAATATGCAAAGCTACCCCCCACTGTGTACATGAGAATGCCGAGTGAGAACCTATTGTAAATAATGGCTACCTGTATCTGGTGTTAGCCTCTCTTGGACACAGGTTGCCCACTCATGAGCAATCATCATGTGGCAGGGACTGAATGCAGGGCTAAAAACTAGGGTGAATGCAGTGTTGGGAGAGACGGCACACTACTTTGCATACTGCCTGTTGGCTTTTTCCTTTTTGAAATCTTTATCTCACTGTTGCCTGTGATGGCAGTGCCATTGGCAGCAATACAGTTTCTGTCTAGGTAAGCTCTCCCATAACCACCAAATGATCCAGACGCAGCATCATTTCAGGCAGTGCAATTTTTCTAGAAAAAGAGGTGCTGCAACTCACCATGAACGCCTCCCTTGTTCTCTTAGAATGGCAATGGCGCCCACCGGAGAGGTGCTGGAACTGAGTTCTGGCTGGGGGAAAAGCCCTGATGGGGAGCAGACATGACAGTAGTGAGGTGACATTTTAAAGTGCTTAAAAACTGAATCTGTCCCTCCCACTACAGTGCTACCAAAAGTAAGTGTCCAGTTTTGACACCCCTGCCCCTAGTTTACCATCCGCAAATGGAGACTGAATGTTTTAGTATAGCTCTAGTATCAAGCAGGTTGTGTGTGTGTTTTTTAACCTTTTTAAAAATTGAGCTTAATATTACTTAAGTTTCAAGTCCAGGCCTCTTCTTTCAGGCTGTCTAGAGGCTAGCTAATATAGTATACCTTTCATTTTCCAAACAAGCCTATCATTCCTTAAAATTGATGTTGACACCAATGATTGAACTCTGGAGTCCTGATCTAACTGGAAATGATTGTATAATCAGTACAGGCATGTTTCCAGTCAAGCAAAAAGTTCTTTTCTAAGTGAGTGCCGTTCATGTCAATTTGAAGACATGTCTGATGATACAGTTCAAACAAATTTATCCTAAATTGGATATTTTCCGTGGAAAAATCAGATGTTCTTTATTTTGTAATTTCCCATCCTTTGAGAAATAATTGTCTACCTTTCCCCTCTTACAGATATTTCTTGTTTGAACTCATCTGTCTTTTAAACAACTTATTTTTTTAAAAAAAATCTAGAACAAAATGTGATTAATTCTACTAAAACCTGCCAAGATAAACATCTTGGGTAGGCCGGCTAGCTATTTGCTATGTCATCTTATGAATTAATTATCCGTTATCAGTTTGGGGGCTGGTGGCAAGTTACAAGCTTACAACAAGACAGCTGCTTATGCATTCAAAAGTGCTCCAATCTTGCTTGGAATCTGGCTGGCCACTGTGAGAACAGGATGCTGGACTAGATGGGTCATTGGCCTATCTAGCATGGCTCTTCTACTGTTCTTATTGTGAGGCACAACCTGATACCACCTTTCTCACTCACTGGATCATCACAAGGGCTGACATTGATGCTGAAATCCAGCATTGCTTGAGCTCTGCAAGTGCAGCTTTCTCCCGATTGAAGTGCAGAGTGTTTGAGGACCGGGACGTTCACAGGGAAACCAAAATGCTTGTTCACAAAGCTATTCTACTACCAACCTTACTGTATGCTTGTGAAACATGGACCACTTCTAAACGCCATCTCCAACTCCTCAAAAGATTCCATCAACAGTGTCTCCGAAAAATTTTACACATCCGTTGGGAAGAAAGGAGAACTCATACAAGTGTACTGGAAGAAGCAAAGATCACAAGTGTTGAAGTGAAGATTCTTCAACATCAACTTCGTTGGACTAGTCATGTTGTTTGGATGCCTGATTACCATCTTCCAAAGCGACTCCTCTATTCTGAACTTAAAAATGGAAAGCGCAATGCTGGTGGTCAACAAAAGAGGTTTAAAGACTGTCTCAAGGCAAATCTTTAAAAATGTAGTATAAACACCGACAATTGGGAAACACTGGCCTGTGAGCTCTCTAATTGGAGAACAGCCTTTACCAAAGGTGTCATGGGCTTTGAAGACACTCAAACTCAGGACAAAAGGGAGAAACGTGCTAAGAGGAAGGCACGCTTGGCAAATCCACACCGTGATCAACTCCCACCCGGGAACCAATGTCCCCACTGTGGAAGGATGTGTGGATCCAGAATTGGCCTCCACAGTCACTTATGGACTCACTGTTAAAACCTTGTTTATGGAAGACAATCTTACTCAGCTACGAGTGATGCCAAGGAAGAAGAGTTCCACTGTCCTGACCATCTGTGATAATGTGCAGTCCACACAATACCATCTAAAGCAAATTACTTCCCTCCCAATGAATCCAGGGAACTGTATTTTGTTATGAGTGCTAGGAATGGTAGCTCTGCAAGGGGTGAACTACAGTTCCCGGGCTTCTTTGGGGGGAGCCATTCACTTTAAATGTATGATAAGGATGCATTGACAGAAAAGGGCAGCTCATCCCCTTGCCTCGTAACTATGACCTAGCATCATACCCAGCAGTCTCAATGCTCTTCCTTGGGCTGGATGAGAAAAGCTAATGGAAGGGGCTAGTATTAGCTGGAATTTGCCATTCCATCCCGTGCCAGCCTCTTGACCCCCTGAAAAAATTCTCCCAGGTGTCAGTGACCCTTCGTACTGTGGTGGGCTGCTGTCTGGGGGAGGCTGAGGAGGAATCTCCAAAAACCAAGTGGTGGCTCTGATCATGAAGTACTGAAGTCTGTTGTAACAAAGCTTTGCTACAAGTTGCCGCTGAGGATGTTTCTCAAGAGGCTGATCAGAACAAGATATAGTGTCCCATCTCGAAGCAATGAAACAGCTGGTAGAATGCGTTCAAAGAGGCATCTAGCTGCTTTAATTGAGTTATACTCAGAAACGAGCATGCTGTTGAAAGCTAATCTTAGTGGTGAATTATTTGCAAGGAGGGCTTTACTTCATTTGGCGTGCCTGTAACATCAGATTTCTGAGAAATTATTTTTCTGAATGGAATTTGGGAGAATTAGAAACAGCTTGAAGAAAAAGAAAATTCAGTTCCAAGTGTAAGCATAGCAAGTTGGAAGTTAAGTCCAGTGGAATCTAGTGGGATTTTTGCATAAAAAATATATTTTCGGAGAAGGCTATAGACAATCACAGCGAGTACAAAGGTTGCTATAGGAGACCCTTAAAGCATTTAAATTCAAGGAGATATTATATAGGTGTGAAAAGTGGTTTCACGGAATGGTACGAAGCAATCTCAGTTCCTAGTTGGTTTATAATAAAAACTAACATTGCAAGTCATGGTGCAACTTAAGACGACTGGGAGGAAATTGGCAAGCATCTTAAAATGAAGTTAATATTCTACAGTTTTAAAAAAATCCAGTTTAAGAGAAAAGCAAAGGCTCCTATAAATTCATTCATGTTTGAGAAACATGGAAAGTATTAGTCAAGGGCTTTGGGTTGTGTGACATGTTAGCAATAATCGTGTTGAATCATTGTGCTTTCATGTTTCCCCCCCCCCCTTCATCCAAGGAGCTCAGGGCAGCACAGCTAGATTCCCCCCCCCCACACACACCCTGTTTAACCTTGCAGCAGCCCTATGAGATACAGTAGGCAAAAAGTGACTGGTTCACAGTCACCTGTAGTTATCTACAGGTAACTTAAAACTATTGTCAACAAAAGCTGGTTGGGTGTGTCCAGAATCGGGGGGGGGGGGAGAGAGAGAAGGGAAGCTTTCGTGCTTCCAATTTTTAACTGCTATAACTCTGCTATTTTTATCCAGTTTCTCTGAAATTCAGACAGCTCGTTTCCATATGGAGTAGAATACGGAATAGATATTTTTGTGTGGTTTCAACTGAAAATGCAGCACACCTCTGATATAGAAGTATCCGCCCCACTTTTATTTACTGGCTGTGCAGCAGACATTTTAAAAGTCCTCTTTTTTAAAAAAAAAACAGAGAGGGAGAAATATCGAATAAAACTCTCACCTTTTCAGAGGCATTAAAAAAAACAACAGCCCTTCCTGATGATGGAAGTATTGCACATAGCACAAGGTGGGGCAACATTTTGTCATCTGTACTTGAAGGGAACTCAAAAAAGGGAAGGAAGATTGATAGATGGATGGATGGATGCACACATTCTGGCACTGAGATGAAAACTTAGAAAGAGATGATTTCGGCAATAGCTCCAGGGAGCTGTTAGCAATACAGTATGTGGGATGCACTCACTCTGCAGCCCACAGAAATTTTTTTCTCTTCCCCCTTATCGTCGCAATCTGCTCTGCAGTGGATTTACAGGCTCCATCCTGTCCAGCCTTTGAACATATCAGAGTACAGAAGCCTGGACAAACTCAAAATATATTTTTAAAATCCTGTTTTATAGGCGGGTTGGGGCCAGCAAGCATACCACCATGTCAGGCGTCGTCTTCTTTTTAAAACCATCCTTTGTCCGGCCAGGCAGTAACCTCGCAGTTTTCATTTAAGGTGCTGCCGTGGTTTGTGTTAAGGAGGCCTTTGGTCGGATCCAGCAAAGCCGTTCTTTTGTTCTCTGTGTAATAACTCTAGAACAAGTGATTTCTGCATTGCAACCTGAGTAATCATTTGTTCTTGGAAGAAGTTGTCCAAGTCTATGTTGTTAACACTGTTACAGATTGGCACTTCCAATTGCAGATTTTTATCAAGCTCGGCAGCGATTGCCTATTATCTTGGCTGAGGTTCGGAGTTTAAATGCTGCTCTCTGCCAGTGACAATTTTTCCCTTAATTTACTTCGTACTGAGGCCAGCTGGAAGTGGCTTGCAGCATTACAGCACCTTCCTCAGCTGTTGGTCTAGGGATTCGGCTTCAAAATATATGTCTCTCGCAGGCAGAGGAAAGGGAGAATTTAGGGTGATAATTGCGGGTGCCAAGGAGAAAGATAATTTGATATAGTGTTTACAGTTCAGTTACTTAAATTATGTGGAAGAGAGACTCAAATAGATCACCGCTGCTTTTGCAGAAAAAAATACCACCCATCATTCCTTCCTTAATGGCTTTCAAGTACCTTCATCCAGAAATCATTTTTGTACAGTCTTTGACAAGAATGTTCTGCATGAGTTGCTGCTTGAACAGTTTAACAGTACCTTTAGGCGCGTTCAAAATGCAGAGATTAACAGCAAAGTGTTGTTTCCACAAAGAAAAGCTGGCTGCCTATTAGAACATTTTGTTTATGCTTAATAGCTTTTGTCCAGGAATTCTTGTTAATCAGCTACAGGCAGAAGCAACACATGTCATGTGTGTACACAATACCACCTTATTGCCAGTGGTTAAACCTGAAAATGAATTGATTTGCTAAGATCACTTCATGTTCTGTCTACAAACAAAGTCAGAGTTTGTCTAGGTTTCTGCTCATAAGGCTGCTGCATGCATGGAAGAAAACGCATTTCTGGTTCCCTTAGTTCAACTACAGTGGCCGCCACACACTAGAGCATACAGAGATTCTGACCTTCCAGAAATGCTATAAAAGCCACCCATTTGCAGCTATATTGTCTTGGTTGCAACCAGCAGACAATGAATGGAGGACAAGCAACAATATTATTTTCTGATATGAACCTCAGGCTCATGCATTCCTCATTACCTTCTCTTCCTCTGATGAGTTCATAAGGGAAGAGATTGGAAGCGCCCACTTTCTGGTTTAAATTAACCAGCGTTCATCTGATTGATTTGAACTATGGTTTGTTGAAAGAAGCCAGGATCATAAGCCATGATCCGATCCTGTATTCTTTCAATAAAAATAATGATTTGATCAAAGTTTGGCCTTTTTAGAGCTAACAGACTGCAACTGGATAAAAATAGGAAGTCTCCTGTCCTTGAGTATTTTACTCAAGCCACACAATATATAAGGACACTCTTTCCAACTGTTCCTTACAGGTGAGCTTGAGCTGCCTGGGAACTTTTCACTCTCAGCTTTAACTGCTAGACATGTCTGTGGCGTTTGCCTTTCTAGGGAATACACAGGAGAAGGAGTAAGTAAGGGGTTAAGTGGCTGGCCCTAGGCTAACCAATAAACAGAGGGGGGAGGAGCTAGGGGCAGCTGAAGAGAGTCAGTTAGAGTTAGAGAGAGTTGATGAAGAGCTGTTGATCGAGGGAGTTGGTTGGTGGGTGGTGGTTGATTGTGAGGGTTGGTGGTGAGGTATAGTGGTGAGCGTAGGCAGGGTTGTAACCATTATCTTAAGTTGTTGAAGTTTTTAAATAAACACTTATTATTTTGTTTAAAATTGCACCCTGACTGTGAAAGTTATTACCAGGGAGGGGATCCTGGTTGGTGGCAGCGAAGCGCGTGGTGGCACAGGGATCAATAGTCCGTCAAACGACTGGGGACCCTGTGTGATCGCCACAATGTCTTTATCAGAGATATAGAAGAAACTAAGCCAGCCTCTTGCCATAGAAAGAATATAGTACTGTATGGGGGGGGGGGACAGGGACGATGACAAATAAACCATATCCAATGCTATTTCATATATCAGAATAGATCCTTAGGGGTTCTGGGAATGCAATTTACATCCCTTGAAAACACCTATTTGGGAGAAGAATGTACTCCATGTAAGATGGTGCAAGGTGAAACTATATTTTCTTATTGTTTTAAAACCAGACATTGAGTCTATCGTAACACCAGGCTTGGATAAGATTTTGTTTCATGGGCAAAAGTGCACGCACACACACCGCTTACATGTTTTCTCTTACCTTCATTGCAGTGCTCCATTACCTGTGGCAAAGGAATGCAGTCACGAGTCATCCAGTGCATGCACAAGATCACAGGAAGACACGGCAACGAGTGTTTCTCCTCTGAAAAGCCTGCAGCATATAGGCCCTGCCACCTGCAGCCCTGCAACGAAAAAATTAATGTGAACACAATTACATCTCCTAGGTTAGGTAAGCGGTTGCAAGCTCATATTGGGGTGTGTGTGACTATTTGTCTTGTCACATTCATATGTGTGTCATGCTTCCCCAACTCTCCCAAGATCAAAATCATGGTGCCGCGGACTTCCGGCGGCGACGCAATCGCCGGGTGGTCGAGGGCTGCTTCGGGTCCGAAGCGCCCTGTCCATCCCGGGGGTCAGGAGCCCCGCTACCGCAAAGCGGGGCTCCGGTTGGGGTGCGGGAAGAGCGTCCCGCACCCTGGGCTCCCCGGCAGCGCCCGCGGAGGCTCCGAACCCTTCCCTCGCTCCCCCTGTAAAGGGGGAGTGGGGGTGAAGGGACAACCGGAGCCGGGCTTCGGGGACATGCCCCAACCGGGATGCAAATGCGGCGACAGAGCCCGCGGTGAGCGTCTAAGTTCTACCTGTGAAGAATGGAGCTAAAGGAACCCGGTGGTCGTGAGTAAAGAATTTGAGTAGAAATCGTGTTTTTGAGACGATCCGGGGGGAAGGAGAAGGGCAGCCTGCCTCCCTCCCTTCGAGCTCAAGAATCTAACCAATTTGAGTGATTACTGCTACAGAACTGGCTACAATGTATTAAAATTGACACATGAGACTGGCAAACTTATCTTTTGGGAAGCTAACTAGAGGAAAATATCTCCATTTAAAGTTGCGGTATTTGCGCTCCAGCTCAGGAAAATGGCGACGAACAAAGAGGGGAGTAGAAATATGACACCCACTTCCTCCTCCTCTGCCAGTATGTTGGGTTTCGTCCTTGAACTGGTATTGAACTCTGGACTAACGGATGAACAGAGGACTCACTGCCTTGAAGGTGGAACTGCTTTGTAGAAAAGTCAAAGTCTTGTGTGGGGGTCTGAAATGGAACCAATTGCCCACAGAGGAGGCTTTCAAAACTTTTGGCACTTTGGAAGAATGCCTTGCCAAGGAGCTGAGAGGGTTGATGGAAAGTTGGAGAGAAATGAGTGAGCTACTTCGGAGAAGAAATTCGCTTTCTGGGGGTGGCAGCCCCAAGGCGACGTCAAGATTCTTTATATCCAGTCCCCGAGGTGTGAGCTCGGGGGCCAGGGACAGAGAATTAAGGTATTTACAAGAAGAAAAGGAATGTTACAAAGAACCGAAGAAGCTGAGAGATGATGAGATGGATACCTCTGAACTCGTGGCAAGGAGAGGTTTGGACTGTGCCTGGATCTGTGGACGTATGGAGAGGGAAGCTACATGGAAGTTTAGTGCTGAAGCCACCAGGAGAAGAATAATGGACAGAGGGGGTGTGGGGTGAAGCATTAAGTAAAACTTAAGGTAGCCTGATATGGTAAACTGAAATCGGAGGGTGAATACTGTCAACAATTTTCTGTTATATTTTTTTTATTTGAACATGAAAGGAGATATTTCAAGTTATCATGTTATTAGCAGCAATCTTAAGGATAGAAGGGATAGATTTGATCGAATGAGTTGTGAAGATCTGTGAGGTGGAGTATAAGTAAAGTGAATTTAAGTGGATTAAGTTTATGGATTAAGAGGATTGAGATCAAGATGTATATAAGATAAGAAATCGATAAGAATAAATGAAGAAGAATTATGACGAGGTACCATTATGATGATGTATTTTTAGTAAAATGTTGAAGATATAATTGATTGTAATTATACAACTGAATTTAATTTCTTTTTTCTTTTTTAGGAGAAATGGTTATAAAATAAATTAAGGATATAAACTCGAAGGTGAAAAGGCAGGGGAAGTCAATAGTCAAGATATGGAAATAGAAATTTTTTTTTTCTAGAAAGATGCAATAAGAAACTTGACATTGTTTGTATTTGTTTTATTTGTTTTGCATTTGTTTAATTGTAAGTGTGGGTGTGGGTATATGTTGTTATAGAAAAAATGTCAATAAATTCTTATAAAAAACAAAAAACAAAATCATGGTGCCGCTGCTCATCCTGTGGGTGGGGAACATTAGAGCTGTGTTCCAGATCCTCATGATCTGGAACCCAGAGGACCCCAGAGGACCTGTGCAGCTCCATCTATGTGACTTGTTTGAGCCATTTGGGGGTTGCTTAGGACACAGGCAGGGAGTCTGCACATCTTGGGGCTTCAGTGGGAGATAATTCTATGTTATAAATAATGTGCTATCTTTTAATATGTAAGGGTCCCTTTGTCTAGCTAGCATTTGGTTTTCCACTGTGAAAACAGGATGCTGGACTAGATGGGTCTTTAGCAGGGTTGGGCAATATATCATCCAACACAGGTTTGAAGGTTTCATAATTTCTGGCCTGGCAATATATTGCGAATCATTGTGTGTGTGTGTGATGCAAAATTCACAATGTCGGAAAACCCGTGAAGCCAGCCCATGTCTCTATGTAGCTCCGTCTTTATTTCAGACATGGTGATATATCAGTGCATCACAATGTTTAGCTCATGGGTAGGCAAACTAAGGCCCGGGGGCCAGATCCGGCCCAATCGCCTTCTAAATCCGGCCCGCAGATGGTCCAGGAATACCGTGTTTTTACATTAGAATGTGTCCTTTATTTAAAACGCAATCTCTGGGTTATTGTGAAGCATAGGAATTTGTTCATATTTCCCCCAAAAAATATAGTCCGGCCCCCCACAAGGTCTGAGGGACAGTGGAGCGGCTCCCTGCTGAAAAAGTTTGCTGACCCCTGGTTTAAGCCGGTGATAATATCACGATGTGGAAAAACAGATATCACTTAGTCTTTCGTCTGATTTAGCCCTGTTCTTATGCTCCTGTGTCAAATGGTGCTTACTCCCTAGTAAATTCTAACCTTTTTCCCTATGTGCCAAGCAATTTTTTGCCCTTTTGCTTCTATAAGACCACATTGTTAGGTGTGTTTCATTCCCAAGTCGCTTTGGTTGTTGTTGTTTTGCTCCTGTGCTATGCAGCCACCATATGTTTCACACCTTAGAAATGCAATTCAGAGCCGTTGACATGTACACCTGCATTGATGGCCCTTTTGGTTTTGTGTCGTTTCACAGCTGCCTTAACGTTCAAGTGCCTTGGAGACCAGTGGCCTGTATACTGCAGAGTGATACGAGAGAAGAACCTCTGCCAAGACATGAGATGGTACCAGCGTTGCTGTGAGACGTGCAGGGACTTTTATGCTCAGAAAATTCAGCAAAGGAGTTGACCTCTGGCAGGCAGACTGGCTGGGTAGCTCTCAGCTCTTCACAGTCACAGTATTTATAAACACACACAAGAGCACGCTTTTTCAGACCAAATATTATCAGATTACATATAATTTAATCAAATTAATTATTTTTGCTGCCAATACATTTTTATTTTGGTTAAAACAGCTGTTTTGGTTTTGTTTTATGCTCAGAGTTTCCATAATTAATTTATATGAATTATTTTGGATACATTTATCAGATTTTTTTAAAAATTACTATTTTAAATGTTTATATTCAGTAGGCTAATATGTCTTCTCTCCCCTCCCCCACCTCCAAAAGACAAATAATTAGCATGATACTGTGCACTGTTTAGTGTGCTAGTCCTGCTCACTTGCAGTTAATGGGACTTAAACACACTTAACTGTGCACTGCATTGTGCAAAGTAATAAGTCATCATGTTACCCTGATTTTTTTTTAGGTTATAGTTTTGCTGTGTATGGAAATGAGATCCGCTTTATTTATTGTAATTTTTTTTAAATGCTTTGTGTCTGATTGACTTCAGAAATTTTTGCAACAGGTTCTGGGGTGAGTTGATCTAACAGCATTGAACAGTTATATTACAGAATGCATTGGAAAAATCAATTCTTGTTTTATTAAGGGCTGAATCAGAGTTTTAGAACTGTTCCAATATTTATTTGCATGTGACATTGGACCCAGAACATCTATTGACATTAGCTACGGCTTCCCACTATTAATTTCATAATCACAGCAGCCCATTTTCAACCAACTTAATTCCACAAAGGTTGTAGGCAGATTCCTTTAAGTGGCATGGGAAACGTACGGTCCCCCAGATATAGCAGAACTATAGCTCCTATTGTCCCTGAATTTTTGTGGTGCTAACCTGGGGCTGATGGAGTCTTACAACATCTGGAGGGGCGTGGGTTCTTGATTCCTACCACAGATCACTAGCGGCCCAGTGTGACACCTCATGTTTCTCCATGCCCTTAAAAACATACTGTAAGAAATGATCTACTGTAACTTAGAAACTTTTTATAAACAAAAATAGACAAAAATGACAAAGTAGGGATTTTAATCATGTGTATGAACATATACTTGAACACAAGTATTGAATCAATTAAACACTGTAAAGATTAACACTGAATCTCGGTTGCACTGTTTGATGTAGTGTAGAGAAACATCGTTCTAGAGTTTGTAACATCCTATGAAAGAAATCTGTACTGTTTTAAACATGTCATTTGATCTCAAGGGTTTTAAACTAAAGATCCATGCCTAGCTCTCGGTGCTCATGTGGTTTGCACATGGAGAGAAACCTAATGTTTAACATGAATTGGGCTAAATTTTCAGGTTGTTTTTTTTTAAAAAAAAAAAGTTTTAGAAGATGATTTGTGATAAACTTCTTTGTTTTTTTAAAAAAAGATTTTTATAAAGATAGTTTTGCAATTTTGTGAAACGTGAACAAGGCACTTACATTTTCCTTATGAGAAAAATTTGTACGTGAGTCACGTGATTTTTACATCTTCAATAATATATATTATATAAACTCCATTTATATATATCTTCCCTCCCCCCCAAAAAACCTTATAATGTTGGTCAATTTTTGTTGAAAATAAAGTATGAAATGGAGTAAACCAAATATGTGAAGGTGGACCACCTACCCATCTAGGCGCAGTATTGTTCTTCCAGGGGAGACGCCAGAATGGTGCTCTCCACATGTCATTGGACTTCAACTTCCAAACAGTCCTATATGAATCAACCCACCCAATGGACCAGAATTGGGTCTAACCCCCCCCCTTTAAATCCAGTATCAATGAAAAGAAAAGAACTCACCCTGAAATACCTACAGATGGTACCTAACGCCAAGAAAACTACGCGATATAACGCACAGGAACCTCACCAAAATGCTGGAGAGGGTGCACCACCACAGGCACATACTCCACAGTGGTGGGAGTGCCCAAAATCCAACTATTCTGGACAACAACCATACGAGAAATATGTGAGATAACCAAGTGCTAGAAATCACCCCAGAATTACTAAACATCTTCCAAGACAAAATGCCCACTTAACACTGCAAAGAACTCATAACCCACCTACTCTCAGCAGCCAGAAACATCATACCAGACACTGGAGAGACCTGTCAGGGTAAGCATGGACCAATGGTACCAAGTAATATGGGAAACAGCCCTACTAGAAAAACTAACCAGTTAGCTGCAACTGTCATGGGGACAAATAGAAGAAGACGCCCTTCACCCCAGTATGGCTCCCTTCATCACAACACCGCTGTCCAACAAGACAACGACAGAAATCTACCGACAGCATACAAATCAATATGGCTAACCTGATCAAAACATCCACCCACCCACTCACACAGGGAAAACCAAAGACCCACCACAAATGAACAATCACACCCTACGCCAACCCCGACCTATCTCACTACCCAAAGGAGCACAAGCGAACAACAGAGAACCTGCGCAAACCGCTGACACCAAACCCTACATATATTAAGAAAAATAGAAACATCGTCACCCCACCCCCCATCTCCCCATCCCGCCCACCCTCTTCCTCCTTTTCTTCCTAATGTCTCAACAAATGAAATGATTTGTAAAAATGGTTACATGGAAAAAATACGAGAGAGACATTGCACATACCTTTGTAAATCAAGAAAATCTTTTAAAAAAAAACTTTTAAAAAAAAACTTCAAACAGTCCTAGCCAACATGGCCAATATAGCCCAACAGTTTCTGGCGCACTGGTCTTCAAAGAAATGTTAAGAGGATAAATTCTAATTTGCCATTTATTAGTCGGTTCCTGTTCCCTGCAAAAGGGGGAGGGTTTAAGTCCTGTTTATTTCTGTGGAATGTAGCCACTTTCACAGCTGCCAGACACTCAGGCTATATTTTTAGCAAGTTGTCCACTACACAATTTCTTTTCTGATCCATCACGTGCCAGCTCAGACCTCATAAGTGTTGTGTGGGATATTAAGGTATTTCCACCACAATGTGCAGTGCTGTATTTCATGCCAGTGATTATCTTGTGACAGTCAAGAGTGTTTTCAATAGACATCTGAAATGCTGCAGCAGCAATGAAGTTGGGATTGGTTTCTTTAAGCTACTTTACATTGCAAGCTCTGGTGTCATTTTTATGCATACTTGGCTGCAGACATCCCCACTTCTGCAACTTTTGCTGCACTCAGACATCTCGGGCATCCGGTCCACTGATTGTCACATTTAATGGACACATTTAAGAGCTTTCCTTTCACTTCAGACCAGCTCTTGAAAACATTGGCTAATCCTTTTAAAGGGAGCAGCAGTGTTGCTCATTTTCATGTGCAGACAATAGGAAATATATCTGCCTGAACCTCAGTCAGCTCCAGTTTCAGGTAGGAGAAAGGCAATATCCTTGTTCACTTAATTAATTATAGAAGATGGGAGCTGCTCCGGGGAAGAGCCACTTGCTTTCACCAATATGTAACAGAGAAACATGGATCTCTCTGCACTGCCACAACAACCACCCCGATAAATTCCTGCAGCTAGACGTGAAATCCTTAGCAAAAACCTCCATCTTTTTACAAACCTGGCTAGCAAGTTTTCCAGACGCACATTTTCCTGGGCAACAGCAATGGCACAACAGAGTCTATTCGCAGGTAAGTAGCTAGAGTACCAGACTCACCTCTACTAATGCAATAGTTTGTTGTTGCCCTATATCCCATCTTGGCAACATCCTTGACTTAGCTTTGCTCCTGTGCTTTAGACTAAGTGGTTTGATATTTTTAATTCATTTTTGCTGGCATGATAGTTACATGTTTTTAGTAGATATTGTCATATGGCATCATAACTGGAGGGCTTCACAGTCAAACCAAACAACCTAAAGGAAGCAAAATAAGGGGGGGAAAAGAAATTGTTGTTGTTGTTGTTCAGTCGTGTCCGACTCTTCGTGACCCCATGGACCAGAGCACGCCAGGCAGTGGCGTCGCTAGCCTCTGCGCTGCTGGGGGCGGCGGCAGCGCAGAGGCACCCCCCTGGGGGAGGGGCACGATGCACGTGTATGCAGAAAGGGGGATTTCCCCCTTCCCGAGGCTTTTTTTCGGCAGGGGGGTGACAAGCGAGGAGGGGTGACAAGTTTGACACCCCCCCTCGCTGGTTGACCCCCCCCGCCGAAAAAAAGCGGCGGAAGCACCCCATCCGTGTGCTGCTGCTCCCGGGGTGACGGAGGGAGCGGCGGCGCGTGGGAGTGGTGGGGGGCCGCCGCTTGTCACCCCCCCCACCGCTGCTCACCCTGTCACTGGGGGCGTACCGCCCCCACCGCCCCTCCCCAGCGACGCCCCTGACGCCAGGCACGCCTATCCTTCACTGCCTCCCGCAGTTTGGCCAAACTCATGTTAGTAGCTTCGAGAACACTGTCCAACCATCTCATCCTCTGTCGTCCCCTTCTCCTTGTGCCCTCCATCTTTCCCAACATCAGGGTCTTTTCCAGGGAGTCTTCTCTTCTCATGAGGTGGCCAAAGTACTGGAGCCTCAACTTCAGGATCTGTCCTTCTAGTGAGCACTCTGGGCCGATTTCCTTGAGAATGGATAGGTTTGATCTTCTTGCAGTCTATGGGACTCTCAAGAGTCTCCTCCAGCACCATAATTCAAAAGCATCAATTCTTCGGCGATCAGCCTTCTTGATGGTCCAGCTCTCACTTCCGTACATTACTACTGGGAAAACCATAGCTTTAACTACACGGACCTTTGTCGGCAAGGTGATGTCTTTGCTTTTTAAGATGCTGTCTAGGTTTGTCATTGCTTTTCTCCCAAGAAGCAGGCGTCTTCTAATTTCGTGACTGCTGTCACCGTGGGAGAGAAATACAGCTTTACAATGAAAGCTGGCCACCATTGATCAGTTGGTACCACTTCAAAACAATTACCAGTCCTCTCTGGTCTCTTCCCTATATGCTGTTTATCGAGCATTCATCCTGAATTACTTGCACAAATTTGCAAGGAGGTTTTATGATACCGGCAGATTATTGAGCATTCATCTTGAGCAGGGAGCTTGTACAATGTCACACTAAGCAATTGTTACCCAACTTTTTCCAGTGCAGCTCCCCATCACTTTTCGTACAGCCGAAAATCCAATTGGGGGCATGCAGGCATGCAAATGTGTTATGCAACTTGAATTTACTGGTATGCAATTGAATCTCACCCACAAAAGAAACGTCTGGAAGGAACCTTTAATTATGAAGGTTGTGACAGAGATGTTGTGTGGGATAGAACTAGGGCCGGATTTACATTAGGTTGAATGAGGCCCTAAGCTACTCAAGGTAATGGAGCCCTTTATATGTCCAGCTGTCCTTTGTCAACAACAATTGTTGGTGTTTTGTTGTTGTTGTTGAATATATGCTATATGGTAATTTATGGACCTAATAGGTATCTAAAGCCATTTGCACATGCAGAATGTAGGCACCCTATATATAGAAATGAACAAACCAGTGATATTTTAGGGAGCAGGCTAGCAGGTGGGGCCCATTACTTACATCATAGGAGCCCACACAACACAAAACACTGTTGCCGTAAGTAGGTTCTATTTTATTTGTTTTTTTATCTTATATTTTGGAAATGTACATCCAGTTTTTTTCCCTTTAAATTTTTTTGGGGGCCCCCAAGAGAGTGGGACCCTAAGCTATAGCTTATTTAGCTTATACGTAAATCTGGCACTGGATAGAACACATACTCTTTAAACACTAGCTCAGCTTATCTTGCTTGTGTCATAAGGACACTGTGCCAAATCTTGCACATGGCCTTCTATGCGCTGGAAGCCATCTAGAAGAGACTTTAAATGCTTTTCCCACAGCCACCACACGTCCTTGGTTCACACATGTAGACAACCCTTAATAAAATTTGATTTTCAGCAACTGTTACATAAAATATTTGGATATATTTCTCTCCCTTCCCCACCTTCCCAGTGTATGTGTTTGGTACCTCATAATGCAGATCAATAAAGACTCCCAGGTTTGTCTGTCAGGGCTCTGAAGAGTTTCCTTTTTTAAAAAGCAGCAGAAAATATGGTCCAACCTGGCAAAGAGAAAGAGAGAGAGAGAAAGAGAGAGACGGGGCATTAAAAGAAACCCTATATTTTAAACCTTCAGACAACTTTCTGGGAGAACGTCTTATTGAAATGTAAAATTAAACAGAAACACATTCCTTGATAGGCCCAAACTTACAGCCTGATCTTATCCATGCTGACTTAGGAACGAGTCTGACCGATTTCAGCAAGTTTTGCTTGGAAATAATTATGTTTGAGATTGCCGCCTTAATGGTTAACCCCCCCCCCTGTTTTAACGATAAAAAAATAAGGAGAACTGCATCTGTCTTAACATGTTCCAGATATCAAAATAAACATGATGTACACACTGTGTTGAGCGAACGCTTGATGAATAGCATGTTTTGTTTTAGGACGAAAGGCCTAATGAGGTTAAGGGTTAGTTAAGACCGGAATAGGAGGGGGGGGGGTTCGTGTTCCTTTTCAGAAGAGATGTGAGTGACCTCCAGGTTCCTGAAGTCATTAAACCCTGAAAGCAACCTAAATTCCCAGCCCTGGAATTCATTTTATTTTAACAAACACTTGCTTCTTAGGACTCGCTGCCTCCGTGCTGCGTTTGTGAGATTGTCATGACCTTTACTGAGAGATCATTCAGATTAACCTTCCCCTTTCCCTAATAAACACATTATACACCCTTTGTTCATCCACATGAAACCCGTAAGAAGCAAACCTGTCTCATCACCATGCTGCAGGTGGCAAACTGAACCCGAAAGCTAGTCATTTTACTTATGGCCACCCAACAAAATTCCAAGCTCAAACTGAACTTGTGCCCAGCTCTCTCAGGTCCACACCACAATAGCGTTGTAATTGGAGGGTGTGAGACTCTTACTAATAAGACCATGGCTGCAGATTAATCTTAACAGATGGGATGTTCAGGCTCTTTCCTGGCAAGCAGCCACACACAAAAATCTTAGAATCTGACCTTTGTGCTTCTAGTCTAGGCTATTCAAACCCTCCAAGTGCCCCCATTTTCCATGGACACTCCTGGATTTACAGAAGCCGTCCCAGTTCCCGATTTGATCCCAGAATGTCCCATTTTTCCTTACGACATCCCTATTTTCATTGGGGAAATGGAGGAGAGTGTTAAGTCATGGGTCCACACAGCGACAGTGATTTCCAAACAGCTCTTGTTTATTCTCAGGTTGGAACAGAACTGAGCTGAAGGGCTCAGCAACCTGCTTATATAGAACTCAGCTACAAAGCAACAGTAACAACTTTCTGCAGTTACCCAATCCCTGAACGTCAGTTTACAATCCTTCATTTGCATATGCGGACCTGAGTGAAAACTGCAGCAGTATGAACTATATACGCACACCCCTAGTGGCCTAGGGTGAGAACTTCAATACATAACAGAGAGTATGGAGTTATGCGACTCCTCCAAACCAAGGAGATAATAACTAACACCTATACAAAAGAATTTCAGAAATAGACTGGAAACAGAAGTTGCTGGATTGCAACTTATTACCATACTTAAAACCATGGAGAGACCTGGTCTGAATAGAGACATTGGATTCTTATCTCATTATACATGACAAAGCTATTTTTAGCCATCTCACCCCTTGCTTTTTCCTGTTAGACCAATTGCAGTTGTTAACAGTCGTCAACAGGTTTACCACACCCATCAGCCAATCACCCATTCCCACCACCCTTCTGAGTAATACCCCTCCCCACTCTCTCACTATATATAAGGGTCTGGTGACTTCTGTTTCAGTGTATCTGAAGAAGTGTGCATGCACACGAAAGCTCATACCAAGAACAAACTTAGTTGGTCTCTAAGGTGCTACTGGGAGGGGGGGGGATTATTTTGTTTCGACTACGGCAGGCCAACACCTGGAACTATATACAGTACAACCTTTAGAAGACATCTGAAGGCAGCCCTGTATAGGGAATGTTTTTTTTTTTTAATGCTTAATGTTTTATTGTATTTTTATGTATGTTGGAAGAGTGGCTGGGGCAGATAGATGGGGTATAAATAAGATGATGATTGAATAGGATACCCTATTTTCATAGGAGAAATATTGGAGGGTATTCTATGTCCAGGGATGGACTAGCATGTGATTAATTTGGAAATACTAGCTCGGAGCAGGGAATGGATCTGCTACAATACCAAACAAGTCCTTTGCCACAAGAAGAAGACAAGACTTAAGTAAAGCACTAAATATATGGTACAACCTAGCAGTTGTGTGTGTTGCTTATATACTCAGTAAATTTTCTCGCAGGTTATCCCTACAGTAAAAAAGCACATTGAACCATACCATGCAGACTGGCACGAACCAACCAGGGCAACTGAATTACCCAGCACAAATGGAAAGCTGAACTAAAGCAGCAGTCAGGATTGCCGAAATAAGATGGCTCTCTCTCAGGCGCGTAGCTAGCCGCTGGGCTGCCGGGGGTGGCAAGCCCAGCGGCACCCATGGGGGCGGGGCGTCGCTCTGTGCGCATGATGTCATGATGCATGTGCACGGAACAACGCCTCCGCGCGGGCCAGTTGGCCCGCCCCTCTCCTGCTGCACTCCGTGAGCGGAGCCGTCCCGGGGAAAGGAGAGGGGTTGGGCCAGCTGGCCTGCCCCTGTCCTTTCCCCCGGGCTCCGCTCCCTGAGCCCAGCGGGCAGGGAGCGGAGCAGCGGCGCGTGGGAGTGGTGGGAGAGGCCGCCGCTTGTTACCCCACGTGCTGCCATTCGTTCCTTCGCCCCGGGAGCAGCAGCACCGCACACACTGTACGCTGCTGCTCCCACGGTGATGGAGCGAGCGGCGGTGCTTGGGGGTGACATGCGGCGGCCCCTCCCACCACACCCCACGCACCACCGGTCACCCTGGGAGGAGCAGCACTGCACGGACAGGGTGCTCGCTCAGCTGAGTGAGCACCCCATCCGTGCAGTGCTGCTGCTCCTGGGGTGACGGAGGGAGCGGCGGCGCGTGGGAGTGGTGGGAGGGGCCGCCGCTTGTCACCCCCACCCGCCGCTTGTCACCCTGTCACTGGGGGCGTACCGCCCCTACCGCCCCTCCCCAGCGACGCCCCTGCTCTCTCTAGGCAATAAGTCCCATTAAACACACGAACTTCCAGGAAAATTTGTAGGATCAGGATGTAAGAGGGTTGTGTGTGAACCTACGGGTGCACTGCAAAAAGCAGGCATGCGTTGGTCATAGCTGTCAAGTTTCGGATTTGAAAATAAGGGATCAGCAGTCTCATCTATCCCGGGGACAGTCACATGTCAGTGGTGGGCGGAGCCAGAAGCAAAAGTGGGTGCAGCAATGTAAACTCCAAGCGGGCTCGGGCTCGGAGCGGAGCAAAGAGGAGGGCAGCCAGCAAAGAGGAGGGCAGCCATGTGCTCCGCGCAATGGAGCCCCATCGTCTTCTTGTCTGATCCCATCAAAACAGGACAGGAAGCAGCAGCTGTTCAAAGGCAGCCAGGCTCCGCCCGCCAGCTAACCCTATTGGCCGGCTGAGGGGCTCGGCATCAACGGATAGGGGCTGATGCAGGGGGAGGAATACACCCCCCTGTAAGCACGGGAAATGGCTCCCACTTGCTTTGAGGGCTGAGGCTTCTCTCTCCAAGTAGGCGAGGTCTTCCCACCCAGTCCCTGGCCAGCAGGGGAGGAGCTGCTTCCATTAAAAACGGGAAATTTAAGGGAAATAAAAAATAAGGGAGAGCAGCAGGAAACTGCTTAAAATAAGGGAGAATCCCGGGGAAAACAGGATACTTGACAGCACTGGCGTTGGTTAGAGGTCGTCTCTGATCCTCAGGTTCCAGAAAACAATTTCCTGCAGGCTTTCCCTTTAATGGTAAGCAATCAGAATTCCATGTGGAGGGTTTTATGATGCAAATAAACTCTTAGGCTTCCTCCCTCCCTCCCTCCCTCCCTCCCTCCCTAGATTTAACCTCTGTAGTAGTCACAGCGAGGGCTGACTGTAAGGCTGATCTTCTTACAATGCTTCCCCTTATGCTTGGACACACCAGCCGGTTTTACAACCTGTGGACCAAGTCACATGGCCTGGGGGGTGGCAATTATACTACTTTCTAATCTGTCTTTGCTTTTGGACCACATGTGCTTGGAGGTGCAGTTGCCTGAACCACTCTACAAAGCCAAGTGCGCATACTTGAACAATGTTGTTCATGGTGATGATAAAAAATGAGATCTGGGTGTACATCTAAGTTCTCAGACATCACCATCAGTAAGGACCAATGGGGGAGAAAAACCATTACTGAATGTGACCTACCCACCCCCCAAAAGTGGCTGAACTGAAACTAATTTAAATATTTTAAGACAAGACCTGCCCTGCTGAATCATCTCCATGCAATCCGGCGTTCTGCTTCTAACTGCAGCCAGACAGATGCATCTGGAAGGTCACAGAAGGCCAGGCATTTCTGCAACGCCAGATGCTACCCATGGCCTACGAAAAAGTTTAGTTCTTCTAGCAATTGCTCTCCCAATTCCACAAGAAATTTCAAACTCCGGCACTAATTCATCGTGCTATAGGGCAGCCAATGTAATTCTCTTCAGATGTGGTTGGACTCCAACTTCCATCAGCTATGGACAGAATGGTCTGTAGTCCAGGATAATAGGAATTGTAGTCCAACATCATCTGCCAGGCACCACTTTGGCTACTCCTCTTTAACGGGGGTGATGCCTTATACAGGCCAATTGTCTCTCTAACTCAGCACTGTCTATTTGGGCTGTGGGACACCTGGTTTTCAACATAGTGATGTATCACCAGCTCAACATCACAATATATATACACCACAATGTCTGAAATAAGGATGGAGCTATGAAGAGGCATTGGCTGGTTTCATGGCTTTTCCCCCATTGTGAGTTTTGCATAGCACATACACACATCTTGATTCGTGATATATCGCCAGGTCAAAAAATATGAAACCGATATCACGATATGGACTTCACGGTGGTTTTTTGACGATATATCAATATATAGCCCAGCCTTGCTGTCTACTCTAACTGCTACTAGTATTCAAGGGTCTCAGGACCCAGGAGTCATCCTATTACCTGCTACCTGAGACGACAAGGATTGAACCGGGGACCTTTTGTGTACAGAATATGCGATCTGTCACTGAATAAATGATCCCTCTAATGGCCATCCCCAGTGGTATGTGGGAGCACATCTGTGACCCAAGAGTGTGCAGTGGTACCTTGGTTTAAGAACTTAATTCGTTCTGGAGGACCGTTCTTAACCTGAAACTGTTCTTCACCTGAGGTACCACTTTAGCTAATGGGGCCTCCTGCTGCCACCGCCGCACCATTTGTTCTCATCCTGAGGTAAATTTCTTAAACTGAGGTACTATTTCTGGGTTAGCCGAGTCTGTAACCTGAAGCATCTGTAACCTGAAACGTCTGTAACCTGAGGTACCACTGTACCAACACCACTGCACATTGTCTCTTAAGAGTACATTCTGATATCTGATTTTCTTCTCCCCTCCAACACTTTTCAAAATAACCATCCCATTCAGATCACATTATTTTTATGCCTTTTTCCACATCCATCTCCCACCCCACCCAAATAGCACCAGTAGTAAAATAGCCCTTCTTTTCCACATCCAGTTAGCAAGCCTGAGACATCATTAGCATCTCTGAAGAACTTTAAATACATAATAGGACGATGAAACGAAGACAGGCACACGCGCACACACAGGATAAGCTATTGCGGTGGTGCCATTTCAATTAGGCTCATGAAAGCTCGAGGGGGCAAAATACGATTCACAAAAGACATGCAAGATAATCTGATCGGAGGATATGTCAGGGCTCAGAAGTGGCATATGGAAACCGACAGGAGCTAAAACTGCAGCTGGCGGGCACTGCAGATCGATTCACTCTCTAGCAGTAGCCAAGGATAATTTTAGAGCTCTAAAACAGACTTGGCAACTTAGGCATGTGAAAAGGGTGTGAATGCCAGAATCCTCCTGCACAGGGTTTCTTATAACGATTTCCTTGCAATCTCTGTGGCTACAATCAGAAAACAGACAGCAATTATTTCGCATTTGATTACATCTTTTTCTCTGCTTTGCAAGCATGGTGTGTGTACCTGCAGCCTTTCCCTTTAATGGTGAACAATCAAAATTCCATCTAGTACGCAAGTATCTTCCCAGATAGTCTACTTTATTCTTCCTATGATTGGCTGCCTCGCTTCTTCATCTGATTGGCTCTGAGAGACGCTGCTCATTGGAAGAAGCATTCTTTTCCTGCTTGTCTTGCTTTTTAAACCATGACTTGCGCCTGGGAAAATCTTGTGGAGCGTATTGCACAACTGATTTTGTTTTCTGCTTTTGAAGCAAGGAGAAAGGGAATGAGGGGTTTGCCTGATGCACGATGGCACAGGTTCGCAGTTCACGGTCGTGGCTTCTGCTTGGAAACCGTGAACCTTGTCAGGAAGTCAACATTTTGTGAGTTTACACGTAGGAAAGAGGAAAAGGTGCTTTCTACTCTGGGTGCTTCGACCGGAGATCTATCAGAATCCAGATCCGTCAGTTTTCCAATTTCACCCACTTCCAGATGCACCTGTGCCAGTATCATCAACAGCAACAATTGTTTGATGCAAACACCCAGGTGGGAATCTGCACTTGGTCCAATTATTGTTTGCTCCTTATGAAAATATTGACCCTCACAGGAGGAGAGAGAGAGAGAGAGAGAGAGAGAGAGAGAGAGAGAGAGATGGCTTCCAAATATAAACAAATATATTTACTTTGGACTGAGGATGGCATACACAAGAAGAGGACAGTCAAAGGAGTCTCTGCATGAAAGACAGGGTAGAAAAAGCTCTCCCAGATTGAGAGACTGGGAGAAGAAGTAGGTTCTTAGGTGGGAGATGGGAAGGTCTGCTTCTCTGCGTGTAGATAAATGATTGTGTATATATAAATATGAATATATTAAAGGGCCCAATAGTTATTTTATCTCCCTTTCTCTTTTTTTTTAATTTATCCTGTTTTGTAAATTAGGTTGATTTTTGTATTTTATGTTGAATTTTTTCCAACAAAAATATTATAAAAAGTAAAGAAATTAGGCTCCTGGCATCCATTAATCAAGTACTGTATAACTGGCACCGAGGCTTAGTACTATGAACAAATAATGAGAGAAATTTGCATCCTCCGTCAAGTACGAAAAGTAGGTAGTAATAATGTACAGTGGTGCCTCGCAAGACGAAATTAATTCGTTCTGCGAGTGCTGTCGTATAGCGAAAATTTCGTCTTGCGAAGCACGGTTGGAGGAAGCACGGTTTGACGGGGGGGGGGGAATCGCAAAACGTTTTCATTTTGCGAGTCACGGCCATAGGGAAATTCGTCTTGTGAGTCACCCTTTCGTTAGTGAATGCCTTTCGTCTAGCGAGTTTTTCGTCTAGTGAGGCATTCGTCTAGCGAGGTACCACTATATTTGGAATTTAATTCCACTCTTTGCACTGTTATTGGCGGAAGCCCAATTCAGGCATTATTTACAAAGGCAATATACCACAAGAAAGGACATAGCAAATATTCCCCATACGCAAGAAGGAATGGAAAGAGAGACTGCTTTTTTCAGAACAAACAAAAGGTTAAGGAAGGACTGGAAACTAAGACATCCTTTTAAGCGCCATCCAACTGAAATTGCTTACGTATACATGATAATCGATTCACGTAGCGTTTATCTGCAATGCATCTCCTCCTGTGCCCTCCAAGAAAGGCTAAATTCCCAAATTTGTTCAGAACAACAGTGGCGTACCATAGTGAAATCGAGTGTTGGTGGGGAGACCCCTGTAATTACTGGAGTCTAGTCACAGTAATGCAATGCGCCATTTACCCAACAGTAAACTGAAGGGTGGCGCTGAGCCTTGGGCTTGTTGATCGGAAGGTCGGCGGTTCAAATCCCCGTGATGGGGTGAGCTCCTATTGTTCAGTCCCAGCTCCTGCCAACCTAGCAGTTCGAAAGCACATCAAAGTGCAAGTAGATAAATAGGTACCGCTTTGGCGGGAAGGTAAACGGCGTTTCCGTGCGCTGCTCTGGTCCGCCAGAAGCGGCTTAGTCATGCTGGCCACATGACCCAGAAGCCGTCTGTGGACAAACGGCTCCCTTGGCCAGTAAAGCGAGATGAGCACCACAACCCCAGAGTCGTTCATGACTTAACAGTCAGGGGTCCTCTACCTTTACCTTTAAACTGATTTGAGGTGTGCCTGTTTTACAATCAGGCAGTGTATAAATTTTATGAAATGATCAGATAATAAATAAGAGGGAGTTCAGCTGCTGCGTCAGGCAGGCTACTACACAAGGAAATCCCTTTCCTTCAGACCAGAAAAGCATGCCAGCTGAAACAGTGTGCCACCCTCTCATAGGAAAGGATAGGAAAAGCAGCAAGTGGTCCTGACAGGGATATCTCAGCCTCTCTTGAAGATGGGAGCATCAGCCAGCAGATTCACCTCCCTGATTTCTTTGCCGTCTTATCCCACAACTGAGAGGACAAGGGAGACAGAGCAATTGAGGCAGTCAGCCAGTGTCGGATTTAGGTTTGATGAGGCCCTAAGCTACTGAAGGTAATGGGGCCCTTTCTATGTCCAGCTGTCCTTTGTCAACAACAAATTGCCGCTGTTTTTTGTGTTGAATATATGCTATATGGTCATTTATAGACCTTAATAGGTATCCAAAGCCATTTGCACATGTTGCCATGGAACCAGTCCATGCAGAATGCAGGCCCCCTAAATATCAGGCAAGTCCAAAATCTGGCCCACCGGTCGGTTTAATCTGGCCCCTGCTGCAGCTTATTTCCTGAGGTAAAATCCTAAAAGGTGGTCAACAACTTCAACTGTAAAAAAAAGCCCAACAACTTTGGTCGGCCATCAAGCATGTTCACTTCATCAAATCTGGACCTCTTTGAAAAAAGTTTGGACACCCCTGCTATTATAGAAATGAGCAAACCAGTGATATTTTAGGGAGCAGGCTAGCAGGCGGGGCCCATTACTTACATCACAGGAGCCTACACAACACAAAACACTGTTGCTGCAAGTAGGTTTTATTTTATTTGTTTTATCTTATATTTTCTAAATGTACATCCAGTTCTTTTTCCTTTAAATTTTTTTTGGGCCCCCCAAGAGAGTGGGCCCCTCGGCTATAGCTTGTTTAGCTTATACGTAAATCTGGCACTGCAGTCAGCCCATCACTCAGCCAGCTTGTTCACCCATTTCCACCCTTCCTGCTTCCTTTGGGCTCCTACTGTGGGTTGCTTCCCTCTTTCACTTTGGCAAAAAATAAATAAATCCAAAAGTATCTTCTCAATCTGCAGGCTACTTCAGGCGACCTGTTAATTAAGCATTCATCCTGATCTGATTTGCACAAAGCCCCCCCCCCCCCCGTGAACATTAGACTATGTTTAGTGGAGCATTTGTTCTTATTTTTACATGGGGAGGTTGCACAGCAATGAACATTCAGCCGTATTTCTGATTTGCTTGTGGGGTGTTTATATACGTTCATGCCCATCGTTTGTTCGGTCCACACTTTTCAGCACATTTCCTCATCACTTCCCTAACCACAAAAAATTAAGTTTATCTGTTTGTTTAAGCAGATTCGGTGTTCTAGGACAATAATATGCTTTAAGATACGTTAACTCTGCAAAGCTAAATTCCTGGCAAGAGCTTGAATCTCTGCTGCAAAATGCTGATAGTCTGCAGGAAACCTGTAGTTCCACTTATTAACGTGTAATAACCATTGTCTTTTGTGAAATTAATGATACCTGGCTAAAGTTTTGGATTTTGAACTGGGAACTTTGAATTGGCATTCCACTTCCAGGGTGAAAAGTAATCGGAACTCTCTAGCTTTGGTGATGATGAATAAGGAAATATTGGCCGCATGTGTAGGTAAATTGCTGCTTTAAAATAATGTGTTTTGGCATCAAGTTGCTTTTTATTCATCTATATCTGAATTCCATGAATAATCGTTGAATCTTAGTCAAGCCTTTCCTGTGAACAAGTTGCTAAAGAACTTTTCAGATTCTTATAGTAATTTGACCATATTACAAGAACAAAGAGGACTGTTCCTCTCCATAGAAGATTTTCAAAGCTATGAGGATTAGCTGACAATTACTGTAAAGGGCTTTGTTAAGCTCCAGAGGAAGTCTTTGAAATAATATGCTCTTAGGTAAATGTTGATGACAGCCTTCATCCTTTTCGTACGCGTTATCTTCCAGAGAAAAGAAAAATTTACGTGAGCAGCCTATCGTGGAAGTGAGTGAGCCCCATCCCTCAGTGATAGATAAATCCCTCGGAAAACACATTACACCAATCACCTTGAAATCAACCATCAAAAGAAATCCTCTTTACAGCGAGGCCTTCCCTGATGATAGCTGGAAGGAAGGGAAAAAATACCCATCCTGGACTGTTCAAGACTACGACAGACATTCCTTAAACTCTAGCCTGGCTCACTATCTAAAGGTAAGGTAAAGGTAAAGGGGACCCCTGACCATTAGGTCCAGTCGTGTCCGACTCTGGGGTTGTGGCGCTCATCTCGCTCTATAGGACAAGGGAGCCAGCGTTGTCCGCAGACAGCTTCTGGGTCATGTGGCCAGCATGACAAACCCACTTCTGGCGAACCAGAGCAGCACATGGAAATGCCATTTACCTTCCCGCCGGAGTGGTCCCTATTTATCTACTTGCACTTTGACGTGCTTTTGAACTGCTAGGTGGTCAGGAGCTGGGACTGAGCAATGGGAGCTCACCCCGTCGCAGGGATTCGAACTGCCGACCTTCTGATCGGCAAGCCCTAGACTCTGTGGTTTAACCCACAGCGCCACCTGGGTCCCACTGTCTAAAGGTACAATTCCACAAAATCGCATCTGCCCCCACAAAAAAATTATAGGGGTCAGGAATGTGATGCCGATAGACACCCATGCACCCATAGAGCGCCGGTGTGGTGTAGTGGTTAAGAGCGGTAGACTCATAATCTGGGTAACCGGGTTCGCGTCTCCGCTCCTCCACATTGAGCTGCTGGGTGACCTTGGGCTAGTCACACTTCTTTGAAGTCTCTCAGCCCCACTCACCTCACAGAGTGTTTGTTGTGGGGGAGGAATGGAAAGGAGAATGTTAGCCGCTTTGAGACTCCTCAGGGTAGTGATAAAGTGGGATATCAAATCCAAACTCTTCTTCTTCCCTGATTCCCACATGTCCTCTCCCCCGGCAGAAATTAGACATGAAAGAAGCATTCTGTTTCAGCCAAGTCAATAGGTTGGGGTAATGCCAGCAAGACTTTCTCTGGCTTGCAAATATAAGCATGGGCCCCAAAAGGTTGGCAACCCCAGAACCGCACTGTTTTATTTGTGCCACAGATACTGGACATTTAAGTACCTGGGGAAATTGGGTACTGCACAGATCAAAGGGAGCACTAAGCTTTGGGACTGCTTGCAGGAGCCCAGATCCTAACTTTTGGCTCTGTGAATGGAAAGCACTTCCATTCATGGAAGGAAAGTTGCACTTATGGGAGGGGTAGTTCTGTGAATGGAATAAATTTCTATCGACAGGACAAAAAGCCAGAATGCAAGTCTGTGTGTTTTCATTCTTTCTAAATTGTTTATTGTTGCTCCATTAAGCTTCCATGCCAAAGACAGGATTCTAAAGTTTCACAAGTATGTAAATTAGTAAATCACACTGAGTCCGCTGTGCACCTTTTAAGGTATGGAGGTGTGCCCACCCCCCATCTAGCCCTCATGCTACTAAGTGGAAGCGTCTGAAATGTTGCAGGTCAGAAGCCCTTGGACATAACCGGGGTGGCCATAGTTCATTTTTTGGTGGTAGCCAAAATATATTCAACTGCATGATGATGTTGTTGTTTATTGTCTATGCACAAGAAAGAACCCAGTCAATTTTCTTGCAGGAAAACCCAAACGACCTGCAATACTGGTTGGAAGATGTGTACACACCAGGATATGACACCCTGCTGAAAAAGAAAGAGAGAGAAAGGAAACACTCGCGATGTTGCCTCATTGCGCTGCTCCTGACATTGCTGGTTTGCGTCATCATAACAACGGTGACAGTTTGTGTTCTGTTTACCTGACACAGCCAAATTCAGCCAATAAAAATTTCTGGACAATGCTTTCCTTAAAAAAAAACAACCCAAAAATTACTGGAAACTGAAATCTGTAGTTTTGTTTTCATCAAAGGGCTAGAAACATCCCACTGGTTGTCTCTTTCAAAAGCTACAGTGATTCCAGCATTGCAATCCATTTTTGAAATCAACAGCAAGGTACCTCTTAAATGTGATGACTTTTAGATTACACCCTGAGGGAAAACTTTCTGTGCTGAATCTGTCAAAGGCAAGTGGGTCATCGATTGATTCAGTCTCCTCAGTGGTAACTCTGAATAGAGCCAGCAGAATCCAATCTATCTTGTGCCTCTAAGGCAAGGGTAGCCAACATGGGGCCCTCCAGATATTTTGGTACTGAACTGCCAATCTCCCTGATGGGATCATCATGTTGGCTGGTGCTTATGGAAGGTGTAGTCAAACAACCAGTGTGGGATTTACATATAAGCTAAACAAGCTATAGCTTAGGGCCCCACTCTCTTGGGAGCCCCCCCAAAAAAATTAAAGGAAAAAAAACTGGATGTACATTTAGAAAATATAAGATAAAAAACAAATAAAATAAATCCTGCATACCCATTAGGTCCATAAATCACCATATAGCATATATTCAACGCAAAAAACAGTGACAATTTGTTGTTGACAAAGGGCAGTTGGACATATAAAGGGCCCCATTACCTTCAGTAGCTTAGGGCCTCATCAAACCTAAATCTGGCCCTGCCTATAACAGCTCAGAGCCATTTCTACTACAGTTTTCCACAGTGCGCAACTCCACCAGCATAACAGCCCACCTATATTTTTGCTCCTCAACAAAGAGAATTCAGGGCCATGCTTCCTCTGAATATGGAGACTCCATCTTTAGCTAACATGGGAAATGGCCATCCCTAGGATAAACAGTAAGTGAGGAATCACAGAACTGTAGAGTTGGAAGGGACCCCAACCCCCTGCAGTGCAGGAATCTCCATGACAGATGGCCATCCAACCTCTGCTTAAAAACCCAGAGATATAGCGTGGGGTGGGGGACGTGGCACCGGATGCAATTCATCAGAGGCCTGGCTCTGCACAAGGAGTTTCGCCTCAGCTGCTGTGCTTGTGCCCGGCTGCAGCTCCGCCCCAGGGTCAGGCCCGCCCCGGGGGAGGAGACCAGGAGGAGAGTGGGCGGCCACACTGCCACCCTCCCTCCTCAGCAGCAGCTCCCCCACCTGGTCAGGAGCGAACAAAGGCGTTGAGACACATGGGGCAGGGCGTCCCTACGTAGGGCGCATGTGCGGCGTCACTATGTGCAACGCATGCGCCCTACGTAGCAACGGCGCATATGCCCTGTACATAGCGGTTTGCCACCGGCGGCACTCCAGCGCCGTACGGACGGTGCCGGGATCCTCTGTTAGTGGCTGTAGTGGCGATGGAGGGATCCCAGCACCGTCCATACAGCGCTGGAGCAGCGCCGGTGGCAAACCGCTATGTACAGTGCATGTGCGGCATTGCTACGTGCGGCGCATGCGTGCAACGCCACACATGCGCTGTACATAGCAGTTTGCCGCCGGCACCGGGATCCTCTGCTCACGGCTGCAGCTGCGAACGGAGTGTCCTACACATGCGGCTGTGGTGGCACGATGGCTGCTTGCGCCCCCGAGGGGTGCCTTCTTGTCACCCCCGCAGACATGGCACCCGTTGCGATGCCACTGCGCCTGGTCACATCTGACCCGGTGGCAGAGAACAGCTCTTCTTGGTCGTGGTGAGATGCGCCCGGCCACAACAGCTCCACTACTGGGTCAGGGAGAGAGAGCAGGACGAAAGTGTGTGGCAGCTTCCCTCCCTCTCCAGCCGTGGACTCTGGCATGTGGGGTGCACCCCGTCCTGGGCAGTGCAAGCATGCACTCCATCGCTGTAAAAAACCCCAAGGAAGGAGAGTCTCTGGTGCCGCCCCCCACCTGCTGAGATGCCCGGGTGCCAAGCTTTGCAGGGCCACCCAGAAGTTTTAACACGAGGCCTGGTGCGGTTGCATAGCTGTCAAGTTTCGGATTTGAAAATAAGGCATCAGCAGTCTCACCTATGGGGACAGTCACATGTCAGTGGTGGGCGGAGCCAGAAGCAAAAGTGGGTGGAGCAGCAATGTAAACTCCAAGCGGGCTCGGGCTCGGAGCGGAGCAAAGAGGAGGGCAGCCAGCATAGGAGGGCAGCCATGTGCTCCACGCAATGGAGCCCCATCGTCGTCTTGTCTGATCCCATCAAAACAGGACAGGAAGCAGCAGCTGCTCAAAGGCAGCCAGGCTCCGCCCGTCAGCTAACCCTATTGGCCGGCTGAGGGGCTTGGTGGCAACGGATAGGGGCTGTTGCAGGGGGAGGAATACCCCCCTGTAAGCATGGGAAATGGCTCCCACTTGCTTTGAGGTCTGAGGCATTTCTCTCCAAGTAGGCGAGGTCTTCCCACCCAGTCCCTGGCCAGCAGGGGAGGAGCTGCTTCCATTAAAAACGGGAAATTTAAGGGAATAAAAAATAAGGGAGAGCAGCGGGGAACTGCTTAAAATAAGGGAGAATCCTGGGGAAAACGGGATACTTGACAGCACTGTGCGGTTGTGATGTGGGGAGCCACATGCAAGCATTATTGCACACATGACTCAGATTTCTTTCCTGCAGCTCCTTCTAGCCCTGGGTTCAAGCAGAATGAAGACAGGCTTTGTTTTTGTTTTTCTTACATGAAGATAAGAGAAGAAGGATTGGGTTGTACTTTGGAGAATCTCCCTCCAAATTTCAACCCTTTTTTTTCTGCTCCCTGGGGCTCAGTCTCCAAGGTCACTTTAGTCTCCTTCCACTACTCTCTCAGAAAGGATTCCTCCCTTAACGCCTTGCCTCACACCGCTCCCATGTCTGTGGCAACTGCCACAGAAAATTACTCCCTGGTAGCACATTGCCTGTTGTCTTTGTCCATGGAGTTTTCTTGGCAGGGATACTGGAGTGGCTTGCCAGTTCCTACTCCAGGTGGATCACGTTTGGTCCAAACTCTCTACTATGACCTGTCCATCTTGACCTGTCCATAGCTTCCCTGAGTAATTCAAGCCCCTTCGCCACGACAAGGCAGTGATCCATGAAAAAAAAATATCAACAACCTCAGATATGCTGATGATACTACCTTGATGGCAGAAAGTGAGGAGGAATTAAAGAACCTTTTAATGAGGGTGAAAGAGGAGAGCGCAAAATATGGTCTGAAGCTCAACATCAAAAAAACTAAGATCATGGCCACTGGTCCCATCACCTCCTGGCAAATAGAAGGGGAAGAAATGGAGACAGTGAGAGATTTCACTTTCTTGGGTTCCATGATCAATGCAGATGGTGACAGCAGTCACGAAATTAGAAGACGCCTGCTTCTTGGGAGAAAAGCAATGACAAACCTAGACAGCATCTTAAAAAGCAGAGACATCACCTTGCCGACAAAGGTCCGTATAGTTAAAGCTATGGTTTTCCCAGTAGTAATGTACAGAAGTGAGAGCTGGACCATAAAGAAGGCTGATCGCCGAAGAATTGATGCTTTTGAATTATGGTGCTGGAGGAGACTCTTGAGAGTCCCATGGACTGCAAGAAGATCAAACCTATCCATTCTCAAAGAAATCAGCCCTGAGTACTCACTAGAAGGACAGATCCTGAAGTTGAGGCTCCAGTACTTTGGCCACCTCATCAGAAGAGAAGACTCCCTGGAAAAGACCTGATGTTGGGAAAGATGGAGGGCACAAGGAGAAGGGGACGACAGAGGATGAGATGGTTGGACAGTGTTCTCGAAGCTACTAACATGAGTTTGGCCAAACTGCGAGAGGCAGTGAAGGATAGGCGTGCCTGGCGTGCTCTGGTCCATGGGGTCACGAAGAGTCGGACACGACTGAACGACTGAACAACAACAACAGCACATTGCCTGAAAACCTTAGGTGGGCATTCACTCACTGTTGTGGTCAATGGCACACACCAGCAACTGAGGCACAGGCCCCCTTGCTTTCTGTGGGATAGGTCAGCCCTGCAGCTTTGCCGTGTTACCAAGGACTTAGCTTGATCGGTAAAGAAAAAGCGTTTCGTATGCAATATAACACCATGACACCAGATGGCACTGCGGAGTTCTGTTTTTGCCAACGCGGTTTCTCATAATAAAGGTTACAACACATTTTTCTGAAGCGCTTCTTTGATGTGTCTGGATCCAGCCCACATTGTTTGCAGGACTGTTCAACAGAATGAGCAAGAGGTCCCACCCCCAATGCAGCAGCACTAGCTCACCACATTTTTGAAGTAATTCACATGGCCATCTAAAAGACCCCCCCTCCACACACACACACACACAAGACTACTGCAATTGAGAAAATGGGGGGAGATTGCCCAGACTTGTTGAGCTTTTTTTGGGGGGGGGTTGCCGGAAATCGCTCACCCGCAGGACTGCCATAGCCAATCACACGCCAAAATAAAGCGCCAATCGCCCACCCTATTGACGCAGCATCCAATAGCCATAGACATTGCTGCACCCATCAATCGCCTGTCCCACCTCTCCACTATCCGTGTATAAGACGACCCACAATTTTTAGCATTATTTTCTACTAAAATAAAATCCTCTAATACACATAAAAATAAGGTATTTAGACTACAATCTGAAATTCTCCAACTGCACTACAGTCCATCTGTTTTTTGAATACACACAGAACCACTCTGGCCTCCCCCCCCCGTGGGACTGACCCCTGACATATTTCTGTGTTGTGTGAAAACAACAACAGTCAGGGTAATTGACTTTGTCTGCACAAGGGGACCATTCTTTAAGGGGAGCGTTGACAGAGACCATCACACTCCAAATCCATTATCTCTGGGTGTATCATCAGGGCCTCTTGGGGCGCCTCCGGAGGAGGTGTTGCGTTTTGTTTTGTCACTCAGCTCTGACACATCAAAGCGAGCGGAGCAAAAATAAATAAAATGTGGAACCGAAATGGGAATTCCACAGCAGACCCTGGAGCAGATCCACACACTGAAGGAGTTCGAGAATAATTTACGGTTCAGTAATGCGCTTAGCGTGCTAAGCAAATAATGGCGCTGCTATCTCAGACGGCAGGGTAGAAATTAGGTCTCAATCCACGCTAGACTAAAAAAATCAATACACTGCAAAGTGTGCCATGGAATTTACAAGACCAATGGAGCATTAATCCCACACACCACACACACACACACAAATAACTGCTTAACTAGCTCCCTACTTCCAGCCTACTTGTTTTAAAGTAGACTGCAAGCAACGGTTGAAAAAGGAAATGTATTTGTATACATTAGTGAGGTTGGTGGGTGGAGACCAAAAAAGCAAAAGTTCTGTAGTTTCCAGGAAAGCAGCCAATAGCTAGCATTTCTTAACACTGCTTCTTTCTGTGCTTTTGACAGTAGGGATGAAAATCATGGCTCCCTCCTCCCCTCCAGGGCCGCCGCCTTTAAGGTCATTATTGGCACATTTTATTTCTGCTGCTGCCATCTAGTGGAAGATGGGGAAATAGGAAAAGAAGCCGCTCGACAGCTCCCCCCCCCAAAAAAACTTAATCTGCATTACCATCCTGCCACCTAGCGACACAACTGAGCCTGGAGCCCACAACAGGATCGAAAGTGTTTTCTTTAATAAGGGATTCGTCCAAGAAATGGGTAATTGCTTGCTCTTGTCGCTGTTCGCAGGCTTCCCTTTTTAAAACATACAGACGCAAGCTCTTCAGCTCTCTGCCCTGTCCCAGGAGACCTTAACTACCTTTAGGGTGTGTTGGTTTTTACTTTTTGAAATATGTCAGCCCTGAGAGTGGGCACATCACTAACCACATGGTGCTGGCCATTACCTGTATGCTGAACAGACCAGAGCAGGATCAGGGTTTGCAAGTGTGGCGGAATAATGCCTGCTGATGGTTCAGGTTCATTATGGGTTAACCTATCACTCCCATGTTAGGTAGGTGTTCCCTGGGAGGCGGAGCTAGTTGGCATTCTAAAAGGAGGGGGAACAACCGTTAAAAGGCAGTTGGGGGTTTGGCAGTTGGGGGTGGAGGATTAGAGAGAGAAAATGAGAGGTTAGGCTTTGGGGAATGGGAAAAAAGGTCATTACTATTGCTAAAGGGATGCAGGAAATATTATAACAAAGCTGAATTACATGAGAAGATTTGTACCCGTAATAACCCGAGACATCCATGTTTTCAAGTTACCTAATAAAGTTAAATGTGCTTAAACGTTCGCTGACTGTGGCAGTGTATCAGTACCTTAAGAGGTGTGACTAAGAGGAGAGAACAAAGCTTTCCTGTGGAAGAGGAAACTGTTTGCTTATTCTCCTGTCATACAGAGGGCTGGGCAGTGAAGCCAAGTGTGCCACTTATTTGCCTAAAGGGAAGGCAAACTGCAGTAGTTGGGAACCCTGGGAGGGAGATCCCATAGGTGGCAAGAGGTTTTCAAACGTAGAGCCCTGAGGTACCCCAGAGACAACTCCCATATGAACACTGAAGGATTCATCCTAGTTGTCAGTGAAACTTAGGGAGACTCACTGTTGGGGAAGTATTGAAAGGGGAGGGAATAGGATCCCTCACAGCAAGCAGCTCCGGCAGCCCGTGCCAATGCCTGACCTAGAACCTTATTTGTTTAAATAAATATTTATTCATTTTAAGGTGAACCTCCCAAAGCATTTTCAATTTTTTAAGAAACAAGGTAGTGGTCATCATCAACAACAACAAGTGCTTTTTTTTCTAGAAAAAGAGGTGCCAAAACTCACCACAAACACCCCCCTTGCTGTCTTAGAAAGGCAATGGCGTTCACAGGAGAGGTGCCGGAACTGAGTTCCTGTGAGTTCCCACTGAAAAAAAGCCCTGACAAAACAACAACAACCCAGCAGAGGACGGAAAGCAGGAAGAGCTGGAAGGATGAATTAAAACATACCAAAAAGCCTAAACAAAGGGCAAATTTTAAAGGATGGTTTTGTTTTAGTTCTTGTATTGTTTCAGAAAATGCACATTAGATAGATTCTCCATTAAATGTGAACTGAATTGCCTTTCTTCTCCACCTCTAATTATAGCTTCTAAACTGGCTTCAGGACAGCCCCGTGTACAAAGCATTGGTGCAGTTCAAATGTGCGGTGTTATCGTCCATCTCTTTAAAGTAGTTCAGGTGTGAGAAATAACTGATATGCCTGAGGCAAGAAGGGGGAAAATCACAATGGAATGCTGTCCCAGGCACTATTCTAAAGCTCGGCAACTTTTGGTGCTATTGTGTGAGAGAAAGAGAAGGGGATGCTGTTCCCTTCTGAATATGAAAGCCATCCTGCACGAAACCTAGGGGTTTTAAGGGTCTGAGACAGGGGTGGCCAACTCCCAAGAGACTGTGATCTACTTTCAGCAGTGATCTACCCCCCGTTTTTGGGGGTTCAGCTCAAAGTTGTTGACCTTTTTAGGGGATGAGGAATGCCCCGTTTTTTAGGGGGTCAGTTCGTTTTTAGATTACTGACCATATTATGTAAACAGCAAACAAAAACAGCTTCAAAAAACAGAAAAACTCCCCCCCCCAACAGAAAGCCCCCAAATGGCTGAAAAACTCAGTTTCCCAGGATCCTCAGCCCTCGCAAAGGAACTACTCACCATGCAACTGTTTCCAAAGCTCCTTTGCAACGATCAGCAAGTGGCTGGCTGCGGGTCGGCAGAGCTCAATTGTTATTTAGATTTTGGGAGGGGGAGAAAGACCAGTAGTTGAGCTTTTTTAGGAGACCTTTTTTTCCTTTTAGGCTGCCGATAACCATTTAATTATTATTATTATTTATTTTGCTTCTGGGGGGGCAGGTGCCCCCTGCCCCCCTGGGTACGCCCATGGTCTGAGATGAGAGTTTCCCATTGATAATCTGGCAACACTGATTCCCATCAGGGTCTGTTGTGGCTCATCCTGAATATATTTAGTTAACAGTTTATTTAGCACATTTGTTAAAATCTATTCCATGTGCTTGCCACACCAATTCTACACACCTAAAAGTAAACCGAGAGTGGAGGGACTCCGGCTCATATAACAACAACAACAACAACAACAACAACAACAACAACAACAACAACAACAACAAGCCACCCATCTGACTGGATAGCCCTGGCCACTCTGGGTGGCTTCCAACAAATTAAAAGACAGGTGGAATCTGCACACATAAAAATGCTGTGAAAATGCTTTTAAAAAAATATTTTGAAAAATACATTGAATTTGGCATAGCTCACTGTCACCATCTTGTGTCACATTTGTATATTGCACTTTACAACACATTTTAAACGTTTTATTTGCAGCTGTGCAGCCAAGTCCACAGTAAGATATCAAACATTAAAACTTCCCTAAACAGGGCTGCCTTCAGATATCTTCCAAAAGTTAGTTGTTTATTTTCTTGACATCTGATGGAAGGGCATTTCACAGGGAGGGCACGGCTACAAATAAGGCCCTCTGCCTGCTTCCCTGTAACTTCATTTCTTGCAGTGAGGGAACCACAAGAAGGCCCTTGGAGCTGGATCTCATTGTCTAGGGCCAATAGTGGGAGTGAAGACACTCCTTCAGGATATAAGATCTCATTGGTTCCCTTCCAACTACACTCAACCAGACTGTAGTTTTCCGATTTATTTATTTTTGTACTATTACCTTCCATGTCCAATGGAAAGGCACTGTGTGGAGCATACAAAAAATTTGATTTGGGTTATTGGGCTAGACTGCATTAGCAGGAGTTTGGGGCTTAGAGCAGGTTTATACAACCTATGCCTTTCCAGATGTTGTTGGACTACAACTCCCATCTTCCCTTATCATTGCCTGTGATGGCCAGAGCTTGGGAGCTGATGGGCGTTAGAGTCCAATAACATCAAGAAGACCAGATACCTCCGACCCCTGGCTTTCCTTTCTCTGCTGATCTTATTCTAACACCTTCCCTTCCCCTCCCAGCCCAATACTGATATTTACCAGAGAAGAAGTGCAACCAAGAAGCTGTCATCTTTTATTGACTCCTGGATTTTGAAGTGTACACCTCTCCTTTCTAGAGTGATTGAAAGTGGACTTGGTATGTTCCTGGAGGCTAAGTGTGATGGCCTGGGATTCAGACTCGGATGCTGAACGTGAGGGATCCCAGCCTGCACAGGATTCCCCGCCTCCAGAACCAGCAGAGCCGGGGCTAGGGCTTGAGTCTGAACGGTCTTCACCTGTGCTGGATCCTCAGGTGCGGGCATCTGCTGAGTCTGCTCTGGCTCCTGATGGGATGGAGAACCCATTGTCTGCAGGTGCTCCACTCCCAGCCCCGTCAGGAGAAGCTGAGGTTGCCCTTAGGTCCAGTAACCCACCAGCCTCTCCTGAGCATAGCTGTCAACCCGCCCTGCTGTTTCCCAATGCTATAATAAGGGAATTTCCCGCAAAAAAGGGAAAAGGTTGACAGCTATGCTCCTGAGCTGCAGGGGCGAAGGGCAGAGAGGCGAAGGGAACTAAGTTCCTGCAGGAGGAGTGCTCGCCTCCAGGCCAGAAGAAGAGGCGAGTCACCAGAGGATCGGGGCCACCCTATGCCTCGGGGCAGATAAAAGCCAGCCAGCTCCAGGTTGCGTGAGCAACACAGTTGCTACTGTATGCCTGCCTGTGTCCTCGTACCTGATCTGACTGTACCTGCCTGCTTCCTGCCTTGCTTTTTGTCAGACTGACCCCCTGTGGGACTGCTGACCACGCCCCGCTCAGCCCCAAGTGAGTTTCTGGTTATCCCACCCTGAGTCCTCAGAGCCGGGCACCCCCGGGGCCAGCACACTAAGGAATAAATGGAACGGCAGGTAGCATTTGTCTCTAAACAGGTGACACTGTGGCTCTACCTTCTGTTTTTAAAATGGAAGGAGCCTGTAAAGTCAACCCCTCTGTTTTAGAGTCCTTTCCTCCAGTCCTGGGAATTATCTTTATTACATCGCATGTTCCAGAGCTGAGCTCTGGTATTAAAACAGGTTTCATAGCTCACCCCTTGGCTGAAAATCAGCCCTGGCTCAGTCACAGATCCAGATCTGGACAGAAGTGAGAACGTATGTCGGCCGACATTCAGTGCTTAGGCAAAGGAGTCGGTAAGACTGGAGGAATGAATGGGCAGTGAAAGAGACAGAAACCTCCTGCCTGTAACGTTAATTATATGTGCCTGTTTTAAAATGAAATTAGGGACCAACAGTTCTAAAATCAGGTTTGCTAATGACAGTGTAACCACCTCACAAGAAACCCCAGTCAATCTTACAGCAAGAATCCAACCCCCGGGAGTGTAGTTGAAATAACACTCGGTGCAAAACAACAAATGCATTCATTTATGAAAGTATTACAAAAGATCTATGCCCTTTTTGTTTCTCCCCAGAGATGTTCCCATGTGTGTGGAGTATTTGGTTTATTTCAGCATTTAAAAATATTCTTGGCCTAGAGCCCCCCCCCCCAAAGTAAGGGCTTTTTTATTTTGCCAAAGAGAGAAGACTCTTGCTGGAAGAAATCCCTGCTCCTAAGAGCTTTTTAATGTCCTTGCTCAATTTGTGCTGGCTAAATTACGCAAGAAGGCCGCAAACACAAGTTAATGCTTCCAAGTACCCCTAATAACTAACCTCATGAAATATAGCAATACAGCGGCTTGTGATGTCTTCCTATTAAAATGAATCCCTACCTTTATAAATAAGAAGGCCTGTGCTGAGAAAGAGGACGAGCCTAAATGCACCCAGAAAATGGCACTGCAACCACAATATTGCTTCACAAGGTGGTGCAGTTACACTTTAGGCTGAGTCTATTCTTCTTCTGAGAGGCATGGTTGAGAATTTTACTCAATCTGCATTTTAAAGCAAACTGGCTTAATTTGAAGCTCCTAAACTTGTATTCAAATTTGATTGCATACTTCTCTGAATTTTTCAATGCAGTCTTTTTTTTTAAGTGTACAAAAGTTGCATTTTATAGGAAAATGCATAATTTAGGGGGGCATAGGAAAATGTTTACTTTAGAGGGGGAATACATACAGGTACAAATGTGCATTTTAGGAGAAAACACATGTAATTTGAATGTACCTTTTTAAAAAGCTGCAGAAAATGGGATGGAAGAGACTTATGTGAACATAATTTAGCTAATTAAAGAGTCTATGGGCTTTTAAACTGTGTGTGGGGGCTGTTTGCTTTTGTTTGTTACTATGTTATGTATTTTGTGTTTTTATATTAAACTGCCCTGTGATCCTTGAAGGGCAGTACAGAATAAATAATAATAATGCTACCAATACACAAAGCAGGATGTGTCCATCCTTATCTGCTCCAAACCCATAAAACATGCACGAAAACCTGGCATGCAAGTTTACCCTCTCCAGATCTTACAGGCTGTTGTGTTATTAATGTTTGCAATCTATTCTATGGGCCGGAAATGCAATCAGAACAACGGATTTCTTTAGCTGTACTTAATCAAAGTAGATGGTACTTTAGAAAATGAAACATTCATTGAAGGGTGCAGCCCTGAAACAATCTACTCAAGAGTTGCCAATGAGTTACTTTCCCACAGGCATTTCTTAATTATGAATATTTACTAGGGCTGCAATCCAAACTCTAATACCAGTGACTTAGGACATGCATTCCAGGCTTATTGTAAAAGAAAAAACAAGCAGCTATTCAGTTATTGATCTACTCCCCTTTTCCCCCTTAGGAATAGAAAGTCTGTTCCATGTGATTTACTGTGCCTGCTCTGGATAGGGTGGCATTCCCCTTAAATATCAGGTGCGGTATCAGAATTAGGTAAAGGTAAAGGGACCCCTGACCATTAGGTCCAGTCGCGGACAACTCTGGGGTTGCGGCGCTCATCTCGCTTTACTGGCCAGCATGACTAAGCCACTTCTGGAGAACCAGAACAGCACACTCCTGTTGTTCTGTGTGTTCCACCCTTCATACTCCTGTTGTTCTGTGTTTGCGCATTCACTTCGAGTGTGTGTTTGTGCTGATGAAGCCTAATTTAGGCGAAACAAGGACTGTAACCAGGGTAACCTTGTCCCGCTTTGTTTGAAGTTTTCTTTGTGGCCTTTTTCATCTATTTTGGAGTGGCATTACTGCAGAATTACCTCTTTGTTTGACTTTTTCTTCGTGGCAACTTCACCTGGATCTTTTGGAGTGGCGCAACTACAGAGCCATCGCCAACCAGTACGACGTGCATCACACCCCTCTGTGGCAATGGGACCTTGATCTGTAAATTGTGGATCCCATGATACTTATGGATTAATGTTGATGGCATATATTTACAGTTGAATGGCTGTGCCTATCTATTATTATGTTTGAGATTTATATTACATTTGTTTATTTGTGCATTTGATGAGAACTGTGATTATTCATAAGCCGGTTACGACCTTTGTGTGTTTGGCATTACGTCAGTCGTGACCTTGGTTCTTTTGGGTGTTTTTTGCTAAGGAGCAGGGACCGAGCAACGGGAGCGAACCCCGTCGTGGGGATTCGAACCGCCAACCTTCTGAATGGCAAGCCCTAGGCTCTGTGGTTTAACCCACAGCACCACTTGCGTCCCAGTATCAGAATTACTGCTACCTAAAGTACTGTTTACATGGGTGGCGCTGTGGTCTAAACCACTGAGCCTCTTGGGCTTGCTGATCAGAAGGTCGGCGGTTCGAATCCCCACGACAGGGTGAGCTCCCGTTGCTCAGTCCCAGCTCAGGCCAACCTAGCAATTCAAAAGCATGGCAACTGTCTGCAGTGGGGAGCTTGCATGAAACTCAGGGTTCAAAAATGAGCAAGCAGCCTACCTGTATAGAAGGAGACTACCTGCTATAGAGTCGCCTTCCAAGTTGTGGATGACTGCTGAGAATGGAGGATGGAGGAGCAGAGTGAGCAGGCTTGCCCACATTTCCCCCACTGTTTTTATCACCACAGGGAGGAACAAACCTCAGAATGGGGCTGTAATTGGTCCCCTCAATGTCCTGAACCCCTGGCTTACCTGGCAGCAAGTCAGTACGTCAAGTCTCCAGTCCAGGCTCTACCTGCATGTCCAGAGTCCAAACTGAAGCACAATCCCACAGAGATCTTGGAGCAGCCAAGCTGAAGTCCATCAACGTGGGCAGTTGAGCAGGCATAGCAGCTCAGCTCTCACTCTCCATCCTGATGGCAGCATCTGGGCTTGATGAGGTATATGACCCTCACCTGCTCCAAGCTTACTCCAGCTGAGGAATCACATTCCTCCTTCCAGAGCTAGCAAGCCCCACCTGACCAGCTAGTGGGCCCTTGCCTGCCTCTGCCTCTTAGGACTCAGCGATTCAGCTGCAAAGAAAATGTTTCAAGTGTGTTGTAAAGTGAAATATACAAATGTGACGCTAGCTATGGCAATTTCAATGTATTTTTCAAAATGTTTTTTTTAAAGCAATTCCACAGTGTTATTAATATGTGTGTAGATTCTACCCTGGAGTGCCTTGCCCACTCCTTCCTACGCCTCAGAGTCTGCTGTTTTCGCAGAGACGGGGGCCCCTCAGGCTCTGCTGGTGGGTCCTGCTGCCCTGGTTTCTGTGCACTGATCCCCATCCCCTCATCATTCTCTGTCACCCTGTGAGTATTGTCTACGACAACCTCTCCTTCCCCATACCCTTTGCTCCGTGTGACACGCTCCCAGCTGCACCCCTTGCCTGGGACCTCTTCCTATCTCTGAAATCCTTCAGTTCATGACCGCGGGTTGGGGTGCCAAAGGCTCATTTTGTGAAATGCACTGAAACACGGGGTTTTCACTGCCAGATGTTGCAGGGGGCCTTTTGCTGGGGCTAGTGCACAGGAAGCTGAGCAGCAGGACCCCTGGCCAGAGCCACAGAGAGAGGCCACTACAGCTGTTGCCATTGTGTGGAGCAGCTCTGTATGCTGCTAAGGGTTGTTTTTCTTTTTACCACTCCAGCAAGAACATTTTCTTCTTTTTCAAAGGCGTTTACTGCAATTATTTTGGAAGACTAGTAACTCTCAAGCGCCTACAAGAAAACGTAGAATGCTCACGTGTGTGTGTGTGTGTGTGTGTGTGTGTGTGTAAAAATGCTACTCTTGCACTGGCACCTTTGAGGTGGGACAAGAGATAAATGATGTTTGCATATACTTTCATAGGGCAGAGTGGTGAAATAATACTACCTCTGGGGATTGGGAACAGTGGAAGGAAGAGAAGAAGAAGAAAGAAGAAGAAGAAGAAAGAAGAAGAAGAAGAGAAGAAGAGTTTGGATTTGATATCCCGCTTTATCACTACCCGAAGGAGTCTCAAAGCGGCTAACATCTCCTTTCCCTTCCTCCCCCACAACAAATACTCTGTGAGGTGAGTGGGGCTGAGAGACTTCAGAGAAGTGTGACTAGCCCAAGGTCACCCAGCAGCTGCATGTGGAGGAGCGGAGATGCGAACCCGGTTCCCCAGATTATGAGTCTACCGCTCTTAACCACTACTCCACACTGGCTCTGGAAGAAGCATTGGACCAGTACGACTGTCTCCAAAGCAGCAAACAGATAATGCTAACACTGCTGCAGACTTCAGGGCAGCAAGGAGAAAGACAGCACTTGGGCAATTGAATTTATTAGTTTGTTTTATGCTTCCTATAAAATGAAACTGTCAAATGAAACTGGAAAGGGCTGGAGGGCAACAGGAGGATGTGTAGGGGGCAGAGAACTGTACTAATTTTATCTCAACAGGCACTAAAATTACTGAGCAGCAATTGTACAAACAGTGTGCAGTAAAGCCTATAAGAGGACGTGTACTAAAAAAAAAATGCATAAGATGCACTTGAGTCTGAATGTTGCATGCCTGTGCCGCGCACTCTCCCTCTGGCATTGTTTTAGGATGAAAGAAGTGGAGGCTTAAGACCATGGGTACAACTGATTTCCAAGTACAATTAACAGTGGCACAGTTAGGTAATTTTGGAATCTGGAATTAATAGTCTCATGCTCTCCCCTTTAGATGGTAATGTGAAATTACTTCACTTACTTCAAAATTTAATAAGCCAGCCCTGCTGCGTTTGGGGCCATGCTGAGTTAGGGACACCTGGACATCTGCCCCAAAGTCCTGCCCTGATGGTGGTCTACAAGTAACATATCAGTGACAGTATCTCAAATCTCATATACAACATCTGCATTCCAATCAATATCTCCCAATTCATCATGCAGAAAACAGACATTTTTTATTTGTCAAAGAGGTGGCAAATTCTGAGGATGACTCACTCTCCAGGCAGAGACAACCTGAATGCAACAGGCTGTTCAGCTGGAACAGTTGCTTCATATGACACTTTGCAGATTCAGTGGCAGCAGAAAACAACAGGTTTTTCAGCACTGCCAATGTGTCCTGATCCCTTGCCTGCCTGCAGACATGTGCCAAGGTGAAGTCCCAAGTGCAGAATCCAATCCACACAAAAAGTTCCAAGTCCCAAAAGCCAATCTGTACAAGAAAGTTACAAGTCCAGAAGTCAATCCTTGCAAACAAGTCAAAGATCAGGAAATGCAGTCCGGGGTCAGTCCAAGTAAGCCAAGGTAGGATTCAGCAGTCAATCTCAAAGTAGAAACCTGTGAAACTCCAAGGAGAATATAGGTGAACTCCCTCAACATGTGCCACTTGAGTAGACACAGTACCTCAGCTCTGCTGCCTTCTGGGCATGATGAGGCAGGTAACCCTCACCTGCTCAGCTTGCCCTAGCCGATGAATCACATGCCAACCTAGCGAGCTAGTGAACTAGGCTGCAGACCCTGGCCTGCCTCTGCTTCCTGGAGTGCCCCACCTGCTGTAGTATTTTAGTTCTTCTTACCCCTCTTTGCGGCGCTGCTCCTTGCCCCCTGAGCTCCGGAATTTTCCTCCATGAGCTTATGTTCGTTGCCTCAAAAACTCCTTTCCCTCTGTGGATGGGCTGCCTGAGTTAGTTTTTGGCAGGCCTGATTTTATTACTAAACAGCAACTTCCTCAGGATTGGCTGCTGACCTTCCTTCTCCTTTTTCTTCTCCTTCTCTTCTTTTTCACTTTCCTTCCTAGCCTGTCGCCCTCCAGATCTTTCTCTCTTCCAGATTTCAAATTCTTTCATTCGTTTTGCCCTTCCTTCTTCGACTTTCCTGCTTTGGGCTGCTGCCTGCTGTACGACAGCTGTTGCGATCCCTTTCTCTGGCTTCTTCTTCCCTTTCTCTGGCTGCTTCTTCCCTATTTCTTTCAGCTCTTTTGTCGTCTGTTGTTGAATGGGCTAGAAGAGACCAATTAAAACAGATTATATTGTCACATTAGTTCCAGCTTTCTGAGGGCTAACAAAGATGGGCAATATATTTCAAAATCCTTACTTATTAAATTGACAGAGCAGTTGGGTTCTTTAGAAAAAATATCTGTTTTTACGAATAATTAAGACTAGGGTTCAGTGGCCACTAGGACCAAGTGGCACATCCCTGGACAGATGTTGGGGATCTGTTAGTGGAGGGCAATAGCAGCTTTCATATTCCACTTAATTTCTAGAAAAGGGGCTGAGGACAAGGGGTTCCAAGGAGAGAACCGGAAAACAGAGTGGTGGTAGCTATGGAGTGGGCACCCACAACCGGAAGGTGGGGTAAGTCCAAAGAAGCCAGGAAATGGCTTAGTGGTAGTCACAGTGACAGCAGCTATCTCAGCAGCCCCTACGATAGGCAAGAGGGCAAAGGAAACAGAGAAGACTGCAGAAAAGGCAGTCTAGGACAACAGCAGAAACAGCAGCTGCACCAAGGTGAGGTTCAATGGCTCCACAGGACACAGAAGGGTATGGAATCTCCTCACAGCCAACACTCCTATAAACTCACCTCCTTTTTCTGATCTTCTATCGCCCAGAGCCATTTTTCTCTCTAATGCCTGAATCTCAATCCTAAGTGCCTTCTCCTCTCTCATAAGCTGCTCATATCTTAAATAAAAGAATATTTAATAAACCATTAACAATCAGCAAAATAATTATCCAACAATCCTAAAGACAGTAAGATGTTCGTGAGCAGACATAGGCAAACTCCGGCCTTCCAGAAGTTTGGGACAACAATTCCTATCATCCCTGACCACTGGTCCTATTAGGGATGATGGGAATGGTAGTCCCCAACATCTGGAGGGCCGCAGTTTGCCTGTGCCTGTTCTTGAGTAAAGTTCTCATAATACTTCCTCATTGGCCATGCTGGCTGAGGCTGATGAGAAATGTAGTCAAAAACATCTGAAGGGCACCAGGTTGGGGAAGGTTCTCCTAGTGCAACAACTATCAGATTTAAAACCAGAGCATATGATGTTGAAGATAAAAGGGCTTTCATGGTAGCTGTGCCCTGACTCTGGAACTCTCTCCAAAAGGACTTACACCATGCCCCTTTTTAAGTGGCTTGCTAAAACCATTTTAAAAGACTTAAATTGTTAAAACCTTCCTTTTAAGGACTGCTTTTCAACCCATAAATGTTAAACGGAACAACTTTTAAGTGCTAGAAACTGATTTAGTGGTTACTTTTATTCTCTGTTCTGCTTCTAGTGTTGTTATGCTGATTTAACTTTGCTATTAACCACCTTAGCTCTATCAAAAACAGTCAGGATTAATGCTTTAAATAAAAATAACATACTTTTGTTGCTGTTCTTTTTTAAAATCATTCATGGCCATTTCCACTTCTTCCGCCCTTCCTCTGAGTTCGTCAGCAACTACAAAATAGAGAGAAAGTTATGTTTATACAGTATATTAAGACAGAGAAGTTGCTCACAGCAGAGGCTTTAAAAATACTAAGACATTGTAAAATAACCAAATTTAAAGAAACGGGAAATGAGATAAAACCAGGACATTTCTGCTTCAGCAAACATCATATACAAACATCCTTCAACAGCTACCTAGTCAATTTATGCCAGGAATAGATCTATAATAATCCAGTTCTAGTAAGATGGGTGGGGTACAATAATATTATTATTATTATTATTATTATTATTACTACTACTACTACTGCAGCACAAAAAGTGAGCTTGATCACATAATGAAATGACACTTCCACCTATCACAGCTAAACTGGAATTAACCTTCATTGAATAACAGCAGGTTGGCAGATCCCTGCTCTTATAAGTTGCAGGCCAACACAGAAGCGACCTTCAGCATGCTATAATGAAGGTTTCCTCAGAAATACAGTAAGTCTCATGGACTTCCATTACATTAGGTCTCTAGTATGTGAGCAGAGGACTGCAGACTTTGTAGACTGGGCTGCAACTGTGTTCAGTGTAATCCAATTATCAGCCAAGTGCACAATGAAAACCCTTTCAGAGCTAAAACACAGGGAAAGTCTCAATCTGCAACACAATTTTTCAAGGAAATTATAAGGATTTTCTTTTTCCTAGCAAAAACATTAGTAATAAGACTTACATTCTGGGGTTGGTTTAAAACGTTTTAAATGTCGCTGTATTCCTTTAACATTATTGGAAATCCTGCTCATTTTTGTTGGATATTAGCTTCTGTGAAAGTAAGCAAAAAAATCACCTTACACCTTCATTTCAAAACATCTTCAGTCCATTCTATTAGCATAATATTTGCTGCCCCAATTCAACAATTCCTTAAGGGCGCAGGTATTCCAATTCACAAATAAGGACATGCTGGCAGAGGTGCCCTTCCATTTAAGTGAAAATAGAAAATTGTGGGAGTTATAGTTCAGATTGGCGCTGGCAAGCCATGCTGCAAGATTGGCAAAGGTTGGAAAACAGCGCTGGCAAGCCACGCTGATGGTGGGCACCAGGTTGGGAAACATGTGCTCAGCTAAAGCAGAACAAAGGTGGCTGGAAAAGTACTGGGGAGCAGCAGGAGGGGCATGAGTAAGAGCACGTACACAATGGAGATGTCCTGGGAGGAGTTTGGGGGTGTCACCTTGGGACCCTGGGCAGGAGTATTGCCATATATGGAGTGAATAGCCAACCTGAGAGGGAGGTTTTTCCTTTTTGTCCTGGGACTGTGCCTGAAGGTTAATCTTTAACAGCTATGTAAAATGATCAATAAAAGGGAGTTTCTGGTGTGGCTTGGGTTGCCTTCCCTTTGAAAACCATCCTGCTCGTCACGGCGTTATTTTCCCCAGCGCAACAGAAAATGTTAGAATGTTATTATGTTATCCATCATACAGGCTATCCTATGGGTATTTACTCAAATGTTCCTCCATGTTCAACAGGATTACTTTCAAGAAAGTATGCAGGCTTCTGTTAGCATGCCTCTATATACATACTTATTAGTAAATTCTCAATTGGTAGCAACAACTAGAGTGTTTAATTATACAGGTATGTGAGATCCAACCTGCACTCCTCTGCAAGTGAGTGAGCAGAAAGTATTGCTTCTAGCTCACTGGTCTTGATTCGTAGGGCAGGACCCACTACTGGGTCGTAGACTCATCTGGAGGGTCACAACAGCAGCACTACAACATACCAACACACGGCAATAATAAATAGCTTGCAAAATGCATGTGTTTGGTTAAAGGTGGGTTCTAGGTCTGATAATGTTGAAGATTACTGCTCTAACTCATGGCAGAGAGGAACAAAAAACTCATTGTGATGGTGGTCCTCACGCCTTTTAGGATGCCACTTTGGAGGCCTCCCAGTCTTGGCAGGCAGCTTTTCAGGGGGGTGACATTTGAAGGGGAAGCTAAGAGTTTTCAGAGTGAGTGGAGCAACTGTTGATTCTAGTAAATCTCCCATGGCACCTAAGAGGAAGTATGGTACTTCCAAAAATCAATCTCTGACTTTTGCCTTCTGGGTTTCTGGGGGTTTCCCTGTTATTCTGTCTCTCACAGCTACAATAAACCTACCATTAAAATTATGGACTGGATTTTGTCAGAGGGCAGAGAGGCAAATTTAGCAGGGGATCAAATACTTTTTCCCTCACTGGAGTCTGATTCAGCATTCTGGAGAACTTAAAGCTTGCAGACTATTTTGTGAGATTTTAGTTAGCCTAATAAAGGTATTCCCATATATAGATTTTGGAAATTTTAATGGGCCAACACAGCTACCTTTACCTTTTGTGGGGTTTGTGGGACATAAAATGTAGCAGGAAATGTTTTCGGTTATTACCAAACTGGGAAATGAATACAGTCATACTTCGTGTTGCGTTAGGTTCATGTTTCGTCTTTTCGGCTTGCGAACGCAGCAAACCCCGGAAGCGTACTGTATACTTCTGGGTTTCGCCATGCGCGCTTCGCACATGCGCAGAAGCGCTCTTATTGTGCACTGCGCTTGCACAGAAATGCCGCTATGGTTGCAGACTTTTCGGGGTGCGAACGGCACCCCGGAACGCATCCTGTCTGCAACTAGTGGTACCACTGTAAATATATATATATGTAATGGAAACAATATCTTACTTTCAGCTTTCCTGTTCTTGTTCAGATTGTGTTCAAATTCTTCCAATTCCCTCCAGACAATCTTCTTGTTGTTCTCCTTTTCAATGCTCCGAAGTCTAGGGACAAAGTTTGGTTTAAAATGCATATTTGACAAGTAACAGAATATAAATTGGTTCCAACTAAATCAGAAATAAAAAGTTTTGACTAGTTAAGTCTCCATGCAATACAAAACATACACTACTCATATTTTTCAGTTAAAATGCATTAACCCAAGCAAAGCAAATACAACAAATGCTTTTAATTAGTCTATAGTTGGAACCTGTGAATTATTATAGTAATAAGAAAAAAAATGAATAAATAGTCTTAAACCACATCACTTTCAGAAAAATATAAAATAATAATTTCCACAAAAACACACCTCACTTAAGGGCAAACTAGGCATGACCAGGAGATCTGTGATCAAGACTGTTCACTTAAAGAAAACTATTTCATTAAAATAACCCCCTGAAAAGTAGCATTTTATACACATATCCTGCCCCTTTTCCTGATTAAAATGCCGCTCAAGCCAAATGCCACTCAATACAAAATACCACAAAGGCACTACTCTCCAGTGTTGTCCTCATATGTCTTTAGGAATGCTAATTAAAAATATACTGGATGTTGATCAAAGCCTTACTACAAATCAAATTTCATAAGGGTCATCTTTGCGACAAGTCTCTTATAACATAAAATTCAGCAGTCACATAATAAAAGGGAAATTTTGCTCCTTTTAAACTAATCCTACTGAGTGGAAATGTTATGATTTAAGACCTTTTTCTTATTTGATTGGGCTTTGCTAATAGATAGCTACAATCCTATGCACATTTACTAATGTGTTATACAGTAGCGCTTATTTCTGGGTAAACATGCATAGGGTTGGGCTGCACATGTTTGTACTATAGGAATTCTATAGGTGGGATCATCCAAATGATCCAAAAGTCTTCTTTTTAAAGCTGAACAAAGATTATACTTCCTTTAAAAGTTATTATAACCATCTGTATTAAACAAGAATATTGATCTATAGATTTCCAGGGCACTATCCTGTTACTATTTCTGACAAAAAATAACGGTTTCTTTTGAAATGTTACACTACGTTTCCTACAACAATAGAAGATATATACTTACTGTTTATTCAGCTCTTCCCCTTCTCTTATAAATTCAGCTTTCTTAAGCTGATCAGCTTCTATCTTGCTGTTCTGAAATTTTGTTGAAAAGCAAATGAATTACTGAAAGAACCATGATTCACCCAAAACATGAGTAGAAAGCTTTAGTCAGAAACACTGTGTGTTTTTTTTTAATTTAAAGTGTGCTTAAAAAGAAAAGATTCAGTCATCTTTCACCTAAACCTTACTCAATTTAATTACACCACTAATGCCAAATCAAATAAAGGAATTTAAATTTCACATTAAAACATTCTAAACAATATCTCATCGCAATATGTATCTACAAGATCCTTATAAAGCAAGATTCATTACTTTATTGTGGCCTTTGGTGGCAAACTCAGAGCACACCAGAACTTTTACTCACATAATAGTTTCTGCGCACAAGCAGCATAAGTTGGGCGGCTATGGATCTGCCGCCTTCCCGGGGTCCCCATGCCCGGAGCGAATGGATGAGCTGGTCCCAAAGGTACCATGTCCATCTATTTCAGGAAATATCCTCCTGGAAGACCGAGGCCAACGTCGCATGCTGAGCAATAGTGTTGAGACACAAGATCCCAAGCCACTCTCCACCTTTCCTCCCCTAGCTACGAGCAAACCTCGTTGCTCCTAGTTACCGCCCCAAGTGCTGCCGTTGCTAGGGCGACCATGTTGGATGCCCTCAAACAGGGCGGGGCTGCATTGGTTGCCTATGGACGACGTGAAGCCCATGACTCAACGACGTCACAATGGGTCCAAGCAGTTTCCCACTTGCTCTGCACCTTTCCTGGGGAAAACCTGCTATTTAGTGCTAAATTGGAGCAAATGTTAATATGGAGAAAATCTGAATTTCTATTTGCTCCAATTAAGCACTAAAGAGCGGATTTCGGGGGGGGGTAGAGTGGGAAGAGGAAGTGTGAGTGAGCCCTATGCAGAATAAGCATTAGCATCCATGTGGTAAAGACATCCCTCCCACCCCCAACACCCCTGGCATACCATCCAACTTTTTCAGACCCAATACTGGGATGCACTCCCTGTTGAGTCGCATGACCAGCGCCTCACTCTCCTCCAAATAAAGCACTTTCGGGGCAAGAGTGAAGAACCAAAAATACCACTGCAATCTCACACGAAAAACCCCGGGGTGTCCTGTTTTATTTCTGGGACACTTGGCAGGTATGCCTTGGCGTGAACACAATCAGAAATGAATATGGCACTAATGAAGCTACAATGATGCGAAGAGCTGGGAGGAAAGCACTGTGGAATCCACGGATTAAACAACTTCACTGATCTCTAAACTGGTAATGTGAACACTCCCTCAGAAGCAAAGTCATAAATGCAGACGTTACCCCTAGAGGAGAGGATGTGACACATATCTTCTGGCTACTCAGTAGGCTACTTTTTCAAAGCTGCGTCCCTTGACCTGGAAATTCTACTGATAAAACTCAGACTGGCTGTCATTGCTTGGCAGCATTAATTTTTCCTTCCTCCTTTGCTGCGTTTGTATGTTTGTCTTGAGACAGCAGGTGGCTGCAGATGAATTTACGGTACAGAATTGGGTATTCTGCATTAAGCTTCTGAAATCTTTTTCAAGAACCATGAACCACAACAGAAATAATTTACAGTCAAACTCTGGAAACAGAGAAATCAGTGACTGAACCTGCACCTCTCAATTGCCTTCACATTTAAATGTCACAAGACTTTTATTTATTTATTTTATTTTATAAATTTTATACACCACTTGATTGTAAAAAACAACAACACCTCAAAGCAGTTTACAAAAAGATAAATCAATAATACTGAGAAAAATTCACAGCTCTACTTTAAAACATTAAAATTTACCTCAACTTTCTAAGCATCTGGCTTTTCTAAACAAAAATGTATTAGTAGACACCAAAAATATTAAAGTGAAGGTGTCTGTGCAACTTTTTCTGAATGCTGTATGGAAAAGCACATGAATCTGACCTTCAAGAGTTTGTAAGTAAACTCTACAGTATGGGAAGTGGAAATTTTGGAACTCACAAGGGTATATTTAAATGTCTCACAGCCTATGTTTCCATGTTTACTTTGTTGCATAATATGTAATTTTGAATCGCTGCTTCTGTTCTCTCACCTTCTCTCACCAAAGCATACTTGCCCACCCCACCCCCCAAAAAACCTGGATCTTGGCATCTAGGGAATCTCCTTTATACCAATATTTTCCCCCTGCCACCAACACTTTCTGAATTCACTTGTTCATGAGTTATTTCTTGTTCACATTTAATCAGCTTGTTGTTCAGTCGTGTCCGACTCTGCGTGACCCCATGGACCAGAGCACGCCAGGCACACCTATCCTTCACTGCCTCTCGCAGTTTGGCCGAACTCATGTTAGTAGCTTCGAGAACACTGTCCAACCATCTCATCCTCTGTCGTCCCCTTCTACAATTGTTCAAAGAGAAGAGAGTGAGAAGAGGAAGAAAACAAACTTTTACTTCCTTCCTCATAGGACTCCAGCAGTTACTTTTCTATGGTCTGAGTCAGCCTTTTAGCAAATAGTCTACAGCTCCATGGACCCCTTTCATACATTAACTAAGGCTGGGCTTGCTAGTTATGTTTTGGCTACAAAATATTCCACACTAGCATGGGCCTGAAACACAAAGAAGCTCCAGATTCTCTGCGCTTCTTTGTATTATTGGGATCTGTGGCTAAACTATTTGCAAAGGAAAGTGAGGAAATGTCTTTGCACATCAACTGGCTACCACAGCTCTTGTCACTTTTATAATTTTTTTCTAGCAAATTGTTTCCCCTCCTTCCAAATTTGCAAACCTCCATGTTCAAAAGCAATTCTGAAGCTGTTTCCAATCCTGTGGGTGTTTACTCGGAAGCAAATATCACTGCTTTCAATAGAGCTTGATCCCAAGTGTGCATTGGACGACACATTATATAAGTTCAGCAGTCTTACAGTAGGATAATTGCCCTTCTATTTAAATAAGGTTGTGGTTTTTGTGTTTCTAACCCCTAAAAAAACTGTCCCAGGGTGACTGGGTTTCTTAAATATGTTCGGCATATAATCTAAGTCACATTCTGAGGGTACATGGACTGAGACTGTGGTGTGCAGTATCTGTAGGCCCTGTTGGAATTAATAGGCCTGCCTACCTGATTGCTTTACCAAAGCAACACTTAAGTAGGGCATAAAGTAAAAATCTGGTTGGTCATTGTTGCCGAAAGAAAATGAGTTGAGTTCAAGAGAATAACTGAAGAAAACAACCATTGCTCATATTTAAAAACAACCAAGGAAAGTAGCTAGTGCTCTTTTTACTTGCCGTAACCTTATTGGTGAATAGATTCTGGTTGGTAGCCATGTTGATCTGACACAGTCAAAATAAATAAATAAAAGAATTGTCCAGTAGCACCTTAGAGACCAACTATGTTTGTTCTGAGCATAAGCTTTCATGTGCATACACACTTCTTCAGATATCTGAAAAAGTGTGCATGCAAATGAAAGCTTATACCCAGAAGAAACTTAGTTGGTCTCTAAGGTGCTACTGGACAATTCTTTTACTTATTGGTGAAGTGGGAGTAGTTGTAGCTGCCAGGATCTCCTCCTGCACCAACTAGACCACTGGTTCCCAAAGTGGGTGGTACCACCCCCTGATTTCTGTTGTCTAAATTGACGCAGTGGTCCGAAGAGTTAAATTTAATTGGCCATGAACAAACTGGCTTTAGACCTAACCGCTCTACAGCGGACCACGCTATAATTCTCCACCATCTAGCCATGAAATACTCCTCCAACACGCGGGGCTATCTATGTGCTGCATTTATCGACTTTAGGGCAGCTTTTGACAGTATTCCCAGAAACATCCTTTGGAAGAAGCTTGCCACCTGGGGAATAGATAGAAGACTCTTATGGCTGTTGATCCAACTACACGAGGGCTCTGTTGCCAGAGTAATATTAACCCCGGCAGGAGAACCTACGAACCCGGTACCTAAATAAGGGTGTTCGTCAAGGTGATATATTAGCCCCTTATCTGTTTAATTTGTTTATAAGTGACATGAGAAATCCCTTAATCGAGTCACAGGATAAAATCCATGCCCCCCGCCTTGCGGATTACCGTTGTCCTTTACTTTTATATGGGGACGATGCTGTGATTCTCTCTTCTCGCTCAACAGAGCGCTGAGGATTTGTGCTGCTTATTGCCAAGCAAATCAGTTAGCTATAAACCACTCCAAATCGAAGGTGATGATCTTTTCTAAATCCCGAAGATTGTATAAATGGAAGCTGGATGGTGAGCAAGTATCCAAATTTGAATATCTGGGCATACATTTCCAACAAAATTATGATGGACGTCCCATATTCAGTAGCTTCTTAATAAGGCCAAAACAATGTCACATGCCCTTCTCCAGTTTTACTTTTCTGATGGGGCTTTGCACGTGCCCTCGAGACTGAGGGTGTTTAAAGCAAAAGTAGCCGCTATACTTTCATATGCGGCACCACTATGGGCTGCTTTGGCCAAATTTACACCCCTTGAGACGCTCCAAAACTATTTCTTGCGCCGTCTTCTGAAACTCCCCCCTTGCATGAGTAATGCGGCGATTCGTCTAGAATTGAAAATCTCATCAATAGAAACACTGATATGGAAACGAACTCTAAATTTTGGTTAACACTCTGGCATAGACTTCCTGATCACTATCTAGCCCAATGCCTATGGCGGGATGAATTTGCTAGTCCTTGGGCCAGCAAGATCTATGCCAAACTTCTGCATATTGGAATTTCTCCTTCTGAAGTCCTGAATTTAGAATTGATTTCCGCAAAAAAACTTATCAATTTGAGACTAGACGATATCGAACTGCAGCATAATCATATGTTGGGGGGGGGAGAGTATGTTCCCCTCGGCATTTGGGTATTACATCCACACAGTATCTCCCATCTTACTTCTCATCCCTTACCACTGCAAAACATCGCTTTGCGTTTATTAAGGCAAGGTTTAATGCCTTTCCTTCCGGGGTCATGTCACATAGATTCTCTTGGGGCCGTGTATCAGATTTATGCTCGTGTGATGAGTTGTCGAGGGAATCCCTCCTGCATATTGTTTTAATCTGCCCTTTATACAGTGATGCCAGGAGAAGTTTGTTGAGCCCACTGGTCCAAAAATTCTCTGGACTTCCAGTTGAGATCCAGCTTACCCTTTTACTCCAGGATTCTAACCCAACAGTAACCTTGCAAGTGGCAAGGTATCTGACTTCAGTTCTGAACCATAAGAGGTGAAATGGCCTATTACAGGTATCCTAATGGTTCTTTTCCACCCCTTTTGGGCCTATAACTCCTGATAGTATCATAGGTTGAATTTATATTTATTTCTCCTGATTGTAAATTTTTATGTTATTATTTCTATTTTAATGTAATTATTTTAGCTGTTTTTGCATGGATTGTAAGACAGGTATGATTTGCGTGTCTTTATGTATGAGTTTATAGCTGCAATAAGTTTATTATTATTATTATTATTATTATTTATTATTATTATTACCACCCCTGAGTGGGGAGCAGGAGACTGTCAGACATTTAAAAGCTTTGATGAACTTGATCGAGTTCATCAGTTTTGTTCGGTTAAAACTATTTAGCTTAATTTGATTTTGAATAATTGTTACTGTTTTGAATTTTACTGTGTTATTACTTTCCTTAGTACGTCGTGCAAACCACTACAGTGGTACCCCACTAGACGAATGCCTCGCTAGACGAAAAACTCGCTAGACGAAAGGCATTTGCTAGAGAAAGGCTGTCTCACAAGACAAATTTTCTATGGGCTTGCCTTGCAAGACGAAAGATTTCTGTGATTTCCCCCCGTCAAACTGCTATTCCCCCGTTGGTGCTTCGCAAGACGAAAAATTCGCTATACGACAGCACTCGCAGAACGAATTAATTTCGTCTTGCGAGGCACCACTGTATTCTGAATAAAGCTTTTTATAGAGTAGGGGGCACTGCTGCTCCTTCAGGAAATCCAGCCGCTCCCCATCCCCAAAGCCCCTGTGCTCCTCCGACACCGCCATGTTGGCCAAACTCTCCCTAACCCGCACGCAACGCCTTTCACCAGCGGCTGCACGCGGGTCACGTGGTGCAGCCGAGACCCTGCGCTAATTGAGGGCGGAGGAAGCAGCTCCGGAGGGAGGAGGGAGCAGGGAGCGAGAGCGCGCCCCATAAAGGGGCGGGGCCAGCTGGCATGGGTGCCAATCAGAGGCGACCTCAGAAAACTTGCTGTTGTTTAAATAGGAAGCGCGTCGATGGGTTTGGGAGCATGGACGTGAGCATTCTACGTTTTCTTGTAGGCGCTTGTGACACACACACCCACCATTGTCACTGTAACATTGCACATGCCTGCAGCGTCTTTAAATGCCACACTATACTTTTTATTTTTGGTTGGCCAACATGCTACAGGGCTGCAAGTACTTATGCTCTCTCCTTCTTTGCCCTGCGAAACCACACAGTGGTTGGGATTCAAAACAGAGAGCGGCGAAGCCTCAAGCTGTTGGGAAGCCACAACTTCTCCCCTAGAAGCTCTTTCCTCCAATTCCCTGGCATGTGTGGACTGGCTGGTGTGTCTTCCTGACCCTTTCCCCGATGCCTGTGGTTACTCCATGGCTATATTCAGAAGCCCCCTGTTACTATGTTGCATGTCCCAGGACTGATCCTTGCTTTGAAAACAGGATCTGGCCACAATCTGTTTCATAGTCAATCCCTTCTTCCCAAAGAAGCATGAGATCACCCTTCCTTAAGCAGCTTCTCTTCCAGCTTCAATCCCAGGTAGAGCTGGGAAGGACTCAGAGAAATGTTGGGATACGTTTCTAATGTAGATCTGCACAGAAGACAGCAGTGCGCACCATCTGTGCTCCCAAATACAGGGTTGCCATATTTCAAGAGGTAAAAATCCAGCAAATCCATAAAGTAGTTGAGCTTATTTTGGGCACCCACTCACCCCCTGGCAAGCCACTAAGCCCAAGCTGCCCGCACCCTTGTCACAACCCGAACCCCCCAAATCCCAAACAATTGTTATGAAAGGTAAAAATACCCCCTGATTGGCATGTAGGCCCCAAATGGAGGACATGTCCAGGATTTCCTCAATGTATGGCAACCCTAAATAACTCCCACAGCGCTGTCTTCTGCCTACTCAGGAGTAAGCGACACTGAGTTCAGTGGGAATCATTACTAAGTGCCTTCTGGGGCAATACCCAGATTTTTCTTTGCCGTCAGGGAATGCAACAGCCCTCCCTCCTTCTTTCAAGTTGGTTTTAAAAGGTAATGAAGTTGCCAAATTTCAAAAAGTAAAAATCTGGACAGAAAAGTTGTTGAGCTTTTGTTTGGTTTTTTTTTGGGGGGGGGGGGAGTTGCTGAGGTTTTTTGTTTGTTTGTTTGATTGGCCAAAACAGTTCGGCTTTTTTTTTTTTTTGCTCAAAGTTTTTTTTAAAATATCTTTATTTCTTTCCAAAACGTTACAATGTAAAAAGACGTAATCATAATAAAAAGTAATTTACATAGCCGATAAATACAGTATACATTTCAATTATCTCCTCTTCCCTCCCCCCCCCCGGTTTCCCTCCCTCCCCACCCGTTACTTCTCAGCCTACCCATCACTGCGTTTGTATCATTCCTTCATTTATCCGCATGTCCTTATATCTAATCATATTCCCTTTTATCTCAATTTTTTGGGCTTTTACCTTCTGCCAGGAGGTCGGCTTTTTCAACGTATAATTTAAAATAATCCTTAAGTAATTTCCAATTTCTCTCTCTTTCTAATTCACTTATTCCTTTTATTTCCTCATATTTTAATGCCAGATTATAATTTGTTAGCATTTTAACTGCCAACCCCCTTTTTCTGGTATTCTTTGAGACTTCCAGTTCTTTGCTATCAGTAGCCTTGCCGAGACCGTGGCATACATGATATGTCTATCTTTTGGGGAATTCACTGTCCACCATTCCTAAGAGGAAAGTCTCCACACTTTTCTTGAAAGGATATTTGATCATTTTTTAAACTCTTTGTACACCATCTCCCAGAACGCTTTAATCTCCTTACAAAACCACCACATGTGCATGTAGGTACCTACTTCTTTTTTACATCGCCAACATTGGTTACTTACATTTTTATACATTTTAGCCATCTTAACAGGTGTCAAATGCCATCTGAATTGCATCTTTAGTATATTTTCTTTAATGTCATAGTTTGGAGTCAATTGGCTGTCCCTCTTCCACAGGTTTTTCCACTTTTCCAGCATAATTGGCTTTCCCACATCCTGTCCCCATCGTATCATAACATCTTTGATTTGTTCATCCTCAGTTTCCCATTTTAGCAATACATGATATAAATTTTTTATATAATCTTTTTCTTTGTCCAATAATATTTCTTCTAATTTTGATTTCCCCCCCCCAAATTTTTTCCAAATCCAATTTTTTTATCTTGATGAAATCTCTGATTTATTTGAAAATATTGTAGCCAAGTACTTAAGTAATTTTTAATTGTATCATAACATTTTAATTTTAATTCACCATCTTTTCCTCCAATATATCTTTGTAAATTGGCCAATTTAAATCCATATTTCTCTTTTTTACTGATACGATCTCCAGGGGGGATAGCCACCAAGGTGTTTTTGTTTCAAAAAACCTTTTATATTTTAGCCAAACTCTATGCAATGATTTTCTAATAATATTATTCATAAATACATTTGTTTATTAATTTTTTCTTTCATAAGATACCAATGCCAGCCGAAACCTAATCCATCGCTCTCCAAGTCTAATAGATCATTATGCCCAAAGTTGTTGAACTTTTTTGGGGTGTATGTGTGTGCAAAGTTGTTGGGTTTCATTTGTTGTTTTGTTGAGCACAACACAGAAATGAGGCAAGGGAAAGACTCTGGATGTATGGGTATAAATTTACAGCATGCATATGAAAATGTTATACAGATGGTATCTAACACCAAGTAGATTGGCAAAAATGTATAGGTCAAAGTTGCATATGTGCTGGAAGTGAGAAGGGATAGAACGTACCTTTTTCATATGTGGTGGTCTTGTAATAAGGTTACAGCTTACTGGGAAATGATATATAATGAATTGAAAAAGTTGTTTAAGATAACATTTGTAAAAAAACAAAAACAGAAGCTTTTCTTTTGTGAATTATGGGATCAGAGCTACCTAAACAATATAGAAATTTATTTATGTATGCAACCACTGCTGCAAGAATGACATTTGCCCCAAAATGGAAAGAAGTAGTCCTGACGAAAGAAGAAAGGCTACAGAAATTAAAGGAATATGCAGAAATGGTCAAATTCACTGGAAGAATAAGAAATCAAGACAACCAAATCAAGACAAAACCCCCCAACTTTTATTAAGGAATGGAAAATCATTTATTGAATATTTACAAACAAATCATAAAACTCTTGTAAAAATTTGCAGTTTCTAAAACATATATGAAATGGATAAGGAAAAGATTAAATAGAGTTAATTGGGATGTGCAGAAGAAGAAGAAGAGGGTAAGTTCATAGAACTACTGAAAGGGGGAGGGAAGTCGAGATCTGATAGGTGAGAATTGTTTTAATTGTTTTGTTGAAAAGTTTATTTGTTAAAAATAAAAATTATAAACTTAAAAAAAAGATAAGGCAACTTTTTCTTTTCGCAAAGAAATTGGGCATTTCTAAGCTATTTTAAAGCTGTTTTTGAGAGAAATCAGCAAAAACGGCACTGCCGATATCGGATGCCACGTGTCTGGATTTTCCCGGACACTTAATGCCAATTCTGGCCTGCACACGGCTTTCGGGCATGGTGTTCTGTATTTGTCCAGGAATTTCCAGACACACGCCTACCCTACCTCTCAGCTCTTTCTCTTTTCTGCTCACCTCTCCACTTCTCTCAAACTCCTCTCCTGTTGAGCTTTTTTTTTTAAAAAATAAATAAATAGGAAAACCCAATAGTTGTTGAGCTTTGTTTAGACAAATCCCCAAACATTTGCCCGATTTCCGAAAAACAACCCAGGCCCACCTATTTCTGGTTTAGCCTATTTCTGGAATTAGCAGGTTTAATATACGGAATGAGAGAGCAAGAAGAACCGGTATTTAAAGATGAGTTGCAAGAGTGGAGAACTAATAGAGTGGCTATAGTTAAAATATGCAGGAATGAGAGTTAACTAAAATAATAATAATAATAATTTTAATTTATACCCCGCCCTCCCCGGGCTCAGGGTGACTAACATCAAAGTATGATAGGCCTACATTAAAAACATAAATCAAACAATTGATTAAAATCAAATTTGGAGCAGAATAAAATCAGATGGCAACCCACGGATTATAACTATAACTACAGGGGATGAAATGAACCTTGGAAGGAGGAGGGAAGAAATTGAATTATAGAGAATATGATGGAAAATGTTTGTGGTGAGATGTAAAAATTGAAAACTCAATAGAAACTCTCTCTCTATATATAATATCAATAATAATAATAATGACAACAACATAAATAAAATAATATAATAACAACAACAATCCCGGAGGCCATTTTCAGAGGCGAATTCCAGGACGTGTCCTGGAAAACCCGGGCGTATGGCAGCCCTGGGAATTCTGAGGGAAAGAACCGGTTCCCTTGAGGAGAAGCCGTTGCGGAGGAGTCTCGTGTAGCAGCAGCCCCCCCCCCCACCACACCGTGGGAGTGGCGCCGGCTGTAGCCGCTCCTTCCTGAGGGAGGCGCTCGGAATCCACGGCCGGCGGCGCAGAGCGAGGCGGCGCGAGCGGCGGCGGCGCCTGCCTCCCTGCTCGACTCCAGCAACAGCAGCAGCAGCAGCAGCGGCCGCTCGCTGGCTGAGGGGCTTCTTCTTCTTCTTTCTTCTGCCGCCCTTGCACGGAGGAGGCCGGGCCGTGGGAGGGGCCGGCGCCGACCAGGTGCCGCCGCCGCCAGCGAAGCCCCGACGTGTGCCTCCGCTGCGCCGGCGGCGGGAGAGAAGTTTTCGCTCGGAGCCGCCGCCGCCTTGTCCTCCTCTGCCTCAGCTTGCGCGCTGAGAAGCGAAGAGGCGGCGGCAGCGGGACCCTCAGCTCGGCGGGCGGGAGGGACGCCGCCACCCCACCCCACCCCAGCGCCATGGCCGCGCGCTCCCGGCGCCCGTGGCTCAGCGTGGCGCTGGGGCTGGTGCTGGGCTTCACCGTCGCCTCGTGGCTCGTCGCCCCCAAAGTGGCCGAGCTGAGCGAGAGGAAAAGGCGAGGCGGAGGAGGAGGGGCGGCGGTGGCGGCGTGAGTTCCGCCGGGGCGGGCGTCGGCGTCGTCGGCGGCCGCTTCTGCGCTTTCTACGGCCGCGCGGCTGCGCTGCCCGGGGACAAGAGGCAGCTGCCCTGAGGCGGCTGAAGGGGAGAACCAGAGGCGGGAACCGCCGCTCGCGGAGGGCGAGCCCGCGCCCGCTTTCGCCGTGGCAGCTGCCGGAGAAGGAGACCCGTCGCCGCCGCCGCCGCCGGAGGCAGAGGAGGAGGAGGAGGAAGAAGAGGAAGAAGGCGCCGGGCGCCACGGCAGCAGCAGCCACAACGGCAGCGGGGACTACGCGGGCGCGCCGGGCTGCGCGCCCAGCGGCCGCTTCCTCTACGTCGGGGTGATGACCGCGCAGAAGTACCTGGGCAGCCGCGCGCTGGCGGCGCAGCGGACGTGGGCCGCCTCCATCCCCGGCCGGGTGGAGTTCTTCTCCAGCCAAGGCTCGGTGCCCCCTGCCGCCTCGAGGGGGGAGCGGCCGCTGCCCGTGGTCGCCTTGCCCGGCGTGGACGACTCGTACCCGCCGCAGAAGAAGTCCTTCATGATGCTCAAGTACATGCACGACCACTACCTGGACGCCTACGAGTGGTTCATGCGCGCCGACGACGACGTCTACATCAAAGGTGAAAAGGGAGAGATGGAGGGATGGATAGGGTCGCCGGATTTCAAAAAGTAAAAGCCAGTGCACCCCAGAAGTTGTTGAGGTTTTTTTTTTTTTAGGAAGATCCAAAATTGATGAGCTTCTTTTTGAAGGAACCCCCCCCCAAAAAAAAGTTGTTGAGCTTTTTTAAAGACAAGCCCCCAAAGTTGCTGAGCTTCCACATCCCCCCCCCCCCCAGTTTTAGATTGACTTGCCAAGAAACCTCGATTTTTCTCCATTGACTTCGGAAATTCCCCTTCCCCGGACATCAATTCAACCTTTGAAATCCCAGTGATGTGCTGGAAAACCTTGACGTATGGCAGCCCTGTATTTTTATGAACATGAAATTTATAATGCAAGTTGTATGTTCTTGGGAGGAAGTGTGAAATAGATTTGTCATTTGGCCTGCTAAATGATGCTCAAACTGTTTTCTGTGTGCAGTGTTAACACTTCTGAACATATGGCAGCCTATGAAGGGCAGGGCTGAAGGGCCGAGCCCCTGGACCTGCTGCTGACATTCCCCGGGTTTTTAAGCTCTGAACAACTGTGCAAAGTATGGTTAAACAAGGTGGACCTGAGCATGGACAGGGTGCATGGGAGCATCATTGAGAAGGTCTCGGTAGATGCCTGCACATGTGAAACTGTAGACCACCAGGCCTTCTGGGCATGCTAGAGTGGACACTCGATGCCACTCATTTTAGGAGTTGTTCTGGAGCGGCGGCTTACACGTGTCCTGCAATCCTGAGCGTTAGGGCAGTGATGTGCCCCACTGACCTCAGTGCTTCTGAGCAAACATGAATAGGAATGTGCTGCAGCCCATAGGTGCCAGTGCCCTGGGTGACTGAGCACCCACCAAATTCCCCATGAGGGGTTGGGCAAATTTCAGTGCCAGGGCCATGCAGAATGCATGGCACCCTGGGCACCCACAGATGCAGGGCCAAGTTGGCACTCCTGCTGCAACCTACAAGTGATTAAGAGTAGCACCTATCCTATTCAGGCCCTTTCTCCATTGGCTTACCTTGCAGAGTTGTCAAAAAAGGACACACTTGAGATGTACCCCCCCCTTTTTTTTTTGCAAAGCTGAGTTTGTTGCATTAGGTTTCAACAAGTTGGTTAGAATCTCAGGTGCTTTGGGTAGCTTTCTGCTGCATCCTACCTGCAATAAATAACTTGGAAAGTTTTGCCATTTAATGACCCCTTTTTAAAATAGAAGTGAGTGTGGCAGTGTGGCTGGCTTCCTAGATCTCTAGTGGTTTTGTTGAGCATACACCTGCCTATGCAGGTCCCTGCCCCACCTTCTAAACTCCAGACTTTGCTTAGACCTGTCAGTGTTTGTCAGAGTTTTAGGCTCTGTTTTCCCTTGGATGAGAGCCCATTTTGTGGAAGAATCTTAAGTCACCTGCAGTGTGGGATGAAAGAAACAAACCTAGTCTTCCCTCTGGCCTTAATTGATAGAAATACACACACATTCACTTATTATTTCTACTAATTTGGATTTTACCTGCATTAACATATTATCAAGAGCAGTGATGTTCACAGTAAATTCTGAAGTACTGTAGTCACAGAAACTGTGACTTGCTTGAAAGTGTGATGGGAGATCTGTGGCAACAACTAGGAAGCTTTAGGACTATTTTGTTGTGTATTATTATTAGACTATTATAGAATTATACTGGTAGAAGGTGGATGAGTTGGATTTCTTCCTAGCAGTATATGCAGTCTGATGTGGTATTTAATGGCATGAAAGCTATTATGGTCTGCAGCTTGTTAAGGATTTGCAGGTGTGTGATGACTTCCAGCAGAAGAGCTGGAATCCAGTGCTTAAGTATAAAGACAACCAGTTTATTGTCTCAGAAAGTTTTGCAAGGTGAAGCTGGAAGTGGACGGAGAAAGTTGTAGGATGCATACATTGTTGTGACAGGCTGAAGGGAAGAGAAGTTAACAAGGCAAGAGGTTGAAAGTGCAAGGAATAATTCATGCCAATAACTGGGTGTAAAACAAGATTATGATTCCTCATCCATACGTAATCTATTCTCTTTTAGATTTAGAAAGCATAGCCAATAGTTTTGTACTCAGCAACATGTAAACATTTCTTTAATGTCATTAACAACAAATACTGGAATTATCCTTCAATTCTTTGCTTATTTTCAAGATCACTTGGCATGTTGTGCCACTGACATGTTGAGATCCTGGTGTCCGTAGCTCTGGGCATTGCAGGAAGGAGCATGTGTTTCAGAAGTAATGTGCTTGTCAGCATAATAATCAGTCCTCCATCCATAAGTAGTAAGGAATGTCATTTCCTCTTAGAAATAAGATTGAAGCATTCCCTTCAGTCCCTGATGTGGTTAAAAAGTTCTTAGTTTCCCTAAAAGTAACTGTTTATGCGTTACAGAGACAGCAAATGGTCAAAGTGTCATCATCCAGATGTTATCGTTTCCATATTTCTGTATTGCACTGGTTACCAGTGTTGTTCTTTAGTTGGAACTTTATTTAAGTTACAAGGCCAAAGGAATTGACTGGTCTCAAGACTTTTCAAGGAATATCAATATCAGTTATGGAACCAAGGCATCTTTTTGCTCAACTATGCGCCTTCGTGATCTCTATGACCAACTGGGAATATAGCCTTCTAGGAACACATGTGTCCTGGGCTGCAACCCTGTACACATTTACTGGTAGTAAAGCACATAGAACCTCGTGGAACCTACATTTGAACAGGCATATATAACCACGAGTTAACAAAAAAATGGTGCTGAAACCTGTCAAATTTTGTCCAGAGAACATAATTGCTCTCTGGCCTCTCCAGTAAAATAAATAATCTGCCTGAGCCCCCATCGGGAAAAAAGGCGGGAGATAAACATGGTGTAAAATAAAATGCTAGGGAGGTGTTAATTTAGTGTTGATAGGAATTCAACGTTTGTTTTTAGTATGCTACAGTTGAATTTCTTGCATCACTCAGCTTTGCAACCTAAGGGTGGCAGTCCATCCTCATCTTACCCTTTGTAAGTATACAGGTAGCATTACGTGTTGGTTATCCACTGCTGTTTTAACTTAGGAACTGGAATGCAAATGCTTCGGTTCTTTAATGACTTTAAATATTTCCCCCATTTTAAAAGTAAGGAAGTTAAAAGTAAAAAAATTGTAAAGTATATGTTATGTTTAGGCAAGTTAATTCAGTGCATTTTTGTTGTTGTTCACAATCTTTCCCCCTCTTCAGCTCTTAATAGAGATAGGCAACTTGTCACATTCCTGGTCTGGGTTTGCAGCAGGCTATTGTGGGAAACCTTTATACAGATTCATCAGGACAGAATCTGCATGCATAAATACCCTCCCTTTGTGCACATTGCTGATGTACTTCCAGATGCACATCTCTACGTGCATTAGGATGCTTACCTGACCACATTGAAGTGGACGGATGTGTCGCTTGTTGCAAATGGGAATGCACGTCCTTTGACTATAGCTGGCTTTGGCTACTGACAGTATACATGTTTTATTATTGTAAATCCAGAGAGTATGTGCTTGAGTACAGAAATTTTAAAGTAGTGCTCAAGGTTTTGGTGTACTTCCTTAAGAAACTCAAGTCCATTGATTTCATTGGGTATGTTCTGAGTATGGCTAAGGTTGGATGTCACACACTGTTATTATGTAGCAAATAATGGTCAATATTACCAGTGATGTTAAAAGACTGTGAAATTGATAATGAGGTGGATCAATTTTAGTTACACTGCAAAAAGAATCAAGAGTATTTAATATGTGCACTGTGATAATCCCCCTCTCTCTATATATAAACAAACAACAAACAAACAAACAGTGTTTCCTTATATGAAATGGCCTTCTTTACAAGTGTCAATTTTCAAGTTAGCATTCAGCCATGAAGTGCAGGGGAACATGTACTTATTCACCAAGGCTAAACTTTTTAAAAAGGTTAAAAATAATAATTTGAAATGTAACATTGGACTCTGCAGCAGCTTTTGAAATTTGCCAGGTGCTAGGCATAAACTGCACCTGGTTATTGGGACCAAGTGAAGATGTCCGGGCGCCAGGATGGTGCCTGACGTCTCCATCATCTGGAGGTGCATGCCTGGAGATCCTTGGATCTTGACTGTTTTCACACACTAGCAACACATCCTGTAGAATTCTGCCCATGATATTTGATCTGCACAATCGGACCAAATTTCAGGAACCAAAAGGTTGTATTGAAAAATAGACTTTTGAGGCATCTCGCCCAAAAATGGCAACCAGGCATTCCGTTTTGGCAACTGTAACCCTGGTTTAAGGAGCCACTTGGTCCCTAGCGTATATACAGTATCTGAGTTTATAACACTGCTCTGCAACAGTGACATTGCGGTAGCCTGCAACAGAATCAAAAGAGGAATATAGGAAGCTGTCTTATACTGAGTCAAACCATCTAGCTCAGTACTGTCTGCATGGACTTGCATTGGCTCTTCAAGATTTCAGGCAGAAGGTCATACCCAGTCCTATCTGGAGGTGCCAGGAATCGAACCTGGGGCCTTCTGTATGTAAAGCAAATACACTGCTACATTTCATGGCCCTTCCCCTTTAAAAGGTTTTATAAAGTTCATTATCTATATAACCATTGCCCTCTATTTTAAATTTAATTTGCAGTTCAATTAGAATTAAATTCCATTTATTTTAGTGGGATTACTTTAAGGAAAGTGTATAGTTATAGTCCCTTATTGTAACTTGCAGTATTTTTCATTGTCATAAACAGTGCTCAGTCTTGCAACTATACGTCTATGTCGGTAATTTTATTTTATAAAAAAGGCGCATGCTCCAACTTTGCTTGCTTGGGCTCTTCCTCAACCTTTTCCATATTCTTCTCGTGCCACTGTTGTAGTTACTTACCTCCCTTTATGGTTTTGGATCTAGTTGGATGAATGGATCACCGAACCATTTTAAGTTTAGGTGTGCTTTTCTTCCACCCAGGCGCTGGAATGCCTAGAAACTCACAGTGTGTATATGATGGTAACAGCCACAAAGGAAGGGGAAATTGGCAGAGTTGCATCAGTAGCCAAGTGGGGATAAAGTGGATGGCGGACATTGGTGTTATTTAAGCTTGCCACTTAACTCTTGAATCTGGGAATTAGTTTATATCCACAGAACTCAAGAGTAGAGTTCTGCTTGCATGGGGCTTTCCATTCCCTTTATCCCACTGCAGATCATGAAAAGGTTGCTCATAAAGTTTGAAATCCAGTGTAGGAGGATGCAACTGGAGGTGATGGAGGTAGGAAATGGTAGGAATCTGATTTCCCCTTGTGTAAGCAGAAGTGCCTTTTACTGGTTCTAGGGACTAAGCCTTAGTATGACAGGCAGTCATGGCCCCAATAGCATGTAGAAAGTTTTTCAAAGTCCTACTGTCCTGTTCTCCCTCTTGCCTTGGTATGCTTTCATTTGAAGCGGAAGAGAGGTAATTGCTGTGTTAGAGCAAGTGATTATAGTTGTAATGTTGAAAGACAGAATTATCTTGATGGTGTGGCATAAACAATATTTCCTATCTCTCTTTTTTTCTTACAGGGGAAAAATTGGAAGAGTTCCTTCGGTCACTGAACAGCAGTAAACCTCTCTATTTGGGCCAGACAGGACTGGGGAATATTGAAGAACTTGGAAAACTGGGCCTTGAGCCAGGAGAGAATTTCTGCATGGGAGGACCTGGGATGATCTTCAGCCGTGAAGTTCTTAGGAGGATGGTGCCACATATAGGTGAATGCCTTCGAGAAATGTACACTACTCACGAGGATGTGGAAGTGGGCCGATGTGTTCGGAGGTTTGGTGGAACTCAGTGTGTCTGGTCATATGAGGTAAGGAAGAGTGGATTAGTAATGGTGGTTTTTGAAGTTAAACGTCTTCCTATATACATAGAAATGCAAAACTGTCATCACACAGTCCTGATTGGAGGATATGCCACCACACTGGAGGATTTGTAGTGCCCCACCACAATCCTGGATTTGCATGAAGTCAGGTTGGGGGGTGGGGGAGCAAAAGAGAAGGCAGGTTTTAAAATGGCGGTTGAATAAAGGAAACAAGAGGGGGAAATGGTTACAGTGGTACCTCAGGTTACAGACGCTTCAGGATATAGATGCTTCAGATTACAGATGCTTCAGGTTACAGGCTCCGCTAACCCAGAAATAGTACCTCGGGTTAAGAACTTTGCTTCAGGATGAGAACAGAAATTGGGCTGTGGCGGTGCGGCAGCAGCAGGAGGCCCCATTAGCTAAGGTGGGCTTTGGGTTAAGAACAGTTCCAGGTTAAGAACAGACATTTTTAATATTTAATGCTGTATTGTTTTAACATTCGTTTGGAAGCCGCCCAGAGTGGCTGGGGAAGCTCAGTCAGATGGGTGGGGTACAAATAATAAATTATTTATTTATTTATTTATTTCTTAACCCGAGGTACCACTGTATTTGAAACAATGCCAGAGGTGAGAGCTGAGTAAGCAGGATGGGTGGGAGAAGTGGCCGTTTAAAACATGGGTAGGCAAACTGAGGCCTGGGGGCCGGATCTGGCTCAATCGCCTTCTAAATCCGGCCTGTGGACGGTCCGGGAATCAGCCTGTTTTTCATGAGTAGAATGTGTGCTTTTATTTAAAATGCATCTCTGGGTTATTTGTGGGGCACAGGAATTTGTTCTCCCCCCCTCAAAATATAGTCCGCCCCCCCAAGGTCTGAGGGACAGTGGACCGGCCCCCTGCTGAAAAAGTTTGCTGACCCCTGGTTTAAAACATAACTGCTTTGCCTCATTTCCTGCCCCCCCCCCTGCTATATAGGTCCATTCTCTGGTGACACCGATCAACCCCCTATGATGAGGGGAGCCAATTTAGGAGTGTGATGAAACTACTGTATGTCTGCTTAATATACATGGAGCAGAAAAACTCCATAGCCCACCCTAAAAAAAAACCAACCAGTTGTGAAAATCTGTACCAAGCTTGAAGCCCTATGCACATTTGATATATGTTTTGTCGAAATTAAATGAAAACAACTGAGCGAGCGTGGTCAGGATCAAGTTATTAATCGCCGTAACTTTTCAGCAAGGCGACATGCCTAGATTTTGCGTAGCATCAGCGGATGACATAAACAGTCATAACTTTTATTATGCATATGATCCATGTTTTTGTGCTGGTGGTTTAGTATTAGAATATGCTTGCCCCTGTGTCACTATCTCATTAAGTAGTGAAAAAAAATCAATTTAAATAGGCCAGTGAAAGAGGTTATGTGCCATGAAAAACAAAACAGCAGAAGAGCAATTGGATTTGTGCATTATACAGCAAATTTCAGCTAAGGGTACCCTGTTCTTTTGATTGAATGTATTTTTTAAGTAAAGCCTATGACTTCTAAACATCTACGTTCTATAAATACATTAAAACCAGTTTAATATATTAAAATGTAATATGTAAAATATCAGCTTTATAATTATTTCAATGAAACTCCTTAATTGAGTCGTGACCTTTGGGAGGAAAATACTAATTTCAGGTGTTTTTCAGGGCATTATTCAAGGATCTGTTTTGAGCTTTGGAAAGTAAGGTGATGTGCACCTGCTTTATCCAAAACATTTACTTGTGAGTTCATCTTCATTATTTCAGGCTGCAATCCTAAGCACAACCACCTTGGAGTAAATCTCACTGAATATAGTGGGGTTAAACCTGAGTGTATGTATTTGTTGTTTAGTCATTTAGTCGTGTCCAACTCTTGGTGACCCCATGGACCAGAGCACGCCAGTCGCCAGGCACTCCTGTCTTCCACTGCCTCCCGCAGTTTGGTCAAACTCATGTTAGTAGCTAAGCCTAAATATGTATAGGTTTGCATAATGTGTTGGTCTTTAAAGTGAGAACGTGACCATTTTTATTTGGTTGGCTGTACATTTACATTTTCAGTGCACGAATGCTGAAGTACTTCCATTGTCTTTAGTGGGCCTTCGCTGAAAGTAATTTAAAGTGAGTGCAGATTATTTGCTGACCTTAAAAATAAGTCCTTTGAGAAGAATCTCTACTGGCATTTTAGATATATTCTTTTCATTTCATGTTGACTATCTTAGCACACTGTTTCTCTAGATCCCCTGGGATTAATGGTGTAATGCTAAATTAAGTACAGGATTTCATTGAATTTGAGGGAGCATACATATTAATGGTACATAGTTCAGGGGAAAACCTGAAAAGGCTTAAAACATGAAGGCTTTTGACTATTGGGATAGCCATTTAACCTTGGGCTGTATATGAAAATTTCTGAACACACTGCAACTCTGTGATGGAGGATATTTGAATCAGATACTCAGAACATGCCACAAAAAAAGACTGATACTCACTGTCAAACATTTCTAGCTTGAAAATGTGACTGCCAGGCAGAGTGGGAATATTCCCTGTAAATGCCTTGCTCTTTTGGGTTGGTACGTAATTTCTTCACAGCCACTGCTTCAGTTACATTTTTCTTTGAAATAAGAACCTTGTTTTCTTAGGTGATGCCTGTCAGATTTTGCCTGGTAGTGATGTCAGTGAGAGCAAACCAAGCTAGTTCAGAGTGACGACAACTTCGTTATCATTTCTTGTCTTGTACTTAGTTCCAACAGGGCTTTCCTCCTCCCTAAAAAAGAAAAAAGCTCAACAACTTTGACCTGAACCCCTAAAAACAGGGGTAGATCACTGCCAGTTTTTAACTCTGTGAGTAGATCACAGTCTCTTGGGAGTTGCCCACCCCTGTTCTATCTAACCCAGCATTCTGGTTGCAGCTGCTTTCTGTGTGGCAGAGAATACAGGCAACCGTGGCCCATGTTTGTCTTAATGTTGTTCAAGATAGAAAGATGAGGAAGGTGTCGTTTGTCACTTGGCTCACTTGGAACAGCAAATTCCAACAAAAGAAACTGCATTGGGATGTCTGTTTAAGAGTGGAGAAGCAGTGTGTTTTTTTTTTGGGGGGTGGGGGAAGATATGGTTTCAAAATCAGTTTGGTTTGTATTTGGTTTGGTTTGGTATGATTTAACAAACTATAGTTTAGCATAGATCTTCCTCCAGAAACTGCTGCTTGCCATATAGAGTAGAATGAATTCATGAACCTGATTTGTTTTTACAGTATTTTTCTCTGCAAAGGTAATTAAAATTCTTGTTTAGGGAAAGGTTATCTCAGAAAATACCGGGTTAATGAAATCGGTTCATTTTGACTTTCCACTGACAAGCTGTTATTACTTATTTCCTGAATCCGTTCTCAGACGTGCAGCATGACTACAAATATACTATAATGTACTAGTACCATCTGTTTTCGAGTCCTTATAGTAAAAACACATGATTATGGGATTGTTTGGACATCTTGCTAAACTGTAGTTTTATGAACATGCTGCAACAGGGCTTACAAATTCCCTCATGCATGGCTGCAAGGAGTTATGAAACTTTTGCTTCCCCTTTAGATTAACTGTAGCTAGATGTGACATTTGAACCTGCACAAACTGTGGTTAGTCATAACTGTGGCTTACTGAAATTAACTAACTTCAAACTGTTTTTAATTAAGCTACTTTGTTTCAACATGCCATAGTTTAGACTCTCCAGTTGAGGATTTGATGACATCCTGATCCAAAGTTGGTCTAGGATGAAAATGGAAGCTTCCAATCTCCTTCCAGACACACTGGAATAGGAGAGATGAGCATGTGAGCCCCAGTCTTGCTGCTGTTCATTCACACAATGCAAATCTATTGTTTAAAGTTGTGTCTCATTGTGGCCATACTGGGGGGGGGGATGCAAATATAGAAGCTTAAGTAACATGCAATATCGCTTTTGAAGCTTCCTGACCCCCCATATTGTATTGTTTCTCTAATAGTTTTTGTATTTGTTAAATATATTTTAATGATTTCTCATAGATGTAGTGGCTTTTCCAGCTGGCTTTCATTGGTATTTGGGTTAAGATAAATTAGTTACAGAATGTAATAGCTTAATATCTTGCACTATTAGGCAAGCTGATGCTTATTTGCTGCATGTGTTGGCCTGTTGAGCTAGTAAAATTGCTAATGAACAAGAACCCATTTTTATGCCTATTACCTAGTTAAACAGCAGTAGCCTAACTGAAACACTGAGCCAAATATTGCTCTGGGGCTTGTGCACATCACTTGCATGCATTAATATTATCTTAAAACAACAATTTGACATTCCTTTGTTCTGTCATTGTACACTAAGGAGTGAAGAGAGTATGTAAACAGAAGGAAAAGACTGAGGGAAGGTGGGTGGCTGGCTCTTGGGTCCTGGAAACTGGCATTCACTCTGCTTTGGAGTGAGTTGTGCTCTCCCAGAAAGAACAAGTATTCCTTGATCTATCGTTCACTTGGGCTCCTGGTGGCCAGAGTGCTTTTTACCACCTTCAGCGTTTGCCAAAAGTGACTGTTCCTGGATAGGATAGCCTATCCATGATGAGGCAGGCTTTGGTAACCTACTACTATATTACTGTCATGCATTATATGTGTGGTTACTCTTCGAGGCAATCTAGAAGCTTCATTAGTACAGAACCCAGTTGCAATAATTTTCATGGGGGTAGAAAGAGCTGCTCCATAATTATTTTGAAAAATCTACATTGATATAGTCTACCCACTTTCAAGCCCAATTTAAGAAGCTTGTGCTGGTCTTTTAAAGCCTTAAATGACTTAGGACCAAGATACTCTAGGAGAGCCTTTCCCCCTTTTAGCATCCTGCTTTAGCCAATGGTATGTTGTGGTTTAACGTAAAGGTGAAGGACCCCTGGTCAGTTAACTTGCAGTTGCTCTTTCCCAGCTTCTGCCAACCTAGCAGTTTGAAAGCATACCAGTGCAACTAGTAAATAGGTACTGCTGTGGCGGGAAGGTAAATGACGTTTCTGTGCGCTCTGGCACTCATCACGGTGTTCCGTTGCTCCAGAAGTGGTTTAAGTCATCCTGGCCAAATGACTCGGAAAGCTGTCTGCGGACAAACACCGGCTCCCCCAGCCTGAAGTGAGAGGAACTGCGTACCCCATAGTCACCTTTGACTGGACTTAATGGTCCAGGGGTCCTTTACCTTTTTCCTTTTCCTATGTTGTGGTTTCACTAAGGCAAGGCTTTTTTTTTTTTTAAATGGAATGCTTTTCCTAAGAAGACATGTGTGGCATCATCATTTGTAGGCAAATAAACATTTAAGAATTATTTAAATACAACAACATCTAGTAAGCATAATTTGGACTGGGGGTGTGGAACATCAGTTCTACTGCTTTCAAAACATTTCACATTTCAGGCCAAATCTTGATTTTGTTATTAAGTGTGTCCCTTTACAATATCACAATTTGAAACCACGCTTAGGTGAGTGTGCTCACTGTGGTTTGAATACAAACATTAACCATAGTTTGCCTGCTCTTAATTCATTAAAAGGAGGAGGGAACTCGCATGAGGAAAGAGCAAAGACTCAGCCTTCAGGTTACAGCAGTGAAAAATGTGAGCCTTCTTTTAATTACTCATTTGTTTTTAGGAATAAAATTTTTGTCAGAAATATTGAATGATTAATTACACTGTCAATAGCATTTTAATTTTATGTGCCAAGGAGATTTAAGCTCACTTCTGTTGGTCAAAATGGCAATGGTAGCTGCCAGTATAGCTTAAAACTGGTAACTTGAGCAAATGTTTCAGATATGCTTCTCCATCAAGAGATGTTATAAGGTGGTTTGCAGAATCCAGCTATTTTCCAAAAAGAACCTAGCATATTTTCATTATAAAGCAGAGGTCCTCTTTGCTTTGAGAAACTTGCGGCTTAGATAACTATTGGAGCGTCTCCCTAGTTTATAAAATGTGACATCTTTTAAGAGTTGTCATAATTCAATAAGGTGTTTAATTTAAAAGGTTGAAGAAGGACACACGTAGGAGCAATACTGGAAAATAATTGTATAAGAATAGATCTGTGTTCTTTGATTTCAAGCCTGAGGTGCAGTGCTAGGAGTCCAAAATAATTTCGACCTGTTGGTAGCTTCAGATTAGTCCTGGAGCATAGATAGGGTTTTAGAAACTCTTAAGTATAATCTTTTTCTCTCCCATTAGAGGTAAAGAAGACTGGGATTGTATATGTTGGCTTTTCCATTTGTAAGAGTGTTTTCTCCCTGGGTTTAGGAACTTACTCATTCCCCCCCCCCCCGCTTTTATATAGAAAGATACGCTCTGATTCCTGCTTTCTAAAATAAAAAACAGGTAGGATTTATCTAATTGTAGGAGGTTGGAACTGTGGAATGAATGGGAAGATTTTCTTTGTTATCAGATGCAGTGACTAGCACAGTAAACGTGACACAAAGTACTTTATGTAATTCCTGTATGTATGCAATCTTGGTTTATTACCCTGACTTCTTAAGTTCCTTAAGGCAGAGTTCCCTTGTTTGGGTGTATTTATTTTTATTTTATTTGCAACTGTTTTATACCATCAGTTAACCAATTTCTCTGGGTGAGGGACAGAAAATATTCAAAATAACAAACTATTGTGTGCCTCAGGAACATAAAATCAGAAAGATTTTTTTAAAATCATTAGAAAACACCAAAGTAACACCAGCAACAGAGGAGACTAGTGATAAACATCTCTAAAGCACTAAACCAATTTTTTAAAAGTTGGAAAGGTTGGGGAAATGGAAAAATTTTCACCTGGCACTGAAAAGACCACAAACTAGGCACCAGGTGAGTCTCTCTGTTGAAGGCATTCTAGAACCAGTGTGTCACCACTGAAAAAGCCCTTTTCTTTACAGCCACTCAATTTGCTTCATTTTGTGGGTGCACCCAGAGGAGAGCACCTGAACATTATCTTCAGGTCTGGGCACATATCTATGGGAAGATGCAAAAAGTACCTTATCGTGATACCAAATGAGGGGTGCTTTTTTGGTCTCTTCTCCAAGGCCATCCCAATGTGGCCCTATTCGCTAAAAATACTAAATTGTTCAGGGTCATTAAAACAAGAAGAGATGGACTTCTTCAAACTGAAAATGGCAACTTCACTTCAGTGTAAACAAGTGTAAAGTCTTAATCTCACATATACGTTCATAGGATCTGAACTGGTGTTGACTGAAGAGGACCAAGACCTTGGGGTTGTAGAACAAAGTGTGATAAAGCACAGTTATACAGTGTCTCCATTCCTTCCTCAGAGTGTGGTGTTGGGAGACTCCTTTTCAGTGCCTTGGCTGTTGGCTTGCAGGGTCCCTCCCTCAGGTTTCTGTTCTGTCTCCACATGCTGTTTAGCATTTACATGAAATCCCTGGAAGAGGTTGTCCAGGCTTTTGGGTTTCAGTGTCACCAGTATGCTGTTGACTCCCAACTCTATTTTCTCCTAAAACCAAGGAAGCTGTGTCAGTTCTGAACCAGTGTCTGTCATCAGTAATGGACTGGATGAGGGTAAATAAATTGAAACTTAATCCAGACAAGCAGAGGTGCTATCTGTCTTTCTTGGAGACAGTGGAGGTGTGTGACTTTGAAGGTGAAGTCAAACTGTTGGAAGGTTACAACGCCTGCTGTGGTTGTAGCGACTGATGTAGGAGAGACATCAGTTATTCCTTCTCTGGTCACTGCTATGGATACATGACCTGATTGTCTCCAGGCACTGTGGTCATCTGCAAGTGATTTCCGCATAGTGGGGTTGATGTTAACAGCTTTCATGTTACATTTGCAGACAACTTTTCAACACAGAGTTGGTCTGCCAATGGGCCTGGTGCCTGAAGCCAGCTCCCCGAGCACAAGACAGGCTGTGGTGACAATGATGGCCGGCGAATGAATACTGATTTTAATCTCCAGAATACAGATTTTAGCTGAAGGAGTGTTATTTTTAAGGGAAATAAGTTTAAAGTGGTACCTCGGTTTACGAACTTAATCTGTTCTGGAAGTCCATTCTTAAACCAAAACCATTCTTAAACCGAGGCGCGCTTTACCTAACAAGGCCTCCCGCCGCCGTTTGGCTTCCGTTCGTAGACTGAGGCAGAGTTCGCTAACTGGAACACCTTCCAGTTTTGTGGAGTTTGTTCACTAATAGTTCGTTAACAGGGCTGTTCGTAGTCCGAGGTACGACTGTATAGGGAATTTTTAATTACATCCACTTCCTCATGCGGATGTGGCATATGTTGCTGTTGTTAACTTTGCTGTCTTGTCTTTGACTGCAATAATGATTGATTGATTGATTGATTGATTGCCAGCTCCTTGTAGAGCACATCCTTGGGGATCCTGCCTCCTTCCATTTTGTGGACATTTGGGACTTTTTCATTTAGAGAAAAGGCGAGTAACATGCGACATGATACAAATTTATAAAGGTTTTTCTCCTTTAACAACAAAAGAACTTGTAGACATTCAGTGAAGCTGAATATCAGAAGATTCAGGACAGATAAAAGAGGGTACCTTTTCCCTGCAAAGCACATAGTTAAATTATGTAACTCGCTCCCAGAGGAGAAGGTGATGGCCATCAATTTAGGTGGCTGTAGAAGACGGTTGGACAAAGTCATGCAGGAGAGGCTTCCAAAGGCTGCAAGCCATGGTGGTTATACTCTGCCGCTACAGTCATGCTTCCATATACTAGTGGCTGGAGAACACAGGAGGAGAAAGTGTTCTTGTGCTAAGATATTGCTTGAGGGTTTCCCACAGGCATTTGGTTGGCCGCTGTGAGAACTTGATGTGTACTGTTTATTAATAACGTTGACCTGCGCAAAGGTGCTAAAATGTTCACATTTGCCAGTTATAATTTGGGAGGTGTCAGAATTAAGAAATATTTTGACAATGTGCACTTTATAAACCAACGGTAACTCAATGTCCCTGTTTCAAAGCAACACATAATATCAGTTTTGTCTCTTTATCTTTATTCATTTCCAGGTTCCAGCAAATGCTGGTCTCTTGATTTGTTTACTTTTGCCAAAACACACATATAGTATAGGCTTATGGGGCATGGGGAAAATAAGATTTTTTTTTATTTTTCATTTTAAAAAAAACCCCAAATATCTTTAGTTATAAATAGAACTATTGACAGTAGTACATGGTGTTTTCTTGCATGAATATTAAGTGAAACACTGGCAGAAATAAATGTTAAGTGTGGTAGAAAAATATGGATGAAAAATGTGTTATATCTTACTTCAACATTTTGCAAAGCTATTTTAATTTGATTCTAGGAGGAACATTGCTTAGTTTATTGCTTCTATAAATTGCTGAAGAGGACCACTGGTAACTCAAGATAGTGTTATCTTCCTAGATCTTACTAGTGCAGATAAATATCTATCTCTCACAACTGCAAAATGTGTACTAAGTTTTGTTGTTGTTCAATTGCTCATTCGTGTCTGACTCTTCACGACCCCATGGGCCAGAGCACACGAGGCACCCCTATCCCCCACTGCCTCCCGCAGTTTGGCCAAACTCATGCTAGTTGCTTCGAGAACACTGTCCAACCATCTCATCCTCTGTCATCCCCTTCTCCTTGTGCCCTCCATCTTTCCCAACACCAGGGTCTTTTCCAGGGAGTATTCTCTTCTCATGAGGTAGCCAAAGTACTGGAGCCTCAACTTCAGGATCTGTCCTTCCAGTGAGCACTCAGGGCTGATTTATTTAAGGATGGATAAGTTTGATCTTTTTGGAAGTCCATGGGACTCTCAAGAGTCTCCTCCTAAGTAGAAACATACAAATACAACTAAGCATATCAAATGTCCAAATTAAATTCTTATACAAATTAAAGTTCAGAGCAACCCTTACTTTAATAACAGTCTTTACTGTCACTAACTTACCTTGGTCTCTGCAGGGAGAAAATTCACCTAATCAGCTGAATGCCCTAGTTGGGATAATCGTGAAAAGGTGGCAGACTCTATCAAAATTTCTGTAAAAAACAAACAAACAGCACAATAGCAATATTAATTGAATGTTTCATTATTGCCATCTCTTCATGGACACGTACAATTTTGGAATAACATGCTCTTAAAACAACCCTCAAGTGCTGCTGAAGGCAGCACATTAAATTGTCCTCTCAAGAAAGCACTTCTGTATTTTCCCTTACTCAGGAAAGCTCTTTCATATTTAAGAATAGATAGATCTTTAAGATAGACACCATTGTATTATGAATGTTATGCTAGAAGCAGTTTGTTGGACCACCGTTAGCATTGCACAACCTGGTCATTTTCGTGGTCTTACGTTATATTAAAAAAGAGGCCCAATTTGATTTTTTTTTGGGGGGGATCTGTAAAATTCATTTATTTTGACAATTTATACCACTTAATTACAGTATAGTGTACAAGGAGCTCAATACAAAATCAGTTAAAATTATAAAACTACAATTCAGTTAAAATGCCTGCTGGATTTTTTTTTTAAGTATTTAGTAGGTGCCAGAATTTCAACAGGGAGTGGACCTCAGCTGGAGTGGTGTTCCATAAAATTGAGCCCATTATACTGAATACGAAGCTCCTGAGCCATGGGAGTGGGGCACCAAGATTGACTCCCCTGAAGACCTCAGTGACCAGGCAGGGATACCTGTATAAGGGTACAGGTGGTCCTTGAGGTCTCCTGGACCCAACTTGTGAATTATTACAAGACCTGGATAGCTCAGCTGGTTAAAGCACGGGGCTGATAATGCCACGGTTGCAGGCTCTCTTATGAGACAACTGCATATTCCTGCGATTCCAACTATGATTCTATGAAGAACCTCAAACCTGGTTGCAAAACGTATGGCCAGCCATTGCAAGCTGATGAGCACTGGAGTTATGTGCTGTCTGCATCAACAGTGTAGCTGCTAGCTTTTTGTGCCAGTTGGAGCTTCTGAATCAGGCGGAAGGGTAGCCTTAGACCTAGTAACCAAATATATTTGGGTCAGTTTTATTTAAGAATAAGGTAGGGGAAAGCCTGGTGCTATTTATCTCATATAGTTTGATGCAGTTTGCAACAGACTGCTAGAATAGGACTGAAAATTACTAAATGCCTCTAGTGAGGTTTCCAGGGGAACCGTGGATTGCGAGTCCTAAAACGATGGCTGCAATCCAATGCGTAGTTTTGTGAACATATAAAACCCATTAAAATCATACAACCTGTGTACGGGATTCCAGCCCTTTTCTGTCTTTCAACTTGCAGTGTTTGTCACTGTGAAAAAGATTGCGTGGTTAGAAAGCCCAGTAGATTACTTTGCAAGCAATCATTTTCACACTTGCAACAATACCATTATTTCAGCTTCAGAAAGCAATGTTTCCTGCTTCTGTAATGTTATTATAGCAGTGTTTTTCTTAGTTTTATTATGCACTCTACAGAACTACCAGTAATATATGCACCAAGATGCATTGATGTGCATAAAGAAAAGAAGCAGGATTAGTAAAGCGCATTTCCAAAAAATGATTATGGGATTACAAATCTTAGCATGGTTTTAATCCCATAATGGTCTCATCACCCTTTTGAACCTTTTTGGAAATCTATATAGGTTTAGGAATTGGACTTTTTCTTTTTTTCTTTTATAATGTGATGGTATTTTTGTCAATTTGTCCTTTATTTTCCAAGATGTATATCAAAGCCATAATTGTTTTGCAACTGTTTCCTTTTTAATTAGCCAAGTTTATGAAAGTGATCAGCCACATTGGAGAGGAGTACAGAGGAGAAAGGCTTCTAGCTTTGGAAAGCAGTGGAAAGAGAATTTACTGGAAGTATAGAAGGAGAAAGTAAGATATTCTCTGGAAAGTCTTAGCCCACCCCCCTTTTTAAAGTTTTGCGGTAGTGGTTCTAAACTATGGAGCCAAGGGTTAGAAATCTCTCTCTCTCTCTCTCTCTCTCTCTCTCTCTCTCTCTCTCTCTCTCTGTCCACAGTTAAGATTACTTATTTAATTCTCCCCTTTCTCCAAGGAACTCAGAGCAGTTTACATGGTCCCTCCCCCTTTTATCCTCATAACAATCCTGGGAGGAAGATTAGAGATTGTAATCAGCCCATAGACACCCAGTGAGCTTCATGGTTGTGAGGTTTCGCACCTGAGATTCCTGGTCCTAAATGAACACTCTGAGCACTGTACCACACTGGCTATGATTCTTTGTCAGACAAGCTTAAATAGCTTTTTGCCTGAATCCAGCAAGTGTGATTTTAAAATGGTCTAATCACGCTTATCCAATAGAGAGTGAACTGTTTTCTCTCCTCTTGTCTGTGATACAACTCTGCCTGGAAACCTATATCCCCACTGTGGAAGGACATGTGGATCCAGAATTGGCCTCCACAGTCATGTACGGAATCACTGTTTAAAGACTGGGTTCATGGAAGACAATCTTACTCAGCTATGAGTGATTGCCAATTTATATTATAAATTATATATTATACAATATTATACAATATAAATTAAACAGCAAAATGTCCACTCCAGCTCATCAGCTCTCTAAGGCATTCCTAGGAGAAATAAAGGGGGCTGGCAACATCACTGGGGAGCTACAAAATATTGGTAGATGAATGTGAAGTTGGCTGCATCATGGTATCATTGTATGTACATTTACAGCCTATCTTCAGAGTGCCTTTTTGGTGTGTGTTATGGATGAAATATGCATATATTTAACTTATATGCAGAATTCGTCATGTGAAAGGCTGGGCTGGATGATCCCAAACTGGAATTAAGATTGCTGGAAAAATATCAACAACCTCAGATATGCTGATGATACAACCTTGATGGCAGAAAGTGAGGAGGAATTAAAGAACCTTTTAATGAGGGTGAAAGAGGAGAGCGCAAAATATGTCTGAAGCTCAACATCAAAAAAACTAAGATCATGGCCACCTGGTCCCATCACCTCCTGGCAAATAGAAGGGGAAGAAATGGAGGCAGTGAGAGATTTCACTTTCTTGGGTTCCATGATCACTGCAGATGGTGACAGCAGTCACGAAATTAGAAGACGCCTGCTTCTTGGGAGAAAAGCAATGACAACCTAGACAGCATCTTAAAAAAGCAAAGACATCACCTTGCCGACAAAGGTCCGTATAGTTAAAGCTATGGTTTTCCCAGTAGTAATGTACGGAAGTGAGAGCTGGACCATAAAGAAGTCTGATCGCCGAAGAATTGATGCTTTTGAATTATGGTGCTGGAGGAGACTCTTGAGAGTCCCATGGACTGCAAGAAGATCAAACCTATCCATTCTTAAAGAAATCAGCCCTGAGTGCTCACTAGAAGGACAGATCCTGAAGTTGAGGCTCCAGTACTTTGGTCACCTCATGAGAAGAGAAGACTCCCTGGAAAAGACCCTGATGTTGGGAAAGATGGAGGGCACAAGGAGAAGGGGACGACAGAGGATGAGATGGTTGGACAGTGTTCTCGAAGCTACTAACATGAGTTTGGCCAAACTGCGAGAGGCAGTGAAGGATAGGCGTGCCTGGCGTGCTCTGGTCTATGGGGTCACAATTACTATCCTCGATCCCATTTTGAAATATATCCATATTTCACTCATTCATTGTTTATGGGGGTATGAAAGGTGAAGGAGTAAGGATACTGGGATGACAGTACCATGCTATTGACTAGAAGTGAAGCAGACCAGGATCCTGCTAGCAAGGTATCTTTAAGGGGGCCTCTTCTGGTGGCATGTGTGGGGAACTGGTTCTGCATTCCCCATGACTGTGGTTACTGTTGGGCAACCAAATGCCCAACCAGTTATGACAAATCAAAATGATTGAAGATGGTGATTGTGATAGTTACTGTAACCACAGTCTACTGGAAAGGGACTGGATGAAAGATGCGCAGATCACTGTTTCCTATGAAAAAGGCAAAAACCTTTTCCCAGCCCGCCAAATAGATACCCAGGTAATTATTGTTTTTTGGCCTTTTCTGCTGGTAGCTGACAGAAATCCATAGCAATATGAGACGTGGATAGATAGAACTTATTTTACCTCTTTCCCAACACTCAGCATTGTGGAATAGAGGAATATTCTCAATGGATAAAAGGAAATAATTCTGTGTACAGTGGTACCTCGGGTTACAGACGCTTCAGGTTACAGACTCTGCTAACCCAGAAGTAGTACCTTGGGTTAAGAACTTTGCTTCAGGATGAGAACAGAAATCGCGCGGTGGTGGCACAGTGGCAGCGGGATGCCCCATTAGCCAAAGTGGTACTTCAGGTTAAGAACAGTTTCAGGTTAAGAACGGACCTCCAGAACAAATTAAGTTCTTAACCTGAGGTACCACTGTACAGCTAAACTATGGAGGCTAAGTGAGGGAAAGGCAGGCCAGCCCTGAACTCAACTTCACCTGTTTTTGTGGCTTTAGGAATAGATAAGAGGGAATGAGTCTTTCTTGTCTGCATCAACTAGAACTCTCACTCCTGAAGCTTGTCAGCTGAAGAGAGGGGCCAGTGTGGTGATGTGGCAAGGGACATAGGACTTGGAAATTGGGGTGGGGTGCTGAAGCCACATCTTTTATGTGCTTCCCTCTTTCAGGTACAAGAAGCTTAGCTTATGGTCAGTGTATTCAGTCAAAGAAGTGGGCTTAAAATTGAATATTCCATGATAGAAAATGGCGGGGGGGATAAAGGTGCTGGTTTTCATAGTGAAAGTGTATATATATTATTTTGTAGCCAAAAAGACATTATATTGCTGAAGCAATCAATTAGATGAAAATAGCAATGTATCACATCACTGGATTCTGTCTCTTTCTGGCTCTGATTATATTATGGCTAGAAAACTACTTCTAAAAACTAGTAAACATTTCCATAGACATGGATTTCTGTAGTGAATAATGCCTTTATGTGGCAATAAGTATGTTTCTCAGAAGTTGTGAGCTTTCTGATGGATATTAAAGCCTTATTCATGAGTACTGGCAGACTTCTCCCTCTGTCTTGGCAAGGCAGACACTTTTGACATAAACGATGTGGTTGCCACAGTCAGGTTTTTTTATAGAAAAAACTGAAACACTCTAAAACAGTTTTAGGCACTGGGAAATAGTGTATGACTTTGTGCCATGATGCCATAATTTACTCCTCTGACCTTAATATGTATTAATAATCTTAAATATCCCACCAAACCAAATATCCATCAAAAACAAGAAAGCTGAATCATAGTTGTGAGTGCTTTTGAGCATGATTTTTTTTAAAAGCTTAGTTGTTCGAGCAGTCAGTTCAAAGTAGGTGAAATATTTTCTACCCTTTAATGAGAACATACAGGTAAATACACCATTGTTGCATGCTTTGAATGCAGCATACAGAACAGAAAATACTTTGTTTCTGTACAAATTAAAATAATGCATTTTGCTTCACCGATGTAAGAGGGCAGGTGAGATTTAAACTAAATGGAGCTCCAGGTTATGAACCTTCATTTGTAAGAACCAACCTGTTTTCTTCCCAATAGCGTTGACGTTCTGTTGTCATGATTCCAAAGAAGCAAAAGACACTACTCAAACATCAGTTCATGCTATAGTACTTTCCCCATTTGTTTCCTGAATTTTTACTTCCTTTGTGTAAATGAAGTTATTGTGCAAGGCCTTTAAAAATCCCCACACTCCTGTGGTTCTAAACACAGGCTTATGCACCCTATAGATACAGCTATATCACCCATGAATATATCAACAAATTGACCTTCCTAGCCTGTGTGCAAAGAAGGAAGGAGTGATGGGGGTCCAGACTCCTTGGTGGATAAAGACTATTAAAAGGGATCTCCACTTTGACCTTGGCTAAAGTTATAGCAGAAGGATACTGTAGTCTTGAGTCACTGATTACCTTACCTCACCTCATAATCTCAAGTTGCTGTGGGATCCAAGCATCATCAAGAAATTGTGCTGTGTGCATGTTTACTGCTAAGGTGTGTTTCAGTACGTCATAGTCCAGGATGTATGTTGCTTACCCTGCTTCAATGTGTGCATGAAGAAAGACAGGCTATAAGTTAAACACATGGATAGGATGCAGACTGCTCCTCTTAGTGCTCTGGCTTTATACTCTGCATATGACCCAGTTCTGTGGAAAACCAATCCCGCATTCTTCCAACTTCGAAAAATTTGGACAGTATATGGATGGTTACAAGGGAGCCAGTAAATTTATTCTGCCTCTCACTTTCAGCAGAGGTGAGAGTGCCTGCCAATTGCACAGACAAGCTGATGAACAATTAGGGCACAGTGTCTGAATCAGCAGTGGTTGTTGGCGCTGTAAAAGGCAGACTGGCTGCCTAATATTTATAATTAAAGTATGAAGAAGGGACAGTCTTGACCTTAATGGGACTCTTCTTGAGAAAGTAAACGAGGGGTGTCATCCATGCCAACCATTTTCATGGTGGTTTATTGAATCTTTACATAAACACACACAGTTTTTGAAGGTGTTTCCTTGATCTAAACATTGTATGCGGAGGTAAGGGGAGTCCCATCTCTCTTTAGGGTTGTTAGAGTCTCCCTGCAGACAGACATTTCTGAACTAGCAGAACAGTCATGTATCTCCCCCACCCCAAGAGTTTCTTTACTGGCATAAAAACCACAAGCATGAAAGATTCTTTCTATTGCTTCATGAATATGCGGTATCTAACTTGGATGCTAATCAGGTAGACCGTTTATGACAAGGTAGCATTATAGTTTATTCAAGCCATTGCCATGTACATTTCCATTGATTCATATTTCATATTGACTGGGCAACATTTATTGCAGTTACTTTAGTAGTCTTCACATTAGCGTGTGCAGTGCTTTTTAATGTTTAGGGGTAATCTCCTTTTCCTACTCATATTGAAATACTGCCCCTCAATGAAGCCAAACTTAAATTCACAAAATGTTTAGGGATATGCGTACCCTCGTGTCCCTGTAGAAAAAAAGCACTGAGCATGTGTATAAGTTCTGCAGCATTGGATGGGGCAAAATTATAAAAATCCTGCCAATTGTTGGCTTCCTTATAGGCTTGCCTTGGGGAAAACAAAGAGCTGTCCATATGACAGTGGTACGTAAAATATGGAAGACAAGAAATGTGTATTTTAAGGCAGATTCATATGAGTGACATATGTAGTACTTTTATGTTCCAAGTGTTGGAGAAAATGTCAACCAGTCATCAGATATGAAAGAAATCTGAATCCATATGAAGAAATGTTCAAAGTACAGTATGTGACTTGTCTGGGGATTAGACTTGGGTTTAAGATTTTCTTCAAGAACATGCTGTCTCCTACAGAGTGCCTAGGACTGTGATGAATTAATAAATTGGGAGATATTTCACTGAGCATTTGCCAGTACGTACTAAACTGAAAAGACCAACTGACTACGAAGCACTAACTTGTAACATTTCTTTGCATTTCACATTGATACCTGGTTAGTTACAGTTGCAGTCTGGGTTAGAAATAGCAGGAAACGGAGGTTTTCTTACAAAGTCCCTTCATCTGTAAGGTTATGCATTTGCATGTGCCCTACAGTCAGCCAAACCAGGATACAATTAGTTTGTTTATACTGTCTTTCTGCCAGGACACTCAATGTGGTTCACAATTACGGTAAAAAGAAAGAAAGAAATTGAAGCAAAAGTTGCAAAAGGTAAAAAGCTGCATTATCTCAGTCTGCTGATATTTTCCTGTGCTGATGGCATGAGCTTCCTAGTCTGGGTTTATACTCTTTCTAAAGGATGATTGTCTTCACCCTTAGTCTCCTTCCCGTACCTGCTGGGGTTGATGTGCACAATGCAGCTTCTACCAACACTCTGTGTACTGTATTTTTCCGTTTATAAGACTACGTTTTTTCCTTTAAAATAATGTCAAAAATTAGGGGGCTGTCTTATACACAGATACACCCCCCATTTTCTTAAATCCGAGTCCCCCAAAATAGGGGGTGTCTTATACATGGGGGCGTCTTATAGACGAAAAATTACGGTATAGTCTGACCACAATGCTAAACTGTAGTTGAGCTTCCTGCAGCCAATCCAAAGCCGTGCCAGCGTCACGGAAGTCAGTCCCCATGCGGCGAGGCACCTGTGGTTTCTTTTCAAGGAGATGCTGTGCCGCTCCGGTTTAGCTTAGCACGATGACTGACTGAGCGGCCGGCAGGGTCCGTGGGCCGGATATACAATCCTGGTGGGCCGCCTCTGGCCCCCAGGCCATAGTTTGTTGACCCCTGCTTTGAAACCTTCCCTAGAAGAGAGAAAACTGCTCCCCTCACTGGCCAGGGCAACTCCTCCTCCTCCATCTTCAACCCATGCCTTTGTATTAATCTGAGCCGTGTCTGCATGCACACACACAACCTCCAGTACATATATGCTGCTGTGGCAGTTGCAAATGATGCATGTATCATTAAATTGCTGTTTACTTTACAATAACCCCTCCCTCCACTCAAAGCACTACCTAGATGCAAATTGATGCAGCACTCAGTAGTAACAGAACAACACACGCAAGTGGTTTCTTAGTGGTAGTGCCTTCAACGAAGCTCACATTGTCCATGTAATCTTAAATGGGGGGGGGGATCCCTTAGAAGTCAAATCACACTATTGCAGATTGATGCAAAACCATGCATTGTGCAGAACTGGAAAGCCTATCAATGATAACAATAAACAGTAGGTCTTCAAATGGCAAGTGTGAAGTTTCAGTGCATGGCTTTACCAAGCAGTTACAAATGCCAGAGAAATACATTTGGGCATCATCTCTAACATGTGCAGACATTAATGATATTAATACCTGTAAATCTGAATTTATTCCTAGTGTATTCGTGTCACTTGAAAGGAAGCAAAACTGTGCTTTTCTATGGAAATATTAGAAAGATCTTGGGTTATTAAGACCTAGGCCTTGTTACATTCGTTATTTTATGTATTTATATCCCTTTTATTATAACTTTTCCTCCTATTTGCTCAAGGTTGTAGTTGTCCCCTCCAGTTGATTTAAGCACCAAAGACTACAATTTTTAAAATCTCTTTCATAGCAATAACCAAAACAAAATAGAAAATTCTTTTCAGTAGCACCTTAGAGACCAACTGTGTTTGTTCTTGGTATGAGCTTTCGTGTGCATGCACACTTCTTCAGATACCATAGCAATGTCACTTTTAACATTATTTTCAATAAAATCTAAATAAAATCTAGTTTAATGTCTGAGCCAGTTAACAATGTGAATGTTGAATATTTTTCATCCCACTTAAATGAATATTAAGCAGATGTTGTTTTCAATTGAGCTTGTTCTAATTACGTCACATTTAAATGTTCCTTAAGAATTTAGCTGAAAGCACCGTTGGTTGTTAAGGTGCATAATTTGTATCATCTTCTTTTACCTGCACCTCAATAACTGCTTTAAAAGTTTTGAATGGTTATTAAACAGGAAGCAGTGAGTGAATGAAAATGACAGTTTCAAAACAAATCATTTAAAAATATGACTGTGTCCTTAGACATGGTGTTCCTATTCAACAGGCCATTGTTAATTGTGTTTGGCATACTCTGAGGATGCCTATTGAAACCAGTCTCTGCTGGAGTTAGTGACTGCTGAAGTCGGATGAACCCATTTAAATGAAGAGACCCCTCTGACAGAAGGGAAAGCTAGCTAACCTAGATAAAGTTCTCACTTCTGAGACTCAGTTTGTTGAATGACTGCTGCTGAAACATCATCTGAGAATTGTTCTCATTTTAGGTTCCCTGTATGGATCTGTGGAAGTCTTGCCTCTCCTTTGTACTGCTGAGGCCATTCCTAAAAACAGAAAAGTGTGTGTTTATCAGTTATTGGGTCATAGAGAAAGAACAGAGATCCTATTGGTGTACTGCCCATCCTATTTCCCAACATTCTGCATGCTAGAGCTGGTTGAAATGTTATTGGAATACCCCCAAACAGTAGGGTAGGATGTGTGTCCTTCAGTTTCTATACTAAGGTGGGAGTTGAGGATGATAACTGGGGGACTATTCCAGCACATTATTGCTCTGACACACTTCGCAGGTCACTTCCTTAGATTAGGTTTTTTTTTGGGGGGGGGGCTGGTCTTGGCTCCATATTACAGGTGTTATGTTGTGAACTGACCATTTCCTGGTGAGGTTTGATCTGACAGTGACAGCCGTCCCCTGCACAGAGGTAGCGAAACAATTAGAATGGTTCATTTCCAGAGACTTACGGACTCTCAAAGACCCTCCTGAATGTTTCAAGGAATTTACTGGTTGGGATGTCGGAGGATCTCATCTTTAGTTTCATTATTGAATGGCACACTGGAAAGAGCCTTCAATAGGATTGCTCCTAAGAGACCTCTCTGATACCCCTGGTTTGCCAGATGGGGAAGGCACTTGAGAGGGTTGTTGTGAGTGTGCAACTTCAAGTGTTCTTGGATGAAGCTATTTAAGTCTGGCTTCAGACCTTGTTTTGGCACTGACACAGTTCTGGTGTCACCCTTTTGGTTTTCCTCTTTTTCTTCTGTTTGTTTTTTAACACTGCATTATTTTTTATGGAACGAATTTTATGGTGCATTGTTCCTTGAAGAGAATTGTAGGCAATATTTGCCAACACGGGTGAAAGCATTTAATTAGCCGAGGGTATGCCTCATAGTCCTGCTTTAGGATTATGAACATGAATGTTTAAAATGGATTCTGTGTCTGCATTCATAATAGTAAATGTTAATACTGCATAGTAGACTTGAATGACTTGACGTCTGTCTAATGGCATTCTTTTTTATTTTTTAAGTTTTCCAGTTTTACAATTGCACCTTTTCCCCATTCTTATACAGTAGTTCTGTAGACTTCCCACCCAGCATTCCATGACAGTTCTTTTTACATCTTGTTTAGCTGCATATACATTAATTCCTTCACCTTGTTTCCCACACTCTCGTATCTTTAAAATTGCCAACTGTTGGTCACAAAGTACCCCCTACCTGGAATTTATATTTGAGGTCATTTTTGTTGTTGTTGTAAATATTGCCCTAAGTACTCCCATTCACTCCTCGTATGTTTATCATATTGATTTCTTACTTTAGATGTCACACTGGCAAGCTCTGCATATTCAGTTAGTTTATATAGCCATTGTTTTTTCCCTGGGGTCTCTCTTTGTTTCCAGTATCTTGCATATACTATTCATGCTGCTGCTGCTGCATATAAGAATAGGTTGTGGGCTTTCTTTGGTAACTTTTTTTGGTTTCTTGGGGAAAGTAAATTTAAAGATTTCCTTTAACTCGTTGCACACCACCTCCCAGAATTCCTTTGCCTGTTTATATTTCCACCATAAATCATGTCTAATGGCATTCTATGCAGCAGGCATATTGACATATGTGTGTTGAAAAGTGCTCCATAAATATACTAAATAATTAAATAACATAGGCAATATATAGAATAGTTTGGCATAATGTCAGAATGTAGCCACTGTGCATGTTTTTTAGTTCCCCAAGTTCTTATAGTGAAAAGAGTGGATTTTAAGAGGGCAACCGAGAAACAACAAAAATCTTACTTACACATATAAGCAGGATATTAAAGAGAATTGGGAAAGCTGCATATAAACCGCTCAACTGATCTTGATAGTAGCCAACCTTTAAGGAATTAAAGGAATTATTATGTGTGCTTACGAAAGTCGTGGAACAGCAGATGGCATTTGAAGATTGGGAAGAAAAGCCCCAAATCTACTGCTGTTCAAAAAGAAAGAAAGAAAGAAAGAAAGAAAGAAGAAAAAGCAGGATGATCCAGATAATGTTTGATATTACATCCCTATCCTTTATTCTTTAGTAAGCAACTAGCGAATGCAACAGAGGCACATAATGTTTATTTGTAATGCATTTGTGTGCTGAACTAAAAGAGTTGTTTGTTAAATATGAAATAGACGTATGCAAGCAATTCCAGCCTAAAGTCAACTACTATTTATACTACTACTGCAACTACACATCTGTTTAGTGAAACAATTATGGTACCCACTGTAGCCACGGCACAAAACAAAATGTCAATCCAGAGGGAAGGGACAAACAACACTGATGGAGAGGTTAGTACCCTGGTGGCCAACTAATTTTTAACAAGGGCAGTTGACTAAGGGCTGAAGGGACAACAACACTTTTTCTTGTTCCCATTTGAGACAAACACGGGAAATGGATTCCGGAATCTCTCAGTGTGCACAGAAACAGGGCCTTTTTCAGATTTTCTTTTTGCTTATGGGCTTCTTGCACTCATTTGTCTTGGGGGTGCTTGGGTGCACAATGGGATCAGAACCATAGGCAGAGTTTTGTGGGACTGGACTGAGCCTCACAGATAAGGGAACAACATAACAGATAAGGCCCCTCTGTAGAAGTTTTCCTTCATATACTGAGCTTTGCATAGAGGAGAGAGCAATACTGTGGTTGCTTGCAGTGCTTTGACATTGTGCACCCTGCCTCTGATATAGACTTGCCTTTTGCAAATATCATGCTTCGTGCAAGCATATGTTGAGCTGTGTGGCTTGCAAGAGTGGACCTGCTCTTTTCTCCACATGTAGTGTCAACACATAAATGAAAACATCTGTATAGAACTACTGAGAAATAGGGATGTAGTAAATCAAGGGTGGCCTTCCCATTTGGCCAGTGAGTCCATTTACCCCAAACCACACCCAGCTTCCCCATACTGGACATCATATGTATTGGCAGGTGTGGGGCAGGTAGAGGTGTGGCTGGATTGGCTACATGCACCCCAACCTTGCAAAACACAGCATTAAAATGTGTGGGGAGTTCAATTCTGCTTCGTTCAGTTGCGCCAGTGAGTCTAGGATGGAGCAACATAATCAAGAAGATGGGAGATTTTCATTTATGTTAATGACTAGAACCTTGAACTTGACACACAGCAGAATAGGAAACCAGTGCAACCAGCCAGATAGAGAGGAGACATCTTCACATCAGTAGACAACGTGTTGCCCTCCAGGTGTTGCTCAGCTACAAGTCCTCATCAATATGGCTCATGTTTAGGGTTTGTGGGAGTGGTAGTTCAGCAATGCATGCACACCATATTGACTATGCTGTGCTATCATAATGGCAGAAAAGACAGTTACGTTTGGAGAGGCTTAGAGGCTTAGAGAGGGAAGATATAATAATAATAATAATAATAATAATAATAATACTAAAAATAAATAAATAAATATATTACTTATACCCATCTCATCTGTCTGGGTTTCCCCAGCCACTCTGGGCGGCTCCCAATCATGATTTGTTTCATTGTTTGTTTCTCCCCAGTACTAAGAGAGAGAACTGCAATTGGTTTGTGCATATTAAGCTATGGCTTGGGAGACAATATTTCATGTTAAGTTGCAGAATGAGAAAAGTCAGGCATAGAGATTCTCTCTAAAAGAAAGAGAACAAATGAGGTCACCCAGTGCAGGGTGACAGAAGAAGAGATGTATTGAATCCAATGGCTAAGCCCTGAAGGGCCAAAGCAGGCAGGGAAAACATTAGATGGAAGCATGCCCCCAAAGAGACAGAATGTGTATGCATTTAGGAAGACAGAGAGAAGGGGACCCAGGAGATGGTAGTCATAAATATTTTTTTGGAAGACAAAATTTAAAAAAGCATCAATTGATTGGAGCAAGAGTCAAACTCCATGGGAATTGATTTTTTTCTTACTTATTTATTTGTACGAATTGGACACTCCTTATTCATAAAGACAATATCACAGCAGTGAGGAACAGTAAAACTGAATACCAAATATCAGGATAAAATTCCACAGAGCAATAAAACAAACAGTAATTATTTATAGAATGGAAACATGCTTATTCATGCTGCTGGATAATTTCACGGACTTATCCTGTTTTACTGGGCATGTGTGGGCACAGAAAGGACTGGGCAACTTGTAGAAATACATTTTTTTTAAATATAAAAAACCCCAACAGATTCTTAGTAGCACCTAGAGGGTTATATTGTGAATCCAATATTTTGTTATATGAATCTTCACACTTCAGTTTATAAATCAATCACTGATTGCCTGAAGCTAGAAATAAACTTACCTGGGCTCCTTTTGCTCTTCTGAAACATGAAATAAAAGCTGTTTTATGAGACAGAGTGCTAGATACATTGTACTACTAGGTAAATCTTTTATGGCATCTTCTCTCAGCTGGATCTATCAACCAAAGCAAACATGACACAATGCAGTAGAGAATAATTTATAAATCCAAATGATCCCCCCCTTTTAAAGTTTACTTCTGGGATCTCATAAAATAAGGATTATACAGTATTTTCTTTTTCTTTTGAAGAGGACAACATATCACCCCCTATTTTAAACTCTGCATTCACAGTCACCTAACATTTGAACAAGTACTTTGAAAATTCGCCTCTTTCCCCAAAGCTCATGCAGATAGAACATCCCTTTTTTAAAAGAAGAAGAAGAAGAAGAAGAAGAGGAAGAAGCTTCTGAGGGCATTTGAAGATAGTTGACTGTGATTTTTGAAAGAACTGGAAACTAAGAAGAAAAGACTGCAGTGTCTATGAAAAGCATAACTTCCAAATCTAAAAGTTCTGAAATAATACTTCGTTAGGTTTCACATTTACCCCAGATCACACATTTTTTTATTTCTGGATCTGCACTAAAAATGCAATGTTCAACTTGCTGACGGTTTTTATGGTGTCATCAGTTCTGGGAGCTGCAGGGCTCGTATTTAGAACCTGGACCTTACCAGAGGTGAGATTTATGTGTCAGTGAAGATTACATCTGTAGTGTGGATACATATATTTATCCGGTTCCTCTGTCAGAAGTACCTGATAAAATTTGATATCTGAATTGCCTAGATTGAGTAAGAAGTTTAAAGGCACTGAAAATGTACTGCCAGTGAAAATGTACTGCTTTATGCTGTTGATGGCAAGGAAACTGAAGAAATATGTGATTCTTACTGCATAATTATATAAACCATATGAAATGATAATATTTAATATAATATATTTAAATACTCCTAATTAAATATGAATTAAAGTCTTCATATAAATTACTATTAAAAATATAATTTTTTTTAAACTTTTTTTTGTGTATGCAGAGATCAAATTTCTCTGCCCTATGGAAACGAATGTAGCTAAGATTGCAACCCTATATATGTGCACTCAGAAGACCCTCTGCATTCAGTGAGGCTTATGTCCCGGGAAGTGGAAATAGCATTACAGCCTTAATTGTACAGTGATGAGCTTACAATCTCGTTATTTTTATTCTGGTAATATTTAATAGACATATAAAAAACTTATTAACTATTAATGAAATGTATGTTTAGTGTCCCCATACAAGATCAGTTCAAGTGGGTTCAAATAGAGGTGCACTTTTAGAGGGAGGTTTAGAAAACCACCTAAAATTATAGGAATAGGATCATCTTGTAGGATATTCATGCTCCCTGCTGGGAAGGTGCTCTGGCGATCCTCAAAGGAATGCCTGTGTGTCCCAGCAGGATTGGCTGTCATGCCCAACTTCAATACACTTTGTGATGTATATGCATATATTTAATACTAAAACTTTCCGTTCAGTATTTTGGAAATGAAATAAGGCATTTGTCACTGTGGAGGCATTTGTCATTGGCTGCATTCACACTACACCTTTAAAGCACATTTGAATAAGAATTTCCCTCAGAGAATTCTGGGAACGGTAGTTTTGTTAAGAGTTGCTGGGAATTGTAACTGTGAGGATTAAACTACAGTGCCCAGAATTCTTTGAGGGAAATATACGCAGCCAGGATTTGTTTTGTTTCCTTTAACAAGGGTGGGGGGGCCATCCTCTCCCACCCCTGTCCATCTCCTCCCCCTCTCTTTTTTCCTCCCCAATGTCTCAACAAATGAAACTGATTTGTAAAAATGATACGTGTAAAAAATATGAGAGAAAGACATTGCACATACTTTTGTAAATCAAGAAATTTTAATAAAAATACTTCCCAAAAAAAACAAAACCCAAGAGTGGGGGCATAGGAAAGGTTTTATTTTTTATAAAAAACAAGAAACCGTAAAATGGCCTGGATGAGTTTTCAGTTATTTCCTAGTCAGCATGATTGCTGATTTATTAGTGCCAGCATCAACAGCCTGGCAATCTTGTGTAATAAGCAGTTGTCCTTTAGTGCCAGTGTGATGCATAAGCTTGTTAATTTAATATACAAGCTGCTAAGGTAAGCAGAATTTGCTATGATATACTGCACTTCTGAATTAATAGGAGCATCCTATAAAAATATTAGGCCTACTTCTTACTGACATAATAAACCCGTGTCTGGGCCTATACTACAGACTGCAAATGGGAGCTCTAGCTGATATATTTCTTCTTGCAAACAACAACAAAAACAACAACCCTCTGCAGAGAAAATTACATGTCACTGGGAAGGCTGGCCTAGAACCTTTCTCCTTTTACATCTATTTTTTATAGATTTTTGTTGTTGTTTTTTGTTCAGAGTATTTGGTCATTTCAGCCTGAAGTTTTACAGGCCAGGCACATGTTTAACACCTCATTGAGAACTAGGCCTTGGACTTAGCTACATTAGTAAAGAATAGTCATTTTAAAATATGTTATAACACTGTGACACAAGATGGCGCTGTGGCATCCATCTTTTGGCAACATGGTTTTCCATTATGTGGTTTACAACACGTTTTCCTGAAATGCTTTGTTTGATGTGTCCAGATGCAGCCCTTGATAGGAAAATTACACAAACTGCAGGTATTTGAGACTTTGCAGAGAATCATAGAGTTGGAAGGATGCCCAGTGTCATCTAGTCCAACCCTGTGCAATACAGGAATCAAAACACACAGTTCCCCATCCAGTTTGAAACCATACCGGACCCTGCTTAGCTTTGCAAATGTGCTAGCAGTGACATCCGGCTTGTATGCACATTACACTGAGCCACAAACCATAGCTTAATATGCACAAACCAATTGCACTTCTCTCTCTTAGTACTGGGGAGAAACAAACAATGAAACAAATCATGATTCCTGGTGTAGTGTTAGTTTAAACTTAAAGTTTTTTTTAAGGAAACAAACAGCAATCCTTGTTTAGGATATAGTGACAAACCAGAGATTGTGGTATGTTTCTTCCATGCGCTAGTGGGGAGGAACAAAACAGCTCAGGTAGGCATGTTCATGGGTTTACTGTGACATGTGAACTGAACCAGTATGAAAATTCTTGTAAGTGTTGAGACCAGAAAGTTGTTTCCAGATAGCCTCAATATCTCTGACTAGCACGTTACTAGCTTCTGGAAAAGGGCAGGGCTTCTCTGATTCAGCGACAGCTTACATGGAGTCTATAATATCTGGAGGTCACCAAGCTGGTAACCCCAACCATAATTTGTGCTGGAGAAGCTAAAATAAGAAAGAGAAAGAGCCATCTCTTCTCCTTGTTTACCTTCCTCAAATAGCTGCACAAGCAGAGGAGGAAGCAGAGTCTGGTCTGAGTTGCAGGATACTGTATTGCTTTGACAGCTTGAATGGTGGAGAGATCACAGGGGAAAGGAAAATCCATCACACATTTCTCTAACCAAGTGTGGCCAAAATAGAAATCAAGGTATCTATACTCGGCAGCTTGCTGCAGCTTCATTTTAGGATTCAGACACATTTATATTAGAATTATGAAATTTCTTTTGTTGTACGGAATTTCTTTACCATTTTTACTTTTCCAGTTTTTAATTTGGAAAAGTAAATTTTTGTTTTCCATTCAGTAAACTATTATTAGGAGCTATTTGAATATTAAAGTCATGCAGCTTTTTATTTTGCCAATTGTGTGTAGCCAAACCCTTCAGGGAAATTTTCATATACTGTGTGCACTGGTTTAATATTCTAATCTAGAACTCTTAACTGGTTGGTTTGTATGTATATGATTCATATTCAGCAAATTAAAAGGTCCTTCAGTTGTCTTTAAAGAGATACGGTGTAGCAACAATGACTTTTACTATGGTTGTTGCTGTAAATGAAAAGTGAATAAAGTATTTGTATGGCTAATTATTGTTGTAGTTCGGGCTGGCGGGCGGAGAGAGCGAGAACTCACTCTCTCCTTTAATTTCTTTTTTGCTTCTTCATGACTTCTTATCTGTTTTTTTAGGTATGCCTTATAGCAAAAAGTAAGATACACTGATAAACCATGCAATGTTACAAGGATTGTGACCATTTGGTGGGCAGAAAAGCTCCAGCAAAATGAGATTTTGGCATTTTATTTTTTCCTTTGCTGCTGTACTGTGTGTTTACGTATTGGTTTCTACATAATCTCCTGGGTTTCTCTCTCTCTCTCCAAATACTAGAAGGAATAATGATTTGTACAGCAGCTGTTTTGCTGTTTTTTTTTTACATTCAAATACCACTATACACTTTTAAACCTATTGCATTGTGACTGTCTTGCTTTCTGTTTGTACAGTACATGTTTGTGTGGAACTGCTTCCCCTGAACTAAGGCAAGTGCCCAAACAGATGTCATTTGGCTAATTAAACTATCAATGGCCTTTTAAACAGTGTGCGTGTGTGGGGTATTGTTTTTGTTTGTTATTATGGAATGGAATTTTATGTTTTTTATATTGTAAACTGCCCTGCGATCTTTGGACAAAGGGTGGTATATAAGTTTAAATGATGATGATGATGTCCCTTAAGGTGCTTGTAACAACAACAACAACAACAACAACAACAACAACAATTTTCTCGGGGCTTCACTGTAGGGTGGCCAGGTCAGGAGCATCCCAGACCCTGATATTTGATGTCATGGCAGATCTAGAGAGTGAGACAAAGCAGAGCCAGTGTGCTGTAGTGGTTAAGAGTGGTAGACTCGTAATCTGGTGAACCGGGTTCACGTCTCCACTCCTCCACATGCAGCTGCTGGGTGACCTTGGGCTAGTCACACTTCTCTGAAGTCTTTCAGCCCCACACACCTCACAGAGTGTTTGTTGTGGGGGAGGAAGGGAAAGGAGAATGTTAGCCGCTTTGAGACTCCTTTGGGTAGTGAAAAGCGGAATATCAAATCCAAACTCTTCTTCTTCTTCAGATTGACTTTTCCAGCTTCAGCTTTAAACAAAAACTTACCCACCCCACGTATTCCCCATGCTCTTTGTTTAAGGCACATGGGGCAGGGAGCCAAAAGTACCACAGGGCTAGCAGAAGGCTCCCTTTGTGATAAAAAGGCTATCTAGGAGTTGCTATGGGTGGTGGAGACTCCTGCTCTTCATATATTCTACATCCTTCTGCAGCCCTGCACCACACGCCAGGCAAACATGGGCACTCATAACTCTCCTCTTCTAGATCGTAGCCCAGTTACTCTTTTTCCTCTCTGCTGCCTCTCAGTAGTAAGTCCAGGAGATGGAGGTTAATTGGGAGAAGGGATGAATGAATGAAGGAGGGCAGAACCCCCTCCCACCCTGGGTCTACGCAATAATTGGGAGGTGGCTTCTGCCGAACTGAAGCTTGTAAGCTGCATGCACGTTATTCTTAACTGGAAAAAAAGTCTTATAAAAGGAACTGTCATCCACCTGGGGATTCAAGCACCACCACCCCCAACACCTGGAGGTGTGGCAACACTAACTTCACTGTTATCAGTTGGTTGTATTTATTAACAACCAACTAATACCAGTGAAGGCTTGGCCTGCTGCTTTATTTTTGTATTATAATTTTAATGTACTTTTTGCTACATACCAACACCATTGACTGCTCTCCCTTTTCCCCATTGCAGACAGCATTTTCAGTACAGATTTCTCAGAAACATGGAGATGGAAACAATGAGTATGTTTAGAAGGAAGCTGGGCATTCCACTGAAGAGTAATGGCTGCATATTTTATGTAACTTGGGATATAAAGGAACTGTTCGGTGTTTCGGATTAGCGTTTCTTAGACAGTAGCTCCCTGTGCTCTGCAGCAAACCACATTTGAAATTGCGAAGCTTATAACACACCATGGAACTTGTGGCACAACACTCAAAAAATAAAATAAAATAAAAGCAAATTTAAAATCTCCGTAAGCATGTGAGCCTCTGGGTTTGCCAGAAGTAGTAGTACTTTTGACCTTCCCCCAAAACAGTAGAGCCCTTTCCCTAATAGGTAGTAATTTATTATTTGCAATACTGATATGTCCAGCAGTATCTACAGAATGGATTGAATGTTCATTCAGGCTCCTGGAAAAAGCTAAAGATGTATTAGAGTAGCTGTCTCTTGGGAGGTGTTGTGTAGAAGAAGGAAGAAAACGTAAGAGTGCCAGATTTGTTGCTGCACAGCTGTTCACTCTCCCAGATTAGACTTTCTCATCTGTTTTCTTGCCATGTCGACCTACCATTACATTGCACATGCACTGCACTTCAGTAATAAAGCTAACAGACAAGAATATGCTGACTGCAAACAACTTGCAAACTGGATTCTATTTTACAATGGAAGGTCCAGCAAATCTATTCACCTAGAAGATTCATTTACACATATTATTCATTGCACAAAGCACAAATTGACTTAGGCACTAAACTAGAGAGTAGTACTATTCTCTATTTCTTTTTTTAAATAAAGAATTCAGTGTGCTTATAGAATCATAGAGTTGGAAGGGACCCCAAGGGTCATCTAGTCCAACCCCCTGCAATTCTGGAATCTCAGCTAAGGCATCCATGACAGATGGACATCCATAATGTAACATTGCTCTGTAACAGGAATTCTTATAAACTTCACGTTCTTTGTTCAGTGCAGGAAACCACAATATCTACAGAGAGTTTGTGGTTAATGTATTCATTTCTCAGAGTTGAAGGATGTTTTGTTGTGTGGTGCTCTGATCATTATTGTTATTATTTGTCAAAATAAGAGTGGAGTGTTCTATATGACAAATATATATTGTGGACCAGGCATCTATCTTTTGCATTGCAATAGACCTACTGAAAATTCATTTGTGTATTGACAAGCACAGTGCCAAGTATTTCAAAACTACCCATTTTTGAGATATGCTCGCTCGATTTTGTGGGATAGCATACATGTTAAGAAGTGTGCATTTTGGGCACCAAGTTCAGTGTCTTTTGAGTGGACTGCCCTTTCTTCTCATCTCCCAGGCAGCCTCTGTGTGTCTCACTCAGATCTGCTAAAGTGGGTCCCTACCAAACCTCTTGAGTAGATTGGGTGTGTGCAACAACAGTCGTGCATTCTGTTGGTGGGAAGAGCACTGTGGATATGTTCTACTTGCTTCTGCAGCCCTTTCTGGTTAGAATATTCTTTTGTGTGACTCTGTGGTTTGTTCTCGGCTACAGCTCATGGTTAACAAGGACAGAGTTTAACCATGAGTCCTGGTCTGGACAGCGCACTAAGTCAAACCTTAGATTAGATTAGTGTGGTGCAGCAGCAGCAGAAAGGAGTAGGGAGGAGCAAAGTGCATGCAGATTTCTATCTGCAAGCCCACTTGGTTGCATGGTTTCATTAAGCCAGGGTTTGCCTTAGCATGGCATGCAAATCAGGTCAATGTTCAAAAGATTAGAATATTAACACTATTTGATCCTTCTTATAGCCTGCTTTTCTGAGGGCCAAAGTAGACATAAGGAAACTGTTAGAACTGTCCAGTGGAACGTGATCTTCACTTGTAGTGTGTGCCGCACACCTGCGCATTACAAATGTGTGTGCGCGCACACACTTTGTCACATTTTCTGATACTTGGAAGCATGCACCAAGTGGAAGAAAATGCACAGAACTGGAAACTTTACAGCACTAGCAGAGAAGCGAAGGAAATAGCTGAAGGATGGTTTTATTTGCTACTCATCTAACTTGTCTCTTCCTGTTTCTGTTAGTTGGTAGTGCGAGTTAACATGCACACACCAAAAATATTTCTCGCTACTCCATAGGTTCCCTAAGCTCTTCGTTACAATCTGTAAAGGTTTTGTGTAGCATAGATCAAATTGTAAACTCTGCCCTTCTGAAGGCAAGGCCAGCAGAAACTCTAAGCCCAAGTGGAAAGCTAGGACATACTGAGGATTATAGTAGTAGAAAAAATGATGTACATTGCCACATTTTTGTCAAATACAGAAAGTTTCCCCTTTAGTTTCTTTTTTCATTAGACTACTGAATCAGAACAGCCCAAATCCCCATTAGATCTGGTCTATAGCAGTGAATTTTGTGTTGAAGTGCAAATTAGTAAAAGTCCTGACTAGACATGAGACCCATCTACACTAATTGCTTTATAACATTAAGGGATTGTTATGGAAGGGTTATAACACGTATAAGGTAAGGGCAGACTACGTCCTTCTATAACGCTATTGATATGTTATTACCTTGTATGTTATATCACTTCTCTTTTAATCGTATTGTAGTATTTTACTTTCTTTTCTGCATTCACCATCCAACGGTATTTGAGGGGCAATGTTAAGTAAAATCATTTTATTCCACAAGCCTGTCCTGTGACGTTTTAAAACAATCTATTTCAGATCATTTTGAAATCATTCTAGGTGTCTTATGTAGATCCAGCCATGAACTATGTTAATATGCACCGGTACATTTTAGTACATATTACAAAAGCTTGGCTAGCTCACAGATCCTTCAGGTGGAAAGAGACAGTGTTAACTCCCCTCACCACAATGGTGAAGACAACCTGTCCTGAAGCTGCTATCTGCATTTCAAGGAATGCTCGTTGAGATTCTTTCTCTCTACTCTCGTGGTCCTGGGGCGAGTTGGGCTTCTCCAAAGCTGCTACTTACATAAAAAACAAAAGAGTGCAAATTAATTGCATTCATACAATTAATGTATTTGATTTGACTTTGAGTTTAATGATTTCGCTGGTGTCATTTCATAGTCTCTATAAGCTTCTGTTGATTGTGCATAATATATATTTCCTTCTAAAAATGCAGTGCTAGAATTAAAACCTATGATACTGATATACCCTCAAGATACTGAATGATTTTTTTGAAGAGTATTACAGATGAGTTCTCACAAAGATGCAATTTAATTTCAAGGCTGTAGGGCCTGGGGTTAACCCAAGTTTTCAAATTGCTTTGAATAGTTTAAACCTAAAGGGTAACATCTTGGATTTATGTCAAAGTGGAAGGAGGCTGACTTTTGGCAAGTATTGATTCTCTTTAGTCGAAATCCATTCTCTGCCAAGACAGCCGTGCTTAAATTCCTGTTTTCCTTCTTGAGTTAAAAAATACACAAATGTTGCTACAGAAATGTGCGCTTGTGCATATGAGTGCACGTCTTGTCACTGCAGTAGCTTTTGTTTTCACTCAACAGAGCATTTTTAAAAGCTAAAATATGCACTGTGGAGAGTGCTGGGCTCACCTCAATTTATGCCCCGGGGGCGGACCAAAGCAAGGCCCATTGACTTGTTGGCCCCACCCCAGGGGAATCCCCAGACCCAGGCCTGCCTGCAGTCCTCCCCAGCGGGCTGCTGGATCGCTGACCAGGCTCGTGGCCAGGCTGCAACGCCGCCTGACCATTTAAGGTAAGTGGGCCTGTGGCATAAGTTTAAGCATACCTTGTTTATTCAGTTTATTTCTTGAAGGGCATTGTAAGAGTTGCCCTGTTACTTACTACATGTGTCTTTAAATCTGTTTTCTTACCACATTTTGCTATACTTGTGTGCGTGTAATGTAATTTCAGTAAATGCAACAATTAGAAAATATAAAGCAACGTCACAGAAGATGCTGCATTTTTTTTTAAAAAAAAGATTGGCTGTGTATGTGTCTGTTTAAAATATTAGATAGTCAGCCGCCTCTGACACTTGTAGTTCCAATCTCCTGATTACGCCCCGAATGATTGTTTTGTAAACCCATCTAATTAATATTTTAAAATTTAAACAAAATTGTGTGATACTTTGGGAAGTTTTCTGATCAAGCCCCAAACGATTATTTTGTAAACCCATCTAATTAATATTTTAATATTTAATATTCATATTTTAAAACTTAAACATAATTATGTGATACTTCCCATTTTACATTTTGGGGACTGGTTCATGCTCTGTGAGGAGCAAGCTTTGACCCTAAGATTTGAATTACATAAAATGTTCTTATAGAACATGAATGGGGGAACACTGTGAAGTATTGAATAGGTGAATAGGAAGATGAATGGAGTGGTCTTACAACTCATGCCTCCCCCCCGCACACCTACATCACATCAGTTGTTTTTCTGCCAGAAGAACTATGAGGATGCGTATAGACCAAGGGTCGGCAAACTAAGGCCCGTGGGCCGGATCAGGCCCAATTGCTTTCAGGATCTGGCCCGTGGACTGTCCGTGGATCAGCGTGGGGACTCTGTTTGTTCAGGCTGTGCCATTTTTTCCCCAGTGCCGTTCCAACCCCTCATCTCCCTCACACACACCGCGGCGGCGCCTCCCTCCTCCTGGTTCCTCCTCGCCCTTCCTAGAGGAGGAAGGGGGCTGCGCTGAGCTGGCTGAGCGCCATTTTAAGCAGCCCCTCTCCAGAGCCAGAGAGCGGAGCGGATGAGCTGTATTTTCTAGCAAGTTGCACAAAATCCAAGGAGTCGAAATGAGGGGTGATTAGTGTGATTTAAACTGAAAAAGTAATACACTTAGGTAGCATGTAATTATCTGAATTGCAAGTTGGCCAAGACATGAGGGTTAGCTCCTCACCCTGGAGAATAAAGAACGTTTTATTATAGCTAGCTAGCTACAATATTTAGCTAGCGCGCTCTCTCTCTCTCTCTCTCTCTCTCTCTATATATATATATATATAATCTATCTCACACACATATATACACAAGATTAACCGTTCATAATCCTAAATGATACTTACTGACAGTGCAATTTGGCAGGCTTTATTACTATGCAGTGTTTTCTACTTCTTGAATGCATTATAGCATGTATATAATTTTTGCAGCTCATCTGTTGTTACCAGTCTGTGTTACACAAGATAATTAGCTTGAGCAAGACAAATAATTTGCATTATTGCTAGACATACATCGTTACCCTTTTACTGTCATTATTAAAGCAATGCTAATTTTCATTTTCCATATATAGGTGAAATACTCCCACTGGTCAGCAACAGGAAAGTCCTACTCTCTTTTGTAGAATAATATACTACTTACTACTACTACTACTACTACTACTACTAATGCTTTTATTGTCAATGTACAACCTGTGTACAATGAAATTAGCCAAGCCTCCCCCCCCCCCGAACACTCAATCTCATTGCACTCTGTGTGCTTGTCACACAACACACCAACCCCGAAAGTCAGTTGCACTATATTATTTTCCTTTCAGCAGCCTAACAGTCCACGGATAGAAACTGTTTTTTAGCCTGTTGGTACGACTGATTATACTTTTATATTTCCTGCCCGAGGGTAGGAGATTAAACAGGTGCTGGCTGGGGTGTGAATCGTCCCTGAGAATTTTTCTTGCTCTCCTAAGGCAACGACTCGTTGTGATGCCATCTAGTGGACTCAGGGGACAGCCCCATGATATCATGTGCTGTGTTCAGCACCCTCTGTAAAGACTTTCTGTATGTGGCTGTCAAGCCAACGTACCACACTGTGATACAATATGAGAGGACACTTTCTATTGTGGACCGGTAGAAGGAGGTCATCAATTGTTGTTTAACATTGTTTTTTTGCAGGACCCTGAGGAAATGGAGTCTCTGTTGGGCCTTCCTAACCACTATATTGTTTTTCCAAGTGAGGTTTTCACTAAGGTAAACTCCCAGGAATTTAAAGGAAGAGACTCTCTCCACACAACCTGCCCCCTGATAGAAATTGGGGCTAGTTCCCCCCTCTTCCTCTGAAAGTCCAACACCTTCTCATTAGTCTTGCTGATATTTAGGTGCAAGTTATTCTCTATGCACCATGTAGATACTTTTTGAACCTCCCCCCATACTCTGTGTACACACACACACACACACACACACACACACACTATATGGTACATAAGTGGCTAAAAAGCAATAGTGAATGGTACTTACATCAGTGTGAAGCCACAGTGTTCAGCTGGCTTGTGTCTCTAAACCAGGGGTAGCTAACATTTGGCCCTCAGTATTATTATTATTTTGACTCAAACTATCATTCCTGACCATTAGGCGTTGTGGCTGATGGGAGCTGGACAACAACATCTGGAAAGCGATAAGATAGCCTTTAGTTCCCTAAAATGGGATGCGGGTGGCGCTGTGGTGGTCTGAACCACTGAGCCTCCTGGGCTTGCTGATGGGAAGGTCAGTGGTTCAAATCCACACGGCTAGGTGAGCTCCCGTTGCTCTGTCCCAGCTTCTGCCAACCTAGCAGTTCGAAAGCACACCAGGGCAAGTAGATAAATAGGTACCAATGCGGTGGGGAGGTAAACGGCGTTTCTGTGCACTCTGGTTTCTGTCACGGTGTCCCGTTATGCCAGAAGCAGTTTAGTCATGCTGGCCACATGACCCAGAAAGCTGTCTGCGGACAAAGGCCAGCTCCCTCAGCCTGAAGCAAGTTGAGCACCACACCCCATAGTCATCTTTGACTGGACTTAAGCAACCAGAGGTCCTTTACCTTTTACCTACCTAGTTAATACTAACCAGGTTCAGACATGGGAAGTAACTCTAGGTAGCTGAAAATGGAAAACAAAGCTTCCCATCTCATGTCTGTGCTGGAGGAAGAAAAGAGATGGATGAACTCAAGAATCTAAGTCTGACCCATATAACACTAGAGAGCAATGTTTCCCAAATTTGGGTCTCCATCTGTTTTTGAACTACAGTTCCCATTGTCCCTGAATGCTGGTCCTGCTAGCTAGGGATGATGGGAGTTGTAGTCCAAAAACAACTGGAAACCCCAGTTTGGGAAACCCTGGCATAGAGTTATGTCCCAACATAAACATATTGACTAATTGCTTTATAACTCTTGCCCAGATAACGAACAAGTTAAACATAAAAAATGAAAAGCTCTCATTGTCACCTGACACAAATAATCTGTCCTAGGTGGTTACGTAAAACTACCAGCAACCACTCAGTTCAAAACTGTAATTTCATTGTGTTTACATATGTCTCTGTAAGTCTGTAGCCCTTTTTGAGGTGGAGGTTTCTCACTCATTAATTGGATACAAGAAAAACATTTTAAATGTATATGACAAAGATTATTGCTTGAATAACTTTACTGGCAGCAAATATTTCAGAAATGAAGTGTTTTCGTGATTTGAAGAAAAGAGGCTAATAAAGTAGTGTTGCCATTTCATTACAAATGGCATTTGAACGTCGGGTTTTAGGTAATTGTACAGTTTATCTTTTTTTCAGGGTTAATGGAATAGAACCAAATTCTGATTAATTCACCTGATGTTTCAGACTTATGTAAGGGAAGAGCAACATTGTTTAATCATTTATAATTGTAAAAGTACAAGTGATTTTGCTATTCTACTTGCAGACATTAATAATAAAGAGATGTGAGCAAGTTTATATCTTTCATACTTCTGGTATAGCTTAGTGGAAAAAAGTATAAAGTAGTACTAGTAACAAATTTTATTTCTGTCTGTTAACTGTATTATGTTGAGTTATAAATGGTTAAAATAAGAGGGGCTTTTGTTAGAATCACAGAATTGTAGAGTTGGAAGGGACCCCAAGGGTCATCTAGTCCAACCCCCTGCAATGCAGGATTTAAACAGAAATGGGGGCTGCTTTCACAAGTGACAATAAGTCCAAACAATGGCTCAGTGCAAATGTACTGGATTCCAGAAAGATCACTGCCCTGGATTATGGTTAAGGTCTCTTTTCCTTAATTATGATCTGTAGGCAAGGCTTTTCCTATGGTTATAGATTGTAGTTAAACTGGTTTTGAAGTTATTTGTTTCAGCTAGCCATAGTCAAGATGGATCCTAGTTTTTTCCAGGATCGGGCAGCATGGCAAGAAAAGAATCTAAAACAGAAGCAAAAGCTTCCAAGCCCTCCTGGTGATTGGAGCATATTAGCCAGAGGTTCGCTGCAACTCATTCCCGTATTGTTAAACTATAGCTTTTAGAATGCTGGAATATTCCCCTACCCATGCTGTTAATTGTGTTAAAACTATCTTGCTTGATAAGATCGCATTTCAACAGTAATGACTGTCCAGTAGTGCATTGTTTATCCTTAATTTAAGAATTGAAATCTTAAATGGGTGGTTTGGTGTTACGTGATGGTTCACTGGCTTTGGTAGCTGTTAGAAATTCAATTAACCTTAGAGTCTTTTTTTCGAGCTCCTTGCCAGCAGAGCCTTAAGTATTATGAGATGCTGTGTTTGGCATCTGAGAAAATGGAATTTAAATGTACTAGATTATATATAAAAAAGGTAAAGGACCCCTGGACGGTTAAGTCCAGTCAAAGGCAACTATGGGGTTGTGGCTCTAATCTGGATTATTATATATGTAATCCTGTTGCAGATAATGTCTCTCATGTTAGCTGGTCTTCAAGAAAGAAAGAGTGTATAAAAAAGGTAGAAATAATACTGATGGGAGGGACTGATTTATTTATTATTTAACATAATTGTATACCAACAAAAATGTAAGAAGCTATACAGCTATACAGTGATGTCAATAGGTGGGAAGTTCCGAAGTGTAGGTGCTTGTACACTGGAAGACTGATTTCTTACAAGTACAGAGCAAGTATTATATGACACTTTTAACAGTGCCAGCTATGCAGATTGAAGCAGTTGAGTGGGCACATATATTTTAGCACGTGGCTGGCTGGGTGGCTGCCACCACATTGTCTAAGGCATAAGCTGAAACAGATCCCACAACACATCAGTCATGGCACAGGACCTGTAGTAACTGCAGTGTCAAGGTCAGCAGTAGTGTAGCTAAGGTGGGGTGGGGTGGGGTGGGGAGAGTGGTCTGCACTGGGCAGCAGCCTTCCAGATGGCGGCCCAAAGCTCACTGTGGGACATTGGTTGCGTGCGGCCTGCACGGCACCCCAGCCGTGCCCACGTGCAAGATGTGCACACCTGCCCCGGGCGCCTGAGCGGCTTGCTACACCACTGAAGGTCACGCTATGCAACCGTGTCCTCAAAATATGTAATCAGATGCGCACAGTGGGTCCTCAAATGCTCTAAAATTCCTTCTGCACAGAGGGAGTCGGTAGCCTTTGGACCATCTGAAATAACTCTGTAGGCAGGCTATTAGAAGGTCCAGTGCAAGCTGTCAAATGAGCCACCTTCACAACCTGCATTGCCACATAATAGGCATGATTATGTGCACTATCCAGCAATTGGTTGGCTTCAGAACAAGACTTGCACCATTCATGCTCTAGTTTTCACCACTATGCCAGCATGGTGACTAAAATTAAGATGCATCATTTATCCATAGTGGGGGGGGGGGATGATAGATTTATGTAGGAGATTAATTGGTAAGCATAACTGGTAAGTATAATTATGATTGCACAACTGTATAAGCATATTAAATTTATTTTATTTGTCTTGAACTCTTTAAAACTTCATATTGCAGTTTCTTTTCTGTGCATATCAATCTCTTGGCCTCAGAAAATACATAATGGCATCCCCTGGTTATTTAAAGGAAAGTGTCTTGCTTCATGGTTTATCAAGAATGTGCCTTATCAAGAATGGTGTCCTTGCAACTCACTCATCTTTTAAGAAGTTTGAGAGCATTTTTTATAGCTTCTGTTGCTCTTTCTCCCCCTCCCCCCTTTTTTTCTGAAAATCTGAAAGGGGTGACGCTTTATAATTCTAAATGCTGAGCAGATATTATTCACAAACATTCAAATTATCCTGCTCTGCCTAAACTCAGAGAGCATAGAACTCCTGATTTCCTTGAATTTTTGCAGCCTGTTTTAAGCTTTCACAATAAAGTAGCATTATTTTACTTACAGCTCACGGTAACCTCTTTTTAAATTATGAATCTCCTCCATGTATAATGCTTAAACCAGAACAAGGAACCCAGTGATCATGGAATATTGGCACATTCATTTAAAGAAATCTCAGAGTAAGTTTATGATGCAAATACAGTAATGGCCTATAATTCTAGTCTAAACTGGTTTATCCTTTAATGCCTGGATGATCTTTTATTTAACTTTGCCATATTTAATACTCTTGAGTGGGAAGTAAGGCAGATGCACACTTAAAGATTTTCCCGAATCATTTCTTGTAGCACTCTCTCCCTTGAAATATTACAGGGATTTGAATTCATAAGAGTCATTGCATGAGTGGAGTCATTGTGGGAGAACTGGGAACCCCCAGAGCAGATTTGTATAGGTTTGCAGAGGGAGGAGGCGTGAGAAGGAGGGGAAGCTTCATTGCACAAGTGGAAGCTGTGAAACTCTAAATCATTTTATGGTGATTCATACATCTTTTGGGGGGATTTTTATTATAATGAGTGAATGAATGAATAACAGAACTGCACTTAAAAATGCATTTTGACTGCTAATAACATTGATGCACAAAATGGAAAAAAGAAGCTTAATAAAACACAACATTGTTACCTATATCATTTAGTGTTGCTTCTGTTTTGGGAGTGTGTCTATGATTGTCACTTCAACCAGAAAGGAGATTATGGTGAAGTATTGAATGTGTTCATTAAATAACGATTTAATGAACACATTCAATACTTTACCATAATCTCCTTTCTGGTTGAAGTGACAATCATAGACACACTCCCAAAACAGAAGCAACACTAAACAATTGTTTAGCCTTATGGGAAATGAGCTTGCTGAAGCTTTTGGATTTAGCACTCCCCTTTCCTCTATGTGTCTCCAATGTGTCTCAGGCCAGGAGACTGGAAGCATATGCATTCTGCTTTAAGCTAACTATTGTGTGTGTATATCTGTTGTAGCGTGGGGCTAGTGATTCAGCAAGTGATTTCAGCTCTCTGACATAGCAGGCAGGAGACAGCTTCTTCATGTAACACTCTTTATTCAGGCAAACAAGACTGGGGAACTGAGGAGAGGGAAGCTACATTTATAGGGACAGTAGACTGGCTAGAAAGGATACATTTTGGAGGGAACAATCTCAAGCAATCACAAAGCTGCCTTTTGGTGGGAACCAAGACTGAGAATCCAAATGCAGCAACTTGAATGAACCAATAGTAGCTGTTCCTTCTGGAACAGGAAGGCGGTTACTTTCCCCTAATGTGAATACAGACAATAGTAATACAGATATGATAACCCTTGAATCAATACACAACAATATTGATGGGTTATTTCAGGGATGGGGAACTGCCATCCTCTCAGTTGGCTTCAGCCTGCAGAGCCTTTCCATTTGGACCACAGCATCTCCTCTTTCATCAGATTTTGCCACCAGATTATAATTGTCCTTATGAAAACTATTTAGTTACTCCTCCAATGTCTCCTGAGACAGATGGATGCCAACAATTACCCTTACAAATACTATTCAGTTTGTGGCATTAACAACATTCTATATTTTAAGTAGTAGATTCTCCCTCTATTCTATAGACATGTTTACTCTTGAGATTGCTGTTCTGAAGATACATTTGTTAATATTTCAAACTTTTCTTCATTCATTTTATATCCAGATTATTTAATATAAATTCATATTATGCTTTCTGAATTAACAGGGTAAGTAATTGAAACAGCACTGTCATTCACATATAACATAATTTAAGTCTTTGTTGTGAATTGTATTAATTCCTCATTGTTTTTCTCTGTCCTTGAATAATGATGGTCAAGGGCTTCATCAAGAATATGAATATTATAGGAGGGAATGGACTCCTAACATATGCTGCTCTGAAGATAAAAAGGTTCTTTGTAATTCACTTTTCCTGCAACTTTCATGTGAATACTTCCTTTAATAGAGAAAGTAGTCTATCATTCACAGGATTACCTGATTTATGAGGTGTGACACAGTATGGGAATTGACTCAATTTTGGCTTAAAGCAACAACCCCAAACTTCCCATTGCTATATTCTTCAGCCATCCGAACAAAATCTTTATTATTTTTTTAGTTTCATTTATACAATAAATTGCTTGATACCACATAGAATCTATGTGAAACACAAACCATAGCAACAGTAAAAGCAAAAATAGGAATAGCAGCAGTTCATTTTATTTTTTTTAAAAAGGATCAGTCAAAAGTCAGCACCATCTGTTTCACAAAAGCCAGAGTAGAGGGAAAACTTTTATTTTGCTTGCAGAGAAAGACAAACAGTTGCTGTTTCACCACATCATGCTAAGCCAAACCATGGCTTAGTGCAAACGTACAAGGACCTGAAGAGGCAATCAGCCACTTGGCCCCTCTCCAATCATTTTATCATTTTGCTGCTGTGCTGTGCTTTGGGTTCCCATATTTCAAAAAGTAAAAACCAGGATGCCCTGAAGGTTGTTGAGCCCTTTTTAGGAAAGCCCCAAAGTTGTTGAGCTCTCCCTCGACTTACTGGAACAGTAATCCGGGTTTGTCCTGTAGTTTACAGCTCTTTATTTTTATTCATTTTATTTATATCCTACTTTTCTCCCAGAGCAGGGCAATATTAAGAGCTGCAGCTAAAAGAACACAAACCATATAAATATCAACAAAAACAAGTACAGGTGAAACTCGAAAAATCTGAATATCGTGGAAAGGTTCATTTCTTTCAGTAATTCAACTTAAAAGGTGAAACTAATATATGCGATAGACTCGTGACATGCAAAGCGAGATATGTCAAGCCTTTATTTGTTATAATTGTGATGATTATGGCGTACAGCTGATGAGAACCCCAAATTAACAGTTTCAACTTTGGGGTTTTCATCAGCTGGACGCCATAATCATCACAATTATAACAAACAAAGGCTTGACATATCTCGCTTTGCATGTCATGAGTCTATCTCATATATTAAACTCCAGTAGCTAATGAAAACAATTGCTTACATAAATGGACTTTTCCATGATATTCTAATTTTTCGAGTTTCACCTGTAGATAAACAACCCTCTTAAAAACAGCACTGGGGGAGGGGGAAGAGCACTAAAACATTTCAAAACCTTTAAAAGCACACACAAAAGTACAACACCCACCCTCAGACGACTGTGATAACAGCCAGTTAGTGGCCTAAGGTCTTTTGGAACAAAGAAGTATTTGCCTCCCAGCAAAAGGAAATCGGAGAGAGAACAAGTCTAGCCTCCTGTGGAAGGGGTTTCACAATCTTGGAGTAACCACCGAGAAGGCCCTCTCACCTGTATTCACCAAACGTGTCTGCGAAGCTAGTGGGAACAAGAGAAAAAGGCCTTTCCAGAAAATCTCACAGCGCAGGCAAGCTCATATAGGGAGATATGGTCCTTCAGATGTGGGAAGATGTGATCCTTAGTTTTAAACTTAAGCATGAATGTATGAGAAGTTGGAGCCATGGAGGTTAATCAGCAGTCAGAATAATATTCACATGAACAGCCTGATCTAAGCAGTGTTAACTCAACTATCATGCAAGATTAAGAGGATTGCTTCAGGCATTGGAAGACTTTGGAGAGTAGGAGATTGTGAATTATTTTATTGTGATTTGTGTCTGCATTTCCATAAACAGATGCAAACGCATGTTTGAAACAACAACATAAAAATCCAAACAGCAAAAATAAATAAAATAAATACATCAGCAGGAAGAGAAAATATTAAGAATAAGCAACAACTACCCTGCCAGGGAAAGAATATGCTGTTGCCATAAATTAAAATAGCTTTTAAATTTTGTTCTTCTGTTGATTTTTGCAGAAGGTTCAGGATCCAAATTTTCATCAGTAGGGAAAATATTGCCTGCTTATTGCAGTTTCACATAGGGCAGTACTACAATTGTGGGCATACTTAACTTGGCTGCCCTATCCTATTTCTGCCCTGCCTCCTGCCACTTTAAAAACCTTGTCCCATGGAGTTCAGTGAGGCTTTCTTCCAAGCATATGTGTATTTTTCTAGAATTTTTTTTCTAGAATATGAATTGTTTTTATATGTGCATATATGCATAATTTGAAATTTTGTTTGCATTGCTCCTGAAGATTAGAGGTTTCATGCTAGGGAGCAGAACGATAAATGTATAAAGCATGAAAAAAAGATACCTGAGGCACAATTTTTTTTATCATTTGGATTTCCTCAAATCGAGTTCCCCCCCCCATCTCACAAATTATGCACAATTGGTTGTCCTGCTTTAGGCAGCAAAATGTATTGGACCTTATTAAGGTGGGAAATTTTATGAGTGACTGCTGTTATGGATAACCATGTGTCTTCTTTCCTTTTCACACAACAACAACAAAATGCTGGTTGGCTAGTCTCCCCCCCCCCCCAGCTTCTTTTGATTTCTTATTTATTTGCTGCAGATGGTGGGAACAGATCATTTGTTCTGTAACTCGTTAGTTTGGCAAAGGCCCATTTTTCCGCTACTGTTGAAGCAACAGATGTAAGTAGCTGAGAACAAATGTTTGGCATAATCTTATTTTTTTTTTTAATATGTGCCTTTATTCTAAGAACAATCCATTTTATTGTTAAACATAGTAGAAACTTAGGCTATAGGTACTAAGGAAAGTCAAGGAGAAAGCACACCCATGTTCCACTTTTAAAATGGCAATATCTGTAAACTTTTTGAAAGACAACAACATGAACATTCAATGTGTAAGCTTAGGTGTAAAGTCAGTGGAGAGAACAAACACCATTAGATGTAGTGTTGGATAAGTTTCTAATTGTTCTTGTTCTTGTATTTGTTTAAAAATCAGTAAAAACTTTTTTTTTAAACCACCATGTTGGTGTGACAGCACTAGAACAGTTTCACAAGTGCAGCATTTAACAGATTTATGGGAAATCCATCACTACAAGTTTAACACATACTCCAAAGATCTTTCGAGTCAATTTCTTTAGGGGTTGCTCTGTTCAGGGCCTAGGAATGGTGAACAGCAAAATTTTCAGCAAGGCTCAGTAAAGGCTTTAAGTATCATACGCAGAAGTGCAGCACTCAGAAATGTGTGTGTTTACTTAGTATATAAAACTGAAGAGATAGCAGCATCAAAGGATGGAATCTACTGTGTTTACTCCAGTCTAATGTGCTATAGAATCAAATGTGCACCTCCATTTTCAGAACCTTGAAACAAACAAAAAAAGAGAGTATTCGCTGGCGAATGTAAATGTGCCGTCAAATCTAATGCGCACCTTAATTTTCACAACGTAATTTGGCCAGAAATGGTGAGCATTAGATTCAAGCAAATACAGTATTTTTATTTGAAAGTATGTCCCATTATACTTGGACGAACTTTCTTTCAAGTAGACATGTATAAGTTCTTGCCTCATCTTATCACCCATACATGGAATACTCCTGAGCGATAGAGAATGAGGAGATCTCGCCATGGGGATATTGATAGCACCGTCACGTGGCAAATATAGCAAACACCTTCCCTCTTAAAGTGTGCTGTTGACCACATTTTTCATGACCACCAACCTTACAGTTTACATATCCACAGTTCGTGCATGTGTGGTAGTTTGCAGCACTGTGATGACCAGCAAGGTCAGCTACACATTGACAAGGTCACTGAGGCAGGTCTTGGGGTCATATCTTTCTGCCACCACATTTAGGAAGGAGCATGTGACTAGATATACAGAGAAAAATGTAGCATAACAAATGTGACCAGTAGTTCTGTTTCCAAAACTTTTGGGAGGTGAAGATTTCATCTAATGCATTTCTCTATGCTGATAATTTTTGTCTATGGCTCCTTCCCAGCTATACTGGAGAAAAGGAACTCATGGAGCCCAGGAAAAAATACAGGTGAAACTCGAAAAGTTAGAATATCCTAGAAAGGTTCATTTCTTTCAGTAATTCAACTTAAAAGGTGAAACTAATATATGAGATAGACTCATGACATGCAAAGTGAGTTATGGTATGTCAAGCCTTTATTTGTTATAATTGTGATGATTATGGCATACAGCTGATGAGAACCCCAAATTAACAATTTCTCAACTTTGGGGTTTTCATCAGCTGTATGCCATAATCATCACAATTATAACAAATAAAGGCTTGGCATATCTCGCTTTGCATGTCATGAGTCTATCTCATATATTAAACTCCAGTAGCTAATGAAAACAATTGTTTATTGGTAGCGATAGAGAGACATAACGATCCCTCAATCGGGGGGGTGGATTACAAAGCCCATCGGGGCGGGATTATTGATTTTAATTCGCTGCCTCCAGTCGGGGGGCGAGGATTACAAAACCCATCGGGGTGGGAATATAAATTAGTTTTAATATTGAAACTGAACTTTTTGCTTTGTGTGTGGCGCAACTTTTGACTTTTGGTAACTTTTTGTAACTTCGTGTGCAAGAGACAATGTTTCTCTGTGATAGTTCCCTGTGATACATTCTCTTCCTGTTTTTCTCTTGCCTTGCCTGTGTGTGGGAAAAACAATAGCTACATTTTATCCTGTGCTTTTGGAGATTGATTAGAGTTATAGAGGACATCTAGTGGCAACTGGTGGTATTGCAGACGGGTTAAGATTTGAAGCAAATAAGCTCCCTCCAGTGGCCAAAGTAACAAATAACAGGCGCTCCCCCTAGTGGTGAATCTCTGTAATTACAGGTATTAAATTTTTTGGAAAAATGACAGGAAGAGAATCAAAAAAAGTCCCAGCGACTCCGTTAGAAAGAAGGCCCTCTAAACAAGATGAAGTAAAGGATTTAGAAGTATTGTGGCAAAAAATAAAGGAAGAATTTAGGCAAAATGAACAGCGAATGGAGAAAAAATTAGAAGATGTACAAGAAACATTGGATAAAAAAATAGAGGGAGCCGTTGGAGAATTAAAAACAGAAATTCAAGAGTTGTCAGTAAAATCCAAAACAATGGAAGAAGCATTGAAGAGGACACAAAAAGAGGTGAAAGCGACGAAAAAAGAAACAGAACAAGTGAAAGAGGAGATGACACAAATAAATAAAGCACAGGAAGAGATGTGGGATAATTTGGCCCTAACGGAGATGAGACAGAAACAGATGAATTTAAAATTCAGAGGATTGAAAGAAGAGGCAAATGAGGATATAAGGAAGAAAATAATTGAAGAATTGGCTAAGTGGATGGATTTGAAGGAAGAGGAAGTGGCCTATTCAATCACTAATGCTTTCAGAATTAAAGTAAGATCGGCAAAAGCAAAGGCAAAGAAATTTCCAGGTGATTGTCTGGTCATGTTTAATTCGATGGATATGAGGAATGCTATTTTAAGATTGAGCTACACAAAGAAGTTGGTAATCGATGGGAAGCAAATCATCGTGTTTAAGGAGATCCCGACAAGATTCCTGCGAAAGAGGGACCCGTATAAACCATTGGTGGCATCGCTTAGGAAAAAAGGGATTCAACATAGATGGGAATATCCGGAGGGGATCTCCTTCTACTACAAAGATAAAAGATTTAAACTGACAGACGCACTGGAGGTGAAGAAATTTACAAGAAGATATGAAGATGATTTAGGGAAGATAGGAGCACCAGGACCAGCACCGGACGAGGGCAAGAGGGAACAGGATAAGAAGAAAAAGGACAAGAAGAAAGAGGAGGAAAAGAATTTGGAGAAGCTAGGAGCACACGGAGGACAAGAAGAAGAAGAAGAAGAAGAAGGAGAAGAATTGGAGGGGGAGGATGAAGAAGAAGAAGAAGAAGCGGAAGATATTGATAATAAGGATAATAAACCCTAAAAGGTTTAAAAACAAGAGAAAAGGAAAACATGGCTTTGAAAATTACTTCGTGGAATGTAAACGGTCTTAACGATAAAAACAAGAGGAACAGGATAGGACACGTGTTGTATAGGAAAAATTTGGACATAATTTGTCTTCAAGAGACTCATATTGCAAAAAAACATAGACATGTGTTAATTAATAAAAAATTGGGAAGAGAATTCGTTTCCTCGGATTCTTCGAAAAAGAGAGGAGTTGCACTATATATAAAGGAAAAATTTGAACCAAAACTGATCTCGAAAGATGAGGAAGGCAGAATTTTAATAGTACAAATCACGCTGCAAGGCGAGAAGCTGCTGGTAATCGGAATTTATGCACCAAATGAAAACAAAGCAGAATTTTTTAAGAATCTGGAAGATAAATTGATGGAATTTATGGATCAGAAATTGATAGTGATGGGGGACTTTAATGGTGTAGTGATGCCGGAACTTGATAAATCTTTTACAAGAAAGACGGCAAGAGAAGGTAAATTACCAAAATCATTTTTTGATATGACGGAAAACCTAGGATTGGTGGATATTTGGAGGTTGAAACACCCTACTACAAAAGACTTTACTTTTTATTCAGAGCCGAATCAGAGTTTTGGAAGAATTGACCACGTATGGATTACAAAGGAATTAATAGGGAGGGTGTCCAGATGTGAAATAACACCGAGAACGCTGTCGGATCACAATTCGATTGATTTGGACCTAAAGAACAAAGAGAAAACCCCCACAAGATGGAGAATGAATGATAGTCTATTTGATGACCCAGAAGTGATAACCAAAGCTAAAGAAGAAATAACAGAGTATTTCAATTTGAATTTACAGAAGGGAACCGGACTGGATGTGGTTTGGGATGCAAGCAAAGCTGTAATGCGAGGATTCTTGATACAAAAGAATAGTCATCAAAGAAAAAACAAGGACAAAAAGAAAGAAGAAATTCTAACTCAACTGATGATATGCGAAAAGAAATTGATATTGAAACCAATGGATGCCCAATTGAAACAGAACATAAAAATATTGCAAACTCAGTTCTCCACGCTGGTGAATCAAGAGATTGAATGGAAAATTAAACAGATGAGACAAAAGAGTTTTGAATCAGCTAACAAGACAGGAAAGCTACTAGCTTGGCAATTGAGAAAGAGACAAAATCAAAATATAATTAATAAATTAGAAATTGGAGACGGTGTAATAGAGGATCCAAAAGAAATAAAGAGAGCTTTCCAAAGATATTATAAAGATTTGTACCAGCAGGAGAAGGAGAATAAGAAAAAAATAGAAAAGTATTTGGAAGAATATAAATTGGAGAAAATATCAAAAGAGAAATCCGATATCCTGAATACTCAAATTACGGCGTCGGAAATACAAGAAGCAATAAAAAGAATGAAATTGGGGAAATCTCCAGGACCGGATGGACTTTCGGCAAAATATTATAAAATACTCAGCGAACAGCTGATTCCAGTTTTGAAAGAAGTAATGGATAATATTTTAGAAGGAGGCAAGATCCCAAGTACTTGGAAAGAAGCCTATATAACTTTAATTCACAAACAAGACACAGATCGCTTAAACGTCAAGAATTATCGACCAATTTCCTTATTGAATAATGACTATAAGCTTTTTGCAGATATTTTAGCAACAAGATTGAAGAGAATATTGAATGAAATAATACATAAGGATCAAGCCGGTTTTCTTCTGGGTAGACAGTTAAAAGACAATGTAAGACATATTGTTGACGTGATAGAGTATCTGGAAACCAGGAATGAAAAAACGGCTGTATTAATGTTCGTGGATGCGGAAAAAGCTTTTGATAATATTTCTTGGCATTTTATGAAAAAGAGTTTGGAAGGAATGGGAATAGAGGGATCTTTCCTGAAAGGAATTGATGCGATATACTCGGATCAGAAAGCAAAATTAATAGTGAACAATGAAATAACAGAAAGTTTTGAAATAACAAAAGGCACTAGACAAGGCTGCCCGCTATCGCCGCTATTGTTCATAACGGTCCTGGAGGTTTTAACGAAGAAATTGAGGGAAAGTCCGGAAATAAAAGGAATTAAAGTTGGTGCAAAAGAATTTAAATTAAAGGCCTTTGCAGACGATTTGGTAGTAATGTTAGAAGAACCCCAGAACAGCGTCCCGAAAGTATTAGAGGAGATGGAGAATTTTGGACAATTAGCAGGATTTAAATTGAACAAAACCAAGACAAAGATGATGGTAAAGAATATGGAAAAAGAGCGAATTTTAGAGATAGAACAAAAAACGGGTATAGCAGTATCAAAGAAAATAAAGTATCTGGGAATATGGTTAACTCCAAAAAATATCAATCTTTTTGAAGATAATTATCAACCTGTTTGGAAGGAGATTAAGAAAGATCTGGAAGTATGGACTAGACTTAAGCTTTCCCTTAGTGGAAGAATAGCAGCAATTAAGATGAATGTTTTACCGAGGATGTTATTCCTATTTCAGACAATACCAATAATTAAGGGAACAGGACAGTTTAAAGAATGGCAAAAAACATTGAGTAGATTCATCTGGCAGGGACAGAAACCAAGGATTAAATTGAAGTTATTGATTGACAAAAAGGAAAGGGGCGGCTTCGCCCTACCAGATTTGAAGTTGTATTATGAAGCTTCCTGTTTGTGTTGGCTAAAAGAATGGATAACATTGCAAAATACTGATTTGTTAGATCTAGAAGGATATGATAATAGATTCGGATGGCACTCCTATCTTTGGTATGATAAGATAAAGGCTCATAGAGGTTTTTTAAATCATGTGATAAGGAGGGCCATCTTTGAAGTATGGGAAAGGAACAAAAGACTTTTAGAGAGCAAAACCCCATGGTGGATCTCACCGATTGAAGTTCTTACTTTAAAAAAAGTTAACATGGAAGGTAAAAGGTCCACATATGAGGATTTGCTTATGAGAACAGAAAAAGGTTGGAAGTTAAAACCATACCACCAGATGGAAGATCTCTTTACAGGATGGATTCAATATCATCAAGTGCATAATTTGCTCTTAGAAGATAGAAAGATTGGTTTTGAAGATAAAAAATCTAGATTTCAGACTGAGCTATTAGAAGGTAGAGGTAAATTTTTAACAAAAATGTATGATTTGTTGTTGGAATGGTATACTAAAGATGAGTTGACGAAAGAGGTGATGATAAAATGGGCAATGGACTTTGGGCACAATATAGACTATGATGCATGGACTAAACTATGGAATGAGACTTTGAAATTCACTGCATGTGAAACATTGAAAGAGAATGTTTATAAGATGATGTATAGATGGTACTTGACTCCAGTAAAATTGTCAAAAATGTATAGAATGCATGATAAGCTATGTTGGAAGTGTAGACAAGAAGAAGGTAGTTTTTATCACATGTGGTGGACATGCAATAAGGTCAAAGGTTTTTGGGAAGCAGTCTATAATGAGCTTAAGAAGATGTTTAAATATACTTTCCCAAAAAAACCTGAAGCCTTTCTGTTGGGATTGATGGGAGATGAAATAGCTAAGAAGGACAAAAGACTGTTCATGTATGCGACAACTGCTGCAAGAATACTATTAGCCCAAAAGTGGAAATTACAGGAGTTGCCTACAATTGATGAGTGGCAGGCGAAGATGGTGGAATATGCTGAATTGGCAAAACTGACCGGCAGGGTCAGAAACCAGGATGACTCGAGGTTTCAAAGAGACTGGAGTAAATTTGTGGAGTATTTAAGATTGAATAGAGGAAGTTTAAAAACACTTGTAGGACTGGAATAAACCTTTGACAAAGACTAATAAGGTTGTAATATGAACTGCGCGACAAAACTGGACTAGAAAACCTGTTGACGTGGAGGAGGGGAGTCAGAGCTCGGCGGAGCTATAGTATTGCATTGTTTATTAGATATGATTATTTGTTGTAATTTGTTATTTTTTGGAAAAACAATAAAAATTTATTATAAAAAAAAAAGAAAACAATTGTTTACATAAATGGACTTTTCCATGATATTCTAATTTTTCGAGTTTCACCTGTACATTGTTCGTAAACCATGCTACAAATAGTAGTGGGCATGTATTTGAAATGCTGCCCTCTCATGGATGGAATATTTGAGAAGTTTTCATGTTTCACCACCCCACTTCAGTGGTTGCAAAAGAGGCTGCATTAAATCATCCTAAAAAGAACCTGTAGAATCTGATATCTAAACATTTTAATAAAATAATAAAGGTAGTTTTTATAAATGCTGAATGTTTTCTAGAAAATATGCAAAATGTTATTTCTTCAGATGTTGTCATCAGTGTTGTCACAATAGCTACAAATCTCGTTAGCAATGCCCTCTTTACTACAAAGCCTTATTTCTTTCTCCACCCATCAGGGCTGGTACCCAGATCTCATTTTCAGAGCAGAGAGCAGATTATATTCTGTCTTCATACACAAAGAACAGGCATTAGATTGCAGAACAAGAGAACCCAATTATTTTACTGTTCATCTGAATAAAATGAATACAGATTCTGGAGATACTTGCAATTTTTGAAGCTGTTTGCTTGTCAAGGATTCCTGCCTTCCTAATGGTAACCATTGGAAAGTCATTTCATGAGACTTGAAAAGGTATTCTTAATTGATGTGGAAAAGAACTGGGAAGTTTTAAGCAGTTCAGATTGCTGCAGACCCATATAATAGTTTAGAAAGCTCCAGTAAATGAAGGGGAAACTTGTTGGAATGAAAGCAGTCTGAAGGGGAGGAGGAGAAGGGGTAGCTAGCAATAACTTAAAATGTGCCAGGAAAATAGGTCAGGCCCAATCATGCTATGCTTCCTTACATAAGCATATCTGTTTACACGTGCTCATGTAGACTTTCATTTAAAGAACTGCGCGGCGTGCAAGTGTGTTCAAGTAGGAACTGAAGTAAGAGACTTTTTTTGTGTGTGTCAACTCCCCTCTGCCTCTCCCCACAGCATCTGCTGGAAGAGCTAGCTGTCTGGAAATAGATTGCAAATAGAGAAAGCGCTTTTGTGGACAGAAAGGCTTGTTTTAAGTAGGGTTGCCATATGGCCACAATTTCCCGGACGCATCTGGAATACTGCAGTCGGCAGTAGTGTCTGGGTGAAAATCGGGCAAGTGTCTGGGAAAATCCAGACGTATGGCAGCCTATTTCCCATAGAAGTAGCTCAAAAACGTGGTTTTTTGGTGTCTGTGTGTTCTCATAAACCAAGACTTTCAGTGGGATATGCTGGTGTGCCAACAGCAGTTGGGGGAGATTTCCCTGCGCCGCCCCCCGACTGCGTTATGACACTGGACACTTACTGTATGATAGAAATACAGAACAAAATCAGTTAATAGGATAGCTTTGAGCAATAGATATGATAAATATCTGTCAGGCAGGGTTACCAAACCCTGTGGGGCTTCTAGACTTTCCAGTTCTGTGAAATTGAAACAATAACTAACCGTTCAAACACTCTTTGCATATAGAACAAACAAACTTTGTGCCTCTTTATGTTCTGTATGCTACAAAAAGGAGTAATGAGAATGTAAGAGTGGCTTGCTGGATCAGGCCAGTGGCCCATCTATTCCAGTGTCTTCTTTTCACAGTGGCCAACCAATTGCCTGTGGGAAACTGGCGAGCAGGACTTGATCCCAAGAGCAAATCTCCCCTCCCATAGTTTCCTGCAACTGGTATTCGGAAGCATTGCCTCCTCCAACTGTGGGGGCAGAGCGATAACCATCATGGCAAGTAGCCATTGATGGCCCTCTCCTCCATGTCTAAAACTCTTTTAATGCCACCCAACGCCATCTCTATTTTTTATGTATTTTCCTGGTTGGTTTTATAGCAGCAATGTATCAAAACAAACTTTATCTTCTTGCTTTGCCATTTCGAATAAATATTTATCAGTGCAGGGTATTTCAAACAGGGTGCTTTTAGGAAGTGGCCTTAATGTAGAAGAAACCTTGAATTAATAGTTTGGGGATAAACTTATATAAATTCAAACTGAAATACATATTAATTTTTTTATTAGAAAACGTTTGTTTACAAGTCAATTAATATGCAGTGATTGCACATATATATATAATAATTCCACGCAGAAGCAGCTTTAGCTACTTGTTGCATTACATAGGCTTGTTTATAACTATGCAGTCAATAGATTAGGCATGTATATCTTCTGTTATACAAAATATCATAGACTATAGCTCCTAGGTTTATTTTTACACTGCCCGAAGGCCTCCTCCTCCTTTTCAACAACTGGAGCTGGAATATTTTAATTATGCAGGTTATTGCTGATACAGTATTGTAAGGGTCTCAGCCCTTCATTCCACTTCTCACTTGTTATTACCGTATTTCTAACCATTCAGTCTATTAAGTACTCTCTGCACATAGAATAAAGAATAATTGTGTCTCTTGTTCTTCTGTATGCTACAAAAGCAGAGTGTATTCATTCTCCATTTTCAAATAGCAAAGTATTAAAGTGTATGTGTTCTCCTACTTTATTAGGTGTTATATGGCTACTTCTATTCCGTTATGGCCTGTATCCAATAAATATTTTGATCATCACTTAGTTGTACAAACATGGCAGCCTTAAGAAGCACAATGATTTCCTTTAAAAATGATAGTATTACCTAAGAAATGGTGGAGATATCTTAAAAACAACAACAACACAGCGAGGAATGTTTGCAGCAGGTTAAATAGTAAAGTGATTAGATGCTCACCAGAGAAGTAAGTGCTGGTGTCTATATTTATGTTTTAGACAACTGTTAAAAAAAGGAAAACACCTATTTTGTATTTTTAGAGATCTTTGAGAATTTGTGAATTGCGTTATGGCAAGATAGAGAGAGAGGGTTCTATAGTCACTTACTGACAGAATATCTGAAGGTATCTGAAGAAGTGTGCATGCACATGAAAGCTCATATCAAGAACAAACTTAGTTGGTTTCTAAGGTGCTACTGGAAAGAATTTTTTATTTTGTTTTTACTGACAGAAGTTTCAGGTTTCGTCATCATTTGGGTTCAAACTTGGGGTTTAGCTGCCATTTCAAAAATGTTTGGAATGCATGAATGAAAGATGGGAAGTTATGAACTAAAGTACAATCACAGGTCACTTATAGGCAGATATCATCCACTTAAACTGTATTCCAGAGTCCTCTAGTATGCTTACCTGAAATATTGATGGAGGCAACTTTAAACATGCCTTGGTAGTTACTTTGTCAGGCACTCTCTAGCTTGCTATTTTATGAACTCTTGGGCATGAAATTTTAAATACAAGTTGTATGTTCTTTGGAGCAAGTGTAAAGCAGATTTGTCATTTGGCCTGCTCAAGCTGTTTTCTGTGTGCAGTGTTAAAACATCTGAAATCACCATTCTTTGCACATGACTGTCAGGAACAGTGGGAAATACAATTGGAAGAGATGGGCTTGTGAAATATTTATAATGACTACTTTAGCAGTGGATAAATGCTAACGAAGTTAGAAGAACTGCCAAGACAGCTCAGATTCGTTTCCTTTATAAACCTTTTCAGTTCTTGTTTAACTGAAAACCTCTTGGTTTAATTCCTGCTTGCATAAAGGAGGAGAGATGATGTTACATACCAGGCCAACAATAGGTGGTTTCATATCTTGCCTTATTGATACAGTCACATAGTATGGTGCAAACACAAGAGCTGTAACATCAGGTCATTTTGTTGAGGGTTCAGTCATCTGATACTAAGAATTGAAAGGGCTGATGTGCTTCTGTAATTTTAGTGATGGATCTTGATTTTCATTTATATCAAGAATTGGGGGGGGGATAGTTTAGAAGAAATACGTTCTTAACCTTTTATTAGTTCCTTTAAAGTAGCATAGATTGATGATACTGTTCTACCTACTAAATTCTTCTTCTTTGGTGATCACTCGTAGCTGAATAAGATTGTCTTCCATGAACACTGTCTCAACAGTGAGACCGTAAATGCCTGTGGAGGCCAATTCTGGATCCACACGTCCTTCCACAGTGGGGACATAGGTTTCCGGGTGGGGAAGTAGTATCACGGACAAGAGGCAAGCAAACCCCTAGAAGGTTTAAACCATTTTGGGATTCAGGAAGGATATCCTCAGATATACTGGTAGTTAGATGGTTTGCTAAGATCCTTGCAAGAATTTTGCTGGCTGCAGCTAATAAAGAGATGCTTCAATAATTTCCTCAATGTGTTCTGTCCATTGTATAACCCACTAGAGGAGGAGGAGGAGTGAAAAACACTGATCTGCAAAATTCTTCCATCCTCATGGCTAGATGTTGCTGAACATCAAATGCCTGGAATGGATCTATAGGAACACAATCTGGGGCTACTGTCAGCCTTGTGGGATCTGGTTCAAGTGCAGCTGATCGATTACTAGTGGGGGTATTACCCTTAATAGGAAATGCTGGAGAAACCGAAAGGAAACTCTTCTACTTCGTTTTGGCTTGAGCACATAAGAAATAAAGCTGGGTCTACCTGAGCATTTGGCACCTGATAAATTGAGAAAAAAGATGATTAAAACACAGCTTATTAAAGGTAAAGGGACCCCTGACCATTAGGTCCAGTTGTGTTCGACTCTGGGGTTGCGGCACTCATCTTGCTCTATAGGCCGAGGGAGCCAGCGTTTGTCCACAGACAGCTTCTGGGTCATGTGGCCAGCATGACAAAGCAGCTTCTGGCAGACCAGAGCAGCACACGGAAACGCCGTTTACCTTCCCGCCGGAGCGGTCCCTATTTATCTACTTGCACTTTGACGTGCTTCCGAACTGCTAGGTTATTAAAACATCCCAAATTAACAGAAATCCACAATATGACTAAAATAAAGGATGAAATTTTAAATCTTGGTATGCCATATAGATTTCAGAACTCTAAGATAAAAAGAACTTATCTAAAACATAAGGCAATTGATGATTAAGATACATTCATGTGTTTTTTCTAGTTCTCACTCTAGAGCGAAGTTAGTGTGTTACACACTGGCAAACATTCTTAAAAAATGAAAAGGTGATTAGGCAGCTATATTTTTTTATTTGAGCTTGCTAAATCTGTATTGCAATGAAGACAATTCCTACAATTATAATTTCATGATACAGCTCCACACATCTAAAGGACAGGTTCTTATTTTCAAAATAGCAATTAATTAGAAATGGTGTGATACAGTTTCCATAGCAGCTTTACAGAAATGATGTACTTTTCACTGGTTTCTGGCAAGAATGTTATCTCTTTGAAACTTCAGAGGGCTTTGTTTGATTTATTGCTTACGCAAAATTACATTTCCCCTCTAATCTCACACATATGCTAATTTCTCTCTCTCTTTCAATGCAGATAGTTTCATAGAAACTAGTGGAGCTGTTGATCATTTTAAGGTGCTCAGTTTATTTTAGGATGTAACATTGTGAGGTCAGAGGAATTGGGTTTACTCTTAAGTACCAAAGAGCTGCATGCTGTACTAATGGTGTAATAGCTAGTTCATGTCTTCCATTTCTATGCAAATGTCTCAAAGAATTAATTAGATCAGATTACTATTGTGTACCCATTTTTCCCAAATGCACCAAAAGAGATGTAGGAAATACTGTTCTCTCTGGGTGCCCTGGGGACACATGTTTGATGTCTTGTTTAAACTGGATTCCTCAGTTGCAATTCCTACACTATGGTAGCAATTTCCACTATTTTAGTACAACTTCTTTTATCCCCTTGCAATCACTGGAATCACCCAAGAATAATCATTCTCTGTGTGAATGCATCCCTGAGACCTTTGATGAGAATCACACGGAGACAGTGTTACAATAGTGCCACGCTGTTGTCTAAGAAACGCTGAATTATAAGTAATAATTTATCTACACTGAGACCGTGACTGCATTAATAAGGCAAGAGGTGAAACCACCTTTTGTCTGCCTTGTATGTAACATCATCTCTCCTCCTTTATGCAAGCAGGAATTAAATCAAGAGGTTTTCAGTGAAACATAGCTTAGCTCTCTATTTGCATCTAAACCAGGAAACTATTAGAAGGAAACCAGGGCTGGATCTACACAGATATAAAAAATGCTATGAAAAAAACGCTGTTAAAAATACAGCTCCCAGTGGAAATTTTCATTGAATTCAGATCTCTGCTCTACAGTGCCATCTGGTGTCACCTTTTTATACTGCATATAGAGTGTTATAAATTTACCTGTGTAGCTGAGTCCCAAGTTATTAAATCACAGTTTATACCGCCTTTTTTCTGAAGCTGGTACGTAATCAATTTCCTGGTTTGGCAAAATGGAAAATGATGGTTAATTGCAGGATTCCTAGTTTGTTTAATCGTTCCACAAAGGGAGATATGGTCAGTGACTCATTCATACCTCTGCTTGTTCAGTTGATATATGATCATCCAGTAGGGCTTGTCTCTTTATTTGACATGTATTATTTGTCACTGTTACAATTCATTACAGTGTTTTTTGCATTAATTTAAAACTGAATGAATGCAAATTAGACTAGCAGAATTTGTTGTTCTATATTCAGAACTCAAAGGAGACCTGAAACTTAGTGCAAATTTACACTTGGTTTCTCAATACTCATTCTTTCTATCATCACAGAGAATGTGTTTCTAAGGACTCGGGTGGAAAATTCAAAAATACTGTATTGGCCTGAATATAAGCCTCACTCCCCCCCCCCCCCCAATTCTGACCGTGGAAAGTTAAAGTGTGGCTTAAATTCGCGACCTTGCAAAAATTGGCAAAAATTGGCTTTTACGATATCGCTGCTGAAACAGACATACGGTAAAATGGAATGGGTGTGTGAGTGCCTGCGGAATTTTAAAGGAGCAGCCTCTATTCGGGTATTGACTTTCTCTTCCCCCCCCCCCCCAATTTTAAAGGTGTGCCTTATATTCAGGTGCTGCTTATATTCGGGCCAATACGGTACTAGTGTGACTAAAAATATAGCAATGCTTTAAGTCTGGTGTAGCATAATATTATATGATGTACAACTGAATCAGGTTTTTTCCTTGATATTGCTTGCTGGTCCAATGTTGCTTGCTTAAGGGCACCAAAATCAGTAGTAATTAGTGAAGATTTTGAAAGTGGTAGATACTTAAAGGTAAATGTAAAGGTACCCCTGACCATTAGGTCCAGTCACGGATGACTCTGGGGTTGCGGTGCTCATCTTGCTCTATAGGCCGAGGGAGCCGGCGTTTGTCCACAGACAGCTTCCAGGTCATGTGGCCAGCATGACTAAGCCGCTTCTGGCAAACCAGAGCAGTGCACGGAAACACTGTTTACCTACCCGCCGGGGCGGTACCTATTTATCTACTTGCACTTGATGTGCTTTCGAATTGCTAGGTGGGCAGGAGCTGGGACCGAACAATGGGAGCTCACCCCGTTGCGGGGATTCGAACCGCTGACCTTCTGATCGGCAAGCCCTAGGCTCTGTGGTTTAGACCACAGCACCACCCGCATCTTTTACATTGCTTTTCACATTTTCATTCAGCCTTGGTTAACGCACAGCCTGATTTTTGAAACTTCCTAGAACCCTTGAAGTAACTTTCTGCTTTTGGTAACCTATTTTCACGCCTTCTTTGATTTTTATATACTGGTCATCTCAGTGCCTGTAGCACATAAAGGAAGTCAATTCAGTGGAGTTGATGTTTAACAAATATCTCACATCCTAAAAAAAGAATTATACTTTAGGTAGAGCAAATGCACTGCAAATTGGAGCAGGGTGGAGTTCTTATATTTCAGCATTTGCAATATGTAATCAAAACCATAATATTTTCTTTTAGCCTTTCTAAGAGGTTCTACAGATGCAGTACATTTCAAGGGCTCAGTGAAAGTTACTCTTATAAGTGAAGTTTATTTTACTCCTGTATAGTAGATCTGGTAATTCTTTTTCAATGTCTCCCTTTACAGCATTGGTAGTAGCACTGTAGGCATTTTTTGTGGAATAAAGATCCATAAAACAGAAAACACAATGAGTGATTTAGTATAGTGCATTAGAGCACACCAAAGTACATAGGGGGATAATTCTGTATTCTAACATGAAAATGGTTGTGTTGGCTTCAGTTCCATTGTTTCTGCAAAGGGAACGGTTGTCACATATGTCAACAGGAATCTGAAATTGAGTTTCACTAGCCCTTCCACGAGTCTTGCCATGTTTTTTTCACTGGACTCTAAGGAGAAAACATGACTGAGAAAAATACTTTGGCTTCCATTTAGAGTCACTGATTGGTAGTCAAAATGCATTTGCTTTTTCTGGTGATACATTCACTTAAAAATGAAGACATCAATTATGTTCCTATGCATTCTTAAGTACCACTGGTGTTAACTGAATTTATGAGTCTGTAAATAATTTTACGACGCTAGACTCTTTCCACTTTTATTTCCTAATTGATAAAAAGGCTTTGTTTTTGATACGAAACACATACTTGGGTTACAGAATGCAAATGTCGACTGCTATGAACCAAAGTATGCAAAGAAATCAACTTCAATATGTGGGTGATACAAAAGCCAGGACCAAACATAGATTAAAATGTTTAGTGAATGAAAATATGAAGCTGGTACTTTAGGTCTGTTATGTCGGGTTTAATAAAAATGAAAGAAATAGCTGTTCTCAGAGAAACATGCTAAGAATTGAAATAGATTTAATCTAAGGATGCAGTCTGCCAACCATTTTTCTTATTGAAACGAGAGGGGGGGTGTCACAGTTTTTGCACCACTTAAATTCTTTTACTAGGGGGTGCCTCTCGGCTTGCCAACTTCCTCTCCATGCCTCAGTTTCCCCTCTCCAGGATGACATCTCCTTCTTGCCTGCCTCATTTCTCCCTCACAACCATCTTCATAGCTGTCAAGTTTCGGATTTGAAAATAAGGGATCAGCAGCCTCACCTATCCCGGGGACAGTCACATGGCAGTGGTGGGCAGAGCCAGAAGCAAAAGTGGGTGGCACTGGTGTGAACGCGCGCAGTAGGCTTACTGTATTTTGGAAATGCTGCCCATGGGCTACGACGCCTATAAGCGCGGGAAATGGCTCCCACTTGCTTTGAGGCTGCAAGGAGGCGAGGTCTTCCCAGTCCCTGGCCAGCAGGGGGAGGGGGAGGAGCTGCTTCCTTTGAAAAACGGGAAATTAAAGGGATATAAAAAATAAGGGATAGCAGCGGGAAACTGCTTGAAATAAGGGAGATTCCCGGGGAAAACGGGATACTTGACAGCACTGACCATCTTGCACCCTCCCTCAGTTTCCCTAACACCTTTCTTTTGAACCCACAAAATGTTCAAAATATCTGCCCTCCCCCTTAGACCACGCTCTCTCCCAACTACAGCTTCCCACCAAAGAATAGTGATTTCTCCCTTTCTCCCTCTCCCTCATGCTAAGAGAAAAGAGCCCCACAACAGGTCTTGGCAGTGCCTCAGTCTCTATCCAGACCCATTTGGGCTATGAAGTGGATTGCTGCAGGATACATCTTTCAAGTCTCAACTCAGTCCTGTGTCCTCTAGCGACTCAGACTGACATCACAGTATGATGGCAAACCAGATATTTCTTGGTCTTGTTCTAAGATGAAAGTAAGTTATTCCCCCCAACAATAAGCGCTGCAGCTACTAGGCTGTCTTTCAAGGTTTGTCAGCTCTTTACCATATTGCTGTAGTGACATTATTTACTGTGTGTGTGTGTGTGAGAGAGAGAGAGAGAGAGCGCCTGTTGGTAAAATAATGGGAGCAGTAGATCTATTACCTTCTTTTTTAAAAAACCAACAACTAGACAAATAAAAACCACCAACCATAAAATTGGTTCATTTTGTCTTTGGTGGCAGATACCAAATGTTTTATTTCTTCCCACAAGCTGCAAATCCATCTCTCTGGCAGTTGAGTTAATGAAACAGGTCTTGGGGCTTGAGAATGGTTGGACTTTTGTCTTCTCACAGCAACCTGTTTTTGAAACATGGTGCTTGGCCTTCGTTCCACAGCAGACAGCTTGCGCAAGAATATATAGTGTTCAGTATTTCAGCTTGAAAGATATGTATACAGAGAAATTCCTACATGATTAGATTTTATTTAGAACACTTTGCCCAAACAATAACAGCTGTCAAACGTAACCCCCCCCAAACCTCTAAACCTGAGGATCAAATTCAAAGTTACACACGGATATGCATGATGTTTCCTCATTAATTTTTCTTAAACTGAAAAGCAGCTTTGGAGCAGTGTTAGAAACTGAGATACGACTGTTAGGAGATAAATGGCACCTTAAACCTAGGTTATGGGTGCAACAATGGAACGTCTAGGCACACTTTTTTATAACAAGAATACAAAGTTGAAAATTAATGAACTGCAGCTAAAATATTATGTTCATTTTTCACATGGTCTAGTCCTTCCCTGCCCACCCCCCTAATATTCTTAAAATGGTCATTCTCCAGCCTTCAGAGAGGAGGCAGAAAAAGGTCCTCCTTTCTTTCCACTTTGCATTTTTAACCTGAAATCTTAGGCGCAGTACTGCACCCGGAGCTCAGAAACTGCTTGTGCTAATGAAATTCCCTGTCACAAAATGCGCCTGGAACAATGAAAGTTTCATACACTGCTTTGGAGGCGACTAGTTTGATATGTCTAGGGGCAAGGGATGGTGGTATATTCCACTGAACATGGTTTGTTTTTGCTGCTGCTTGCCCCATAAAAATCATACAAGTTAACCATACTGATCTTGATTTAACCAGCTAGCTGCACGGAGAGGTACATGAAGGCAGATGTGATGCTATGGTAGTATCTGGTGGGCTTTAAAAGAACTATTGGGGCATGTCTGCTTCACCTTTCAGTCCTATTATGTTTTTAGTTTACACGTGTGGGTACCCATATCTTTTGTCGCCACAGGGATGAAAATTATCTGGGGCTTGGACTTTTGAGTAGAAATGCAGTTGGTGAAAATGAGTTAAGCATTCCTTTCCTTCACCATAGTCCTCCTATTAGACAGACAGCCATCCTAGGTTGCTTTTTTGTGCATCGAATATAGTACAGTTTTGATAATCAATTTAGTAACTAAGATTTGATTCGCAACCAAGAGCTTATTACCTTTATTTGAAGTAAACTTGAGATGTTAATCTTTGCACAAAGAAACCTTGATATATTTTGATATAAAATGGCTTTTTTGATCCATTAACTACTATAAGGGCTTATTTGCATTTGGATAAAGGTAGGCAATGAATACAAATGAATGACTGATTGCATTTTCACTCTTTCACCCCTACGTGTGCAAATTGCGCACATACCTGCTGTCCTTAGACAGTGTCAAGGCAAGGTTATGCCTGTTTCTCATAGTGACAGGATGCATGAAGGCAGGTTGGATACGTGAAATCTAGTATTTTATTTCTTCAAGAGTTCATTTAGAGTTTGCTTCTCTAAAAGCAAATGATGGCAAAGTGATTTGAAAACAGCAGTAGATTACCAGTGTTAACTTTTAAGTCGCCCCAGGTAATCACTCCATTTCGAGCTTGCTCTGTGTGTGGCTTGAATTCTAAGAGTCTTGTTGCTGTTAACGTAGGTTTATAAATAGCTCCTTAGAAGTGCTTATAAAAAGCTTTGCAAAGTAAGTTCAAGAATAGTCGGCGAGAAGACTTCAAAATGGCATTATTTTTTAATCCTAAAATAAAGGTTCATTATTTATTTAAGCATATTAGGAGATTGTTGGCATAACATTATTCTTAAAAAGAAAGCCATACCCTCAGGGATGATAATCAAGAACTAGGATCCAATAATGATGATTATTCCTTCCCAAGGGAAAAGTTTTCTTGAAGGGCTAGGCTGCTTTCCGTTTCTGAGGAGACTGCAGAATCTTGACCCAGCTCAGAAGGCAGCATACTGAGAGTCCACCATTGCTTACGCTGTTCCTCTGGGTCCATTTCCCCCACTGTTCTGATGAGTGCAGAGTGACTACAGACTCAGCTACATTAGTCAAGAAACAGTGTTTTGAATGCGTTATAAACATGCAACACTAGATGGTGCCGGGGGGGGGGGGAATTCTGACTTATTTATAGTGCCCCCCCCCGTGTGTAGATGCACTCTACTATTGTAATTGCCCACAATGTCCTACAGTGATGCTACCCTGTGGTATTGCTACAAGACATTGTGGGTAGCTGTAGTTGGAGCAGCTTAGCTCTCATCAGAGATGTGCTACTATTGCAGACACCACTGCCCTTGTCCTCTATTTCTGCTCCTGTCAGGAGCAGCTGTCTACCAGCATGAGGAGGCCGCATGCTGAGGACTTTCTCAAACTCAAGCTCCTACATAAAGAGGAACAAGAGGAGACACAACAGACCTCAAAAGTCTGAAATGCTCTTGTGCAGATGGTTACTTTTTACCTGTTGCAACAGAGGACAGGACTAGAATCAATGGTTGGAAATACTTGCAAGGGAAGCAATTTTTGGCTGAAAATTAGGAGAAAGAGTTATTTGATAATGAAACAGACTTCTGCTCTTTCAGTGGAGTTATTTAAGTGGAGGCTGGCTAGTCACCTGTCAGAGATGCCATAGTTTCATATTGCACTGCAAATCCTGCATTGAGCAGGGAGTTGGGGTTGGGCTAGATGCTCTTACGCGTCCCTTCTAATGTTATAATTGCATGAACAGAGTTATGTGATAGTGTCGGGTCAGGTCTTGTTCAATTGCATTTTATGTGCAGTGTCCCCCCCTTAAACACCTTAAATGCAAATCATATTAGCTGGAAGGGGCACTGACAATCAACTGGATCAGATCAGCTGTGGAGGTGAAATTATGACCTTTTTCTCCCAGAGTGTGCCTGTATGTGAAATTAGCAAGTGGTTACAATGTTTTGGAATCAGCCCCGTCTAAATACCACTGCCACCCGTCTTGTAAGCTGAGCCATAAGGCATGAGAAGATTGTAAGGAAGACAGCTGAAATAATGCTGCAGTGCCCTGTAGCTAGGTCTCTGCTCTCCATCTCTGATAATGAACTCATGCTCCAATCCAATTCCTGTAAAGGTAAAGGGACCCCTGACTGTTAGGTCCAGTCACGGATGCCTCTGGGGTTGCAGTGCTCATCTCGCTTTACTGGCTGAGGGAGCCGGCGTACAGCTTCCAGGTCATGTGTCCAGCATGACTAAGCCGCTTCTGGTGAACCAGAGCAGCGCACAGAAACACCATTTACCTTCCCGCCAGAGTGGTACCTATTTATCTACTTGTACTTTGACGTGCTTTCAAACTGCTAGGTTGGCAGGAGCAGGGACCGAGTAACGGGAGCTCACCCCATAGCGGGGATTCAAACCGCCGACCTTCCAATTGACAATCCCTAGACTCTGTGGTTTAACCTACAGCACCACCCGCGTCCCGTTAATCCAATTCCTGTACCATCACATTATTTCTGAATTTTTCACTACAACATAGTTATTAGCCTTTCTTGGAATCACTTTCTGTGACTACTGTTTGTGTGGACACACATTGACACCTTTGGATATTTACAATGGGAAAAGAAAGTGGTGAAGGCAGAAGCACCAGGTATTCTGGAGTTACCATTGTGGGACAGTTTGCTGGGGCTTGCATAAATGTTGTTAAACTTCAGACCATTTCTTCTCATCAGTTTTCATTAAAAAAATAAAATCAGGTCTAATTTTCTAAGTCCCATTGAAGTCTAGGTCTCAAAAGGCAGGTTCCCATCTTGTCATTGCTTAGATTTCTCTTTGCATTGTAGTATAAGACTAATAGCCTGAAAACTTAAAATGTATGTAAATTCCACATTGAATACAAGATTGCATACTAAATTAGTACTGTTCTACTCTGTGAATGCTTAAGTGTCTTCCCTACAGATGGAAGTAACTAAGCTTTTATGATAAGTTCACAGTCTCTGAAATCAATGTAATTAAATTTGGACATTGGCTAGGGCATATGTACTCTGGTTTTAACTCATTCAGCTTTTAAGCTGTTTATAGACTGGCGTTTAGATGTATGAATAAACATATCCCAAAATACCACTGAGCTGTCAAGTTCGCCAAATGTTTCAGAAATAGGAATTTGGCTGAACTGACAAAATTCATTCATACAGCTGCAGGAGGCTCTCATTGGCCCAGAAAGACAGGCAAAAAATTTTTTTTTAGAAAGTCTAGCTGCCATTAGAATGACCTAATTATCTATAGTTTGCCAGCTGCTGAACTGAATGGGGCTTGTTTTAGCACAGCAATTGATTGACCGAGGTTCCCGTTATCTATGTAGTGCAGCTTAATGTGCACTGCCTACTCTCAAGATGATGCTCTAAGGATTCAGACAAAATGCTCTGAGACACAGGGGCAGCTCAGAGTTATTCCAGTACTGCAACAATTTATTACACAGGTACAGCAGACTCTGCTATTTACTGCTTGTTCTCTTCGAGGCCTTCATCACATACTCCGGGTCCTGATAGAAATGGTACAGATTCATACAGTCAGCAGCCCCCAGCCATGTTGTTGTGATATTGTCACACACACCCCAGAAGCATGGCAGCGCAACGCAGCAAACATGCCCTCACGTAACTGTGTATGTGAAGGGGTCCCTTCTATGAATGAACAACAAGGTAAGCGACTGAAAGAATGAACATAGCCTGTTGTACAAAGGTAGGAGTCGCATCAATTTGCAAACCCTCCAAATGTCATTATTTTCGAAGGGACAATCCTGGATTTACAGATGCACTGACTCACCCACATTTTCTGATTTGATCCCGGAATGTTCCACTTTCCCTATTTACATTGGAGAAATGTTGGAGGGTACGGACTAGGCTGTCCCTATTTTCATTGGAGAAATGTGGGAAGGTATGCAATTGCTGTTAAGGTGCTACACTCAATATGCCAACAACTTTGAAAAACTCAGCGGTGGCCAGAGGATTGGAGAAGATCAGTCTACATCCCAATGGGGTGCCACAGGGTTCTGTCTTGGGTCCAGTCTTATTCAACATCTTTATCAATGACTTGGATGGGCTTGAGACCATCCTGATCAAGTTTGCAGATGACATCAAATTGGGAAGGGTGGCTAATACCCCAGAGGACAGGATCACACTTCAAAATGACCTTAACAGATTAGAGAACTGGGCCAAAGCAAACAAGATGAATTTTAACAGGGAAAAATGTAAAGTACTACACTTGGGCAAAAAAATAAATAAAAAAAATGAAAGGCACAAATACAGGATGGGTGACACCTGGCTTGAGAGCAGTATATGTGAAAAGGATCTAGGAGTCTTAGTAGACCATAAACTTGACATGAGTCAACAGTGTGATGCAGCAGCTAAAAAAGCCAATGCAATTCTGGGCTGCATCAATAGGAGTATAGCATCTAGATCAAGGGAAGTAATAGTACCACTGTATTCTGCTCTGGTCAGACCTCACCTGGAATACTGTGTCCAGTTCTGGGCACCACAGTTTAAGAAGGATACTGACAAGAGGAGGGCAACCAAAATGGTCAAAGGCCTGGAAACGATGCCTTATGAGCAACGGCTTAGGGAGCTGGGTATGTTTAGCCTGGAGAAGAGAAGGTTAAGGGGTGATATGATAGCCATGTTCAAAATATATAAAAGGATGCCATATAGAGGAGAAAGAAAGGTTGTTTTCTGCTGCTCCAGAGAAGCGGACACGGAGCAATGGATTCAAACTACAAGAAAGAAGATTCCACCTAAACATTAGGAAGAACTTCCTGACAGAGCTGTTTGACAGTGGAATTTGCTGCCAAGGAGTGTGGAGGAGTCTCCTTCTTTGGAGGTCTTTAAGCAGAGGCTTGACAGCCATGTGTCAGGAATGCTTTGATGGTGTTTCCTGCTTGGCAGGGGGTTGGACTGGATAGCCCTTGTGGTCTCTTCCAACTCTATGATTCTATGATAATGAGGGTAAAAGAGGAGAGCGTAAAATATGGTCTGAAGCTCAACATCAAAAAAACTAAGGTCATGGCCACTGGTCCCATCACCTCCTGGCAAATAGGAGGGGAAGAAATGGAGGCAGTGAGAGATTTTACTTTCTTGGGTTCCATGATCACTGCAGATGGTGACAGCAGTCACAAAATGAAGACACCTGCTTCTTGGGAGAAAAGCAATGATAAACCTAGACAGCATCTTAAAAAGCAGAAACATCACCTTGCCAACAAAGGTCCGTATAGTTAAAGCTATGGTTTTCCCAGTAGTGATGTATGGAAGCGAGAGCTGACCTATAAAGAAGGTTGATCGCCGAAGAATTGATGCTTTTGAATTATGGTGCTGGAGGAGACTCTTGAGTGTCCCATGGACTGCAAGAAGGTCAAACCTATCCATTCTGAAGGAAATCAGCCCTGAGTGCTCACTGGAAGGACGGATCCTGAAGCTGAGGCTCCAATACTTTGGCCACCTCATGAGAAGAGAAGACTCCCTGGAAAATGGTTGGGAAAGACTGAGGGCACAAGGAGAAGGGGACGACAGAGGATGAGATGGTTGGACAGTGTTCTCGAAGCTACCAACATGAGTCTGACCAAACTGCAGGAGGCAGTGGAAGACAGGAGTGCCTGGCATGCTCTGGTCCATGGGGTCACGAAAAGTCGGACATGACTAAACAACTAAACAATAACAACAAACAAATGCAATTGTGCCAGCCACTTTTGTCTCGCCCCCCCCCCCCATTGGCACGTAGCCTCCCAAAGTGCAGTGTTTGGGCTGAAAAAAGGTCTCCTACTTCTGTTTTAGGGGAATGGACTAGGAGTAATTTTGAACCATTTCCTTCTGTAATGCATTCATCTTTTTTCTTTTTAACATTGAGCTTTATGATCATAAATAATAGTTCTTGCTTTTCTTTTTCTTTTTTTTTAAAAAAACCACATTTGCTGGATAGTGTGCTTTGCTAGGAATAGCTATTGATAATTATGCTCACGTTTTGTGGCTTTGTAACATGAAAAAATATATATGAAGTGTATAAAAAGTATGCTTATTAAAACTGATGTGCACCGCAGTCTGTCTATAAAAGCTTTCAACTGTAAAAGCCTTTGATTGGTGTTTCGAGTCACAAAATGAAGTGAAGAGCACTGATTGTTCCAGATCTTGTTTGCCTCCACTCCTGCAATTAGAGCTTTAACAACAGTTTTGATGTTTTCCTTCATTTTCAAATGGAAGAGTATACGCTTCCAGCTTTACTTCAGCATTTCTTCCTCCTCCCACCATTATTTATGACTTCAAAGCAATTGTGTAAGACGCCTGTTTAGAGGATAGCTTTTCAGTCATACATAATTATCAGTCGGTGTGGGGTGTGATATTTTAATATCTGCATCAATATGATGGCCCCAATCCAACTGTGTGCACTTGCAGCAGCTGTGCACATAGAGTCCTGAAAAACAGTAATTGCACCAAACAGCTGCTCAACAGAGGGAAAAGTCAAGGAGACTGAATATTGACTTGGCTTTCTTTCCTGAACAACCAAGTAGCACAATTATTGCTTTTTTAGCATAGTCCCATGGATGCTAGAATTGAAACTGGATTGTTGGATAGAGAGTATGATGGAATATCATTTGTACTGAGTTTTCCTCCTAGGTAGGTAAACAACTGTCCCAATCATGGTGTCTTCAATATGTTGTTTGAATATAAGCCCCAAGATCCCTGACCATTGGCCATGCTGGCTGGAGCTGGTGCGATGAGTAGGCTACTAGTTCTAGTTTGGGAATGCTGAGCAAGAGATCTGGTACACAGATGCTTATGGGCAATGATGGCCATCTGTGGGCCTCACCCAGCGATGGTACCATAAGAATAGTGCGTTCAAAACAATAACCTTTTTAGAATTAGCCAGTGAACTTTACAACTAAGTAGGAATGTGAACTTGCATTTCTCATATTCACACACAAGTAGACTCTCAAGCCATATGGTGGTGACCAGCTATTCAATAAGTGTTCCTGTTGCTACTTGCCAATGAAATGCCATGTCTCCCTTTCATAAACCTGAAAAAATATAACAAATGACACTAAGTACAATGCAACCCTGAACCCTCAGGAGCAGAGAAAAGGTAATCTTGCGCTATGATGAGTAAATAGCACCAGTATAAAAGGTAAAGGTACCCCTGACCATTAGGTCCAGTCGCGGACGACTCTGGGGCTGGGTTGCAGCGCTCACCTCGCTCTATAGGCCAAGGGAGCCGGCGTTTATCTGCAGACAGCTTGTGGGTCATGTGGCCAGCATGACTAAGCCGCTTCTGGTGAACCAGAGCAGCGCACGGAAATGCTGTTTACCTTCCCGCCAGAGCGGTACCAATTTATCTACCTGCACTTGACGTGCTTTCGAATTGCTAGGTGGGCAGGAGCAGGGACCAAGCAACGGGAGCTCACCCCACCACAGGGATTCGAACCGCCAACCTTCTGATCGGCAAGCTCCAGGCTCTGTGGCAACTGGTTCTTTGGACAGAGACTTCTCTCCTGACCCCTTTAATGGGGTACCCTGTTATCACTGCCACAGACAACAAGGGGTAGATGAGTCACCACTTTACCACACCTCAATTGGATCCCGGCTGACTAGATGGAGCGCTGAGTGGTTGGCTGGGCTAAATAGATGGCGAGCGGATCCCAGGGAAGCCTCCCTCCCTCAGGTCTGCTCACCATGCCTCGCCCCCTTGGGCTGCCACAAATTGGCCCATTTGAATGGATGGGTTTGGGGGAACCTGTGAGCCTCGGCGGCAGCTGAGGGTGATGGGGAAAACAACAAAATGGCATGGTGTGTGGGCGAGAGTGGAGGTGCCACGTCTGGCCTCAACCGCCACTCAACAGGAGGACAGTAAATGGCCATTAGCAGGCATAGGTGCTCAGAATAATGATGGCTAGGCCCCATCTGAAGACATTTCTGTTTTAGAAGGCTTTACCTGAGGTGTGACCCACCGTACATCTGTAGGGCTGGCTTTTTGCTTATAATTATCCTCATCATTATTAAATTTATACACTGCTCTCCATCTGAGGAGCACAGGGTGGTTTACAGTTGTTGTTGTTGTTCAGTCGTTCAGTCGTGTCCGACTCTTCGTGACCCCATGGACCAGAGCACGCCAGGCACGCCTATCCTTCACTGCCTCCCGCAGTTTGGCCAAACTCATGTTAGTAGCTTCGAGAATACTGTCCAACCATCTCATCCTCTGTCGTCCCCTTCTCCTTGTGCCCTCAATCTTTCCCAACATCAGGGTCTTTTCTAAGGAGTCTTCTCTTCTCATGAGGTGGCCAAAGTACTGGAGCCTCAACTTCAGGATCTGTCCTTCTAGTGAGCACTCAGGGCCGATTTCCTTGAGAATGGATAGGTTTGATCTTCTTGCAGTCCATGGGACTCTCAAGAGTCTCCTCCAGCACCATAATTCAAAAGCATCAATTCTTCGGCGATCAGCCTTCTTGATGGTCCAGCTCTCACTTCCGTACATTACTACTGGAAAAACCATAGCTTTAACTATACGGACCTTTGTCGGCAAGGTGATGTCTTTGCTTTTTAAGATGCTGTCTAGGTTTGTCATTGCTTTTCTCCCAAGAAGCAGGCGTCTTCTAATTTCGTGACTGCTGTCACCATCTGCAGTGATCATGGAACCCAAGAAAGTGAAATCTCTCACTGCCTCCATTTCTTCCCCTTCTATTTGCCAGGAGGTGATGGGACCAGTGGCCATGATCTTAGTTTTTTTGATGTTGAGCTTCAGACCATATTTTGCGCTTTCCTCTTTCACCCTCATTAAAAGGTTCTTCAATTCCTCCTCACTTTCTGCCATCAAGGTTGTATCATCAGCATATCTGAGGTTGTTGATATTTTTTCCGGCAATCTTAATTCCGGTTTGGGATTCATCCAGCCCAGCCTTTCGCATGATGAATTCTGCATATAAGTTAAATAAGCAGGGGGACAATATACAGCCTTGTCGTACTCCTTTCCCAATTTTGAACCAATCAGTTATTCCACATCCAGTTCTAACTGTAGCTTCTTGTCCCACATACAGATTTCTCAGGAGATGGATGAGGTGATCAGGCACTCCCATTTCTTTAAGAACTTGCCATAGTTTGCTGTGGTCGACACAGTCAAATGCTTTTGCGTAGTCAATGAAGCAGAAGTAGATGTTTTTCTGGAACTCTCTAGCTTTCTCCATAATCCAGCGCATGTTTGCAATTTGGTCTCTGGTTCCTCTGCCCCTTCGAAATCCAGCTTGCACTTCTGGGAGTTCTCGGTCCACGTACTGCTTAAGCCTGCCTTGTAGAATTTTAAGCATAACCTTGCTAGCGTGTGAAATGAGTGCAATTGTGCGGTAGTTAGAGCATTCTTTGGCACTGCCCTTCTTTGGGATTGGGATGTAAACTGATCTTCTCCAATCCTCTGGCCACTGCTGAGTTTTCCAAACTTGTTGGCATATTGAGTGTAGCACCTTAACAGCATCATCTTTTAGGATTTTAAATAGTTCAGCTGGAATATCATCACTTCCACTGGCCTTGTTGTTAGCAAGGCTTTCTAAGGCCCATTTGACTTCACTCTCCAGGATGTCTGGCTCAAGGTCAGCAACCACACTACCTGGGGTGTATGAGACCTCTATATCTTTCTGGTATAGTTCCTCTGTGTATTCTTGCCACCTCTTCTTGATGTCTTCTGCTTCTGTTAGGTCCTTTCCACTTTTGTCCTTAATTGTGGTAATCTTTGTACGAAATGTTCCTTTCATATCTCCAATTTTCTTGAACAGATCTCTGGTTTTTCCCATTCTGTTATTTTCCTCTATTTCTTTGCATTGTTCGTTTAGAAAGGCCCTCTTGTCTCTCCTTGCTATTCTTTGGAAATCTGCATTCAATTTCCTGTATCTTTCACTATCTCCCTCGCATTTTGCTTGCCTTCTCTCCCCCGCTATTTTTAAGGCCTCATTGGACAGCCACTTTGCTTTCTTGCATTTCTTTTTCATTGGGATGGTTTTCGTTGCTGCCTCCTGTATAATGTTACGAGCCTCCATCCACAGTTCTTCAGGCACTCTATCCACCAAATCTAAGTCCTTAAACCTGTTTTTCACTTCAACTGTGTATTCATAAGGAATTTGATTTAGATTGTATCTTACTGGCCCAGTGGTTTTTCCTACTTTCTTCAGTTTAAGCTGGAATTTTGCTATAAGAAGCTGATGATCAGAGCCACAGTCAGCTCCAGGTCTTGTTTTTGCTGAGTGTATAGAGCTTCTCCATCTTTGGCTGCAGAGAATATAATCAATCTGATTTCGATGTTGCCCATCTGGTGATGTCCATGTGTAGAGTCGTCTCTTGTGTTGTTGGAAAAGAGTGTTTGTGATGACCAGCTTGTTCTCTTGACAGAACTCTATTAGCCTTTGCCCTGCTTCATTTTGAACTCCAAGGCCAAACTTGCCAGTTGTTCCTTTTATCTCTTGACTCCCTACTTTAGCATTCCAATCCCCTATAATGAGAAGAACATCCTTCTTTGGTGTCATTTCTATAAGGTGTTGTAAGTCTTCATAGAATTGGTCAATTTCAGTTTCTTCAGCACTGGAAGTTGGTGCATAAACTTGGATTACTGTGATGTTAAAAGGACTGCCTTGGTTTACAGTAGAAAAACACAAAATACATAATATAATAATCAAAACAAAACAAACAAAACAATCACAGCAATCTTAAAGGGTTTTTGCAGTCCACACTGGACAATACATGATGGACAGATACTTTCATCTTTTTATTCTTCAATCGCTTTCATCTTTTTATTCTTCTATGGTTATGTTTGTTGTTGTTGTTATTATTGCTATTTATTGCATTTGTACCCTGCGCCTCCCTCCAAGAAGCCTAGGGTGACAAATGCCTCTTTAATGAATTGTTTCTCACAGAGAAACATCATGCCGTGTGTACTATATGACATGAACAGACCCTCACGCCAGTCGTATATAAAAAGCCAAAAAGTTGTAAAACGTTGTTGCCTGTAAGTTTAATATCTGCTTCTGTTTTTTCTATCAAATAGACCAGCTTTTGAATTTAATTTTAAATACACTTCATTTACCTTGTGGCTTCCACCTTCAATAGCAGCATAGAGCAAACATTTTTATTAACATACCAGCTAGATATTAAGTTAGCGTCCCAATCCTTTTAAACCTTTCTGTTGTGCTTGCCTAATGTGTTTTGGGAAAATGAATCTTTCATACTGCTATTTGTACATTAAATTATGAACTGTGACATTCAACCAGGTAAAGACTTATTGATACCACCACAGGCTAGGATTTGTAAGCACCTATTCAGTGCTATGATGTAATATATTCAGATGAATATGTAACTGTGAAATTATGTAATTTACTGTAAAAGCAGAGTATAATGTTTGCTCTTTTGGCTGCTTGCCGCACTGGGTTTCATTCAGATATAAGGATCTTTGTTCAGTGTCAAGACTTTAGAGCTTTCTTCTGAGACTGCTCCAGTTTATAGCCAAGTCTCTCTTTCACTCTGTCGTAATTAACTTTACAGCAAAAAGGAAAGTTTGTGTCATATCCAGAAATTAACCACTGTAAAGTACAATTTTGATACATCTTCTGAGATGACTTGTGATACAGGGAATATAATTCTAGGAATCACTGGGAAATGTGTTTATTTAAATCATTTTAATAACTTTTTAAAGTTGCACACATTTTTCCATTGTGGCACTTGAAAAGTGAGATATTAGAAAGGTTTGCTTGTTTTTTATTTTAAGTTTAATGGACGAATCCTGAGTTGACCAAAGTTTGAAGCACTTACAAGAGAAAATGACTGTTGTCACTGCACTGTCTGAGCAAGGGTCCCTGAACCTTTGAAAACGTCAGCATAGCCCTGGATTCTTCACCACATTTTAGATCCCACCCCAGCACACCAGTGATTGTGTGATGCTGACCCAGCAAGGCAACTAATTTTCTTATTCTAGCACCTAAGCTAAGGGACTGTGTTTTCCTCCAGCTGAATGTGTGTGTGTATTTTGTTGCCACTGAGCTTCAGAGTCATAGGTGTAGGTTCTTAAGAATGCAGTTCTTGAATTAGACTTGCAATTATATGAACTACAAGAAGCTCCCCGTTTATGCCTGCTCTATTTGTACACAACCACACAAACAAACACACACATGGTGCCAGGACTCTGGAAGTGGGTCCCGGAAATGGGGAGCACCCTGGAGAGTCCTTCTGGCTTGCAAGGAGACCCTTCCCAGAGCCCAGGGCACCCCCATCTTCAGGCACCTGACTAGCTTATGTACGGGGTAGCACAGCAGCGGAAATCACTTCTCCGCATATCAGCTGACATGCATGGAAGAACTTTCTCCACCCGTCAGCTGTGTAAGAGCCGCACTGTAGGGTGTGTGTGTGTGTGTGTGCGCGCGTGCGTGTCTTTCCTCAGAGCAATACATTCTGGACTGGTGTCCAGGAAAGTGTCACTTTCTGCAGCAAATAAATGCTTAGAGAAAAAATGCAAAGCTATTTGCACAGTGGCATAGTTCACCTCTTGAATCGACAAGGCCATATTCAGCAAATTTTGAAGCAGTTGTTCTGTGACTACAGCACTATGTGACCTAACAGCCTGGGTCCAGCATACCTTAGGAAAAAGCCTCTCTATGTATAGACCAACCTATTCCATGATATCTCAAGGAGCACCTGGTAATGTAGGAGTCCATGTGAATGGAGCTGAATAGCCACCTTTAGTGTGTATGAGACATGAATGGAAGCCTGTTCACATGCCAAGATTGTACTTAACTGAGTTGATAACAAAATTTCCTTGATCATATCCTGCTTTCTTTTTCTTAGGAGATGGTGTCTGCTTTACTAGGAATAGTGAAAGCTATTTCATTTTCATTTTCTCTGTCTCGTTATGCTATATTTATGGGCAGTCAGTTCTTTATGCATAGAGCTTCCAAGACGCAACATCACTTTCAAGGCATCACTTCCGGAGAAAATGAAGTTATTGGAATTCCTAGACATGAGTAATAATAAAATGTGTGTGGTTTTGTTTCTTAATTTTAAACAGGGGCCAAGGGGGTAATTCAGGGTTTAACATGCATGGATAGAATATGGGTGATGAATATAGACTACATAAATTATGGAGAAAATCTAGAGAACAATATTTTAAAAGCAGTTTTTGAACATCCTACTGTGCCTTTTTATTTGTTTATTATAGATACTTAGATATTTGCTGTTGCAAGTGTATCTGTAAACATTAAACAAGACACTTTCCCAACAGCAAAAGCTTCCTTACATAACATTTCCATTATTAATCCAGGAGCTCCTTTTCACTCAGTTAAATGGTATTTCTGAACTTGGTCTATAATCCCAATTAGCATGCTAACTGCTGTAACCAATGTACATCAGAGTATTTGTACATAAACACTTAACCAAAATCATCTTCCATGGGGAAATGACCATTAAAACATAGTTGTTTTTTCTATCTATGTCCTGTTTAGCATGATTGAAATGGAGAATGGCCTGCAGGCAATTTTTCAGTGAAAAGCACTTATAGACAAATATACTAAATTATAGGAGCTGCATATAATCCCCAATTAGTCTGCATTTTAATGCCCCAACCTGTCTCTAGTGTTTTACCTCAATGGAACAGATTTCTTGACAAGTCATACAAATTTTGTTCTGCGTTTTCTTGTCAAATCGCAGGTTTTCACTATTATATTAATAACAAAGCAATTTCTGCCTGTGATAAAACCATGCTGTTATATAATTTGTCAAATCAAACTCCATCCTGAGGGTGCTAAATTAAGGATTTCCCATGCCAGAATTCTGATTAAGTCTGATTAAGAAGAAACATTGAAGTAGATTTTAGACCATAAAAATGTATCCCACAAAAAGGTTGTTAGTTTTTAAGTTTTTACTGGCCAAAATGCATACTTCCTCCACATTTTTGTCCTGACCCAAAAAACCCCCAACAACAATGTAACTACCGCTACACTATTGTACTTTTATGGAAATACATATATTGGTGTGGCAAAAGCTGTCTTAAAACTTTGGAAACAAAAAGAACCTGTCCCAAACCACAGAATGAATCACAGGTAGGTTAGAAAGAAAAGACAGAAAGACAATTCCATCTGTTCATTAACCTAGATAAAGCCTGATCTTACATAATTCACTTTTATCCGATCGAAAAATATTTATTCTGAAAAAAAAGATAATATTGTTGCAGTGTCATAGTAGGCTTGGACCGTAACTGGTTAGATGAAAGTACCGGGTAATGGTTTGCTGCCAGGGCCAGGCACAATTTATGCAATTGGCACTGGTCCTACTCCTCCACTTCTCCTCTATAAGCAGTTTCATGGCAATCTTTCAATTTTATGCTTGCGTAGCTTTATATTAAAGAAAGGGGTTGCAATTAATTATTTACCTTGGAGTGGCATTGTTATATTGTGTTCAGCCTATTTTGTAGATTATTCAGCACCCTTCCTTCTGCTTTGAAGAAACTGCTTTATTTTGAAGATAATTCTGCACTTAAGCGGCAGTCCTACAAACACTGAAGATCTTCTGAACAAAGTGAAACTTATTTATGAGTAAACTTGAAAGGGTTCATACTGTTGGCATCAAACCATCCAGAATATTGTGCCTTTTATTTCTAGAGAAAATTATTTTCTACAAGTAGCTCTTGCAGCAAAAGAACTGTATCCTTTCTCCTAAAAAGAACTGTTCCTGTTCAGGGTTCCAGTTTGCCATTCCTTCCTTGCAGGGCATTCAAAGACACCCCCCCCCCAATGACTCTTCCCATTGCACCCGTCTTTTCCAGTCCCAGGGCTTAAGCCCTTGTTGGACTGGTTTTTGTTTTGCATTGCTCCATTGCAATGCATTGCTCCACTGTTTTTTAAATATTCTTTGTACTTCTGTAAACCTCAGAGTTTTCTCAAGTATGCTGATACTTTCCTCTTGTTTCTCATGACCTTGTTCTGGCTTCAGTCCTGGTGGCACAAGTCTTGAGTTTGCTATAAAAGATGGGAATAATACAGAGGATTTGGGCGTGTTTCTTAACTCATCCCAGAGTTCATAGATTGATAGATAGAAAAGAAATACTTACTACATATATATATAAATTACTTATTTGGAATCAGAAAATATTTATCCCGTAATCTCCTGGCAGTTTTTCTGGAAATTACAATTTTCAGTTTCTAACGTTACTGAGTCCTGGTAGAAACAGTGAACCTTCTAAGGAATGAATTTTCAAAGAATACTAATGGTGCAAACTTTTGAAAGAAGTTTATTTATTCATTTAATAAAATTTATACACCACTTGATTGTGGTATGTCTCACCTTCTATTGTGTGCACTGTGTGGTCCCTCCTCCTACCTGGCCAATCCCCCTGGCAACACCTCCCCAGGCCGGATTGGACAGCTGGCTGAGTAGGTAGAGACCACAGGTATCTGACCTGGGAAGGTGGTGCCAGCCAACCATGTGCTGCCCTGGGATCAAAGGGGGATGTGCGCGACCATGCAAAATGCGCACCCCGTTTGATGTGGGGAACGGTCATTATGCTGCATCCATTGTAGGGCCAGTTCTACCCACCAAAGCAGTCAAGTGGGCACATGTAGGGTAAGATGATATTGTAAGTAAACTGGTCCCAAATTGTTACAGGCTTTGTATATTAGAATTGTTAGAATTGCTTCAATGAGTACAGTGGTATCTCTACTTACATGCCCCTCATGTTACGTATCCTTCGGGATATGCACACTGCAAACCCGGAAGTATATTCCCGGGTTTCACCACACTCGCATGTGCAGAAGTGCTCTATCGCGCTGCGTGCATGCGCAGAACAGGCAGCTCCAGTTGCAGAAACCTCGGGATTGGACTGGAGCTCCGGAATGGATCCCGACTGTAACCGGAGGTACCACTGTAATGCGTTTGGAAAACGAAATTCGGAAGCAGCTATCAATGTTGCAAGAAGCAACAAGCAGAGACACATGTCATACTTAGTCAAACCATGGCTTAGCACATGGCTTAGATTGCTTCCCAGAGAGGCAATCATGGCTGCTTTGCTGCTCCCTGGTAATCCTGCTGTTGTGTTACCTTGAGCTAAGCCACGGTTTGCTGAAGCATATCTCCCGAATCTGGGCTTGTGGCTTAGTTTTTGTGGGTAAACCATAGGAGAGGCCTTGGTTACACCTCACAGTTAGTCTGGGGAGAGCTAAACCATGAGTCCAAGTCTGGACAACATGCTAAACCAGGCTGTGGCTTAGGGCAGCTTAGCAGCAGAACAAGAGGGAAGGTGCAAAGCAGCTGCAATCTCCTGTCTCAGAGCCAATGCTTTTATTTTAATGTATTTTAATATTTGAGTGGCTGGGGAGACCCAGCCAGATGTGTGGGGTACAAATGAATTATTATTATTATTATTATTATTATTATTATTATTATTTTCTGGGATATTCAAGTGTATTCAGTACTGGCACCTCCCCCCCCATGTTAAAATTGTGGGACTTACTGCAGCAACTTTATGGTGAGCACCGATGCCATTTTTCTTTGAAAGCATTGCTTAGAGCTCATATGATTTTACATCCAAGTCAAGCCATAATATACCTTAGTGCAGGGGTCAGCAAACTTTTTCAGCAGGGGGCCGGTCCACTGTCCCTCAGACCTTGTGGGGGGCTGGACTATATTTGGGGGGGGGGAATGAACAAATTCCTATATCCCACAAATAACCCAGAGATGCATTTTAAATAAAAGGACACATTCTACTCATGTAAAAACACACTGATTCCTGGACCATCTGTGGACCAGAATTAGAAGGTAATTGGGCCAGATCTGGCCCCCGGGCCTTAGTTTGCCTACCCATGCCTTAGCGTGACATACAAACCAGGTTTGAGCGATTTGAGGTTTTCCTATGTCTAAAGGCAAACTCTCACTGAAAAGGAGATTCAGTGGCACACATGTTTTGTGCATTTATTTTATATAAATGTGTCACTCAGCATTCAGGCATCTTGTAGTGTTCAGAGCCAGTCAATATTGAATAAAAGAATCTAGGAAATAAATGATAGGATTGGAAATAATGTTTTCCAACTGATTTCATTATTATTCGCACTATGGATTTTTAGAAGGTCACAATTTGGGTGGTTTTAATTAACCATATGGTTTGAAATTGACAGATGTGGGTTGTGGATTTGTCGGAGGAAATAAAACTTGATTCCCAGAATTAACCAGATGTTCTATGCAGTAATACAGTGACCTTGTTGATTAAGCAACATTTATGTAATGCACACAAAAGAAGAAAGTGGAAAAAATATTTATTTATTTTTTCTATTGACATATCCTATCTGCTTCCCACAACAAGTTTACAAGTATCATTCACTGAAATATGAGGTAGAAGATGACAGATGTGGAACTGTGACTAATAAACAACTTGTATTCCTCTAATAAGATTTCAGTGATAGCGCTGAATTAATAGCACTGGGATTCTATTGAGCATCTGTAGTGCAGCTAAATGTAGTTAGATATTTGTACCATACAGCAATAGTTCTTTATAACTGGAAATGTCTCAAGCACAAGATTGCTTGTTTTATAACATATCAAGGAGTTGTGATCGCATTCGTTACTGTATTAGACCATCAGCCTAGGGAGTACATTGCTTCTAATATCATCTCATGAGCCACAAAATGTATTAAGACTATTCCATTCAAACTGGAATGACATGGACATAAATGAAAATGTAACCCCAAGAGGAAAAATAAAAGATCAGTTTTTTAGAACATTTACACCCCATATTTCACTTCTACAATAGAACCCCCCACAAACATCTTATGAATCTAAGCAAAAAACCAAAACCAAAATACACACCATAGTTATAAACAGAAACAGTAACACACACACACACACACCAGTTTAAAAGGCTATAGATTGGTTGGTAGTTGTTCTAATCCTAATTAAACAATCACAGATGTTTCTTGTGCAAGGTGTTGAATTGTGTGATAGCTGACTAACTCCAGATGAAACTAATACCTATATTTGTTGCAGTTTGAATTCTGACTCACATTGGGAACTTGGTTGCCGTAATAGATTACCTCTACCCAGAGAAGTTGGGTGAATGCAACTGAATTGATTCTGTTGGATTTCTTGGTGGTATTTAATACCATCGGCCATGGTACCCTTCTGGATAGGCTCTCCGGGGTGGAGATTGGAATCATCGTTTTTCATTAGTTCCATTCCCACCAGGAAAGCCTTTTACTTTTCTCCCATGGTATTTATGTTAGGGGATGCGCTCGGGGATCCATTCTACCCCGCTAAGTTTTCAGCGTATTTATTTGAAGCCAGTGGATGAGGTCATCAGAAGATTTGGAATTGGTTATCACTCATATGCTGATGATAGTTGACGTTGGAGAGATCACTTTCAGGATAGTAGCATCCATAGTAGGATCAGCCTTGCATTAAGATCAGCTTTCTGTCAAGGGTAAAGAAAGGTAAAGGTAAAGGGACCCCTGACCATTAGATCCAGTTGTGGATGACTCTGGGGTTGCGGTGCTCGCTTTACTGGTCAAGGGAGCCCGCATACAGCTTCCGAGTCATGTGGCCAGCATGACTAAGCCACTTCTGGCGAACCAGAGCAGCGCACAGAAATGCCATTTACCTTCCCACTGGAGTGGTACCTATTTATCTATTTGCACTTTGACGTGCTTTCGAACTGCTAGGTTGGCAGAAGCTGGAACCGAACAACGGGAGCTCACCCCGTCGTGGGGATTTGAACCGCCGACCTTCTGTTCGGCAAGCCCTGGGCTCTGTGGTGTAACCCACAGCGCCACCCACATCCCTGTCAAGGGTAGGTTATAGCAATACTCCTATTTTGGCATATGCTGATCTGTAAAACAGAAGAGGTGTGGGGTGCGTATGATCTGTTCTTAATATATCATGTAGCATTGTCTGTGGGTTTTCTTTTGCTCATTAGTGGTAGCAACTACCGGTAATTCATAACCCTCACAGTGCGACAATCCATAACATCCTGTTAATTCTCTATTAAGATGGAAGAGGAATTGTAAATGTGGTATTTTCAATCTCTGTGAAGCATGTAATTCCAGCTTGGATTTTACTTTTTTGTTTTGTTTTGTTTTGTTAAGACTGATTCTCTATAAGGTTTTAAGAATACATTTATGCTAATTAATGCTGTATTTTCATCTCATCCCCTAACAAAACATAACTATGGCGCTGGAAAAGTATAATGGCAATATAATTAAAATTTCTTCTAAGAAAAACATTGTAATAGACATCCTGCCATGCTTATGCTATTTTAATTGGATGTTTAGCTCTAGGGATGTTCATAATTTATCATAAAACTTTAATGTTAATAAAATCAGCTGGGAGGAAGCTGTACTTAATCTCCTTGATTACACCATGAGGGCTAAAATCTTAATTTGATTTTTTTTTATGTGCTAACAATGGAAGAAAGAGAAGGCAGGATGTTCGGTTCCTCAGTTGTGAACTGGCTGCTCCTCTGTGTGTGAACATGTGTCTGTATGCAAGAAAATTAATTCTGAGCTAAGATAAATCTTGTTATAGAAGCCATGCTATATGTTAAACAGTTTTGGTTTGTAGTCCTGGGTGAGTTTCCCAAAGAAAGTTTGATATCGTTGACAGTGTTCTAACAACTTTTAGCATGGTTACAGGTGGGTAGCCGTGTTGGTCTGCCATAGTCACCCCTTACCTTTCCCTGCAGACCAATTGCAGTCGTTAACAGTCATCAACAGGTTTTCCACGCCCATCAGCCAATCACCCATTCCCACCACCCTTCTGAGTTATACCCATCCTCACTCTCTCACTATATATAAGGGTCTAGTGACTTCCATTTCAGTGTATCTGAAGAAGTGTGTATGCACACGAAAGCTCATACCAAGAACAAACTTAGTTGGTCTCTAAGGTGCTACTGGAAAGAATTTTTATTTTATTTTGTTTTAACTTTTAGCATGGTTCTAGTTTCCCTTTTATTCCCCTGCTGTTATTATTGAAGTCACTCCAGTCCCCTCCCCCCATTGGTTTTTAATCCCGGGACCTAGTCTACTTAATCAGTTTTGAAGAAGCATTTGCACATGTCTCGTCTGTTGTGTAATGACACCTACTGGTGTAACATAGAGTTAAAGTCATAGTGATAATTTAAAGAAGGTAAATTTCCAAGGGGGCGCTGGGTAATATATTTTTTTTCCTGAAAAGGGGGCAGTAGGCCAAATACTTTTGTGAACTTCTGATCTAGTTCAACCCCCTGCAATGCATGAATTCTGCTCACAACTGTCCCTGGGTGGGCAGGCTTGAACCACCAATCTTCTGGTTAACAGTCTGAAGCACTGACTACTTGTTTGCACGCGCACACAAACAGCCCTTCAACAGGCAAGTGCATGCAGTACACAGCTGCCTAAATTAGTGAACAATGGATGTCTCTGTGTAATCTGAGACCCTTTGGCGGCTGAGATGGAGCCACCAGAATGGAGTCTATATATTGCCATTCAATTAACATCATCTAGAGAAGTTTACAATATAAAGGCAAGAACAACACTAAAATAATATTCAAAATATTATTTCTCTTAAACTCAGTACATATGTAAAAAGCCTGGGAAAGCAGAAGGTCTGCCTGAAATTGAAAAGCCAGCAAAACGGGTTGCCAGGCAAGCCTTCTGGAGGGGGGGGGCAGAATCCATTGGTGAATGTCATCTGTTCAGCTGCCTTCCATCCTCATCAGATTGAGGAGGTCATCTAAAGATACTATCAGTTGTAGACACAGAAAATCCTTCAAGCACCCAGATCCTACATAAACTTTGTAGCGCCTTGAAGCTAAGCCCCAGACCCTTGCATTTATCCATTAAGCATACAGCTGGGTAATTGGTACCCAGTACAGTTCTTTCAGCAGTGGTGTAACATGGTGGCGATCAGCTGCTCCAGTGAGCAAGTTGCAAATTTTGCACTTGCTGCAGCTTCCTGGCCTGTCTAAAGGACACCCCCACAATAGAGCTCATTGAATTTTGCTTAGAAATGGATCAGGAGCTATTGGAACAGTTAAGCACTGACAAGGGGTAAGGTATTCACAACGACCAGTTTTGAGTTAGTGTCTGTGTTGTACCAGATGCAGTTTTTGAACAGTCTTGAAAGGCAGTCCAGTGTACAACACTTTGCAGTAGTCCACTTTACAGGTTACCAGAGTCTGGGTAACAGGAGTGCCAAGTTGAATAAGATAATAATAATAATAATAATAATAATAATAATAATAATAATAATAATAATCTATTTGTACCCCGCCCATCTGGCTGGGTCCCCACAAGATATTGTGGGTGCCCAGGTAAGCCCCATCCCACATAATTGATCGCATGATGCAGTGCACACACACCATTTGAATGGCAATGGCCATCAACTTTGTGGGGAGCCGGCCCCCTCAAATATTTTATTGTGGGGGCTAAAGCCCCTAGGAGTTGGCTCCTATGCTGGGTAACTGTGTCCAGGCTATCTCTGTCTGCAAAGAAGAGCCCCTTCTTCTATTTAGTCCAGAGAGTCAACTTACACCTCCTTGGTCTCAGTGGTGCCCTTGTAGAACTCAACAGGGAGGAGGATGGGGACAAAACTAGAATGAGTCATTGGCTCTGGTGCAATTGAGTGTTGGCCTCTCTGTCTTCTGCCCGACCAGACCCAATGGGCACCAGCCACCATTGAAAAGTGCGTAAATCATGACAGCTTACGAAGCCCTGATGCAGGACTTCAGAGCAGTTGCTGCTCATAGAAAGCTCCAAAGTGCCTCCCCTTGTTTCAGGGACACCCTACTTCGCTTTGGAGGAGGCCCAAATGCCAAACTGAAGTGGAGCTTCACTTTAGCATTCAGGCTTTGTCTGAAGCAGATGCATATTGCTAATACGTAATTGTGCAAGTTAGCAATAAGCATTCAGGAATATTATATAGCTATAAACCATAAACCACCGCAGCCTACAAAGAGTGTGTGTCTTCTGAGTTGTCTGTGCAGTTTCTGCCATTGCTGTTCTCGCTGCAAATCACAAACTGCTTTTTAAATCTAATACTTAAACAGTGGTTTGGATTTGCTAAACTTCAGCATCAAACACTGGGGGACGACGACGACTAGGTTGTTTGACTTAATGATTAACATATTTTATACAAGGGAATGGGCTTTTAATTTGATTTTCAGTTTTCATTTTGTTTTTATGTACTGGTAATGAATTCTGCAGAAAATGCTTATTAGATTATGGACTACACCATCTCTGACCTGTTGTAGATAATTGGACTTCTATGGGGGACAAAGAATGGATTGTGCATTGTGACCTTAAAATTGAAATATCCTGCTCCATTTACAATGGAATCCTCTACTGGACTCAGAAGTCATATACTTTCAGGATAAATGCTATGAATCATTGCTAATTACAGATAATTCACACAAATTGTTATGTATTACTAGAATGAAATATGTGACTTAAACTAAAGTAAAAGGGTCACTACAAATCAAAAGCAGAAAATCTTTGCACTCTGTAGGAGCCCTTCTACGTTGCCTCTGATTGTATTCCATTTTTCGACTTGAATCAATAAGGCCAGAATTGGATTTGTAGTGGTGCAGCATTGCCTAAGGGCCCAGCGTAATTGTGTATTCTGTACTTCAACAAAGTTTCTAATGGTTTAAAAGAAGGACAAAGACTTATAAAATCCATTGTACCAGGCCTCTGCATGTTTGCATAAATGTTTTTGAAATGTCCCTCTCTTTAATAATGCTTGCAAAATGTTTTCCCCCTCCTTACGAGGCCCTGTTTTATAATAATGTTTTCCCCCAGAGCTAAAAGGATTTCCCATTTGAGAAGATGGGAATATAATCCATAGAAATACTGAGTTGCTTTAACTGTAGTCTGAAAGCTGGGAAGTATAATCAAAACTGAGGGAAAAAAACAGCTGTCATTCCCTTTATTTCTGACATTCAGTCTCGAGTGCTGATACTTATGTAGACAAAAGGATATCACACAAATGGGATGGTGGCAGTGCTGTTGGCATGTTCAGAAGAACTCAGAAATTTTCAGAAGTACCGTACATTTTTTACAAACACACACCAAAGGGGTAAAACAATATCCAAAATAATCTGCATGTGCTTGCACTTGCATGTGTGGAGGGGGAGAAGGAGAGAGAAAACACTGAGGAGTCGATACTTTGAAGATATGGATCTCTGGTATCTCTCCACAAGCAAATAAATTTCCTAGAACTGTACATTCTCACCTAAGAAGGGAGAGCACTGAAGATGCTATAGAATCATAGTTGGATGAGACCATGAAGATCATCTAGTCCAGGGGTCAGTAAACTTTTTCAGCAGGGGGCCGGTCCACTGTCTCTCAGACCTTGTGGGGGGCCGGACTATATTTTTTGGGAGGGGAAATGAACGAATTCCTATGCCCCACAATCAAGCCAGAGGTGCATTTTAAATAAAGGCACACATTCTACTCATGTAAAAACATGCTGATTCCCGGACAGTCCATGGGCCGGATTTAGAAGGTGATTGGGCCAGATCTGGCCCCTGGGCCTTAGTTTGCCTACTAGTCCAACTCCCTGCAATGCAGGCATATTTTGCCCAATGTGGGACTCAAACCCACAACCCTCAGATGAAGAGTCTCATGCTCTACCTACTGAGCCACTCTCATTCCAGATATGCGCACACAACTTTGCATATACATGCTCAATATTTTTGGGTGGGGTTCAACTTATTTATATTAATTAATCAAGAACTGCACAATTGTGTAAATAGTAGGAATGATCCGAAAGCGAGTATTGATGATGATGATGATGATGATGATGCTTTTTGTAGTGTATGTAGCAGAGCTGGGAAAGCCTGAGCAGTCTTGGGACAGGGTGGGTCTTAAGAGATGCAGTTTAACTCTGCCTCTCTCTGCAACAGATTTAACATTAATCACCCCAGGAAAGCTATTGTTTGGATTATAAGAGAAGCCTCCTTTGGCACCAATGGGAGCTTCCTTTGAAATGCAAACAATAGCTTCAGAGAGGTGATTTTTTTTCAGGACCATGGAAGAGAGAGAGCCAGCAGGCTAACTCAAACCTTCTAAGGTGCCAAGGGTCCACAGAGCTGCTATTTACATAACAAAAAGCATGCACATGAATTCCATTAACACAATCAGTACCAGGTTTAGTTTCGCCTTCCTTCACTTCCTTCTGGACTGTGCTGTTTCTTCTGGCATATCTGGTTAGCTTCTCCCTGCGAAGCTGCTATACTATGTGAGTCTTTTTAATCACTAAAAACAGAAAGTGCAACCGTGTGAATTGTACTTGAAAACGTATTGTGAACTTTTTCCATAAAGTGACAACATCATTTTAGCAGTTGACTAGATAACGCTAGATGGTGTGGTCCTACTGAATCAGCAGCTAATAAATATTTATTGTTGTAATAAACGAGCAGCCGCAACCTCTGTACCGGCTGTTCTCTTGATGATTGCTTACCGGATTTGCAGACTACTGTAGGAAAGAATGTCTTAACTATTAAGTATAAGGAAACAAAAGGTTATGGTGTTTTCTGAAATGGAGGCCAAATATTCTTGGGCCACGGCTGGCCATAATTCAGAACAAGTTTATTCTTACAAGTACCTTGGGATCTGATTTCATGACTCTACCAATTGCATTGTTCCAGGCAAGCTGGGAAAGGTCGTAGTGGTGCATTCAGTGCAGCTAGAGCATTGCTTAATTATTTTTTTTGTGCAAAAGGAGGTGCAATTGCTCTAGCCGCCGTAGGGTATGCACGGCAAAAGTTGTGAACCAGATTTTATATGCAGCCTCCGTCTGGTTCCTGGGACTTAAATTTTCTTTAGCTCTTCTTTGAGCTATAATTATTGTTTTGTTGTTGTTTAGTTGTCTTAGTCGTGTTCTCTGTGGTGCCCCCAAGGCAGTAGAGGTGTGTCTAACACCTTCATTTTATAGCTTCTGGTGAATGTTGAAGGTGCACCTCTTAACTTTGGCTTTTGGCCCTTGAGGCACACATTTTTAGGACCCACCTTGCCTTTCTGATTGTAACTTGTTTTAAACTGTTTTTAATATTGTGTTTTAATGTTGTAACCCATCCTGGGACCTTAGGGTGAAGGGCGGAAAACAAACAAACAAATGTTAATAAATGTTGGTTTCCTGCTGTCCTTGGACCTAGTGCAAACCAAATCTATTGTTATGCAGAATAAAAGATAACAAAAGTGCAAGGGTTGCATGTATCAGCTTAATGGGCCACATCATGGGTAGGCAAACTAAGGCCTGGGGGCCGGATCCAGCCCAATCGGCTTCTAAATCCGGCCAGCGTGTTTTTACATGAGTAGAATGTGCCCTTTTATTTAAAATGCACCTCTGAGTTATTTGTGGGGCCTGCCTAATCTTTTTACATGAGTAGAATGTGTGCTTTTATTTAAAATGCATCTCTGGGTTATTTGTGGGGCATAGGAATTTGTGTCCCCCCCTCCAAAATATAGTCCAGCCCCCCACAAGGTCTGAGGGACAGTGGACCAGCCCCCTGCTGAAAAAGTTTGCTGACCCCACGTACACCACCCTCACTGTGCCTTACTTAATCTACTTCAAACAAATGCACGCCATTGTCTGTATTTTTTAACAATAGCCAAGTGCAGAAGAGTAGTTTGGCACATTTTATTCTCCAAGATCACGGACAACAGATTTGTGAAAGTTCCCTCCAAGGACAGATGGTGTTCTTGCATTCATTCAGAGCTTGAAACAGTCTCTCATGTGTTTTTTCTATTGTAGATTCTATAAAGGGGTCAGAGAACACACTGTAATTTATCCCCTTAAGAGGCAGTTTATTGCTTGATCCTTGGAGACCCTGCTGAGTAGAAGGGCTCTAATAAATTCATTACTAAACAAGTGGGAATATGTCTGAATGTTGTAATACGTCTTAGACTCACTGTGGTTGTTGGCTCCTAACTTGTCACACTTGTTCTTCTGAGGCTTCGATTTTGCTCTTGTACTTAGCATTTGTACTTTGTACTTCCTTTAAAACTTTGATTAATTGATAACAAGTAGGAGCAGAAATGTATAGACCAGGCATAGGCAACCTTCGGCTCTCCAGATGTTTCGGACTACAATTCCCATCACCCCTGACCACTGGTCCTGTTAGCTAGGGATCATGGGAGTTGTAGGCCAAAACATCTGGAGAGCCGAAGGTTGCCTATGCCTGGTATAGACGTTGTATAGACGATCACCCAACTGTAGTAGCAATAATACAAGTCACTAAAAATATGAGACTAGGATGCTTACTAAAATGTACTTGAAATAGTGCTTTCACATTTTAAGATTAGAAGAACTGATTAGCTGGTCCTCCCATTCCCTCTTCTCTCCTTACCCTTCTCCCCAATATACACATTTTTACTCTAAAATACAGTAATTTTCCTGTAAAATAGATATAATTTCTATTCCTTACATGAGTGAGTGAAGAGAAATACTGTAGTTGGAAAAACCTTTTTAAAAAAAAAAAAATAATTCAGTGGTGAAAAGCAAGTTTACAGTATAGCGTATTATTTAGGAAAAATAAGTTAATATAAGTGAGTCAGTGTTTTTCCTGATATTTCATAGCTGGAAGAAACACACCTAATAATAGTTATTATTTTTGTTTTCTAGATGCAGCAGTTGTTCCATGAAAACTACGAACACAACCGGAAGGGTTATATACAAGATCTTCACAACAGCAAAATTCACACAGCAATTACACTTCATCCAAATAAAAGGCCAGCCTATCAGTATAGGCTTCACAATTACATATTGACCCGTAAAATTTCAGAATTGCGTTATCGTACCATCCAGCTTCACCGGGAAAGTGCCCTCATGAGCAAGCTCAGTAACGATGAAATCAGCAAAGAAGACCAGCTTCTTGGAATGATGCCATCTTTCAACCGCTTTCAGCCACGTGACAGGAATGAAGTCATTGAATGGGAATTTTTGACTGGAAAGCTGCTTTACTCAATGGCTGAGAATCAGCCACCTAGACAGAGCATTAATAGCATCCTGCGGGCAGCGTTAGATGATACTGTAATGCAGGTAATGGAAATGATCAATGAGAACTCTAAATCTAGAGGAAGACTGATTGACTTCAATGAAATACAGTATGGGTACCGTAGGGTTGACCCTTTGCATGGTGTGGAATACATTCTGGATTTGCTTCTTTTGTATAAGAGGCACAAAGGAAGAAAAGTCACTGTTCCAGTTCGACGCCATGCCTACCTTCAACAATTATTTAGTAAACCATTTTTCAAAGAGGAAGAAGAGCTGGATGTAAGAAGCCTGGTAGAAAACGTGAACAGCGACATGCAGTCTTTCTCCTTCCTTTCTAATTCTCTGAAAATTTTTTCATCATTCCAAGGCACCAAAGAAATAGGGGGAAGCAGTGGCAAGAAGATTCACATTCTTGTCCCTCTCACAGGGAGATACGATATATTCCTAAGATTTATGGAGAATTTTGAAAAGACCTGCCTTATTTCCAAGCAGAACGTAAAGCTGGCAGTCATTCTCTTTAACTCTGATTCTGGTCAGGATTCCAGCAAACACACAGAGCTAATCAATGAATATCAAAAGAAGTATCCTATGGCGGACATGACCATCATTCCAATGTCGGGAGTTTTCTCTAGAGGTTTGGGTCTTGAAATGGCCTCCTCTAAGTTTGACAATGACACTTTGCTGCTATTTTGCGATGTTGATCTAATATTTACCCCCGATTTTCTCCAGCGGTGTAGAGCTAACACCATTCAAGGACAACAGGTTTATTACCCTATTATTTTCAGTCATTATGACCCCAAAGTAACACATGGGGGCAACCCTCCAGTGGACAGTAACTTTGTTTTCACAAAGAAAACTGGGTTTTGGAGGGACTATGGGTTTGGGATTACCTGCATTTACAAAAGTGACCTTGTGAATGCTGGTGGATTTGATACCTCTATTCAAGGCTGGGGACTTGAGGACGTAGACCTCTTTACTAAAGTAATAAATTCTGGACTTAAGGCGTTTAGGAGCCAAGAAGTGGGAGTTGTACATGTATTTCATCCAGTTCATTGTGATCCCAACCTAGATCCTAAACAATACAAGATGTGTTTGGGGTCCAAAGCAAGTACATTTGCCTCTGCCATGCAACTAGCTGAAATATGGCTAGAAAAACATTTAGGTGTCAGGTATAACCGAACACTCTCCTGACATTCTAACTTGCTCTGCCATCCTAGGGGATTTTACCTCATTCCTTCTTTCTTTTTGTTTGTTGCATTCTTACAACTCCATTTTTGTCTTCCAAAGGATATGTTTTCGACCTCAAACGAACAGAGTCTGCGATCAGGAACATTACAGATTCCTACTGAACTGATTCAGTGTGGTGTCTTTCTACTCTCTTTGATCAATAAACTGAGTGAAATCATGGCAATCAAATAATCCCACGGAGCACATCCATCACATGGAGCTGCATCAGAAGAGTGTTCTCTTTGGGCTTTAGGATGCCATATCAATCTTCATCATGTCTGTCAAACTTAATGTGATACAAATATTTTTTGGTGAAGATACCACAAAAGTGCTTTATGCTTCCTCTGGGAAAGAGACTCTGCCAAACCTGAGTTTTATAATTTATATGAGAACTAAAATAAACAGTATTATTCTTCATCTTTATAATTTTTAAAGTAAACAAATAACTGACTGTATCTCTATTTTTTTAAAAAGAGGAAAAACCACATACAAACTGAGGGTTTTCTTTCCAAGTGCAACTGGTACTGGCTACCAAGAACCTTAAATGTTGTACGCGAATGATCTTATTACCGTCTACTCTGAATGCAATTGGACTGTGTTTTCTCAAGGAAGCATGACTTAGTCAAATATTTACGTATGCTGAGAAGGTTTCTGAACCAATGTCCTTCATTTGCTGGCAAGAAGAAATCATGACACAATGTGGTTATTTATAATAAAACTACAGACACACCATATTTTTTTTGTCAAAGACAAGAATATGTTGCTTTGTCTCTGTTTAGAATGAGCCTCTAATATATAAATAATTTTATATTTTGTTCCTTTCATAAGACTGCACTTGATACAAAGGGAAATAAAAGGGTACTTAATATTGTCTTTTTATAATTGTGCATTAATATTGATATTCTGAACCAATCCTTGTTAAACTTAAAAGGAAATGTAATTATTTAAGTATGAAATTACTATTGCTGGTCAAAGTTCTTGCCAATATATTTATATTAGTGAAGGTTTATAGGAAATGGAATGTGTTAAGACCTCTCTCTGAAGAATACAGCAATGTCAAGGTATATTTGTGGAATACTGAATGGAAAATCAATTAGATACCAAAATGTTAGGTCTGTTTTTTGTATTATTATTATTATTATTTGTAAAAGCAAAGGAATAGCCATTTCAAACCATTTCTTTCCCAAATTCTTTTAAACTGCATTTATGACAGAGAGGTAGAATATTTTGTAACAAAACTGTTCTAAGAATCCAGAGGACATATCCAAGAAATGTAAAAAAATAATAATAATAATCAAGATGCATATCTAATATAATGCAATCAACAGGGAACCTGAGAATATAATATTTATGGATGTTCTAAGGAAGCAACCCCCCTTATAATATGTGTTCAAATGCATCATATGTATCTCTTTTGGTTATGATAACACTTGAATGGGCTCATAAGGCTTGTAGGGGAATGCCCTTGAGCGGCATTAAAACATGTATCCTCAAAACTCCTTTTAAAAAATGACGAAAGTCCCACCTAGCAATCATGTATCTATATACCCTTAAACCATCATGAATTGTAACTGGAGAGACATCACATAGAGGATGTAAGAACTAGTAGTGAAGAAAAATATCGTGAATTGATTGGAATATTGTGGTCAGAGCGACAAGGTATTATCACCAGGTTCCCAAAGCCTTTTCCTGCCATATTTTAATCTTACATTCTTCTCAGTGTTGGGGAATTCTTAAATTATGATTTGCTTTTCCTGCCCTTCATCTCTCAGAATCTCCCTGCATATCTGAACAATCACAGTTCACAGTCCTTTGCGCATGTACATATTTCATGGCTAGCAATCCATACTAGTTCAAAACAAGCGAAGCACGCCTTTCCACCAAGCACTAGCCGTTTCTCTCCTCTTGTGGTTGAGCGTTGCTACAAGTTGCACCCTGCATTGCTTGCGCACTTCATTGAAACCAGGTTGGCGCTGTCATGAAATAACTAGCATCTAGGGGTTTGTCCCTGGCATATATTTAGCCTAAGGTATAAAACCTTCTGCCAGATGACACTGTCATAAATTCTTGCATGCATAGTAAAAGTTTAGGTTTATCAAAAACTTCACTAATGCAAAAGCTAGATCTGGGTAAGCCAACACATTAGATTGATGTGTCCATCACAGTACTCCCATCGCCTTACATGAAGTCAGATTAGGAATCATTCATTTTTCTGGCATTTAGACAAGATGCTGAAAGGCAGAAGAACTCACAGTCTCAATCCTTTGTCTCTGAAATATGTTGTTTTCCCCAGTTACTGATATAAATTCTTCAAATTGACAAACGTAACCATATGTCAAAGCCAAAACCTTTACTTTCCATGATCTGCACATTCTTATGGTGTTCTGTTTTAATTTATCCAGCCAAGCCAAGCTTTGTTTGAAACTCCAGATAATTTACAATTTGACTATATATATATGCCATTTGACTGTGCACAGCATTTGAAAAAACTAAGCTCATTGCTGACGGCAAATAAGTCCTGACAGTCTGTCTTAATTATTCCTTTATATACCTGCTAAAATATTTGTGCTCACCTTTGAACTAAATTTAAATTGTTTGATCAGACTAAATTGCACCATAGAGCATGAACTGAACTGGGTGACTGCAGAGGGAGTTCTGTGTATTAAGGACTTGCCGGATCGGGTCCTGTGTTAAAAAAAAAACACTTTAAAATGTTAGTTCCTACTATTTAGAGATATTTATTTAGTGTATGACGAATTCATTTGTTTATATGATGGATTTCTTTGTTACAAACTGGATTATAAATGTTTGTTATAAAATATTGCATTGTGTTTGGAATAACTGTTCTCAGATAAATCGTGGTAGCTATTTTGTGGGAGCAGATACCTTCTATAAATGACACTGACATAAAGGTTGTAGTCAACTGGGGTTTTGCCATGCCCAAGTCCTAGTGGGTGAATAGGAGCTGTGCCCAAAAAAGTACAGCTGTTGTCCACTCCAAAGGATCCTGCTGAATTGCAGGTCGATTCCTGATGAGTTATACCCAGAATTAGAAAATACAACACAGCACTATGTTGTGAACATACGTCTCAAAACTACATTATCTTACAGTTCCCCCCCTTTCATCTGGTGTCTTGTTCAAGCATCATTGCTTATGTTTCAAGCATGTCTTTTTGACAGTATAGATAGTAATAGCTGATTTCTCCAGACATCCTGAAGATAAAATGATATATTATTTCTCACACAATTCTCTATTAATTTATGGTTGGGGAAAATGTGTAATTTGAAGTGCAAATGAAAACAGAGATATTTTGTCCTCTCAATTCAACTTAGTTTTAATTGTAGTTTAATTAGAAGTATATCTGGCAGAGAACCTTTGGTGCTAGCTAGTCATGTTGATTTTAGCCATTTGCTTGTGGTACAAGTTTTACAAGAGACCTAATGATCGTGCAAAGGTTTTCCTTCCTCTTGAAACAGTTTGGAATACTGCAACTGAGATCAACAGTCATGTGGGACTTGTTGTTGTTCAGTCGTTCAGTCGTGTCCGACTCTTCGTGACCCCATGGACCAGAGCACGCCAGGCACGCCTATCCTTCACTGCCTCTCGCAGTTTGGCCAAACTCATGTTAGTAGCTTCGAGAACACTGTCCAACCATCTCATCCTCTGTAGGACCCTGTTTTATGTAAAATTCCCAAATGCCAAGGACAAATGACTGCATATAAGAGTAGGATATATTCATTCCCCCCATGCACACCCACAACTCATTACTGCAAGAGTTGTATTGTAAAATACTATCTGCCCAATTACACATTACCCACCTCCATGAAAGAAGTGAGTAGGTTTTAAGGAGAAAAAAAAAATATTAAACCTGTTCAACATAATGCTTGTATTTATCCTTTCATTTTTCCAGTAACTGTGTACCCCCATCCTGTCTACCCTTGGCATATTTCAAGATGGTTAGTCAAAAATGCCACCGACCTAATTAGCCAGCAATCAGATTAAAGGCACTGATCTAATTAAAGATTTTAAAAGAGGGGAAAGAGGAATCAGTAATGCAAGGTGAATAACAATGCTGGTTTCTCCACTCCTAAGGCCATGAGCCTTCCACAGGCCTTGTTACATGTCCTCTTCAACTGGTTTATTTGTTTGTTTGCTGAATTTCTATATCACACTTTGCCCAAAGCTCACGCCGTGGTTTTTGCCTGGCTGAAATGTGTTGTTGAACTATAATAGATAAAGCCTTTTGCTTGTTTCAGAAATGGAGAGGGGCATGTTTATGGAAACACTAGGATTTTGCATGGCTGAGATGTAGGTATGAATTCCATCATCCATTGTCTCACCCAATTTTGGCCTCTGGCTCCAACCAAGCATTGTCATGTGACCCCCCCCCCAAACATTACTTCCAGACTAGAAAAATCTTCTGCACCTGTTCTCTATGGACACTAATGTCCACTTCAGAGAGTGGAGTGTCATATTCCTGAAAGGGTTAAAATTCGGAAGGTAAACTAAATCTGTCTAAACTTCCCCTAAATGTTGTGGTAATGGAAATTTGCAAGGGGTGGTAGGGGAAGGAGAGTTCTACAACATGTTTATGTACTTCCTGTTTCAAATAGGGTTCCCATCTATTCATTTTGTAAAGACGTATTCCTATTATGGGAGCACCTGTTTCAAGGAGAAGACATAGGGTGCATTCAGATGTGAGATTATTGCGTTAGGGGACCCTCAATTAAGTTCCACTGCCTGGCTCCCTCAATTTTAGCCAAATCATTTCCCCATAGTCTTCTGAAAGCAGTAGCTAAGTTGAACGTCTGTTGTGAAATCACACAGTGATGAAACTTTTTTAATTGTAAAGCAAAACTATAATTTAAATAACAGAAAAGTGTGTTTTCACTTTACGTAAAAGCAAACATCCATGCGGAACCAATGATAAGCTTTGTCCAATTTATTTTCTTCATTCCACAACATTCTAGTTTCTTGAGTAATGCTGTTCCAGGACACATAATAAGGACAGAAAGCCATGTCTGACTATATTTCTGTATGGATGAGTAAGGCTTTTAAAGGGTTTCCTTGATTCACTGGGATTCCTGGATGAACAAGGAAAGGTTAGGGATGAAGTAATACCATTCATGAGGCTATTAAAGTATTGCTGACAGGCAAATGGAAATCATTTGCAACAGAAGTAGAAACTCATTCAAGAAAGTGCTCTGCTTCAGCTTTTTTCCTTAAACCAAAACCAGAAATACCATTTTAGGAGAGGTTTGTGGCAAATCTAAAAGGGTAAATGCCAGAAAGTAGGAAAACTTGGAAAAGTGGTACTGAAAGAGTGAATCATGGAAATTTTTCAGCACTGTAGTTGCACATTAATAAAACGAATACTAGCCTCAGGAATGTAAAAGACTCCAGACTAAACTAATTGGCAAGATGATATAGCCGTTCATCTTGACATCAGCTGTGTTCAATACAGTATTTTTGGTCACAACATTTATTTTTATTTTTTTAATTTTTATTTAGTTCATTTTCCATTTTACCAAAAAACAACAAGAATCTACACATCACCAAAAGTAACAAAAGAAAATGGACATGCTGTTATGTGATTTACACACAGATCTACATACTTACAACATATTTTACACACAGCTCTACATACTTACTATCCTCATACATTCCAAAAAAACCCCACAGAAGCAAAAAACAAACAAACACACAATTACACTTACATATATTTTCCGAAACAACAACTTATTAATTAACCTAACGCACAAGACTTTATAAATGCCTAATAGCTTAGAAACAAAAAAGTATTTAAACTACAATTATTTTCTTCCCCCTGTTCTTTCTTTTCTAAGACTTGTGCGCCTTCATTTCTTATCTTGACTTCTTGGTCACAACATTTAAAGCACTCTTACACCAATTTGACAGTCATGACTTCCCTCAAATAATCTTGCAAGCTGGATGTTAAGGATGTTAAGAATGCTGGAAATTGTAGGTCTGTGAGAGGTCTCCTAACAAACCTCGGAGAGTGAGTTCTTTAAATGTGGTGTGTATGTGATCAACAGTGGAGGCATTCATAGCTTAGTGGGAGCTTAGTGGGAATCCTTGCGTAGGTTTTTGGAATCGACCAGGGCTATCTTTTTATTGGACAACACAAGGCTTCCATAACAATTAGCTTACTTGTGCAGGATATTACATTGTCAAGGTTCTTCCATGGCTTAAGCTGATATTTATTGTGTGGCTGAGCTTAAAAAAGGTAAAGGACCCCTGACAGTTAAGTCTGTCTCGGGTTGCGGCGCTCATCTCGCTTTACTGGCCGAGGGAGCCAACGTTTGTCCGCAGACAGTTTTTCTCAAGTCATGTGGCCAGCATGAGTAAGCTGCTTCTAGCGAAACCAGAGCAGCGCACGGAAATGCCGTTAACCTTCCCGCCGGAGCGGTACTTATTTATCTACTTGCACTTTGATGTGCTTTCGAACTGCTAGGTTGGCAGGAGCTGGGACCGAACAACGGGAGCTCACCCCATTGCGGGGATTCGAACCGCCGACCTTCCTATCGGCAGGCCCAAGGCTCAGTGGTTTACACCACAGTGCCACCCGCATCCCTTGTGGCTGAGCTTACTTTAGTTTATTTATTGTGTCAGAGAAAGGAATCCCAAGGTGATTTACAAGAACAGCAAAGTATGAAACAACGTAATACAAAAATTGAAATACAAAACAAATATCCTAAAATGGTTCATCCAAATTCACTAAAAACAAAAATATCCACCCCAACTGAGCACAATAATGAACACTGACAACAACCACTCAAAGCAGGACTACTGAAACTGTCGAAATGCCCAGCAAAAAACACAAAAAGACACACAAAAAGACATTACTGCCTGATGCCAAAGAGCCTTTTGCAGGCAAGTCGTAACAGTTGCACTGATATAATAAATCTCATACGAGGGATTGCATGTACTGAAATGAAATGAGAAAAACTGGGTTAGGAAACTGCTTCATTTTGATTTTACCAAGTATGGGAGTATCATGAGACCCAGACCTCAAATATAATTGTAAATTCACTTGCAAGTCTATAGTATATAGTTAGGATATTGGTAAGAAGGGGAGATGTCTAAAAATAAATTCCTGCTTTGTTCAAAATGCAGCTTTGATTGTAGTTTTCTTTCTCCCACCATTACATAGCTAACAATTATCCATCCTGAAAATTGAAATATTTAGAAAGACATCTCCTCTTATTTCAGGAAAGCTCTTAAAAGCCAAGCCAAATGGCTCCAAATGTGTTTCATTTCTACAGACAGGGCAGGAAGATTAACGGGGAAGTTCCTCCCCATCCTTCTTAGCAATATCATTATTAGCTTATAACCCATGGCAATCTCTTAACGTCTTGAGTTCTAAATTGGATTTCTTAGAACTGGCCTCTTTTATCAAGAAAGATGTGTAACTTCATGAATGAAAATTCTGGGCTCCATTCCCGTTTTAGAAAAATTGATTTTTTTTACAATTTGAACCATTAATTGATGCAAGTAAAAATTGCAGAAGCAAATTCCTTTGCTGGAACCTCAACGTGACGAACACTAAGGCAAGGGTTGAATGGAAATATCAGCTAAGGACACAGAGGAACAGGAGAAGGAGTGCTGTTTTTAAAAAAAAAAAAAAAAAAAAACCAAACAAACACTGACTTGGAGGGGCTTATCAAATTCCTTTACAATTCTTCCATTAAACAGTGATGCCCTCCTAAATAAACATGTTGTGCTGTAGCAGCCTGCACACTGTCAAATGGTTGGGCATGTACTTTTTAAATTGCTGCCTTTTCCAAGTCAAGGAAAAGGGTAGGTTGTTTGGAAACATCTGAGGAGTAGTCAGGGCAGAGGTCCTGACAGGTTCATCTACAGCAGTGATGGCCAAACTTGGCCCTCCAGCTGTTTTGGGACTACAATTCCCATCATCCCTGGCCACTGGTCCTGTTAGCTAGGGATGATGGGAGTTGTAGTCCCAAAACAGCCGGAGGGCCAAGTTTGGCCATCACTGATCTGCAGCGAAACGTTGAGCCATTGTACTAGAGCCAAGGTGGTTGTGTCCACGACATACAAAATACCTTCTTAGGCAATACCCAGTGCAGCTCTGCCGACCTCAGTTGCCTTGGACCGTTACAGAGGGAGCAACTTCGGTGTGGTTTAGGCTAACAGAACTTATCATTAATTCTGTCAATAGCAGCAAAAGGAGAAATGTGAAAGAAGGAAAGCACAACCTTAGACACAGAGCCGAAGCAGGCAGCATGCGGGAAGTCTGTGATCAAATTTCCTCCTCTCCTTCCCCTACTTGTCTGGGGCATAAAATACTGTCATAGAATTGTAGAGCTGGAAGGCTCATATTGGAGAATCCCCTATAATGCAGGAATCTGTTGCCCAACGTAGGGCTCAAACCCACAACCCTGAGATCAAGGGTCTCATGCTGTCGTGACTGAGCTACCCTGGACTTAGTATTCTGGAGCAAAACGGTAGCCACTCCATTGCTAGACAGCTGTGTTTTTGAGATGGCGCCACAGCTGTATGGCAGCATCCATACAGTTTTGTTTCATTTCTTAGTCTATTACGATGCAAACTGCACATCTGTGATCATGAAATTGACCTGGTGTTGCTTGGTTGTGCATAGAGGGACTGTACCTGTGATTGATAGGCAGGAAAGGAGCCAGAATAAAACTCTGACCTCTAATAGATCCTGTGCAGCTAACTCAAAAATTCCTTGAGGCAAATGTAAGTGGAGGAATCCAATGCCCCAGAGACTGCTTTGCAGAAAAATAAAATCAAAAGTCTCTTTATATTGCTTATTCCTGTGACCGTATGCACACGGAGAGGGAATCTTTGTTTTCGTGACTTCTTTTCTTTAGCAAACTGTACATACTATGGCTTCATATTTAAATGTGGTGCTAAACATTAATCGTGGAAACAATGAAATAATATAAAAAACCTACACCAGGTTTATTTAGCTGTACTGGTCTGGTGTGAGTCTACTGAACTATGTCAGTCAGTCAGTTTTATTACGGCAAAAGCCAGCAGCACAGAAAATCATAAATCCAAACAGAGAAAAATCGGCACCAACATCACCAGAGATAAAACAATTACACAAAGGAACTTTACAATGTGTTATTCAATAAAAGAGATTTACGCTTCTCAATAGCTAAAGTGCAGAATTTAGCCACATCATATGATACTAGACTTGAAGAATCCTCCAGAAGATGTAATTCACTAATGAACTATGTAATTCACTAATGGACAGAGAAAATGGAATGGATAAATACGACTCTGGAATTTCCATTTTTCTCTTAGATTCCTACATTGCAGGGGGTTGGACTAGATCAGGGGTCAGCAAACTTTTTCAGCAGGGGGCTGGTCCACTGTCCCTCAGACCTTGTGGTGCGCTGGACTATATTTTGGAGGGGGGGGAAACGAATTCCTATACCCCACAAATAACCCAGAGATGCATTTTAAATAAAAGCACACATTCTACTCATGTAAAAACACCAGGTAAGTCCCACAAATAACCCAGAGATGCATTTTAAATAAAAGGACACATTCTACTCATGTAAAAACATGCTGATTCCTGGACCAACCACAGGCCGGATTGAGAAGGCGATTGGGCTGGATCTGGCCCCCAGGCCTTAGTTTGCCTACCCATGAACCAAATGACCCTTAGGGTGAGAAGGCAAGTTTTGTTTGCTGATACTGAATTATGCTTTACATTTTTGACAGTGTTCCAGTGGTGCCTAAAGTCATTCTGTAGCAGGCTTGTATGTTTTGATTGGAGATTTCCATTGAGCCAGAGTTGGGGGAAGGATTATTTTAACAAAATATGCTCCATGTAAGAGCAGCAGTGGGAGGAAGCATGTGTGCAAGTACATTGATTTACAAACCATATGGGAAGACATCGAATGTGCTTGCCGGTGCTTTCTTGCTAAAAATGCATTTATTCAGTTATTCTGGTTTGATGTGAAATCCAGAATAAACATGAATAATACCGAGGAATCTGTTTCTCTATAAAACCTATTTTAAGTAACTGGTCCAAATGGAACAGAAGATTTGTTATCGAACTATGTCCCAGACCATGTCTGGAAGATGAGATATTAAACAAAAGACATACACACACCTTGGATGAGAATAATTTTAATATCTTGAAAATAGGAAAAAGAATATCATCACATCTTAATACTCTAATACATTTTGTAGGCCCTTCACTTTAGACAGTTGTGTTTGTGTGACAAATTCATTGCAGTCATTCTCTGAAGATGAATTTATGTTTCCTCACTTGCTGAGAGGTATTTAGAAAGAATAATCTGAATCAGCAGTTGCTTTCAGGTGTCTGATATTTGCTCACCATGACAGCTTTGTATTGGATTAGATTTTGTAATATCTTTTATGCAAATATCTTGCCCTGAGGAAAAAGTCAGGGTGGACAATGTGTGTTTCATTGGTCATTTAAGGAGATAAACGGATGACCTTTCCAGATGTTTGCAAAGAGTTGGTGCGGTACAGTTTACTAAGGTTTCAATCTTATGAACTAGAGGAAGTAAGTCCCACTGAAAGTAATTTTGGTGGTGGGGATATTATTCTTAGCAAAGAACCATCAGATATATTCAGAATTAACTATAGCAATAATATCAACCAAGGACAAACAGACACCCTTTCTTTAAGCAAAGGGATCTGTGAATGTGTTCTTACATTGCTGATAAACTCTTATGCTGTGGCAATGTTTCTTGTGGCTGGGAGCCACACATTACCAGAACCTCCATGATAGCTGGATATCATTTCTTTTTTTTGGGGGGGGGGGGGTTTACAGGGACAAGGGAAAATCTTGACATTCCAATCCATTGAATGTCTACTTAGAAGTATGCCCCATTGAGTTGAATTGGATTTCCTCCCAGGTATGTATAGGGTTGGGCTTTTTAGAAGAATGCAAACTTTCAGAAAAAACGTGCTGCCCCATTTCAACTCTTTCCTAGTTTCATATAGGACAGGGGAATAAAATGTCTTTATTTTTTTTTTACTACTGGAAGGAATTGTGTCTGTAGGCAGTTTTGCCCATGTGCCCATTTCACACAGTGTTATATAAATCTCAGATAGACCAACTTTTTCCTACACCTAGCAGCCTATTTATAAAACTGCAAGGAGTCTGTATGCTTTTACGTCACTGCTTCATAACAGCATGGTCAGAAAGACTGCAGAGGGAGTTGTCAGGTCAATTACTAATGGTTTTGTAATGCCTTTCCCTGAACTTGAAAGAATTCTGGGTTTCATTACTTCACTCTTTCCTCTCTCGTGTACTTTTGTTTGAAACCCTCAACTGAAAAGGAACAGAAAAAACACAGCCGGCTCCCTTCTGGGGAAAAAGCAAAGCCAGCTGCACTACCAAAGTCTGTCTCCATCCTTAAGCGATGGAGCACACAGGTTCCCTGATGGGCGAAAAGCAGGAATAACGAGAAATTGGGCGGTCTTTATATTAACAAAAATGGACCTGGTGGTATGCCAGGTAAAAATAACTGAGTAGCTTTTGCTAGCATTCGGAGAGTATGTTCTTTTGGAGAATAACGTCCTGTTCTTTTCCTGCTCCAGTTTAGGGTCCCAGTTTTCGACTGCTACATTTGCTTCTTTCACAGTCACACAAAGGCAAATGGTGTTGGCCGATGTGGAAAAAACAAAAACAAAAACCACATTAGGCCAATACATTTATTAGGCCAATCCAAATAATACAACATAGGGTACCAGCTTTTGAATGCTCCAGAACTCTGCAACAGCCTAGTCAATAAACAAAGGTCAGGGGAATGTGTTCACAGCAGTATTCAAGGCAGCACACAGAGAAGTGAAACCTCTCACATGCACACACTTAAAGCCAAAAATAATACAAGCATCAGCCTGAGGACACAAGCAGAGCCCTGTTGAATCAGCCCAGTGATCCATCTAGCCCAGAATCCTCTTTTCCACAGGGACCAATCAGGTGCCTCTGGCTAGCCTGCAAGCAGGGCCAGAAGGCAGGAACCCTCTCCCATTTCTGCTCCTCAACAACTAGTTTTCAGTAGCATACTCGAATACCTCAAAGCAGTAAGGTGGTCCCACAAGAGGAGCACAGCTACCACAAACCTATTGCCAGGCTAGAAACCTGCAACAGTGTCTTTCATTGTTCCACATCAGAGCCTCCTTGCACATCAAGTTAGTAAGCGTGCATAGAATTACATAGTTTGGAGAGGGTATGGATGGCCTGAAGGAGCATCTTCACCCCCATCATTCAGCTCTGAGGTCCAGCTCCGAGGGCCTTCTGGTGGTTCCCTCAGTGCGAGCAGTGAGGTTACAGGGAACCAGGTAGAGGGCCTTCTCGGTAGTGGTGCCCGCCCTGTGGAACACCCTCCCACCAGATGTCGAGGAAATAACTACCTGACTTTTAGAAGATGTCTGAAGGCAGCCCTGTTTAAGGAAGTTTTTAATGTTTGATGTTCTATTGCATTTTTAATATTCTGTTGGGAGCTGCCCGGTATGGCTGGGGGAGCCCAGCCAGATGGGCAGGGTATTATTATTATTATTATTATTATTATTATTATTATTATTATATTCTTTTCTGCCCAATATCTCCAATAGCTATCAAGCTTGCACTTGAAGACATCCAACAAGAGATCGTCCACCACCCCTTTATTTTATTTAACAAAATTCATATGCCTCTTTACTCAACAGAAAGCCTCCAAGTGCTATGCCTTTAGAGCAGTGCCATTTTTCTAGAAAAAGAGGCGCTGGAACTCATCTCTTTGAATAGCAATGGCTCCCACCTGAGAGGTGCTGGAACTCACCTGAGAAGTGTCGGGACTTTGTTTCGGCGAGTTCCCGCTGAAAGCCCCGCTTCAGAGTAATATGTCCTGTCCAGGAAATAAGGCTCTGTCTTAAGAGTGTGCACCCATCCAATTCCCAGCAACTATGTGTCTTTGCTGGAAAATAGCCACATTTGAAACCTTTTTTACTTGACACCCGCTTGCTCCGTAAGACGCAGGTATGAGCCCACTACTGTCTGCTGCTCTGCATCTGTCAACCAATCTTTAAGCTGCTTGTTGGCCGGCCGGCAATAATTTAGTGCTGTTCTAGTTTTGCACCGCATCATCGTGTGGTTTTCCCTGTGCTCTGTGCTGACCTCGTATCTTGCTGCAAGTATTTCGTAGCATAATCTTACCTCGAGGACTGTTCTCTCATGGAGGGGATTATACACCACTCCCATTAATACTAATGGAGTTATATGCATCATTGGCTCTAGAGACTATAAAATGTATGCACGACACACTCCTCCAAAATATAATCCCATTGAATAGTGATGGCACATTTGTGTTTCTCACAGCAAATTATACTGAGAGAAAGGCAACTGTTTTTGTACGATGCTGAGCCACTCATGTATTTTTATCTTATTTTGCAGCTCATGATTATATTAGGATGGGCACACATTCACAGAGCCACGTTTTCAAAACAGTTTTGCATAAATTAAATGCTGATAGAGAATGCTCTGCTTTGGGGGTTATTTTATTTCCAAGTAACTTGGTTCAGTAATCCCCTTTCCTGACTGCCTCAACAAAAGCTATCTGGGCCCCAGGGATTCTTCCATATATGTCCATTGTTAGTTTCAATAGGTAGGTCAAAGAACAGAAACAGACTCAGGAGTCGTAAAATGCTTCAGTGCAAGGGTGGTTAAAAAAAAAAACACACCTGACTGACGAGAATCAGAAGATTGGACAATTAGCTTGTTCGAAATCTCAAAGCATCGTCTTCAAAAATTATCATAATGGTTGCAAAGGAACATTATTCATGAAGATCAAGCAGGGTTCAGAGGAGGATACAGTTTTTTTTACAGTTCCATGGATCCATAGTTTAACTTAAACCATATTATAAGGAAATATACTAAGAACAGTAAGAATAGTCTATGTAGCTTTTATTGATATTTCTGCTGCATTTGACTCTATTGGTTGAAATAGACTGTGGGAGAAATTTCAGTTTGCCAACATTGACTGCAAACTTCTGCTATTGACCCAAGAACTATATAACAACACAGAAATGAGGGTCAGAGTAGTTTTAAATGGTGGTATGACTAACAACAACAACAACAACAACAACAACAACAACAACGTATTTATTATATTCCGTCCATCTGACTAGGTTGCCCCAGTCACCCGGGTAGCTTCCAACAAAAATGCAGGAACAATAACAACAAACAAACATTGAAAGCTTTCTTGGAGTGTCTGGAAGTACCGTAGTTGGAGGATCGATGGCAGCTATCAGATTGAGGTTGAATCCTGACAAGACAGAAGTACTTTTCTTGGGAGACAGGGGGTGGGCAGATGTGGAGGACTCCCTGGTCCTGAATGGGGCAACTGTGCCCCCTGAAGGACCAGGTGCACAGCCATTTTGGACTCACAGTTGTCCATGGAGGTGCAGGTCAGTTCTGTGTCCAGGGCAGCTGTCTACCAGCTCCATTTGGTAATCAGGCTGAGACCCTACCTGCCTGCAGATTGTCTCACCAGAGTGGTCCATGCTTTGGTTATCTCCTGCTTGGACTACTGCAATGTGCTCTACGTGGGGCTACCTTTGAAGGTGACCCAGAAACTACAACTAATCCAGGATGTGGTAGCTGGACTGGTGACCAGGAGTGGCTGCTGAGGCCATATAACACTGGTCCTGAAAGACCTACATTGGCTTCCAGTACATTTCTAAGCACAATTCAAAGTGTTGGTGCTGACCTTTAAAGCCCTAAACAGCCTCGGCCCAGTATACCTGAAGGAGCGTCTCCACCCCCATCGTTCAGCCCGGACGTTGAGGTCCAGCTCTGAGGGCCTTCTGGCGGTTCCCTCCCTGTGAAAAGTGAGGTTACAGGGAACCAGGAGAGGACCTTCTCTGCAGTGGCACCTGCCGTGTGGAATGCCCTCCCATCATATGTCAAGGAAATAAACAACTATCTGACTTTTAGAATACATCTGAAGGCAACCCTGTATTGGGAATTTTTAATGTCTAATGTTTTACAACTTTTTATGTGCTGTAAGCCGCACAGAGTGGCTGGGGAAACCCAGCCAGATGGGTGGGGTATACTTATTATTATTATTATTATTATTATTATTATTATTATTAATGTTGCAAGGAGTGAAACAAGGTTGCTTTCTGGTTCCTACTATTTTAAACATTTATATTAATAATTTTGTGCCATCTTTAGCCAATGCAAACTCCCACTGTCCAATATTTAGGAACAGAAATATCTCAATCTTGATGTATGCAGATTAGTGCTCCTCTCTCTTTCCCAATTGGGCCTGAAAAAAATACTTGGAGGTGTTCAGCACTTACTGTAAACAGGAAAACCTACATAAAAATTACTCCAAGACCAAGATTGTGATTTTTGGCAGAAACAGCCCTAGGCAAAGATGGTGCTTTGATCAGCAGGCTCTAGAACAGGCTTCCTCAACCTCAGCCCTCCAGATGTTTTGAAACTACAATTCCCATCATCCCTGACCACTGGTCCTGCTAGCTAGGGATCATGGGAGTTGTAGGCCAAAAACATGGGAGTTGTAGGCCAAAAACATCTGGAGGGCCGAGTTTGAGGAAGTCTACTCTAGAACAAACTCGCTCATTTTGATACCTGGGTGTACTCTTTAACGAAACCCATATGAGGTCATATGGAGGCAATGAAAGTCAAAATACAGAAAACCATGGGGGCATTGATGAAGTTCTATTACAATAAGGGAGGGCAGCTGATTGAACCTGTCCTAAAGATATTTGGTAGCAAAGTGCTTACTCAAATGCTCTACGGTGCTGAAATCTGGGACTATAATTCAAACTATCAAAGTTTTGGAAACTCTGCAGAAGCTATATTTGCTACCATCAGGAATATCAACAGTTTTTCTTTGTACAGAATCCGGTTGGCCAACAATTAAGGCAAGAGTGGATTGCACTCAGTCAAAATATATTTTAAAAATTGCTGCTATGCCTATTGAGCATTTTCTTGCTCTGTGATATATGAAATTGGGTGGTAAGCAACTCTCGAAAGCAGCTTGTCAATTTAGACTATTATTATTTTCCTGAACTGAGCTCTGCTTTGACCGTAAATAAGTGTCATCTAAGCAATTGGCTCTTCTGGATAGAATCCAGAAGGAACTTGCAACTAACTAGAAACACCACATTTCCCCCTTGGCACCTGCTCTTCAGAGCAGAGTATTTTGGAGCTGGTTATCTGACCAAACTCTCACCAGCTTCCTTAAGAAATGCCTTTAGTGGTGTCCACTGCAATCTTAGGTGTTTCCTACAACTGTTAAACCTGGTTTCTTTTAATATGCTCAGTAGACGAATCATAAATTATTGCTGTGTTCATTTTCAACAGTATTGCCTGAACAGATCATTTGCTGGATGAGAAATACAGTGGTACCTTGGGTTACAGACGCTTCAGGTTACAGACACTTCAGGTTACAGACTCCGCTAACCCAGAAATAGTACCTCGGGTTAAGAACTTTGCTTCAGGATGAGAACAGAAATTGCGCGGTGGCGGCATGGCAGCAGTGGGAGGCCCCATTAGCTAAAGTGGTACCTCAAGTTAAGAACAATTTCAGGTTAAGAACGGACCTCCAGAACGAATTAAGTTCTTAATTCGAGGTACCACTGTATGGCTTGCTAATGATTTAATAACAATGCACCCATAAGTCGTCTTATATGTTTCTGACCCAATATTGACTTTCTAATTTGATATTCGGCCATTGACGACTGTGGGGAACGCATATGAGACACCTTTAATTGTTCAGGTAATTTCATTTTATACAAGCAAATGTCAGGTGTCAAATTCAAAATTAATTGAGCAAACACTGTCTTCCAGAACACTGATGGCAGAAATTATGGATAAAATAGCTTTTTTCTAATTAAGTGATTATCACTGATGACATTTTTAGCAAATAAAAAGGGCAGTAATGACAGCTTTGTGAAGCTGCTAAGATTACCACTAATAATGTAACATCTGTTGGAACTTTATATGAAAGTTCCTCTAATTAAAAAAGAGAAAGCGAGAGAACTGATGAAGGATTGCAAGCTGTAAAATTCATTTCTCTGTCCCATCCCATGTGCAGAATGCTGGTTGATGGTGTGCTGCTAAATTGCTGATTATACCCATCAGAGTTCTGCAGTTGCAAAGTTACATTATCTTTCACTTGTTCCCAATGACTAGAACAGAATCATTCCTAATTCCATTTGCACTGCTGGAACATGATACACCAGCGGAGAAATACGGTATCCCTTTGCTGGCAGGACACAAGATGGCCACAGCAAGGTGGAAAACTGGATAAAGTTGGGGTCGGTTCAGTACTCATGTCTTGTATATCAAGACACTTGGCTTGGAGTTATATCACTTGTTCTCCGAGAACTAGAAGCACACAATAAGGAGTTTGGGTAATGACTTAGTGCAAAAGGGCAGGCGGATAACGCCTATCTTAACAGAGCTCTGAAAGGTGTGTTAAGGTTTGGTTTTACCTATGGCAATAGCAGAGCTCTTCAAAAACAAGCAAAAAAAGAATCTGCAGTCACAGCATCATTTCAGGAAATGGTTGTCAGGAAATCTGGGGCCCTCATTGATGCTTTGTTTGGGAATTCTGTAAATAAAAATAAAAATGGCAGTTATGAAGTTGAGCTGTTGATGGGGGCTGAGTTTGGTCACATCCCTGAAAAGTTGTTGAAATTGTCCCAAACCACTATTTTTTCCTGCTTGTTAATGGGGTAGTAAAATAGAAGGACATTTTAGCTCAGCCTTAATTTTTATAGGGGTGGGGTGGGGTGGGGTGGGGAGGAAACAGCAGCAACAAAGCAACAAGCCAGGAGAATATCCCGTTGTGGTGGTGAGTTTCTCCCATTGAATTACTTCTGTCCGCTGTGAAAGTTGCAGGGTGGTGAAGGTTCAGCCAACCTTTGGAGCCCCAAGTTCAGAGGTTCTCCATAGCTCACTCTCAGCAAACACTCAAAACCAAAACATCTAATTTCTGTCGTTCTCTTTGGTTTTTGAGACACTGAGTCACAAGCCTTAATGGACAGGATGTGTTCCCTAATATTGATTTATTAGAACGACGCTGAAGCACCTTAAAGCATTAGTAAGCCGAGAGCAGCTTGCAGTTTGACGAATTCCTTAAGTTTTATGAGGTTATGTAACCTGAATTTTAATAGCTTTAAGTGCTAAAAAAAAAAAAAAAATCTGTAAAACTATCACCCAGTTCCACAAGTGAAACACTTTCTGTCTCTTCATCTGCTCTCACTTGAAAAGTAAGACAGAAGGAATGGCTGTTTTTATTTCATGGCTGATTTGAAGACATGCAGCCTTTGATGTAGGATTTTTCAAGATTTTTGCAGGGAGAGGTTTTTTTGTGTTTTTTTACATATTAAAAAACCAATTCTGTGGGGAAGAGGCATGGACTAAAGGATGAATGTCATTTGGATGACATTAACTGGCAGATTAAAAGAACACAAGACAAGGTTTGAAAAAAATTGAACACAGTCCTAAATAGTCTCAGAGGCTCTTCCAATTCTTTGTTGTTCTGACTTAAGAAGAGCAGATTTTGAGAGACATATACCTGATAGTGATATTCATTCCCTCTTCCTGCCTACACACACACACACACACACACACACACACACACACACTGTAATCTCTGTGAAGGAGAATTAGTTGTGAGACACCATACTATATTTAGTTATGTTGACGTCTACCCCCTACCCCTGGCTCACCCCAAAAGCCATCAAATTGGACAATTCTTGTGGAATATTTAAAAAACCCAAGTGGGTAGCTGAACCTATTTATCTTCCCTTGCTCCTTCCCTGAGCCCTCTCACTCGAAGCCTTACCTAGCAGAAGGGAAGGAGTAGCAGGTGTTGAGGAAGACCTATTACCACACAGGGGAGACCCTTTATGTCAGGCTTTCCCAAACCTAGGTCTCCAGCTGCTTTTGAGCTACAACTCCCATCATCCCTGACCACTGGCCCTACTAGCTAGGGGTGATGGGAGTTGTAGTCTAACAACAGCTGGAGAACTGAGTTTGGGAAACCCCAAGCTGACCCAACCACCTCAAGCAGCTGATTTGGAATGTCATGACAGCAGCAATTTTTTTTTACAATAATGTATTATTGCTGAATTTGGCTGCCAGGTAGGGGGAGAGGTGTTGGTGGGAGTTTCTGCCTAAGTTCCCTGGAATAACTTAATTGGCCTTTAGTGCTAGACTCCTTTGGTGGTTCCTATGGATTCCTATGGATCTGGGGGACTGCTACAGTATTTGCTGTTCTAATTCAGATAGCGAGATGCGGGTCAGCCCTGGTAAGCCCTCACGGCAGGGATCCTGCTGTTGTCCATCTGGCAGTAACCAGAAAGAGGCCCTTCTCTCACCATACTCTGGAAAGGCACTCTCCCAGAAATAAGGCACATGTCAGCACTACTGCAATTTTGATGCACGTTGAATATCTTATTTACCTTGGCCTTTGCTGGTTCATCAGCCGTCACAAGTTTACATTTCTTTGGACTACTGATTGTATTTAGGTTTTAATTTTCTTGTGATTGTATGACATACCCTCTGACATTTCTCCGATGAAAATAGGGACGTCCCATTACATAATGATAATTTTACTATTTATACTCCACACATCTTACTGGGTTGCCCCAGCTCCTCTGGGCAGCTTCCAACATAGATAGATAGATAGATAATACTTTATTCAACTATAAGCCCACAAAGTAAAACAAATCAATAAATAAAAACAGCATTTTACATTCTAAAATATCAACTAAAATATTTCAACGCATAATCTCCTTCGCATTACTTACAATCTCTAGATGTACCGTATTATGGCCTTAAAGATAAAGATGGAGCATAGAGTTTACTAGATTTTTAATAGTCATGAAGCATTCCATGAAGTCTTTTATATGAAAGAACTGAAATCAGGAATCTGGCAACCTGTAATGTTCTATAAGAGTCAATGTCCTGGAGTAGATAAGCTAGATGAAATTCCAACATAGATAAAAACGTAACAAAACATCAAACATTTAAAAACTTCACTAAACAGGATTGCCTTCAGACAGCTCGGGGGTCGGATAACTCCATACCCTCCAACATTTCTCCAATGAAAATACGGACATCCTAGAGAAAAGTGGGACATTCCAGGATCAAATCAGAAACCGGAACTGCTTCTCTAAATCAGGGATATCCCTGGAAGATAGGGACACTTTTAGGGTCTTGTATAATGCCTGGAGAGCAGACCTTTTTATGCCAGAGGCCCCAGGTGCAAATCCTGGCATCTCCAGGTAGGGCTGGAAAGGTACCTGTCGAAAACCTTGGGAAACCACAGCCACAGTAAAAATTATTGAACTTGACGGACCAGTAATTTGCCTCCGTATAAGGACACTTCTTTAATTTCCCTGAGTTATGAATTCCTCTCACACTGGATATGCCAGATGGTATACCACCACAAAGATTTGCACTGTATTGACTTATAATGAACTAAGAACTCCCCTATATGCTGTACTTTAAAATAATAGTAAGATATTTTTTAAGGGCAAAAATCAATGTGACATAACAAGTCTCTAGTGCTCTAAATAGAGCAGAGTTAATTAATCCTCCTCCTTGTGAATGGGAGACTTTGAGGGTTTTTTGTTCTCCATTTTATGACAATAATATGAGACAATTCTCCTGACAATTCTCCTGTAAATACTAGCTGTCAATCCATATCCATCTCAGTTCCAGGTCTGTAGGTTTCTCTCGATCCATTTTTTTGGGACCCACAGTCTGAGGGACAAACTACATGTTACACCCAACCTTGCCACCTTAATGAAAAACAAGATGGAGGAACCTGCAATTCTTAACGAAGGAGTGTTGAGGGAAGAGAGAGGCCAGGAAGCTTACATATCTGAAAAGTGACTCCTGAACCAACTCCAATTTGCAACCTAGCCAATCAGCATTGGTGTAGGTTGCTCTGCCGCCCAAAACATATATTTTCATTGGACTTTGACAAACTGCCAAATTTTGATTGGCCGAGGCCGGTACTGCGTTATTTTCTTACAAAAAGCACAAACGCTTTCTCTGCTACTGTTCTGCCTGTTATGTCAGCATACAGTCTGCCAGAGAAGTTGGGCTCCCCGTCTCAAGAGGACATAGCAGTTTGGAGTAATGTCCGGGCGTAGTTGGAGACCGTTGAATCGAAATGCATGAAGGCAAATATGGTATTCAGGGGAAATAGCTGTAGATATATAAGGGTATATGTGGTGCCTTCATTACATTTCCTTCAAATCCCTTCTGGTGTGTGGTTTTTTGGGGTTGTTGTTGTTTTTGCATGCATTTTGGCCTAGACTCTGAATCTCTATCCCCTACTGTAGTGAAGTACACATAATGATAGGGTTGCCATGTGTCCTCTTTTTCCAGGACACGTCCTCTTTTTCAGAGGTAACATTTCTGTCCAGGTGGATTTTTTTAATTTGCCAAAATGTCTCTGGCTATACTTTCTAGATAAGACATAGACATAACTGGTGGTTGAAGACTTGCTTTCGTCTTCTCTTCTCCTGCCCCCCTCAGCAATATATCACACCTTCTATAGCTGAGATATAGTAGGAGTATTTAAAATACTCGAAGCTACTAACATGAGTTTGGCCAAACTGCGAGAGGCAGTGAAGGATAGGCGTGCCTGGCGTGCTCTGGTCCATGGGGTCACGAAGAGTCGGACACGACTGAACGACTGAACAACAACAACAATTTAAAATGAGAGTCATCATGGCATCCTCTTTTTTTGCTCTTCAAAATATGGCAACCCTAAAGGTAAAGGTAAAGGTCCCCCTGGTCATTAGGTCCAGTCATGGACGACTGTGTGGTTGCGGTGCTCATCTTGCTCTATAGGCCGAAGGAGCTGGTGTTTGTCCACAGACAGCTTCTGGGTCATGTGGCCAGCATGAGTAAGCCGCTTCTGGAGAACCAGGGCAGCGCACAGAAACGCCGTTTACCTTCCCGCTGGAGTGGTACCTATTTACCTACTTGCACTTTACATGCTTTCAAACTGCTAGGTTGGCGGGAGCAGGGTCTGAGCAACGGGAGCTGCAGGGATTCGAACCACCGACCTTCTGATCGGCAAGCCCTAGGCTCTGTGGTTTAGACCACAGCACCACCCATGTCCTACCATCAGTGGTGTTTTGTTTTTAGGAAATGTTATTAATGTGTTTTATTCTTTTTATGCAAATTGCTTAGAATTTTTAAAATTATATTAAGCAATAAATAATTGCCATACATGAATGAATGAAAGAATGAATGAATGGCAGAATGGTAGTGGCATCCTCCCAGTGGCAGGGCTTTGCACTTGCCAGTATGTTGGTGAGGTGTGTGAGGTAGTGGCAAAGTTGAAGGAGCTCCACAGCTTCACCGACACTTTACTTCACCCTTCCCCATCCCAGTGAACAGCAGCAGCGCTGCTGCCAGGGATACAGCACTACAACTCTGCCCCCCCCCAGCCCACCCCATGCCACTGCCGCTTCCTGTCCCCACTTTTCTCTGTCTTCCTCAGTTATTTTCCCATTGTCTATTTTATATTGTACACTTCTTGGAAATGGATATGTCAGACCCTCCAAGTGTCCCTATTTGCCAGACATGTCCTTGATTCAGAGAAGCTGTCTCATTTTCCAATTTCTCATTTTTCCTTAGGATGTCCTTATTCTCATCGGAGAAATGTTGGGGGGTATTGAATTATCTGACCCTAGAGCCGTCTGAAGGCAATCCTGTATAGGGTAGTTTTTAAATGTTTAATGTTTTATTACATTTTTATATATGTTGGGAGCTGCCCAGAGCGGCTGGGGCAACCCAGTCTGATGTGTGGGGTATAAATAGTAAAATTATCATGATGGAATGGGACGTCCCTATTTTCATTGGAGAAATGTTGGAGGGTATGATATGTTTTTGTTGCCTTTGTAGCTCTGTAAGGCATTGAATATATTGTATGCTGGTTGTACAATATAATTAGTAGTTGTTAGGAATAAATCCCCATGCAATTAAAGTAGCTCTTGGAAATAGAAAATGCTAAGCAGAATATGCCAGCGAAGGGGCAATATCATTGAGCTGAAATTGAATCACTTCTGACTTTTCTTGGGTGGTGGGTTTTCCGATGCAGGCCTGTGTCTAGAGAAGTCAGGTGCATTTCCAGAACCAGAACATGGGATTTGTACTTGAGCAGAAACCAAAGGTGACTGTGTTAACATATGTAGTCTCGGTATGAGAAACAATGGAGTTTTAAATGTTAGCTGTAATTGAAGCAAATGAGATTTGACAACCTTTATTTTTTAAAATAAAAAACGGATCAGGAGTTTTTCATAGCAGCAAGATTATTTTTAAAGCGTCAGCATATAATTTTTTTGGTCACCGCAGAATCTCTCCACAACCTTCACTGTCATCGGTTTCAAGGAGGAGCAATGGCTATTTCTGAAGCTGCCTGTTTGGCCTTGATAACCTTCAACTGCTTAGTAGCACATTCTCCATGTTTCACAGAGATTTTTGTTAATTGTCTGTAAATCACAAAAAGCATATCATTTTGACAAGGACAATTATGCTTATTAACCCGCACACAACTCTTCAAAAGGTGTCTTTAATTTGCTTGAATGTCACGAGGAAGAATCCAGAAGCCATATCTAGGATGAAGAAACAAAACAAAAAAGATTGGTTTTGGCCTCTTCCAACATCAGCATAAAATTTGGAAGTACCTTGGAGCAGTTGCCTCTCAGCGGTTAAGTGATGACATTGCCTTCTTTAGCCACATGTGTGACGAAATCAACATGCTAAGTCACATGATGCACCTTCTGTTTAGTAGAAGGCAATAGAAACCCAGAGCAGTAGATGATGAAGAATTGAATTTATATTCCACCCTATACAGGGAAGTCTCAGATGATGGCAAAGTGGGAGAAGGAGGAGGAGATGACTCCAATAGTAGTGAAAACTAGAATGAACGATGAGACAGCAGCAGCAAAATATTGCTGGGGGCAGGAATTATAGACCTGAAAGGGCCTCGTCCTATTAGCAGAGTGACTGGAATAAAGCAGATGGAGTCCAGAGAGAAAAACTGGTAATACTGATAATAACTGAAGAAAAACAGTATTGTTATTGATTTGAAATTAATAAATGGCAGGATTTTGATTAATTGGGATATGGATGGAAGTAGAAACTGCAGAGCTGTGCCTGACAAGGAATCCCTAGGCTGGTTTATGCTGGGGAAACCCAGCCAGATGGGCGAGGTATATTATTATTATTATTATTATTATTATTATTATTATTATTATTTCAACATAATTTTTATTAAGTTTTCTCATAATTATAATTTAAACCAAAATGTACAACATTTATGGATATTATTATTATTATTATTATTATTATTATTATTATTATGCAAACCAGCCTGGCTGGCCAAGTGAAGAGCAAATCTGTTAACATGACAAAAGGGGTTGATGGGAACACCTGAGAGGAATCCTTTGGCCTGAAGATACAGATGTTGCCAAGGTAATGGGGTGTGTATTTGAAGTGACAGGAAAAGAGAAGTTTTTAGTAGAGTGCTTTGGGAAGAAGAAGAAAGACTGGGATCCATCTTGGGCAGGTTAGCTGAAGGCAGGCTAGGACCCTGGAAGATCTGGACTCCCTCCACGCAGACTGAAGGTGTAAATAGGTGAATAAACCATATTTCTTAAAGTCTCCACCATGTCTCAATTCTCCAAATGAACACAGATGCTGGGTGGGTGCCTGGAACCCCCTGGGATCTTGCTGTCGCTCAGCAGAGGGGGAGCGCCCAACTTTTGTAAAAATCTATAGTATGAGGAGAAAATAGAGAGTACAGTATTGTCTTTCTTAGGTCGGGAGGGGAAGAACTCCTTCAGAACCTCTTCGCCTGGCTCCCGACACCAATTGTCAAATGCCAATTGCCTTCCTCACTGACAGCTAACTCCCAACTGACAAGAACCTCCAGCCAATCCGAGTCTGCTGTCACTAATAAGAGAATGAAGTCACATACTGAATGCTGCCTGCTGTTACAGGACCAACCCCCTGCTCAATGCCGGTTCTGTAATGCAAGACGCAACTACACCCTACAAGGCATTCCTGATGGATGGCCACTCAGGCTCTGCTTAAATACCTCTGGATGCAGCTGTTGTACCTTCTGCTGTTATAGTAGTGCTATTGTCGCCAGCCCTCCGTAGCTGAGTTGAGCTGGGTTGAGAAGGAAAAACTCCATGAGATTCTCCCACGCCTGGGCAGCAGCCACAGTGATAGCAGACCTGCCAGTTGCCTGAGAGTAACCTGGCCCATTTGCAGCAGTCTCCTCATTTGGCTGGGAGCAATTTGGCTACTTAGTGCATGTACAAGTTATGCAAATTAATGCTCAGTAATGTTAATGGTCATAATAGGTGCACTTGGGAGTTAAAGTACAGTTGGTACAATATCTGTGGTGTTTGTGTGTGTGTGTGGTCACAATCAAGCAGCCAAAACAGCATCAGATTTCATTTTACAACCTTTTAATAATTTAACAAGGGCATGTCGCCGTGTCGTCACCCCGTGTCAGACACATTTCTGTTATATGAACAGGGAAGCAAGGGCTGTTGCCAAGTCAGGCCAAGAGCCAAAATATATTCAGCTGTGCCCTGCTCTCTCTTTTCATGTAGAGCCAGGCACAAGGAAAGCAGCTGACAGAGGAATAAGATAGCACCGTGGTCATGTCTAAGAAAGGAGAATCTTTGGCATCAGTGCTTGCTGCCTCTGTGAGTGCAAGGCTAATGATTTGATCTAAATCTATTTACCTGGGAGTGAGGTAAAGGTAAAGGACCCCTGAACGGTTAAGTCCAGTTGAAATTGACTATGGGGTGCAGTGCTAATCTCCACTTCGAGGCCAAGAGAGCCAGCGTTTGTCCGCAGACAGCTTTCCAGGTCATGTGGCCAGCATGACTAAACCGCTTCTGGTGCACAGAGCACCGTGACGGAAGCCAGAGCGCATGGAAACACCATTTTCCTTCCCACCACAGCAGTACCTACTTATCTACTCATGCTGGTATGCTTTTGAACTGCTAGGTTGGCAGGAGCTGGGACAGAGCAACGGGAGCTCACCCCGTTGAGAGGATTCGAACCGCCAATCTTCTGATTGGCAAGTCTAAGAGGCTCGGTGGTTTAGCAACAGTTGCGTTTTGGGTACCTGGGAGTGAGCCCCATTGAATTCAATAGACTTGGCTAGGATGTTGTAACGCAGTAATGTAAGAGAGCATGGCATTTGGCCCCTAGGGTGCTGTTCTCAAATGCTATCCTACTATAGCTCCTTTGAAGCACATTTCCTCCCTCATAGAGCTCTGGACACTGTAGTTTGTTAAGGGTTGCTGGGATTTGAAACTCTGTGAAGGGTAAACTACAATGCCCAGAATTCTTTGAGGGAAAGAATGCACTTTGAATGTGCCTCACAAGGTATTGTGTGTACCCAGCTGCTGATAGAGGGAATCACATTAAGCTCAGTAGGACATAGGAACAGAAGAAGATGCTTTATATCACATAGAACTATTTGTCCATCTAGCTGTTAATATCAGTTACAGTCGTACCTTGTGTTGCGTTCGCTGTGGGTTGCGAATGGCGCGGGTTATGAATGCGGCAAACCTGGCAGTGTTTACTTCTGGGTTTCACCACATGCGCATGCGCAGAAGCGTAATATCATGCTTTTGTGCATGCGCGACATCGTCACTCAGGATATGGACTTTTCGGGGTGCGAACGGCACCCCAGAACGGATCGTGTCCGTAACCCAAGGTACCACTTTACTGTAATTGATATTAATATTTTCCTGATATGCTTTTACCAAAATACTTCATGATATATCATTACATTGTTTGGGTTTGGGTTGTGGAGCCATTTTGGTATTCTCTGGAGCACAAGGTGGTATAGAGATATTTTATAAATACCGGTACATAAAAATAAACAGCTTACTATTGCCTACTGTGACTGCTGGCAGCTCTCGGGTCTCAGCCAGAGAGAGGTCTTTCACATGTATTGAATCTTTTCACAACAGAAACTAGACATTGCACCTGGGACAATTCTTTCTATGTACAAAGAATGTGTTCTGCCGAGAGCATTTATTGAACCTCACTACTTTTCAGCTACTAAATATTGGTACGGTTGCATGCCTGGACTCCTGGCTGAACAGTAATAATGGACACAACACAACTTAGCTTTTGGATCAGATAAGGCCACAACTTTATTGAATACAGATGAAAGAGGTTTGGCACAGGCACTGAGGAACCTTTAACTTCCAGTCCGTCTGCTGCAAATGACACCAAGGGTCAATCTGTCAGTGCTGGGACCAGGGTGGGCTGATTTAAATAACCTGGGAGCATATCTGAGGGATGCCTACATGCTCCATCAGGTCCTCCCCCAAGACAGACCCAGCCTCCCAGTCTGCTGGCTGGGATTGGCCAATTGTGCAGGCAGACTTGGATCCAACTCCCAATAGGCACGGGGTACAGGGGCACTGACTTGGGCCCCAGATTATGGGTGCCCAGTGTCACATACAACATAACATGACATCATGACATCACATTGCTCTGTGATGTTTTTAAAACAAGTTATTTTGCGCACCACAGCAGCACCCAGAAGCCCTGGAAGTCACGTTGGAGGCCCCACAATGTGAGTGCCGACACTCACAGCCATTTTTTGTGGGTGCCTGGGCCCATTATGGTTGGCACCAGTGATGGGGAGCATTGTACCAGGCCAATCCCAGCAGCCTGATACTGCCTCTGGAGGCAGCAAAGAAGCCATTGCTGGCCTGCAATCCTGCCACACCTTTACAGGCTAAGCGGACTTGTGTCCCCAGGTCTCTCGCACTGTTCCAGTTGTGCTCACAAATCTCCATTTCTCTCCCAGCCTCCCCACTCCTGCTACTACCATCAAAGTGAGTTCAAATCACTGTAAATGTAGAGAGTGGAACATTCTGTGCAAGAAGCACTGTAAGACAGTTGTCGACTGGGGTTACTGTTGAAAGAAGGCAAGGGTTACCAAAGAAGGCCTAATGCGTTGCAGCAGATTGCAAGCGCTCTTCTTAATCGCAGGCTTGACAGCTATGACAAAACAACTTGGGCAAAGATGGAAGCTCTTAACGGGTTCAGTTCTCTGCACTGCCGAGGCTGTCATCCCTGACATGTTCTCACACACGTTTCTGACAATTTTCAAAATATGTTCTGTGCATCATAGCATTAATGCATTTCTGTAAAATTACTGTTAGCATTGCTAAAGGTTGCTCTGATAGATTTGTATTAAGAGGACTGGAGAACAAAATTTTACAAGGGTGCTTTAGGAAAGAAGAATCAACAATGTCCTGGCCGATTTCCTTGACCACTTTTAATAGCTGGTCAGCCCAATAAAACTGTTCTCTAGGAATTCTCTTCTAGGTGGTTCAATAGTTGCTTCTACCACTGAACTTAATTAGCATCATCTGTTAGATTTCTAACAGTATACCACATATACTATGTAGTATGAAACCTGTGTTTCCTCAGATGGTGTTTGACTATAGCTCTCATCATCCTTGACCGCTGGTCATGCCTGCTAGGGCTGATAAATTTTGGAGTTCTAAACATTTAAAGGTCAACAGTCCCCCATCCCTGACATGTACCTTAGATTTGTCTGTCAGCAGGGCCCACTTTGCAAGTACAGGAATTTAATCTCCAACCCGTGTGGTCTTCCTCTTGCTTTACATCTTAATTCTATTTTCTGCAATAGGCATGGCCACCTCAATAGTTTCTGAGCAAAGCTGACACACAATGGGTTAGAAAAATCTTCCAGTTTGGACAGATGAGTGGCAGAATCAAGGTAGCTGCCATTTTACACACTCTTCTTTGGAGAAATGTTTGGGGAAAACCTCTTAATCTAAGGCAGGGGATGAGTAATCTGTGGCTCTCCAGATGTTGTTGGACCACAACTCCCATCATGCCTGGCTATTGGCTGACTGGGGCTGATGGGAGTTGGAGTCCAACGTCATATGGAAGGCTATGGATTACCCCATCCCTGGTTGGAAAAAAGGGGGAATATCTAGGAACGAAGGGTTGTTGGTTTGGAATTGGATCCAATGACAATGTCTGTGTTTCCACTGGCTTGTTTAGTATGCAGCAAAATTCCAGGCCTGCAGCCTTTGAGACCAACTGGAATTACATGCTAATTCCCACCATCTATTACATACTGCTGTGCTGTGGCAAGAGACATTGTATTCTCATTATTGGTTCAATTCAATCATCCTCTTGCTCTGGTGTACTGACTCCGTCCTGCTCCAGCAATTCAGGAGATCCTTATTCTGATACAACCGTAGTTTGTCTTTGGGGGATTCTGGGATTGGGATTGCCCCACTCCTAGTTTGTGACTCGTTTTGTTGCTTTAGAACAGGCATAGGCAAACTCGGCCCTCCAGATGTTTTGGGACTACAACTCCCATCATCCCTAGCTAATAGGACCAGTGGTCAGGGATGATGGGAATTGTAGTCTCAAAACATCTGGAGGGCTGAGTTTGCCTATGCCTGCTTTAGAATGACAAAATTACTTCTACATATCCCTCAGTGCAATTTTGCAGTGTTCGGTCCCTACTTCCTGCCTATTTGTTTATGGAAATTTATTCTCCCTTTGCTGTGTTAAAAATGGGCTCATATTGATAATTGCGGTGTTTGCATTCATTTACAAATGGAAATATGCTTTCAGTAAAACATTTCCTCCCCTTTCTTTGTGGGGGCTTCCTTCTCCGTTGCAGCATTTAGCCTGTGCAAAACATTCCCCCAGGAGGTTTAATTTGGCCTCTTATTGACCTTCAGACATTTAGTGAAGCCCTCTCATGTTTTAATGGGCCCTCAAGAAGGGTGGTTTTGTTGAGGCTGCCGGCTGTTAATTTTGCTTCTATTTGTTCTGTTCTCATTGTTTGTGGAATTGTTAATGTTTATTTATTTTGTTGAATTTTTATTGTATTTTGATTGCTTTCATGTACACTGCCTTGGGGGCTCTTTGGTTAGAAATGGGGCTTATGCATTTAAAACGAATATAGTTTTAATTTTTTTCTGTAATAAATAGTGCTGTTTGCATACCTCTGAAGTGGTGGGTGGTTTTAATTGGAATTAACTCCATGTAATATCTAAGCACATGGAAAAGTGTTTTTCTTTCCTTTTTTTAGTATCATATTTGTTGAGTAAATGTGCACACACATGATTTCAGACTCTTAGAAGCTGGCCATAGAGGACATTCAATAATAATAATGCTGTAATAATAATAATAATAATAATAATAATAATAATAATAATAATAATATCCCCACCCATCTGGCTGGGTTTCCCCAGCCACTCTAGGGGAAATGTCCTCTGTTTGAAGGGCTGCCTGGTCCAACTCCAGTTTTATTTAAAAATTAAAAATAAAACGCTAGGGAGGGATAGCAGGGGCCTTGAAGTTGTCCACTAACAGCCACCATCCAGACACCAGACTGAGCAGGAACACAGTCCACTGGTCAGGCTTTTCTACTAAGGTGAGGTATAATATACACTTTCAGACCCCAAAATGTCCCTATTTACCAGGGACATTCCTGGATTGACAGAAGCCATCCTGGTTTCTGATTTGATCCTGGAATGTCCCACTTTCCCTTAGGACGTCCCTATTTTCATCTGAAAAATGTTGGAAGCTATGGAGTTATGGAACCCCTTGCCATGGAGATAAGTAACTGTACAACTTTGATAAGAGAGAAGGGTGCCCAGTCAGATGGATGGCGTGTTATCATCATCATCATCATCATCATTAAATAGGACATCCCTTTTTTATCAGAGAAATGTTGGAGGGTGTGTACTTTTGCATATGCAAATTTTATGTCCCCTCCCCCATTGCCTTTTATTTTGGTGAAGCATTTTTCTTTTCTTTTTTTGGTGATACATAAGTATCTACCCTAGACTCATATTCCCTAAATGTGTTTCAAGAATTACAGTAGCCTTTCCCCCATCATGTTTGTCTGGAAGCAATTATGGAGCTAATGTTGAGGCCTAGAGGTATCAATGAGGTCACTTGTGGCCATTTGTTGTTGTTTTTTCAAATTAATATTTATTAGACTTTTCCAATTATAACCAAATTACAATCAAATTACAACACATGGTTAAATTTTTCTAACCCCCCTTTCTCTCACCAAGAGGCGCATACCAAATAAACCCCCCTCTCCCTGGGGTGAACACTATGATTTGCCAATTTAATCACTTACAATGCACGTATCATCTTAACCCCACGGACTTCTCCGACTCCCACCCGTTGACTCCCAACTTAAACCTAATTTACAGTTATTGTCAATTACTCCCCATATTATTTCCTCTCTTTCTTACATTTCCTAATATTTCTTACAGAATACTTTTCCAATTTACAAATCTCTTTCCTCATTTTTAACTATCCTCCACACTCACTGTATTTCTAAGCTTTCATTATTTATTCCCCAATCTATTACAACAGCCTAATTAAGATTGAATTTACCTTAAAATCCTCCCCCCCTTTATCTCACTATTCATTTTAAGACCATATCATTGTCCATTGCCATTCCCTATGTCAAACCATAATATCAAAAGAGTTTCCACAAAGTTCATAAATTTTTCAACCCACCCCCACCCTTTCACACTTGTGGCCATTTGTGGCTGGTTGATTCTAAGAGGACACAGGGAAGGGGATACACCACATAAGATTTTTACTCAGTTACGGTAATTTGGCAATGACAACCAACAGTGTTTGAACCCATGTCAAGATTCAGAAGGAAAGCTGGCATCTTTTATAGTCTCACTAGTTTCTGTAAATGTAGCATCTTTCCCCAACAATATGGAATTATAGTCAGGACATGAGAGGAGGGGCACACACCTCTTCTCCCAAGAAGTTGTTCATCTCCCAACCTATATATTTCTATTCTTTCAGAAATCTTACAAGGGGGACAGAATTCAACCAACCCACTTGACTTCTTCATCTGGCTCCCCTACTGCTACTAATGCTATACTGATGCTGCGTCTAAGCAATTATTCTTCAACATCAACTTTGTTGGGCTGGTCATGTTGTGCAGATGCCTGATTACCATCTTCCAAAGCAATTACTCTATTCTCAACTTAAAAATGGAAAGTGTATTGCTGGTGGTCAACAAAAGAGGTTTAAAGACTCTCTCAAGGCAAATAAAAAAAAAAAATGTAGTATGAACACTGACAACTGGGAAACACTGGCCTGCAAATGCTCCAGTTGGAGAACAGCCTTTACCATAGGTGTCATGGGCTTTGAAGATGCTCAAACTTAGGACGAAAGGGAGAAGCGTGCTAAGAGGAAGGCATGTTTGGCAAACCCTCACCGTGATCAACTCCCGCCCAGAAACCAATGTCTCCACTGTGGAAGGATGTGTGGATACACAATGGAAGCACGTGTGAATCCACAGATTGGCCTCCACAGCCACTTATGGACTCACTGTTAAAACCATGTTCATGGAAGGCAATCTTACTCAGCTACATGAGATCGCCAAAGAAGAAGACGACTAATGCTACAGTACAAATAAGAAATTAACAACTCTAAACCGCAATTCTGCCCCCATCCCAAAAGTGAAATAAAAAAACCTTAATGAAATACACACATCAGCAACTCTGAAAATTGCAACCAGGCCCTTCCTATGACTATGGTTGGAATGTGCGCCACTCACATAGGCTACACTGAGCATCTGGGAGGAAGTTTATTCACTATATGGATCATTTCCCACAAAAAATGTCCTGAAGCAATTTACAAGCAAAGGGGAGGAAATTTAATAAAAAATAACCTATTTGTAAAAACAGATCTAACAGTACCACTGGTGATAACCAAATGCCTAGGTAAACCCAAAACACATTTACCTGTTTGGTGCCCTGCTGTCCTTCCTGGTTTAGGATCAGAGTTTTCCTTTTCCTATATGGGCTACCTTCCCAATTTGATGATCTGCCCCTAACCCTAACCCTCTACAGCACAGGCAGCAGTTGCCTTCTTGACCGTTCAACCCACTATTGGTCTCGTATGCTCAATCTGCTGCAGCCTGTCTTTGCATGCAGGGGAATTCCCTAACTTACCAAGTGTTTGGGCATCTGTATGTTTTCTATGGGAACGGTGGGTGGCGCTGTGGTCTAAACCACTGAGCCTCTTGGGCTTGCCAATCAGAAGGTTGGCGGTTCGAATCCCCACGACGGGGTGAGCTGCCGTTGCTCATTCCCTGCTCCTGTCAACCTAGCAGTTCGAAAGCACCCCCCCAAGTGCAAGTAGATAAATAGGTACCGCTGCGGCGGGCGAGTAAATGGCGTTTCCGTGCCCTGCTCTGGTTTTGGTGTTCTGTTGCGCCAGAAGCGGCTTAGTCATGCTGGCCACATGGCCTGGAAAAACTGTCTGCAGACAAACACTGGCTCCCTCGGCCCATAAAGCGAGATGAGCGCTGTAACCCCAGAGTCGTCTGCAACTGGACTTAACTGTCAGGGGTCCTTTACCTTTACCTTTTTATGTTTTCTATGCTCAGCTTTCAGGGGCACCCCCCCCCCAGCTCATTCAACTCTACCTTTAAACACACACACACACACACACACACACACACACACACACACACACACACACACTGGAACAGCAGCACTATTTTTCCAGGTAAACATGGCTTATCATGCACCTATTCCACTTAGTTATGGTCTGTATTGTTTCTTCTAGATGTTTTCTTGATTGTAATCCATCTTCACTCTGTAGGAACCAACTGTTTCACTTTCTTTTCTAAATAGCAATGCCTTGATATTGGAATATTTTCTTCCCATCCCCAGTTGGGTGGGTGGGTGGACAACCCTGATTGGAAGTGCAACATGTATTTCACCTTTCCCTCCCACACGATGGTCCCAGTGACAATCATCACTCGCAACATTGGGGACTAGTGAAAGGCCCATCTGCCCATCTGGCAGCAGAATGTTGATTGGATTCTAGAAACTGCTATTCCACTTTTAGGTTAAGCCAGAATATAAATGACTGAGTGCTACTAAATTGTCAACATTTGGGAGTACCTTTAATGCTGAAACCACAGCAGCTGCATTTAGTCACAAAATGGAATTTAGGGGGAGACTGGAAATTTAATTGGATAAGGCTCTACCATGTGCTCTAGGAAGCACACAATGGATGATCCATCATTGTTGAAAAGACAAAATCCAGCTGCTATCTGGTTCTATCTCCACTCCCAAGCAAACGTCTCCATCCTAAACTTTCCTGTTGTTGTTGTTGTTGTTGTTGTTGTTGTTGTTGTTGTTGTTGTTTAGTCGTTTAGTCATGTCCAACTCTTCGTGACCCCATGGACCAGAGCACGCCAGGCACTCCTGTCTTCCACTGCCTCCCGCAGTTTGGTCAAACTCAAGTTAGTAGCTTCGAGAACACTGTCCAACCATCTCATCCTCTGTTGTCCCCTTCTCCTTTCCCAACACCAGGGTCTTTTCCAGGGAGTCTTCTCTTCTCGTGAGGTGGCCAAAGTATTGGAGCCTCAACTTCAGGATCTGTCGCTCCAGTGAGCACTCAGGGCTGATTTCCTTAAGAATGGATAGGTTTGATCTTCTTGTAGTCCATGGGACTCTCAGTAGGGGTATTTAAAATGAGTCGCCATAGCGTCCTCTTTTTTTGCTGTTCAAAATATGGCAACCCTAATTATGGGAGCCACTGTTTAGAAACTGGTGCCCGAGTTTTTATTTTTTATTTCCCTCTCCCCTCCCTGTCCCCTGTCCCCTGTGTGCTGTGTTCTTTTAGATTTTAGGTCTGCAAGTAGGTCTGCGAGTAGGGACTGTCTTGTTTTGATTGTATGTAAACCACTCTGGGAGCCTTTGTGGCTGAAGAGCTGTTATGTACTGAGTTGAATAGGATCCAAACTGCAGCAGTCTGATTGGTCCTAGAACAATAGGATTGAGATTGCAGCAGTCTGACTGGTCCCAGAACAATAGGATTGCGATTGCAGCAGTCTGATTGGTCCCAGAACAATAGGATTGAGATTGCAGCAGTCTGATTGGTCTGCAGGAGCCACCCAATCCAGCTCCAGGTGGAAGTGAATCCACACTATGATTGGCATACAGGAGTATCCTGGAATTAGCCAATCACGTGGGGCCCATTGTGTAAATAGTGTATATAAAGCAAACGTTTTGGGGGAACTACATTCCTCACTACTATGAGCTGAATAAAGAGCATGAAAGTCACACTGGACTCCAAGTATCTTTCAAGAGCGGGGAACAAACAAACAAACAAACAAACAAATAAATTATTGTGATCTGGATCATATCTTCTTTTACTGTAATGGGAGTCTGAGAGCCGCCCATTACCACTAATTGCTTCAGTGCTCTTTAGTAAGCTTGCTCCCTCATGTGCTTTCCTTTATCTACCCAGCGTGTCTGGATTCTCTATTGATCTTCACTTCACCAAAATTTAGAGCATTAGTGCGGCAGTATGCAGAGGGAGCCCTGCAGTGCAGAGATTAAAGGTCTTGGGAGTGATAATATCATGTGCAGCTCCTCCCTTTCGGTACGATAACAGATGAGACCTCTTAATTCAGTTTATCATCAAAGCTGGAATCACAAAAGTGAGATGTGATGGCAAAGTGTGTTCCCGGCTGAAACAAAAAACAAAAACAAATCCTTCCAGTAGCACCTTAGAGACCAACTAAGTTTGTTCTTGGTATGAGCTTTCGTGTGCATGCACACTTCTTCAGATACACTGAAACAGAAGTCACTAGACCCTTATATATAGTGAGAGGGTGGGGAGGGGTATTACTCAGAAGGGTGGTGGGAATGGGCGATAGGCTGATAGGTGAGGTAAACCTGTTGACGACTGTTAACAACAGCAATTGGTCTTACAGGAAAAAGCAAGGGGTGAAATGGCTAAAGATAGCTTTGTCATGTATAAGGAGATAAGAATCCAATGTCTCTGTTCAGACCAGGTCTCTCCATGGTTTTTTAAGTTTGGTAATAAGTTGCAATTCAGCAACTTCTCTTTCCAGTCTATTTCTGAAATTCCATTGTTAAGATGGCTACTTTGAGATCTTGTATAGAATGTCCTGGGAGATTGAAGTGTTCTCCTACTGGTTTGTCTGTCTTGTGATTCCTGATGTCTGATTTATGTCCATTTATCCTTTGGTGTAGGGTTTGGCCTGTTTGTCCAATATAGAGAGCTGAAGGGCACTGTTGGCATTTTGATGGCATACACAATGTTAGAAGATGAGCAGTTAAATAGTCCTGAGATGGTATGTTTGATGTTGTTGGGGCCAGTAATGGTGTTGTCTGGGTGTACTGTATGTGGCAGCAAAGCTGGCATCTGGGTTTATTGCAGGCTCTGGTACCAGTGTCCATGTTAAGTTCTTGTTGTTGTATTATTGTGGGTGAGGAGCTGTTTAAGATTGGGTGGCTGTCTGCAGGCAATGAAAGGTCTTTCTCCCAGAGCTTGAGAAAGAGAACTGTCATTGTCTAGGAGAGGTTGTAGATCTCTGATGATGCGTTGAACTGTTTTAATTTGGGAGCTGTATGTGATTACTAGTGGTGTTCTGTTATTTTCTTTTAGGGTCTGTCTTGCAGCAAGTTCTCTCTGGGTATCAGTCTGGCTCTGTTGATCTGTTGATTAACTTCATCGGGCAGATATTTTAGTTCTAAAAAGGTTTGCTGAAGATCTCTTAGGTGAGATTCTCTGTCTGTAGAGTTAGAACAGATGTGGCTGTAACATAGGGCCTGGCTATATACAATGGATTGTTTGGGATGGTAGCTAGAAGCATGTAGATATGTTTGTTGGTCAGTTGGTTTACGGTATAAGGTGGTGTCTATGTGTCCATCCTGTATTTTTATAGTAGTGTCCCAAAAAATGTATTTCTTGTATAGATTGGTTCATTGTTAGGTTGATGGTGGGGTGAAAGTCATTGAATGTCTGGTGGAAGGTGTCCAGGGTCTGTTGACCATGTGTCCAGATAATAAAAATATTGTCACTGTATCGCAGGTACAAGAGAGGTTTGAGTGGGTAGGAGTTTAGAAAACATTCTAAATCTGCCATGAAGATGTTGGCATACTGTGGGGCCATGCGGGTGCCCATTGCTGTGCTGCTGATCTGGAGGAACAGGTCACCACCAAATTTGAAGTTGTTGTGGGTAAGGACAAAATGGCAGAGTTTGGTAGCAAAGTCTGCTGTGGTTTTATCTGAAATGCTGTTCCTTATAGTTTGTAAACCATCATTGTGTGGGATGTTGGTATACAGAGATTCCACATCCATAGTGGCTAGTATAGTATTGTTAGGAAGACCATTCAAAGATTGTATTTTCCTCAGAAAATCTGTGGTGTCCCATACGTAGCTGGGAGCACTGATGGCATATGGGTTCAGAACAGAGTCCATATAACCTGAAACACCCACTGTAATAGTGCCAATACCTGAGATGATGGGGGCGTCCTGGATTTCCTGGTTTGTGTATTTTAGGTAGAAGATAGAAGGTTCCTGGCTGAGGTTCCGCTGGTGTGTTTGTGAGGATCTGTTCTTGGACGTGTGGGGGTTGCTCCTTAACAATCTTGTTCAGTTCTTTTTTGTATTCTTGTGTGGGGTCTGAGTCCAATTTAGTGTAAAAGGCTGTGCTTCTAGCTTAAAGGTATTCATTAATTTGGTGGCTTTCTAAGAAGGCAGAGACTGATTTGAAAAGCCTATTTAGTTAGGTGAATCCCCCCACTTTAATGTGGACTGATCCTTTTAGTTACTTTTAAAAGCAATAGCTGTTTAACATTATCTGCCAATATAAGCCCATCTAAGTAATTTCTGATCAGCAGTGTAACAGCTGTCCTCTCTCTCTCTCTCTCTCTCTCTCTCTCTCTCTCTCTCTCTCTCTCTCTCTCTCTCTCTCTCTGTCATTTACACACACACACACACACACACACACACACCCCAGACTGTTGTAGTACTGTGGGAATGTGAAGATCTACACCTCACATATTGCCATCCAGTCCTCCTTGACTGGATAGAAGTTATTCAAGGCCAAGGTTTGAGTAATCTGGACCAACAAGAGAGAAAGGAATGGGGAGATGTGTACAAATCTATCTGTTGAGTTGCTGAGGGGGAGTATAAAAATGCTTTCTTGAACTGTGGCAATCTGTCTACCTGTGAGTGATGTAGATGCAGCCACTGAGGGGCCAAATCATGTCCATGATGTTATTATGAGTCCCCATTTAAGTGGGAAAGAAAATAAATGCTATATCCTACAGAAGTATTTTTCTTTCTTTAGTACGTTGTAAAGGGATTTCTGATTAAAGGTAAAGGTTACAATTTGATTTTTTTTTAAATGTTACTTATTAGTGTGAATTCCCAGCTGAGTGTGCATATAACCCGCGGTTGTTTCATTGCAGCAAGTCATCATCTGCTTTGATAGGATGGTGATATCCTTAAGTGCTCAGCTTCTTTCACAGTATTTCCATGGCTGGCATTTCAGAATTACACTTTAGGATTAATGAAAATGGTCAGAGGCTCAGTTAGAATCAGTGACCGATCTTCTAGGTGCTTATCTAAAGCAAACTTATGGGTCAGGAAATCTAATCAGAACTAACATTTCTCTTGATAAGTTGAACTATAGCTATAAATAAACAAATGCATGAGAAGATGTTTTCTTGCTCACATTCTCCTTTTTTTAAATTATGGACCACAGAGTTAAGAAATAGTTATTCTGAACCAAGTCAATGGGAACTTTGATGACATCCCTAATGAAGATGGGATACCTCTTCTGAACTATTGCCCATTTGACAAATTAATGTGGAAATTAATCATCCATTATCTGATTTTATTTAAATATTTTCAAACCACGCACTCGTAGAAAATATGACAAGGTACCTTACAACACAAAAATGCAAAATGAGAATACAAAATACACAATAAAACCAAACCAAACCAATAACCCCCTCCCAAAAAAACACATCTAAAGGTCACATAATGTTTAATCTGGTTATAGAGAAATGTTTTCGCCTGGCACCTAAAGATATGGAATGAAGGCTCCAAGAGAACCTCCGCAGGGAGAACATTATTCAAATGGGAAGCCACTGCAGAAAAGGCATATTCTTGTGTTTCCACCCTCCAGACCTCTCATGGAGGAGGCACACAAAGAAAGACCTCAGATGATGGTCTCAGGGTCTGGGTTAGTTCATATGGGGCAAGGCGGTCATTGAGGTAATGTGGTCCTGAACATCTACAATATGGGCAGTATCTTTATCAGAACTGGCCCATAGATGATTTGGGATGTGTCAGTTTGCATTTCTTAGTGCAGAAAGTATCGATCTGATGCGTAGAGATCTTTCATATTCTACTGAATTCAAGAGGGTTCTGGAAGCTTCTCTGTGTGAAAGAAACTTCATGATATTTGGGTTATATACCTTCAGAGAAGCTGAGTACAGCTGGTTTAAAGTGGCTCTCTTATCTCTTTCTGTCAAGGTCATGCTGACTATAAAAGTAAGGCCAGAAGAAGACAGGGTTCACCTGTCTGTCTCTTGGCAGCCCTGGGGATAATCCAAAATACTTTGCATTAAACCGTAATGTGTTCTTGAGGCTCCTTTGTACAGCTCTTGTTATGTATCAAGGGCTGACCAGAGACATTTTGGTCACGGATCAGCATTTTCAATCGCCCCTCTCTGCTTTTGTGGCCTGAGACAATGCCTGCTCAGGTAGGGGTGTCTCAAACAAACATTCTGCAATCACAGTTTCCCCCCTCCTGAAAATTGAAAGCAACAGCCTGGCTTTGTAGGGTCCCTACCATCCTGGCATCTGGGACAGATAAGCCTTCTGGTGACTAGAGTATTGTGCTCCAATAATCCGAACAGAATACTGGTTTTATTTAAGAACGCTCCACAAAAACATGAAATGGCTTGATAACTCGTATGAAAAATAAGGGTTTTTTTATTTTTTAAGGGTTAACTTCCATGGCCACAGTAACCCCTGAGTGCTCCGGTAGGGCTGATTGCTACTTCCTGCCGCAAAAGCAGTAAGGGTTTATTGAGATGGAGCATTTCTGAACGATTGGTGTAAGGTGGTTCAGCGATTGCTCATGAGTAACCAGCCTGACGCCGAGGTTTCTGAAACTAAGTTTCTTTATTGTGCAGATATGTACAGTGCAGCAACAAAGTACGTCTAGCTCATCCTTCGGCAGAGTCCGGGAATGGCCCCTTCCGGTTCTTTGCCCAGCATAACAGCCGCGGGATGCGGAACCCCCGCCTACCTCCTCTGCGCCTTTCCCCCCTGCGCAAGTGGGGAGACGGAAGAGGTGCCTCCCCTCCAGCCTCTGCTTGATGCGCGGGCTCTCCTTCCCTGTCAGAGCCCTGACTCCTACTTCCTGGTCCCATCTCTCCCTCCCCACTAGAGGGATCACTGTCCTCCTGACTGGAGGAAGATGAATTGCTAAGCAGTTGGGGCGGGGGCTTGCGATACCGATAAAGCCCTGGCAACTCCTTGCCTCGAGGTGAGGGCAGCCCCCTGACAATTGGGATTCAGCTCTCCTGCTTTCTGCCCTCTGTTAATGTATGTCCCAGAAGTCTGTGCCTGTCATGCATTGTTAACTTAAATTGCAGAGGCAGAAATCCATTCAGCTTTCTGTGCAATATTTTTTTAAAAAAAGCCTCAAGGCCTGCAATGCAATGCAATGCAATGCAATGCAATGCAATGCAATAAAATAAATGAAATGAAATGAAATGAAATGAAATAGCAAATTATATAACTTACAATTTGCCACATCCAAAAATTGGTCACTTCACTTTTCTTCATGTGAAATGTGGCCAGGATTTACTTCTATTTTGCACCATTTTTCGAATTTACAAATCAAATATCGAGCAGTTTGAGTAGTTTGAACCAGGGCAAGCGGGCTTGCCTCACCCGCCAGCAGAATAATTACAAACCAGAAACGTAGAAAAGACTTAAACTAAGAAAGCATTATCTTTTTCTTTAACTTTGCTACTCAGAGCGAATATGAGTTCTAGGAGATTGCCTTGCATTCTTGCATGGAATGGAATAAATAAATTTGATTAAAAATTACAAACATTCCATAGAACATTTTGTATTCACAAGAGGCCAGGTAGCACTCATGAATTCTGCTATTAAAAGACATCAGAAAGGGGGGATGCTTCTATTTTAACCACAAGCAGGAGTAATAGTCATCATTTGCTTGACAAATGCTAATCTAGCCCATTTATTTGGGTTCAAATGAGGGAGATGTCACCCATTCATCCTAACCTTTTGTGCTGAAGAGGAAAAAGCACACTTTCCTTTGAATATTATAAAAGAGGATTTAAAGTGGTGGTGGTGGGGAGGGTTGGAGAAGCAAAATAATCCGTCAGCGTGTTGGCAAGGTCTGGTCCTCTGAATGTTAGATGCCAATCCGTTGCTTTTCATAATCAGATGTCATGCACCATGTTTGACAAATAAAACAACAGGAAATAATTCTAATGTGTTTGCTTGGAGACGTCATATCTAAAAATGCTTTCAAGGGCACCAGCCAATTGCAGTGTTCAATTTGTAAAGAGTCAAGTGCATTTCCAAAAATGCCATAAGGCACATGCTGCAAATTGGTTAAGAAAAGAAAGCATTTCAGAAATGAATCAACGTTACGCAGTCTGTCAGTCACGTGTTCCTTGCAAATGCATTACAAGTTTGGACAGCAAAAATTGAATATAGAATATTCTTTGTGGAACTTTGTGGAACTTTTTTGCTGTCCACAATGGGGGAATGATCAAGAACAGTTCCAAATTCAATGGTATTGGTATCTCTTGTACCTATCCGATTTGTGAGTTTACATGAGCTAAACACCAGCCAATTTAGTGAGCAATAGTAGTCTGATTTTACACCAGGCCCTAGTGAACACAGCTTATATTTTGTGCTGCTGAGTTCTTGCTGTATTGATGTTACCACTTGCCACTGAATCATAAATTTGTAGAGTTGGAAGGGACCCAGAGGATAATCTAGTCCAAGCCCCTGCAATGCAGGAATCACAACTAAAGCATTTTTGACAGATGGCAATCCAACCTCTGCTTAAAAACCTTCATTAACTTCTGAGGCACTCCATTCCACTGTCGAACAGACTCTTACATTCAGAAAGTTGTACTTAATGTTTTTTATGCTGAGTTCTCATTATGTTTTGGTTTTTTATGGTTTTGACCTGTATTTTAAATATGGAAGTATTGTAAGCCATCCAGAGAACTTTGTCACTGGGTGGTGGATAAATGCTGCAATGAATAAATCCCTTTCAGGCTATTATAAGGTGAGAAATTGACAGGAAATTGGCAAGAGGTGCACATGCCCATTTCTAAGATCATTTCAAGGTCAACGCAGTGAAGTCAAAGAAATATAATGTTCTTTAAAAGGCTCGTGCCAATAACGGGCTCTCAGAGAGTGTCAGAAGATGCCTGCTTGCTACAGCTCAATTGCAAGAAAATGATGAAAATTGTTTTAATTTCAGACTCTCAGTTCAGATGAGCCTCTCCAGTGACCAGTTTTTTTTTTAATGCTGTTATTTTTAGGGCTCCCCATGAAGTAATCTAAATTGGAACATATACAGATGTTTGACACTGGCTTTGTGACACTGTGAAAAAGCGAAGTTGAAAAGTTCTGCTAAGTAAGAATTGGGCAAGATGAATTATTTGACGAGTTCTCATTTTGCTAGATGTTCATAAGGCAATCAGAGGGTGATAATACAGTTCTTAAAACATAGAATTTGGTAAATTATTCTGACGCATGTCTAATGACTCATCCCGTGATCTTTCTGGTTCTGAATATGCTTTTGGCTGTTACTTGTCTTTGTCTGGGATAGGTCTCTGCCTGTTTATTTCATTATCTGCCATCCTGAAGTGCCGTCCTTCGAGACCTGGAAACCGCTGGAGGAGGCACAGCTCTATATTAACCAAAGATGTGAGCAGATGGGAAACAGAAGATGTAGCTAACCAATAAGTGGCTTGACCTTTCTGTGACAAAAGCCCAGCTGCCGTAAAAGTTATTTGAAGGGGTCCGTGACTTTCAGTGCTAAAGTCAGGGGACGGGGGTTGTGCTGTGAAGTCACACTCCAAGGGGATATCTGCTGGGAAGACATGGTGGATTTACACAGGTACATGGAAAGCTGCCTTATTATTATTATTATTATTATTATTATTATTATTATTATACTGAGTCAAACCGTTGGTCCGTCTAGCTCGGTATTTGTCCAACTAATAGTTTCAAAGTTGTCAGAAACAATGTCTTTCAACAAGGGATGGGGAGAAATTTAATTCAGTTTGTATCAATGGCAGAGCTACCTCACCTGAACTTTTCTGAAAGCAATCAATGAACTGAAAGAGCCACCCTACAAAATTCAAAATTGTCTGAATTTTGTGATACAGTTCTCCATCCAAGTGATGTGTACAAAACGCATATACTGGCAACGATGAAGGGTGTAGGTTAAATATAAATTAGAATGTTTCAAGCGAAATAACAATGGATGATTTGTTAATGTATGAAACTGCAAATGAGGATTGAAAATGAAATTCAGAAGGGAGGGATCGAGGGAAGTCACCCTAAGATGTTAGAGGGAAAATGTTGAGATCGTTTAAGAATCACTTGTGTGTTGTTTGTTTTTGTTTTGTTTGTTGTTCTTATAAAATGAATAAAAATATTTAAAAAACGAAAACAAAATGCATATACTAGGGTGAAGTGTGGATCGAAATGTATATAGTGGTGAAAATAGCATAAAATGCATTATAGTAGGGGAAGATGTTTTAAAAAATATAGTGGTACCTCAGGTTACAGACGCTTCAGGTTACAGACTCCGCTAACCCAGAAATAGTACCTCGGGTTAAGAAATTTACCTCAGGATGAGAACAGAAATTGGGCGGCAGCAGCAGGAGGCCCTATTAGCTAAAGTGGTACCTCAGGTTAAGAACAGTTTCAGGTTAAGAACGGACCTCCAGAACGAATTAAGTTCTTAACCCGAGGTACCACTATACTATATAAAGTGAAACTGTATACAAAAAATGTATGTATTAGGTGAAATGCACTCTAAATTGCTGGTGATTATATTATTCTCAACATATATATGAAATACGTAATAATATATATTTATTTTATACATATTTTATAAATAATAATATTATACATACATACATTTGTTGTTGTTCAGTCGTTCAGTCGTGTCCGACTCTTTGTGACCCCATGGACCAGAGCACGCCAGGCACACCTATCTTTCACTGCCTCCCGCAGTTTGGCCAAACTCATGCTAGTCACTTCGAGAACACTGTCCAACCATCTCATCCTCTGTCGTCCCCTTCTCCTTGTGCCCTCCATCTTTCCCAACATCAGGGTCTTTTCTAAGAAGTCTTCTCTTCTCATGAGGTGGCCAAAGTACTGGAGCCTCAACTTCAGGATCTGTCCTTCTAGTGAGCACTCAGGGCTGATTTCTTTAAGGATGGATAAGTTTGATCTTTTTGCATACATACATACACCAACACAAATATAAAATATATTATCAAACTGACATGAAATCGACTTAAAATGGGGGGAAATGAGAATTGGCAAGAAACCTAAGCTGACATGTTCACCAATCCCTGCTTTTAGCAAGCATAATGCCTGGGTGAGCAGTAATGTTTTAGAATTTTGCCTCAACTTTAATAATAAGAACTTCCATTTTTTATTTCAGTACTCATAAGTGTTCACCCTATTTTGTAATGATTCCATCCCCCCACCCAACACTTCTGCCTATCATCTTTCTCTCCCTCATGGTACGAAATGCCATTTTATGAAGATCAGTGGATATTTGCATTTCTGTCACTTTTGGTTAGAGAACTGAAAAATATATGATATAGGAGTTGGAACATATGGATTTTTTTTTTTACAGTTCCTTCCCCCTCCCCAAGATAACATTATGCATTTCAGAAAATGCAAAATTAGTTTGAATGAACGTCAGATTTTTAAGGTCAAGATATACAGTAATTAAAGAATACAGAACTTTTGAAATAGATTGAGTTATTTATTTTTAGAGACCTGACATTGCTTAATTTAATAAATATGTTTGAAGAGCAGTTACTTTTTACTTTTTGTCTTTGGCTTGGTCACCATCTCTCATGGCATAGTTACTCAACACTTGAGCTTCATTCAGACGTCAGGTTTGTTGCATTATTTTTACTAATGCTTCTGTCCCAGTTTCTAACACTTCTTTTACACTGCAGTACCTGTTGTGACATGAAAACCATGGCCTTTTGGTCAACATACTGCCATGTCAGGGTAATTTTTTTTATGGTGGGAAAGAACAGTATGCTGGGATATTACCCCAAATTTTCTCATGTGAGCAGCACTACTATGGGCAGGAAAATGGCAGGAAAATTAAGATGTGGAACTCTCACAATTTTCCAAGTTAATGAGGTTGCAAGCAATTCCCCCCCCCCCCGGAAACAACATGAAAAGGAGTGCCAAACTTCTGCTAGATTCTTCTGTTTTCAGAAGTGACTTTTATGTCATCTGAAAGATCGCGTAATACTTGAAAATTAACCGTTCTTGAAATGTTGGGAAGACAGGTAAAGGTAAAGTTAAGTCCAGTTGAATTTGACAATGGGGTGCGGTTCTCATTTTGCTTCAGGCTGAAGGAGCCGGCATTTGTCCGCAGACAACTTTCTGGGTCATGTGGCCAGCAGGATTAAACCACTTATGGTGCAACCGAACATTGTGTCAGAAACCAGAGTGCATGGAAATGCCATTTACTTTCCCAGAGGTACCTACCCTGCTTTGGGAAGCCTCCTGTCGGGGGTGGGGGTGGGGGTGAAAATTGGGTACCTATTGCAAAGTGCACTTTCATGAGTGGTCGGTTCACATGGGACATGTGGTGGCAGATTCATGTGCTTCCAAAGCCTGTGTTGGTGCCCCACCACAAATAGGAGTCTACTGCCAGGCTAAATCTCTGAACTCATCTTAAGATTTCCATTCTTCTGGCTCCGTCAGAACCCCCTAATGCATGGCATATGGAACACTTCCTCCTGCCAATTTGCTTATTGGGAGTTCTCCATCTTTTCATCTTCCTTTGCTTCTAATTCTCTTCCAGACTCTCAGCTTGAGATCTTTAAAAAAGGAATAAAGTGACACCACTAATTGCTCCAATTAGAGCTACTGCTGTTAAAAAGCAATTATGACGATACATTTCGAAAGGGGGGAAAATATTATTTTCTCGCAGTTAGTGGAGGAAAAAACTGCTTCACCATCTTTACATTACAAAGATTGACTATGCTGTGAAGTTTACACAGGTCGAGAAACAGCCTGTTTTCTTAAATAAAGGCGAGGGGTGGCTGGATGAGTTTTAACAGCTGAAGTGCTTCCTAGCTTGGTGCTTAAGAACAAGTCAGTAGAGCAAGAGACTCTTAATGTCAGGGTCATGGGTTCGAGCCCCATGTTGAGCAAAAGATTCCTGCACTGCAGGGGGTTGGACGAGATGACCCTTGTCGTCCCTTCCAACTCTGCAATTCTATGATGCTATGAACAAGAAAAGTCCTCCAGCGGTGATGGGGATCTGTGGGCAACAAGCCTCTGAATTTGGTTTGTGAGGCCAACTTTGCCCACCTGCCAGGCACCTGATGTCATATGACATCAAGCATGGAGATCTGTTACCTCCGATCGAAGCACTAAGCACTAAGATAAAGACTGCAGTACAGTGCTAAGACTGGAGAGTGAACTATTAAAAGAGTAGGCAGCGTTTTTCTAAGTGCTAACCACTAAAATCAGACGTAAGGGCCAAGCACCACAGCACTAAGGTGAGAAATAAGCCTCTAATTTCTCTATTACAATATAAGAAAGCAGTAGGGACTTATCTCTCATTTTAGCACTGTGAGACTGCCTGATGTTATATGCTTCTTGAAAGGCAGTGGGCAGTGGCTTCTCTCTTGTCTCAGCGCTGTGAGATCACAGTGCTAAGACTGGAGAGAAGCCTTTTCCTGCTTCCATCTATTGGCACACCAGTGGAGCCAAACCAGTGCTCCTACTGATGTTCCCGCAGTGCTTGACTTCACCATCACCCTATTCCTGTGGGGCAATGCTGCTGCTGCTGCTCTGAGAGCAGCTCCACACCCAACACTTCACAGCACCACAACTTCCTTCTTAGAAATGTATAATACAGAAATAATCAAACCTCTGGATTCTCGCCAATGCTGCTTTCAGAGTTTGGCTTATGAGATTTACATATACCAAAGGCCAAGTTGACTGGTAGGATGAGGAACAGATCCTTTCTCTTTCCTGTTTATAACAAATTAGATAAAACATTGCATTCAATGATATAGAAGCCATGGTTGTTCATTACATTACATTTGCTTTTGCCCTTTCTTCAAGTTGCTCAGGGTGACACTGTAGTTCCCCAACAAGCTTTGAAGATACATTGGGCCAGCCTTCTCCAACCTGGCATCTTCTAGATCAGGGCTGTCCAACCGGTTGACCACGATTGACTGGTCGATCCCTGGGAGGTTTCTGTTGATCGTGGGCTTTTTTCCCTTTGTGGGGGGAAAACAGCACCCGCCCCTCACCCTCACCCATCCTCCATTCTTCCATGATTGCTAGAATGGAAGACAGGGGTTTTCGCTGTGAGGCTGATTGTTTCCTGAACGATCTTTTGGTGAGCGACTTTTTCCTTTCCCCCTAAAGAAAGCTCTAAAAAAAGGTCAACAACTTTGACCTGACCCTCCCCCCCCCAAAGGGGTAGATCATTGCCAGTTTTTTATTCTGTGAATAGATAACAGTCTCTTGGGAGTTGGATGTCCCTGCTGTAGATTTTTTTGGATTGCAAATCCCATCAGCCCAGGTAGCATGACCAGGGATGATAAGAGTTGTAGTCCAAAAATCTGGAAGACACCATGTTGGGGAAAGACTCAAAGTTAATATTTTGACCAATGTCACCAGCTAAGCTCCAACAAAAAGTGAGGGCTTCAGCTTGGATTTTCCTCATTCCACCTTAGCATCAGGACTACAACACCACAGATAACTAATTGTGTAGCTTGATTTTATCTTGCTCACATCAACTTCTCTCATTGTGATGGAGTAGACCACACCTGATGTGATCATGGAAACCTCCACTGAAGACACTTGTAGGTTGTTCTCAATGGCCAGGATTAGGAACATTGCTTCTGATCTCCTGTGCTTCATATCTGTAAGATGTCTCCCACTACCCTTGAGTTGTCTAGTTCATGTCAGATCAATACAGCTGATGGGAGAGTTGGCTGGTAGAAGGAAGATCTACACAAGTGCTTTCGCCTAGTACGGTAAATATGGCTGGGGAGAGCTGTTAGCAGATAAGATGCTTATATCTTTCTGTAAAACATTTCCTTTCCTCGAATTGTGTTGTAAGCACCTAGCCAGAAACATTGGAACCCAATCTCTGGACTGAATTTATAAAGTCACATTTTAAATCATCCTCAATTAGGAAACACACATGCTTTGAACTGAAAATGAGGCCAGCGGAGGGGAGGGGAGAGGGATGTTATTTCTGGCACAAAGTATTGCCTGCCATTCTATAACCTCATTCATTTTCATAGCCTTTGCCTCTTTCAATATGGCTATTCAGTGCTTTCCCCCCTAAATAAATATGCTGTGATAACATTCAGTACTGTAGAATACTCTAAGAACTATTATAGAACGTTTATGGAGCAATTTTGGCAGCATAGAGAATTTCATCAAAGTAGCACAGTTCTACACCCTTGTTCCAGTTCTGTCTTACACAAGGTCCACAGATTGGTGCCGTTCCATGAGTGATCAGGTACTGTTTTCTTTTTTTCTTTTAATCATTTTTGTTTGATTTTACAAATATAAATTTATAACCATACCAAGGCACATCCATATAAGAGATTACTCTGAATCTCGAGACTTCCCCCCATCCCTTCCATGGGTTCTATTGTCAACATTTTCAACTGCATATTATTTCATAGTCTATATTTTATATTGATCCATATTATCCATAGTATTTGTTACATTACAAGTGAGATTAAAATCCTGCTAATGTTTTCATCTGCTTATCGTGGTCTCCTAAATAAATTATAAACTTTCCCCATTCTTTCTTGAATTTCTTGTCTTCTTGGTCCCTGAGTTTTCCGGTCAGTTTTGCTATTTCAGCATAGTCTAACAGCTTAGTTTGCCATTCTTCTCTGGTAGGGACTCTTTCTTTTTTTCCATCTCTGGGCTAGTAGCATCCATGCGGCTGTTGTCGCATACAGAAAAAGTATTTAATGCTCCTTTGGGATGTTGGTACCTACAATTCCTAATAAGAAAGCTTCTGGGTTTGTTTGTTTTTTACAATAGTATTTTAAACATTTTTTCAGGTCATTATGTATCATTTCCCAGAAAGCCTTTATCAGCTACTGTTTCCTACATCAATCTTTCAACCCTTTCAAAACTCTGGGCTGCATAGCTACCAATAAAAGAGCATGTGTGGTCAGACACAGAGGACTAGCAGCTTAGACAAGGTTAAACTGGGTCAACTCTGCACTCCTGCAACTTCTCGTTGTCCAGAGAAGAGGGGTATGCATCAAAGTATCTGCAAAGGGGTCAAACACCCATTGAACTGGGTAGCAGTTACTTCTCAGTAGCTGTGCATAAGGTTGGGTTATAGTGCTGTGAACCAGATTAACTTGTGTTCAACAGAATGATGGTCAAAAGTCCATGCAGAGATTTTGGATTTGGAACAGATGCATATTCATTGCTGAGCTGAGAAAGTAACAGGAGATCACACCTTCAGTCTGTCCCTTGGAATCCATACAAAGAACTTCCATTATTCAATAAAATTTAGCACTGGGAAATCTTTTCTGTCACACTCTTTGAATTGCTTTGCCTTCATGTAATATGGATTTCTGGGGCATGTAATTCTACAGCTGCTCCAGGTTTTTCACACATTTATCTCAATGCAAATAGGGCCCTAATAAAGCACATTTATGAAAGGTTGCAATATCTGGTTCACAAGAGGCAGCTGCATATACAGTAGCTTGGACGAAAATCCAGTTTGCTACTAAACAGACTAGAATAGTCTGAACAAGAAATAACATTTCACTTGGCTGGACTCATCCAAGGATAAGGATTTTCTGAATCCAAGGCAAAGTTAAGGATGTTAGTATTTGAAGGCAGATCATAACTTTTGGCAAGAAGAGTCCTGCTGGACCCAGCCCAAGGTCCACCTGGTCCAGCATGCTGTTGTCACAGTGACCACCCAGATGCCCATGGGAAGGCTGCAAGCAGAATCTGAGTGCAATAGGCTAGAGAAGCTGTGATATATTGCTGAGGGGGGGGCAGGAGAAGAGAAGGGGAAAGCAAATCTTCAAGCACCAGTTATGTCTATGTCCCATACAAAAAGTATAGCCAGAGACATTTTTTTCAAATTTTAAAAATCCATCCGGACAGAACTTTTACCCCTGAAAAAGAGGGCATGTCCTGGAAAAAGAGGACACATGGCAACCCCAACCTACAACTTAAAACTGCAGGCAAGACTAGTTGGGCCCTTGTCTGATGCAGTGGGCTTATTTATGTGGCTGTTTAGTACTGGATTAAATGCATTCTGCATGATGTCAGGGACCACGCTGAGGAGGGCTGCAATGAGGAGGAATGATGGGAGCCTCCCTCTACCCCTGCTCCTGATCCGGATCCTCAAACTTCCCAGGAGCAGGAGGACAGTGTAGATTTGGAACAGTGGTTTGCAGAGGGACATAGTTCAGATAGCAGAAGCTGGGAAATACTGGATGGGGAACAGCTAGGAGAAGAAATACTGGGAGAGAGAGGGTTAACAGATTCACTGTTTCTGGAAAGCATTCATCCACTTTCCCCAAGGTCAAGAAGTGCTGAGAAAGTGGCAGAACAGAAATCACACAAAGCACAGAGGGGACAAGCTCAGATTACAAGATGTAGAAGTGATGTAGATTAATAGGGACATAAGGGGAAGCCTTAATTGGGAGCACCATCATTCTAGGAGATGGGTTCTTTGTTCTCTCGCTGTGATTATTAAAGTTTCTAACTGGTAAGAAGACTCCTGTACCTTTGTTCTATTGCCATGGAGGGAGGAAGTCCATTCCTGGAGCCTGACAATGTGCTCGCTTCACTTTGTGGGCCTGAGCTCAGTATTAGCATTCAGAAGTTGTTATGGGACTGAACTGCGGTCAGAAGTGTGGGGGATTAACACTCTAAATATTATGCTATGCCGCCTACTCAGGCATCCCTTTCACTACAGACCCATGGTTTTGTATGACAGAAGCAGATGGTTGAGCAAGGAGGAACTCCATTGCCATTACACACACCACAAGCATCCATTTGAATCGCATTTGAATACGCAAGTGCTGCAGTCTTGTGAGCCTCTTCTGGCTTCCCTGGTGCAGCTTGAGTGACAGCTTACACGGTGCGCTCATGATGACTGATTGACAACTTCATTCCCTATTTGCATGTGCATCTGGCCCCCAAGGGGGAGGGGAAGCATCCTGCCATCTGCAGAGTAGTCTGCCTGATCTGTCCCTTATTGAACAGAATTGAAATATTTCCCCAAGTCTCTCATTAAAAGCTTCTGTTATAGCTAAAGTGGTACTTTATGGATTTATGACATGCCTCTTTGGCTGCCTGTCTGAAAATGAGGCAAAATCAACAGACATCTCCTCTCCTCTGATGGATATTATAAAAGCCAGGTTGTTTCCACCCCCCCCAAATATATATAATTACATCAACTTGTTTATTTAAGAAAAATAAATATATAAATGAGTGATAGGGGCCTGGGTGGCTAATTGCTTTTCAGCAAGCACAGAAGCATCAACAGGAACATGTCAAAATGACTCTCTACCTTTTCAGACAAGTTGATGTTTCATTAAGCAGAGGATAATTTTTTTTGGGGGGGGGTGGCATTTAGGGGTGTGTGAAGGGACTTTAAATCTCATCAAATGTAATCTTTCTCAGTTTTGAAATGTTAACTAGTTGATTAATTTTTGTACTGTGGCAATCTATCCTTTCATGCGAAAGGCTGGACTGGATGAATCCCAAACCGGAATTAAGATTGCCGGAAAAAATATCAACAACCTCAGATATGCTGATGATACAACCTTGATGGCAGTAAGTGAGGAGGAATTAAAGAACCTTTTAATGGGGGTGAAAGAGGAGAGCGCAAAATATGGTCTGAAGCTCAACATCAAAAAAACTAAGATCATGGCCACTGGTCCCATCAATCCTGGCAAATAGAAGGGGAAGAAATGGAGGCAGTGAGAGATTTCACTTTCTTGGGTTCCATGATCACTGCAGATTGTGACAGCAGTCACGAAATTAGAAGACGGCCTGCTTCTTGGGAGGAAAAGCAATGACAAACTTAGACAGCACCTTAAAAAGCAAAGGACATCACCTTGCCGACCAAGGTCCGTATAGTTAAAGCTATGGTTTTCCCAGTAAGTAATGTACGGAAGTGAGAGCTGGACCATCAAGAAGGCTGATCGCCGAAGAATTGATGCTTTTGAATTATGGTGCTGGAGGAGACTCTTGAGAGTCCCATGGACTGCAAGAAGATCAAACTATCCATTCTCAAAGAAATCAGCCCTGAGTGCTCACTAGAAGGACAGATCCTGAAGTTGAGGCTCCAGTACTTTGGCCACCTCATGAGAAGAGAAGACTCCCAAGAAAGACCCTGATGTTGGGAAAGATGGAGGGCACAAGGAGAAGGGGACCGAAGAGGATGAGATGGTTGGACAGTGTTCTCGAAGCTACTAACATGAGTTTGGCCAAACTATGAGAGGCAGTGAAGGATAGGCGTGCCTGGCGTGCTCTGGTCCATGGGGTCACGAAGAGTCGGACACGATCCTGAACGGCTCTGAACAACAACAAAAACAATCTATCCTTTTAAATGAATGGGTAGTAGAACTTCCTTCTCCTGGTAAGTTTGGAACAGTTATTTCTTCTGCACAAGAAAGGACCACAGTTCTGCTTCTCTGTCAGTGATTAATCTGGGTACCTTGATTCTAAAGAAATCTGGAGCTACAATTACAGGTAAATAGCTTGTCATTTTAAATGAATTGTGTCCATGAGGGGATCGAACCCTTGTCCCATCATTTTCCCATGGAAATAATACACTAGCTATCCCACCTTATGAAAATTCCTCAACATTGTAGTGTGAACATATTTTTGTATGTCATTTGACACATATACTCAGTTTTTTTTAATAACCCCCCTTGATAAATACAATTTTGTATGTTACTTTCACTAATATGTCTATTTTTATACACAGTGCTTGGATGGAGAACTGCAAAATATGGAAAAGGTATTTTGACAGGATGGCTGCGTTTGGTTTTCATTTAATTTCGGAAAGTGTGTATTTGCTAAGTTCTCCTGAAAATGTGAACTGAATTGAATGCCTCGCCCATCCTTAACCATAAGCTCGGAATGCATTCTGACAAATTATTTTTCATTAGGAAAGTTTCCTCGTGGCATAAATATAGCAATATCTGGCTGTGCATGAGAAAGGAACGTTGATACCCAGCATAGTTTTGCCCAAACCTAGAATGGAGGATGACATAACACAAAGGGAATGAAAACCAGCTGTCCTATTTTGCTGCAATCGTCCAGGGATACAGAAAGTGTTTCAGCTGTGTGATTCTGGCATATAGCAATAAAACGAAAGAACCGCAAAAGGCAGCGTAGTGCTACACGCTCCCCATTTCTCAGATGGATGAGAAGTTCACTCTAGGGGACAGCATTTATTTGCCTTGGTCCTTTGGAAGCAGAGATGGCTGGAGACTTACAACATTTGTGCCATATTTGATATACAATGTGAGCATAGGTGAAGTTCATTTACTTCTTTACATTATAAAATACCACCAGAACCACAAATCGTGGCTGGAATTTCTTCTTCTTCTTCCTTACAACCATCCCAGGAGGGGAACTTCCTATCATCATCATCATCTTCCTCCTCCTTAGTTCAGTGTTGCCCCTCTAGAAGTCAGCAGGGAGGGAGGATGGGGCAAAAGCAGGATTAGTTGGGTCTGACTTCTTCTACTGTTGGCCTCTCTGTCTTCTGCCCTATCGGTCCAATGGGCACTAGTTATTGATCAAAGGAAGGTCTGAAGAAAGAATCTTAATGCTAGGGTTGTTGAGCATTTTGGGGAAAATCTCCCTCCAAAGTCTAAGTTTTGGGACTTAAATAAATAAACAAGCAAACAAGCAAACAAATAAATAAATAAATAAATAACTATTATTATTTTAAAATATTAACACCCCCCCTTGACATACATCTGGGTTTTCCTGGACATTTAGCTGATTTGCAGAAAATCTGCCCGAACGCCATTTTCTGCCCAATTCCCCGGTGTGTTCTGGAAAACTCAGACGTGTAGCAGTCCTAGGGTAATGCAATCAACTAAATGCTTTTCAGAATCCTCATCATGACTGGGAACTCGAACTTATCAGGTGGTCCCAACCACAAGGAGACATCTAACCCGAATGTGCCTTGAATGTTCCTTCGGATCCTTCAATAATTTGAGGCAGAATACAGTGGTACGTTGGTACTCAATGCCTTGGTTCCCAAACACCAAAAACTCGGAAGTGTCCCAGTTTCTTGAACGTTTTTCAGAAGCCAAACATCCGATGCAGCTGTTGGCTATTGTTTCCAGGGTGCCTGCACCAATCAGAAGCTGCACCTTAGTTTTCAACACATTTCGGAAGTCAAACGGACTTCCGGAACGGATTAAGTTTGGCACTTTGTTTTTGCTATTTATTTTGTGTTTTTGTTTTTGGGGCTTTTTCGGTTAATTTGTTTTGATCAATGTCTTGTTAGATAGTATAATTCATGTTATATTGCTGCTTTTAGGGGTTGTTTATAAAAGTCTGAAATGGATTAATCCATTTTGCATTACTTTCTATGGAAAGCACTCCTTGGTTTGGAACGCTTTGGTTTTGGAACGGACTTCCAGAACGGATTAAGTTTGAGAACCAAGGTAGCACTGTAATAATACTTTTATTTCGATATGCTGTTTAGAAAGGGGACAGGACTGACTATTTGGAAAAGAGATTAGCTTTCATGGCAAGTGACTCTAAGAACTTAAGGACAGAGGAAGGACCAACCAAAGGTAGAAGATAGGGGGGCGGGCATTCTGCTGTTTGTCTAGGTTAGATTACACCGGTAGCGTTACTAGGTTTGCCTTAATCCAATGAGATTTCAACCCAAGCCATTTCCTTCTATGTTCCCATAGCTGACAACTGTGAACTCCTCTGCACAAGATGTCATTGTTGTTTCTGCAATTAATTTGCTTATTAGGGGTTTTAAAGAGAGTATTACTCAATACAGATCTACATCTAAAGCCACTGCTTTAAAAACTAAATAACCTAACTCGTAATTCTGAAAAATGCTGCATGAGATACTTTAAATCTATTTTTTTTCTACTGAGAAACACAAAGAAAAAAATGCACCTCCAAGAAAGAGAGCAAGCCCCCGTTATTTTACTTAATTTTTTCTTCCCTCCAGTCCCCCCCCCCCAGACCTCCATGCCTCCATCTCTTTCTCTTGACTGCTGGACACACTCTCAGGTGCAATCTATGTATCTGATTATTACATTCAGGAGCTAACAGCCCTATGATAGAACCAGACCCTGCTGATGACATGAACAAGCCATGTTTCCTGAATCTCAGTCTTTGATATGCTGGGCAACTGGCAACTGATAGACCACATATAAAGACATTTCTACTTCTGTGCTGATTTCAATATATAATTAAAGCCGGTAGTTTTTTGGCCTGCTGATCCAGAACATATGCTTAGCATGGGGATTAGAATATTTTAATAGGCTACGAGGACTCTAAATAGCTGCCTTAAGGAGGGGGCTGGAATGACAGCTCTCTCCCGAAGCAGCAGACCCTTGCAGGTAAAATTATTTCTCAGCACCTGCTTGGAAGTTCGGCTTTGGGTGACTAATAATAAGGCTTTAATGGGTGTTTAATATGCTTGAGATTTACAGTATAGCCCAGCAGCAATGAATGAAGGTGCTCAAATTAAGCAACTGCAGCCTGGCATTTCTTCTCATTTGCACAGAATAGGGTTTTTTAAATTTCTTTTTAAAAATCCTATTTTTATTTTGAAATGTAGCAATATTATATCAGAATTCCAAAACACAGAATGAATGCAATATTTTATCCTCCTGTTAGCCACCCAGCACTTCATCATAAAATGACATCCACCCACCCTGGTGTTCCATCCCTACCCAGGGATATTTTTTGAGATTCCCCAATTAATAAGAGATGCACACATCATCTCAATCTGAGGAAGCCCTGCTGTACACAATCTCAACCTTATTCAGTTTTTCTTTTTCATAAAGCACTTTTTAATTGACCGCAAAGGGTCAAAGGGCTGTGGAAAAAGTGATCTTGTTCATATTCCATTTTGGTTTTCCATCTTTATGCAACCAGCCTCTTGTTTCCTTAAATGTCTGGCATTTGCCTTATTATTCCGATATTTCATATTCATTTTGGTGCTCTGAAATTGAAGGAGACTTCTCCAGAGAGAGGGAGGGAGGGTTAGAGAGAGAGAGAGAGAGAGAGAGAGAGAGAACAATTAAACCACAAATTTACTTATTAAAAAGTTGGTTCTTACACATATTTACAATCCATTCTTTTGGGAATCTCCAAAGCAGATGCAAATAATAGCCTGTTCAAAAATATGTTTTGTTTTGATCTCAGGAGGGATGGGGGAGAATTTCAATTCAGCTCTTATTTAAAGGTGAATCAACCATATTCACACTTTCTAAAACAATACACAAAATGTGTGTATTAGATATCGTATATCTCAGGCAAAGGCAAACTCAGCCCTCCAGATGTTTTGGGACTACAACTCCCATCATCCGTGACCACTGGTCCTGTTAGCTAGGGATGATGGGAGTTGTAGTCCCAAAACAGCTGGAGGGCCGAGGTTGCATATGCTGGTATATGGTATATCTCATTAAACTTAGCGCATACTCAAACGAGTGATTTACAAGATGTGCATCATATGTTTGCTATTTAGGGATGATGCTTTCTGCCCAACAGACATAAGAAGATAATCAGATCCTGCTATAAACTTGTTGTTCTTACATGCTGCATTTTTTGAATATATACCGTCTATAAAATAAACCTGACTCTGTTTAGAATGTTGCAAGAACTGAAAGTGAAGCAGGAAGGCCTGAAGCAGTGTTTGCTGTGCTGTAACTCAATAAAACAGAATTAAACAAGAGCAAGCAGCTTAGGAAGAAAACAAGGGGAAACCTAGCATTTCTAAATTAGTAGCTCAGAGGCATAAAGACAGAATCAACTGAAACCACACTTTGGCCTGCTGCAGAAGGTAAGCTGCCTAGTTGGCAGTGTGACAGGCAATGTATGTGTGTGTGTGTGTGTGTGTTCTTGTGTGTGCATGTCCATTGCCAAGAAAGAGTACATGAACAGACCATTAACCCCCATCCCTAGTGTTGCAACCTTTGGCTGGACAAATAAAGGAAATAAGTCCAACCCACTCCTGACTCCTCTGCCCACTCAAAAACTCTCTTTCCCGCACTGGACCAGGCCCTGTAATCCCCCTTTTCGCACTCCGACACACACACATGTCATTCCCCCGCCCATGCAAAACATGAAATACATGCAAAAAACTCCACTGTAGTCGGCCTGTGCACTGCAACCCCCCTCTCCGTGACTCCCCCCTGCCTGCACAAAAACAGAATACATGCCCATATAACACTGGTCCTAAAAGACCTACATTGCCTTCCAGTATGTTTCCGAGCACAATTCAAAGTGTTGGTGCTGACCTTTAAAGCCCTAAACGGCCTCAGCTCAGTATACCTGAAGGAGCATTTCCACCCCCATCATTCAGCCTGGACACTGAGGTCCAGCGCCAAGGGCCTTCTGGCAGTTCCGTCAACGCAAGAAGTAAGGTTAGGGAACCAGGCAGAGGGTCTTCTCGATAGTGGCTCCCGCCCTGTGGAACACCCTCCCACCAGATGTCAATGAAATAACCAACTATCGGACTTTTAGAAGACATCTGAAGGCAACCCTGTTTAGGGAAGTTTTTAATGTTTGATGTTTTATCGTGTTTTAATATTCTGTTGGGAGCTGCCCAGAGTGTATATATTATATTAATTTTCAGTATGATAACAAGCCCCAAAGGCAATTGTAGCTGGTGAGTATGTGGCTTGGATCACAACTAGGACTCACAAACAAAAGTTGACTTCCTTCTTTTCATTTTGCAAGGAGTGTCACATGACTGAGAATACTGCCATCAGGGCAGTTCCCAACCCCCAAACTGATGTTTCCAGTTTCCAAATCCAGTCCCCAAGTGTTAACCAGAACTCAAAACTTAGTTCCGGAAGCAAAAACCTAGACATTGTTGTCTGGTATGTAGCTTTTGAATTATGGTGCTGGAGGAGACTCTTGAGAGTCCCATGAACTGCAAAAAGATCAAACTTACCCATCCTTAAAGAAATCAGCCCCGAGTGCTCACTGGAAGGACAGATCCTGAAGTTGAGGCTCCAGTACTTTGGCCACCTCATGAGAAGAGAAGACTCCCTGGAAAAGACTCTGATGTTGGAAAGATGGAGGGCACAAGGAGAAGGGGACGACAGAGGATGAGATGGTTGGACAGTGTTCTCGAAGCGACTAGCATGAGTTTGGCCAAACTGCGAGAGGCAGTGAAGGATAGGGGTGCCTGGCGTGCTCTGGTCCATGGGTCACGAAGAGTCGGACACGACTGAATGACTGAACAACAACAACATGTAGGTTAACTACTTCTTTCATAATATCTTGAGGTGAAAGGAAGAAAATACGTCTGGGACACATCAAGAAAATGCAGTTCGAAGGCAGTCAGCTAACCTGTTTCTTTCTGCTACATCCACTCAGACATGGTATTTACTCCTCCGCTTGAAGCTCACAAAATCTTGGAAAATACTGTACTTCAGGAGTGAAAATGTAATGGTCAGGTAGAGGGAACAGTGATCGTCAGTGTGATATTTAGCTCAGCTAAACAAGAGAAGTGGAGTTTTGCTTAGCGATTGCAGTAGATAACAAGGATTATTTCAGTGTAATACAGTACCTCTCTCTTCACCAATAAAAGCTTTAAATTGAAGCAGCAGCAACATTGATTTCTGGTTACTGCTACATTGAAATTGCCCTGAACTCAGGGAAAACAAGGATAGAACATCGGTCTTGCAAGCAATTGCTTAAGACTTTCCCCCATCTAATTCATATACCTCCAGGCAATAAAACCCAGAGAACTTTTTTGTATGGAGAATGATTTATATATTTGACAAAGCATTTGCAAACAATCTTAAAACAACTCGCCTAGACCTGACATAAATACATCAGAGGGACTGGTGCTAATGTGTTACAGGCAAGCAGACAAAAAGTCTTATGAGAAAAAATATGTGGGGTGAAAATGCTACGAAATAAAAGGGGTATCAATAGGCCTTTTAATGCAGAGCCTAAATGCTGCAGTGTGACTGATCAGTGTGACAGCAGGTCAGTGGAGGTAAGCTACTTTCCTTCTTGTTGTTGTTTATTAAATTTCTATAGCACTCTTCATCTGAGGATCACAGGGCGGTTTGCAATATAAAAACACAATATACGGTATATAACACAATAATGAGCAAAAACAATAACCTGTGTGCAGTTTAAAAAGTCATAGATTGTTTAATTAGCTAAAGGTCTGGGAGAAGAGGAATGTTTTGCCTGGGCCCTAAATATATCTAATGAAGGTGCCAGGCAAGCCTTCCTAGGGAGAGCCTTCCACAAACAGGGAGCCCATCTTGTATTGCCACCCTCTGAACCTCTCAAGGAGGAGCCACACAAAGAAGGTGATGATTGCTATTTTTAGGTCAGATTGTTTCCATTTATTTTGGGTAGAAGGTGATTGTTACAGGCTATGAGATGCAATACAGTGGCTGCTGTTTTGAAACTGTCTCTCCATTTTTATCTATCTGGGTTCAGCTGTGAAGTGTCCCAAATCTCCTGGAATTCTTAGCTTTTTTAAAAAAAAAATTAAAATTCGTTTTACATAAAGGTTGTGCACAACAAACATAACAATTTAAAAAATTTAAAAAGGGTTCTTTTGAACCTTCAGACCTCCTTCCTTCCTTCATGGGTCCCATTTCTAAATTGTATTCCTGCATCTTTTACTGTAATCTATTATATAATCATCGTGTCCAAAATTCATGTTACTTTACAAATGTCGTGGTCCTTGACAATGATTCCAGCTGTTTGCAGTGGTCTCTCAATATGCTAAAAAGTTGTTCCAGTCTTTTAATGATACTTGGTCTTCCTGGTTTTCTGATCTTTCCTGTCAGTCTTGCCATTTCAGCATCTTCCATCAGCTTGGTCTGCCACTCTTCTCTGGTCGGCACTTCTTCTTCTTCCTGGAATCCTTAGCTTTTGTGGCCATTTCACCCCATTGTTTACATTCTCTCTCTCTCTCTCTCTCTCTCTCTCTCTCTCTCTCTCTCTCTCTCTGAACAAAGGATGGGGAAGAAAATCATGATGCGGTTGCATTAGGGGAAATGACTTGCAAGAAGAAGAAGAAAAGGATTTTAGGCAAAATTGTCCCACAAAAATGTATGGATGGGAGAAATGTGCATGAAAATGTGTCTGAATTTTCACATAGATTGGTGTTGTTTTTTTAAAAAATCACAAACTGATAAAGAAAGGGGAAAACTGAAGACTGGAAAAATGAGAAACCCAAATGGACAGATTCTGCTTCCCTATGCTGAAGCCTTGTGCATGCCTATTGGCTAAAGGAGAATAATGCTCCGGCAACATGGGCTCTAGATCTCAAAAGTTTATGGCACAATAAAATCTATCTGTTTTTAGGTGCCTCAAGGCTCCATTATTTTTGTTAAATAAAAAGCAAACATAATATCTAGCTAATTAAACAAATCAATATAAGCCACCCATCGCTGTTTCTAAATGTAGGTCAGTATGGTTTCATAACATCAAAACCAATTTATATTCTGCTCATTATCTAACAAGACAGGAACAACATTTCGGTCTTTCTAAAGCTCTATTTCAGGAAGAATATGTGAGCTTCAGGTGCTAGATCTTTTCTGAGCTCCCAACAGCTAAATAACATTCATATTGTTGCACACACTGCTCAGTAAGATTGGATACCCACCCTTGGACGCCTTCCCTATAAAGAGCGTCAACTGTCTGCTCGTTCATGCTAAGCCATTATGCGCAGACTGGGACATTGCATCTTCCCATTCCCCGAGTTTAATATCTAACATGCGTGTATGTGATTTACATCAAGGAAACACCATGAGGGAAAGGGTTAACCTCATCCCTTAGTGCCAGAACTCTGATCCAAGCCCCTTTCCTTTCCCACAGCTGCTTGCAATGAGAGAAAAAGACAGTAGGGCAAGTTAATAATTATATAAATGTCCAGGGGTCCTTTACCTTCACCTTTACCTATGTCAGAACAATTATACCAGCTTGTGGAATGTCTTTTGCGCAGGATGACAAAGGCTACAGTGAAGGTTAGTTTCACAAGCCTGTGGATACAGCCCAATGCAGCAAAGCATCTCCCCACCCCCCCTTCTGCCTGGGAGGATTCCCAGTTGAAAACTGAAATTCTTTCAGGCCCACAGTTGAATTGTATGTACTGCTAAGTTTGAAGCAACACCCCATAAAGCAAAACCAAAGAAAATTTCACGAAGAGGGAAATTTCGTGACAATTAACATGGATTTTTCTCTTAAGATGAGGTTTGGGATTTCATAACACTATCAGGAAGACACGTGTGTCAAATTATATCTTCTTCCACTTATGTGGTCGAATGATCCAGAGGAAGGATGGATCTTGGGGAGGGGGGGGGGGATAGGAAAAGAGTTTAATATGAAATTTGCAACTCCGAGGAAAACGCCCATTCCATAATACCATGGAATTAAATGTAACTGAAATGAATTTATGACAATGGATTTTAATTTAGTATATGCTGGTTTGGGGAGGGGGGAAGCATTTGCAATTTTCTTCATCTCGCTGGTGAAACCTGTATGAATATCTCAATTATAATTGCATATTTTTTAAAAATATATAATGAAACGGGGAACTCTATTGTTCTGCCAGCTGGTAAAAGAGCAGACTAGATATCAAATTTCCCACTCCCATCCCAGAAAGACAAAAAGCATTCATTTGGATTCTGGATTGTTTACCGCTTCTTATCAACTCAGTGATTAGATTAAATCATGCTTATTATATATAGACACTCCAGAGGAGAGCACAGATAATTTACTGGCTCTGCCAGAGGCATTGCATACATTTTAATGGGTCCTTCATCTACCAACAATAAAGGAGGGTTGTTCGGATCAAGTTTATCGGTGAATAATTATACACATAGCACTAAGAGTGGGGTGAGGTATCCACACGGCACTTACTGCTCTACAAAGCCCATTCACTGCAGTTATCTTTGCATGGTGTTCCTCTCTGAAGCAGAGCCCAGTTACCACTACCCTGGGCCAACACTTCAAGGACTATTGCTGAGACTGTTGAGAGGGCTTGAGCCATGTTGTTCAGGGCACAGCACAGATGGAGAAGCAGCTTTCTGGGTTGGATGGAGCCATTAACACTTCCAAGCTGGTGGCTTGCAGGACGGACCAAGGTGGTGGGGAGATTGGCGCAGTGCAAATCTGCCAGCAGGAATATCAGATTCCTCTGCTGGTGTGTTTGCCCTGCACTGACCTCCACTCTGCCTGGTCTCCTACTGTATTTCCCTCTAAGTAAGCATAATGGTGACCAGAAAGCTAATGAAGCGACTCCACCACACCAGACAAGCTGCTTCTGCACAAATGTCTAGATCAGGAGTGATGAACATGGTGCAATATATCTGTCTGTGAGGCATCTGTTATACCCAATAAAGGACTCAGCTACGTTAGTAAAGAAACAACGATTTGACTGTGTTATAAACATGCCACACCAGATGGCACCAGAGAGCAAAAAAAATTCTTCTCGATTTTCCAAAGTTTTTTTCCCTTTCGTTATAACGATCTAATTTCTGACTTATTTATAGCGGGGTAGATCCACCTGAACTTTAAGCAGCTTACCAGAGTGTGTAGACATGTGCTGCATTTTATATACGTAATATAATTTTTAAACATCACCACTCAATTTGCTATGGACTAAGGTCTGGTGTTTTCTCCCATAATGAGCCTTGACATTTTATTTGTTTTCCATTTATACTTTTAAGCGCAGGAGTTAGTTATGGTTGCAAGGATGCAGGAAGTATGGAGAGCAAACTCTGGACCAGAACTACTACTTCCTAGAAGTCAAAAAAGTAAAAAACAAACCAAACACCAATAGGATCCAAGATGTTTCTCTCCAGCAAACAGGTTTATCTTAAATCATAGCTCTCAGGCATAACTGTCAGAGCTGATAAAGTATTCTGTTATTGATGCCACCAACGCCAGCTCAAGCATTGACAAGGGAAGGCCTTAAAACTAATCACTCCAACGCAAGGGACAATTAAATTTCAGTGACAGTCAGCCTTATCATTGAAGGGTTCATTTTTCAGCCATTCTCAAATTGCCACTGGAAGGTCAACAAGACCGAATTAAAAGTGCTTGAGTCTCGCAGTGACGTATATCAGCTCTCATGATTCAATGATACGGTGCTCAGGAGACACTGATAGATTTCACAGATCCGAGCAGATTAGCATTTAAAATTAATGCAGAGTATCCCACAAATCCTTAATTACACCCACCACCAAATAATGTTTTAAAGGAACAAGGAATTCAAGTAGATTAAAAGGCCCTCTCATTATAACGGTGCGAGCATGTGCAAAACAGTTTCCCTTCTATGCTAAGAATTAAATATCAGTGGCGGGTTTGAGTAAGAAAATAGGTAACAAACAGAAGGCAATAGTTAAATTCAAGGTGATAACTGTGCATCATATTGTGTCTTGCTTCTCATTGGTTCATTCCAGCCTTCGCCCAGTCACTGCATATGATAAGCCCTCCGTTGGAAGCTTTCTTCCTGATGCAAATAGCAGCTTCATGGAAGCACATTTTAAGCAAGACCACGTCAGGAGGAATTGGGTGAAACTCTCCCTCTCTACCGCATCCAGTAATTTTTCACTTGGGTAGCTGTGAGCTAGAATTCTTGTGAAAATAGGTTCTGCCTTCTACACTGAGCTAGGGCAGTAATAACTACAGTGGTGCCCCACTAGACGAATGCCTCGCTAGACGAAAAACTCGCTAGACGAAGGCATTCGTCTAGCGGAAGGCTGCCCCGCTAGACGAAAAAGTCTATGGGGCTGCCTCGCAAGACGAAAAATTTTCGTCTTTTTTTTTTCTCGTTTTGCGGAGCGCGGCTGTCATTGCCGCTCCGCAAGACGGAAAACCCGCTAGACGAAAATTTTCGCAGAACGAATTATTTTTGTCTAGCGGGGCACCACTGTATTTCCATCAAATTGTAAAGTTGTGGGTATGGGGAGAGATCGAAACAGTGTCTCTGTCTCACCCAATGCCCTGCTGGGCTGTTGCTGGCAGGGCAGAAGTGAGTACTCATCCACCCCTTTCCAGTTTTTGTTAAAAGAAACCCCAGATCTCACTGTTGTTGTCCTCAACACGTATTTTTTCCCCCTAGCAATATTGGTGCTTTGGTGTTAGTAAGGAAAGAGCCACAGGAGTTGCCCCAGAGGCAGGAATAGTGAATCAAACATTTAGGCTGGATCTAGATACATTAAAAAAAATCCAACAATGTTTCAGGAAAATGCGTTGTAAACGTCATAATGGGAAATCATGTTGCCAAAAGACGGAACTCTGCAACGCCATCTGGTTTCACGGTGTTATATTTAAAATGCTTTTTAAAAACCTAATGTAGTTGAATCCTTAGTCTCCCTCACTAATGCCAGAGCGCTCTTTCTCCTCTCAAAGAGAGCAACCTGATGGCTTCTGGGATGCCGCCCAGGGGCAATAGGACTGCATGCGTAATAGAGGGTCCACTGCTGATTTGTAATTTTTTGTTTCCAAGTTTTTCATTGAAGAACCACTCAGGTGATTATTGTAAAAAGGTCCAGATAAGCTTATCATCCTCCTAACAGATTTGACTAGTAATCATAATATGAAGACAGTTCTCAGACAAGTTTCCAAATATTGATTTGGTTACACTCACAAATATGCAGTATTCTGTGCCTGGCGTCAGAGGCTGCTGGGTTTTCTTAGTGTAGAAAGGCTGATCTGCAAATACCAACAAATTACAGAGATCAGCAGCAGCCGACAATCCCTTTAAGGAATTTGAATACCGGTACATTTGTCCCTTATCAGACTCGTGCATGTCATAGCAGTCTGGTGGCTTCTGTTGTAACTCATTGGGCCAGCCAGGCCTTTTCCCTTCCCTTTTTTGCCAGATGATTGTGGTTCTCCCCATTTTTCCTCTGGGACATCACTGAGTGCCACAACTAACTAGAGACAGGATGTTCTGTTACATAAGGCTGCAGCCCAAAACATTTTTTTTTATTGGAGTGACTAAGGGGATTCGCTTTGCCTAAACAGGATCTGGGCCTCATTTAGGGAATCAATAAGGAATTTCCCCACAGGTCAAATTGGCTAGTTGTTTTGCTTCTTCCATAGAACGATAGAGCTTGAGTCGGTTAGAGCATGGTGCTGATAACTCCATGGCTGCAGGTTCGATCCCTGTATGGGACAGCTGCATATTCCTACATTGTAGGAGGTTGGGCTACATGATCCTCTGAGTCCCTTCCAACTCTACAATTCTATGATTTGGTGAATTATTAGCTGGTGACATTTAGGGAAGATCTACACCCAACAGTTAAAGTGCATCCAATGCACATTTAAAACACATGACTCTTCCCAAGCAATCCTGGAATGGTAGATACAGTTATCAGCACCCTTAACAAAATACAGTTCCCAATTTTTTTTGGCAGAAACCATGGGATTTCAGCCTGCATTGAGTGTGCTTTAGTTGTGTGGTATGGATCTGCCCTAAGTCTGCAAGCGCTTTTCTTCAGTGTGCCAGCTTCCATTTTATGGGGGGGGAAGGCGGAATTGGTTGATTCTGTTTTCTCTCAGCTCCTCGGTTTTCTAATGTTAAGTCGGGTTCTCCACATTTCCACAATTTGTGTGTGTGATTTTTTTTTAGGGTGTCCTGAAAAATCACCAGCATTTTAGTTCAAATTTATCTTCTGTTACTTGGGAATGCTATTGAATAGAAGGTGCTTGTGAAGGAAAATGGCACATGGAATTGTTCCTGCATATTGTTTATCTGTGCTAATGGAATGAACAATCTAGAAAACTGTGGAGCTGTATCTTAACAAGTGTGATGAAAGATTATCTTGTTTGATACTCTAATAATTTTATGCTTAGTTAACCAGATGAAAGCAAGATGTTTTATATGCACATCTCAAGATTAGAGATGGATGGGATCTGTTTGTCATTTCTTTTTCCATTGATGCTCAAAGTGTAGTAGTGTGTTAAAGTACACAACAAAGTGTTATATAAGATTATAGCGGTCCAATCACTGTGGTATGAAAACACTGAGAATGTCTGTCTCTTCAGTCACATCAGCCTCCATATGAGTGCCCTAGAGGAGAACATAAATTTGACTGAAAATTGGTTTCGTAGTCACAAATGACTTCATTTGCGTTTACAGCTATTAGCAAATTTTTAAAAAACGACTAGTGACAATGTGCCACACATGTATTCCAGGGCAAAATCTGTCCTTCATTAAATCTTAGGAAATTCTGTTGACACTGGAGGAGATGAGATCAGTATTTGGAAACCTGCCTTCCTATTGACTGCAGAGAACAGATGGCAGTACTTTGCATTTTCAGGTACACTTCATTGCTGGAACTTTTGGTTGTCAGAGTTACCACAAGTGGGTAGATTTAAAACCTGTCAAACGTCACCACTCCTTTGCCTCAAGAACTGTATCTTGGAAAATAGATATCTGTCGGCCCATCTCTCCATCCATCCATGTACTTTTCTATAAAAGTAAAATTCTTGCCCATTTCCTCTGGAGGTCTTATTGGAACAATAAACAGACTTGAACAGACTTGGACAGAAATAGAAAGTTTCTGGAAAGGAAAGGACTAACAAACCATAGCATGTGTTGCATCAATGGTTAATGAAATATACTCGGAGTCCTGTAGTGGTTTCATGCTCTTTATTGCAGCTTGTAAACTTTCTCCCCAAAACGTCTGCTATATACACAATGGGACCCGCCTGATTGGCTAATTATGGGCTGCTCCTGTAGGCCAATCTGCTTGGTGATTCACTTCATCCGGAATCCTGATTGGCTGCTCCTGCAGGCCAATCAGGTTGCTGATTTACTTAATCCAGGAGCCTGATTGGCTGCTCCTGTAGGCCAATCAGTTCAGTACATAACAGTTAAACTAACAAAAGCGGTTCAGTCATGTGAAGTAGACCAAAAAAAAAACCTGAGCAGTGTTGGATGGCATTTATTTATTATACAAAAGGACAATTTAATATGGGTATTAACATGTATAGAGCATTTGCTTTATTGGTGTGACTAATTGTGATGAGTCTAGATCATTAAGTTATTTTGTACACATTATGAAAAACCAGAAAGGTTATGAACTGGTCACCAAAGTATTATGAGTAAACTTGTTTTGTGGCGTCTTGTGATAGTTTATATAGTATGTATTTGTGAGGGTTTTTTTGTATGTGTTGCAGGTAGCGCTGTGGTCAAAATGCCTCTTGGACATGCTGATCGGAAGGTTGGCGGTACAAATCCGTGTGATGGGGCGAGCTCCCCATCTTCTGTCCCAGCTTCTGCCAACCTAGCAGTTCAAAAGCACACCAGCACAAGTAGATAAGTAGGCATTGCTGTGGTGGGAAGGTAAATGGCATTTCTGTGCGCTCTGGCTTCCATCACGGTGTGTTGCACCAGTAGCAGTTTAGTCCTGCTGGCCGCATGACCCGGAAATCTGTCTGTGGACAAATGCTGGCTCCCTCGGCCTGAAAAGCGAGATGAGCACTGCACCCCATAGTCGTCTTTGACTGGACTTAACCATCCAGCAGTCCTTTATTTTTACCTTTACATATCTATAATTTAAAATGGGTGTGTGGCTGGGGATGGACAGACGACAGTGATCTCAGCTGCTGTCACTTGGTACTACATTGAAGGATTGTAAAAGCAATTGTACAACACATAATTGGTCTAAGAGAGAATACCCTGGTGATGGGGCTGTAGACATTTGGCTGCATTATAGATGGAGTTGCATTACTTTAGTCTAAGTAAACCTAATCTTAATGATGTAGCAAGGAGAACTGGGAAGGGGGCAGTGCATTATGATTGCATTTCCCCCAACAATCATGTCATTCAATTCAGAGAGTCAGACTCCTTTCTGCCTTTCTTCTATCCTGCAGCCAGGAGAGTGCTATAATGCACTGAATAGTCACCGGCTATGTTTTAATGGGCTTAATGTGCCTACAGTGGGCTAGAAATTCAAATTAATAGGCACAACTGATGGCACATGAGAGTCTGAATGCCTCATTTGCTGATGAAGCTGTATCAGGGCACCACCTTCTGTGCTGTGGATGCTACAGATGTCAGCATATTCAGAGTAGCCCAATTTACTTGTTCCCTCTGTGCATGGGGCTAATGCGCAGGGGGCAATCTGCAGTCTAGGGTCCACTTGTGTCTGCAATCTCATTCCATGTCTGTTGAACTGTTTTCTTCTAATGTTGCACCAGAGATTCCTCCTTCTTGTTTCCCTCCTTATTTTCCTTGGTTTTTAAAAGTTTCCTTCTAGATGACTTAGAACTGTGTGTGTGTGTATGTGTGTGTAACACATTTAAGTCAGAAAATAATTACTTTTGCTTGCCAAGAATAGTAGCTATTCCCTTATACTTTTTAAAAATCATTGGCATTTGATAATAATTCCATCAAACCCAGTGGACCTTACAAGTGAAGTAGACCTGTGAAGTCTGAGCTGTGTGAGCAGTGCACACGAACGGGGTAGTGAGACAAGGGGGCACCATCTCAGAGCCCGGTAAGCGAGGCCCTGAACTTTGGGAAGGGGGCATGAGCCTTTGACAGGGCTCTAGAGTACTCCCACCTCCTTCCCAAAGCCTAATTAATGCTTTCCCAGCTTTGTGTGAAATCACCCTTGTACTGCAAGGAACTGTGATGTCACTGTGCTCTGTTCAATTCCCTTGAAACTGTCTTGAATGTAGATGTGATGAGAACTGAAGCCCAATCCCAAATTTCCGAGTTCATTGGCCCCTTGATGAATTTACAAAGTCGTCACCAACCACAACCCAAAAGCTCATTGGAAAAACTACTTCGAAGCTCTTTGAAGGCAGCTTGCTCTTATATCTTTGCATCTTTGGGGGAGTTAAAGAGGGTTGTGAGAATTATTCTTTGGATACTTTAAAAAATACAGTAATTGTTTAAAAAGTGAAGCTTCGCAACTTTTTCTTTCTTTTCTTTCTTTCTTTCTTTTAAAGCAGAATGGTCTGAGAATACTATTGTATTGTGAAAACATTTTATTAAACACAGAGGTTCCCCATTGGCAAGGAAGGTGCATTCATACCTCATAAACCTTTCTTCCAACACAGGCCCTTTTGAACCCCTCCCCTTTTCTTTATTTGCCCACTGTAAAATAAAGGTGAAGGTAGAGGACCCCTGGACAGTTAAGTTCAGTCAAAGGCAACTACGGGGTTGCAGCGCTCATCTGGCTTTCAGGCCGAGGGAGCTGGCATTTGACCACAGACAGCTTTCCGGGTCATGTGGCCAGCATGACTAAACCGCTCCTGGTGCAACAGGACACCGTGACGGAAACCAGAGCGCATGGAAACGCCATTTACCTTTCCGCTGCAAGCGGTACCTATCTATCTACTTGCACTGGTATGCTTTCGAACTGCTAGTTTGGCAGGACGCGGGTGGCGCTGTGATCTAAACCACCGAGCCTCTTGGGCTTGCTGATGAGAAGGTCGGCAGTTTGACGGGGTGAACTCCTGTTTTCTGTCACCCACTGTAGCCTACAGCCCCATCAAACCAATGTTTGTGGGGGTCAATATCAACCGCTCTGAGAAACCTAATCTACATTGCCAAATTTTAAGGAAAGAGATGTGGAATCCTAGCGGTGGCAGAGTGATGGCTCAAGGAATGCTCATTATGAGCCATGCCTGAACTTCTGGACTCGATTTGTAATAAGCTCTGTGGGCAAACCATTAAATCTACTTCTGCAACACCCATCACCTCCAGTTTCAAACTTTGGCACTGCCAGAAGCTTAAAGTCTTATACAGTCTCAAAGGGGCAATCTGGCTCCATTTTCTTCTCTTAAAAACAGGCCAACAACTTTTCCCTAACGTATTCTTTGCTAGCATCCTTGTCATTTGCCTTGACGACGGAAGCGGGGACTGTTCTGGTGTGATAAACTCTTATCACCCTTCCAAATCTTTAATTCTCCAGATGACCTACCAGTAAATAGGATGCAGATTCGGTCCCCAGCTGCACTATATTTGAATTGTGAAGTAAATGAAAGCCACAAGAATCCCCCGTTATCAACTTGCTACCCGTTGGGAAGGTACATGCGAGAAAGCCTTTGATGTTCAGTCCCTGAGAATGCCACCTGACTTTGCTCAGTTGTGTAAAGTTAAATCTCCGCAAAGTTTGATAGCATAAGCAGACTGCTTGGTCTGGAGATTAAATATATAATCAAGGTGGGTTTTCTTTTTTATTAAAAAAAAATAAACTCACAAGAGATGTGCAGCAAATTACTTCTAGTGGACTTTGGTTCAGATCACAGTTCCTCATCTTTTTCTAATTATTGAATGGTAATGCCAGTCCCTGGCTGACAGACCACTTGTGATATTAAAGTTTTTTCCTTAATTACCAAGTCTAATAGATTAGCATTGTACATGGCACAAAGTTCAAGACTTTTCATTGCAGCTTACACAGACATACTGGTTTTTCCTCATCTATATTTAAGGTAGTTTCCCGCTTTTTATGATTAATACTAATTGATTTTATTGATTGTATGCTTTTAACAATTTTTATGTACACTGATTAAACAATGAATAGATACACGCCACCCTAATCTTCAACCGGTGTGAGATTCCAGGGGTTCCAGGCGTTTATCCAGGGTTCAGTTTCCTCAGAATGATGGACAGCAGAGATGGTGATATCTTGATATATGGTTTATTTACATGTATATACAACCTGAGCATACGATGAAGGGGCTCACAGCAGTAATTTACAAAAAGGGTCTTGCTTCTTCCATAGCCATGGCAGAAATAATCAGGCAAGGCTCCATCTCTCCGCAGCCCAGCCTGCAGTCTGCGGCTTCTTGCTCGCTCTCACACACAACTCAACTCTTTGTCTTCCTAACTAATAACTAGACAGTTGATGGTGGGGCCCCACCCATTTTTCCTCTGGCACAGAGCCATTTCCTTTGTTACCTTAACAACTCATACTTGGGTCATTACCCAAGCCAAACGAAATAAAAATAAAATAAAATGAGAAGTAAAAATTGTCCAGTAGCACCATAGAGACCAACTAAGTTTGTTCTGGGTATAAGCTTTTGTGTGCATGCACATTTCTTCAGACACCAAATAGAACCAAGCCAAACTAGTTTGGTTATTCCAGCAGTTTGAATCCCTGCTGGATCCAGGGATTGGAAGGAACTCAGACATACAGACTCCCCCACCCCCAAACTAGGAACAATATAAATCCTTTGCCACAGACAGATTCACTGCTTAACATAAAGTTAAAGGTAAAGGGATCCCTGACCATTAGGACCATTAGGTCCAGTCGTGTCCGACTCTGGCCAAGGGAGCCGGCGTACAGCTTCTGGGTCATGTGGCCAGCATGACTAAGCCACTTCTGGCGAACCAGAGCAGTGCACAGAAACGCCGTTTACCTTCCCGCTGGAGCGGTACCTATTTATCTACTTGCACTTTGACGTGCTTTCAAACTGCTAGGTTGGCAGGAGCTGGGAACGAGCAATGGGAGCTCACCCCGTCACGGGGATTCGAACCGCCGACCTTCCGATTGGCAAGCCCTAGGCTCTGTGGTTTAACCCACAGCGCCACCCACATCCCTGCTCAACATACCTTTTGTTAAAACTTCACCTCACTTATCCCCATATTTTGGTTTTGCTTAGCAAGTTGCAGTAACTGTCACAGCACTCTTCATTCTGTACTGTTTTGTGATCTCTGTACCACTTCACAATCCTTCCCCACAACCCCTCACAATACCTGTACAAAGGGATGTTTTATTGCCAGAGCATTCCAGCTAAAACGTGCTGTTCATGTGAGATGATAGGGTGCTCCCTTGGTGCTAAGATACTCCTGGATATTCTTCAGCATGCCACTTGCTGTGAAGGTAAGAGATAACGTACTCCAGAAGCATGTTCATGTGAGGAAAGAGGAAAAGGTGGTATCCACAGAGAAAATATATACCGGTATATAAAGCTGCCTTTTGCACCAAACAGTGCTGCATCCCTTCTTCAGAAAGGTGGAAGTTTGCCGACACACACACACACACATATATATATTCTGTTTTACAATTTAAATACCCCTTTTTCATCCTTAAGATCAATGACTTCCCTTTTTCTCTTTCCATGGTTCATTTTACATATCATAAATCCCTGCATATTTTGAAAAAAACCCTATACCATTCAGTATTCCATTATTGCATCAATCAAAACCTATTTACACTGTTAAATTTATCTTAATGCTGCCAGCGTTTTCAGCTGTACACAATTATTTCTCATATATTCAATAAACGGTTTCCCATCTTCTCTAAACGTATGTTTTTCTTGTTCTCTTATTCTATATGTTAAGCCTGCAAGCTGCTCATATTCAATGGTTTAAGTTGCCATTCTTCTTTAGTTGGGATATCGCTTGTTTTACATTTTTAGGCTAACTAAAACGGGCCGCAGTAGTGGCATACATAAATAACCTTTTTGACACCTGGGAATTTCAGTCTGAATTATCCCCAACAGAAAGGACTCTGGTTTTTTTTTGGGGGGGAAGTACTTTTAAACAGTTTTTAAAAATTCACTATGGATCATTTTGGCAGACTTCCACCTTTCTGAAGAAGGAATGCAGCACTGTTTGGAACAAAAGGCAGCTTGTATCTTTGGCAGCAGGAACTCTCGCAAAGTATAAAGCAAGCAAGGAATTAGCTGTGTATTGTTCCTTGTTTTCTCTTATGCCCCCTCTTCTCTTTGGATTCCAGCCACTGCATAAAAACACCCCTATCGAAGATAAACTTCACGATTCTGTTGTCACACCTTGCCTATTACAACCATGTGTAATGATTTGTGATAACTTGGCATGCAGTCCAATGGATTACCTCATGATCAAATATTTCAGTTCCTCATTCAGCGCATGTGCCTTTCCATCACTGGCAAATATAGCGGGTTCTCCTTCATGGAGAGCACGTGTTGGGTGGGGGCCTGCAAACTACCCCCTAGTTGCTGGGCAGGTTAGTTTGGATGGCCACTGTTATGATTGGACCCAGGGTGTTGTTGGGGGAGATTTGTAAGTTGCCATTTTGTGATGGACAGCCCAGCTTGTTATAAAAGGTTTGCTCGCAGAGTGTTCCGCCTCTTTGACTGCGAGCTTCGGATCACCTGCCCTTCCCTCCCTAATTTTAGGCCTCTGTGTTGACCTTGCTATGCCTGTCATGGGTTCGTCTGCTTTTGAGGCAGGGACCTGGTAGGAATTTTTCCATTTGGCTGATTGGCTGGTGCCATCTGGTTTTCGCCTACTGCGTAGCAAATAGTCACAACTTGTAAGGTTGGTGGTTAGGCATTGGTTCTTTCTTGCTGGGTTGGTGAAGGGGACTGTTGACTTGGTTTGCCCCTTCACATTGATGATGGTTGGTGGAGGGGACTGCTGACTTGTTTGCCCCTCCAAGTTCATCACGGTGTGGGGATTTCCGTTAAAGGAACCCAGGGGCTCGATATGCTTTTGTCCGTATCCCCCGGTCGGGGGCCAGGGCCACGCAAGAGCCCCTGGGAGCCTGTGGGAAGAGGGGAGAGGTGATTCCCACTCACTTTCTCTACCTGGAAGGTTTTCCCCTTTACTAACAAATGTCAGTTCTGTCCTTAGGGACAGATAGCCTGAACCAATGCCTAAGCAACCACTCACGTCTCTTGTAAGTCAATAAAGTTGTGGCCAAAATCATGCCAAAAACCAAAACCAAAAATTATGTCTGTGGTGTGAATTTATTTGAGGGGTGGTTTGGGGACCCGACACGCAAAGTGATTCAGCTGACAATTGTCTTGTTGACCACAGCTTTAAAAATCTTCAGTATTGATACAGTAGCTGATCGGCTGCTTATTCTTGTAAGTATTCTTGTAGTCTCTTGTCCGTTTATAAAATGTTTCAAAAATTAAAAAGCATAAATAAAATTACAGTACTGGTTTTATTTTTGGTTCGACATAAAACATCATATTTTTGTCAAAGTCCTCTAACAGTAATTTGCCTATGACCTTACACTTTGATAAACAGTTCAATTAACTTCTGTCCTGAAAGTCATTTGACACCAGAAGACAGTATTCATCATCTCTTATCCCAAGTAATTTCCATAATCCTTTGTACCATCTAATGCCTAATAGAAAAATATAAATAAGTCAAACAACTTATCTATTTGCATAGTTAACCCCCCCGCTTCTCTGCTCCTTCCAGTCTCATATATTAATCTTGCTATTTTGCTGGAATGATTTATCCTCTAGATGAATGCCTTAGCCTTTAATTACTTCAGAGGAAGCTTAACTGAGATATGAATAATCCAATAATAATAATAAAGAGAGCTCCATTTTGCTGGCTTCTGATTCCATCATTGGATGCATGTTCTATACCTGCCAAAACTTTCATTGATGAATATGCAGCTAAGGGCTGTTATTGATGGCATGAACTCTGCAAAGGAAATTATATTATATGCAAGGAAATTATATAGTAAAGACAGCAAGGTTCTTTACTGAATGTGTCATCACGTCCAATGAGTGTCCACTCCCCCTTTTTTTGGATCTAGTTTTTAGGATTTAAATTAGTAGACCAGAATCGATGCTCCCACTTTTAAAGCTCAGTTAAGCTCAGTTTGCTTTGCTTTGCTATTGCTGCCTGTTCACTTGCTCCAATGATCATGGATCTCCAATGATCTCCAATGTCATGATCTCCAATGGCAAGAGCAAGAAGATGGAGTACCAGCTTTGTCCTCTTCTTTTGGGCAATGGTGCACATTGGACCAAGCAGGAGACCGATAGTGGAGACAGTAACAAGGAGCTGACACCCCAATCCTGTCGGTAAGCCCAGCAATGCAGCTGAAGGGAGGTCAGCATCCCTACGTGATTCTCTCATAAATGCGATTAAGGGAAACAGATGAAAGTACTATGCTACCATGCAAATCTGTCAGTCAACCAAAATTTTTGAGTGCAATATTTTATTTGGACAACTATAAACACCATTGGGCATTTTCCAGAGTCCGCTTTAATGTCCTCCCTCCTGCATTATTAGAGGGCAGATGTCATGATATCCCAGTCGTACAGAGATTATATCCACGTAATTGAATCCATTGGGCATGCTCTTCTATATTGCCTGCCATAGCGTGATATCCGAATGGAGCAGATTCAGCCATTCAGCGGAAACTACCTGGCCGCCCAGAGGAAACTTGTTAAATACCTTCTTGCTGACAAAGATCTGAATACCACCAGGCCTGTTGCAAAATTCTGTTTTATGGCAACAAGGACAAGACAGGTTGCGGTGACAGCAATGGTCGATGAATGAGTACGGATTTTAAACTCTGGAACATAGATGTCATGGGTTGGACTGAGCAGGATGGGAACCACCCCCTCTCTTCTTGCCCCTTCCTGAGAAGAGGAGGACAGTATAGATTTAGAACAGTGGTTTGCAGAAGGTCATAGTTCAGAGGCTGCAGAGGGGAGAAGCTGGGAAATATTGGGAGAGCAGCAGGAAGAAGAAGCACCAGGGAGAGACAGCTAACAGACTCAGTGTCTCTTGAAAGCATTCCTGACACCCCCTCCCAGAACCAGGCATGCCTTGAGGGTACTAGAACAGAAATCTCAGAGGCAGAAAGAACAGATCAGCGGTGCAGGGGTGACATAGAATAGGAGGGACTGAGGGGGTTGGGACTTCACTTGGAGCAATGCCATTATCTAAGAAAGACCGCATTCCTTCATCTCTCTCTGTGCATATTGAATAAAACTTGGTAAGAACTCTTCTTGTTTTTCTGCTTCTTGGCATCCCACCATGAGAGAGATAGGATTCCCTAAAGCCTTGACAATAGATTTTAGCTGAAGGCGTGTTATTTTTTATTGCAAATAAGTTTATAGGGAATTTTCAGTTTCGTCTACTGCAGCCGCTCCTTGGTGCTGATGTAGCATATGTTGCTGCTGTTAACCGTTGACCGCAATAAATATGGATTGATTGATAGGTTTTTTGTGGGATCTGATGCTCCTTCTTCCCAAGTGGCAATGATCACTCATACAACTGGCAGTTTCAGAAAAGGCCACAGCTTCTGAAAGGTGCCTCGATAGCCAAGCCTATTAATCCTTATGACTTGCATTTTTTGACACTGGCTCCTGTGCAAGTGCTAGTAAATGGATGTGATTCAATGTGTGGCATCAATAACCTTTGTTTTAAGTAAATAATATTTTGAAAGGTCCTTGTTCAGAAAGAATAGATGTTTCTAATACCATTTTCTTCAAACCTCCATTTTACCACCTGCTAGATATTACTTACAGATGCTTGAAATGAATGCTAACAAGCCGGAGTTTTCAACAATGCTCCAAAAGGCTGGCAGTCTGTTTTTGTCATTTGTTGAAATAGGCCATTCATTTGAGCCATGCTATAAAGTGAAACGCAAGCCAATTTTAGAAACGACCTTGTCCTTGTCATGATTTCAAATGATTGTGTGAAAAGCCTGAAATATGATATGCTCGGCAGAAAAAGAAGAAGAAAAGAAAACACTGAAGGCACTTTGTTCCCTTAATTACAGGAGTCCAAATTCTGGGCTATTTCCAAGCAGAAGAAAGAGAATGAAGCATCAGTCTTCCCAACAATGGTTATGACTTCATCTTTTCTGTACAGAGAATTAGGATGTAAATTTTTGGGGAGGAAGCAAGCCCCATTCTCAAGGCTGATTTACACTCAAGAACCTTAGGTCCTGACACATCAAACCCTCACATTCAATTGCGACCCACAAAGTAAATTTCTACATGCTCACTATGGGCAGGAAAAAAGTATACAGACACATAAATTATGCAGATTCCATTTGATTATTTGATCTAATACATTAGTCAGATTTGATTAACCATCTGCCTAGAGAGGGAATCACAGGCTCAGGCAACCAGAATCCCTTGCTGGGTAGGGATCCAGCCAAAGGATGGGTTGATGCTGCCACACACATAGGAGCCAACTCCTAGGGGCCGAGGTCCCTTCAGCCCCCCAAAAATATTTGAGGGGCCCCCCTCTCAGTTGATGGGCATTGCCATTCAAAAGATGTGCATGTGCCATATCATGTGATTGATTATGCGGGTTAGGTTAGAGCTTACTCCCCCCCCCAATATTTTATTGAAGTTGGCACCCCTGGCCACACAGATTCTCTCTGACTAGCCGAGATTCAGCAACTGAATCTCTGTGTAGACATCTGTAGTCACAGATTAGATGTTACTGTGTAATGTCAGATGCAGTTCCCATCAAAACCATGTGTTGTGCCTTCCCAGATGAACAGCATTATCCTGTAAATATCTACCCAGAAGTCAGCCCAACTGAGTTCAATGGACTTACTCCAGGAAAGTGCTAATTTAAGTGTTACAGTCCTATATGTGTTGTTGTTATAAACCTTATTTTATTTCATGATAAAAACTATGGGGATTAAGTTGAAGCCTTCATAGAAAATGTTGTTTTGGAGGAGGAATTTAGAGTTGGGGATGACATGGACTGTGGTGTTTTTGAAGAGTATTCTCATCGTAAGTGGCAACAATAGTGAATGAGAGAGAGAGTTATTTAAGTAAGCAGGGATATTTTGAGTGGTTAAGAGTGTTTTGACCTTGATTCTATTCCAAGCAACTCTTTGCAAACCTCATGTTACATTAATCATAAAAAGGATAATACCTTCTCTCTTGGTACACATAAAAAGGCCATGATAGATATTCCAAAAGCAACCTTGAACCAAGGTAGGAAGCACCTGAGAGATGGAAAGAGACAAAAAGCAGAGGAAGATAAGGTGGATATAGAATAGTTTTATTTTATATAACTATTCAACGTTTATTTTGTGTACTGATGCTGTTAGTAAAAAACACAAAAAAACACAAAAAGAGGAGGGAGCAAAAAAAAGTTATCAATAGCTCACTGGTATCACAGAGTTAGAAGAGACGTAGTAGATTGTCTGCTTGAAAAGAGATATGGGTGAAGAACACAAAAAATAATAAGCTAATTTGAAAGAAGCAAGCTGGAAAGAATAACCTGCAGCCTGACATATAGCCAGAGAGAATAGATAATAACCAAAGATGAGGAAGAGATTGTGCTTAGAAAGAGCAGAGCCAGAGAGGATCGTTACATGGAAGACTTGAATGCACTGGTTCCATGTCATTCCTGGATTCACATCGCAAGGTACCAGAAGCATGCTGAAGTACAGCTGCAATCCTTCAAGGACATGAAGGGCATTCACAATTACAGAAATTACAATGGCAATAACCTAATGAACCATGTAATGAAATTGTGGGGAAGGAAATATAATTATGTTTTAGACAGTGGTTCTTAGGGACCTGCTTTTAGGCTGCAGAAGATTAAAACTGATATCGCCTGTGCTGTCTTTTCGCTTTAGAATACGTGGAGGGAAAGGCAGAGAGGAACGGCCCCAGTATCAACTGGCCGCAAGTGCGTCTTTGATTCTATTTCAATAGAACAGGGGTCAGCAGGGGGCCGGTCCACTGTCCCTCAGACCTTGTGGGGGCCGGACTATATTTTTTTGGAGGGGAAAGAACGAATTCCTATGCCCCACAAATAACCCAGAGGTGCATTTTAAATAAAAGGACACATTCTACTCATGTAAAAACACGCTGATTCCCGGACCGTCCGTGGGCCAGATTAAGAAGGTGATTGGGCTGGATCTGGCCCCTGGGCCTTAGTTTGCCTACCCATGCAATGAATAGAACATAGAGCCTGGTGCTGTTGCTTTGTGTTCCTGCTACGAAAATAACAGTTGCAGGTAATGTACAGAGACATCATTAGGAAGGTATGTTGAATGGTTGTAGACCTTTCCTGGCAAATGGAGGAAGGATTGTTCCCTCAGGTGCATCTGTATTGCGATCCAGCAGATTTCTCCTTGTATTACCAAGACACCTGCATACCAGGATGGCTGAGAGTACACAGCTCCCCAGCTTTCAGGCATCTATACTCCAAAGATTTTAGCATGCTTCCTTAACTCTGGTTGGTATTTTCATGTACACTAAAGCCACTGTATGATTGTGTTTTGCTTCCCATTTTATTATTATTATTATTATTATTATTATTATTAACATTAACCTCCATTTCTGTGCACGTCTTTTCAGAAGTAAGTTCTGTTGAGCACAGTGGGACTTTCTCTCAGGTAATCATGTACAGCACTGCGGGTTAATTTGAGTTTACCTGCGCAGGTTTGCATAAAGTATATTTCACTGTATTCAGTTAGGCTCCCCCCCCACCCCTTCTCAGTCTTCACTGGCCATTGAGCAGTCTATAATTGAAATGAAATACAAATACAATTAAGCAGTGAATAAATAAAATGTCCAGAAGTGCATAACTTCTTACGCAAATGCCCAGAGAATTTATGCTAGTGAATTCCGTCATTTTATTATTACTACTTTGCAAGTTGCCACAGATTGTTTCCCGAGGCCTGCGTCTCAGTTGGATATGTGGCTTCATTCTCCATTCCCACCAGAGAACAGCTTAAAAGCTTAATGCACACCAGTGGACCTAGTTAGCCGAGTACAGATTTTATGTAATTTTGATTGAAGATTCCTGTTCTACGGCTCTCCAGTTTAACTTATAAATACTGGACTTATTATCAGGGGTGTATTTCCCCAAAGAGCACAGTTCAGCGTGTTATTCTATTTGTATCTGCTTCATTACAGTGCCACATTTTTAGCATCTCCCTTTGTAATCCTGGCTGCAAAATTTTCCTCTGAGATAAAAGGCTCAGTAAGTCTTAGCTTATTTACAGACCATTAGGACGAATCCATAGGGGAGTTTCAAAGGAATTTACCACAGGTCCTATGTAACTATAACATTATACTACTTGGGAAGCTGGTAAGCTTATTGTTCCCTTCTTTCAGTGGCCCTTTTGTGCTGGAACCCAGTGGGTCACAAGCAGATATCAATTTGCCTATATTTTGTCTTGATATTTTTGTACACAGGAATTTGATATACTGTTTGAACAAAATAATACATTTCTCTTAGTGGTTTACTGCCAAACCTCGCAGGGGAGAATTTGCAACAGTTTGGCATCATTTTTGAGTGAATTGGATAATGTCAGATTTTTGATGAATTTTTTGTTCTAAGAACGAAATCCGAACAGTGGAAGGGCACTGGCGGCAGGAGGCCTCATTAGGGAAAGTGCGCCTTGGTTTAAGAACAGACTTCTGGAACGGATTAAGTTCGTAAACCGAGGTATCACTGTATGAATATTAATTTGAAATGTCAATTAAAGCAGACTTTGGAAGCCATAGACATCATAAAATCAACACAGGATAAAACCAACATAACAGAACCACACATCTGGGTAAGTTGTCCAAGCTTGAAGGTTTTCAGCATACATTGGAAACAGCACAGCAAAGGATAGGTGCTGCCACACTAAATGATCAATTTCTCACAGGTTATGTGACACTTACAAAGGGGCCAGTTCTGCAGATTGAAGCAGTTGTGTTGGCACATTTGGGGCAAGCTTATCCTTCAAGAAAACTGGTCCCAAACTGTCGGAGGGCTTTTCACACTACAGTCGTACCTCAGCTCCTGAACACCTTGGGAGTTAAACGTTCCAGCTCCCGAATGATCAAAAAGTGAGTGTTCTGGTTTTTGAACATTCTTTTGGAAGCCGAACATTCGATGGGGCTCCCGCGGCTTCCGATTGGCTGCAGGAGCTTCCTGCAGCCAATCAGAAGCCATGCTTTGAAAATCAAACATCTCGGAATTTGAACTGACTTCCAGAATGGATTCTGTTCAACTTCTGAGGTACAACTGTAATAGGAACACCCTGAATCTGGCCTGGTCACAAATGAAGGATGCAGGAATACAGGTTGTTAAGTTTGCAAATATCGCTGGTTGTCACATTTCAGGCAGCTGTCATTCTTCTTAGCTGTTACCTGGGCCGGGCATTTGATCAGCAGTCTCCAAATTCATTTCCCAAGCCAGCTACATGACCTTCATTCTGCTTCCCAATATTTGCCCATGACTGAATTAGGAAAGCAGCTCTGTCGAACTGGGGGCACCACAACCATTGCCCTTCATGTAAATTGCAGCAAAGGTTCTCTTTCATTAGCAGCCTAGGAGCGAAATGTTGAAAGACTCCTGCTCTTTGACACAAAAGTGAGGAAATCAATAAGGCTATTTGAGGCTCTCTGTTGCCTGTAAAAGTCACCTCTGATACTTGACTAATTAGAATCTACTTTTTTCCCCCATTGGCAAGAGGTAGATGTTCCGAAAGTGTCTGACAAGCACATTCCGTGGAGCTTCTTGAAGCCCAGAGCAATAATGAAACAAGACAATTTTGAATGGAAATCAGTCCCTTATTGACAGCTGCTGGATGCAGTACAGCAATAATCAGCATGTTTATTAACACATTCAATCACTTGCTTCTTTAGAACTTAAACGACTGCCATTTGGTAGGTAGCTCAGACCGTGCAATCTTCTTCAATTAAAGGGACAGCCATGGAGCAGTTAATTTATAGATCCGATTCCCAGTTGCCATTAAGCTGCTTCAGAGATCTGGCTCTGAAAGGAACCTCTGGAGACCCAGTTCATAACATGCAGCGTTCTAGCTTGTATTGAAATTCCCCACTCGGAGAGGTAGTGGTTTGCAATTGTGTTTGTGCTCCGTGGGAGGAATGTGGATACGCCTATGATGGGTGGTGATTTATTTCTTACACCCAATTCCCCCCTCCTCTTTCCCTTCCTGATTTTAACTGTTCAAAGAAACAAGAAACTAAGAGTGACAGAACCGAGAACAAGAGAAAGAGAGCGCAGCAGATGTCAAAGCATTAAAGACTAAACCGCTGACTTTAGCTGCTGTGTAATCTCTTTTGGTGTCTTGAACCTTTGACTTAAATCAGGGGTGGGGAACCTCAGGCCTGTGGGCCAAATGTGTCCATCGAGATATCTCTATTTTGCCCTTGGAACTCTCCTTTCGCCGATGTTTCCTCCTTGATTATTTTCACATTGTCCTTGAATGTTTTTCCCTAGCTGGAATTATAATAATAATAATATTTATCCTGCCCACTCTGGGCAGCTTCCAATACATATTAAAACACAATAAAACATCAAACATTGAAAACTTCCTGATGTCCTGCCTTCCGATGTCTTCTAAAAGTTGCGTAGTTCTTTATCTCCTTGACATCTGATGGGAGGGTGTTTGACAGGTGTCTTTCAACTCTGTTAATCCTTATGGCTAGCCTGGCTGGAGAAGACAGAGGGATGTGAGACTCAGTGCACAAATTAGCCCACTGTACAAAGGGATGGATGGATGGGTGAGAAGGAGAAAACTATACACAAATTCAATACTTTTGAGGGGTGCTTGAGGAGAGTTTTCCCCAAGTGGCTTCCACATTTGCTCGTAAGAATCCCAATCCAAACTAAGCCTGGGGGAGCTCGCCCACCTTTTCTGCTCATGCTGCAAACAACTAGAGGCGGATCAAAACCATAAATAAGTTTCTGGCAGCGCTGAGGCGATATTTTGTAGATGGTCAATAGGTTTTAACATTTATGAGGCAGGCATGTGTAAAGTGCACATTCCTCTCTCTTTTGGGGGGGGGCGCAACAGTCCATCATGCGAATAGCTCGTAAAACAGGGGGAAGAAATGCTTCCCCTTTTGATGCAGAGTCATTTCTCATTCTCAAGGTTAGATCAATGTGTATTGTTTGGCATTAGTAGAGCTCAGACAGGCCCACCTCCCATTGACAGAGCTTTATTCCCTGTCCTTGGAGTTGCCGTCTCAATTTACAGCACTTTGAAGAGTCTGGCATTTGGGATCATGCGGTGTTACTCTGAAGAGACAATATTGATCAATAAACACTGTTTTCCGCTGCAGTGCTGAATGTGGAATGGGAGTGTGTGAAACCGTCAACTAAAGAGGTATTACGTTGGCAGAGGAGCAGGTGAAAGTAACTTTCACCTTCGGCCATCAACTGAGCACAGCCCTTCTAGAACAACAGGTGGACAGTCATAGCATAGCCATCCCTGAAAAATCAATTAGGTCTGGATTATTAAAACAGACCACCAGACGCAACACATCAATATTCATTCATAAGTTTAACAGGAGAGGAAGTGAAAGAGAAGCAATTCCAGACAGATGCTATTTTCAGGCAGGATGCAATCACATACCTGGGAAATTCAGGGTAGCACATTTAATGTCTATCTTGGTTTCTCATTTTTCTAGTCTTATGGTCAGTTCTCCCATATCCACAGCAGTTTGTGAATTTTTTTCTCATTAAAAAAAATCTTCATGAGAATTCTTCAGCACTTTAGTGTGAAAGCGTGTTCTCCTTCATGGAGAACACGTGTTGCGGTGGGGGCTAGCAAGTCACCCCTCTGCTGCTGGGCAGGTTTGTATGGATGGCCACTACTGTGATTGGGCTCTGGCTGTCGTTGGGAGATTCATATGTTGCAACTTGTTGATGGATAGTCCAGAGCCTATAAATGACCCTGCACTCAGCATCGGAGCCCTCCTGACTTCGTGCATCGGATCGCCCGCCCTCCCGCCCTGTTATTAGGCCTCTGCATTGACCTTGCTATGCCTGTCATGGGGTCGTCTGCTTTGGAGCAGGGGCCTGGTAGGATTTTTTTCCATTTGGCTGATTGGCTGGTGCCATTTGGTTTTCGCCTACTGCGTAGCAATTAGTCACAACTTGTAAGGTTGGCGGTTAGGCATTGGTTATAAATTGGTTGAGGAGGGGCAGAGTTGGCTGTGGTTGCCCCTCCTATGGTGCGAAGGGGCAGGTTGGCTGTGGTAGCCCCTTCAATGCTGCTGCTGCAAGGGGAATTCCATTACAAGGAATCCAGGGGCTCACCATGCTTGTCCGTTTCCCCCTTGGGGGACAGGGCCCACGCAAGAGCCCCTGGGAGCATTAGGGGAGAACGAGCACACATTCTCTCCCCAAAGTGTTTCCCCCTATACTGACTCCACAGGCGGGTGGATGTCAGTTCTGTCCCCAGACGGACAGATAGTCTTAACCAATGCCTAAGCAACACACTCACTTATTTTGTATTCAATAAAGTTGTGGCCAAATTAATGCCCAAAACCTTAAACTTATATCTGGTGTGAAGTGTGTTTTAATTGAGGGGTGGTTTGGGGACCTCGACATGCAATATCTTATCTGCAATCTAATGGCATGTTCAGTGCAAACACTTTATAGATATTTAGGTAGACACTTAAATAGCCTAGTTATATGACCTAGAATTTAACGTGTGAAAAGTCATTAATTTCTTCAAAATGTGTTTGATTACTGCACAACAGTAGAACTGACTTGTGCTCATTCAAGCTCTGAGCATATTAAATTCAAATTTTGTTTTAAATACTGCTTTCAACACATTCAATAATAACTGAGATATTTTGTCTAAGATAGACAAAGGCTCACCTCTCAAGTGTCCCTAAACATAATTGCATACTGAATAATAATAATAATAATATATAATAATAATAATAATAATAATATAATATACCACCCTAGATCTCAGGGTGGTTCACAAGATAAAATCTGGGACAAAGTGATTCCCACTTTCCTTTAAACTGAAGACCAAGAGGCATTGTTATGGCATCTGCCTACACCTGGGTCTCCTCCCTATCCTTTTGCATATCACACCTTGGTTTGTGGTGCCTGGTTTATAGAGCAGGCAAAGAAGGAGAGTGAACAAAAGGAAAGGGAAACAAAGTGAAAGGAGGTCTGCATTTCTCCTATGGTGACACCAATGAGCTGTCATAAGACCACAAGAAGGCCTATCTAGTCCAGTGTTCTCAACCTATCGAGTCCAGTGTTCTCAACCTTGGGTCTCCAGCTGTTGTTGGACTACAACTCCCATCATCCCTGACCACTGGTCCTGCTAGCAAGGGGTGATGGAGTTGTAGTCCAACACCAGCTGGAGATCCAAGGTTGAGAAACACTGATCTTCCGGTCAATCATCTTGTTTTCTACAGCGACCAACCAGTTGTCTATAGGAAGCCCAAACTCTGCCTCCATACATTAAACAGAAGCATGGGATGAGGAGGCATGACTCACTCCTTCTTCCTGTTTTGATGCTGTCCTGCAGCATGCAAAGTCACACTTAGTCTCTCAGATTTGAGTCAAAGCTATCGCTCAGTGCATTATTTTTTGAAAAATACTGATAGGTCAAAACTGGAAAGAATGCTTCTTTTGTGAACAAGCATCATTCTCAAAACCTATTATATGTCCATAAACTTTCAGGTTTTCTGGGTCAGTGATGTTGCCTAGATACAGTTCTTAAAATATTTAACAAGGAAAAAGATGCCACACAATGCCTGTACAATCTCTTCTTATCCGAGAAATCCATTGTGATCTATTATTAAGCTGCTGTGTTCACAAAGAAGGATAAATAGGAAAAGGGATTTCCATCAAAATCAACTGGGGTCCTTCTGTGGGTTTGTGCCGGTAGCAGTGCTTAAAGTAGGAGATATTTCATAAAGGTTTATAGAAGAGACAGAAAAACTTTAAAAGATATCTCGGGCAAATCCAATATTTTAAAGATATTTTGGGAAAGTAGGAGCCCCTGTTCTGTCTTTGTACAGGAGACAAAAGAATGTGGAGATGTTGCCTCAATTTCCCTACAGCACCTCTCACTATGTTTGACACACATAGGCAGAGGTTTTCAAGACTTGCAGAACATACAGAGAAACAGTAACAGAATGCATAGCTCATTTCCCTTGCCTGTTCCTGTTTCCTTTCCATCTGGCTACCCCAGCCTACATTTTGTTAAAACTACAACTCCCATCAGCTCTTGCCAGCATGGCCAATGGTCAAAGATAATGAGAGCTGCAATTCAAAACATCTCACGGGCACCAGGAAATCTGTAGTGCTACATCTCTGTCCATCTCTGACAGCAGAGATGGACACAATTAACTGGGACTATTTCATTTAGAAAGACTAATACATGAACTGATTTTTAAAAGAACTCTGTAAGTGGTGTCACGGGGCCAAATAGGGTCTTTTAAAACCAACCTCTTAGATTCTGCGCCCTCCGTCACTTCTCTGGTTAATATTAAACAATAAAGCACAACAATGCCTTGCCTTGCCATCACCCCCAATACGTTTTCCTTGTAGGTCTCCAACATGGCTGGAGGCAGGGGAGCCTAAATTCCTCAGGCAAAACGTGAGTATCAACGTAAAAGCATGACTACCTAGCCTTGCTTGAATTATACCAATCCTTTGAGGTATGCATCTGTGAAACCATTTGGTGCTTTTGCTATACGTTGCTATATATAGTGCTAGCAGCCAGCAAGGGCAGCAGAATGGGTAGTTGCATGACACTGGCTAGAGACACTCTGGGTGATTGCATCCTCATCAGCATTGCACAGCCTGCAATGTCTTTTCTCCCCCCCCCACAGGACTCCTGGGGGCAACAGGGTTTTGCTAGGGGAGGGCGGGGAGGACGCAACAATAAATATAAAATGATCCACCCCAGCAACATGTTTCAGCATTTTTATGCACAGATTGCAAGCATTTGGGACCACCTTGAAATTGCATACTGATAGGATTCTAAGTGTTAAAGATCTGTTTCTAAACCATTCAAAAAACAAAGAATATAGACAAGTCAAGGTTAAGCTCTGTTCTAAGAATGTATTAAAAGGTTATAAAGGAGAAGCTAACAATGTTGAGTACATCCGCAAGTAGAAAAGAATTGTTCATTGGGGAATGACAGGAAGTCTAAATATTTTTCTGTTTTCGTATTTGATTGAGTTGATGTGGTCTTTTTTGTTTTTGTTTTTGTGGTTTTATTTTATCTTTGGTTTTTCTGAGAAGTTGCTGAAACATAAAACATATGTATATAAATTGTACTTTTATACCTGTTTTAAAATTGTTAATTGGTATTTATTTTGTTTGTGTTTGCTGTTAAGTTTTGCAATAAAGTGGAAAAAATATAAAAAAGTTCTCTCTGCCACTTGAATCGTAAGTATGTGGATTCTAAGAATCAATAGTTCCTTCTCAGTGACCTAGAAGGTCACCTACTAGTCTTTACTCTGGCAAGAACACATCCTTCCAGAAGAAAGAAACTGGGACACAGCATGGCAGGGGGCTGTAGCTGAAACCGATATTTCTAACTGCAATCTTAATCTTTCCAGATTTGTCCTGATCTGGGGAAAGGTTGGCATACCTCCCTGGAGAAGTGGAACAATTATCATCATACCACCTGTAAAAAGTAGGATTTGCGAAACAACAATTGAGCTCGCCAAGAAATGAATTAGGTCATTGGCCAGAGCTGAGCAATCTCCTTCTTCCTGACAATCTGATTAGTAGGTCAGTTTATGAAAGGGAAAAGCAGTCTAACCAGGTCCTTCAAAAGGACCTGGTTTGTGGCCGAGTAGGCAATTGCTTGCATGGAGTGGGAGACCTAGTCTTTGTTGTGGGAGGAGGTGACAGGCCAAAGAAGCACACCAACCCAAGGCTTGTTTGTTCTGCTGGTTGTCCTCTTAAAATGGAACCTAGCAATGCCAAGTGGGTCAGACCTTAGGTAAAGTTATTCAGCTCGGTCTTAGGTGAGAACTTGAGGTCCACAAAGCTAGACCCTCCTTTACACATGCAAGCACTCACTCACCCATAGTCTATGGTCATATTGTTTGGAAGTCCCAGATACCTCTTTAATTTGAGGCAGCAACATGCCCAAGAGTCCCCCCTCTACCTCTGAAAATCGAAGAGGTTATAAATCCAGAAGATGTCAAGGAGTAGACCGGGGAAAGAGGACAGCGCAAAGATGATATGATTTTGCCTTAAGATTTTTGTCTTGGTTCAGGCCTCAAGAAGCAAGTTACAACGAAGGCACATTGCCCCATCCAGGGCCGGTCCTATCCTTAGGCAGGGTGAATCAGCTGTCTCAGGTGGTAGATGCTTTGAGTCAGGGAACAACAGGTTCTAGAGGACAGAGTTGTGTACACAACATGGCTGCCCTACACTCCCGTATCTAGCCTGTTGCCTCAGGCACCATGGAATATGTGGTTCTTTCATTCTTGTTGAAGTATGCTGCTCCCGCTGCTTCCATACATGAAATGGTATTTTGTCCTTTACTCCAGCAGCATAATGTCTTGGGATAACCCTGGTCCACCACTGGGCAACCCCAATCTATACATGTGATAAGAGATTGTGTTTAGATACCTGTATATTAAGTATAACAAAACAGGAAAAGCTGCTTAAGTGTGGAAAAGGAATTATAGGGACAGAACTACCCAAACTGTATAGAAATTTATTCATGTATGTGACTAAAGTGGCAAGAATGTTACTTGCCCAAAAATGGAAAGAAGAAGAAGTCCCATCAAAGGAAGAATGGATGCAAAAACTGATGGAATATGCAGAAATGGCAAACTTACAGGAAAAATAAGAAATCTAGATAACATTTTTTAAAAAATAAAAGAATGGAAATGGGTTTTTGATATTTGCAAACAAATTGTAAACAGATAAGAACATTGGTAGGATTACTGTAATAACCTGCAGTTTTTATAAGAGTGTATATTTAAAATAGATGAATAAATGAGTAAATTAAGTTAATTTGGATATGCAGAAAGTATGGAAAATAATTTAAGGAACCACAGGAAAGAGGGGGAAGGAGTCAAGTTTTGAAATGTTAAAGTGGTTATAAAATTATTGAAATGTATAAAATTGAAAATCATAAAAAAAAAAATAACATGCAAAGGGAATGCGAACAGTTCTGATTTAAAATAGCAAAAGCTCTCACTTACAGGAAATGAAATGCCATAAAATGGTGAGAGGGGAAATTCAGAGAACTGGATTACTCTCTTGAAACCTGAGCCCAGTATCGATATACCCATATCCCAATTTCAGTGACATCCAACTTTACATAGAGGTAGTACAATGTATATGTTTGATATTTTTAAACTAAGCACATTTGTTATTTTTGTTTAAACCCACACAGCAATGCAACTTTCTATGAAAGGGGGGGGGAGCCTAAATGTAATGCTTGTCACAATCCTGAGTTGATAAATAAATGACGTGTTTTGTGTGCATTCTATGAAATAAAAGAAGGCAAGGGCTCAATTTGGGGGATTAAGCATTAAGAGATTTTCATTTTTCTTCCATTAACTACTGTTTCCTTAGCAAGGGAGTATTTGGCCTAAGGACAGAAGGAAATGCAGTCAAGCCACATTTTGTTGCTGTTTCTGCCAGCAATATCAATGACGTGGCAAGGGCAGCCGTCTGGCTTTGACTTTGCTGTGCAATCAAATGTATCAATGAATGAGTCTTCCATTCTGCTGCAGAGCTTCCTTGCTGTGCAGTTCTCACGCAAAGTTCATATCTACAACTTGCATCGGTGACTCAGACCCCTTTGGCTTAACCTGGGATCTCTTTCCATTACAGGGAGATATATTTATGTGGATTTTAGTTTGCTTTTCGAAGATTTCACGGCCCTCGAGGCTCATAATCTTGGCATACACGCTGAGCTCTTTTAGAGAAATGTCAGCATGCATTTGCTGAGGTTCTTCAACTTCCCAGCACTAATTAGAAAGCCACAGGAAATGATTCCAGGCATGATCTAGAACTGACATCTGGCGAGTGCCCCATACTGATAAGGAAACATTTCTGTTTCATGCACATCCCCTGAAACTTCACAAAGGGACTGACACTACTTAGGTGTAAGCTCCCAGCAGCCGCCATTCTATAAATGGCTCAGGTCTGTACTTAATGCAAACATGTGTTTAATGCGCAACTGAAATTGGTCTTGTAGGACCTTTCAAAGGTGGCTTCAGCCCTATGGCAAATTGTATGCACCAGTGTGCAGATGGTTCGTATTTTCAGTTTCTTAGATGGCATTACTACTGAAAGATACTCGGGGTCCAGTGTGATTTTCATGCTCTTTATTCAGCTCATAGTAGTGAGGAATGTAGTTCCCCCAAAACGTTTGCTTTATATACACTATTTACACAATGGGCCCCACGTGATTGGCTAATTCCGGGATACTCCTGTATGCCAATCAGAGTGCGGATTCACTTCCACCTGGAGCTGGATTGGGTGACTCCTGCAGACCAATCAGACTGCTGCAATCTCAATCCTATTGTTCTGGGACCAGTCAGACTGCTGCAATCTCAATCCTATTGTTCTAGGACCAATCAGACTGCTGTAGTTTGGATCCTATTCAACTCAGTACATAACAACTACTTACAGGTGAAACTCGAAAAATTAGAATATCGTGGAAAGGTTCATTTCTTTCAGTAATTCAACTTAAAAGGTGAAACAAATATACGAGATAGACTCATGACATGCAAAGCGAGATATGTCAAGCCTTAATTTGTTATAATTGTGATGATTATGGTGTACAGCTGATGAGAACCCCAAAATCACAATTATAACAAATAAAGCTGGACATATCTCGCTTTGCATGTCATGAGTCTCTCTCATATATTAAACTCCAGTAGCTAATGAAAACAATTGCTTACATAAATGTACTTTTCCATGATATTCTAATTTTTCGAGTTTCACCTGTATAGCTGGCTCCAAGTAAAACAGCAAACGGCTTCCATGCTTCTCTCTTCCAAGGCAGCCTTTAGAGTAACCCCTTTACTCTCCATAAGTAGCTTGAGAGAAATAAGCCCCTGCTGTGTGAGTTTGTGCCCACCAAGGAACTCATGAAAACAGATGATGCTGTGTTAGGCTCCCATCACCAGTGCAACAGAATGTATTGCACCCTTGCTGTGTTGATGTTGGCTTAGCAGTTCAGGGAAGCTCTTGTGCAAAGTGTATTGTGTGACCTTTGGGAGATAGGTACAGAGAGAATCAAGGTACAGGACCCTGCCTCCAAAGAATTAATGCCTTCTTCTTCTTCTTCTTCTTTGGCAATCACTCGTAGCCGAGTAAGATTGTCTTCCGTAAACACGGTTTTAACTGTGAGTCCGTAAGGGACTGTGGAGGCCAATTCTGGATCCACACATCCTTCCACAGTGGGGACACAGGTTTCCGGGAGGGAGCTGATCACGGTGAGGGTTTGCCAAGTGTGCCTTCCTCTTAGCACGTTTCTCCCTTTTGTCCTGAGTTTGAGCATCTTCAAAGCCCACGACCCCTTTGTAAAGGGTGTTCTCCAATAGGAGAGCTCGCAGGCCAGTGTTTCCCAGTTGTTGTTTATACCATTTTTTAATTTTTTTTAGATCTGCCTTGAGAGAGTCTTTAAAGCTATTTTGTTGACCACTAGCATTATGCTGAATTAGTGTAATGTTGTGCAGCACTTTCTGATACAAAAACTGGCCCTACACTACTGTAACTGTAGCAGCACTGGATTAGAGTGTTATTATGTTTTTATCACTGATGTTTTGTAATGTGTTTCTAAGGTTGCACACTGCCCTGAGCCAGCCCGGACCATGCAGGGCTTGGCAGGACTAGGGCCTATTCGGCTTGTTCTAGGAGGCAGGGCGCAGCTGCACAGGTGAGGCTGCTTGATAACTCACTGTGGCTGCACAGGTGAGGCTGCTTAGTAACGCACTGCACCTGGTGGCAGGAGCCAGCAGGGATATAAGGTCAGCTTTTCCCCTCAGCTCTTTGCCACAGCAACACATTCCCTGCTTCACTGTGTGTCTCCCTGTTCTTTGGTTGTTACCTCCTCGTGTCTTGACTCTTGGACTATGACTTTGTGCCTTGACCCTTGGACCGCGAGTTTGTACCTTGCCTCTTGGACTGTGGCTTTGTGCCTTGAGCCTCGGACTGAGACTTGTACCTCGTGCTTCCCGTCCCCTGGACCTCGACTCCTTGGACCCTCTGCCCTATCCACTTGCCTCTGGTCCTGACATTCTTTGCTGCCAGCCCGGACCATGACACTGAGATCTTTGATAAAGGGCTGTTTAATAATAATAATTAATGATGATGATGTTAGAGGCAGCAACTTTCCCACTTGTGTAAGATTTTCAAAACTTTTATCTTTTCCTGAACTACTCAGAACAAATTTGATAACCTATGTTTGCTCCATTAATGAACAATATTTTGTTTAATTTTTTTGTATCCCCTTTATCTCTCTTTCTGAATACAGCCTTCTTGTAATTCTAAGTAAGCTGACTTGGAGATATATTCCATTAAGTTGATTGGGTTTTCTTTTTAGGAGCATGTGTTCAGAGAGTGTCTCTTATCAGTAATATCCATCCTATCCCAATGAATCCTTGCTTAGCAAGCCCCCTGGGTTCAATGGGACTGTCTGGGGTGGCAGCAATATCTGTTCTTGTTTTTTGGAAGGGGAAAAAAACCCTTAATCAGATATTCTTTCCACTGGCATTTGCTGCCAAAATATTTTAACACATTAAAATTCTTTCAGTAATTCAGCTTGGAAGAAAAACTGATAAAGTTCTGCCTTCAGGCTGTTAAAAACAGCTTGACTAAAAAATGCATTCTGCCTTTTCAGTGTAAGCTTTTTAATGACCTATATTCCTAGCAATAAACAAGGAACAACAACTGATGAGCAACAGGGAAATGGTGAAAAACTTTGGGCCTTGAAATCATGGGTTGGCAGCTATGCCATCAGGTAAAGCTTTGTTGTGCCAATGGAAACAGAAAAATTAAAAAATGTGCCCAGAAATTGCATCAGTCATGGGATAAGCAAGATTGGCTATGATGCACAAATCTCTGCAGAGTATTCTCAGGTCAGCACAACTTATTCTTTTTGTTCAGCTGGAGCACAGCATTCTTTCATTTCCAGGGCTCTTTCTGAAAAGTAATTTCCCAATTCAGCATACAGCTTAGCAACAGATCTCATGCTCGGGTGGAAGAAGAATGCGATGTATCAATCCTATGTTTACAGCTGCTCTGCCACAAAAAAAGGGTTGGTGGTGGCAGATCATATGAATGGAATATACATACATCACAGTATTACAATTCAAGAGTTTCACTTTCAAAGATGACAGGCACACCCAAATCATGAATCAGTAGATAAATTAAGCATTTGATGCTCCACCTGCCACCAATGCTTGGAACAAACTAATTTAGTTTAATGATATTTACTGAATTAGTTCAAAAAAATCTCTGAACTACACCTTAAAGTAGTTCCCATAATTACTAGATGAACTGAACATGAATGAAGTTCACGGGGGCGGGGAGAACTTTGAAAGATTTCTAGTTCATCTTCAAGTTCATCCTTTTACATGCTCCCCCCCTTCTCTTTAGACATTTTGGGTCTTACCTGGTTGGGAAATTGAACAAAAATATTTCACATGCCACTGGGTGTATGTTTTGATGTTTTCTTGGTCTTAGGCAGGTTTGATACATCAGCATAGCAGCTTGTAACATTCTGAATCCTGAAAGGCAATGGACTGAATTGAAGTGAATTATGAACAGAAGTTCATAATACTCCAGTATTATGTAGTGTAGAGCCAGTGTGGTGTAGTGGTTAAGAGCGGTAGACTCGTAATCTGGGTAACTGGGTTCGCGTCTCCGCTCCTCCACATGCAGCTGCTGGGTGACCTTGGCTAGTCACACTTCTCTGAAGTCTCTCAGCCCCACTCACTTCACAGAGTGTTTGTTGCTCTGCCAGACACCTAAACACAGGCAAAGGGAAGGTGCTCTTGAGAATTAAGCAAAGTATAGCCTATCCCAGTCCACCTCATCTGTCACTCCTACCTATCATTCATTCCGTGTCTCCCTCCCCACCCATTTCCCATTCTGCCACAGGGAGGGAGAGATGCAAACTACTTAACCTCGTTTTTTGGGGTCCTTTCCTCTGCTAACCACTACCAACTCTGTTCCCCCATTGCCTCTACTAAATAGCACTTGTACATCTGGAACATCTGGAAGTAGTGGTGCATGAAGGAAGCCCTGTCCCATCCATGGTGCTTCCAGAACTGGGCACTCCTTGGCCAGTATGTGATCACTGTTGGTCTGAAGCGATGGAAGGGGGTGGGGCAGCCTGCTGTATGTGTGGCAGAAATCAATTGGCAAAATAAGTCCATCTAAGCAAGGAGGCAGAGGGAATGTTTATATATGCAAAACCACAAATCTCTGTTTATAATTATGGGAATTTTATTTTGCCCCATACTGACATTTTCCAAACTCATGAATTTAAATGTGTTCTCAGTTTTTGAAGGGCACTGTGATCAAAATGGTATTTCAGTTGAAATGTATTTTTGTTTGACAGGCCATAATGACTTAAAACAGCAAGAGATTCAACTAAGCTGGGAAACAGAAGTTGTGGTTTGATTTTATCATGCCATTGATAATAGCATGTAAAGAGGATGCTAATTAGAGGAGGCACGGAAAAGGCAATATATCTAATTGCAAATAATTGCTAATCCTCTCAGATTTATACCAACTTATTTGCCCATCATACAGCTCCTCTGAAATATCCCTGAATAGGGGGAAAAAACCCTTCAGAGCTGTTCAAATATGTATGAAATTGTCAGAAAGGAAGCAAGCCAGTGTGGAGGTAACAGACTTGAGAATTGCCTTGAACTGGAAGTTCCTTTAGATGCTTAGTCATTTTAATTTTTGTATGGATAAATCCTTGTTTTCTGACTGACGGTTGAATAAAATTTATTTATTAAAATTATTATTATACTTTTTTTGGAGGGGGAGGTATAGTTTGCAGAGCAAAAATGTTTGGGACATAAGAAATGTGGAAAAGTTGATCTGATGAGAGAGAAGCTCAAAGGGGGGGGGGCTGCAAAGTTTGTATTTGGGCCTGTGGAGTTACAGAACAATTCAGGGCCAGCCCCACAGTAAGCCAGGGTGAAGTGACTGCCTCAAGTGTTGTGGGGGGGGGAGCAGGGGTGGAAGCCCCCAGCCTTTCCCCTTTGTGTATTCCATACAGTCTGCCCTGCACTCCCTAACATTCAGGGCCTGGTTGGCTGAGGAGGGTGGCAGGAAGCCCCAAAAGCCCCTCAAGGAGAGCTCCAAAGACGACACCTTAGGGCCTGGAGCCTGGTGGTGGGACACTGAGGAGCAGCCAGCAGAAGGGGCAAGCTAGGAGCTGATAAAAGCAGAGGACTTGAGCATTCAAGGGGTGTGTGTCAGCAGCAGTGGAGCAAGGTGAGGGCGGTTCACCCCAGGCGTCACTCCTGGGGGTGACAAAATGCCAGGCGGCACTCACTGTGGGGGCTGCAGCACGCCCCAGGCATGCATCTCTCCCCAAATGGTCCGCCCACTGCCTCCCCTCAGCTGTAGGGCGGCTGAGTGGGAGGAGGCAGGCAGACTCCTTGGAGGCCCCATGGAGCAGCCTGCCCTGGCTGGCCCTGCCCCCCCCCCGCCCCGGGCGCAGGGCACGCACACCGCCCCAGGCGCTCTATCAGCTTGCTCCGCTGCTGGGTGTCAGGAGAAGGACAGCCTTCCAGGACGAAATTAGAAGCTGAGAGACACAGTGTGTGCACAGACAGCCCCAGTCCTGCTGCCTCTGCCCCCCTCTGAGGATGGTCCTGTGTGTTGCTGAGCAGCATACCAGACAGACCCAGAGGAGGATCTCACCCCCTTGACACAGCCTTCGTCTGCTTGGGAGGGTTCCAGAGTGAAAGACCAAAGGGGGAAGGGCATGCCAGAGCTGAGTTACAGCAATGCCCCCGTTAAGATGGACCAGGTCATTGCTGTGTTTTTTCTGATGATAAAAAAGTCCATTGCATTCCATGCCTTCCGGGTGTGTGCCTGCCCTGTGGATGACCTGGCTCCTTGACAGCTCCTTGACACGAACTCAGGGGCAGCTGACATGGTTTCCTTCGGACACTGTTGGACTCCAACTCTGGTCAGCCCGAGCCAGTGTAGCCCAAGGTCAAGGAAGGTGTGAACTGCAGCTGAGAAACCTCTAGCGATCACAATGTCAGCTAGCCCTGCCTTAACCACTCTGCTGCTCTCCAGTGTAGTGGTGGACACTGTCTCAATGATAGAGATTATGAAGTGCAACATCTGGAGGGAACCATGTCGGCAACCTCCACCATAACTAGTGTGCTGCTCTCAGTGTGTGGCGGAAAACACCACCTCACCCCCCCCATCTCACCAGACTGGTAGTCTGGTTAGCTTCTGGACATAGAAGTAGGGTGGGCAATACCATATTGTCCTTTGCCTCAGGAAGAAGAATATCTTGAGCTATGTAATCCATGCTGTGCAATCCTTTACATTAGGCTGCAACCCTTGACAACACTCATCTAGGAGTAAGTCTCATTGACCTCAGTAGGCCTCTATGTAGACATGTTTAATTAGACCCTAGCCAACAGCACTGAACTGACTGGTGTAATTTTGGCTTGCTTTTAGACTTCTTTGAAGCAGTGACAATGCTTGACATTTTTGTCAGCCTAGGGATTGTGCCAGAGCTTTTCTTATAGTCATGGTGCTTGAGAACAGATGACAAAAAGGCTTTTAATGGTGCTGAGGTGTCTCAACCTCAGCTTTGAAAGCCTTCAGAAATTTGGGTAGGTCAACTGCGCAAGAAATGTCACTTTCCCTGAAACGGCATGATGCGGTAAAAGGTTCAACCTATCCAAAATTCAGGTTGAACTCTACATTTTAGAAGGCGGAGGGGGAAAGAGCTGCAACATTTAAGGGCTATGAGTAAGACAACGTAACTGAAGTTGGAAGAAAAAGGTTGAAAACCATTCAAGATCTGTTGGGAAATGTTTCTGCTGGAATAACAGCGCAAAGGAACTGGGGATGGGTGGGAGTCTAAAGAAGAACTCTTGCTCCATCCCACAATAATACAATGTTAAGCATTTAACAGATTACTGCAGTAATAAATGAGTAAATTATTCCCAGAATGTTTGTCGTTTTTATTACAGGTCGTTTTTATATTACTTTGCACTAGATTTGGATTTCCCAGTTCTCTCATATGGCCAGTGTGCTTTGGGGAATATCTCACAAGAAACCTGTCTGTAAAGAGGCCAGATATCAATCATCACTAATGTCATGTCTCCTGCAGAGAGCAGTATACAAGGCGTTTGTTACATTCTTTCACATGCCAGTAGACCGTTGACATTTAATTTATGAACTGTTGCACAAGATCCATAAAGTTCTACCAAAACAGCAAAATATTACCAGAATATGTCAAACAACAAGAAACAAATTTAAAGATTTAAACTTTACTACCACCTGATATATTCCAGCTTTCTTTTTTAGTATTTATTCAGTCTGTCCATTTTGTGAGAGATTTGCTCATGTCCCACAGCATGTACAGTGGTGCCCCGCTAGACGAAAATAATTCGTTCTACGAGTTTTTTCGTAGAGCGAATTTTTCGTCTAGCGAAGTGGCAATGGAGCGCGGAGGTTTTTGCGCTAAAAAAAAATATTTCGTCTTGCGAAGCAGCCCCATTGACTTTTTCGTCTTGCGGGGCAGCTTCTGCTAGACGAATGCCGTTCGTTCAGCGAGTTTTTCGTCTAGCGAGGCATTCGTCTAGAGGGGCACCACAGTATGCGCTAACAGCATGATGCTTCATTGAGGGAGCTGTTTGTAGATGTGTTCCTGTATTGCACAGCAACAAAAACTGCTTGTGTGTATATTGCCCATGTAGTACACAATCATACGTATATACAGCTGTTTAGTGTTCAGTGATGTGCTGCTTGTTGTTGTTTGGTGTTGTTTATTTGTCTAGTCATTTCCGACTCTTTGTGACCCCATGGACCAGAGCACGCCAGGCTCTCCTGTCTTCCACTGCCTCCTGCAGTTTGGTCAGACACTGTTCATCCATCTCTCCCTCTGTCGTCCCCTACTCCTTGTGCCCTCCATCTTTCCCAACATCAGGGTCTTTTCCAGGGAGTCTTCTCTTCTTATGAGGTGGCCAAAGTATTGGAGCCTCAGCTTCAGGATCTATCCTTCCAGTGAGCACTCAGGGCTGATTTCCTTCAGAATTGTTAAGATTGATCTTCTTGCAGTCCATGGGACTCTCAGCACTATAATTTAAAAGCATCAATTCTTCGGCGACTAGCCTTCTTTATGGTCCATCTCTCACTTCCATACATCACTACTGGGAAAACCATAGCTTTAACTATCCGGACCTTTGTCAGCAAGGTGATGTCTCTGCTTTTTAAGATGCTGTCTAGGTTTGTCATTGCTTTTCTCCCAAGAAGCAGGCATCTTTTTAATTTTGTGACTGCTGTCACCATCTGCAGTGATCATGGAGCCCAATAAAGTATAATCTCTCACTGCCTCCATTTCTTCCCCTTCTGTTTGCCAGGAGGTGTTGGGACCAGTGGCCATGAACTTAGTTTTTTTTATGTTGAGCTTCACTCATTCCTAATTACTGTGATATCCTGCAAGTCTATGACTGTGAAAGAATGCAATTGTTTTGAAAATTTTGTGTTTTGCTTTTGGGTTTTAATGTGCCTGGTTTAGTTTGAGGCTGTTCTTCACTGAAGGGTGAAAAAGATTGCAGGAGGTTTCACAAGTTCAGCTCCAAAAACCTGAAACTTAGGTGGGGAAGTAAAGCATAAATTCTTAATTAAATAAAGAGAAACCCAACAAATCTTTAGGTATTATTAATCAAATTATGATACCAAGTGAGGTGAAAGTGGGGGTGAGCAGTCTCCCTATTTGCCACTCATCACTCCTCAACTTAGAATTATTGAATAATAAAATTGTGGACTTGGAAGGCATCCCAAGGGTAATCTGGTCCAATCCCCTGCAATGCAGGAATGTCAACTAAAGCATCAATGACAGATATCCATCCAACCTTGGAGGACGGGCAGCCTCATAGAGAACCGAGTCTCCTTGTGATGGTTCCCTGCCCTATTAAAAAGCCTTAGAAAATCAGGGTTCTCCTTGGCTTTCACTGAGTCTTTGCCGCTACCCTCATGCCTCATTGGCTTACCACCCAGTGCAGCAGTTTTGACATGGGGAGAGGCATCCTGATCGACTGCGGTACTTGTTTTGGAATCTCCACAAGTAAGACAGACTAGCTGCCCAACTAACTGCTTGCTTCAGACTAACAGTGATCACGTATTGGCCAAGGATGCCCGGCACTGGCAGCATCACAGAAGGGGCAGGGCCTCATGTACCCTCAACTTTTTGCGCATTCAGATCGAACGCCTGAAGAGAGCAAATGTGCTCCGTTTAATTAGGAACAGGAGTTGCCATCAGTCAGGACGTTCTGCCACAACAAAATGAAACTCTGGGAAGAGAAGATGAATTGATTTGGGATGCTTTGTGTCTCTCAGAAGAAGCGCCGGTTGTTCACAAATGTACCATTTCAAGCTGATTGCGTGCTCAAAATGAAATGGCATGCCAATCTACATTTAGCAGGGAGGCTGAATGAACGCTTCATCCTGTGCAATGTTTGAATCACAGCAAGCATTAACAAAGCAGTATCTGGTTCTTTCCTTCTGTTTCTCGTTGATCCAATCCAAAGGGCATCCATAGGATTTTTAATTTTGCTTTTTGTTAGAGGAGTGTAAAATACTGAAAAGGGGAAACAGGTTAATTTGTTCTCTCTCTCTCTCTCTCTCTCTCTCTCTCTCTCTCACACACACACACACATGCACACACACAAACTAAAGAAGTATCTTCGTATTTTATCTCATATCTCAGGTTATCCAGATGCTAAAACCTTTATTTTTATTTTTTAATGAAAGCTGGAGATCTGAGGATAATGCTTCTTTAAGGCTCTTTCTGTCCTTGCCATTGTCCTGACAACCACCCTAGCATGGTAGCTTAGACAAAGAGTTACAGGCCTAAAAACCAATCCTGAGGTCAGTTTATCCACCACATTCCAAAATCTTGGTCTTATGGAAACTTCTGACATTTCCACTAAATAAGCATATAGCATTCTCCCCTCCTTATTCACCATTGTGTATGACAAATACATTGCACATGCTAGACCAGAATTAACATAACCTTAACTCTCCCCATCCACCCACCTAATCCACACATACAATAGACATCATCATTACCTCTGTTACCACCAGTGTCGTTATTATCCACATCCATTAAATACTTCATCGTCCAAATTGCCACCTGCTAATTACATAAAGCTATTAGTTCCCAATTAAATTATCTGACTGCAGGAAAAGTCAGTCTGTGTTAGACCAGCTTAATTCTCCATTAAGACACAGGGCTGCAGTTTAGTGGGTTTCTGAACAGCTGCTTGATACTCAAGGAGCAGCAGCGGTGTTGCGGTTGGGCCCTTGTGATGACCTGCCTCGGTGTGTGAGATTGACGCCCCATTCCATGTCTGCCCCGGCTGCATTACCCCTGCTCGGCCAATCTATGCCAGCAAGGGGCGTGGCAGTGGGTCACCAGATCTCCCAACTCACCCGCCCTCTTTCTAAGCTTTGATATGCACGACCTTGCAATGGACAAATGTCGGCTGCCTTATTGTTGGGGCCGGGTAGCAATTTTTCCACTTGGCGAATTGGCACCTGCCACTTGGTTTTCACCTACCTTGTAGCAATCGGCACAACTTTGTAAGGTTAGGCATTGGGTAGGCCTTTGTTTAATGGAGGGGAGGTTGTAGCCTCTGCCTGCCCCTCCTCAATAAGGGTATCCTGTTAAAGGGATCTGGGTGCGGATCCTGTCTGAAGCCCGGGTCTGGGCTAAGGCCATGCCATGCCCCAATGGGGACCCCTCGGGGTGCCCCTATTTGATGCCATAGGGCTCCCCCTTCTGGTGGTTTACCCTTAGTTCGACTCTCTGCAGATGGGCAGGAGTCAAGATATAGCCTGATTTCACCCAATGCCTAAGCCAGGCTTCCTCAACCTTGGCCCTACAGATGTTTTGGTTGGCCTACAACTCCCATGATCCTAGCTAGCGGACCAGTGCTCAGGGATGATGGGAATTGTAGTCTCAAAACAACTGGAGGGCAGAGATTGAGGAAGCCTGGCCTAAGCCAAAACCGCTCACATCTGTAACCAATAAAGTTGTGGCCTGTGTTAGCCCATAATCCTAAATACTCCTGTTTGCATGCTTGTTAATCACTGGGAACTGTGGGGCATGGGGCCTTGGCATGCAAGCACTTCATGGGTCCTCAAACTCTCGCCTCCTGATACATTTCAAAAGCCTTCTGTGGTGCCTCCCTTTAATTTTGGGATTTGTCCAAAGCCAATGCATGCTGCCATATAACAGGACATCAACCTAGACCATTCGCAGCTGAGAAAACTCCTGCTGGAACACGTCTTCAAACACTTATGGAAATGAATAGAAGGGAGGAAGAGTTGAAAAGAAAGTGCCCTCTTTTAGTTTGTGAGGACTGAGAATGTAGAAGAGGGGATTATCCACTACATGTGACATGGATTTATCAATATCCCAGAGGCTGGGCTTATGAAAACCAATGAGGAAAGGTTCTGCAAATACAGTTTCCTATTCTTCATGCTAATGACAGCAGGAGAAAATCTAATTATCACCCTCGAATTACAGTGATCAGACAATTGGGAAAGTCCTTTAGGGCAATTCAGAGGCACTTAAGGCTGATTGAGCAATGGATAGAAGTGCTAGATTTGTTGTCATGGTGACTGAAAAATGAATTCGCAGAACTAAAGGCAATTTTCTGGCCCCTTAAGATGGAGTTTATGAAGTTGGGTTTTTTTAACATGGTGGAAGCCAAACTATCAATACAGATGTAAAAAGGCAGCATTTGGCTTTGTCACAATCACGACTGTTTCCATTCTGCTGCAGTTTGGTTTCCTTTAAAATAATACATTGTTTCTCTCGGTTTCCACTATTTAATGTCATGCTATTTCACAACTTACATTTATTTCAATATAAGGAAACATCAAAACAATGTAAAAAAAACCAAAAACAAACCTGTCGTTATTTACACATCATTTGTGAGTCACATGACAACCTGAATGAATACCAATCATGTCTACATGACTGATTTCCATTCCTGGCCATAGACAAGCACAAAAAACTGCAGCAATTTCTGCTACACCTCCATTTCATCAGAACTTTCAGCACCCCTAAGAGCATTCATTGCACATCAGTGGGTTCATCTGAAGAGTGCTTCTCTAAGGAAGACAGTTGTGGTCCTATCCTAAGGACAGCTCATTTGGTTAGAGCGTGGTGCTGATAATGCAAGGTTGCAGGTTGATCCCCGTATGGGACACCTGCATATTCAAGTTGGACTAGATGATCCTTGGGGTCCATTCCAACTGTGATTCTATGAAGTTGCATGATCCCCAAGGAGAATCCCCAGAAGCAGGAAGCTATAGGTACAGAACTAAGTAGAATAATACCCAGTTATTAGAATTAGTTGATAGTCCTAGAATAGAATAGTGAACTGGCAAAGCAGGGGCTGTTGGGCATGTCTGAATTTTGCTGCAGAGATCTCCAGTCAGATCCTTGATCAGCCATGTACCATGACTGCAAAGGTAAAAAAGTAAAGGGACCCCTGGATGGTTAGTCCAGTCAAAGGTGACTATGGTGTTGCTTTCAGGGTGAGGGAACCAGCGTTTGTCCACAGACAGCTTTTCTAGGTCATTTGGCCAGCAGACTAAACTGCTTCTGGCACAACGAAACACCATAACAGAAACCAGAGCACACGGAAATGCCATTTACCTTCCCACCTATTTATCTACTCCTGCTGGCGTGCCTTAGAACTGCTAGGGTTGGCAGAAGCTGGGACAGAGCAACAGGGAGCTCCCCATCGTGGAATTTGAAACCGCCAACCTCTGATCAGCAAGCCCAAGAGGTTCTGTGGTTTAGGCCACAGCACCACCCGCGTCCTTTCGACCATGACTGCAATCCTCTGCATAACCTGGTAGTAAGCTCCATTGAACTCTGGGGTGCTTTCTGACTGCATAATTTCAATTTATAAAGCACATTCATCATTAACAAAAAGTCTCCATCCTACTGAAATGCAACCTTTAGCTTTTAATTAGAAATGCAAGGCAGCTTGCAAAGAAGCAAGGAAAGAAGTATGTAGCCTCTGCTTGATTATTCTCCTCATTCTCTGACTTCCTTGATGTTAATCTGTCACAAAAGAAATACTAAAACTTGAAAGCTTCATTGTCAACCCCTCGCTCATCTGCCAGGGCAAGATCTGGCTATCGATTACCTTGGTGCTCCAGCAGATGACATCATTGATTCTGTTCAGAAAAAAAGTCCAGATGTTGCCAGACCGCCCCAACTCCCCCCACAAAAACACTTTCCCTGTTCTTCTCCGCCACTGAATGCAGTGTGAAAATAGCCTCTCTATTCCTACTGAGCTTCAAAATGTTTTAGGGAGCCCAGCTAAATCCTTTTGCATGAGTACAAAAATAACCACAGTGTTTGAATACATGCCAAAGCAATTATACTTCACTGAAACTTATTAAATTTCATTCAGATTCAAATAATTTCTGGGTGATTTTATTCTGAGTGTCAACTAAATAGCTTTGGTTATTTGAATTCCGCTGAGCAGTAGGGGATTTTTGTTTTGTTTTAAAGAACACCTTTTCCCCGACTCAGCATGGACAAGCTTCAAGGGTGACATGATCATGCTTTCGTCACTTACTGGTTTGAGTTTCTTGCAGCTTGCCATACAGTGATTATTGATATTACGAATGCATATGTTCTAGACCAGGCATAGGGAACCTTCGGCTCTCCAGATGTTTGGCCTACAACTCCCATGATCCCTAGCTAACAGGACCAGTGGTCAGGGATGATGGGAATTGTAGTCGAAACATCTGGAGAGCCGAAGGTTGCCTATGCCTGTTCTAGACCTAGAGATACAGAAGTCCTGTTTGCAAACAGTCATTTCCCATGTTGATCAGTGCAGGAGTGAGGAGCAAGGCTGCATGAAGTAGCCCCGTCCCCAATGTCACACTCTTGGGCAGGTATAAATAATAAAATTATTATTATTATTATTATTATTATTATTAGTAGTAGTAGTAGTAGTAGTAGTACAGTGGTACCTCGGGTTACAGACGCTTCAGGTTACAGATGCTTCAGGTTACAGACTCTGCTAACCCAGAAATAGTACCTCGGGTTAAGAACTTTGCTTCAGGATGAGAACAGAAATTGTGCGGTGGTGGCCCCATTAGTTAAAGTGGTACCTCAGGTTAAGAACAGTTTCTGGTTAAGAACGGACCTCCAGAACGAATTAAGTTCTTAACTCAAGGCACCACTGTAGTATGTAGGCTGTGTTATGCATATACTGTGCGAGAGACTGCCCTGTGCTTACCAACCCTGCCTACACTTACTGGCCTACTTCACTTATTCACTCCACCCTCTGTTGTCATGCTGCAGTTTGCTTGGCCGCCTACTAGCAGACACATGAACTGCAGTGTGATGTTTTTCTTACAAAAATATTATATAGCAAGATACATAAAGACTTCCCCGGAATCTAGAATTGAATGAATTCAGAGTTCTACTTCCTAGAGAAGACTTCATGTGTTGAACAACACACATGAAGTCTCCCTTTCTACGGATTTTTGTGATGCGCATGACGATATAGGAGGAACATGCTATCTGGGGTGGGGAGGGCTGCTTGGCATGACCCCACTCCTCCCTTCTATATGAATGAACATTGAAGACAAGAATACCCAAATAAGGCTGTAGAACAAAGCAAATCACCTTTCCTTGTTTAGTAGCAGTACATTAGTTTCTTTTCAGAGGCAGCCTGTGTATCTGTATAATAATTGAGACCTGCTGTTTAACTGCTGCAAATTCCGAGGCTTACTGACCTCTGTGACAGAGATCCCAGCCCTGAGTTTCCACCAAAGATGAAATCATCTGGCCTGGTACGGAAAGCTGATGGTTTCTGGACAGCAGTCAAGTAAGTCATTATTACCATTTGTGTACATTTCTGCGCCTTCTGCATCCCAAGCTTATGTAAATAAGCAGCAAAATAGCGCTTAGCCTTCCTCTATGGTTGGTCTGTGCATTAACAAATGCACAAGGAGGACACTGTGTGAGGAAGCCAGGTCACTCCTTGAAAGTGAGTCATAGAAAAACAGATGGAAATTCAAACTGAGCTCCTGCCTTTCCCTTAGTGGGCAAGCACATTTTGTTACAGGGAAAGGATGGGCTGATGTGTCAGTTTCAGTTTTTCCTGGTTCTTCATTATTCCAGTCTTGAATTCAGTTTACCCAGTTTCTGCATCACTCAATTAATGATAATCACATTATCTTCAAGGCCAGAAAGCTTGCTTGTCTGAACAATTCTCATACATCTCACAACTCTGTTTTGAAACTTATTCTAAAGGCATGAATGGGGTTTGAGGGTGCCTACACCTGAATCTTATCGCTTCCTAGAAATACTGTCACATTTATAAGCAGTTTCCTGCTTGCAGCCAAGGGTAATTTAGGTTAGATTAACAGCACAATCCGATACATGTATATCAGAACTTAACCCCATTGAATTCAATGGGACCTACTTTCAGGCTGTAGAATTGCAGCCTAAAATGAGGGGGGGAATCTACCTATTCAAGCCCTTTGTGCTTCTAAATACACGACATTTTTTTTTAACAGTTGGGTTGACATTGAGGAAGAATATAATGCAATAATGTCGTGGCAGGCTGCCAAACCAAAAACATATTTGAAAACGTAAATGCTAGAATTTAGGAAATATAAGAAAGATGGCTGTCAGTAAATTTAGCTATTTATATATTGTCGGGAGCACGCACACTGAATTCTGCTGCTTTTGTATGAATGCCGAAGCTGTCTAACGGTTAAAAGATCTAAGAAGCTTTGAGGATGCAAAAGAAAAAGGTTCACTGCTGAGATCTTTCAGAAGAATGTAGGTTCTTTTGATCTGCTCAGGATCCTACAATGTCAGGGATTTAAAGCGCTCAAAGCAATGTACCCCCTCTAAAGATGATGGCAATTTCAAGGTCAAAACTGCAATTAGATAATAGCACTGATTGTTTTGCAGAAGCATACACACTTCCAGAGAGCCAGTGTGGTGTAGTGGTTAAGAGCGGTAGACTCGTAATCTGGTGAACCGGGTTCGCGGTCTCCGCTCCTCCACATGCAGCTGCTGGGTGACCTTGGGCTAGTCACACTTCTTTGAAGTCTCTCAGCCCCACTCACCTCACAGAGTGTTTGTTGTGGGGGGAAGGGAAAGGAGAATGTTAGCCGCTTTGAGACTCCTTCGGGTAGTGATAAAGCAGGATATGAAATCCAAACTCTTCCTCCTCCTCCTCCTCCTCCTCCTCCTCCTCCTCCTCCTCCTCCTCCTCCTCCTCCTCCTCTCCTCCTCATTTCTGTTTGAAGGGACTGCCCATCCTGCTAGCTGCTGATCACACACAGGTAATCTGGTGCAATGTGACTTTCCTTGGGTCACATGTTGTGTGAGTGCCACTTTGCTTGGGACACTGCCTTGGGGTTGGCATCATGCGGGCAGCACGAACTGGACGGTTCACCAGGAACAATTTTAATATATGACACTGGTGAGAAGCTAATCTGTTTGAAATCGTGTTGCAGTTATTACACAGCATGTGAATGTGGTTGATAAATGCAGACATGAAACCAGTGTAGTATATGGTGGGCAGAGCTGTTTGAGCTGCAGATATGAAAATGCCCTGATTTTCTTATCAATGCAAAACCAGTATTTGCCTACCCGGTGCTCTCCAGACTGCAACCAGTGTTAGAAGCTGAGATATGCAAGCTAGGAGCTAAATGCCACCTTAAGCCTAGGTTAGGGGCACAACAATGGAATGTCTAGGCACACTTTTTATAACAAGAATGCAAAGCTGAAAATGAATGAACTGCAGCTAAAATATTGTGCTCATTTTTCACATGTTCTAGTCCTTCCAGTGCCCACCCCCCTAATATTCTTAAGAGGGTCTCTTCTGCAGTCTTCAGAGAGTAGCTGGAAGTGGGGAGGCAGAAAAACGTCCTCCTTTCCTTCCACTCTGCAGTTGTTGTTGTTTTAAAGTATTTTTTATTAAAGATTTTCTTGATTTACAAAGGTAGTGCAATGTCTCACTCGTACTTTTTTCCATGTAACATTTTTACAAGTCAATTTCGTTTGTTGAGACATTAGGAAGAAAAGGGGGGAAGGTGGGCGGGATGGGGAGATGGGTGGGGTGGGGTGACAATGTTTTTATTTTACTTAATATATGTAGGGTTTGGTGTCAGCGTTGTTTGTGCAGGTTCTCTGTTGTTCACTTGTGTTCCTTTGGTGGTGAGAGAGGTTGGGGTTGGTGTAGGATGTGATTGTTCATTTGTGATTGGCTGCAGTGGTCTTTGGTTTCCTGTGTGAGTGGGGTGGGTGATCTACTCTGCAGTTTTGATCTGAAATCTGTACTGTTCCCAGAGCTCAGAAACTGCTCGCGCTAATGAAATTCCCTGTCGCAAAATGCGCCTAGAACAATGGGAATTTCGAACACTGACTACAACACCCATCAAACCCAGCCAGCGTAGCCATTGTGGGAGCTGTGGTTCAGAACATCTGAAGGGGATGTAAGCTCTGGTTGTCATTAACCATGGCCTTCAGGTGGTGCAATGGGTCAGTGTGTCTGGCTGTTAACCAGAAGGTTGGTGGTTTGAGCCCACACAGGGGCAGCTGGATTCCTGCATTGGAGGGGCTTGGACTAAATGAACCTCAGGGGCTCCTTCCAACTCTACAATTCTATGATTCTATGGCTCACCCAATTTGGCGGAGCTGCAGCAATTGCCCCCCAGCAGAACCATTGCTGCCACGTACTAGAAGCGGCAAGGTTGGGGCTTTGCAGGCACACTGGTGGGAGTGCTGAATTTCCTCTACCCATGCAGCCCTGACCTTACCACTGCTTTGCCCTTGCATCGCCTGCCTGGAGGCTATTGCTGTCACACTTCTCCATTGAGAGAATCACTCCTGCTGTTGATAAGAACAGACACCACACAGTTATATGTTGGAATCAACGCCTGTTGTTTCCAAGTGGGACTAATCCAATTAGAACACCATATTGTTCTAGGTTCTAGTTTTATTAGAATGCTGGATCATGCTGCCGATTATTTCTAGTATCTTACAGTAAGTATCTCCTTATCCTATTGGTGCTTCGTATTATCTGTAGACGTGTATGCTCTTGTTGTTACAAGTATAAATTTATTGCAATACCAAATGCATACCCATAAAATGAGATTTCTCGAAATCTCGAGACTTCCCCCCATCCCCTCCATGGGTCCTATTGTCAACATTTTCAAGTGCATATTATTTCATAGTCTATATTTTGTATCTATCCATATTGTCCTTGCTATTTGTTACATTACAAGTGAGGTTAAAAATCCTGCTAATGTTTTCATCTGCTTACAGTGGTCTCCATAAATTATAATTCCCCCGCCCATTCTTTCTTAAAGATTTTGTCTTCTTGGTTTCTGAGCATTCCAGTCAGTTTTGTCATTCCAGCATAGTCTAACAGCTGTATGCTCTTGTTTTAGAATCCTCGACTCCTTGTTATTTTAGAGTCTCCTACTCTTTACCATAAACTCCTTTAAGATATTTTTATGTATAGTAAACTGACTATAAGTTGACCAAATAAGTCAATATTAAGCAGATTCCTCCATTTGGAATCTAGCAATGAATCCATCACCCATGTTTCATTACTCTTCTGTATATTTCACACGTATATATAAAGTAATGCTCTCAAGAATCAGCTGTCATGAAGCCTTACAAACACGCATTGCTTTAAAGGGAAACCCATCGAAAGAAGGACATATCAAAAACCAAATGCCTTCTGGGTGGCTGGAATTCTTTCACCAGTATGTATGTTGGAGTGTGTGCAACATATCATTAATCTGTGAAAAATTGTAGTGTTCATTAACAGTTCTTAAAAGGTGGCTGCTACAAGTGAGAGTGAGTTACTTGAACTCTCGCTCTCAGCAAGGCAGACAATGATCTTCTTTCTTATAAGCAGATGCATCAGCAGTGAGAAACAGGAAGGGGGGAAGAAAGCTTCAGGGGCTGTCAGGGGATGTGGTCATTGCTCATTGAAAGCATACTGTGTGCTTCAGGCAAGTTGCAAACAAAAAGGCACACAGAGGTGAATTTTGCACTGCTCACCCGTCCAGTTCCCCTTGTTCCAGATTCTCAGAGAGCAGCAACACACATGGGAACTGTATCTACTATACAAGTGCAGAAATGGTTCTGATGCAGAGATCAGTATGACTCGCCATCCCTTTTAATCTTACACGCCACGAAAGGCTGATCCAGTTATTTATCAGTACTGAAAATTTCAGCAGGGTGACTGATTTGCGTGCCTGGTCTCCCACTTCTGCTGCAAGAGCGGAGGCGAGAGTCACAGCTTGCGACGTCGCACTTTCGCTGTGAGCAGCAAAAGAGAAGAATCAGAAGCACGATGCTGTCCAGATGAACTCCTAGAGGACAGGCCCTGCTGCTGCAGGCATTTGAGTGGCTACTTGTTAAGAAGAAATCCCATCGCTAAAAGCTAAAAGAGATGTCAAAAAGCCCAAGGGAGGTATGGCATGCTGTGGGCCTGTCTTGTCTTATACTGCAGAATAAATAGTACCCCACAGACTCTCTACACTAGGGCTGTCATACGTCTGGGATTTCACAGATATGATCGGGATTTCAAAGGCGGAAGTGACATCCGAGGGAGGGGGGGGGTCCGGAAGGCAGCGGTTTGTCTTCGGCAAGTAAACAGAGGAAATCCCCCCTTTTTGGTGTAAAAGTTCAACAACTTTGGGGGTGTCTGGATTTCTTTTCTTCTTGAAATATGGCAAACCTACCTACCTACCTACCTACCTACCTACCTACCCCCTTGCCACACGACATCAAGTGCAACGTTAAAGGTTAGCTATTCACTTTATGTGCTGTTTTTAAATGTCTGAAATGGTACTACAGGCCAACAACACACACCAGGTGAGACTTCTGTTGACCTGTTGTTGTTGTTGTTGTTGTTGTTGTTGTTGTTGTTGTAATATACTGCCCTATGCCCGGAGGTCTCAGGGCAGTCCACAGAACAAAATCAGAATATAAAACCACAAAACATATAATCAAAATAAAAACAACAACCCAATAACACCCCCTCCCCTGGGACTCATGCACACTTCTGCTAGTACCATGCATAGAAACCCAGGGTCTGAGTGGGTTTCCCCCTTACTACTCTCCTTTCCAAGAGAAAACCTGCTCTTTAGCAATAGACTGGAACAAATGGCAATCCTGAATTGCTGTTCGCTCTGACTGAGCACTAAAGAGTGTTTTCCCCAGGGAAAAGCAGTGGGGAAAGAAGAATTTTGGATAAGCCCTCATTGAACAGCCTTCTACAGCACTAAATCAGCAGAGACAGAGGCAGAAAATAATAATAATAATAATAATAATAATAATAATAATAATAATAATAATAATAATAATAATAGTACCCTGTCCATCTCACTGGTGGGTTGGCCAAGCCTCTCTGGATGTCTCTGGATGTCTTCCAGCATATACAAAAACATAATAAAACATTAAATGTTAAAAACCTTCCCATACAGAGCTGCCTTTAAATGTCTTCTAAAGGTGATGTAGTTCTTTATTTCATTGACATCTGACGGGAGGGTGTTCCTACAGCCTAAACAGTCAACCACTGGCATGTGAAAGCTTCGTGTGAATAGGCCAACACATGTTACAAGTGTTTTTAGATGTAAGATGCATAGAAGGTTTACATGGGTGTTTTTGTACACATGGCTTGAACATCATATCTATGAGATGGTTTATGGAAAGGCTCAACCTCATTTCATTTTATTATGGTTTGGAAGACAACCTAATTATTTGTTGTGCTGGGTATGAAGACTCACTGACATTAATAGGCCTGTGTCCATGAATATAATTGAGTCTGGGTTTTTTATTTAGGTAGGATATATAGTTTTGTCCCTTTTATGAAACCCAACAAAATCCCTTACTTAAAAGATAAATCTTAACTTTGTTGCATGACATTTTAGGGATGAGAGAATAAGCTTAATTCCTAAATGCATTTATTTAAAGTAAGCAACTTAAGCAAGTTGGAAGGAAGGATAATCAGTTTGTATAGATGTCCTGTTCCTGAATATCTGTTGCATGACGTGCAGGGTTTTTAATTTCAAGGAAGCTCTTTTGTTTCTGGAATACCACATATTCTCAGCATTTGAAAGAGCAATATGTCCTTGCTGGGAAAATGCAGTCTGGAGCACTGCCTAAAATGTGGTTGAATGAGTGTCATGGACATCTATTAGATAGCTTCTGTGGGAATACAACTGATGATAGTGTCCGTGGCTCCCTTCCATAGCACCCCCCCCCCACACACACACAGTGTGCAAGTTGAAATGGATTAGCCTTCAAGAAACAATGTGGCAAAAACATTTCCATCCCATTCTTAACTTAAACACTAGCTGACAAACAGCAGATACCTGTAAGGTTATGGCTTTATTTATATTTTCTGTATGGAATGTGAAGGATGCTAAAGGCCACAGATAAAGCTCTTTTTCTAAGTACAGTTGTACCTTGGTATTCGTACGTTTTGGCTCCCAAACGCCACAAACCAGTCTGCGAACGTTTTTTGGAAGCCAAACGTCCGACGTGGCTTCCGCGGCTTCCGATTGAGCGTAGAAAGTTCCCGCAGCCATTTGGAAGCCGCGCTTTGGTTTTCGAATGTTTTTGGAAGTCGAATGGACTTCCGGAGCAGATTATGTTTGAGAACCAAGGTACGACTGTATTGATTTTCTCTAGATGTTGTTAACCACCTTGGTGGAGAGAGAGTCAGTTATTACTAGCAATTGTGATCTGAAGGCATCGCCTCCATGACATTAAACATGTAATGATTAGTACTGATAATAAGATCCTTAAACTAACAGCACAATAATATTTATGCCTACTCAAAAGTAAGAGTCACTGAGTTCAGTGGGACTACTTCCAGATATAGGACTTATTAAATTGTGGTGCTCAGAACTGGACACAGTATTCCAGTGTTGGCTGGCCAAGGCCTGCTTGATCTTCTCCTTGAAACTATTGGCTACTCTTGTATACTTTTCCTTCATGTTTTCTCCTTTCCCCCATATATTATACATGCCCTTCTTACATATCAGCCCATCTGTAGTCTCATTATGCAGCCACATCAGTTTCTCTAGGAACATCCCGCTTTTCTTTCTTTTTAGAACTGTCTGCCTCTGTGCCTTTAATATTTCATCTTTAAGAAACTCCCATCCATCTTGGACTCCCTTCTCTTCAGGTGCGCAGAATTGTGCCCAATATGGGGGGGCACATCACGTGTGCATGACTTCACATGCATGACATCCCTCCCAACCCGGCGAGACCCATTCAGCCATCCACCGGGCACACTTCCTGGACAGGGTACGACCAGGATCCCCCCCCAACAGGCTCCCATTGGAGCCTGGTTCCGGCGTGCAAGGGGGCTGGCGAGGCAACTTCCTTGGAGTGGAGAGTGATCAGCAGAGGGCTTGCACCCCTCTCCTCAACTTGGCTGCATCTTGTGCAGCTCTGCCACAGTGGAGAGAGGCTGCCGGCCACAGGAGCTCCATCCCCGGGTCAAGCCTGACCCGAGGGGTGGAGAAAGGTTGTGGATTGAGAGGGGTGGGGCGCATGAAGGGGGGGGTGCTTGCCTGGCAGCACGGGGATGTGTGTGATGAGATGCACAGAGGGTGATGTTCACCCTCGCCTGTCCCACCTGTCTGTCAAGGGTTTGACTGGCAGTGCAAGGGGATAGGGCCCAGCAGTGGTAGGGAGCAGCCCCCTCAATATTGATGGGACTGAGGCCCCCTCTGCCCCATATACTCAATGTCCCTGCTTCTCTTTGAGTAGTTCTGACCATGGGACTTCACCTTGTAGTTCTTAAGCTTTTTGAAATCAGCCTTCTTCAAGTCCAGATTGCATGTCCGACTACACTCAGCTTTCCTTTGCCTTTGTATAATGGAACCCAATAGGACATTAGCACTTCCTCCTTTCACTTTGTCAATCAGTTCCTGTTGGTGGGGACCAGGTCCAAGAGGGATGATCCCCTTGTTGCTTCTTCCACATTCTGGGAAATGAAATTGTCAGCAAGGCAATTGAGGACTTTGTTGGACTGCCCATTTCTCTTTGTACTGATGGCCTTGCTTTTCTTGATTGATGAAAGCAGGCGAAGATCGAGTGGCTGCCTGGGAATCAGATTGGTACTTTCAAAAGAAAAGAAAAAGTATCCCATCCCAAATGTCAGATTTCTTTTTAACCATTTCCAAGAGGTTAAAACTGTAAACTAGCTGGGTACCTGTGCTTGTCTGTTGCAGCAAAAAAAGAGTGTCTTTCAGGATTCACCTAACCCAACTCTTTGTTTTTTTTTTATAAGATTTTTATTATTTTACCAAAAAACAAAACAGAAACAACATTAGTCATACATAAACACAATAAAAACATAATACACAATCAAACAATATAAAACACAACAATACCATACAAAAAAGAAAACTTATACAAACCTTACCAATCACTTATCTTTGTTTCTCAACTTATTTTTAACTTCTTAGGGGGAACTTCCCCTGGTCCCTCCTCTGTCTTCAAAAACATATATATTCTTTAGGTAGCTTCATTTCTTTTCCCATTAACTTATGCTCAATATCCTAATACTCTTTAAATTTATTTAAACCAATATATTTCTTAACTTGTATTCTATATCTTAAGACCTTCTTATACAAATAAATCTATCACGTCAAAATTTCTTCTAAACCATTATAACTAACCTTAAACTTCTAAAGCCGATTCTTTTATATATTTCTGCACAATATTTTCAAACATTCAATTTAACATGCTTAACTAAATAGTCCTTAAATTTCTTCCAATCTTGCGACACCTTCTCCTCCCTCTGGTCTCGGATTCTGGCGGTCAGGTCTGCGAGCTCCATATACTCCATCAGCTTCGTCTGCCATTCTTCAATTGTCGGTATCTCTTCACCCTTCCAAGTTCTTGCCAATAAAATTCTAGCCGCTGTCGTGGCATACATAAAAAATACTCTATCCTGACTGGGTATCTCTTCGTTGGTCATGCTCAAAAGAAATGCCTCTGGTTTCTTACAAAAGGTAATTTTCATTACCTTCTTAAGCTCATTATAAATCTTATCCCAGAAGGCCTTTACCCCTGAACATGACCACCACATATGATAAAAGGTACCTTTCGACGATTTACATTTCCAACACACATCCGACATTTTAGAATTCATTCTAGCTAACTTAACTGGTGTCAGATACCATCTGTATATCATTTTCATTACATTTTCTCTTAAGCTATTACATGCAGTAAAATTGATACCTTTCCGCCACAATCTCTCCCAGTCATCCATCATAATGTTATGACCCACATCTTTTGCCCAATCTATCATTGTTGATTTAACCAATTCGTCTTTCGTATGCCACTCTAGCAACAAATTATACATCTTGGAAAGGTTTTTAGAGTTCGATTCGATCAGTTCTGTTTCCAGTTTTGATTTTTCCACTTGAAAACCAATTTTTTTGTCTAATTTAAATGTTTCATGTACCTGGTGATATTGCAGCCAGTCAGGGACTTGACTTTTGACTTGATCGTAGCTTTTCAATTTAAGTGAGTCCCCTTCCTGCTGCAATATGTCCATGTATCGTAACCAACTTGCAGACATGTTTGGTCTCTTATAGGCCTTAGCCTCCACTGGTGATATCCATCTAGGAGTCTTTCTCTCCAGCAAGTCTTTATACCTAATCCAAACCTGATACAGAGATTTCCTGATTATGTGACTCTTAAAGGTTCTGTGGATTTTAACTTTGTCATACCAAAGGTATGCATGCCAACCAAACATGTTATCGTGTCCTTCCAAGTCCAGCACATCTACATTCTCTAATTTAAACCAGTCTTTTAACCAGCAAAAGGCAGCTGCTTCAAAATAAAGTCTTAAATCCGGCAGGGCAAAGCCTCCTCTCTCTTTAGAGTCTGTCAAAACCTTAAACTTAATTCTCGGCTTTTTGCCCTGCCATATAAACTTCGATAAGTCCCTTTGCCATATCTTAAAACAGTCCATTTTATCCAAAATCGGTATGGCTTGGAATAAAAACAGCATCCTTGGTAGGACATTCATTTTAATCGCGGCTATTCTTCCCATTAACGACAGTTTCAATCTTGTCCATATCTCCAGATCTTTCTTTATCTCTGTCCACAGTTTTTCATAATTATCTTTGTACAGGTTCACATTTTTTGCTGTGAGATTGATACCTAGATATTTTACTGATTTAACAAAATTGAGGCCTGTGCCCTCTTGTATTCTTTGTATCTGTTCTGCACTCATATTTTTACTTAAAACTTTGGTTTTCTGTTTGTTTAATTTGAAGCCAGCTACACGTCCAAATTGTTCAATTAATTCCAAGGCTTTGGGGACACTGCTTTCCGGTTCTTGTAGGGATAGCATCAAATCATCTGCGAAGGCGCGTAATTTGTATTCTTTCTCTCCCACCCTGATTCCTTTTATCTGTTTCTCTTTTCGTAACATATTTAAAAGTACCTCCAGGACCGTAATAAATAATAAAGGGGAGATAGGGCACCCTTGTCTTGTTCCTTTTTCAACTTCAATTTCCTCCGATATCACACCATTTACTATTATTTTTGCTCTCTGTTCTGTATAAATGGCTTTAATACCATTTAAAAATCTTTCTCCAACTCCCATCTTTTCCAAATTCTTTTTCATAAACATCCAAGATACCTTGTCAAAGGCTTTCTCCGCATCAATAAATAATAGTGCTGCCTCTGTATTTATGTTTCTTTCCAGTTTTTCTAAAATATCCACAATGATTCTTGTATTGTTACTTATTTGTCTTCCTGGAAGGAAACCCGCTTGATCTTTATGTATATAGTCTTTCAGCACTCTTTTTAATCTTGTAGCCATAACATTTGCAAAAATTTTGTAATCCACGTTCAAAAGGGAAATTGGACGGTAATTTTTCATTAGCATTCTGTCTGTATCTGGTTTTGGGATCAGTGTGATAAAGGCTTCTTTCCACGTCTCTGGTGCCCTATCTCCTTCCAGAATTTTGTTGCAAATTTCTTTCAAAGGCTGCGAAAGCCAATCTTTAAGAGTCTTATAAAACTTTGCAGTTAGTCCATCTGGTCCTGGTGCCTTTCCTAGTTGCATGTTCTTAATTGCATCCTCGATCTCTTGGGTCGAAATTGGGTGGTTGAGGGTTATTAGTTTATCCTCTGGGACTTTTTGCAGACTATTTTGTTGCAAAAATCGGTCTATCTCTTCTTCTTTTATCCTCTCCTCCTTGTACAGTTGCTTGTAGAATTTTTGAAAGACCTAACCCAACTCTTTGGTACCTAGTTTTATATTTCATACAATGTAAGAAATTGTGAGAATGGTCTTGTAGAAGTCAATGGCAAGTGCAGGGAACCTGATCTGGATCAGCCTCCTGGAGTGGGGGGGGGTAAGAAGGCTTTAATCATTTGGTCCCTACTGTAGTCCTCAACTGGATCTGGCTTCCTGTGCCTGCTAAGTTGCTGGTTTTGACCTATAACCAGCATCCCAATACATCAAGGTTCACATTTCCCAATATAAAGTTACCTGGACTCTGAGATAAAAAACTGTGACTCTCTTCTGTGCCTCTGGAGGGTGGCAACAAGAGAATGGGCCTTTTCTGTGGTGGCCCCTTGATTATTGTGGTGGCCCCTTGATTACTGAAACTGGTGCTGACTCTCATCTTTTTGGTGCCAGGCAATAATGATTTCTCCCAGACATTTGGATCTTATTAATGGTCAGCCATTTCTTGTGTTTGTTCTTGCAGAGGTGGGTAGTCTGTGTTTCAGGCAGGGGCGTAGCTAGCTGCTCTGGCACCCAGAGTGGCGGGGGCAGGGTGAGCCGCCCATGGGGGCGCCATGGCGATCCACCCAGGGGGGCACCATGGCAAACTGCCCACGAAGTCCGCCTGGCAGATGCAAGTCCCAGGCTGCCGTTTTGGGCAGCGCGGGGCCCCAAGTCACTGCGTCACTCCCAGGAGAGATGTGTGGCTTGGGCACGCTGCAGGCCAGGCCTTGCAGTAAGTGCCCCCCCCGTGGTGTGCTATTTTGTCACCCCCTCAGGGATGACACCCGTGTCAGACCGCACCCCCCGCACCCCCTTCCTATGCCCCTTGTTTCAGGTCATCATGGATGGACACATGGATGTTTGGATTGTTTATTAATTGATATTTATTATATACTTTAGTAATTTACTTTTCTCTTATAAATTGCTTTGGAACTCCTTTAGCTTTTTGTAAGCAATAAATACCTTTAATACACAAAACTCTTCACATTAAGAGGAAAATCACCCTTTTCCCCAATCTGCCAATCTGTGCAAGGATCGCCTTAAGCAAAGGCGAGTAATCATGTGATGGGCTTACATCTCAGTTTGCTTTGCATCCAGGAAAAAGTTCTGGCAGATATCCATGATGTCAGTTCCACTATTATAGGCAGTCACTTATAATTGACAGGTCAAAGCTGTCCATTTTGGTTTCTCTCTATGTTTTATTTCTCCCGTTCTTAACTTCTCCAAATTCCCACTTCAGTTTGAGATTTCTTTTTTCTTTTTAGTCATCAGCATGTTAGTGTGAATTTCTCCTAATATACATATTTTGCATGTTGAATGCAATCTTGCCTATTAAACATATTTTTGCAAACAAATGCATTTTCCATACTGGCTTAAGATTTGCTCTGTAAAATTTATACCTGTCTGTTTTTACAGTGCATTCCTAGGTACGAATTTTGAAGAATGACTGTGTTTCCGTTCATATTTTGTTTCAGAAAATGTGAATTAGGTAAGTTTGCTTTTGAAGACAAATTGAATTAAATTTTGTATGCCATCCCTAGTCACATAATCTCTTGCAGTTACTGTAAGAAGAAAATACAATGTTAATGGTATCAGTTAATGTTAATGGTATACAGGGCATCTTTAGAATAATTCCTACATGGCATCACCAGTATATATACATCTCACCAGGAATCTGAGCTGCAATCTTTTTGGAATAAAGACTTGGGCACTCCTAAAGGTTAGTCAGTTTGCCATAAAGTTATTGGTTTGTGTTTTTTTAAGTGCCAACTGTTTTAAGATGGGCATAATGCTGTCTCAACAATAGAGTCTTTTAGAGACTAGTTAATTTGAACACTGAGAACAAATGTCTATATTACTGATTATCTTTTGGTTTATGATATTAACAGTGCATAATAAAAAGGCCATTAAAAAGAAATTGCTTCTCATTTGTTAGTACCTTTGACTTCAAACAAATTCTCTTGCAAATCATTATTTGCGGATTATCTCAGGGAAACTTTTTGATCTAACAGGGAACCTTAAAAGCACGTCAAAGCATGTTAACATTCAGTTGCAACATTGCTTATCATCTTTAGCACAAAAGGTCTTGATCTCTATATTGGAATAAAATCATCATATTCAATATACTAAGCGATTACATGATTCACCTCCTAGAATTTGGATTATTATTATTTCTTTTAAGGCAAGTGTTTTCTTTTCATGTAAATATTATACCCTCTGATTATGCTTATGCACGGTGGGGGGTGGGGATCAATCACTATCTATGGCAATGGTTTGTTGTCTGGTTTTTTTGGATACGGTTTTTAATCCTGTTGCACAGCAATTTATGTTTAATTGCATTTTACTCATACTTTGTCTTTAAAGGAGTAGAATGGGAAGGGATTATAAGTGCAATGCTGTCCAATAATAATAAAGAATGTCTTTCTCTAAACTTATCATCTGGAGGATTTAAGCAGCCTAACTCTGTAAAGATTTGCACCCCACCATTGCCTCTTTAAGAAGTTAAACTTCTGGCCCACAACACAACCAATTCCAATCTTCAACTACGATTTGCTTCAATAGCCAACTGTCATTTTTTCCACTACAGTGCAGCTTCAAAACATTGCTGCCGGCTCTTAGTAAATAAATGTTGTTCCACTTCTTTATGGCTGCTTCATATGTATTTGAAAATTACTTCTTTTCTCTAAGGCTATCATACAGAGTTACTCATATTTTCTCTATTCTTTACAATTATCACTTATTCATCTTTGCTGCTCTCCTCTAAATTATCTCCAGCTTCTTCCTATCCTTTTCAATATATGGTGGCCAAACCTTGATAAAATATTACAGTACAAGAGAAATAAACAGGAACTCTTATATTGGAGATAAAATTTCACTAGGGGACTGAGAGCGACCAGGAGTCAAAGTCAAACTCAGCACTGAAGCTCATTGGATGCCACTGGACCAGTCACTTGTCTACTTGGCCAGTTACGAAGCCAAAGAGAGATCAACTGATCTGTGCTGCCTCAGGCTCCAAAACTGAGGGTTCCAATGGAATTAATAAGATATGTGATACTAACCTGTGAATATGATTGTATAATTTACATTGCATATGCATGGAATGTATCTGTGTATATGGGCATTGACATGTTTGTTAGATGTATTTTGAGAATATGAAAAAGGGAAAAAGTGAATTTTCTTCACTAGTCTCTAGAGTTGTGTTGCATTCAGCTTCAAGAAGAAGTTCTTGAATTCAGTAAGATAATTTTTACAGAAGTAGGCCATCTTAAATAATTATTGTAGAAACTTTCTGTAATAACTTTCTGAGCCGAGTGACATGCTTGAGGAAGCAGCTGCTTATGAACACTTGGTGGAATTCTAAAGAGAATTTCTTTTGAACTTTATCTCCAATCTCATCCCAAGGTACTCCTGGAAAAGGAAGCAATATAAATTAAAATAAATCATTTGCCAATAATTAACTTAGCATCGCCATGCACAATTACTGTATGAATGCTGAAATGGTAGTGTAAATATTATTCAACTTCTTCTTCCAGTCTCCAACCATATGTGTCCTGGGAAAAGAAGCTTGCCATGTGTCCTCTTTTTCCAGGGCACGTCCTCTTTTTCAGGGGAAAAAATTCTGTCCAGGTGGATTTTTTAAATTTGCCAAAATGTCTCTCGCTATACTTTCTGGATGACACATAGACATAACTGGTGGTTGAATACTTGCTTTCCTCTTCTCCTGTTCCCCTCAGCAATGTATCACAGCTTCTATTGCCTACATACTGTAGAGGTATTTAAAACGAGAGTCGTCATAGCGTCCTCTTTTTTGCTCTTCAGAATATTTCAACCCTATGATAACCTGGGAAATGTTACTGTGCAACACTGAAGCCAACGCAGGAGAACTCATTACTTCAACAGAGTTTTACTGTTTCTTCATTTAGAGTATTTGCACTCCACCTAATAACGGAAGTTCTTACAATACACTTCAAATACAACAAAACAAAGGAGAAGCAAGATGTATATACAGGTGAAACTCAAAGAATTAGAATATTGTGGAAAGGTTCATTTCTTTCAGTAATTCAACTTAAAAGGTGAAACTAATATATGAGATAGACTTATGACATGCAAAGCAAGATATGCCAAGCCTTTATTTGTTATAATTGTGATGATTATGGCATACAGCTGATGAGAACCCCAAATTAACAATTTCAACTTTGGGGTTTTCATCAGCTGTACACCATAATCATCACAATTATAACAAACAAAGGCTTGACATATCTTGCTTTGCGTGTCATGAGTCTATCTCATATATTAAACTCCAGTAGCTAATGAAAACAATTGCTTACATAAATGGACTTTTTAATGATATTTTAATTTTTCGAGTTTCACCTGTAAGGTTACTTCAGAAGAGGCAGCCAAAATAATTTGGCTGCCTGAGGTGGAGAAGCAAATCGCACACACCCTCAAAGCAGGTGTGGGGAACCTAGCCATTCCAGGTGCTGCTAAATTACAGCTCCCATCATCCCTGGCCATTGGCCATGCCTGCTGGAGGTGATGGGAGGTGTACCTCGGCAACACCTGGAGGTGTCGCTGCGGCTTCCTTTCAGCATCTGCCTTCTGAAGTGTTCACATCACTTTGCCAGCCTTATTCCCCAAGAGCTCAGACATTCCAACTGCTTCTTGCATCTCTTTCCCAGGGGAGAACTCAGACAAAATGGCTGGTGCAGCAGCCAGATGCTGTTTGCTCACGCGGACTGCTGCCCCAGCAGATGTTCCTTACAGCTTGGTGCCTGGTGCAAGATGGAGAAGACACTGTTGTTTATAGAACCTGCCCTAGTCTTCTAATGGTTACACTGCCACTCTGCTCTGTATCTCTGAGATACAGTATTTCCTGCAGGAGACTCCAGACAGGTCAGGGCTGCCAAAGCACGCTCGTAGGGCAGGCTTCTTTACCTGGGCTGCCACCACTGCAGATGTCTCTTGACTCCTAGAGGCACCAGGGGAAGAAGTGTTTACAACCCACCCCTTCATCTCTGGGTGTTTTGGCTTGCCTTTTGATTTACAGGGCTATTTTGGCAAACGTTTTCCTGCGAAAAATGGAAATGGCTTGGAGCAGTATCCAGGACTTGGAATGTATTTGCAACACATCACAAGTAACACCTGATTTATGACAGTTTGGCTTCAAAAAGATCTTGCTCATCTCCCAAATAACCAGATAAAGTAGATATGTAACATTTTATCACTATGTGCCTCAGTTCCACAATTAAAAAAATCCCAGTGATGGCAAGAACATCAGTTTAGGCTATTATCCTGTATAAATTTACAAGGAGATAAAGTCCTGCTGAACTCAATGGGACTTCCTTCCATGTAGACACGCCTAGGATTTTACTGTTAATCCTTTTCTATTTGTTCCTTAATCTTTTTTATCCTTTTAGTATTGTTGCCGATTCTCTCTTCCTCCTGTTTTTGGATTATATAATATTGTACTAATCGCTGGTATTTTTATTCCAGAATGAAGAGTTCCAGATGGAACTGAAGGATGGGACAGGACTCTGCTGCATGAAGTAATAATAATAATAATAATAATAATAATAATAATAATAATAATAATGTGTACCCTACCCATCTGGCTGAGTTTCTCCAGCCACTCTGGGCGGCTCCCAATCGAGTGTTAAAACAATACAGAATTAAATATTAAAAACTTCCCTAAACAGGGCTGCCTTCAGATGTCTTTTAAAAATAGAATAGCTGCTTATTTCCTTGACATCTGGTGGGAGGGTGTTCCACTGAGAAGGCCCTCTGTCTGGTTCCCTGTAACCTCACTTCTCGCAATGAGGGAACTGCCAGAAGGCCCTGGGCGCTGGATCTCAGTGTCCAGGCTGAATGATTGGGGTGGAGATGCTCCTTCAGGTATACAGGACTGAGGCCGTTTAGGGATTTAAAGGTCAGCACCAACACTTTGAATTGTGCTTGGAAACATACTGGGAGCCAATGCAGATCTCTCAGGACCGGTGTTATGTGGTCCCGGCGGCCACTCCCAGTTACCAGTCTAGCTGCCGCATTCTGGATTAATGCAGTTTCCGGGTCACCTTCAAAGGTAGCCCCATGTAGAGCGCATTGCAGTAGTCCAAGCGGGAGATAACCAGAGCATGCACCACTCTGGCGAGACAGTCTGGCGAGAAGTCACACACAAAAGGCTTGAGTGGAACTACAATGAATTCTGAACTAGAAGCCCACCTTGTATCCACTTTTAATCAAACCCCTGACTAGTTGGGTTAGCTAAGAGGAGCCCTACTGCTGTCTCCACCACATAGTGGTGTAAAGCTATGAAAAGAAATAAGGAAATAGGCAGAAACTGCACCACTTGTTGCCTTCAAAAAAAAACCCAAACCCAAACCATTACTCCCTGCCACCGTGAAGACTTTAGCAAAACTTGTGAATGTGCATATGTGGAGTAATTTAACTTCTGTCATACATACATCAAAGTTATATTTATCCAAGTGTGTTTTCAGTGCTTGGGCACATAACCCAGAACAACTCCCAGTGCTTCCTTGTCAAATTCTTCCACTGACTTGACATAATGTGCTTCTCTGAGCGGTTGGTAAATTGGGCATTTATCATAGTAAGTGGAGTGGTCCTACTTGCATGAATAAGTCCTTTGCCGAAGCACGGCATGTCTCTGTGATTCACCTTTTGTTTCAAGGACAGCCATTTCTGCTTCTCATCCCCTAAGTAATAAATGGAATTAATGTACCTTATAATTAACCTCGAATGATCAGCTTTTCAGACTCGCCTTGCCTCATGCAGGCCTCCATTTCTCAATGGCTCCATCAGATACCGACCATCAGGGAAAGACCCCTGTGTTCCTTTAGCAAGTATGGATGAGGAGCTTGTCATCTCATTTTTCCTCCCTGTTTGCTCATTTTCAGGTTGGAATTAGCAAGCTTTTATCGTGGTCTCGGTTGCAGGTGTTTTAGAATACCGGGTCCTTTATGAAGAACAAAAAAACAAAACAAAAAGGAACTGTTGTGTGTTCACAGGAAACATCAAAGAGGCCCGTAAGACAAAAGTGAAGACTGGATTCTCTCGCTTAGCTGGGAACAAGTGTAAAAATGGCTGTGGCACCAATTTAGCAGAGATATGCTTGGGGAAGATCAAAGCGCCATAGCCGAACATGGCCTCCAAACCATCATTTTTATCACCTCACAGAAGCTGTATCACTGTGTAGAAAGCTGCAGAATGAATATGAGCTTGGCAAGAGCTCTTTTCATACCTTCTCCACACTGAAGAGTGAAAGCTTGGAGAGTTGAGCGGGCCTGCAATCCTGGCTCTACCCCTTGCCCTCTTGCATATATAGACCCAGAGAGTGGCATCGAATGAAGTTGTTCTGTAAAGATTTTGCATAAGAGAACTCCCCCTTTCTCTCTTCCCTTTGCAGGCCACCTGCATGCCTCTGTTCTGAATTTCCTTTGAATCGTCTGGAACAGATCTGAGAAGGTTCAGGTAGGTAGCCGTGTTGGTCTGATGCAATCGAAATAAAGAAATTTTAGAACAACAACTGTCCAGTAGAGACCTTAGAGACCAACTAAGTTTGTTCTGGGTATAAGCTTTCATGTGCATGCACACTTCTTCAGATACACTGAAACAGAAGTCACCAGTGGGAGGGTGGGGTGGGGTTTTTCCTCAGAAGGGTAGTAGGAGATGGGTGATTGACTCAATGGGTATGGTAAACCCGTTGACGACTGTTAATGACTGCAATTAGACCAACAGGAAAAAGCAAGGGATAGTATGCAGGTGACCAAAAATAGCTTTAGCATATGTAATGAGACAAGAATCCAATATCTCTATTCAGACCAGGTCTCTCCATAGTTTTCAATTTAGTAATAGGTTGTAATTCATCAACTTCTCTTTCAAGTCTATTTCTGAAATTCTTTTGTAGTAAGACAGCTGCTTTGAGATCCTGCATTGAATGTCCTGGGAGATTGAAGTGTTCTCCTACTGGCTTCTCTGTCTTGAGATTCCTGATGTCAGATTTATGTCCATTTGTCCTTTGGCGTAGGGTTTGGTCAGTTTGTCCAATATAGAGAGCTGAAGGCTACTGTTGGCATTTGATGGCATACACAATGTTACAAGATGAGCAATTAAATAGGCCTGAGATGGCATGTTTGATGTTGTTGGGTCTGAGAGGGGCCACTGGGAGAGAGGAGAGGGAGGGTTATCCTTGTGCTAATGGAACTACTTTTTTGGGTTGTGCCCAATGGTCTGAAAAGGAACAGGTGAACAGTTGTATACATGTAAGAGCTCCACATGACTGCAGTGCTTTTTTCCTTTAAAATGTTCAGGGGTACTCTCATTTTGACTCAAGAAAATCACCATTTTATAGTTCAAAGTGGGAAAAGTAAACACAGTAAATGGAGAAAAGTACAAAGATTCACAAAATGTTTAGGGGTATGTGTACCCCTGTTCCCCCCCCCCCGAAAAAAAACACTGATTACATGTGTAAAAGGTATCAAATGGGCTTTGGATAATGGGGGGGGGAGTATATGGTGTCATTCTTTAGAGGTTCCCTGAAAATGTCAGGGTAGCCTTGGGATCAGACACATTATACATAAGGCCAGAATGAAACTGCCACTGAAATTTCCAGCTGATGAGAAATATTTTAAGAACTGCTGGTTTTATTTTGCAAAAGAATAATGGGCTAACTTGTTTTCAACATCGGATTCGATCAGTAATTTTAAAGTATATTTTATGTAAACTGCCTAATATATTTTATGCAAAGCACTATATAAATCCTGTTAAATAGGTAGGTTAAATAAAATGCAATGAACCTCTCATCTTATAATCAGCTGTGTGTGTGTGTGTGCAAACATTCCAAAACACCTTAAGCTTCTTGTGACTTCCTTCCGGAAGAAGCAGGACTCTGAATGAACCACCACTCAGAAGTGGAGTGTATAATATGTATATACACAACCTTGTTATGTCCTGGAACCTTTCCCATGAACTATGGAGCTACTGAAGCCATTGGGCAGCAAGACCAAGAGATTTTTCCCATTATGACTCAACTTGAGGTCTGGAAGTGTAAGTCTCTCTCTCTCTCCCCCCCCCCCCCAATTTGATCTCATTTCTTGGTTTTTCAAAGCTCCTCCTTCTAGCTGGGATAAGAAGTGCTGAATTGCAATGAAGGAAGCTGCTCTGACAAGTTCTTGAAAATTATTTTCCAGACAGATTGTAAATCCAAGAGCAAATTTAAAGTCAAACTAAGCTCTCTCTCTCTCTCTCTCTCTCTCTCTCTCTCTCTCTCTCTCTCTCCATATTACATGTCATAGATTAGCAGAAATCACCATGCAGGAAGAAGCAGAGATTACCCAAGATTATATCTGCCTAGTTGCAGATGTGCAATGCAATTTGATTTTCAGGGTTTCTGCCTGTTATGATTGTGTGGAGCTATAGATTAAAAATTACTATTCAGCCACATTTATCCCAATAATGCATTTTCTTGCACTTAGCCTCTACAGTAGTAATCACCGAAAGGATTAAAATGTAGATCCTTCCTTTGAAGTTTTAAAAGAAGACAGGAGATTCTCAGATCCATATGGAAACATCCTATGGGAAAGCACCCCTAAAAAAACAAAAACCTTTAGCTTGCATTTTGAAAGAGGAATGCTTAAAAATGCAATATATAATCTCTCTGCAATGAATACTGTCTGTCTCTGTGTGTGTGTTTGCCCCATGAACACCCATTTCATTATAAAAGAGGAAAATGACAACATTGATCCTTAGATCTCTGTGTTCCTGCATACTCCTACGGTGATGGTTTGTAAGCAGTGGTCATTTATTTGCTGAAAAGGAATATTCATTTGGTAGTGCCAGGACATTGACTATGAATGTCTTCTATGCCCCTGCTTGTGTAATACGACACAGATTCTGCACAACCACATCAGCCGAGCAAAGAATATTCTGACCATATTCACACCATGCATTTAAAGCTCCACCAGACCACTTTGATAGTCATACCTTTCCCCCAAGAATCCTGGGAACAGTTGTTTGTTAAGGGTGCTAGGAGTTGTGAATGAGAGTTGTTAGACCTCTGTTCCCCTCACAGAGCTAAGATTTCCAGGGAAGATGGATTGTGATAACTATATGAGGAAAACAGGGGTCTCCTAACAAATCTCAGCACCTGTAACATGCTGTAGTTCCAATGATTCTTTGGAGAAAGCCATGAATGGTAAAGTGTATACCCTTTCAACATTTCTCCAAAGAAAATACAGTCATGCCATATTATTATTGTTGTTATTGTTATTATTGTTATTATTCATTATTATTTTATACCCTGCCTATCTGACTGGGTTGCTTCCAACATATATAAAAATGTTATAAAACATTAAACATTCAGATGGCTTGGGGGGGGTTTGCAATAACTCCACACTTTCCAACATTTCTCCAATGAAAATAGGGATGTCCTAAGGAAAAGTGGGGCATTCCAGGATCAAATCAGAAACTGGGACAGATTCTGCATGTCCAGGACTGTCCCTGGAAAATTGGGACACCTGGAGGGTCTGAAAGTGGTATAAGACTGTTTTAAATGCATGGTTTGAGTGCAGACTCTGTCAGGGCACAACTTGGGACATGGGGAGCATAAAAGAATAAAAGAATTTGGAGAGGGCATAATCAGGAAAATCCAGAATGGACTGGCAGGGCTGAGAAGGATTCAGAGCAACAACAGACTTGGCAATAGAGCTGATCCAGGTAACAGGGCAGGGGAGCAAAACAGGTTGCTTCAAGGCTGCAAGCACAGGAACAAGCATTGTCCAAAAGCTCCAGACACTTTTGGCCTCCTAAGAGTCTCTTTCTGCTGCCATGTGAGACACAGGAGTCAATGAGATGCTCAAGTGGTCTAAGTGGTCTCTGGTGACAGAATTTAGAAATGATTCCTGAAAAGCCCCAGACAGAATGCAGGCTTCTCTGCATATGGAATAGTTGTCAGGGACTGGGCATATGAGGAGTGGTGGAGACCGCCTCCCCATCCTGACCCTTGCAGGGAGGAAGAGTGGAAGACAGTATAGATTACAACAGTGATTTGCGGGAGGTCATAGCTCAGAGGCAGATGAGGGGGAAAGTTGGGAAATAATGGGAGAGGAGGAGCAGCAGGCAGAACTGGAGTGGCAGCTGGCTGACATGGTGCCATTAGAAAGCACCCCAGATCCACCATCTCCCAGAACCCAGAAGAAAGTAGGTGTCAGGGTTGAGCCAGATGAGGAGGAGTGGTGGCAAGCCCCCCCCCCCACGGAAGAACCTGGGGAAATGGAGGAGTTCATACCTGGAGAAGACTGGTGGCGGCACTCCTCAGAAGAGGAAGAGTCAGATGGAGAGGGGGAAAGACCAGAACAGGAGGAGGAAGAAGTCGAGCCAGAATCAGGCCCTTGTGAGGAGAGAAACCGACAGGGCCCCTCCCCTCCTCCCTTCTCAGCTGTAGAGCGTAGAGCTGAGAGACGCAGGGAACAATTAGAGGCAGCTGCAACTCGTAAGAGACATGGTTACAGGCCGGCTACTTAAGAAAGGCCGGCTGCTCCCTTCGCTAGCACCTGCAACTGCTGTGCTGAGTGCGTGGTTGCTCTTGCTTGTTCTGTTCCTGTGTTCCTGACTCCTGGCTTGTTCCTGACTGACTTGGCTGGTTCCTGACTTGGACTGTTCCTGACTTTGGCTTCTCCTGACCCCGTGATACCTGAGTTCAGCTGGCTTCTGACTCGGACTGTTCGACCTTGGTTTATCTGACTCTGACTGCTGCACTTCAGCACGCCAACTTGTTGGCGCCCTAACAGTAGGAGAGCAAAGAGCTCAGACAGAGGCCACGTAGCAGCACCTGTAGATTGATGAATGAGGAAGTGGGAGAGATTGGGGGGGTGAATATTCACTCGGGACAAGGCCATTGTCCAAGAGGCTGGGTTCTATAGCCTCTCTCTGTAAAGATTGAAATAAAAAAGGATGGTAAGAAACTTTTCCTTGTCTTCATACTTTCCTGGGCAACCAGCCAGGAGTCGTTGACAGCATCCTGACAATAGTGTGTGGATAACATCATTATGTAGTTTAGTCTAGGGCCAGGGCCTTCTCAATATTGGCCCCGACTTGGTGGAACAGCCTATCACAAGAGACCAGGGCCCTGCGGGATTTGGCATCTTTCCGCAGGGCCTGCAAGACGGAGCTGTTCCACCTGGCCTTTGGGTTGGTTTCTGTTTAATATTTATGCTTCATCTTTTATTGGTGGGTTATTTTTGAAATTGAGACCTGCAGTTTTAATTGAATTTTTGTATTTTAATCTGTTATTTTAAATTGATCGTTTTTATGTTTCTTGCTGTGATTTTAATTGATGTTAGCCGCCCTGAGCCCGGTTTTCTGGCTGGGAAGGGCGGGGTATAAATAAAATTATTATTATTATTATTATTATTATTTTATTATAGTCACAAGGTGGCACTAAACTTAGTTGTATGTTCCTTGTTGGAAGAAGATGATGAAGTTCTTGTCTAGTGCCCTCTATGTCTGGTAGACTGACAATTGTGCAACTAGGATCATGTGGGTGGGAGTGTTTATTACTGCCCATCTATAGAAACTAGAACCTGACAAAGGTCTTCTAAATAAGCTTTTCCCAAGTCATGACAAAAAGGCACTCCAGACCAGCGTTGCTTTTATTTTGATTCACTTACTTTATACATTAGCATTATTGACAATAGTAAAACCAGATTACAGTAATCTCCCTGACTCTGGCAGATTTGTATCAGATGTGCACACTATTTAAAGTGAGGGAAGAATGCACAACCTTAAAATGAGAGGAAAGGGATGATGTGAATGTGTGAGGGAATTGGCCTACAAAAGAAGATTTATTGGAGAACTTCAAAGAGTGTCTTCTGTTTGACAAAAGCTCTTTGATGCATTTGTTCTTGCTCAGCCTAATAAATAATACAATTATTGATATGCAGAATTTGCATTGCTAATATCCCTGCCTGACACTTCTCCAATATCCAGGTAACCTTGACTTTGAAATTTGGGATGGCCACAGGAGGATTATATGAATAGATGTACGACATTAATCACTGAAGTCTTAAGGTAGCAGCAGCAATCCGCTCCCATCTCATATTACTCTCCTAAGTGATGAATACAACCATCCCCAGAAGTCTAGTTTAAAGGAGTCTTGCATTACTTGCTATGTCTGCAACTACTCTATCCAAACTTAAAAATGGAAAGAGTAATGCTGGTGGTCAACAAAAGAGGTTTAAAGACTGTCTCAAGGCAAATCTTAAAAAATATAGTATAAACACCAACAATTGGGAAACACTGGCCTGCAAGCGCTCCAATTAGAGAACAGCCTTTACCAAAGGTGTCATGGGCTTTGGAGACACTCAAACTCAGGACGCAAGGGAGAAACATGCTAAGAGGAAGGCACGCTTGGCAAATCCACACCGTGATCAACTCCTGCTTGGAAACCAATGTCCCCACTGTGGAAGGACGTGTGCATCCAGAATTGGCCTCCACAGTCACTTACGGACTTATTATTAAAACTGTATAAAATAAAAAATTCCTTCCCGTAGCACCTTAGAGACTAAGTTTGTTCTTGGTATGAGCTTTCGTGTGCATGCACACTTAAAGCTCATACCAAGAACAAACTTAGTTGGTCTCTAAGGTGCTACTGGAAGGAATTTTTTATTTTATTTTGTTTTGACTATGGCAGACCAACACGGCTACCTACCTGTAACTATTAAAATTGTGTTTATGGAAGACAATCTTTCTTGGCTACGAGTGATCGCCAAAGAAGAAAGACATCTGCAAGACCCAAATAGTGTAAAGAATGCCAGAACATGTTCTTTTTAAATATAGGGGTAGGCAGGCCCCCCCCAAGCTGGAACTCACCTCTTAGGTGGGCACCATTGCCTTTATAAGAGAACAAGGAAGATGTTCATGGTGATTTCCGGCATCACCTTTTGCAGAAAAATAGCACTGGGGTAGGCTTTGGGGGATCAGAGCAACCTGAACATTCAAGTACAGTATGGCGAATTTCTCCATTCAGTTCCTTTACTACAGGGGTGGGAAATCTGTGACACCCCCCACCCCCCACTACCACTCCATCATTCCTGATAATTGGCCATGCTGACTGGGGCTGGAGGTTGGAATCTAACGCCACTGCATATTTTTTATTTTATTGCTGTATTGCAGTAATGTCCACATGTGTGGCAACCCTAGTTAATTCCCCCACCTTACATAGATAGATCCAATTGGTTTTAATGGAGTCACCATTGATTTATTTGGATTCAGGGAAGAGAAGAATCAATGCATTTCCCTCTCTTGCTGAAATGATGGATGAACCAAAACAGTTTAATGCCGTATCTCAAGAAAGATTCTGGGATATTGAGCAAAAATGCAACAGAGGGTTTTAACTTGCCCCCCTCCATGCATTCAAGCACTTGAGGAGGCGTCTCCCTGCATGATGTAGAACACTGATCTTCTGGCATTGTGCATCATGCAAAAACATCCATGCATACAGCAGGCTTCGCTACTGCTGACAGTGATGCAAGAACTCAGAGAAAACGGGGATAGAGGAGCTAGACTGTCCCCTCCCTCATGTTCATTTTTTAAAAATGTGAAAATTCACCAGCATTTAAGTGTGAATTTCTTCTAATGCACACATTTTTCGATGCAATTTTGCCATAGCTGTCAAGTTTCGGATTTGAAAATAAGGGACCAGCACCCTCACCTGTCCTGGGGACAGTCTACAGTTCTCAGGGACAGTCCACGCCGCAGTAATCCCCCCCCCCAGGCTACAAATTAATTTACCCCAGGAAAGAGAAATCAGGGCAGAGAAAAGAAAGCACTTATTCACGCAGCACACGGTTAACCTCTGGAACTCCCTGCCACAGGAAGCAGTGATGGCCACCAACTTAGAAAAGGATTAGGCCCAATTCATGCAGGAGGAGAGGACCACTGATGGCTTCTGGCCGGGTTGGCTCTGCTCTGCTTCCAGTTCGGGGCAGCAATGCTTAATCTGAGCACCTGTTGCCAAGAAACATCCGTCTATTTTATCATCTTCTTTATATATCTGTCTGTCTGTTTGTTATTAGGTATTTATATTCCAGCTTTTACTCCAAGGAGCTCCCTGGTCCTAGTCTTCATTTAATCCCCACAACAGTCCTGTGAGGTAGGCAGGCAGGCAGGCAGGGATGAGAAAGGCAGGGACCCAAGGAGTCCCCAGACTCCAACTCTCCTTCCCGGAAATAAGGGAAATTTAAGGGATATCAACAATAAGGGATAGCTGCGGGAAACGGCTTGGAATAAGGGAGTTTCCCACAAAAAAGGGAGACTTGACAGCTATGATTTTTGCCCATTATACACATATTTGTAAAGGAATTTCCCTCTAATTCAATGGACTTTTGTATGTTATTTTCAATGATATATGTATTTCCCCCCGCACATTTTGCCCCAGTACAGTGGTACCTCGGGTTACAAACACCTCGGGTTACAGACTTCCCTAACCCAGAAATAGTATCTCGGGTTAAGAACTTTACCTCAGGATGAGAACAGATATCGCAAGCTGACGGTACTGCGGAAGTGGGAGGCCCCATTATCTAAAGTGGTACCTCAGGTTAAGAACAGTTTCAGGTTAAGAACACACCTCCGGAACGAATTAAGTTCATAACCAGAGGTACCACTGTATGTGCATTTTTGTACACATGACTTGACTGAAGAACTGCATTACAAAATCTGAAGATGTGTGCATTTCAAAGGCTGGGTGGCATTCTAGCTTTGGAAAGATGAATGCCTTTAAATGTGAATTGAATCAGATTTCTCCCCCATTGTTAGCCACATCATGGCTGGGAAAACGACGACGACAGCAACCTTCCTCCACTCACATCAACTCATCTCCCAGCTCATGCATGGCTTTCTCATCAGTGCAAACTGGAGTTTCTCCGCAGTTTCTCTCTGACATTGAAAAACGACAACATACAAGGAAGAAGAAGAAGAAGAAGAAGAAGAAGAAGAAGAAGAAGAAGAAGAAGAGGAGGAGGAATAGTTTGGGCTTGATACCCCACCTTTCACTCCCCTTAAGGAGTCTCAAAGTGGGTAACAATCTCCTTTCCCTTCCTCCCCCACAACAAACACTCTGTGAGGTGAGTGAGTCTGAGAGAAGTGTGACTAGCCCAAGGTCACCCAGCAGCTGCATGTGGAGGAGCAGGGAAGCGAACCCGGTTCACCAGATTACGACTCCACCGTTCTTAACCTCTACACCATGCTGGCTCTCCCAGCATGAAATCAAGCACTTTAAGAAAAGGAACTTAGCTGCACTCTGACCTTCAGCCAGCACTAAACAGAATAGGGTCCACGTGGCAGTAGTCCAGCAATATTATTCCAAGGCAAAGGAAAAGAGGCGGGACTTGCCTCAGCTAAAATCAGAATCAGGTCTTTCAGTGATGGTAAGCAAGGCAAGCCTTTCAGCACATAGACCTCTCTGTAGTATCTCATACCTTCCAACTTTTCCCAACATAAAACTGGGACACAACTCACTCTCTACCCCCCAAAAAGCACTTATTTGGGGTGGGGGAGAGATCTCCTGCAGCACTCAAATGGCTGCCACGATACTGCATGAAAAAACAGGATGTCCCATTTTTTCCCAGGCACTTGACAAGTATGGTATTTTTTCAAAGACCTCTGGAGAGGAAAGACCAAGCTAAGAAACAGTCCTGCCAGCAATGACATGACAGTTTTTAAATTTATTTTATTTTGTTCATTTAGCAAGATTTGTATGCAACTTAACAATAATAATAATAAAATCTCTAATCCATTTACATGAAATGAAATAAACTGCATTGCAGCAGATGACCCTAGATGACCCTCAGAATCCCTTCCAACTCTACAATTCTATTAATCTTTGATTAAAAAAAAATTGTGATAAAAATGGGCAAAAAACCCCCAGTAGACATAAAATAAATTATCAAAATATAGATAGAACCCACTGGTTGTTGTTTTTTTAAAGCTATTCAGCCAGATTTATATACCACTTGATAAAAAATGTCTCTAAGCAGTTTACACAAAATAATATAAAATAGTCATTAAAAATAGGAATAAAACACGTTTTTTTTTTTACAAAAAAAGTAAAAGCTTTTAAGCACTATAACTTTTTATTGGAATAAATATTATCTTTGTCACCCATCCACCCCCAAGAAAAAACAGCTGGAAAAACAATGAAAGTCTTTTTAAAGGAAGACTATGATTTATGTCTAAATTGGAAACTTACAAAGAGAAACCAGTCAGGAATCATTTTGCCCTCTTGACGTCTGTGTCCTTTTCTAAAAGCCAGACCAGACAGGAAAAAAACATTTGTCAGCCACAGTCTTATTCATTATTGAAACCCCCGTATTATTTCTTTGATCAGGCTGTTTAACCACCAGTCTACCAGGAAAGCTCATTTTGCAACATACCTATTGCAACATCACATTACGCTCAGAAATAGTTTTGAGCCACTGAAATATTTCGCAGCTTGTTACATTGAAAAGAAGCGTGTTTTCTCTGAGAACAGAGCTACATTCCATTCCCAGCCGTCTGACATGGATTTCTATGACTTGTCAAGCTCAACACTTTGAAAGTGTTATTCCTCCCTTTCTTGGAATTTACTTAAATATGCAGTCATGTGTTCTGTCTTATACTGAGAACGAGATACCTATTTTCTGTAGGCTTCTTCTAAGATTTACTCGCTTTTATTCTGACCTTCCCCATTGCAATCCAAGGCCCCCTTCCTTTCCAAGAGAAAGAACCCAAAGCCCACTTTAAACCTAGCTGACTATGGCTGCTTTTAGGAACCAAAGAGATGAAGGCTTGTGCGAATCTCTTGATCCAGCCAGACACGCAAAAACCACAATTGCACAGACCGGCAGCTCCACTTTGCCACAACCCTTTGCGACAAAGCTTTCTTGTGAATTCTCTTGCTCAGAATAGCGTTCTAAGTCAGGCAGGCTGATCTGTTTGGTCGCCATGGAGCCTACAGGTCTATATTTAACTGCATCATATTGTTATTTTTTTCCCATAATTTTGTGTGTATCTTGCTTTTCTCTCCAAAAAGGAAGCCCTTATCGATTCAAAAACGTGAAGTGCACAAATAGAATAAGCTGGGCCAAAATTCTACCTGTTCCTCAAGGGGAGAAAATTCAGAGAGGAGCACCAGGCTGGACCATGCTGGGGGTGTCTGCGTGGGGGTGCCAGCTTTGCGTCCCCTCAAATATCAGAGCTTGGGGCAACAGCCCCTCAGGCACACACCCCTCCAACGCTGTGCCCCGATCATTCATCTTCCACTCCCTGGTATGTTCTCTTGCCCAAGAACATTGTTACCTTCCGGAACAAGGAGGGCAGAGGAGCAAAGGAAATGAAGAGGCTTATTTGTGTGTGTGTGCGCACGCACGCACGCGCATATATATATTTATATAGATTTATATAGATTTAAAATCACAAAACATTCAGCAAAGTAAAGTGAGGAAATATAGGCCATTAAACCTTTTAAAGAAAGATAAAGGGACCCCTGACCATTAGGTCCATTCGTGGACGACTGTGGGGTTGTGGCGCTCATCTCGCTTTACTGGCCGAGGGAGCCAGTGTAAAGCTTCCGGGTCATGTGGCCAGCATGACTAAGCTGCTTCTGGTGAACCAGAGCAGCACACGTAAATGCTGTTTACCTTCCTGCCAGAGCAGTACCCATTTATCTACTTGCACTTTGACGTGCTTTCAAACTGCTAGGTTGGCATGAGCAGGGACCGAGCAACGGGAGCTCACCCCATCGCGGGGATTCAAACCGCTGACCTTCTGATCAGCAAGCCCTAGGCTCTGTGGTTTAACCCACAGCGCCACCCGCGTCACATAAACCTTTGAAATGTGTCTTCCTAAATTCCTTCCAAAGTCTCCCTCTTCCCCAGCATAGAAAAAGACTACACATTTGGTAAGATAAAAATGGTTTACTTACAAATTCTCCAAAGGTCAGATTCATGTGCTTTTCCACACAGCATTAATGAAAAAGTTGCACAGGCAGTAAAACTTGGCTTAGTTGCAAAGTGGTGAAAGGCTGGTTATCCCACAGTTTTAAAGGTTGGAACAGAATGTGCCTGCTGTGTCTGTATTCCCCAGCACTGGGCTGATGCCACTAAACACTCTATTTTGTGTTCATGTCAAATGAGCCTTGCCAACTCACTGGACAACCAATGACACTCCTGCAAATTAGCTAAGTGATAAGAGTTTAGGCTTGGGCAAGCAACTGGGCTGCTCTGGATTCAGCTTGAACTGTCAAAGAACCCATGAAAGGCTGTGTGTGTGTTTTGCAAACATTGACGGTCAAGAAGCACAAATTATTTTTGGACCAAGCAAGTGGATATTCGGCTATCCCTGTAAAAAAAAGCAGATAGGGAGTAGAAACTCTACAACAGAGAGATAGCCAATACTTTGAAGCTCCCATTCTGATATAAGGTTTGCCAGAACAAGACTGCTGGAAATCTCGAATAATGGAAAGCTCCATACAACAGACCACTGTGTTTTATTAAATTACAAAGTTTGCTGTAAAATGGGACAAAAAGTTCTCTGTGTACAAGATTATTTCTTTAATATGCTACCCTTATGGACTAGAACCGATAAACACAATGAACGTTGTTTTTCCTTGTTTTGTACTTTGAATTTTGCCAAAAGCTGTTTTATTCTTTATCTGTTTCTCTGCAAATTGCGCCACACGCATGGTCAACAGAATTACTCATACCAGTAAAGGTGACTCAGCTGCCTTAATATTAGTCTATTTATCCTTTTAAAAAGTAATAATGTACAGTATAGTGTGCGGTGAAATATTATGATAATTAGAAGTGAACCGTCTCGTATTAAATATAGCAAAAATTAAGACTGAAATTCTGAAAATGCTTACTAGGGAGTGAGTCCACTCAAATGTACTTCCAGCAAAGTCAACAGTGCAGAAGGAAAGAAAGTAAAGATGATAGGTCTTCTAGCTAAGAGATTTCCTTGGATGTTTGTACAAGTAATTATCTCAACCAGGGTTTTAGCTAGTGTGGGATGTAAAGCACAGGAGCAGTCAAACACAACATTGCTAGAGTGGACATAGAAGGGGAACTTGCTGTTTCTCCTGGGCTAGGATGGAATTCCTCTGTGTTACTGGAGATGGGTGTGGTCTCACCTGGGCAGGTTAACACAAAACCACAGGGGCCAGGCTCCCATCTTCCTCTTTTGGATCGGCTTATCAACAGAGCAGCATCTAGTTAGTGGTAAGATGCTCTCTTGGCTGGAAAAAGGGACTTTCTCCCATATGGAGATAGTCTCCACATGTATACTATTTTCTAAGCTAAAAGTCTGCCTTCTGGGATCCTTTTGTGAACAGATGTGTAAGTAAACTCTTTTTATGCTTTTATAGAAGACTGTGAAGTGTCTTATTTTGAGAGGGATTAAAAGGGGAACATACCAGGACATTATTAAAAGAGACTAGCAAGTCTGAGCAAGCTATCCGCTGTGTGTGTTTAAAAGGGGAATGTTAACTCTGCTGATATTGTTGAACTTGTAAAACACAAGATGGAATAGGATATCTTAAACAATATATCCTCTCCTGCATCCCTAAACATTCCCACAGCTAGGGGGTGGTGAGGTGGGTGCCTGCCAGGGATGCAGACGACCTCCCCCCCAAAAAAAAATCGGCTAAAAATATACCCATAAAAATGTCTATAAATAAAAATATTGATTATTGCCTCATAAGAAAAGGTTTTTAATAGAGGCTGAATTGAAGGGGGCGGGGTTGGGGGAGAGGCAGAAAGAAGAGTTAATTTGTTCATGGCTAGGGGGTGCAATCTGGGCAGTTCTGCCAGGGACGCAAGATCACTTAGCTACGGCTCTGATCTCAACCCATTTTAAAAATTATCTGCTATATAATTGATCCAGCACCTGCTTTATCGAGTCGGGGGCAAAATGAATCAGGCTTATTTGCTTTTTCATCCTGATCATACGAGCTATTGTCTAGGTCCACTGTCTGTGACTTAGCATGACACATGTGCCACACAGCAAAAATTGCCATAATGCTGAGGATGGAAAAGCTATAAGGAAAGGAAAGGTATCAAGGTGACGCCTTATAGCAGGGACATAGCACGGCATCCAAAATGTTCAGAAATAAAACTCTCTCCCATTTTGCATAGTTGAAACATGCCCCGGTGGTATTAACCTTGATATTTGCAAAGCATACATGTCAAAGTCACCTTTTTGGCCATCATGCTTTAAAGATTTTAGGCTGCAATCCAAACCCCTTGCCCATCACACTGGAGGTGTTTGGATGGAGCGTGGTCTTTCTCTGACCAGCCCAAACAGCTCCATTGGCATCACTCCTCCAGCGGTGAGATCCAGATCCAGCCCATTGCAAGTGTTAGGTATGCAGAAGTTTAGGCAAGTGGAGAAAGCCGTATAATAAGCCGGGTAGGTGCTAAGCTCACCTGGAATGTACAACCATTGGGTGCGATTGCTGTGGCAGCAGTGTCTTGCCTGTCCCCCCACCTTCAGCCCCAGCTGTAATTTACTTATCTCCTTGGCTTGGGGGCCACATAACTCCATACCCTAAAACATTTTGCCGATGAAAACAGGGAGGTCCTAAGGAAAAGCAGGACATTCCAGAATCAAGCCAGAAAGTGGGATGGCTTCTGTAAATCAGTGACTGTCCCTGGAAAATAGGGACACCTGGAAAAATATGTTAAACCCTGATACTCCAGAAACATAATTTTTGCTCTCTTAGTTACTAGCTACTAGGGCCAGCTCACCCCTGAGCCAAGGTGAGGCAACAACCTTGGGTGGCAAGATCTACTGGGGCAGCAGATCTGGCCTCCAGGAAATGAATCACCTTGCTGCCACTGCTGGTGCAGTGGCAGCAACAGCAACGGCATGCTCCTTGAAGGTCAGAGGTGCCATCTCTTTGGCAGTCCCACTGTGGCCTCTTGGTGACTAGGAGGTTTTGCTGGTCTCCTTCCACCCTTGTTCCTGATGTAAATCTTTATCCCACCACCCACTTGTTCCTGATGTAGATCTTCACTCATCCCTTCTTCCCTTGCAGGTGGGGCCAACCCCACCTGCAAGGGAAGAAGGGATGAGTGAAGATCTACATCAGGAACAAGTGGGTTCCTGATGTTCCAAGGTGGGGATGCCATTTTGTGGTTCCTGTCTTGGACTGGCCCTGCTAGCTATATAACTAAAATGAAGTCAACAAGTTATGGGCTTCTTCTTCTTTTTAATGAATTTGTTTATTTGGTTTTTCAGATTAAAAATTTACAGTCACGTACCCAACATACAGAGGGACACGGGTGGCACTGTGGGTTAAACCACAGAGCCTAGGGCTTGCCGATCAGAAGCTAGGCAGTTCGAATCCCCGCGACGGGGTGAGCTCCCGTTGCTCAGTCCCTGCTCCTGCCAACCTAGCAGTTCGAAAGCACGTCAAAGTGCAAGTAGATAAATAGGTACCGCTCAGGCGGGAAGGTAAACGGCATTTCCGTGCACTGCTTTGGTTCACCAGAAGTGGCTTAGTCATGCTATCCACATGACCTGGAAGCTGTACGCCGGTTCCCTCAGCCAATAAAGCGAAATGAGCACTGCAACCCTAGAGTCGTCCGCGACTGGACCTAATGGTCAGGGGTCCCTTTACCTTTACCTTTACCCAACATACAACATAGAAACAAGGTTCCAAAGAATCTCCTGGACTTCCCTCCTCCCCTTTGTGGGTTCTATTGTGAATCATTGCCTCCTGCATCTTTTATGATAAACCAAATATTTTAGCTCTCCACTGTGTCCAAAGTTCACCATTAAACTTCAAGTGTTGTTCCAATCCTACTAATGATTTTAACTGTTTACAATGGTTTTTTAAGATAAATTATATTTTCCCCATTCCTTATTAAAATTTAGGTCTTCCTGATTTCTGATTCTTCCGGTCATTTTAATCATTTCTGGCATAATCCATCCACTTGATCTGCCATTCTTCTCTGGTAGGGACATTATCTTCTTTCCATCTCTGGGCCAATAACATCTGTGCAGCTGTGGTCGTTATGGACTGCATCCACTTCTCCATAGCTAGTTTGTTTTAAAGCAAAGAACATTTTCTTGTGAACGATGGAATCTCTTTAGTGGTGCACGTTTCTATAGTGATTGCGTGTGTGCGTGCACACACACACACACACACACACACTGCTATCTCAATGAGCCTTTCAGCAGGTGCAGAACCCAGACAGACGAGAACTATTTACCTTCGGCTGCCGAGTGTTTGGTCTGGAGGGCAGCCATCAGATCCTTCGTCACTCATTCCTCCATCTCACTGACTTCCTTGTAAGAATCAATCCATTTAGCAGCTGAGGCGAAACTCATTATTACACAATTATGGCCAAGATTCATAAAGATTTACTAGGCTAAACTCACTCCGCTTCCTCTCCTAACTGAATTCAACCAGAAAAGACTATTAAAGAAGGACTCAATTCATTGGGGGTGGGGGTGGGAGTAGGGATGGAAGAGTTATCCACATCAGTTAGCATGAATTCTGCTATTTGTCTGTGCTGGAGTGGTGGCAAGAAGCTAGCCTGTATTTACAGAGGCCCAAAGCATCATAGATGACTACTGAAAAATGGTTGGAGATAAATGATGAACGAGTTCTTACATTAAAGAGCACATTTGGGGTGATAATCTAGTGGATTTTGTTAGACCTGGGTAAAGCTGAAATAACTCAAAGCTGGTAAATGCTTTCTCCATCAGATGGTAGTACCAACTGGAAATGATTTTTTAAAATATATATATAATTGGAACGGCTGAGATTTGCATAGCCCAAGTGAAGTCTCTGGGCAGTAGTCAACTGAGTTTTACCAGGAGTAGTTCCATTGAAATGAAAGAACACAACTTAGTTTTGTCCATTAATTAAAATGGGTCTATTCTGAGTAAAACTTAATTGAATGTCACCCTCTAGCAATCACCAAACTATGCCAAACAAACACAAACTATTTTGACCATCAACTTGGTGGCAAATGCATTACTCAATAGCTCAGAATATTTCTCAGGCTTCATGTGAGAAGGGTCATATTTTTTCTTGACATGCTAGTCATCTAACATCTTGTGTCAGTTGCTTCCTTTTAGCATGCTTGCAGCAAGTGAGCTTCTTCAAGGAACAGTGTGCACAGAGTTCCCCACAGATCACACTTCGTTTAGATGACAAAGTTTACAGCACAGGTCTTCCGAAAGCCACAGCACGATATAGAAAAATGTTGTGCATCAACACTACAAGTAACTGGGCAACCATATATACTAATTCGGTGAGGGTGGAGGGAACTATACCAGTGGGATGTGGGAAATCACACTTTTGAAAAGGAAATTGCATGTTCTAGTATATTATTGCACACTCTTTTTATTTTTACACATCCAAGCATCATAAAGCAGTAATTATAAGGCTAAACCAGGTGATGGTAGCCTTGGTGCATCAGGGACTTCCCCTGCATGCAGGCTCTGGCAGATTATGTGGACAAGACCAAAGGTCAAAAAGGCAATTTCTACAGGTGCTGTAGAGGAAAACGAGGGGCAGATGAGGCTCATTAACCTGGGAAGGCAGCCCATGTAGGAGAAAGGAAACTCTGATCCTAAACCTCTGCTTCCTTGAGGGATAACTTCAGGAGAAGAATAGGTTAAGGAGTAAACCCTACACAAGTCCGGACTGGACACCCTAAGACGGTTGGGTGGTTCCTTGTACGCCTCCTTACGGCAACTCCTGCAGCCAAGCTGGTGCCAAATATATTGATCTGCTTTCCTTTGGACCACATCAGTGAAGCCAAAAGTCTTGTTGCCTGGGCATCCCAAGACCTCCATACAATCTGCCCAGGCTTCTGCCATGGGGTGGCAACTTCAGTCCTGCTAACGCAGTGGTTTAACTTCACCCCAAGAGGTGCACTCCATTGTCTCTGGAGACAGATGGATGCCAACAAGAATTATTAGGCCAAACCTTGACTGCTATTTTTTTTATTTTTTTATTTTTGCTCTTAGTAAGGCAACTTCTCCTATACTTCAGTGGGCAACTGTGTGGCTTTTGGTTTTATCTGGGAAAGCCTCAAAACCAGTTTAGCACTTGGAGTGGTGTCCAGCAATGCTTCCTCTGCGTTCTCCTGCTTCTCCCGTGCTTTAGCAGAGCTTATGTTCAAACTTCTTACTTCTTCTTGCGCAATGGTGTGTGTGCCTTTCGTGCCAGCAATTAAACTCCCACAAAGTCTGGCTTGATTAAAGCAAGTAAGCTTTATTTACAAGCATATAAATTACAGAGCTTTCCCCGGAGATTGGGAAGCCATCTCCGGTCTCTCCGATCCTCTCAAAAGTGAAAGCAGGACTGACCAAGAAATAAACGGTGCATCACATAAATCACAAAGACATCGCATACAGCAGATAACCCGGATGTTGTGGCACATCCTCATCCCTGTGGGAGGAGCGAACTTGAGCTTCTTTAACTCTCAAAGCTCCAAACATCACAGCAACTATTCAGAAAATGTAGCCTTCTGAATCCATGTATAGGCAGGAGCGCCTAGACAGAATTTTGATTTTTCAGTCTGTTACATCTCTTGGATGCTGCAGGCTCCTAATAGGAAAGCAGTAAAAGCGTTAACATACCTTTAGTTTACATCTGCAGGGAACATTGCTGCTTTTTCCTGACAGCTGTATATAAAAGGAATTAATTTTAATGATATTGGTTTATGTATTAACCACTTCAACCACAGCTGCGGACCATATATTACCAACCTTTCCAAAGCATTGCAGAATGTATCCCTGGAATCTCAACGTTTTTTTCTACTTGTGGCTGTTGAAACATTGTGTCCAATGGCTTTTCCAGGTCATTAGCAGGCATATTAGTTATGCATGCCTTTCCGAACAAATCCATCTACACTTTGAATATTTAAAATAGACTGGGACCAATTTTCAATGGAATAAAATGCCAGAATGTGACAGATACATCCAGCCATCCTGAGTGAGTATATCAGTCAGACATTTCCGGTATGACAGTTAAAACAAAAATAATTCACCATGTTGACATTTAAAATAGTTGGGTTTCAGAGTTGACATTCCATTAAAATGATTTAGGAAGACATATTTATTAGGTCCTATAATTCTGTGGCCAGGGATTTTTCTTACACCAGAATCATCTGTGACACTAAGTAGAATTATTTGAATTATTCCAATAGATGAACAGTATCTTTCATCATTTATAGGAGATGGGACTCCTCTAATGGATGATGCTATTGTTCTTCCAGGCTTTTCAGTGGGCCAAATTAAATGAAGCATTAATTGTGTGAATGCAATTGAACTGGATGTGCTTGTTATGTAAATAGCACTTTGGAGAGACATGAGCAGCTTTAGGACCATAGGTGATGGGGAGGGGAAGTTTAAGTCTTTCTGTCCCAGCCGCATTCCAGACAGAAACTTGACTTTCATAGGCTACTATTTGCATTTCAACAGAAGGCATCATTGGTGCCAAAAAAGGAGCCTTCCTTGATATGAAAACAGGAAACTCAGAGGGTTATAATGTCGCTGGAATATGGATGGAAAGGTAAGTGCAGGCACCAACTGCAGCTTTCCTTGAAATGCAAATAGGGAGTGTGGGGAGACCATTTTTGCTAGAACTGAGAAAGAGAATGTAAGGGCTCATCCACACTAGAAGGCATGGGTCTGAGTGGTTTTGACTTTGCTCTGCTGTTTTCCCCTAGAATGCCCACTCTTTAGTGCTAAATTGGAGCAAACGTCCATCTGGATAAAACCCAACTGACGTTTGCTCAGATTTAGTGGTAAACAGTGGGTTTCCCCAGGGGAAAGTAGAGGAGAAATTGTGGATGATGTCATGGAATTATACTCATTGTTGATCCAGAGCAGGACTCCAATGTATAGTTAGCAGAGTAAAAAACATTGCAGGATTCCCAAAAAATAGACCAGAGGCAATTAATATTTCATCCAGCAGAGCTTTACTGCTACTGAAGGCAAATTAGCATAATGGTCACAAATCCAATACATTCAGGGTTGGACCTGTCCATAAGAAATCCAGTTGCAGCAGACTTAACTTAAACTTACAATAACTTACAGTATATTAAGACTAAACTTTAACACTATGTACAGAACACCACATCAGAAGGAAGAGAGAGAGAAAGAAAGAAAGAAAGAAAGAAAGAAAGAAAGAAAGAAAGAAAGAAAGAAAGAAAGAAAGAGAAAGAGAAACTCAGGCTCCTTCTGGCCTATCATTATAGTCAGCATAACCTTGACAGAAGAGATACTGTAAGAGAACCAAAATTGAAAATTCTTTCTAGTAGCACCTTAGAGATCAACTGAGTTTGTTCCTGGTATGAGCTTTCGTGTGCATGCACACTTCTTCAGAGAACCAGTTTAAGCTAGCGGTGCTCAGCTTATCTGAAGGAATAACCCAAACATGATGAACCTTCTGCTTGTTTCTTTCACACAGAGAAGCTTCCAGAACCCTCTTGAATTAATTAGAATAGGAAAGATCTCTACACATCAGATCAATACTTTCTGCACTAAGAAATGCAAACTGACAGATGATCCCTAAGAGTCAACCCTGCCATCCTTTCCCCCTCCCTAATTCCACACACATCCATGGTCCCAACACTACTATTCCGAAACTTGACTGCCTATTCCTAGAGCTTTTTAGGCACTGGTGGAGGAAGAGGAGTGTGGGAAGAACGCACCGCCCCTGGCAGCGCGATCTCGGTGGGGTGCCATCGCGGCTGCCCCCCGCCCACGCTGGGTGCTATGCCCCCGCAGGCCGTGCACCATGCCCCCGGGATGCGTGCCAGTCCAGGCCCCGCCTGCTCTCCGCCCGCCCCCCAGTGCCGGAGCATGTTTGTTTGATTGAGGGTGCCCAGAAGAGGACACCTATCAGATCTGTGTAAAATAAACCACCCAAATCACCTTCTTATATGTCCTCCCCACCAATTCATTCATCATTGCACATTCCCACCAGGCAAAAACTAGAGAGGAGGGGCAGTTGTAAAAAGACAACAACCCAATATTAAATCCACTGGACACATAAATATTTTTCATGTAAATACCTCCTTAATTAGTCAGGATGGAGAAAGGTTCGGCTAATGAGTTGCTGCAAAAGCATAAAACTGGCAGATGGAAATGTAAGAAATAGTGAGGGCATCAGAAATGGAACAGAAGCTTTCCAAGGCATCGCGTGGAGCATATTAACTCTCAAGATCAAACAGGACAGAGATTCTGGAAAATCTGTATTCTCTTAAAAAGCCACGCGTGCATCAAAGTGATGTAACCGTACGCAGCAACTTGTTCTGCCACAGCAATCTCAGCTGCCAATACTTTCAGATCCTATCTAGTGCCAGGAATATCAGTAGAACAAGTGTCCTAACGCAATAATTTTGTTTGCAAGGATTGGCCCACAAATTTGTGCCTGTTGAACAGATGGCTGGCACTGTCAGCTCTGGGAGCCCTGATCACCTCCTCACAAAAGTGGGAGGACTGGTTGTTGTTTCCTGCTGGAGCTGACAGCATCACCTGCTGCCCACTTAATTGGAATGAGTACCAAGCATGGGTGGCCTAATCAAGCAAGGGAGACTCTGTAGACCATTCCAACATCCAAAAGTGGAAAAACAGTGATGGAAACCTTGACTTTAGCCTACTTTTGTATGGGAGACCCAATCCAACAAGAGACACACTCAGGAAAGCCAGATATTTTGCTGAACCTCCTCCTCCTCCTCCTCCTCCTCTTCCTCTTCCTCTTCTCTTGCTGAACCAAATATTTTCAGAAAACAGTTTTTTCTCAGCCATACTCCTGTGAAAGAAAGCCACTTTGCAAAATGTTTCTTGAACTTTATGCAGGTTTTTGAGTCACAGTGGCTGCAATTTCCTCATTCCCACAATGTCCCACAGTGGTGTGTGCTTTCCACAGACATCGGGTTGGCCACTGTGAGAGCAGGATGCTGCCGCAAATAGGCTATTAGCCTGATCCAGCAGGCTCTTGTTGTGTCCTTGCGCTGAGTCCATTGTGGATGGTGCAAAATGGTGGCCAAGCTGCCAGGACATTTGCTTCTGCTTCCTCTTGCAGTGGCAGCGAAAGGAGAGAAAAAACCTTGGGGGGGGGGAGAAGTTGTGAGCCCCACTGCCAAGAAACTGTTAGATAATTTCTCCTCCCCTTAAAGAAATTTGGAAAAATGATTTCACCACCACCATCATTTAAGATGCACCATCTAAGAGCAGGAAGCCAGGAAGGTGAAGTCTTTCATGGCAAGAATATTTTTTTTTAAAATATATATATAAAACAATCAATCACTCAATCAATAATATCAACAGTAGTGAGATCCAATCTGCAGTACTGATATTTCCCAAAATTTCAGAAATAAAAAAATCAATCATTCAATCAATAATATCAACAGTAGTGAGTTCCAATCTGCAGTACTGATATTTCCCAAAATTTCAGAAGATAAATCATTCCGACTATCCTTTACTGTGTTTTGTCTTCTTGTGGCACCTAGACACTGATTAATTACTCTGGGTACGTATAGGTGCTTTTTCAGATCCCATCCCATCAGTCTCAGAAAACTTAATTCTGTTCTGCTCTGAATCCTTTTTTTTTTTTTTTTTTTTGCTCCTCATTTCACGTGTGTTCTTCTGCTTAGCAGTTTTCCTATCAACTGCAATCTCTCTCACTCTCTGCCAGCAGTTGCTCCTCCTGCAAAAACCCTGCGCCGCCAGAACAATCAGATTAGGTTTTTTTTTTTTTTTCCCAGCGCAGAAACTCTGATATCATCTTCCCAGAGATTTGCTAGTAAATTTAAAGACCTGCGCTGTATCGTTTGGAAATTGTCATTATTAATCAGAACTGCCGATTAAAGTAATTGACTTTGGATTCCTAAACCTCTGCTGATTTGCTTTGGAGTGGCATTTCTAAAGAAAACCTCAACCACTATCTGCACTGTGGGATTCTTGTTACTTTGGGGAGGGGATTAAATGGGATTTCCACGCCATCTTTTGTCTGTTTCACATTTTCCTCTTTGAAAGAGAAAGTTGGCAAGAATTAAACAGTCAGATGGGACGTGTTTCTGTTAAAAGTGAATGATTTTTAAATATTAATGCATCCATCGTCTCTGCTGCTGCACGAAATGATGATATATTTGAAGCTGCAGGCCTCAAATAATATTAATGCAGAAGTGAGAAAAATCTAGTGCCATCGAGACAATGGATAGGGAACCTAAGTGGAAGGGAAATTCCTGGTGCTTCAGTGCCTCTTCAGAGAAAAAGTGTTCTTATTTGCTTGCATAGCACAAATGTAAAAAGTGGTCATTTTTTCTGGAAAAAAGCACAGGATTTAGATTGATAGATATAGAGATATGTGGCATTATTTATTTAAGTCCTCCTTTTACCATTTTAGTAATGTTTCAGAAGCTGACCCAAGATCCACCAATTTTAACAGAAGTTTAAATTTCAGCTAGAAAAGAACTATATTCTCATCTAGCAAAGGATTTGCAACACCTACTGAGTCAAGGAAGAGACTGCAAAGGCTGCCGCAGGTCTGAGGGGTGCCAGAGAAACGTGTTGTCTGAAGGCAGCAGTGGTTAACCTAACTTGTACCTGACAGTGGGCACCCACACCCACCTTTTTAATTTCCCTCAATGCCCTAAAGAGTTATGTCAGGGGCGAGATATTGTGGGGAAATAAAATAGCACCTCCAAGCTGCCCAAGGACTGGTGACAGCGCAGTAATGAAATCTGCAGGTTGAGGCTTTGGCAGCTATTTTGAGGTGCACCAGTCCTACCTCAGGGATCAGCAAAAATAGGAAATATTATCACAAGTCTGTCAGGCCACAGTATGCGGTTGATCACGCTGATTCTAAGTACAACAAATGCTAGCCATAATAATAATAATAATAATAATAATAATAATAATAATAATAATAATAATTTATACCCCGCCCATCTGGCTGGGTTTCCCCAGCCACTCTGGGCAGCTCCCAACAGAATATTAAAAACACAATAAAACATCAAACATTAAATGGCAAGAGAAACTGATGAACTATGCTGAGATGATGAGACTAACAGGGAAAATACGGAACCAGAATTTCCTAAAGGAATGGAAGAAGTTTTCGATATATTTGGAAAGCAATTGTAATCAATTGACATCACTTGTAGGGTTAAAAGAAGTTTTATAAGGAGTGATTTATAAATTATTGTGAAAAGAATTAAGAATAGATGTATTGGAAATTTGGGTTTATACCAATAATTATAGTAATGACATGCACAATTAGAAAGACTTTAGAAAACCATCAGTTGAAGCTGAAGGAAGTCTTAGGCTGTGTTAGCCTAATATTTCGAAATGAGGTTTAAAAGGATGCTATGCTGGAAAATATGTGTAAAAACCAATAAAAATGATTAAACAAAAACAAAAACATCAAACATTAAACTTTTCCCTAAACAGGGCTGCCTCCAGATGTCTTCTAAAAGTCAGATAGTTGTTTATTTCCTTGACATCTGGTGGGAGGGTGTTCCACAGGGCAGGCGCCACTACCAAGAAGGCCCTCTGCGAGGTCCCTGCAACCTCACTTCCCGCAATGAAGAAACTGCCTTTGGAGGCCCTTGGTGTCTGGGCTGAACGATGGGGGATGGAGACGCTCCATCAGGTCTACTGGGCTGAGGCTGTTTAGAGCTTTAAAGGTCACCACCAACACTTTGAATTGTGCTCGGAAACATACTGGGAGCCAATGTAGGTCTTTCAGGACCGATGTTATATGGTCTCGGCGGCCACTCCCAGTCACCAGTCTAGCTGCTGAATTCTGGATTAGTTGTACCTTCAAATATCTAAAGGGTTATCACATGGAGGATGGAGCAAGTTTGTCTTCTCCTGTTCTGGAGGCTAGGACCTGAACCAATGGATTCAATTTTCAAGGAAAGGCGATTGCAGCTAAACATCAGGAAGAACTTTCTGCCAGTAAGAGCTGTTCGACAGTGGAACAAACTCCCTTGGGAGGTGGTGGACTCTCCTTCCCTGGAGATTTTTTAAACAGAGGTTGGATGGCCATGTCTCAGGGACGTCTTAGTTGAGATTCCTGCATTGCAGGGGGTTGGACTAGATGACCACTAGGCTCCCTTCCAGTTATACAATGCTCTGATTCTCTGATTTATTCCCTACCCTAATGTCTCAGGGCAGGTAACAGCAATAAAAAAAAATACAATGAGGATATCGTTTAAAAGAATTTACATCAAAATAATAGGGTATGCTTCAGAGGGTGGTGAAGCTACCCAAATGAGCTTGTTTTTCATAGGTATACATGGCTGGTCCTTGCAGGAACATTAATTAAAAGCTGGGAAAGACTCTGCGCTTGGAAGTTGCATTTTTAATAGGATGCATAATGTAGCAGAATGACAAAACAACAATACACTCCTGCCACTCTTTGGTTAATAGAACTCCACAATCTAATTCTATTGATGGATGACACCAGAGTAGATAAAAACACCACTTTTGGATGTGTAACATCAATCCTCCCCTTTCTTGTGGAGACTAAAAGATTAAATGTCTTCCAGTGTTTCTCTATTATACAAAGGGTTTTTAAAACTAAAACTAAAAACATATTTGCTTCTCACTTGCTAACCTAAATTTAGTAATTGAAATATTATATATTGCTCCCAATAATTATTATTTATGCTCTGAATGACCTTGTGTCATCCTGTCATGTGAAAACAGAAACAGCTACTATCGAAAAGCAGTAAACATTGGAGCAACTGGTGTTGTTCTGCTTCATGCTACAACTTAAGCTATTGTAAATCAGATTGTTGATTTAGTAAGCTTCAGGGGCCTGAAAGCTGACTTTGCCATAACCTGTACTTCATGAATACTGTTTGGCCCATGAATGGAATAAAATAGTTGGATTTTGCGGCAGGAGCCTGCAAAGAACTCTGACCCGCTGGGATCTGAAAAGCAGATTTATTCCCACTTTCAAGGGCAGTGGACTTCTTTCAGTCGATGCAATATTTAGGTGCACAATATACATCATTTTAGAAGTGACAAACCAAAATCTGAGCAAAGCTTTAAAATAATGGTGGGGAGCGAGGCTCTAGATTGAAATCTAAAGCTCTTGAAAGCTTATTTTGGGACTCACATTTTCAGATCCTCAAATTCACTTCCAATATCAATAGTTTTAGGAGATTTATGCTACAAGAGCAAACAGCAGCTAGGTTAAAGTTAGCAAATGCAGTTCCGTTGTAGATTTGATACTACAACGGTGTGATGGTCGATGTTGGATTTGGGTCATTCCACTATAACAATTTTCCTGGAGGCAAGTGCAAAAATGAAATCTAGTGGGCTGCCTCCACACTGGGTGCAGATGAGGGAGGAAATTCATCTCATTTGAATGTGACCCTACCTAATTCACAGCTCCCGAAACAATACATGAAACAAACACAGGTGCCCTTCAAAATTTGCACTTCTCTGAATTTTGCAGTGCAGTTATACAACCAAATACTATGCACAGCAATGCAGATATTAGGGGGAAATGAGCAAAAAAATGCATATATTTGTGGAAAGAGCATGCAAAAAAAAAATGCATTACATATGGGGAAATTGCTTGTAAAAATGTGACTGTTGAAAGAAATAAATGTGTATTAAATGGTGAGTTGTTTTTTTAAAAAATTGCAGTTACAGTTAAGATTGGATCTTTTTTAAAAGCGAGAGAAACCAACATTGAAATATTCATTCATCCCTAGTTCTGCTCCATCTTAGCTTTATGACTTGCCTCAGCTATTATTGACTTTATGGCAGTTCACTAAATCATAACTTCAGTTCTATGGTGGTCCAAGTTACTGTATCCTGCTGTCAGGGACTGGGTAGAGGAGGAATGGTGGAGACTGCCTCCCCATCCTGACCCTTCCAGGGAGGAGGAAGAGGAAGGTGGTTTACATTTACAGCTGCGGTTTGAGGGAGGTCACAGCACAGAGGCAGGTGAGGGTGTGTGTTGGGAAATCACGGAAGAGCCAAAACAACACCTGACTGACATGTTGTCACTAGAAAGCATTCCAGACAACACCATCTTCCAGAACCTGGCAAACCTTAAAAGTAGGAGAGAAAAGAGCTCAAAGACAGAGGGCATGTAGCAGCACCTGTGGAAGTGACAAATGAGGAAGTGGCAGAGATGGGGGCGGGGGTTGGAGATCCATTCAGGACAATGCCATTATCCAAGAGGCTGGGGTCTGTAGCCTCTTTCTGTAAAATTTGAAATAAAAAGCGCTGTAAGAAACTTATCCTTGTCTTTATACTTTCCTGGGCAACAAGCTGGGAGCCGCTGACAGCAACCTGACACCTGCTCTCCCATGCTCTTTCCACCCTGGGACAGCTATTGTGATAAAAGTCCTGGAGCCAGCTTTGTGGGGGCCCTGGGCAACCCACGCAGCTTCCCCGTCACTTCTTCAGTCACAGCAGAACCCACCACACTTCCCATGCAGCAGTCCTCCAGGAAACTGACCTGGTGGTGGGGACAGGCAGAATGGGTGGGAACGAAGAAGGCTGAATTGAGAGGTTGCGGAAGCTGCTGGCATGAAGAAGAGGAGGAGGAGGAGGAGGAGGAGGAGGAGTTTGGATTTGATATCGCACTTTTTCACTACTCAAAAGGAGTCTCAAAGCGGCTAACATTCTCCTTTCCCTTCCTCCCCCACAACAAACACTCTGTGAGGTGAGTGGGGCTGAGAGACTTCAAAGAAGTGTGACTAGCCCAAGGTGCATGTGGAAGAGCAGGGAAGCGAACCCAGTTCACCAGATTACGAGTCTACCACTCTTAACAACTACACACACATGACTCCTTCAATCCTTTCAAAATTGGGCAGTATTTCCCCCACCCCCCAATAAAAACAGCTTGTGCAAACCAGGATAATCCCAGTGCACTTAGTAACCTTACCAGGTGGGCCTGTCTCCTTTCAGCAAATGTCTCTGGCTCTCAACATAGTGTTGCTGTGTTGGAGTCCAGAGACATAGTGGGGTCGGGGGAAAGAATATGCTCCCTGCTGATGGGTTTGGTGCTTGTCCTTAACAACTCAGGGCTCTCAATTTTTTTTAAATCAATTTAATTATTGTGAATTCCACAAGGCTACATTATTCACACAACCACACTGGGTGCTGACACTGGGCCTATCAGATAATTTAAAAGGAGTGGTAAGAGATGCTAATATTGAGGGTTACAGTCAACCATTGCTGAGCTGAGTTTATCCATTAACCCTGACATCATTAACACTCTAGTCTCATGGTGTTTTAGTAATAAAGCTTGGGCCCAGGGCTTTCTTTCAGCTGAAACGCACCAGAACTGAAATCTGGAACCTCTCAAGTGGGCGCCATTGCCATTATAAGAGAACAAAGGAGGCTTCAGCCCATTCTGAACTCTAGGTTTAATCATGCTCCTAACAATGTCACTGGGAAAATGACACAGACATGATACCTCATTTTTCTGTGGAACACCATAAGCATCCTATTTACAACTCTCTTGGGTCTTTTCTCCTGCTGCTTCAAACCCTTCTTCCAAAACTATCCAGGAGCTGATGTGGCAACAGCATTAGTAAAGACCCAGAAGTCTTTATGAGCTACAATTCCCAAGGACTGAACCAAGGATATTCCCAGGGATGCTCCTGAAAGCCAGGACCCATGACAGTGGTAGCTTCCAAGGCTTCTTTGGCCCATACTAAGGATCGGACCCCATGGGAAATATTGGATGGAATTCAACATAGTGCTAAGGAAATTGTTCCATCAGCTTCAGTTCTTCTGCTACTTGATGGAACGATCTCCGCTCTTGTTCCCCACCACACCATTCTGGAGGGTGACCCATTTGAGCAGATTTGGTGGGATGAGGACTGTTGCACTTGTGAGAATCCTTGCATTGGCTTCTGCTATCAGAATGGGTTGGTTGAATCTGACTCCTGAGGGTTGCAGGAACCACCGTTCTTCTCCAGGACTAATGAAGGCCTGCTGCTGCTACCAGGCAAATTTCAGCAGGAAAGGGAAAAGAAGAAGCTGCAGTTTTGGTGAGGACTGGGTCTCAGTCAAGATCTGGACTAATGATAAGCTGAATGTGAAATGACAGGTTCAGCTGATAATTAGCCTTGAAGTTTGTATTCTGAATTCTTCCTTTTGGAAGACTGGATACATCAATAGTGTTGAGCCTGGTGAGGGTGTTTTTTTTAATATTTATATTTTATTGAAGTGATTTCAATTAAAAGAAATAAAGTGATACAGAAAAAAGAAGGAAAAGTAAGGGGGAAGAATGACAAACATACATATAAAAGAATATATATATACAGTATATATACAGTGTGTGTGTGTGTGTGTGTGTGTGTGTACAGTATGTGTGTATAGATAGATAGATAGATAGATAGATAGATAGATAGATAGATAGATAGATATTGTGTGTGTGTGTGTGTGTATGATGTTCCCATACATTCTTATATAAATTGTTATAGTGTTATTATCCTAATATTTATGTGAACGTTAATAGCCTACTACATTTTGTATAAAGTCCTTCCATATATAATCATATTTATCCAGGCAAAGTCTACACCTGTAAGCAGTCCGTCCATAGGTTGTGAGTGATGTCATATTGTCAATCCATTGATTAAAGGGTACCCTATCTTTATTTTTCCAGTTCATCAATATCTATCTCTTGGCCACACAAAATCCATTTTTGTTGTCCCGTTGATAGTTTCCATACTGCAGGTATGTAGTTCTGGTGATGGTGTTGATGTGCTGTGTTTTGTCCCAATGAGCCTAATAAGTCTCTCCAGGCTTAACGTTTTGTAGCCCTGACATTGTGTACTGCTCTTCCAAGCTTTAGACTGTTAAAAGTAAGTTGATATAATGTTTGATATAGAGTCTTTACTGCCGGCTGGCAGTTCAGAATCAATCTAGATTTAGGAAATGTCATTCTTCTTCAACAGAACCACTGTTACCAGCAGTAACATAATATGACAGCTTCTGAAAGGAAACCACTGCATAAGAGAAACAGCAGTGGAAAAGTCTAAGGGAATAAAGGATTGTTGTGAAAGATTCGTTTTATTCTGATCGTTAAAACAGAAAAAGTGAAAAAAGGACTGAGTGGACATGTTTGGATCTTAGAAAAATGAAAAGACAAGCCCTTCCAGGTTTTTACACATGGCAAAGGAAGAAGAATAGGGAAATATTTCAAGTGAAATGTTAAATTGTTTCGAAGCATATTTTGGAAATGGTTGCTTTTCTTTTCAGGCAGCAAGGTACACAAAATACTAATGTGCACACTAGTCAAGAAAGCAGAGCCATTTGGTGCAATAAGAGCATCTATCTTTAGAACAAGGTTAACTTCCAAAGTAAATGCAGTAATTTTTATCTAACAGGCACAATCAGTCTTTCATTCTTTAAGTGGTTTTAGTGCACCTTTATCAGCGTGACTGTGAAGTTAACTGACAGGTCTGTTTTCAGTCCCTTGTCTGATGTCTTTCTCCCGCTCATCCAAAAGGCACCACAGCGTGACATTGCCTTTATCTGACAATTTACAAGCACATCTCTAGCCTAGCGATTGTGTGCTGACATTAGACATCTTTTAGGACCTCAGCATTCAGGAAACGATGTATAAATGCCCTTAAGCTTTTAACGTATTAGTGGGAGTTAAACAATACATGTAAAGTGATGCTAATTTATCAGAAAGGTTTTCCTAAGGACTGGCAAAAAGGAAATCAGTTAAGGAACAGTAACCTTATATTTCCACGAGTACAGAATGAAATAAACACTGTGTGGCATTTTGAGCCACGTGTTTCAATGCACTTGGTCTAACACTGTCACTGGAAATAATACTAGAGGTGCACATTCAGTTCATTTCCAAGCACAGTTCAAAGTGTTGGTGGTGACCTTTAAAGCCCTCAACAGTTCAGTATACCTGAAGGAGCATCTCCACCCCCATTGTTCAGCCCAGACACTGAGGTCCAGCTCCAAGGACCTTCTGGCAGTTTCCTCATTGCAAGAAATGAAGCTACAGGGAACCAGGCAGAGGGCCTTCTCAGTGGTGGCCCCCTCCCTGTGGAACGCCCTCCCATCAGATGTCAAGGAAATAAACAACTATCTGACTTTTAGAAGACATCTGAAGGCAGCCCACTATGGGGAAGTTTTTAATGTTTGATGTCTTACTGAGTATTGTTGGAAGCTGCCCAAGGTGGCTGGGGTAGCCTAGTCAGATGGGTAGCATATAAATTTATTATTATTATTATTATTATTATTATTATTATTATTATGCCTCAAAAGACAATGAAATAGTGCGCCTTCGAGGGTAAAGCTAATCCATTGGAGCAGCACCTGCTGTGGCTGTAGAATCTGATATGGGAGAGACATGCTTTATTGCAGGAAGGACCAGATTAAGGTGTCCAGTGTTGCTGCTGCAGACGCACCATGGCATTTCTTCTCTCTGCGCTCCTGCCAGAGGTCATTCCTCCTCTGACCACTGCTGTGGATACAAAACCTAACTGTCTCTCTCCAAGCACTGTGGTCATCTGCATGGGATTTCCATATGGCAGAGTTAATGTTGCCTGCCTTATCGTGGCATTTACAGACATCTTTGTAACACAGAGTTGGTCTGCCAAGGGGCCTGGGTGCCTGAAGCCAGCTCCCTTGCCATCTTCCATTCTGTGCATATGACCAAGCCAGTGTAGACGTCGCTGATGCAGAATTGCAAACATGATGGGGAATGTGGGCTTGGGAGGACTCATCTTTGTTGGAGACTCTGTCTTGTTATGTGATGCCCAAATCTTCCTGACAAAGCACATATGGAAGGCATTGAGGTATTTCTCCTGAGGGGTGTAATTTGCCCAGGACTCACACGCAAGCCTGGTAGCCCAATGTCTTGGTATTTGTCATTAGCATGCATTCTCCCATGCCCTTTTGGAGAGCCAAGCCATTGCCATAGCTACCTTGCATCACTATAGAGAAGACAGTGGATGGAGTAATTGCATTCCCCGGTGTGTTTTCTTTATGTAAATTTTGATTTTGAATATTTGTTTATTTATTGGTAACTATATATATATATCATTCATATCTAAACTGCACGCACTGCTGAGATATACGTTGAAGGGTGGTGCTGAATGCTTGTGATACACAGAATGCTGTCAAGGAGATGAATAATGATGTAACTGATTCTGTATGTCTCTTGAGCAAGGAAAGGAGAAAGAAAAAGGGAAAAAACCACCCATAGCAAGTCTATAGATCAGTGACCAGAATCTCAATGTAGCAAAGTGGACATGACAAATGAGCAACGTTTTTCTATGCACCACTTTACACGGCACAATACTCTATTAATTATGCTCTGTTGCCAGTCTCTTCAGACTTATGCAGGCAGCATTAAATTAACACATCTGCTGGGATATTGGTAAAATGCCATTTTTTAAAAAAAGGAAAGGAAAGGAAAGTGTGTGTTTGATGCATTATATTATATTTTATTTACTTGTATGCGTATACTTCAATCCTGACTACGACACCCATCTGTATTTGCTTTTTCCAATCATTTACACTGAAAAACACAGCCCAAGAAAACTTAGCTGGGCTTTATTAGATTAGACAAAATGGGAAGCATTGAAATCGGTTCAAAATGGCAGCCCCAAAGGGGGGTGGTGGTATGTGAGATTCAGGGCGCTGTTGTGAGTCTTGCTGCTCGTTGTTAAGCCCAAAATACAGAAAAAGGAAACACACATTGTTGCCCCTACAGTCTCCTCCCTGCAACAATGGTAAGCCAGCCCCCCCTCGATCCTTTCAAGACCCCCCCCCCCAGCCTATGAATGGGGCGGTGAAAGGCACCTGCTGAACATATTTTTGTTCAGGCAAACTTATCCAGAGTCGTAAATCTGTTATGTGCTTTAATTTAGTTTTCACTTAAGTTTTTTTAAAAAAACAGGCTTTAAGGTTGTTGTTGTTTTTTTTACAGTCGAGAAGAATATAAATATTGAAATACAGTAGAATAAAAATAAATAAAAGAAGTAGGGGGCTTGCTGAGCAATAGCCTGAGCTGCTTTCCTGGAAATGGACTTCCGGGAGACAGCAGAGTTGTTTGAGAACTGGCACGTCTTCCCGTTGGCTGGTCCAAGTTAGCAGCAGCCTAGTGGGTGTAGTATGGGTTAACTGATCTTTCTAGTAGCACCTTAGAGACCAACTAAGTTTGTTCTTGGTATGAGCTTTTGTGTGCATGCACACTTCTGAAGAATGAAAGCTCATACCAAGAACAAACTTAGTTGGTCTCTAAGGTGCTACTGGAATATTTATTTTTTTTGGTTTTGATTTGAAGGTTATTGTGAAAAAGTTTGGGAAAAAATAAAAATAAATCACACACACACACACACACACACACACACACACACACATGGTTGTAGCAGGTGCTTGAGTTGCTGGTATGTACATCTGTTAGTTCAATTGCAAAACCACCTCATCCCATAGCATGCTCTCCTTGCTAAAATGACAAGTCCTTATTACATAACTGAAAACGCTGGAGTCGGTGCTCTCCAGCATTTCCTTCCAGTGCAGTGTTTCCACAGCTCCCTCTTTGTGCCATGATTTGGCGTGCAGCCTCTGGATGCTGGTCTTTCTGCCTCCTGAGTATTTATGTGTTGTTGGCACTGTGCGTTGTAGAATTATGCATCTGTGGCCTTCAGAAAAGCACGAAATTGAAATGGCGCCCAGGCTGCATCAGAGATATAAATATATTATGGATTGTGCAGATGCAGGCTGGCGTATGATGGCAAAGCGAGCTGTCGACCAGTCATTTGGATCTCTGCTGTTTCACTGGGTTTGGCCCAATTCATGAGTGCATCCTGTGGTGTGAGAGCTACCGAGAAGCAAATGGTTTGTGGGCTGCTCCATATGCTGTAACTAGTACAGGACCAGGATGGGCATTTTATAATACAGCAGACTTTCAGCTAAGCCAAGTCCAGATCTGTGGTTTCTGTTTAGCTGTGGAAGGCCTTCAAATAGAGCAAATCCTCAGAGACCAACAAATACTTAAAAGGCTTTTCGTATCATGTGGGGTAAGAGGAACTGAGCACATACTGGAACATTAATTAATGCCAAATTCAAATTTAATTCCTCTGACGGACCATCTATAGGAACACTGAGGGAATTTGTTTTAATCTTTGTTTTTACACTGAATAAAATAAATTAATGATAGGGAATGCAGAACGTCTTGTTACGCTGCTATATTGAAGACAGTTTATGGGGAAAACATTCTCTACGGGCATAACAAAGTCTCTAATTGGCTGTTTTGAGGAGAATCAAAAGAGTGTCAAACTTCACTGAGGCATAAGGAGGGAAAGTTGCCACTGTCTGCTTCCCATTGTGCTTGCTTTTTTATTGTTATTACTGCAGTAAAATTGCAGTGCAGTATAATTTGGACGCATGCAAAAAAAAAAAATGTCCCTGGAAGAAAGAGAACTGCAACTTTATTACAAGAAAGCAAAGCCTATATTTTCCATATACAATATCATGTAGTGATGCTGCTGGGCTGGAACTCCCACCACCCCTGACTATTGGCAACGCTGGCTGGAGCTGAAAAGATCTGAGTCCAGCAACATTTAGAGGCCCACCAGTTTCCCATCCCTGATATAGATAGAGTCAAGAGAATAATGAGAGCCAGGGCAATCTGAACAACTAGAGAGGTCAGAAATCATCCCTTGATACCATCCCAACTCCACACTGCAAATATCTAATTGATGTAAAGCACTTAGAACTTTGGTTCAGGGCCACAGAGGGGTCCAGTATGGTTGGAGAAGACAGGTGATGTCCAACCAAGGAGAGAAAGAAGTAAGCGGCTTTTTAAAAGCAAAGATCCTTTATTTGGCTCCAACTGGGTTCACTTCTTCTTTGGCGATCACTCATAGGCAAGTAAGATTGTCTTCCATAAACATGGTTTTAACAATCAGTCCATAAGTGACAGTGGAGGCCAATTCTGGATCCACACGTCCTTCCACAGTGGGGACATTGGTTTCCGGGTGGGAGTTGATCACGGTGTGGATTTGCCAAGTGTGCCTTCCTCTTAGAACGTTTCTCCCTTGCATCCTGAGTTCGAGGGTCTTCAATGCCTATAACACCTTTGGTAAAGGCTGTTCTCCAACTGGAGTCCTCTCAGGCAAGGGTTCCCCAATTGTCGGGGTTTATACAGTGGTATCTCTAGTTGCGGACTTAATCCATTTCGGGGTGCTGTTTGCACCCGAAAAGTCTGCAACTAGAGTGCCTCTTCCGCGCATGTGTGATCGAGAGCTTCTGCGCATGCGTGAAGCACACAGATCGCTTCTGTGCATGTGCGCATGCCACGTTAATAAGCTGAAAGTCCACAACAAGAGCAGAACACAACTAGCGGTACCACTGTACTACATTTTTTAAAAAAATTTTTTTTTACCTTGAGACAGTCTTTGAACCTCTTTTGTTCACCACCAGAATTACACTTTCCATTTTTAAGTTCAGAATAGAGTAGCTGCTTTGGAAGACGATAATCAGGTATACGCACAAAGGTGACAAAAGGTATGAGGAACCCAACTCAAAGGTAAGTTCAGAATTTTATACAGTTGCAATTGTGGGTGGTCTTATTCAACACAGGTTCGTCAATTTACAAGATAAGGGGGAAGTACATGGGTGAAGGATGCAGAGGGGAGGTAATACCTACTGTTGAAATCCAGGGGGAGGTGGCAAATTATGTGGTAATCCAGTTTTTCTAGAATAACTGTAGGGATGAGAGTTTTATCTAACAAATGAATTCCTCTCCCCACAGGGTCAAAGGAAACGGATCTGGTCGTCTGGCACTTTATGAAAGAAGGAAGGGGAGCTAAGCGGAAGTGATTAGGTTGAAGCTGAAAAACAACATTTTTACTTTCATGGTAGCAATAAAGTGATGCAATTTGAATACATGGGTTCCAATTCTTATTTTCCTGAAAGTAATTACAATCATAGAGAAGTTGAACAAACACTGATAAGGCACAAGGATACAAAAGGGTCAATTCCATTTGCAAAGATGCCACATGTAACAATTGCATAAGGGTCACAGTAAGGATTCACATTTACAAGTAGTAAAGACACAATTACAAGAGGGGGGGGGACAAAACTAGATGCAATTTAAAATTACCTGGATACAATTATAAAAAAACACTTGGTTGCAATTACAAAAGAATACTTGGATACAATTAAAAAAAACAGAGATAAGTTAATTGAGGAAATAGGGTAATGGGCAGTGCAGGGAAGAAAGAAAAATGCTTTATTTGACAGAAAGGGGCAAAAGCATTTGAAGGAGGGAAATAACAGGAGAAGTGAATTAAAAGGAGAGCAGACTAAAGGCAAAATTGAGGGAAAGGTTTATATATATCTGTTAGGTTGTCTTCATTTGGTTTATTTGGTCTTGGTTTTCAGCTTCTTTAGCTATTTTTCTACATCATCATCATAAGCCTTTGTTAAAAAAAAAACAACGTAAGAAATATTTGGCTGAATCAAAGCAAGATGTATTTTTTTTGTTATCCACCCATCTCCTAAACCTTTGGGTTGTTTTTTTCAAATCTGAAATGTCCTTTCCCCACTTACAGCCAACTCCGAATTGCTTTCCTTTCTTCTCCTGAAGAGTTGTTGATTTTCTGTGTGTATAACTTGCTCTTTGCTGGAGGCAGAATATATATGCACTTACTCTTTTTTAAAAAAACAAAAAACACAACTACTCCAATGGAATGGAAAAGACCAGATGAAACTGAGAGTGAATGTTGCAACATACAGAATGCAGTACAAGGATGTTTACCTGGCCAACTGTGCTTGCTGAACCATTTCATTTATATTTACTGGTGACTTTTTTCACCCAAAGATTTCAAAGTCTTCCATGGACACAAAGGCTGTGAAAACAAAACCAACCACCACATTTCTAATACATTCCTTCATGTGACTATATGCCTACCACAGGAAGTTGTCAACAGAAGATATTTATTGTACAACATGGCTAGTAATTGACTATACTGGAGTTTTATTATATTCTGACACAGGATCTTTCACAAATGCGTTTTTATTAATAAGCTTCCACCCTCATCTGCTTGCAACTTGCAAAACTATTCTGAAAGCAGAGTACATATGCACAGATCTGCAGAGTGCAAATCCGGGATGTGGTAAATGCTTTTGCATGTTGTATCTATGAGGGAACTGTCTGCCACCATCCCTTTATGTTGTTGTTGTTCAGTCGTTCAGTCGTGTCCGACTCTTCGTGACCCCATAGACCAGAGCACGCCAGGCACCCCTATCCTCCACTGCCTCCCGCAGTTTGGCCAAACTCATGCCAGTCGCTTCGAGAACACTGTCCAACCATCTCATCCTCTGTTGTCCCCTTCTCCTTGTGCCCTCCATCTTTCCCAACATCAGGGTCTTTTCCAGGGAGTCTTCTCTTCTCATGAGGTGGCCAAAGTACTGGAGCTTCAACTTCAGGATCTGCCCTTCCAGTGAGCACTCATGGCTGATTTCTTTAAGGATGGATAAGTTTCATCCCTTTATAGCTGCTGGCTTTTGGAAGTCACAACATTTTGACACCAGCCTTCCTTCCCTTGTCATAAACAAGGAAGTGTTTTAAAATAAATTGTAACTAAGGAAGGACTACACCTACTACCGGTAGAAAAAGAAGACTTCTATTAGAGGTTTCAGTACAGTGGTACCTTGGTTCTCAAACACCTTGGTACTGAAATGCCTTGGTTCTCAAACGCTGAAAACCTGGAAGTAAGTTTTCTGGTTTTCGAACTTTTTTTGGAAACCGAATGTCCGATGCGGTTGTCAGCTATTGTTTCCAGGGCGCCTGCACCAATCAGAAGCTGCACCTTAATTTTCAAACATTTTGGAAGTCAAACGGACTTGCGGAATGGATTAGGTTTGGCGCTTTTGTTTTTGCTATTTAATTTAGCATTTTTGTTTTTGAGGCTTTTTTGGTTACCATATTTTCCGGCGTATAAGATGACTGGGCGTATAAGACGACTGGGCGTATAAGACGACCCCCAACTTTTCCAGTTAAAATATAGAGTTTGAGATATACTCGACCGCAGATTCTCCACCTGGCGTATAAGACGCCCCCTGACTTTTGAGAAGATTTCCCTGGATTAAAAAGTAGTCTTATACGCCAGAATATACAGTAATTTGTTTTTGTGACTGTGGAACCCAGTTCAGCTACTGATTGATTGATTGATTGATTGATTGATTGTGTGACTGCAGAAATGGATAAAAGCCCCCCCCCATCCAAACAATGATTATCATCAGTGCAGGTAAGAAAATTTTTTAAAAAAATTTTTTATCCTCTACAATACTGTCTTATTTATTTTATAGTACAGTACATTGATGATTGCTTTCATTTTATGGACCAATGGTCTCGTTAGATAGTAAAATTCATGTTAAATTGCTGCTTTAGGGGTTGTTTTTAAAAATCTGGAATGGATTAATCGGTTTTGCATTACTTTCTATGGGAAAGCGCGCCTTGGTTTTGGAACGCTTTGGTTTTGGAATGGACTTCCGGAACGGATTAAGTTTGAGAACCAAAGTACCACTGCATACCCATAGACCAGGAACTGTATCTTTGTAAGGGCAAGGCTGAGACCCCACTGCGTGTGCAGGTGTCTTCCCTGAGTAGTCAGATGTTCAGTAGACCATTAGCAACTCTGCTGCATAACTCACTGAGCTTTCTTGCCAGTTTCGACACTGGCTTGACTGGGCATAATTCAAAAAATGAGAAGCTCATTTTCATTCCATTCTTCTGGACCTCTGTGATAGCACTTAGTAAAACCCCAATGGGATGTTTTCCACATACCGTATTATGGTATTTCTTCAAGCAATTGCTAAAGGACACAGGGTCGAGCTGCTCTATAATTCTCATACCCAGGGGTAGGCAACCTAAGGCCCATGGGCTGGATGAAGCCCAATTGCCTTCTCAATCCGGCCCACAAGTGGTCTGGGAATCAGCATGTTTTTACATGAGTAGAATGTGTCCTTTTATTTAAAATGCACCTCTGAGTTATTTGTGGGGCATAGGAATTCGTTCATTTCCCCCCCCCCAAAAAAAATATAGTCCGGCCCACCAGATGGTCTGAGGTACAGTGGACCGGCCCATGACTGAAAAAGGTTGCTGACCCCTGCTCATACCCATTTTATGTAAGTGTTCAATGGACCTATAGATCTCTCCTCGAGACTCATCATAGTACCTATAAGTATATCTAAGCTTCTGACCCCAGTGACAGAAGTTAGCGGAAACCACAAAAAGATTACAAAGATCTGCTAAATATTTGCTGAAGAGTTTTCCAAATTCCTGCTCTTTTGTCTGACTCAGTGCTCCAACCAACACAGGAACGATGTTAAACTCATCCGTATGGCTTTAGCAGTATAAGGCGAAATGCGTTTCAATACTGTGTTCACCTTCATCTGTTTGCAGAGACATGCGCTCAAACATTCCAGTCTTCCATAGTTCTGCATAAACCTTTTGATCAATTCACAGATCATATTGTGAGGTTCTATATATACTGTATCCACACTGGAAAGTGCACACCAGGAGAGGGGCACGAGATGGGAAGGCCCAGGAAGTGTTATAAACAATCCCTCTGGCAAAACTTGAAAATGCTTATTATATGCATAATCGAAAAATAATTGTATTGTGGAATCTATGAATTTTGTAAAAGTTGCACCCCACTGCGAATAATCATTTCAACACCAGGTTTGTCAATCTGGCTGGCATTAATATCTCTGGCAGCAATTTTTTTTTTTAAATCATCACAATATATTATGGCAGGCCTGGCACTTAGTTACTTGGACATAGTGCTTTTAGTCAGGATTGTTATTTTTATTTTAAGCTTATTAGTCACTTTATACAAACATCCCAGTAATAAAATACCATGATCCAACATTTGAAAAACAAAATAATTAAAGGTGAAACAGCAATTCAGAGGCTCCAAGGAGCACTGATGTATTTACTCCAATGTTTAAGTAATGCTATATTTCACCACATTCCCATTGTGTATGTACATAATCCTAGCCTGATGCAAAGTGAATTAATGGGGGCTTCCTATTCTGAGGTGCAGTAACATGCAGAACATTGAATTGTGACTGGTTACTTTGATCCAGCCCAGCTCACACTTATTTCTTGCCATGGGTACCCACATACATTACTCCCCATTACATAATGTATTCATATTCCTTCAGCATTCAGGACCCCCCGCTACAATTGCAGACCCTCCAAGTGTCCCTATTTTCCAGGGACGTCCCTGATTTAGAGACATCGTCCCGGTTTCTGATTTGAATGTCCCACTTTTCCTTAAGATGTCCTAAGGAATGTTGGAGGGTATGGAGTTATCAGTGCTGGGTTTACGTATAAGCTAAACAAGCTATAGCTTAGGGCCCCACTCTCTTGGGGGGGCCCCAAAAAAAATTACAAGGGGTAAAAAAACTGGATGTACATTTCCAAAATACAAGATAAAAAAACAAATAAAATAAAACCTACATACAGAAACAGTTTGTATTTCACTATTAATATACTTCTTCTTAATTGTATTTCAGTTCTACAATTACTTTGATAAAATACATATTTTGTTATGTGAAATTAGATACCTATTAGGTCCATAAATTACCATATAGCATATATTCAACACAAAAAACAGCAATAATTTGTTGTTGACACAGGACAGCTGGACATATAAAGGGTCCTATTACCTTCAGTAGCTTAGGGCCTCATCAAACCTAAATCCGGCCCTGGGAGTTATCCAACCCCTGAGGCATCTGAAGGCAATCCTGTGTAGGGAAGTTTTTCTAATGTTTAATGTTTTTCTAATGCTTTTATGTATGTTGGAAGCTGCCCAGAGTGCCGGGGCAACCCAATAAGAAGCATGGGGTATAAATAGTAAAGTTATCATTATGGAATGGGATGGCTCTATTTTCATCGGAGCAATGTAGTAGGGCATGCAATCAATGTGTGGACTTTAGCGCATGGATTGCTGCTGCTAGATGTTGGGGTGGCCATGTCTCAGTTGGCTTGTGGCCTTGTAAACAGGATAGAAGTACTGGTTCTCTTCCCACCCTTGGCAGTCGCAGCTGTAAACAGGACCTGACCCTTAAACTAGCCTGAACTTCTTATTGGTCCCATAAGCACTGCACCGAGCTCCTTGGAGGAAGGGTGGGATACACATGTGATGGAAAATAAAAACATAAATGAAATATTGTAACTATTTCTGAAATTTGATTTGGAAATCTATCCTTTAAAAACAAAAAACTTCATACAGCAGTCTCCTTTTCACTGTGTATGCAACCTTGTAATTTGCATTAACTGTGCACACTTATTCTGCTTTACAGTAACAGTAAACAGCTCAGTAGAGATACTAATATTGGGAAACTGAACAGGGCCTTTTGAACACCATCCTTCTCCCAGCAAAGTTAATAGCAGTCCTAAATTAGCGTTTAATGAACGTAAGTGAGCTCATCTTTTATCTGAGCATCCCCTTTGTTTCATACTGGGCTTCTGCTACTAAGAATGTGAAGACAACATGGTATTCCCGACAGGCATTACTACAAAAGAATTATGCCTATTTTATATATATAGTTTTTCACGTGTACATACATCTTGCACATGTTGCTAATGTTGTAGATCAAAGAAAGAGCATATAAATCTTGTTCACCTACATGCAGCGAATCCGAAGAGATTACTCAGTAGTAAAAACATGATATAGTACTTTGATTTGTGGAATATCTGGAGAAAACTCATTCATTTCCAGCAGCAGTCATGCAGTTCAGCCACAACAACTCACTTTCTGGCCTAGCCTCCACAGATTCCCTCCAGTTATTCTCATTCTCTGGACTTTTTTAGGACACATTTAGGTGTCTCTAGAGCACTGGCAACGTTGGGGAGAGAAGGGAGAAGGTATAGGAGCGGACCACAGCTCCAGCGTAGGTTCCCCCTGCCAAAGAATTATTCTATGCTTGCCTGCACTGTATCAGGGTATATCTTGCTATGTTCACAAATGTACATTGTCTCAAGGAGTCTCGTTTGCAGTTTTTGCAAATTCCACCTTTCTCAGTGCCACCTCTCCAGCTTCCACCAAATGGCGACTCAAAGGTTTCCCCAACCCTCGGATCAGATTTGGGGATGGGGCAAAGGCTGCAGAAGGAAGGAGGAGTAATATAAAATTGCCTCCCAGTGCTCCTTCATGGAAGCCTCCACTTGTTCAAGCCTCCACTTGTTCTATGAATGGTTACAATTGCTCCGGCACCTGGGGCAGGAAGCAGGTGTGGGCGGGGCTGGCACACGTTCCGGGGGGCGGGGTGCACATTCTGGGGGCGGAGTGCGCGTTCTAGGGCGGGGCATGCCACCCGCAGGGCCGGGGCATGCCACCTGCAGGGGCGTGGCACGCGTTCTGGGGGCGTGGTGCGCCAAGATGGAACCCTATCAGGATCCTGCTGCCCGGGGTGCCCCGCCCCCTATGCCCCACCCTTCCTACACCAGTGGGTTTATATGATCTCAGTGCCTGATAAGTATTTCCAGTATCCACCGGAGGGAGAATGAAACTTAGTTCCTTATAAACTTCACTGTTGTAAAAGAAGATTCATCCTGACCAGCACCCAACAGTCTCAAGGGCTCAGAACTCCCGTGGTACCAGCCCTATGAAAACTCGCAGCAATCTTTGCAATTCCATCCTTATTCAAGTTCATAGAGCCATAGATCAGGTTGGTGGGTCATCAGACTGGGCTTTAGGGGGCCAAATAAGCTTTGTTCGCTTGGGTTTTGAACCTTTCGTTTTCAAAAGAAAAAGCTGAATTGCTTATAATGCAATGCAAAGCATCGCATCCTTGCAGGCATGCTGATTTCCTTGTTTCACACATGAATGGAAACCATTCCACTTGGCGCCATAATTGCAATTATTGCAGGCACATTATTTAGGATCCCATTGAGAGCCTTTTGTTAATAGTCTCCATTAAATGTCGACTGAGGAGCAGACCTCTGATTACAGCTTGAAATGTCCACACATAATGTGGCACTCGGCTTACACAGCCTCTCAAAGGAAAGTGCCCTTCCCTCTTGGGCAAACCCACTAAATGAAAGATGCAGAAAGACTGCTGTGTAATGGAGTCACCATCAGTCAATTAGCATAGCAAACTGTGGCCTGCACTAAGCTGCTCTGGTCTTTTCTCAATGTGACACTGAGCATGGGTACGGGGAGCTATGAAAGAGCTGTTGCAATGGAGCAGAAACGTAACAGCAGAGGCAAGTATCACTGAACACAGACTGCCTTTTCTTATCCCTTTCCCCAGGCCTTCTAATGAATACCCTTAAAAACAAATAAAGGCGACCCCCTCCTAAAAAAGGTACAAGTTACACCATATTTATCCTTCAGCAAATTAGAATTTGTCCTCTGTCACGGAGAGGAGAAATAAGACAACCCTAAGTATTGGCAGGCAGCTGAATCATAGCTTTGGGTTCTTAGAATAATAGAATCATAGAAGTATAGTGTTGGAAGGTACCCCAAGGGTCATCTAGCCCAACCCCCCTGCAATGCAGGAATCTCTGCTGAAGCATCTATGACCGATGGACATCCAACCTCTGCTTAGAAGCCACCAAGGAAGGAGAGTCCACAACCTCCTGTGGAAGACCATTCTTGGGCATTTTGCTTGTGAAAAGGAGACATGCTCTACAGCAGGGCTGCCCAACTTCCAAGAGACTGTGATCTATATATATATATATGGCAGTGATCTACCCATTGGATTGACCAGAGTTGTTGAACTTTTTTGGGAAAGCTTCATCAAAATTGTTGAGCCTTTTTGGGGGGGCGGGGATCCCACGATTGACCACGATCAACCAGGGGCAGCCCACAGTCAACTGATAGATCGTGATCAACCTGTTGGACAGGAACAAAGTTCAATTGTGATCCTTGCCATGTACAGTTAAAAGGATCAGGGATCAGAACTTTTGAAGACCCTCTCTCTGCTCTGCCTCAGATCCTGATTAGTTGTTGTCAATCAAAAGAAGGTAATGCTAGGCTAGATGGACCAATGTGGTGAAGGACAGCGTCCTGTCCTTTACCAGTGATGGGATGGATCTGTAAATTCCTGCCACCCCAAAATGCCTCTTCCTGGTTCAAACTAGGCCCAGACCCCCCTGGACTCAGATCCATTTCAAAATCAAGTTCATCTCAACTGCTAGCCAGCTCTCTCTGGCAGTACACCCTTCTTTCCAAGAAAGAAAAAAAATCTACAGAGACAGAGGAGGTTACAATTGATGCCAGAGATAACTTCCTGGAGACAGGAGAAGACTTCTGGCCTTCTTGTGAACTGGATGTGGCACTCCTAAGCATCACCAGGTTTTGTTTATTCGCTTTACTTTATTACTTCATTTCTATCCTGCCTTTCCTCCATGGACCTCAAGGCATCATAGATGGTTCTCCCCCTCTTCACATGATTCTCACAACAGCCCTGTAAGTCAGGCTGAGACATAGTGGCCTGGTTCACATGGCACAATAAGTCAAATCTATACCACAAGAGCCTGCAGGCTCCAAGAGAGGGACTCACAGCTATTCTGCTCCTTTCCAGTTCCTTGCTGCACTGAGTTAAGCAAAAGTTCGGCTTAGTATGTCATCTGAACTGGGTGTCATGGTTAATCACTCTCCTCACCACAGCCAAGAACAAATCTTGTGTGGGTTAGCATTTTCCATGAGAGAGAAAGAGAGAGAGAGAGAGAGAGAGAATGGTTTTCAAGGCAAGCCAAGGGGAATTTGCTCATCATTAGCTAAAAAGAGATTTTCCACTAGCTTTCTTATCCACACTTCAAGATGTTGGGAAGCTTTGGTTAAGCGGGTCAAAGAACACAGCAGAAGGGAAGTGAGAAAATGTATAAATCAAAGTCTTTCAAAGTGGAGGTCAAAAGAGACTGTTGTGTGAGCTATACAGGGAAGAAGCTTCCTAGATAATATACAGTCTATAAGGAAGGACCAAAAATGAGTGGGAAAATTGTTCTCACAAGGGAACATGACATAATTAATGTCACATGTAGCTCAGTTCTAGGCCTCCCTGAAAGAGATGTTCATCAACTTGCCTTTAATTAAAATGATCCCATGCTACTCTCAGATTATAAAACCCGATCTGTTTCAAATGCAATTTCTCCTAGCCAGAATGTGAAAGTCTCATTACAGAAGTGCAGGAACTGGATCAATAAGGGACTCTCACACCTGCATTTCTTATATATTTTAGACAGGTTGAAGGCTATGAATTGCACAAGGATGTTGTGTGGAGTGGACTATTCTTCCAACCTGAAATCTGACCTGAAATGCTGCACCCACAAACCATTTTCCATACTCCCCCCACTCTGCAACTTTACTCAGAAATCAGCCTATCAAACTGCATTCAGTTACCTTCATAATCTGATCTGATGCAACCAAGAGGCAAAGTGAAATTTATGGTAGAAGCAAATGTCCTTTCTAAAGGGGAGGGGGAGCTGCAGAGCTGGCAGCAGAATTTAGCACTGGGGAAATTCTACACTGAAGGTTCCACGGGGCCAAGCATGAATGAATGAATGTACTTTATTCGGTCACAGACCAGCATAAAACAAGATATTTGCATTTATAAAAACAATGTAAAAACAATATAAAAAATATAAACCATGTCCTTAAAATCATTGATTAAACATAGATATAACTAATAAAATTTAGACTCGGGTATCAGTTCTATGAGATAGGCTACTAAAATATAGATCCAACAATATTTTAGGCCACTATTTAAAGTTGATTTACATCACGGACCATCTTTCGACGTATATCTATCAAGGCTGCACAAAATCTGGCAACAGCGTAAGTGATTTCTGGGCTTTCATCCTGTAATAGCAATGAGATATTATGTTGTTCTGAAAGCCCAGGAGACTTATCTAAAATGGGTTGGATAAACCTTGCTCGGATGTCCGTATAATACTTGCAGTAGAAGAAGACATGTTCTAATGTTTCCTGCTGCCCCGCACCACAAGGGCATTTCCTTTCTTCATGGGGTATCTTCTCATAACGACCTTCTTGCATTGCTGAAGGTAATGCCCGACATCGGGCCAAAGTGAATGCCCTTCGCTGCTTTGGAATTTCAAGATTAGCTACATATGGCATTTGGGTGGTCAAATATCGTCTATTTTCACTAATCAGAAATCTTGGGGAGCTGGCCAAGTCAGCTTGTCTTTGAGTGTCTACCACTCGCTGTTTAAATCACCCTCTGGGAATGACCACCCAAGTAGGACTGGAACCATCATAAAGTAGTGCCACCCATTCCTAACAGCCTCTCCAGAAGGATACTGTCATTTATGGTATCAAAAGCCACTGAGAGATTGAGGAGAATTAACTGAGACACAAACACACCCATCTCTCTCCTGACAGAGGCGATCATGCAGGGCAACCAAAGCAGTTTCTGTGCCAAAACTGGGCCTAAATGCTGCTTGAAACGGATCTAGAAAAACAGTTTCCTCCAAGAGCGCCTGGATCTGGTCTGCGACCACCTGCTCAAGAACCTTGCCCAAGAAGGTGAGATTGGCAACTGGTCGATAGTTACTTGGATTTTCCAGATCCAGGGAGGGTTTCTTGAGGAGTGGTATTACCACTGCCTCCTTTAAGCAGGGAGGGACCACCACTCCTTGCAAGGAGACATTAATGACCTCCCTGGCCCAGCTAGCTGTTGTACTGTGTTTTTTTTTTTATTATCAGCCAAGAGGGACAAGGGTCCAGACTGCAGTGGTCACCTTGGCCAACTGAAGCACCTTGTCTACATTCTTGAGTCTTACTAACTGAAACTCATCTAACACAACAGCACTAGACAGTGTTCTGGGCACCCCTTGAGATACATCTGCTGTAACAGCAGAGTCAAGATACCAGTGGATGCAAGTGGTATTTTTATTCAAAATATTTTGCAAACAAGTCATAGCGAGCTGGTGTCAGTTCTACCACCTCCTTCAGGCCAGACTGTAAGAGGCACTCCACTACCCAGAAAAGTTCTGCCGGACGGCACAATGGAGATGCAATTTGAAGGCAACAAAGTATCCTTCACTGCCACTAGGCAGGCTCGATGATGAGCCCTCACCAGTGCATGTTTCAAGAAGAATATCCAGCTAAATTTAAAAGCTGATTCAAAACCCACCCTACATTTAAAATACCGTAATTCCATACCATTAAACTACCCATCCCATCTAGCAGTAAAACCATATTGAAATCAGAAGCTGAGAGGTGGGTTTTGTCTTTCCAATCATAACTGCTAGTCGTAATCATGATGATTTGTTGTTCCGCAAGCAGAAATGAAATATTTATCATATATCCATGGGATATTCTGTACTTAATTTATAATGCAGCCTGGGTTGGGGTTTTTTATTTTTTAAATACATTTTTGGAGTGTTTATTTTGTAGGAGTTTCACAGCTCTTAAAAAAGGGGGAAAATGTTGTTTACATCTACTATAGCAATAAAAATATCATTTTTATGAAAAAGAAACAACATGATTTTCTCATAGCAAATTTATTGTTTCATACTATGTGGAAAGGAATATCTATATTACATAATGAACCACTGATGACCAACTACGGACTGTTCTCAGACAGACTCATCTTGCACTTCCCTTGACCTGTTCATTTTTCCAGGTCTTTTTATTGGTTCTTGATTCTTCATCTTTGCTGAATGATTCTGTGCTCCTTTTTTATTTTATTGTTAATATTTTGCTTTTATGTTGTTGTTTTTTAAAAAGTCATTTAAATCGTAATTGTGTTATCATTTGTAAACTGTCCCACGAATTTTGTTAATAAGAAGAATAGCCTCAAACATGACCAGAATGATATTCTACAAATATGATGGATCTTGACCTAAATGATTTTGGAAATCATCAGAAGTAAATAACTATAACTGTTATCTTTCCAGTTTCTGAGCTGTTCTTCTGCAGTTCTCAAAAACAACCAGCTGCAAATAAGGAAGGCTCAGTTGGAGACAAGTTGGCACAATCCTATATATATATATATATATGGTTGCTGTTTTTTGTTCGTTTGTAAGAATGAGAGTAACTAAATTATCAGTTAGAATAATGAAATGAGTATTATACTAAGAAAACCGTTGTAGAAGCAATATGAAGTCATATTTTAAAGTTGATGTATAATTTGAAAGAGATTATTGTAAATTTATGTTTATTATTTGTGTGATGAAAGATTTAATGTTTTGTTTTGTTTTATGTTTGAAATCCTTTTTTTTAAAGAAACACAAATTTAATAAAGACTTATTTTAATATTTTTTAAAAAAAGTTGGCACAATCCAGGAATGGGCAGCTTGAGACTAAGGAGGAATACCCACGGTGCCCCATTTTGCCACTTGAGGTAAAACAGGAAGTGCTGCCTTGCCGTGCCCTATCTCTCCTGCCACACCTGTTGCTGCCACTGCCATTTCTGTTCCCACCATGCTGGCAGAGAAGCGGCACCAACATTGTCTCCAATTTCGGGTGAGATCTCACCAAAATTATGCAAGATCTTTTGCGTCCGCAAGCTCTTGTGCAATTTTGACTGAAATCAGCATCGACACCAGCGCTGCTTCTGCACCAGTGGCAGAGGTGGTGCAGCAGGTGGGAAGTCCACAAGGCTGGCACCTTGGGGGCTTCTGTTGTCTGAGACAGCCACCTCAGCTTGTCTAATGGCAGAGCCGGCCCTGGGAATACCAAATGCATGGCCATTACTTTCTTTTCAGCTTGGCTTGATTTCAGTTTCCACACGCAGATTGGTTCCTGTACTTAAAGTTCCTGAAAGGGAAGTTGGGAATGTTATAGTGCTTAACAGAATTCCTTTTAGGGAAAAAAGTAGGAATAAGCCAAAGAACCACTGTGTCAGCATAGAACATGACAAGTTTTCAGTTACGTTAATGTTGCCAGACTGTTCCTTGTCTTCTTCTCCCACTCTGATCCTCGTACCTTTTGCAATGCTGTTCATTTATGGATGCAGTTATCTTTCCAATTCCTTTGCTTTCTTTGACACTTCGTTGGGTTGATGGGAGTGAAATAAAACTCTCCCCAGAAAATCGTGGAAGGAGGAAAATAAGTTTCTCAGGCACTTTTGGTGAGGACCAGCCTCTCCCATTGCTTCAAGTGTGCATGCACACAAAAGCGCATACCAAGAACAAACTTAGTTGGTCTCTAAGGTGCTACTGGAATGAATTTTTTATTTTATTTTGTTTTCATTTTATGAGATAGCCAAGACTTTCCCATTTTTTCCTCTTGCTTTGGTAAAAGCCCCACACCAATCACAGTGCAAAGCTTTCTCCACATCACTTCCTGGAATGTCCTGGCAATGGTGCCAAGGCATTCTGGGAAGAACAACTTCCTGCTGGCCACCCATTCTAGTTCGAGCTCATAAAATGTGCATCAATGCCCTTCTGAAAATTCCAGAGACATTCCTTCCCAGAAAGCAGCAGGAAGTTGGACCCAATTTTGCAGGGGGGTAATAATATTTAGGAAACAGTGGTGTGCCAGCCAGCCTCAGTTATTTCCCCAGAATAAACTTCTCTACCTGTGTATATTTCCCTATATGTGTTTGAGCTACTTATGGCTGATTACCTGTGAAGAGACTGTGAAAATCTGCCCTTGACACAGTTGGAGCAACGAGAAAACAATTAACTGATATCAGTCTAAAATGGCGCTGTCAGTGGGATTTAAGATGCCATCCTTGCTGAAGGTCTATTTCGTTGAATCCCTGACAGCTTTGTTCTTTTTATGCAAATAAGTTACACACACCGAGATAGATAGCACCTGAAGTCATAAGCAATCAAATGTGACGTGCCAAGAGAATATCTGTAGATGAACAGAGAATGCCACAATAGGTTTCCAACAGTACAAAAATAATCTTCTTAACAAAACAAGAATAACTGTAATAGTGACAATAAGGTCTCTTAAACCATATAAATTATACATATTTTATACAGTTGCCACTGTCCCATCAGCAATGGCAAGTGAAGGGTACCACATTGGCCATTTAGTCAATGCATGAGGGCAACTTATGACCTTCTTCCAACAAGCCTTTTAAGTTTTTCTATCAGAAGGACAGATCCTGAAGCTGAGGCTCCAATACTCTGGCCACCTCATGAGAAGAGAAGACTCCCTGGAAAAGACCCTGATGTTGGGAAAGATGGAGGGCACAAGGAGAAGGGGACGACAGAGGACAAGATGGTTGGACAGTGTTCTCGAAGCCACCAACATGAGTCTGACCAAACTGCGGGAGGCAGTGGAAGACAGGAGTGCCTGGCATGCTCTGGTCCATGGAGTCACAAAGAGTCGGACACGACTAAATGACTAAACAACAACAACAATCTTCTCTTTTTTCTTTTTTTGGTGTCCTCTTCCTTTGGTGAGCATTATTGAGGTCAAAGGATTACACACACATGAAGGTGGTGGTGGTTTCTGTCAATTTCTGTAGCAGATGCTGTGACAGTTTGCTGGACAATCCAAAAAGCTCTCAATCCTAAGGAGCAGACTTTATTTGGGGCTGATGGGTTGGAAGGAGTAAGAATAATAGAATCATAGAATTGTAGACCTTGAGGGACCTCAGGGGTCATCAAGTCCAACCCCCTGCGATGCCAGAATCCAGCCCACATTAGTCCCTGGGTAGGCTTGAACCACCAACCTTCTGGCTAACAGCCAGGCACACTGACCCACTGAGCCACAGAGACATTAAAACGAGGAACTCTACCTGTGTTTTTATGATCCAGCCCTATATACAATTTGAGCATGTTCTGTATGTGCCGTCAAACAAAATGTACTCGTTTTTGTTGAGCATTAAAATGGCAGATGCAGTATTTAGAACTTAGAAATGGGGTTTTTAATCATCTTCGTTCTATGGTCTGAGATAGGATAGCTGTATTTCAAAAAGTGAAAGTCCGAAATGCAAAATCTATGTTGAGGAAATTCCAGACATATGGCAGCCCTAGTCTGAGATTTTAAAAAGGCACACCAATGTCCTGCAATCACATACTTTAAAAATAGCCTCCTGTTTCATGCATCTTCCATATACACCATGTTCTTAATGTTAAAAATAAGCAGGATATAATTATATGTCATATCAAAGAAGTACCGCTCTTTCGGAATTATTGTAAATGTGAATAACTTCTCTAATTGAACTGCTGGAGAATCTCAAGGTAGGCAGCACATAATTATGCAGACTTAGAATGTGACCAGCTTGACAAGGTTAATACTGTGGTTGGATGAATGCTTCTTTTTAAAAAAAAGCCTGTCAGTGTTCATCTGAATATTTATAAATATTAACTTTGACTTTTATTTAATCTGCATGCATCTAGAGTTTCCTTAGATCATAATTATTTGACAGGGGCACTGATACATTGGGTACTTCAACCTCACTGTTAACTTTCTTCTCAGCTTTTCTCGCTCCCTAGGTGGTGTGCTTAGGATGCTAACTCTGGTATCCTGAAATGCTTTGGACCAGATCCACTGTTCTTCGCATCTTTTCCCCTTGCGTGCCTGCAAATTCCCCCGGCTTGGAATTATTTGCTTAAATCCTCAAGGGGATAATCGAGAACGAACAACCAGACAGACAGAAGTAGAGTTTAAATTGTTTATTCTAAACAGGAAATTTGTAATAAATTATTCATATTTAATTATTTTCTCTGCTCAAGTTAGACTCGTTACTCTTGCGAGAATGCTGCGGGTACATGCAGTGCTTTGCAAAAGTTATTGGTTTGAGCGTCAACCTGGTCCAAAAGCCTATTAACTTACAGTTTTTGCATTTTAGCTTGGTTTCAGAAGGGAACATAGAAGCCAACTCCTAGGGACTGAGGGTTCTTTGGCCCTTCCAATAAAAAATTTGAGGGTTCTCCCCTTCCCCTAAGTTGATGGACATTGACATTCAAATGGTGTGTGTGCACCACGTCATGTGATGGATAATGCGGGGGTGGGGCTTACCTCCCCCCACCCTCAATATTTTTTTCAAGTTGGCACCCCTGGAAGGAAAAATATGTGAATGAGCTGATATCAAAGGGTACATACCTTTGGAGTCTCAGTCTTTCAGGGATTTTCTAGAAATCCAGAAAACAGCTCTATATTTCCTCAGATATAGCTAAAGACACAAGCACACCTTTCTACCAGCTGTCTACCAGCTCCACCTTGTATGCAGACTAAGACCCTACCTGCCCACAGACTGTCTTGCCAGAGTGGTGCATGCTCTGGTTATCTCCTGCTTGGACTACTGCAATGTGCTCTACGTGGGGCTACCCTTGTAGGTGACCTAGAAACTACAACTAATCCAGAATGTGGCAGCTAGACTGGTGACTGGGAGCGGCTGCTGAGACCTACATTGGCTCCCAGTGTGTTTCCGAGTACAATTCCAAGTGTTGGTGCTGACCTTTAAAGCCCTAAATGGCCTCAGCCCAGTTTACCTGAAGGAGCATCTCCACCCCCATCGTTCAGCCCGGACACTGAGGTCCAGCTCCGAGGGCCTTCTGGAAGTTCCCTCACTGCAAGAAGCGATGTTACAGGGAACCAGGCAGAGGGCCTTCTCAGTAGTGGCGCCCGCCATGTGGAACACCCTCCCATCAGATGTCAAGGAAATAAATAACTGACGTTTAGAAGACATCTGAAGGCAGCCCTGTTTGGGGAAGTTTTTAATGACTGAGGTTTTAATCTTTTGTTGGAAGCCACCCAGAGTGGCTGGGGAAACCCAGCCAGATGGGCGGGGTATAAATAAATTATTATTATTATTAGTAGTAGTAGTAGTAGTAGTAGTAGTAGCAGCAGCAGCAGCAGCAGCAGCAGCAGCAGCAGCATTCTAATATGAGGGCTCAGTGGACTTTGAAAGGATTGCTCAGTCTGTGCTGAGCTACCATTAGTCCTCTTGGCAAGTAAGGACCATTGCAGAAGGAGCACGTTGCCGTCACACGAGAAAGAAGACTCAAGACAAACTGTATTATGGGTAAACAGGTCATATTGGTTAAAATATAACAAAGTAGAGGATCTGCAAATCAACCAAATGGAACAAAGTTACCACATCAAATACATCCAGGCAGGTGAGTCAGTCTGGGCCCAAACAGTAGTTAGATCAGAGGTAACGGTAGACCTATGGGGTCACAGAATGGGAAAAACGATATCTAGGCAAGAGGAAATCCAGTAAGAAGAAAAAGATTCAGAAGGTTCCCCAGTTTTTCACAGTATTGATAAAGATCATTGTTGTTGAAAAGCTGTGAGTGGGGCACATCATCTCTGCTAATTATATTCATTAGCAGGTGGCGGTGATGGCAAGTCTACCAACTCTAATCCTTAAATATTAGGGGTGGTATTCAACACAGCCCTAAAATTACACCCTCGATACAGTGATTTCCGCTTGCACAACAGAACGTCTTCTCCCATCCTCTTCCTGTACCCTCTCCATCTGTTATGGGGGTCCCCCCAACTCTCCAGAGTAGATTTTCGGATAGTATGAGGCACAGGACGACGAGACAGGAAAATCTAATTGTACCAGTGCTAATCCTTGCACTAGCACAAAAAGTTAATTGAATGCCACCTTATTTCTCTATCAATATATTCATTGGACTGGGACAGGATAGAACTTACATGCACCTCGCCCAAGCACTGTCCCTTTGCCTCAAGGGAGTTTGGTTTTATATTTGATGGAATGTTTCTTTGTAGAGTTTGCATGGATGATTTTAGCTTTTATTGTTTTTAGCATTTGTGTTTCTGTGTTTTATCCTGTTTTTACCCTGTGCGCCGTAATAATAATAATAATAATAATAATAATAATAATAATAATAATAATACAACTGTGTTTCAAGAAGGCTCAATAGCATGGAGAAACAAACTATGGAAAGCAACAATCCAATTACCCACTAGATTCAACAGAACACTTCAAGTAAACATGCACAGGAACAAGCTGGAGTTGTGGGGAGGAAGAATAAATTGGCTTGCAAAGGTCATTCACATATATGCTGGCTGCATTGCAACTGTATAATGTAGATCCCAACGTTTCCACTCTATTGTTCAAAGGCCTGTTGAGCAGCAGGGCTTTGAGTCGCTGCATATTTTTGTTTGCTCCAGCTCAATACATTTCTTTTAAGAAGCAGCTATACATTTTCACATTAAGCGTGAAGCAAAAATAATAACTTCAAATTAGGAAGAAGGGGAACACAATAAGTCAATGAAAAATAATGAGGAAGTTTAAATGAAAAGCAAAAGTGCAATTCATCTCAATGAAGTCTTGGGAAATCACAGTTTATTGCCTTTATCCGTCTTCTCCTCTTAGCTCACTGAGAAAAAATTGAATGCACAGTAAAACAATTAAATGGCTTTTGAAATGCTAAATTGTTGTTCATTTAAAAAAAATCTAAACACTGAATGGGACAGTTGTCACACTGGTAACAGGGATGTTCATATAATGTTAATGGGAATATCTCCTATCTTCAAGTATAAAGCTGGATTTGGGCATTTATTTTGCTGCTTTTTGTGGTTCTGATAAAAACAGCATTATGAAGCTCCTGTAACAGACATGATTCCAACCCACATCCACTCAGAAACATATACAGTCAATCCTATGCACATCTACTTGGAATGTAATTTAATTGGAGCTTGCTCACAAGTGTAGATGTGTGCATGGGATTCCAAAATAAGAAAGGATTGTGTGCCGTTGCAGAAAGTGGTGGGTGTTACATGTCCTTCATTGCAGAGGACAGTCCTCTATTTGAAGGAGTGCTCTGTCTGAAGGGTTGCCTGGCCCAAGGCCACTTCAGAGGAGGAGGAGGAGAAGTATGGAGAGCAGAAGCTTCAAAGTTGTACACCAACAGTTACAAAACAGCAAACTCAACAGGTATGCAGGCCACCCAATTATACTCTTGCCCATTGTGGTATATTGTACTATTAAAATTATAATAATTATTTCAACATGTGGGTCTATTCATATCAATTAGCATACACAAATTTTGTAAAATTATGCAATGTCTTATGGCCTCTTTTTTTTTAAGTAGGAAGAAGGTCTATCAGATGGTTGGGCGACTCCCATGGTGGGAGAAGGACTCCAGAAGCATTTGAGGACTTGCTGTGACCAACCGGCTGCCCATTTTGCGTCTAAAGTCACTGAACTTCAGAATGATCTTGACTCTGAGTTGCTGCAGTCAAAGCACCTAATGGCACAGCCTGTGAAGTTGGGTGGGGTCATTTTCAGTTTCAAAAAAAGGGCTGACCCTGAATCCCAGCAAGATGGAGGACTCATATTCAAGAAACTAGCCATTTGCCTGCCCTGGATGGACTTGCTCCCCCCCCCAAGGTGCTTCTGGGTCCAGCTTTGTCACTGGGGACCCAGTTAGCCTTGGTGGCTAGGAGTGCCTTTAATAGCTTCTCCCCGTACAACAACTGTGGCCATTCCTGGACTGGGACAGCTTGACCACAGGAGTCCTGGCATTGGTGACTTCAAGACTGAATTGTTGCAATGCCCTCTATGCAGTACCTTCCTTACACTTATACCAGAAATTGCAGTTTGTGCAGACTGCTGCAGCATGATTGCTGAAGGCATGAGTCATTGTTAGCATATTTATTACCTGGCCAAGTTCAAGGTGTTACTAATAGTATACAGCTTAACAGCTTGGGGCCAGTTTATTTGAAAGACCAGCTTAATCCACATGTGCCCATTCAAACACTTCAATCTGCAGAACTGGCACTGTTACACCATGTTTGTCCCATGCTTGCAAAGACCCGATTCTTCAGGAAGAGGGCATTTACCCTTTCTCGAATTCTGCCTTATTAGCACAGCTAGGAAGAGCACGAAATAAAGTCACAACCCAGACTTCCGCTTGCAGTTATTAATGATCGTCATAAATTGTATTAATGTATGCATTTCAGGCAATTAAATGCTACGTTATCCTGGCTTGGATTGAGAATGCTAGGATGAGCACTGTCACCAGCAGAATTTTGCTGGGAAATAATGGGACAATAGCAGCTCGAAATCTGTATTGAACTGATAGCTCAGGGTAGCACCATCCCCCTTCCGATTCATCACTCTCATTGGAAACAGAAAACAACAAATGCCGAAGCAACGGAAGACCCCCCTGTACAAATGACCAGAATCACTTCCTGGGGATGATTTCTGCTTGGGTCCTTGTTGTATTAATGAGCTGACAAGTTCTCCTGCCCAGAGCTTTTGTTTCTCACTTTCAACGTGCCCTGTCAGCTAAGTGCCACATCCAGCCTCTGGGGGAATCTTTTAGGGAGGGAGGAGAACTCGTGAGCAGCGGATCCTGCTGAGCGCTCCTTGTTTCTGAATCTATGCATTGATTAGGAGAGCGACTTTAAATGCATAAATAAAAAACGGCACTTTGGGGAAGACAGTTAAACTGCAGAACAATAAACATTTTTAAAGCTTCATTTATTTGTACCCACCTAATTTCCATTTCGCTGCGTCACCCTCTTAGCTGGGAGCCAAGGGTCATGTACTTGAACACCATTTTGTTCCTTTGGTGTGCTTGTGCACGTGCGTGTTTTATTGGCAGTCATAAAGTGCTGTTCAGAAAAAAAATGCCATCTAAAAGTAAGTAGCTCTTAATTGGACATATCAAGGTGGCATCACATTGGTCAGGATGAACACTTAGACCAATAGCCCTTGACTAATGAATCACCTGCCTATGCCCTTTGAAAGGGATGGCAAATCACCGCTCAGTTTGTTTGGGAAATGTGAACAAACTAAATGAACCAACCGTCTGAGGTATCTATGCCCTCTTACCTTTGAGGTTAGGTGGAAAGTCTAATGGGCTGCTTAGTTCTTTCCTTGGCCTGGAAATCAAAAGGCTCTCTCTCCCAGAGGATATGTTCATGACAACCACGAACATATCCTCTTCTCTAAAGCAGCTACAAACATTATAACCCCTTATGCACCCACTGAATGTCCTGGGTTTGACTAGCAAAGCAAAATGGCAACAGCCAATAGAGAGTTTGTGTGTTCTATGAACATCTTAAAAAAGGGGTAAAGGCAAATGACCCCTCGACGGTTAAGTCCAGTCAAAGGTGACTACAGGGTTGACTATGGGGTTTCGGCATTTGTCCACAGACAGCTTTCTGGGTCATGTTGCCAGCTTCTGGTGCAACGGGACACTGTGACGGAAACCAGAGAGCACGGAGATGGCATTTACCTTCCCACCGCAGTGGTACTTATTTATCTACTTGCACTGGTGTGCTTTCGAACTGCTAGGTTGGCAGGAGCTGGGACGGAGCAACGGGAGCTCACCCCGTCATGCAGATTGGAACTGCCGACCTTCTGATCGGCAAGCCCAAGAGGCTCAGTGGTTTAGACCACAGCACCACCCGTGTCCCATATGAACATCTATCCACTACTGAGCAACCCAAGCACACAGGAAATCTTGGCACAACCAGTTCATACATAGAATTCCGTCCAACAAAGCCTAGGACATGGCCACACTTTCTGGAGAAAAGGGTGTACAGTGGTACCTCTGGTTACGAACTTAATTCGTTCCGGATGTCCGTTCTCAACTCGAAACCGTTCTTAACCTGAGGTACCACTTTAGCTAATGGGGCTTCCCAGTGCATGATTTCTGCTCTCATCCTGGGGCAAAGTCTGCAACCAGGAGCACCTACTTCCAGGTTAATGGAGCTTGTAACCCGAAGCATGCGTAAGGAGGACGGTTAGTAACCAGAGTTATTACTGTACTTAAAACGCAACTTCTGCATGGTGATGATTATTCTGTTTTGAATAATAAGGGCTTGGCAATGCAGGTGATTGTCATATTGTCTCATCATCTCCGGGATGAGAACCTGAACCCCTCTGGCACACTTAATTGGAGAAGAAGTGAATGTTGGCTCTGAGCCACTGAACAAGTGCCATATTACGATGCCCTCCTCAGTGCAACAGAAAAAGCATCTAAAAGGGACTTGTGTCTTTAAAAGGCACAACATCCTTTATGAAATGTAATATGAGACACATTTGTGATTTGTGTAAGCAACAAATCTCATCGACTTCTCGTGACTGAAAACATGAAAGGTTCACAACACCTTGTTTTGTTTTGTTTTCTCTCTTTAACATACAATGTATTGAAATTATCCCTAGGCATTCCAAATAATTCCACACATCCAAGTATTATATTTTGTTATGGCACATTCATTCTTATTGTTTTGATGCAGAGGATTTTTTTTGGAAAAATAGCATTTCCTCGGCTCCTGCTGTGATTTGACAATAGCTTTGCCACAAGCCCTCCAACATTGTCTTTACATGTTTTATCCATGGGGCTTTTACACATTTTTATGACCAAACTGTCATTTTCAAAAGTGTCCTCTTCAGTTTAGTATTTTCTAAATTAAGTTCACAACCCGCTTAGCAATACAGACCAAGGAATAAAGTGCTAACATTATACAGGTACTTCCAGAAAGTTAAAATGGGACACCCCCATTTGATTACTCTGTAGTTCTGCTCAAGATAGACAAGTGAGAAAGATAGACGCCTGCTGGGATACAGAAAGCGGGATCAGTTTTCTCCTTGTGTTGAGCTTATACCGGGACATATGCCCTGAACTTGCCAAATATAGATTGCTATTTTTAGCTTTTGCAGATCTGGAAGGCTCTTAGAATTGATCTGAAAGTACTCACTGTATTTTGTGGGAAAGCTTGTCCTCCATCAAAGAGGGCACAGGTTGTGGTGCGACCTGGCCACCTGACCCGGTGTTGTGGGTGGGTAATCTTGGATCAGCCACAACCCCTGATAGGTGGGTCCCGTGTTGCTGGGGTGCAACCTGACCAATGGGGTGGTGAGAAAGAGCAGCAACGCGGGACCTATACAGGTGAAACTCGAAAAATTAGAATATCGTGGAAAGGTTCATTTCTTTCAGTAATTCAACTTAAAAGGTGGAACTAATATATGAGATAGACTCATGACATGCAAAGCAAGATATGTCAAGCCTTTATTTGTTATAATTGTGATGATTATGGCGTACAGCTGATGAGAACCCCAAATTAACAATTTCAACTTTGGGGTTTTCATCAGCTGTACACCATAATCATCACAATTATAACAAACTAAAGCTTGACATCTCGCTTTGCATGTCGTGAGTCTATCTCATATATTAAACTCCAGTAGCTAATGAAAACAATTGCTTATATAAATGGAATTTCCCATGATATTCTAATTTTTTGAGTTTCACCTGTATAAGCGCATGCGAGGCTACTGAGCTTCCTCTTTGGGGCTATCGCATCGGAACACCCGCCCACCTCTCCCTATATTTAAGGCTTGCGCTTGACCTTGCTATGCCGTCGTGTGTCGTCTGTCGTTGGGACAGGGGCACGGCAGGAATTTTCCCCACTTGGCTGATTGGCTGGTGCCATTTGGGTTTTGCCTACTGTGTAGCAAATCGCCACAACTTGTAAGTTGCGGATAGGCTCTGGTTCAGGTGATAGGCGTGGCACGTGGTGTGGCCACGCCTATGCAAATGTAGGATATTCCGGTAAAGGAATCCAGGGACTCACTGGTTTGGCATTCCCGAAAAGGGGTCTGGCCTGTGACCAAGTCTAGGAGACATCAGGTCGGCTGTTTGGTGCTCTTTCCATCAGCTGTCCCTGGTGTTCATCCTTGGCTGCCCTTAGAACATGGCTCTGGGACAGCGCTGCCTGCAAGGGTGCAGGGAGATTGTCGAACCAGAACCTATGCAACCACTCACTTGTTGTAATCAATAAAGTTGTGCCCTAAATTCTGCCAAAACCCAATCCAAATATCTGTCTCTTGTGTGAATTTATTTTGGGGAAAGGTAAAAGGTCTAAAAACACAAATGTTCCCTTTTCCACAGAACGCTTGCAGAGTATAGCCACCACTCTTGATTGACATTCTCCTCAACTTTGTGATGATTTTATAATGATTTAACATCTGATTGACTACTGATTGATCTGAGTGTCATGACATCATCTGTCCGGGACTGGGCAGAGGAGGAGTGGTGGAGACCGCCTCTCCATCCTGACCCTTCCAGGGAGGAGGAGGAGGAAGAAGGCAGTAAATATTTGCAATAATGGTTTGCTGGAGGTCACAGCTCAGAGGCAGATGAGGGGACCATTCTGCCTGCAAGGCATAGGTTCTGCCAATGAGCTGTTTGCAAAGTTCCCATGCCTTCACCCCCACACCCACCCACACCCCCACACTGTAGGTTCCACGGAGATTTGAACTCGGATCCCTGTACTCAGAGTCCAAAGTACTAACCATTCCACCATGGAACTTTACACAATGAAATTCACAACACTGTAAAAAGCAAAAGCTGTGTTTTTTTTTTGTTTGGAAATACGCCGCATGGTTTCTTTGTATGTGCCCCATAATATTTGGAGAAAGCACTTCAGGTTTGTGAGCTGAAGCTCATAATTAAAAACTGCATAGGGAAAAAGGAAAGGAAAGCAGCTGTGAAACACAAATCTGTGCTGCAATAAACATAAATTAAAGGAATATGAAAATATAAGTTGCCCCCAATGAGAAGCCCATAGCGGAATATAACAACTTTTTTTATTTACAGGGGACTGGGACTCACAGATATAAATAACAGCATCAAGTAATAAAGAGACGAAAAAAGTAGATTTAAGTGGCAGCCTTGAATAGTGGCAATTGGGAAACAGATGGCTAAACATCTTGACACAAAGAAAGGAGGTTGGGGGTGTACTTTTTGCACGCTTACCTGGGGAGTAAGTCACATTCAACTCAGTGGGACTTACTTTTATGTAAACATAAAAGATCTCAATGTTGGTTAATTAATGGATTAATTACAAACAAAAACTTATTTTGGTGCTACTTAGAGAAGTTGGGAACATATCCACAAAAAATGAACAAATGTTTGCTATTTCTGAAAGGAGCTGAGGCCCAAGATTTAAATATGTTCCAGTTCATATGGCACAGAGCTAGTTGTTTAACGCTGTGTTCCTGTTTGAGTGGATCCTTCTTGATATTTTTCTCAGCAACTCGAGTAAGACAAAATACTTCCCAGGGCCTGTTTGTTACTGCATTTTTTACTACATTTCCCAAAGTGTACAGGAGATACCACTCCTAAGAGAGCCAAAAACTGAAGTCACATTGAGGGTTAAATAATGTAGATCAAAGTTTGTTATGTTGGCATGGTCGGATCCAATTCAGCATATACAGCTGCCAACTGCTTCCAAGGAGTTTCATTTATTTGATTCAGATCCTCCCATTCTTGTATTACAAAATTTATATGTGGGCATATTTTTTCATATTTCCATTTCAAATAATATATAGTTAGGGAAATGTAGTAACAAATTGGCCACGACTCCTTAACAGGCTCTCCCCGTCCATTTGCAATCTTTTTTCCGCAAAAGAAAAACACTTTTAAAAGGGAAAGTCGATGGATTTTTAATCTACTTATCACTGCAAGGTATGATACATTTGCAGCTCTGCATATTTCCAAATTTTCTCCCTGTAAGTTGTGTGGGAAGGCAAGAAGGAATCGTTTCCCAGCACAGCAACTCTGTGGGTGATGCTGATGTATGGAACTGGGCTCAGAAAATCTGACTGATAGCTCAGTCAGTAGAACATGAGACTCTTAATCCCAGGGTTGTGGGATTGAGCCCCACATTGGGTGAATGATCCCTGCATCGCAGGGAGTTGAACTACAGTATATGACCCTCATTGTCCCTTCCAATTCTATGATTCTATGCTATAGGGACAAAAGCTGTAGGGAACATAAACATTTAATTGCTGGATCAGTCCAAAGCTCTTCTTTACCTCATATAATGCCCAGCAAGATTGGGCTGGGAAACTCAGTTGCACAATGGTGGTAGCAACCCACTTTGTTCTGTCCCTAAATCTCAGGGTATACTATCACTGAACATGAAGACTGTATTCTTAACTGGCATTGCTAAAAGCCATTGATAGATGTATGTTCCATGAATCTGCCAAATCAGTTTTTAAGGCATCTACAGTAAGTTGATAAAGGGGATGCGGGTGGTGCTGTCGTCTAAACCACTGAGCCTCTTGGGCTTGCTGATCAGAAGGTTGGCAGTTTGAATCCCCATGCCGGGGTGAGCTCCTGTTGCTCTGTCCCAACTTCTGCCAACCTAGCAGTTCAAAAGCACACCAGCGTGAGTAGATAAATAGGTACCACTCCGGCAGGAAGGTAAACAGCATTTCCGTGCTCTGCTCTGGTTTTGCCAGAAGCGGCTCAGTCATGCTGGCCACATGACCCGGAAAAACTGTCTGCAGACAAACACCGGCTGCCGAGGCCTGTAAAGCAAGATGAGCACTGCAACCCCAGAGTTGTCTGCGACTGGACTTAACTGTCAGGGGTCCTTTACCTTTACCTTTTTAAGTTGATGAAACAAAATAAGGTATTTGCAGAATTACAAACAGGGTTGTTGATGGTACAGGTCAAAGTTTCAGCACTGCAGCCATTTCCAGGGATACAGAAGTGGCTGGTAAAGATATGGGGATCCTGAAGTGGTTTTCTGCATGACAAGAAAGTTATCCTCAGGAGAAGCAATTAAAATTGCTTCTCTCTTTTGAAATCCTCCAATCTGCTTGCATTTCCTGCTTTAGATTAGTTTTCAGGAGATTTACCTGGTAGTTTCTCTCTTTGCTGCCCACTGTTATGATGTCTTCGGAAATGGGGAAAAGTTTTTGAACTGCTGGGGTGAACTGCTGCCCATTTCCACATTCAGCCAAAGCAGACCAATGCGAGAAGACTTTGTGGGTTCATTTCTTAATGAGTTCAGCTGCTGCAGGTAGGGTGGAAATTGGCGCAAGGTGATTTGGCCTGGATTTCTTTCTGCACCACTGAAAGCAAGCTGCCACAACAGCACTTTTCAGTGCCTCTCACAAAAGCTGAGCCTCCAAGGATGGATTAGCAAAAACTGTTAAATGCCTAGCAATAGCAGAACAGGACAATGCTTAAAGATATTGTTCTGCTTCATTATGCTTCCTTTGCTGGACAGATTAATTTCAGTCACAGGCTTTTAAATCTGATGTTGCATAAAGGATGATGACAATAGCATCCTCCTCCGTTTGTCATTAATCTGCCGGATACAAGTTATACACTTGAGTGATCCCCACCCCCACCCCCAAAGCCGACAGGATAGGAATTAGGGGTTCATTTGTTCGAAGAAACTCTTCTACTGGATGAATTTGTTAAGGGTACTTTGCATAACAAGTGAAAGTGATGGGAAAGCCCATGGGAGGTTTGTCCTTTGGACCTGGTAGCCAACCCTATTTTGTTCCTTGGGCTACCATGCAGTAGTGGCCTGCAAGCAGCCTTCACAAAGCCAAGTGGTTATTCCACACAATGATGGATTCATTATGTGCCCTCCTTGTCCCCATCAAAGATAGTTATTGTCAGGGACTGGGCAGAGGAGGAATGGTGGAGACCGCTTCCCCAACCTGACCCTTCCAGGGAGGAGGAAGAGGAAGACAGTATAAATTTACAACAGGGGTTTGAGGGAGATCACAGCTCAGAGGCAGATTGGGGGGGAAGCTGTGAAATAATGGGGGTGAGGAGGAGGAGGAGGATGAAGCACCAGAGGGGCGACAGCTGACAGACACAGTGTCTTTAGAAAGCATTCCAGACACCCCCTCTCCCAGAACCCAGCAAGCATTGAGAGCAAAGATCTCAAAGGCAGAGGGCACTTCTCAGCATCCGTAGTTATGACACATGAGAGAAGAACGGGGTGGAGACTCACTCAGGGCAACACCATTATTCCAAGAGGCTGCAGCTCCAAGCCTCTCTCTGTGAATACTGAATAAAAAGCAGTTGGTAAGAACTTTTCTTTGTCTTATCCGTTTCTGGCAACCTGCCATGTGGGTTGGATCTTCTGGCATCTGGCAGTTATGTATAAACGTTAGCAGAATGGGAACAAGTAGGAAATTGCACCTGCAAAGAGCTAGAGATGGATCTTAGCCAGCTGTGCTGTGATCTGGCATCAGGGCATTTGACCCTGACAACCTCCTAGGCTAGGCACTCTAGACATTCCATTCCAGAACTTTCAATTGGCCAGTTAAAATTTACTTTGGGGAACTCCCTTCTCTCACGCTATAGTTTAAATTCAGCTTGCTCTACAGTAGCCCTCTTTAGTTCAGAGTGTATGTTTCTGTGATCATGGTTACATTTTAGCAATGTCAGTGGGTTTGTTTTTTTTAGAGTTTTATGCATTTGACATTTGAGGAACTCTGAGGCATTTTCTGATCCCGAATAATGTTTTGTAAGTTCATTGATGTGTTTTGAACTTTGCAGCAAAAAGAATTCAAATAAAGTGTAAAATGAGTGGAAACCTTTTTAAAATAATCATAAAGTTAAAAACAGAACTTTTCCAACCTAAGAGAGAAAGCATTACGTTCCCCAGACACTCATAAACAAACATGAGAGAGAGAGTGCAGAGGTGCAAGAAGGAAGACTCAGCTGAGAGCGTTTTGTGTGTCCCTTCCTGAATAATAATAAAAAGACCTCTTTGAAATTCACATACTTTGGATTTATATGAAAAAAATACCCTATCCAAATTGCAGATGAACTGCAGGACTTTCTCCTCTGATTTTAGCCTCATTTCACAGAAGTCATGTGATAAAACATGGAGAGCTTTTATATATATCATACACTTTGCTAGCAATGGGGTTTGCTCCGTGGCAGATGTGTGGTTGCGCAAAATCATCAGCACTCTTCAAGAGAAGCTTGCGGCCTATAATATTTTTCGATGGATAAAACTGAACACAACCATGATATTCTGTTTATAAAACCATAGGTCAAATATTCAGTTACAAGAGCAAATATACAGCCAGTCTGAGCTCAAAGCTGCAGCTTGAACTGTGTCCATGTACAATGTTGGTGCTATCTTGACCATGAACATGCATGCTGCACTGTCAGAGGCTGGGCAGATGAGGAGAAGTAGTGGGGACCTCCACCTGAATAGGTGTCCGGGCAGGAGGAAGATGGAGATACTATAGACCAGGCACGTCCAACAGGTAGATTGTGATCTACTGGTAGGTCACTGGACGCCTGTGGTAGATCACTGGTAGATCACTGGCTCCCCCCAAAGAAGCTCAACAACTTGGGCTCCCCTAAAAAAAGCTCAGCAACAACTTTGATCTGGATGTCTTAAAATGGGCCTTCCTCCTCCCCAAAAAAGCTCAACAACTTTGACCTGGAACCCCCCAAAAGGGGGTAGATCACTGCCATTTTTTAACTCTGTAAGTAGATCGCAGCCTCTTGGGAGTTGGCCACCTCTGCTATAGACCCAGATTCATAGTGGTGGCAAACAGGACACGCCCCAGAAGAAGCAGCAGCAAAGAGTTGGGAAATAATGGAGGATGAGAAACCAGGGCAAGATAGCAGATGCTCTAGTCCTGAACAGAGACAGGACTCGGAAGTGGGAGAAACAATACAATGGACAGTAGGTACGGTACCACGTCACTTGAAAGCCTGCTGGAACCTCCTCCTTTTCCAAGGACCAGGCAATCCCTTCGTATCTTAGAGAGGCTAAACAGAGACATAAAGATTCCATTGCTGGCCACCGTAGACAGTAAGGAGGGGTTTGGAAGCTAGTAAGTGCTGCAAGGGGTGTGGAGCTACGTATCAAGGCTGAGGGGAACATAATTCATGGTCTCTCTGTGTATTCTGTTGAATTCAATAAAAGAACTAGCTGTAGCTCTGCATCTCTGATTTCACTAGCACCTAGCCTGGGAGTTGTGACATGCACACACACTTTTTTCTCCCCCCCCCCAATTCTTGGTCATCTAATAGCACACTTCTATCAGTGGGATAATTGCCTGGTATGTGTGTTTAGTCTGACCCAAAGTTTCCAGGTTTGCCCTCCAGGTGACAGGTGGCCTGCCCTCCTCTGCTCCCATCTCCCAATTAACCTTCATCTTCAGGACTTGCCCCCATGACATCACCATGTGTCACCCAAGGTCTCAGGTTTGGAGCCTGAAATCTCAGGGTCTGGGATGCTCCCAACTTGGCAACCTTAATGACTTATCTTCTCATGAAATTCCCCAGTAAACACTGATGCCCCAGGGTTGTAAATTTACCCATAGGAAGTGGCAATATGCATTAGTGCTACTTCCTGATATGGCACACTGAGCCTGTTGGGCTTGCCGATCGGAAGGTTGGTAGTTTGAATCCCCATGAGCTCCTGTTGCTGTCCCAGCTCCTGCCAACCTAGCAGTTCGAAAGCATGCCAGTGCAATTAGATAAATAGGTATGCTGTGGTGGGAAGGTGAACAGCGCTTCCATGCACTTTGGTTTCCGTCACGGTGTCCCGTTGTGCCAGAAGCAGTTTAGTCATGCTGGCCACATGATCCGGGAAGCTGTCTGTGGACAAATGCCACCTACCTTGGCCTAAAAAGTGAGATGAGTGCCGCAACCTGATAATAATAATAATAATAATAATAATAATAATAATAATAATAATAATAAAAATTTATACCCCGCCCATCTGGCTGGGTTTCCCCAGCCACTCTGGGCGGCTCCCAACAAAATATTAAAATACAATAGTCCGTCTAACATTAAAAGCTTCCCTAAACAGGGCTGCTTTCAGATGTCTTCTAAAAGTGTGGTAGTTGTTTTTCTCTTTGACATCTGGTGGGAGGGTGTTCCACAGGGCGGGTGCCACTACTGAAAAGACCCTCTGCCTGGTTCCATGTAACTTGGCTTCTCACAGTGAGGGAACCACCAGAAGGCCCTCGGTGCTGGACCTCAGTGTCTGGGCAGAATGGTGGTGGTGGAGACGCTCTTTCAGGTATACTGGACCAAGGCCATTTAGGGCTTTAAAGGTCAGCACCAACATTTTGAATTGTGCTTGGAAATGTACTGGGAGCCAATGTAGGCCAATAGTCACCTTTGACTGGACTTAACCGTCCAGGGGTCATTTACCATTCCCTAGTGCAAAGCAGTCAGGTGAGAAGACTCAAGGAAGAGAGACTGAAGATAATGACTTTCATATATTTTCCCCAAGGCTTTCTTGACATCAACAGACAGTTACCTTGGCACAGGTCTGCACAGAGATATGGCAAGAATAAACTGATTAAATGGAACAAAAGTTGGCACACAACACAGGATAGACACTCTAAAATACCAAATGCCATCAGCACACACAACTCCATTTTACATTGATGTGGTATCTATATAATGAGTGTGAATTCTGTTCTTTCAAGGAGTTCAAATTAGCCCTCGTCTGATTGACAAAGAATTGATTTTGTTCCGGGTGGCAGCACATGGATAAATGACAGTTATGATGCAATTGTTGGAAAGTACAACTTTTAAAAATGATACTGCCTGCCTGCCTTCAACCTATTACCAGATGATCATTTTAACATGTGTTTGTGAATCTCAGTACACAAGTAAAAGAACTGGCACATTATTAGCTCCCATGATGTGATAATTCAAATTTGTCTTTGACCTCTTAAAACTATGCTTCGAACCAGGGACTGTATCAATTCTTTAAAAAAAGCTCTTTTTCCCCTACAGCTTATTCCAAAGTTCTGAAAGCAATTCACACACTTTATTTTTCTATTATAATCCTTGTAAATCTGTCCAGAACTAATCTCTCCATATTATAGATGAGAGACTGGGAGATAATGGCTTGCTTATGACTACCCATTGTGTTTAGCTGCACTGAAATCTTGAAGTAGGGAGCTCAAGCTTATGATTTACACCAGCTTTTCAAAAGAGGTGGCAGATATAAGCCCAATGCTTTATCATCAAAAGTACAGTATTTGGACTAGAGTTATGCATAATAACTCATTTGTCTATCTCTGGGAGATTGCTATTGAACAGTTCATACACACACTGCAAGGAAGTATGAGACTTTTGCTAAATAAACATTCGGCGAACTTGGATAAATGAACAGCTCTCAACTTCCATTCTAAAAGAGCCTGGGAGATGGGGGGGGGGACACCCAGCTGGGAGATGGGAGGGTCTGCCATTTTTGTGTGTGTGTGTGTATTAAGAGCTACTTTTGCCTAGACAGATGTATATGCTGATGTAGAAAAATATCTAAAGAAGCTGAAAGCCAAGACCAAATAAACCAAATGAAGACAACCTAAGAGATATATATGGATCTTTTCCTCAAATTTGCCTTTAGTCAGCTCTCCTTTTAATTCACTTCTCCCATTATTCTCTTTAATTTAGCAGTATGCTTTAACTTTAATTTAGCAGTACACTGCCTACAACCCCTTATTTTTTTTACACTGCTGCTGCTGCTGCTGTTAAATATGTATTATGTTTTATAGTTGCATCTGAAATGAGTAGACAATATGCTATGTTATTAGAACACCTGTATTTTGCCAGGGGTGAGTTTTAGAGTTTGTTGCTGGGTTGATGCTGTGAATAATTTCACACTGCTGCTCATTATGTACTGCCTATTTATTACATACCATTATGCATTGCTTAAAATAATGGTCCTTTGTAATTTGTTGTATTTTATGGACATTTATGTTTTATATATCTATCATGCTGTTTATTGTGTAACTCATTGTTAGAGTTGTTCAGCAGAATTACTGAACTGAACCTTGTGTAGAAATAAATGAGCTTCCCACCCCAAGAATAAGTTTCAAAACTTTACTGCAGAACAGTCTTAAATTTAGTTTAAGAAGTTACAAGAACAAAATACAAAACAACACACTACAGTCAAGTACTGTAATGTGGTTCAGTCCTTTATTTTATTTATGCAGTTCAGTAAACTTTCCTCTCTCGGGTCCCAGAGAGAGAACCTAACCTTCTTCATCACCACAGAGCTTCTCTGCTACTGCTGCTACTAACCATCTCTGATTTCTCAAGCTTCCACTCCTGCTATGACAGCTGCAGCTCAGTTTTCCTGAGATGAGACACCAGGTATCCTAAACCCCTCTGGAATGGAAAAAACACCCACCTTTTCCGACGCTTTCGCCAGAGTGGAACCTCTCACATAACGCAAACTTCTCTTTATAGCATTCCAAATACAATGTATTTAACCACACATTTTATGTACAGTAAACTTTAGCACTAATTTGTAAATGCCTTGTGGCTTTTTGACAAAGGGCCATATACACATTTCTTAAGTAAATAAATTGTCAAATAAATTCCATAATCCCTAGGGGAAGACAAACATGTCTATTTGAGTGGTTCTACGACTTTTTTGGAATTGCATATGGATTTGTGTCATTGCTACTGGCAATCTAGAGAGCATTTAATGAAGAGTGGAAATCAAGTTAAGCCCTTAAAATCAGAGCGATTAAAATTACCGATAGTTCTTTTTCAGCCTCATTTTTAGAAAGTTGGTTTTAAAATATTCTCCCTATCCAGAATGTCAGAATGATGTGCCTTCAGTGCACTGTTGCCTGTCATTATGACATGACATGACTGACACATCTCTGCTTCAGCTATCACGCTGGAAATGGTCCCCCACTTTCTTAAAATTAAGTGCCTTTAAAAACTATTTTTTAAAAGCAAATTTTCTGTAGCTGTATGTGACTATGCCACTCATTCAGGCCAGGTGCTCCAGAGAGCTGCCAAAATGACAGCCGAGAAACGAAAGAGACTAAGCAGATGATTTGGTGAAGAACCTTTTTAGATACACATTTCTGCAAATTAAGGCTCTCGTCTCTGGTGACAGGAGCTGGCTTTTTCGCCTGACGCTTAGAAATACTACCCTTAGTAATTTCCTATGATAAATGACTGCATGAGTTAAAGTGTGAAACAACCCTGGGCACGACTAGTTTGATTTTCAGTCAGGAAATCCAGACATCAATCCTGACATCTTAAGGAATTCATGGAGTTCTCTCTAGAACCTCAGTTTCAACAAAGGGAAAATTATTATTATTTATTGAATTCATATACTGCCATATACTTGGGTGTCTCAGGGCAGTTCACAGAATAAAATCAAGATACAAAACCACACAATACACAATAAAAATAAAAACAACAACCCAATAGCCTCCCCCCCACACAAAAAACACATTTTAAAAGGGCATAGGATGTCAATCAGATCAACCAAAGGCCTGGTTAAAAAGGAATTTTTTGCCTGGTGCCTAAAGGTGTATAATGAAGGCGCCAGGTGAAGTTCCCTGGGGAAAGCATTCCACAGACAGGGAGCCACTGCAGAGAAGGCCCCGTTCTCATGTTGCCACCCTCCAGACCTCTCAAGGAGGAGGCACATGAAGAAGGGCTTCAGAAGATGATTTCAGGGACTGGGTAGGAAAGAGGCGGTCCTTGAGATACTGTGGTCCCAAGCCGTTTAAGGCTTTATAGGTCAAAACCAACACTTTGAACCAGGCCCGGAAACTAATCGGTAGCCAGTGCAGTTGGACCAGGATCCGTGTAATATGCTCAAACTATCGTGCTCCAGTGAGCAGCCAGGCCACTGAATTCTGCACCAGCTGAAGTTTCCGAGCTGTCTTCAGAGGCAGCCCTATGTATAACGCATAGGAGCATAGGAAGAGGCCTCATTAGACCATCAATCCATCAAGCTCAGTGTTGTCGACATGGAATGGTGGCAGCCCTCCAGGATTTCAGGTAGAAGCCTATCCCAACCCTACCTGGAAGTGCCAGGAATTGAACCTGGGATCATCTTGCAAGATGGATGGTCTACCACTGAGTTATGGCCCTTCCCTATGATGGTCTAGGTGCACATTCCTTTGCTTGTTTAAATTTAATAAGTTAGTTTCCCTATTTCCAGGGACAGTCCTGGATTTACAAGAGCAGTCCCGGTTTCTGATGTGATGTCAGGCTTCAAGGAATCCGACCCCTCCCCCTCACGGCAGGCTGCCAGTAATAGATAGACAAGAAGCTCTTGCCAATGTCTTTTATGCAATGTTCTCAGAAAGAGGCTTCGAAATGTTGCCTCTTGGGGTAATGACATTGCTCCGAGTAATCTCCTCCCCGCTTCCCTTCTCAGTCATCAACAGCCCCACCTCCCTTATGGTGTCTGCTTAGGGACAATTCCCTTCGGGCTCTCTGCTCTCCTACTTTCATTGCTTGCTGTGTTCTGGGAGAATGGGGATCTGGAATGCTTTCCAATGATAACGTGTCAGCCAACTGTTCCTGCTCTGCTTCTCCCATTATTTCCCAGCTTTTTCCCTCTTCTGTCTCTGAGCTGTGTCCTTCTGCAACCACTGTTGTGAATCTATACTGTCTTCCTCTTCTCTGGAAGGTTCAAGAGGAGGGGGAGGCATTCTCCACCATTCCTCTTCAGTCCAGTCGCTGACATATGATCCCAGAATATCCTGCTTTGCCTTAGGATGTCCCTATTTTCATTGGAGAAAAGATGGAGGGTATGGCCCCTGAGCCATATATAGTGATACCTTGGGTTACAAACACCTCAGGTTACAAACACTTTGGGTTACAGACTCTGCTAACCCGGAAGTTGTCCCTCAGGTTAAGAAATTTGCTTCAGGATAAGAACAGAAATCGTGCTCTGGCGGCGCAGTGGCAGCAGGAGTCCCCATTAGCTAAAGTGGTACCTCAGGTTAAGAATGGTTTCAGGTTAAGAACGGACCTCCGGAACGAATTAAGTTCATACCGAGAGGTACCACTGTATGTTGGAAGCTGCCCAGAGTGGCTGGGGCAACCCAGTCAGATGGGTGGGGTATAAATAGTAAAATGATGATGATGATGATGATGATGATGGTGGTGATGGAATGGGATGTCCCTATTTTCACTGGAGAAATGTTGGAGGGTGTGCATGCCAGCTTCCTATACTTAGAATTGCTCTGCACAATATAAGGCATTTTAGAGAAGAGCCATAAAGCACTGTTAGAGCATTTGCTTTGTACACTGAAGATCCCAGATTCAATCCTTGCCATTGTTGTTGAATTCTACTCAATATTGATCCAGAACAGATTCCAATGTATAGTTAGCAGAGTAAAAACTTAAACACGTTGCAGGATCCCCCCCAAAATAGACCATAGGCAATTGCATTTCATCCAGCAGAGCTTCATTGCTACTGAAGGCAAATTAACATAATGGTCACAAATCCAATACATTGAGGGTTGGACCTGTCCGTAAGAAATCCAGTTGCAGCAGACTTAACTTAAACTTACAATAATTTATAAGAAGTCTAACCTTAACACTATGCATACTATTTACAGAACTCCACACCAGAAGGAAACGAGATAGAAAGGAAACCCAGGCTCCTTCTGGGCTTACTTTTATAGTCAGCATGACATTGACAGAAAGACATAACAGGACCAGTTTAAGCCAGCTGTACTCAGCTTCTCTGAAGGAATAACCCAAACATCACGAACCTTCTGCTTGTTTCTTTCACACAGATAAGCTTCCAGAACCTCCCTGAATTAATTAGAATAGGAAAGATCTCTACACATCGGATCAATACTCTCTGCACTAAGAAATGCAATCTAACAGCCATCTCTCTGTGGGACCGGGAAAGACCCCTGTCTGGAACCCGGAACAGCCAGTCAGTGTAGACAATACTAAGCTAGATGAACCAATGGCAGACTCGGTATAAAAGGCAGCTTCCTGTGCAAAATAAAAACACCATTCTGTTCCTGCAGGCTTACAGACTTTAACAAAACCCTGAAACATTAATATTTGACATTTTAAAGCTCAGAGAAACTCAGTGACAAAAATACTTCTGTTCCAGACAATTTAAAAGCTGAAAGGGGAAAAAAAATGGGAAGACAAAACTAAGTCACCCTTATTCTAGTTGCCAGCATGGCAGCCTAAACCCTGTGTTGTGACAGGAAAGTGAAAGGGGAATTGAGACAGCTGTACATTTAATAGCTATGGCTGGAAACAAAACAAAATAGGAAATTCTTTCCAGTAGCACCTTAGAGACCAACTGAGTTTGTTCTTGGTATGAGCTTTCGTGTGCATGCACACTTCTTCAGATACACAGGAAACAAAGTTGATGTGTGTGAGTGGAGGGGGGCTCTTTTCCTCTGAGTTAAAGGTCCCTCGTGAGCTTCCAGTTAAAGCAACCGTTCCTTATCATCTAAACTGGGTATTTTACTTTCTGTAGCGACCCTCTAGAGAAGACGCAGAGAGATTGTAATTTTATTTATTTATTGAAACCTTTTTCTGCTGCCCCTCATCGTTGCTGCAGGCGCGAGAAATCGTTCCTGCGCTTTCCTGTTAAGTTGTGGGAAAGACGGATGAAGGAGTAGCTGGCTGCCTTATATAACACTAAGTAACTTGTAACAGTAACAAATTCCAACTTAACTAACCAATCAGTGAACGGCAGCTCTCAATCCTTCATTTGCATACTGGTGGCCCTGAGTGAGAACTGCAGCAAGTCTTAATACATAACAGCTGCAGGCATGAGAAATCATTTCTGCGCTTCCTTTGCCTTTCTGGAGAGAAGTCATAAGCTGATTCTGCTGCTGCTGTTGCTGCCACAACTGAACTTCTTCTTTTTTTTAAATAAGAATTTATTAGGATTTTCAGACAGAAAAGAAAGAAAAAGAAAAACCAAGAAAGAAAAATAAACATGCAATACAAACAATACAAAAGAACATCTTAAGACAAAAACAATAACTCAACAAAACATATAATTATACATTTTCTAATCCTTATTTTCAAATTCATCTTAGGTGGACTTCCCCTTTCTGATTTTCATTGTATATCGACTTTGGCAATTTCTATTTCATATTTTTTTCTATCTTAAAAATAAAAAAAATTACTCAACCCCTATCTTCTATCATTCTAAATCATTTTCCAATCCATAATCATACAGAAGATAGTATTTTTAATTTTTACTCCAATAATTCTAATTACATATCACTAATCTAACAATATCTTCCCTACTACCTCCTCTCCCTTCTAAGGCTATCCATATATCTTAATATCTATAAGAAAACATTTAATTCATCAATCTATTATTTAATCCAAATTCACTATCTCCTTCTCTGGTACACAAATCGCTCAATCTACTGAACTTCTTTTCGTGAACCTGTCAAATGCAGAGAAAGACCCCAGGGGAAAGAATGTTGGGTCAAACCCCCTCATGGCCTTTTCCCCCTTTGTACCCAGGCAACGCAGGGGGTGCCCAAATGGAACTTAAATACAAATAACAAATTCACTAGGCTCAGCAAATGATAGGGGGGAAGATCACTCCCAGTAAGTGCAGGAAGAACACCAGGGAGGCTGGAAAAGGAACATTGCCATCATTGCAATGCCCATCATTTCTCTGTTGCTGCTGTCAGCCTCCTTGGAAGGAGAGATGAGGGAAACACCTGTGGACTATCTAGCCTGGTGAGAAGGCCCCACCACCAAGAACTCGGAACTGCCTTGAAGCCAGGCTGCTGCTGGTCTCCTGGCATAACATGAGACTAGCCATGAAGCAACTGTGGGATGCAACATCACTGAAGCAGTCAAATAGAACATTTCCTGTTTGCCCAGAGTGGACACACAGGAGAATGTTGCTCCAGCCAGGAGGACTTCCTGTCACACCTGGTCTGGAGCATCCTCCCGCTATGTGTGACCAGGTAGATGGTCATGACCCTGGGAGACCCCATAAAAGGGCTGGTCACACAGCCATTTCCCCCTTTTTCTTCTGATCCTCTTGATCCGATCTCTTCTTGATGCCTTCTGCTGTGTTCTGGCTCTCAGCTAGCAGCAGCATATGGGCTCATCCCTCACAAGAGGATGAAACCACACTTTTCTCTGTAACTGTAACTACAAACTAAAGCCTGCCTTCAGGATCGCACTGTGAACTGAGTGTAAGTAAACCTTATCATTGCTTTTAAAAGAAGACAGCTGTGTCATTATTGTTTTAAGAGGGAACTAAAGGGGATTTACCAGGAATAATCCAATCTGGACAAGCCAGACTTCATTGCTTAACTCAAATGGTTCTAATGAATCTATCCACTAACTTCCTGCTATTTTCAAGGGAGTGTGCTCTGCTACTAGCTCACTGGCATGAGTGAGGAAGGATAATATTTAATCAATATATCCTCTCCTACTATCCCCAACATTCCCACAGCAACGAGGACTGAGTCAGAGATTTCCCTCTCTCTTTAACTCTGTCAGTCCTCTTCCTCCTGTTCTCCTGTGGACTAAACTGCACCAGAAGGACCCCCAAAGCTTCAGAAAAGATTGGGGGGGCACACATGAGGCTGCATGGGGTAGAGGAGAAGGATAATTCCCATTTGCAAAAGCAGGATGCTTCAATTAGATCTCACCCTATGAATTGGTTTGGTGCTTTTTTAAAAACATTGATATTTTTTTAAAAAAATAGATATACTTTGTTATTTATTGTAAAGTGTTTTGAGCACTACCTGCTGTGGAAAAGTGGGATAAAGATAAACTAAACTAAGATAACATTATCTCATTTAAAAACCCCACCTGCCTCAGTATTGGGCTTCACTCTCCCTTCCTGCTACTGTACTGCTGTTTCCAGAAAATAAGGTCAGGTTATTCAGAAACTCAAATATCAAGCATGCGAACTGATGATAATACAAAGTCAATGCGTTTTCACAGAGGTTTTTGAGTCATATAATTTATTTTCATTGTAAAGGATGAATAGCCCACTGAGGACCATTTCTCATCTGTATTGTGACAATATGCAGAGTACAAAATGATCTGAGCTGCAAAAGGGTTGGCTATGTTATGGCATCGCCTTGCCACCACAACGGCACTGCATCAGTCCGTGAAGTAACGTGCTTATGTACAACAACATCAGGAAATGAAGAAGCAGATTCGAAACAGGGTAGCATTCCTGGGATCCTACTGTGAATAGTTGTCATAGTGCCTTGAAAATAGCAAAACAGAACATAGAATCTAACGAGTTTTTAGGGTTGCCATATTTCAACAAGTAAAAACAAGGACAACCCGAAAGTTGCTGAGCTTTTTTTTTTAAGGAACACCCAAAAATTGTTGAGCTTTTTAAAGGAAACCTTTTTTTAAGGGTTTTCTTTTTTAAGGAAAACACAAAAGTCACTTTCGCCTGGGAAAATCTTAGTGTATGGCAGCCCTATAATAATGGTTCATTCTAGTATTTTATTTGCTAATGAGCTAACTTCTCATAATAAGTTCACCTGGCATCTTCATTATACACTTTTAGGTGCCAGGCAAAAAAATTCCTTTTTAACCAGGCCTTTGGTTGATTTGATTGACATCCTATGCCCTTTTAAGATGTGGTTTTTTTGGGGGGGGGGGTTTATTGGCTTGGTTGTTTTTATTTTGATTATATATTTTTGTGGTTTTATATTTTGCTTTTGTTCTGTGAAGACATATAGGGTGGTATATAAATTCAATAAATGATAAGAATAAGAATGTAATGATGTTTGGGGAATTGCTCTCCCCAGGGAAGCTCATCTGGTGCCTTCATTACATATCTTTAGGTGTCAGGGGGAAAACTTGCCTGCATAACCAGACATTTGACATTTAACTATCTGTTGTTGTTGTTGTTTTCCTCTTGGTTTTAATGTATCTGTGTTGCGGGGGGGGGCTTTTTGTTTTTGGTTTGTTTTGGTTTGGTTGGTTGTAATTCGCTTTGGGTTGCTTTGGGTAAGATAAAGAGGCTAGCAACGAAAATAAATAAAATAAAACAAACACTGTGTGGATAAGCACTTCCTTTTCTTTGTCCTGAATCTCCCGACATTCAACTTCATTGGATGGTTCTAGTATTATGAGGAGGGAGGGGAAAGAAGGAGAAGGAGAAGAAGAAGAAGAAGAAGAGGAAGAAGAAGAAGAACAGTTTGGATTTGATATCCCGCTTTTCACTACCTGAAGGAGTCTCAAAGCGGCTCACATTCTCCTTTCCCTTCCTCCCCCACAACAAACACTCTGTGAGGTGAGTGGGGCTGAGAGACTTCAGAGAAGTGGGGCTGAGAGACTTCTGAGAAGTGTGACTAGCCCAAGGTCACCCAGCAGCTGCATGTGAAGGAGCGGGGACGCGAACCCGGTTCACCAGATTACAAGTCTACTGCTCTTAACCACTACACCACACTGGCTCTTGTGGTGCTCCTTCCTGTTTTCTTGAGAATAAGTAAAAGACTCAACCCACCTTTCTGAAAAAGCAACTCTTCTCAGGCAATTGTTTTGCTGCAGTCCTCATTTTATTTAAAAGGGATAATGTCAGTAGAGCAGAATGCAGTCATGGGATAATTGTTTCCTGCTGTTCTGCGGGCACCAAGAGAGAGATGTGGCGCAGACAGAACATTCAAATGTCATAGTGAAACCAAGAAGATTAGGGTTTTTCATAAGGGGGGGGGGAACGGCTCTCTTAAATATGATTCCCCCACCACACACAAGAACCAAATTTCCCTTGAAGGAGATACACCGAGGGATTACTTTTTAACATTATTTAAATTGCTCCGCAGTGTTGCATCTTGCACAGAAAAGAGAATGTGCTGGGTTAGGAAAATATTCTGCTTGAATCATGCAGACACTCAGCAGGCTGATTCAGCCAAAGGGATATTATTTATTCTTTGGCCCAAATCCAGCGTGGAGTTTATGTGGTCAAACCCACTGATTTCCACAGGCTAAAGCATTCTTAATTCTGTGCTGGATGGCAGCCTTTTAGAATAAGTCGGCTGTGTCCCTGATCTGCTTATTAAAGTCCTGGGAAAATGAAAATGTTTGTTCATTCAAGTGCGCCATATAAACAGAGCTACTGATGTTCCCCTCTTAATTTAGGTGAATCGTCTCCATGTGGATAGAATGAGCTAAAATGACCTCCTCAGTTTACCTTCCCAATTCATGGTGGCAAATTGGAGAGGATATTCTCAGTAGTGGGTTTTTTTGTGGGGGGGAGGGAGAGGGGAGATGAGGCACTTTCTTTACTGAGTTAGCAGCAGTGGTGCTTTTGAGGGGTGCATTCACACCATATATAATAAATCAATATATTTAAAGCACCCTCGAATCCTGGGAACTGTAGTTTTTTAAGGATGCTGAGAATAATAGCTCTGAGAGGGGTAAACTACGATTCCCATGATTCTTTGGTGGACACTCTAAATGTGTGTATGCAGCCTCTATCTTTGTCTCTTTTATTATAGAAGAAATATTGCTCGCTCCTGTGTTGCCAGCTATTCTTAAATGTAATAATACAGTCGAACCTCGGTTCCTGAACAGCTCCATTTTGGAACATTTCGGCTTCCGAATGCCCAAAACCCGGAGGCCGACAAAGGTCCATATAACTAAAGCTATGGTTTTCCCAGTAGTATTGTATGGAAGTGAGAGCTGGACCATAAAGAAGACTGATAGCCGAAGAATTGATGCTTTTGAATTATGGTGCTGGAGGAGACTCTTGAGAGTCCCATGGACTGCAAAAAGATCAAACATATCCATCCTTAAAGAAATCAGCCCTGAGTGCTCACTGGAAGGGCAGATCCTGAAGTTGAGGCTCCAGTACTTTGGCCACCTCATGAGAAGAGAAGACTCCCTGGAAAAGACCCTGATGCTGGGAAAGATGGAGGGCACAAGGAGAAGGGGACGACAGAGGATGAGATGGTTGGACAGTGTTCTCGAAGCAACTGGCATGAGTTTGGCCAAACTGTGGGAGGCAGTGGAGGATAGGCGTGCCTGGCGTGCTCTGGTCCATGGGGTCACGAAGAGTCGGACAAGACTGAACGACTGAACAACAACAACAACAACAACAACAACAACAACTCTGTTGTGAGACCAGATGGAGCTGCAGAGCAAAAAACTTTGTCTTTGCAATTTTACATAAGATTCCCCCCCCTTTTATTATAACTATCTAATTTATGACTTATTTATAGCATCCCCCCCCCCCATGTGAAGATCCAGTCTAGCTTAAACATGGATTCCTTTATTCTGGCTGTTGCAATAGGTACCATGGAGATTAGGATAATTATGACCACGTTGAGTTGCTGCCAGTAAGGATTTAATTATTGATTTTGATTGGGTCAAACTTTTGCACTCCGGGGGAGGGGGGCTCTTTATTCATATAAGTTCTCTGAAATATCTGGTTATCCATGTTCCTGTCTCCTACTTGCAGTGCAACATTATGACTTGTAATCCTGTATACAAACAACTGTTCTTTTTACCCAAACTTTTAATTAGACAGCACTTTGGGGTACCTTAATTCTTGATAAGCTATTCAGTAGGTGAAATACTGGAACATAATTCTTTTTTAGTAACCATTATTATTTCTCCCCGGTTCCCTTCTTTATTTCCTGGTACCATCATAAATTTCTAAATTGCAAATCACTTCTGTACTAGACAAGTTACTAATTGGGTAGATGGAAAGAACAACTGCAGCAACATCCATAATCCTACAATTTTTTTTAAATAAAAAAACCACATTCACAAGTATTATTTCTCTTTTTAATAGCTTATAGGTCACACCAATTAAATTGTAATAAGTTATTACAGTTGGATACTTTTTGTCATTAAGGCTCTCTGTGTGAATGCATTACTCTTGCATCGTTTTATAAATGAATGCACTTGCTCTGAGTATTTTGCAATTGAAAGCAATAAATAGGGAGATATATTCAATTAAACAATCACAACCTACTCCATACTAAAATGCAATAATTTATGCAAAGCATTCCACTCTTATTTCCCCCATGACTCCAAGCTCCCTATGTGCCACTTTCCTGATGTATGTAAATTATTGTTTCCATCTGGTTTATTGCAGTAATGGGTTATTTGAAAATTTAATTTATCTGTGAAGGTATGAATACAAATGTAGCACCTTACCAGAACAGAGGCAGCTCTGCGGCTATACTCTCCACTCGGCCCAGGCATACTTCTTCTTTGGCGATCACTCATAGCCGAGTAAGATTGTCTTCCATAAACACGGTTTTAATAGTGAGTCCCGTAAGTGACTGTGGAGGCCAATTCTGGATCCACACGTCCTTCCACAGTGGGGACATATGTTTCCGAGCTGGAGTTCATCACGGTGAGGGTTTGCCAAGCATGCCTTCCTCTTGGCACGTTTCTCCTTTGCGTCCTGAGTTCGAGTGTCTTCAAAGCCCATGACACCTTTGGTAAAGGCTGTTCTCCAATTGGAGCGCTTGCAGGCCAGTGTTTCCCAGTTGTTGGTGTTTATACTACTTTTTAAAGATTTGCCTTGAGAGAGTCTTTGAACCTCTTTTGTTGACCACCAGCATTGCACTTTCCATTTTTAAGTTTGGAATACAGTAGTTGCTTTGGAAGACGAGAATCAGGCATCCGCACAATATGACCAGTCCAACGAAGTTGATGTTGAAGAATCATCACTTCGACACTGGTGATCTTTGCTTCTTCCAGTACACTGGCATTAGTTTGCCTGCCTTCCCAAGTGATGTGTAAATTTTTTCGGAAACACTGTTGATGGAACCTTTCGAGGAGTTGGAGATGGTCTTTATAAGTGGTCCACATTTCACAAGCATACAGTAAGGTTGGCATACATATCTAACTGCACATGAGTAAAGACACTGTAATCCTTCTGCAGTGAAGGATTACCAATATTATGGCACCATTTTACTCTTTTTAAAAAAATGACAAGGAAACCAGTTGCCTCTCCCCTCCCAAACAGGAGCAGAATCTGACACTGGAGCAATTCAAGGAGCAATAAACAGGCAATTCAAAAGAAATGAAGAAGCTATTTATCATTAGTTTCCCCAAGTGCAATCCATAAAACAGGAAGAAATTGCGAAGAGGGAAGTTTTAATGGCTACCAAAAGAAACTTCGAACGGGTGGTATGACTTTAGCTATGTGAAAGGGCCTAGCTGAATAACATGATGCCATATTAAGTTGTGGATGGAATTTCCATTTTATTCACAGTTCCAGCTATACCACAGCAGTGCTAAAGAGCTCAAGTGTGGATCTACACACAGGAAAAAAACCCGGTATAAATAAGTCAGAAATTAAATGGTTATAACAAAAGGGAGGGAACCGCTATGGAAAATTGCTAATAATTCTTTTGCTCTCCAGCGCCATCTGGTGTTGCATGTTTATAATGCATTCAAAACACTGGTTTTTTACTCATAGCGTCTCTGCTGGAGCTAGAGGCACTAAGTAACAACTGCCCTTGATTATCAAGCAACATTATGCATCATAATTGTGCTATATTTGAGAAAGTACACCTATATTTACTGTTAATGAGTGATTAACAACTAGCCCTTATTGCAAAAGAAAACAAATGTCTGGATAGATATTCTGTTTCTTCTTCCTACCTCATGCCTAATATTAAGCTGCTTGGTGTTAATATCTTTCCTCTCTCTGGTTGTCAAGCCCTTTCGCTTTCAAGTCCCTCCTCAATAGTCACATCTTTATCACATTTGGACTGTCTAGAGCAGGCATAGGCAAACTTCGGCCCTCCAAATGTTTGGGACTACAATTCCCATCATCCCTAGCTAACAGGAACAGTAGTCAGGGATGATGGCAATTGTAGTCTGGAGGGTCGGAGTTTGCCTATGCCTGGTCTGGAGGATCTGGGAGCTGGGGGGGGGTGGACTGTGATACAGTGGTTCCACTCCTTCCTCCTGGTCTGTGTCCAGAAAGTGGGGGGGGGGATGAGTGTTCGGACCCCTGGGCTCTCACTTGTGGGGTGCCTCAGGGCTCTGTCCTCTCCCCCATGCTCTTTAACATCTATATGAAGCTGCTAGGAGAGATCATCACCAAGGCCACAATAAACTGCCACATGGATGTATTTTAATATTTGTTGGAAGCCGCCCAGAGTGGCTGGGGAAACCCAGCCAGATGGGCGGGGTACAAATAATAATAATAATAATAATTATTATTATTATTATTATTATTATTATTATTATTATTTATACCCCGCCCATCTGGCTGGGTCTCCCCGGCCACTCTGGGCGGCCTCCAACAAATACTAAAATACAATACAAAGTCACAAATTAAAAACTTCCCTAAACAGGGCTGCCTTCAGGTATTTTCTAAATGACAGGTAGTTGTTTATCTCTCTGACCCCTGATGGGCGGGCGTTCCACAGGGCGGGCGCCACTACCGAGAAGGCCCTCTGTCTGGTTCCCTGTAGCTTTGCTTCTCGCAGTGAGGGAACCGCCAGAAGGCCCTCGGTGCTGGATCTTAGTGTCCAGGCTGAACGATGGGGGTGGAGACGCTCCTTCAGGTATACAGGACCAAGGCCGTTTGGGGCTTTAAAGGTCAACACCAACACTCTGAATTGTGCTCGGAAACGTATTCTTATTCTTATTCTTATTCTTATTATGGAAGCACCCTCTCTGCATAGCGCATGGCTAGAAAGAAAGTATTGTGACAAGTGAAGAACAGTAATATTATCTTGCCTTGGATCTAAGGTTAATTTTTAGTCCCTCAGAAACTGGCAGAAAGTGCTGCTGGGTCCTGCAGAGTGCAGTGGACTTGTCCCGCCTTTTAATTTCCTGAGTGTTGTGTCCATGGCTCTATCTTCAGCTCTCATCAGCCCAGGGGCCGGAAGCATTCTTGATATCCATTCTTGGCAGCACCACAAGTCATCATAATTTGGTTGCCTGGCTCGCTTTCGCTCCCTAAATAATAGATTCTTTTGATTCTACTCGTGCCTGCCCTGCCATGCAGCCTGACAATCTGCCCACTTAGAATAATTGATTGTAGAATATTAATTGCGTGGCCTTGAAAGATGCAGATTCAGGGTGTTAGGCATCTGAGCCAAAGTGCGGCACAAAAACGAATCCCATCAATACTATTGCAATTGTCTTTGGACTTCAGCATTGTAAAAACGAGGCGGGTTCCCCCCCTCCTTTTCCTTTCAAACAAATCAATTCTGTCCTATATTTCCAAACTCATTTTCACGTCTTAGTGACTAGCAATCATCCAAAAGGATATCTAAGGCATTAATTAAACTGGGGATTAATAGCACACAATTAAATTAGGTACTTAAGAGTCCAGTAACAAGGACATTAAAATGGGGGTATTTTAAGGATGGAGCTCTGGAGCTTTAAGACTCAATTGGCAGAGTCTTGTATTTGCATTCAGACCTCATCCCTGCTACTTTTTAATTATCAGTATTTCAAGACACCTCTCTCTCACGCACACTGATCCTTTTCAGTGAATTAATTTGGCTGTCATCTTGAAACCAGATGAGAGCTGGGCTTCTGCAGCTATGTGCTGAAATGTCTACCATTGGTTTGGATGGCAGGGCAATGGAGAAACCCGGTGATGCCAGGTGACATAGTTGGGCAACTGGCAACTGCCCAACTGTCAGTGCTATTGCTCCTCCATCAGTGATGAAGACACTCTGCCAAATGAAAAGAGTAGACTTGTATAGCTTAGATCAGGGGTCAGCAAGGTTTACCTCGCCTGGGCCAGTTCGCTCCTGCGGAGATCGCTCCGTGGGCCGGGTCGCGTATGCGCAGACCTGATTTCCCCCAGAAAGAGTAACTCTGGATTAAATGAGGAATTAATATAGGGTGGCATTGAGATGAGCATAACAATGTGTGGGTGCTTAACAAATATTGCAGGGATGTCCAATATGGTCTGAAGCTCAACATCCAAAAAACTAAGATCATGGCCACTGGTCCCATCACCTCCTGGCAAATAGAAGGGAAAGAAACGGAGGCAGTGAGAGATTTTAATTTCTTGGACTCCATGATCACTGCAGATGGTGACAGCAGTCATGAAATTAAAAGACACCTGCTTCTTGGGAGGAAAGCAATGACAAACCTAGACAGCATCTTAAAAAGCAGAGACATCACCTTGCCGACAAAAATCTGTATAGTTAAAGCTATGGTTTTCCCAGTAGTAATGTATGGAAGTGAGAGCTGGACCATAAAGAAGACTGATCGCCGAAGAATTGATGCTTTTGAATTATGGTGCTGGAGGAGACTCTTGAGAGTCCCATGGACTGCAAAAAGATCAAACCTGTCCATCCTTAAAGAAATCAGCCCTGAGTGCTCACTGCCAATCCAATTCAAATGCTCAAGAATGCTAGACTTGTGTGGATCTCTTGATTGTTTTGATACGGCCAAAGATGAAAGCTGACAACTGTTGAATGCTAAATACCGATATGTTCCCTATCAAATGCAGATAGGTAGTAAATATCATTGTATGTCAGCGATTGCAGTCAAATACTAATACCGTTGCATATATTTGTAGTGTATGAACCAGTTCTGTAAAACCATTATAAATAAGTTAGAAATTAAATTCAGAAAAAACCCTATGTAAAAATTGCATAGAAAATTTATTCGCTCTCTGGGCCCATCTGGTCAGGGGCGTAGCATGCCTCTGCGCTGCTGGGGGCGGCGGCGGCGCAGAGGCACCCCCCTGGGGGAGGGGCACGGCGCATGCGCCGTGACATCGCCATGACGTCACGACACACGTGGATGCCGCTGAAAGGGGGAATTTCCCCCTTTCCACGTCTTTTTTCGGTGGGGGTGGGCCAGCGAGGAGGGGGTGTCACGCTTGTCACTGGCATGACACCCCTCCTCGCTGGCCCACCCCACCCCCGCCGAAAAATAGCCGCTGGAAGGGGGGAAAGGCGACATGCCCCAGTTTGGGGCCCGCCCGGCGGGGCGGGGGAATCAGCCAAAGTGTCACCCCTCTCCCCTGGAACTCGGGGCAGCCCGCCCCCGCCCCCCTTGCTACGCCCCTGCATCTGGTGTTGCATCTTTATTATGCATTCAAAGCGTTGTTGTTGTTGTTGTTGTTGTGTGTGTGTGTGTGTTTTCCTAATGTAGCTGAGTCCTGGGTTTTAAGAATGTAAACTGGGCATGCAGCTAACAAAAAAAAAGTGTTCCTACTGCTATTCTTATACATTATAATCTTTGGTCTCCAATAAGGTTTAGTCAGGACCTTAAAGTATAATTTGGGCGAAGCCGTCGGTTAGCAATCAATTATAAATAAATTGCAAATATTTGATGAATATTTGGCAATTTTTGGAAATGCACAGCCGTTCTCAGGGAGGGTGGAAGCAACATCAGGAATCATGGGTCAGCATTGAAAATCTGTTTCAGCTCTAACGAGAACAGACTGCCTTATTTTTCTTTGACAGGTTCCCAGAAAACTTTGGATTTGTATTCCAAAAGTCTTTTATGGGCAATGTCTCTTTTCTTGACTTAGCATCATTATTTCAAAAGCACATCATGTATAAACTATAAAAATGATAGTTTAACCAGAAGATCAGATAGTTTAGCACTAGAAAGTCTGAATGTGCAATATGTCAAGCAGACGGATCTGCCTCCATCAACCTTTAAAAAGTGCTGACGAAAAGCTTTCTATAACTTTGTGCATCCTTTATAGAGCATTAATAAGGTGTGTTATGTTTGTCAGCAGATTTTTATTTTTATTTAAAAAAAAAAACACCAGACTCTAAAATTTACAGTTGTTGCTGGATTTTAGAGGAAGCCTGCCTGTTTTATAGATTCCAGGAGTCCATGGATCTATTTGAATTCTAAGCAATTCAGTCCTGAGGCTGACAAAACCAGAGAAGAGTGATGAAACACCATCAAAATTTACCCTGGGTGCCTAATGGACCCTGCCACACGCTGCAGATTGTGTAGATATGGGTGGAATGGGAATTTGCTATTGTTTTTCTCTCTGGGCCTTCTTAAAGCACATCTATAGAGAAGTCACACAGAGTTGGCTGAAGTCACCTATTTTTGTAATGTGGCAATAGTTACGGGAGAATTTGAAGCTGCGCACTTCCTTGGAAGGAAGCCTTAGTATTTCTGAGCAAGTATGCATAGAATTGGACGGCTGAAACTATTGAAACCTAGTAGACAGTGTTCTTGAAGCGACTAGCATGAGTTTGGCCAAACTGCGGGAGGCAGTGAAAGATAGGCGTGCCTGGCGTGCTCTGGTCCATGGGGTCACGTAGAGTCAGACACGACTGAACGACTGAACAACAAAGAGGTAGTGGTAATGAGTGCTTTTTTCCAAAGGAAAAAGTGCCAGTACTCACCACAAATTGTTACAGTAAGTGCCACATTTTAAACCAGTGCTTTTCTTCTGGGCGGGGGGAGGTGCCAGTACAGTAGAACCTCTACTTATGACCGCCTTTATTTGGGCCCAATCCAAATTACGACTGCGGCAAAGAAGTAAATACCGGGTAAATACCGGGTTTGCCGTGATTTGCGCACGCGCAGAAGCAGCTGCCGTCGTTTTCACATGCGCAGAAGCGCGCTGCTGCCGTATAAGATAAGTTTTCTTTATTGTCATTGTACAAGTACAAGTACAACGTTGTACAAGTGCAACGGAATTGGATGCCATCCCATAAAAACAAAACAAAACAAACAGCACAAACAGCACAAAAAAACACACTTTCAGCCACACATGCACACACGTACACACCCATCACAACTCTCCAAGGTCATATTATCTGGTTACAGCATTTAAGATGGTTATAGCTCTTGGGTAGAAACTATTCTTCAATCTATTGGTTCTTGATCTAATTGTTCTATATCTCTTGCCCGAAGGCAGTGGTGCAAAAAGACTACCGTATTTTCCGGCGTATAAGACGACTGGGCATATAAGACGATCCCCAACCTTTCCAGTTAAAATATAGAGTTTGAGATATACTCGACCGCAGATTCTCCTCCCGGTGTATAAGACGACCCCCGACTTTTGAGAAGATTTTCCTGGATTAAAAAGTAGTCTTATATGCCAGAATATACAGTATATCCCGGATGAGATGGGTCCTGTAAAATATTGTTCACTTTTTTAAGGCAACGGGAAGTGTATAGTTCTTCCAAAGATGGGAGAGGATGACCAATAATTTTTCGGGCTCTGGTTATGACCTTCTGTAGTATGCGCCTGCGCGCAACGGCATTTCTACCAGTGACCAAGATCGACTTACAGACGGAGCTCCAGAACTGATGGCGTCCGTAAGTAGAGGTTCCACTGTATTGCATACTTTTCAGTGCCCACAGGGGGAAAAAAAATCAGTGGTCATCATACGTGTTTTGTACTAATACAGTGGTACCTCGGGTTACAGACGCTTCAAGTTACAGACACTTCAGGTTACAGACTCCGCTAACCCAGAAATAGTACCTCGGGTTAAGAACTTTGCTTCAGGATGAGAACAGAAATCGCGCGGCAGTGGCAGTGGCAGTGGCAGCGAGAGGCCCCATTGGCTAAAGTTGTACCTCAGGTTAAGAACAGTTTCAGGTTAAGAACAGACCTCCAGAATGAATTAAGTTCTTAACCCGAGGTACCACTGTAAAAGGGTTAGGGTTAGGTGTGTCATTTTAGAGAGTGAAACTTAATTTTTGCAAATTTCTTCCATGATGGGTCTTAAAAATATGCTTTTGGCTGTGAGGAATCTGCTATGATTATCTTTTGTCAGGATGCTGTCAGCAGCCCCTAGCTGGTTTCCCCGGAAAGCATAAAGACAAGGAAAGGTTTCTTATTGTCCTTTTTTATTTCAGTCTTTACAGAGAGAGGCTATAGACCCCAGCCTCTTGGATAATGGTGTTGTCCCAAATAAATCTCTACCCCGCTTTTCTCCCACTTCCTCATTCGCCGACAGCACCACCTCCTCTATGGGTGCCACTAAGTTCCCTCTGCCTTTGAGCTCTTTGCTCTCCTACTTTTAAGGCTCACCGGATTCTGGGAGATGGGGGAGGGTCTGGGATGCTTTCTAGTGACAACGTGTCAGCTGGCTGCCGCTCCAGCTCTGCTTGCTCCTCCTCTCCCATTATTTCCCAACTTTTCACCTCATCTGCCTCTGAAATGTGACCTCCCTCATACCCCTGTTGTAAATCTATCCTGTCCTCCTCTTCCCCCTCCCTGGAAGGGTCAATCCACCACTCCTCCTCTGCCCAGTCCCTGACATTTTTGTGACTGGGAAACATTTAGCTTGGCAAATTTATGTTTGATGAAGAAGCACATCAACTGCTTTGTTCAGTTGTTCAGTCGTGTCCGACTCTTCGTGACCCCATGGACCAGAGCACGCCAGGCACCCCTATCTTTCACTGCCTCCCGCAGTTTGGCCAAACTCATGCTAGTCGCTTCGAGAACACTGTCCAACCATCTCATCCTCTGTCGTCCCCTTCTCCTTGTACCCTCCACCTTTCCCAACATCTGGGTCTTTTCCAGGGAGTCTTCTCTTCTCATGAGGTGGCCAAAATACTGGAGCCTCAACTTCAGGATCTGTCCTTCCAGTGAGCACTCAGGGCTGATTTCTTTAAGGATGGACAAGTTTGATCTTTTTGCAGTCCATGGGACTCTCAAGAGTCTCCTCCAGCACCATAATTAAAAAGCATCAATTCTTTGGTGATCAGCCTTCTTTATGGTCCAGCTCTCACTTCCGTACATCACTACTGGGAAAACCATAGCTTTAACTATACGGATCTTTTTGCAGTCAACTGCTTTAGGAAAACCAAATGATTTTAATGTTACCTTTGGAAGATGTTGTGTAATGCTAAATAACTATAATTAAATATGATATGATATGATATGATATGATATGATATGATATGATATGATATGATATGATATGATATAGCAAGCACTTGGCAGTCATTCTTAAAGATTTTTTGTGAAATTTTACTTACCAAGCAAAACCTAGATCATATTAATTTAACAAAAAATTCTTTTGAATTCCCAGGTCATGTTGCAACTTTTTAGCACCCCTCATTTCTGCAATTTTAGTGTTGAAAAATTCGACTCGCTGTACTGGGGTATAAAATCATAAAATAAATAAAATAAGCGCACTTGGTAGGGGATAATCTCCACTGAGCTCAGTGTGTCTGACATAGTTTGGGTCTGCACTGTAAGAGTAGTGAATTTCTATATCAGTGTTGGACAAGAAGTAGAACATTCTTACATTTTTCTGGAGGCCACATTTTAAAAAATAAAAATAAATGCTAGAGTAGGTGCTTGATATCTGGCTCATCTCCACCATCGGCCTCATTAAACACACATTCAATATCTACTTTTTCATTGACCATTTACTACAAGCAGAAATGCTTATGCTTGTCCCCCATGGACAGTTTAATGTTCTTAAAACCCCTCAGAAATCACATTTAGCTCAGACAAATGCCTTCCTTGCAATAAAATTCTCCATCCGAGAGGTGAAGCAAGTGCAGCACTGCAGTGCCTTTTCCCTTGGTGATAACCATTCATCCTTAGGAGCAATTTGGAGGGAGCCAATCCAAATGGAAGACCCAGGAGGAGGAGCAGAAACGAAGCCACTCAAAATATAGTTAAACCACAAAATAAACTCATTATTCGTTATAATCACTGGGTAACTGGAATGTAAAGAAACAGGCCTACAGCAGTTCTTGAGAGCCTTCGCCCTCTGCAATCACCAGCCCCTGTCTCAGAAATTGCTATTTGTTTTAGTGCTGCAATTTGATGGTGTCGCAAGGAAACAAAGCATGAACTGGTTTTTTGTTTGTTTGTTTGTTTTAATAACGGAGCATAGAGTCCAAGAGAGGATTCTAGAATTAGTTCACTAAATCCGTCTGCAAATGGTAAAACTAGATCCCCCCCCCCAAGTCTTTTTCGTTCCACTCAGAAATCAATCAATAGGATTACAAGGATTATATGACCCAGCCTCGTGGGCTGATGCAGAACCCATCATACCCAAACCATCCACTATAAGAGTTGTTAGTGAAACAAAGCGAATGAGGAATTGGGGTTTAATGCTGCAGTTCTGCCACTTAATGCAATCCCCTCGTCCAACATATTTGGAAATCTTTCCAAAGGACAGTAGCCAATAAAATAATTCTGTTAGCCCAAGGACTTCTGACTGCGCAATGGAACTTCCACTTTCGTCTCCTCTCTTTGCACACTCCCAACACCTGCCCCAAATCAGAGGGAGGGGGAACAGATTTATTGGGTATGGGGAGAAGAAAGGGAGGGAAAATTTCTGTAGCATTACCTTGGGCTGATGGAACTATCTTGTTGCATACCAAGCTTTGGAAAGGTTGTTGTTTTTTTAAAAAGGTTGGATAAGGAATAGTAACTGACAAAACTGCAACATCAAGCCTTTGCACTGATGGAACTCCTTCTCTGGACACAACGCTAAAGCTTTTACCTGAAGAAGCGTCTCCACCCCCATTGTTCAGCCCAGACACTGAGGTCCAGCGCCAAGTACCTTCTGGCGGTTCCCTCATTGCGAGAAGTGAAGTTACAGGGAACCAGGCAGAGGGCCTTCTTGGTAGTGGCACCTGCCCTGTGGAACGCCCTCCCATCATTTTGTTGTTGTTCAGTTGTTCAGTCGTGTCTGACTCTTCGTGACCCCATGGACCAGAGCATGCCAGGCACACCTATCTTTCACTGCCTCCCACAGTTTGGCCAAACTCATGTCAAGGAAATAACTATCTGACTTTTAGAAGACATATGAAGGCAGCCCTGTATCGGGGAAAAAAATAATGTCTAATGTGCTGTAAGCCGCCCAGAGTGGCTGGGGAAACCCAGCCAGATGGGCAGGGTATAAATAATAAAATTATTATTATGATTATTGTGATTATGATTATGATTATGCCTCATTTGCCTGTATAACTGCCAGGGGAAAGGAGGAGAGGGGACTTACTTAGGTTATTTTATTAAATTATTAAATTTGCATGCCGCCCTATACCCATAGATCTCAGGGTGGTTCACAATGTAAAATGATAATATAAAAAACGCAAAATACATAATAAAAATAAGAAGAGAAATAAACCAATAATCCACAATGCAACCTGGCCACAATACATTTAAAGGGGCAATGCATTCATAAGGGATATGGTTATTCTGCCTTATGAGTGGAGGAAATGAGAAAGAAGATGGGAACACAGTGTAATGCATGCACATTACTGTACGTTGAATTTACAGTGGAACCTCGGTTGTCGAATGTAATCCGTTCTGGAAGACCAACTGAGGTGCAATGGGCGGTCAGCAATTTCACAGGAGAAAATGGAGAAACGCACCTCAGAAGCTGTTCTACTTCTGAGGCACAAAGGTCTTTCCTCGCTTGCACAACAGAGAACATATATCCTCAAGAAAATTGATTTAGCCATCAGAGGGCTCACCCCAGCAGACAATATTACTAACGTTAAATTTCTTCCATTTGATAAGGATCAAAACAGAGTTGTGGTGACTTTTAGAGATTGGTCCACAACCAAACAAATTTTAGCCAACAAGGACAAGTTCAAAAGGGCTGGACTGCTGGTGACACGTTTGTTTGAAGAATCCGGTGACCCCTTTACCTCTTATTCAATCATTCAAGTCTGCCAAGCAAAAAACAATACCAGTAATGTCTACCACTGACGAGATCTGCAGGCTGACGCATCTAGAAGCAGACAAAGTCCCCAATCAGATGGCTAAACTCCTAAAAACTAAGTTCACCCCTTACTTACAATCTAGAGGAAGATAACACCAATGAGAAGGAAAAATTCTTTATAGCATCCCTTGAAAAAAATACAACAATCCCAGGACTTCTGAGGCACATTTGAAAACGGAAGCATTCACTTCCGGGTTTTTGGCATTCGGGTTCCGAATCATTCGGCTCCTGAGACGCTTGAAAACCAAGGTTCCACTGTATACACTTTGAATTCAAAGGCCCTAGAGTGGCTCCCCCACTTTCCTGACAATTCTCCTGGATTACTAAAGTCTATATATAGGCTGGCCACATGACCCGGAAGCTGTCTGCGGACAAACGCCGGCTCCCTCGGCCTATAGAGCGAGATGAGTGCCGCAACCCCAGAGTTGTCCACGACAGGACCTAATGGTCAGTGGTACCTTTACCTTTACCTTTTATGTACAGGCACAACTAGTAAACTAATAATAAATGTGGAAAAGCTTCACTTGCTGATCCTTAGGCTGACTCTACTATCTACAGCTCTCTGGCAATCTGACTTGTTTATTGCTTAGCCAATTCCTCTTAGTCCTTGATGGCTAACCTTACTCAGGAGTCTTTGGCGAGGTATTCTGTGGAAAGGCCAAGCATGCTATGTGGGAATGACACCCCTGTCTGGGCCACTTTTTGGGTCTCCCATCCAAACACTGCCCGGGGATGACCCTGCTTAGCAGTGGTGCCGGACGTCCTACCCACCAAGCTATGCAGGCCAAAGAAGAAGACTACCCGGGGGTCCACTCATGTCCAGCTCCCCTTGGCCTTCCACTCACTTACATAAAAGAAGACTGTGCTTCAGTGAGGGACTCATTTGGGGGGAGGGTGTATGAAAAATGTCAGTGATTATTTATATAGACATAACTGTCTGTTGATCTCAGACCTACTCTGTTGCTTGTGTCTTAAGTCATTTAACAATGATTCCTCGCGGAGAATCTTAACAGTTGCTTTGGCAGATAAATAACTGGCGGACGGTGGTTATTGCTTTATCCACTCCTTTCCAGCAACTAATTTGCTGCTGCTGTTCTTCATGTTCTGCAATGTTCTCACTGAGCCTAATACATTTTGACTCAGATGGAGAACAGAAGCCTTTCTGTTATTGGGAACTTGGTCCTGCTCCATCACAGCAATCTGCAGATCCAAGAAGAGAGGTATTTACATATTCTTCCGTCTCATGGTCTGCAGTGCAGAGACAAAACATCTTTCCCAACAACTACAATGTGAGTTGTGTATTTTCTTGCATTCCTGGTTATGATGAAACCAGCAATCCTGTAAGCCCAGCCCACCTGAAACCCAGCAAGACAAGAGAGGGAGCCCCCAAGACTACAGAACAGCTTCCTACTCACTTGGCTAAAGCAACAGACAGCAAACAGAGATACCATGGGCCATTTGTCCTCCCACAACTACCAGCCTCAAGACCCAGTATCCTATGGACTAACCAAATCCATCCTTTCTGAAGCAAAATGTGAACCAATATGCAGAAAGTCCTTGAAATTTGCACCTCTCCAAATTTTGCAATGCACTTCTCCAGCTAAGTAATGTATACAAAGATGCATGTAATGTGGTGAAATGTCTATAAAGATGTATATAATTTTTAGCTTCTTTAGCCCTGGGTTCTATGGTTAACTTCTAGAGCCCCGAAGTCAGTAGGTCTCAAGTATGAAAATATGTGACCTTCAACTAATCAGGCAACATTGTGCTATCTATGTCTGTACAGACAAAGAGAACTCTTTGAAGAGGAGTGGCAAATTGGGTTGAAATAAAAATCTAGAAAAAAAGTCTTTTGGTTCCAGTGGAATTTCATTCGGCAAGAAGCTATTAAACTATATAATTGTTTTGGAGGGCTCACATAAGAAATGAAACCTTTTAGAAACACTCTGCTTTAATGGCACATTAATTGTCATTGAATTTCATTGATGTTCCTGTGGGAATACATGACATTCTCATTAATAGTTGGTAAGTTTATGGCGGTCACAGGTCTTATAATAAATGCCCATTGCTCAGCAAGACGTGTAACAGTGCAACTGATCTGCATATGGCTCAGCATTCTTATCTTACTTCTCTGGTTCTTCTCTTCCTACTGGAATTTCCCAGAGGAGACAGTACTCATCACATAAGTGCTTATTAATGACTTGATCGGGTTAATCGCATACAGATTTTTTTTTTCTGCACTGCATCTGGTTGAATGCCATGCAAATCACATAAATTAAAATAAAGGTGTTTGTGCAGATTTGTGGCTTTGTCTTTGGAGTTCTTTCTCCAACAAGGCAACTGAGAGTTGCTGCTCAGTAATAATTAAATCTGTTGTCTTTGTCCATGCAGCTTTCTTGTCAGAGATACTGGAGTGGCTTGCCAGTTCCTGCTCCAGGTGGATCATGTTTAGTCAAAACTCTCCACTATGACCTGTCCATCTTGGGTGGCCCTGCATGGCATAGCTCATAGCTTCTCTGAGTTATTCAAGCCCCTTCGCCATGACAAGCAGTGATCCATTAAGGATTTCCCCACCTCATGAGAAGAGAAGACTACCTGGAAAAGACCCTGATGTTGGGAAAGATTGAGAGCACAAGGAGAAGGGGACGACAGAGGACGAGATGGTTGGACAGTGTTCTTGAAGCTACTAACATGAGTTTGACCAAACTGTGGGAGGCAGTGGAAGACAGGAGTGCCTGGCATGCTCTGGTCCATGGGGTCACGAAGAGTCGGACACGACTAAACAACTAAACAACAACAATAATTAAACCAGAAAATCAATGCTGGCACCTACAGTTTATGAGATTTGCACTGTCCTGATTGTCCTTGTGAGAAAAGTAGTTCCATAGCTAAGGTGGCACCACCCAGAATTCCTTAATCTTCATACAGTGGTACCTTGGGTTACAGACACCTTGGGTTACAGACACTTCAGGTTACAGACTCCGCTAACCCAGAAGTAGTACCTCGGGTTGAGAACTTTATCTCAGGATGAGAACGGAAATCACGTGGCAGCGTGGCAGCGGCTGTGGGAGGCCCCATTAGCTAAAGTGGTACCTCAGGTTAAGAACAGTTTCAGGTTAAGGACGGACCTCCTGAACGAATTAAGTTTGTAACCAGAGGTACCACTGTACTATTATTATGGGTGGGACCATGAGTAGGGCATCTTTCTCAGATTACACATTTTGAGGTCAGAAGGTTTATGTGAAGGTGCTCTTTCAAGCACTTGGATTTTGAGCTACCAGCCACCATCTCCTAGGGACTGAGCCCTTTCCAGGCCCCCAATATTTTGAGGAGGGAGGTGCCCCCATGCCCCAAAGCAGAGGAGGATGCCAAGCCCGGAGTCGAGTGTGTGTGGCTTCCACGGCCAGCTCCTTCTTCTCCTGCTGCCGTGGAGGGGAAGGAGCGGGGAACCAGCCCTTGGCCAGTGGCAGTGGCAGCAGGAGGAGGAGCTGAGGCATTTGAAGCCGCGCTGCCGCCACACTGCCACCACGCTGCTGCCGTGTTCAAGTCCTCTCCCTGCCTCCTCCCACTGCTCTGATGTCACATGTTGGGATGTCACATGCACGACGCCCCATGCACAACGTCAGCCCTCCCAATCTCCCTCACCAGTTGGCACCTGTGGCCAGGAAGTGCATTCATATGCATTTCCTTTTTTTAAAAAAAAAAGTTTTTATTTATTTGCTTTTCAAATTTATACATTTCATTAATTTTACAATCGTTTTAACATTTCCAACTTTGACTTCCTTCCCCCTCTTTCTGCGGTTCCTTAAATTTATTTTAAAAAAAAAAACCTTCTGCATATCCAAATTGATTTAACTTGCTCATTTAATTATCTACTTTAAATATAAACTCTTACGAAACTGCAGGTTATTACAGTAATCCTGCTAATGTTCTTATCTGTTTGCAATTTATCTGCAAATATTCTATAAACCATTTCCATTCTTTTATATAAAAAGGTTGGTTATCTTGATTTCTTATGCTTCCGATAAGTTTTGCCATTTCTGCATATTCCGTAAGTTTATGTCTCCATTCTTCCTTTGCTTGGACTTCTGCTTCTTTCCATTTTTGGGTGAGTAGCATTCTTGCTGCTGTGGTAGCATACATAAATAAATTTCTATACAGTTTAGGTAGTTCTGTCCCTATAATTCCCAAAAGAAAAGCTTCTGGTTGTTGTTGTTTTTAAAATGTTATTTAAACATTTCCACACACTTGTATATTACATGCACAGTTTTACAGGTCTGGGTGCACGCTGGAGACTTCCTGGGTGTATATCCCCAAAACCTATTGTGAAAAGCATAGCTAGTGATGAGGATAAAGCTCTCCTGTAAACTAAGCAAAAAGAGAAGGAAATGCACATTGCCTTTTCAGCTTAGGCAATTGCTGGTTTTGGATATATATCTCAGGAGGAAAAGAAAACACTCTGTATTTCTACACTGTTCAAATCAATTTCTAAAAGGAAAACAAAACCCAGGATCCCTTTCATTCTTTTATTATGACTGCATGTTTTGCCAACAATATGTTTATGGGTAGCTGGAAATATTCCTGCTATTGATGTTTTTGAAGCAGCGAGATAGATTCGTTTAGCTTTGCATTTCCTCAAGCTGGCCCCCCGCTGAGGAATATTATCAAGGTGGCAGCTTCCGCCGTGAAGATAGCTCATTGCACAGAGCTATTGGAGCAGTGACAGCCATTTGTAAAATATGCTCCGTAAAACTCTTCCTGCACCCAATACACACTGCGTGACACTCAATTTATGTTGTTTCATGAAGCCATCATTCATCGCTAATTGTTTCTGTTTTCCTTTAACCACAGTGTAAGGCATACTGTGCAGCCTTAAGTACCATGATGCTCAAAGACTGTAAGATAAAAAATTTAGTCATGCTCATAAATCCAGTTAGGGTGCTCCGGATAAGGAATCAGGCTCACACATGCAAATCGGGGTTGTTGTTGTTGTTGTTTTAAAGAATCGGGAAGCTGTGACTGTGGTTCTGATTGTGGAATTGCAGGTGTATTTAAAACACCACTTGCAGAGTGGACCACACTGTGACAAGTTAGATGATAAAGGTCTAAACCGGGGGTTCCTTAAGTGTGGTTTGCAAGTGGTCCACACCAGCAACTCAGTGGAGTAGCAGAGCTTCATGGGTGTGAAAAACGGTGGGCTCAGGAGCATTTCCCATTCATTCATGGAACCTGCTGGTCTACCTCGAATGTGAATGAGACAACTGGAGGAAGCTCTCCCTTCTTTCAGTGGAATAAAGCCATAGCTGGCAGCAATGGGTAGGAAGGCCCCAAGCAGGGACAAGTCACTCAAAGGAGTGGATGATGGGGGATGAAGGATGAAGGAAGCCGGGGGAAAGGAGGAAGAGACTAAGAGAGACAGCATGCAAGAGAAGGGGAATGATTCCAAGTGAGAATTGCCAGGCACATCCAACACATATTCATATTGATTTTTCAATTGTATTTTATTGCTTCTTTTATTTCTTATTGTACTTTACTGTATTAAAATTTGAATTGCATAATTTTTAAATAAAAAATACAGTGCATTGCAATTGCTAAACAATAGGCAGAAAAATCAAGGAAATACCTAGGTGTCAAAAAAGGTTATTTATGTATGCCACAACTGCAGCTCGTGTTTTGTTAGCCCCTAAATAGAAAACAAGCAAAGTCCCAACTAAAGAAGAATGGCAACATAAACTGATGGAATATGCGTAGCTTTCGGATCTAAGATACAGAATAAGAGAACAAGAACAAGGCAAGACACAGTGATAACAGCAAAAACCTTTATTGAACTACATAACTGGATAACAGGGGCAAAGCAACTGCTTATATACATTTCTGAAGGCCTGGGCCACTCCCACTCCCAACATGATTGGCTGTCTAAACTTCCTACCTGCGAATCATGACTCAGAGTTTAAAGGCCAATGGCAGAGGCCAAAATCCTGAAATGTTCTGTGATTGGATATCATGTATCGAATCAGAACACAGGGGCTCAGAATCCTTAGTCCAGACTCAAGCTCAGGCAAACACAGACCACTCAATACATAACAAATACCTTTTTATTGATCTGGTCAGTAATAAAATTCACCACAAATTCATCTGTTTGTTTCGCGTTATACCTAGGTGTGTGTGTCGCAGGGAAATGTTTGAATGTTTTCCAGACTTAATTCTTTAACAAACATTAAAGCTTCCTTGAAGAAAAGTTGGCCTTACAACCCTGCCAAGGCCACAGCCCTGCAACTAGCGGAGCATATAATGGAAAGGGTGGAGGAGGGTTCTTAATGTTTTAAATCATCGTTATTACAGAAAAGAAGATATGTTATTGCTGGACTAATTGAATTGCTATCTGATGGTGTCATTAATAGCTAAAATTTCCTGAGGGTGTATATTATTGACAATGGCCAGCGTGCAATTACAGACAGTGATAGTTCTAAAATAATTTTGGCACTAGGCAGCATTTTATAGGGGTTTCGCTTTAAATGCATATTATTTGGAGGGAAATGTTGTGCAGCCAGCTTTATAAATTTAATTTCCTGCATCTTCTATACAACCAGGTAGCATCTTGTGGGCATTTTTAACTGGAGATCCAGTCTCAAAGAATCTTGTTCTACACAGTAATGAAGTCTCATGGCCTCTGCGTGCAGATTGCCTTGTTACTGTAATCATTTTCTCCTGAGGCAGAGGGAAGCAATTCTTTCCTAGAGAGATCTAGAAAATCGCCTGATGGATTATTTCACCCAATATTTTAACATCGTCCCTTTAATGTGACAGATGCAGCTTGGAGCTTCTTTCATTTTGGCATTTTTATATGGATTTCACCTTCTCAAATAAGAAGGTCTGATGGAATAAGTTGAAGACTGTTCAAAGCAGTGCAAGGTGAACAGTTTCAAAGCTTTCTCAAATTGTACACCTGGGGTGAGAGATAAAGATCATCCTCTCTCTTTAGTTCCCAGCTACCTATATTAGTTTCTCCTTGGTATACACGTATGATTTAACTCGCACCCTTCTGGATATTATAGGGACTTTTGTACACATCCTTGAAAAAATAAATCGGACTGAAGGCCTCTCCACAAAACATAGGAAGATGCTTTATATCGAAGCAGACCATTGGTCCATATAGCTCAGTATTGTCTCCACTCCACTGATTGGTGGTGACTCTCCAACTGTACCTAGAGATGCCAGGGACCTTCTGCATGCCAAGCAGATGTTCTACCACTAAGCTACAGATCTTCCCCAGCCACCGGGGGGGGGGGGTAGGGTTGGTCAATGTCTGAAGCACCACCACACAGAAGCCTTGAGCAAAGGCTTCATGCAAAGGCTGTAACGCTTGAACACCAGAGACAATATTCAGTCGGAGGTCTGCAAAGGTTGTGGCAGTCCACATGACAATCTGGCTTGTAGGTTTTCTTTGGAGCAAATATAATGCATCTATTAGATCATGACTTCCCCTGCATGTGAAGAAAGGCTCTGGGAGATTGAACAGAAGGAACTAAGAATGGGTGCAATGGTCAAGAAAGTGGTTTCTGTATGTGCCATGGAGAGAACTGAGGGACAGATGGGGCTCATCAACCTGGGAAGGTATGGTAGCTCATCTAGAAGAAGGGAAACTCTGATCCTAAACCTCTGCTGCCTTGTGGAATAGCTTGAGGAGAAGAAAAGGCTAAGGAGTACAGGTAAACCATACACAAATCTGGAGTGGACTCCCTCAGATGGTTGCCTTGTATGCCTCCTTCCAGAAACTCCTGCAGCCAAGCTGGTGCTTTCCTTTCCTTTGGATGTGTAACTGCTTAGGCTTGCACCTCAGGGAGGCTGATGCTGCTAACACAGAGGTTTGTCTTCACCTCCCGGGGCACACTCCATTGCCTCTTGAGACAGATGGATGCCAACAAGAACAAATGAGATCATGCAATATCCGGCAACAGAGGTTGTGGGTCATGTGCAACAACTCGCCAACATATTGTACATTTCTTGCACTGAAAAACAGTTGTGCAAAGAGTGTTTTCTGTACTGCATTATGAAACGTTCTTCAGAATTTCTCTTACAGCCACTTACAGAAATTAAACGGACAATATAATATCTGCTTTGGTCTTGTTTTTACCTCAACAACGTAAAAAGAATTCTATTCATTCTTATAAGTGTTTTGAAAGTTTCTCTCAGACTAAAAGTCTCCATTGATAGACTGCAGGCACCACGTGCCCATTCCTGTAGGTATTCGAACATGACAATTCCAACTCTAAAAATACATCTCTGCACGACGCACCATTCCCTGAAGCTTTATGGAGTTCTGCCTGCTCTCCTTTTGCTGCCCAAGCAGCAGCAAAATCATTTTCTTTTTCACTTGTAAGTGAAATACCTGGGAGTGATTGTCAAACTATATAACTAGTGGAAATAAGTAATAATGGTAGCCATCAGACCTGTGTGCAGTCATTGCCACAAAAAGCACAGCGTCTTATGTCTCTTGAAAAATAGGCCAAAAAAATCCCTACCTTGACAAAGGAAGCGGCAAAGCTCTTTTGGGAAAGACACCAACTTGTTGCAGGGGAAAGGCCAGGAAGTATCTCAGATGTACCCAGTGCTTTTTTTCTGGGAGGATGCAGGGGTACACATACCCCTAAACATTTTGTGAGTCTAAGTTTGAGTAGGAAAATGAGAGTATCCCTAAAAAAATTTTTTTAAAAAAAGCACTGGCTGTACCTGATGGTTGATTATCATGCCAAAGGTTCGGCTTTGGATAGAGGAAGGACAGGTGAAGCACTGTTTCTCAAACCCTATAAAGACAAGACCTATTCAGGTGTTCCAGCTCCCCACAGCTCTCTCCATCACGGCATCACCTCTTGGCTCCATTGTGTCCACGTGTGGACATAATTGGCAGGATCTGGATAATGCTGGGGTCTGGTTAAAGGACGATCTCTTCCCCCACCCCCACAACCCTTTCCTCACACTTTCAATAAGCACCAAAGTTGTGTCTCTGTGATGTGATCCCATGATGAATGAAGCAATTGTATGAGGAGAACCAGTTACAGGTTTTCAAGCAGAGTTCAAAGCAAGTATAGAGTTACCTGCATCTGCCACCTTGTCAAGAAAGCTATCAGCACTGCCCCCCCCATTATAACTAACAAAATATAGGCAAGTTTGCATAAGCCACTACAGCTTCAAAGGGCTTGCAATGTCCCCAAACCTTAAGCCTATGAATTGCTATCTTGGTGCTTACTGAAATTTGTGTTCCTGGGTCTCTAAGGAGTTGCTCAAGTATCTGACAATGGCAATCTGTTAGGAAGCCTAACAATGCCTTGATGGTTCAGCTTGTGTGCCAAGTCTACAGTTTTTGGGGAACACATTACCCAAGAAGGTGCAAATGGAGGTCCTGCAAAAGTGGTGAAATAAGGACTCAGATACTGTGTGAAATTGGGCCAAATCTTTATTGACTACAGACAAATTTTGTCAGCCATCAATGATCAGATCTGTTAAGCCCCACTGTAATCCTAAGGTAACTGTGCAAAATATTAACAGCAAAATACATGGCATTTTATTTTATTTATCTGCCAGACGTAGGACACCCAATAGCAAATGCTCTTATACAAAAGGAGAAAAACGTTAAAAGTTGGGGAAGTGGAATTCAAAAATCTGACAGCTATATAAAAGCAACAATTAAACAACGAAAAAGCCACATGCTGTTTCTGACTATCTTGTCCTATTTGTGAAACCCTGAGCTCCAATTGTCAGAGGCAGTCATTTAGCTATTGTTTACCTCTTTGCTTTTCTCTGGGTGAAAGAAACAGGAGTCATGAACTCCTAATATTGCCAGGAGTTGTTGATGCTCTTTCCTGTCACTTCCACCATGATTGTGGAGACAGGCCAGAGGTTGATAAGAGAGCGGTGTGTGTGTGTGTGTGTGTGTGTGTGTGTGTGTGTGTGTTATCCTAGCTAAATGTGCCAACAAGCCACAGTTACTGTAAGCAAACTTCCTATCAGCCAACTGCAAGATGGGTGCAATGCAACTGGTGCCTGATTTTAAAAAAATCCAAATCTATTTGCTGCCCTCTAATAGCATTCAAAATTACCTCGGCTTAGGTCTCATTCCACTTATGGCAGGGCCAGCATTTGGTCATTCAGTCAAGTTGTGACACACCCCTTCCCTTAACACAATCTGCTAAACTTGGCTTTCCAGTCTGAATGCAGAAACGTGATCAGAAGTGACACATTCATTGAAGCTTGAGCCAAAAACCTGCTCAGTCCAAGAAGAAGAAGAAGAAGAAGAAGAAGAAGAAGAAGAAGAAGAAGAAGAAGAAGAAGAAGAAGAAGAAGAAGATGAGTTTGGACTTGATATCCCACCTTTCACTCCCCTTACGGAGTCTCAAAGCGGCTAACAATCTCCTTTCCCTTCCCCCCCAACAACAAACACTCTGTGAGGTGAGTGAGGCTGAGAGACTTCAGAGAAGTGTGACTAGCCCAAGGTCACCCAGCAGCTGCATGTGGAGGAGCGGGGAAGTGAATCCGGTTCACCAGATTACGAGTCCACCGCTCTTAACCACTACACCACACTGGCTCTCAACCATGTTTCTGTAGCCACTTGTGAGAAATCATTAACTAAAATCCTCTGGAAGTCTAGCATGTGACCTAAGCCCTATTGTTATGAGTCTGTGAGTGCCAGACACCTCTTAAGCCCTGGATCTAGCAAGTGTTAGAAACTAATCAAGGCAGGGTAGCTTCCTGACCTACTGGATTAAGCAAGTGCTAAGATATTAGTCAAGCTTGCTTCCTGATGAGGTAATCACCTTGGTGATGGGCCATTAAAAGGGGGGGGGAAGATAATAAATGGGCAGGACTCCTCCCTCAACTCACAGATGGTGAGAAGGACAAATGCTAGAGTTTGGAGTAGAGTGGGGGGACGTTGCTGTGCTATAAACTAGAAGTGAAGCAGCAAGCTGAAGGGGGGGGGGTCAGAGAGCGATGTTAGAATCCAAGGCTGCAGCTTTGGGAGAAACAAGACCCTTTTGGGATGTTAATGCTGGGAATCCCTCCATCATAGACTCAGGTTGTATATACGTGTAAATAAACCATAAAGACCCCACAGCTTCAGCTACTCCTCATTCCCAAAAGGAAACATAAATCCCAGATAAACGCCTGGAACCTCTGGAATCTTGCACCACTCAGAGATTAGGGTGGCATATTTTACCTCTGAATTGAATGAAGCTAATGATGATGATGTTGATGATGATTTATCTATACCCCGCCCATATGGCTGGGTTTCCCCAGCCACTCTGGGAGGCTTCCACCAAAATATTAAAATACAATAATTCATCAAATATTAAAAGCTTCCCTAAACAGGGCTGCCTTCAGATGTCTTCTAAAAGTCAAATATTTGTTTATCTCCTTGACATCTTGGTGGGAGGGCGTTCCACAGGGAGGGCACCACCACCGAGAAGGCCCTCTGCCTGGTTCCCTGTAACTTTGCTTCTCACAGTGAGGGAACTGCCAGAAGGACCTTGGAGCTGGACCTCAGTGTCCGGGCAGAACAATGGGGGTAGAGATGCTCCTTCAGGTATACTGGGCCAAGGCCGTTTAGGGCTTTAAAGGTCAGCACCAACACTATGAATTGTGCTCAGAAACATACTGGGGGCCAATGTAGGTCTTTCAGGACCGGTGTTATGTGGTCTCGGCAGCCACTCCCAGTCACTAGTCTAGCTGCCGCATTCTGGATTCTACCTTCAAAGGTAGTTAGAGAGTGACTTAGGATGCCCTGCTTAATGGATTTACTGGGTAATCTTTGTGTTAGCTGAGGCAGCCTAGCAGTGGAAGTTACAAATGCAAAGCAATCTGGATGCACCGTAGAAATGCAGGTTTTTTCATACAGGGAATAGTAGGGGGAAGTTCAGGGAGACATGCACTGTGCTAAATCTACATCATGGTGGGAGGCAAGATGCTTCTGAAGCAACACTTTGATTTGTGCCTGGAAACGTAGGTCTTTCAGGACCGGTGTTATATGGTCTCGGCAGCCACTCCCAGTCACCAATCTTCCCATAGGGCATCTGGTTGGCCACTGTGAGAACAGGATACTGGACTAGGTTGGCCATTGGCCTGATCCAGCAGACTCTTCTTAAGTTCCTATGTCTCATCTTTTCCAGCAGGCATTTGAAAAGTTAGAGTGCAAATTTAATATTCAGGGAATTTAGGACTGCAATCTCTGTACTCCTATGCACACTTCAGCCTTGGAGTCAAGGCACTTCCAGGCTGTCATTATTTTGGATTCAGTAATATACAGGCAAATTCAAGCTTCACAATTATAGCTAATGGGGAGGTCCTGCACAACAAACCCGTTTCCTCAAAGATTGGACTTTTTGTCATAAGGAAACTGATGGGACAATGCACCGAAAAGTGTGTGATAAAGGTTGCTTTGCTGTGGTGCCATCCCACCTCCCCACAAACAAATCACAATGAATGCTCAATAACCAGGTCATCTGCAAGCGTCTCAATCTCACCAAGCAGACATCCATAGGATTGAACTGCATAATGCATGCCATGCATAGCTGAAGAAATGCCTTTAGCCACACAGATGGAGCCCATTTTTTATATTCACAACAACTCATCACCATTTACATGCCACAAAAGTGGCATTTCCCTATTTTTAAAGTCTAAAGCAGAGCTATCTCTGTACTGTTATAGCTGTGCCAAATAATTGCTTAATTTTCCTCTCTTGTAATACTTGGTGGAAAGAGAGTTCTTTAGCACATGCTTGGTATTTAGCATTGATATTGTATACCTGATATTTCATGTTTCATTTCAGTACTTTGACAGTTTATTTAGATTTGATGGTTGACTGATTTGATCCTATTTCACAGATAGCATGTGATAGTATATAACCTTTCACTGTACAGTGGTAACTCTGGTTAAGAACTTAATTCATTCCGGAGGTCCGTTCTTAACCTGAAACTGTCCTTAACCTGAGCTACCACTTTAGCTAATGGGGCCTCCCACTGCCACTGCCCCACCAGAGCACGATTTCTGTTCTCATCCTGAAGTAAAGTTCTTAACCTGAGGTACTATTTCCGGGTTAGCGGAGTCTGTAACCTGAAGCGTTTGTAACCTGAAGCGTTTGTAACCTGAGGTACCACTGTATATGATAATTGACTGTATGTGATAATTGACTTAGTAAAGGCAAAATAAAATTTAAAAGGTAAAGGACCCCTGGATGGTTAAGTCCAGTCAAAGGGGTTGTGGCACTCATCTCACTTTCAGGCTGAGGGAGCCGGCATTTGTCTGCAGACAGCTTTCTGGGTCATGTGGCCAGCATGACTAAACTGCTTCTGGCGCAATGGGGCACCGTGACGGAAACCAGAGTGCACAGAAATGCTATTTACCTTCCTGCCATTTATCTGCTTGCACTGGCATGCTTTTGAACTGCTAGGTTGGCAGGAGCTGGGACAGAGCAACGGGAGCTCACCCCGTCGCAGGGATTTGAACCGCCAACCTTCTGTTTGGCAAGTCCAAGAAGCTCAGTGGTTTAGACCACAGCACCACCCGTGTCCCCAATTAACTTAGTATCTAGGGTGGAGAAGGGATGAGGAAGTATAAACCCACATGGGATACACCCAGTGCCTAGATCCAAGCTGCCAAAAGAGCAGCATGAATCTACATTGTAGATCCTTTCCCATATAATAGTTAAACAAATACACAGTTTCTGGTTTCATTAGGACTCCCCACTGCCCACTTTGTCAGAGAGGTTACAAGAACTGCCATGGAAATCAATGGGAAATCTAGGATTTTGGTGCAACGGTGATAGGAGCAGCAACAGTTGGAGGCAGTAATACTGTTCTGAAAACCAGTTGCTGAAAACCACAGGAGGGAAGAATACTCTTGTCCGGAGACTCCACAGGGTCTGGGGCAAATTCACGCCAGGCCATGCAGCATCCAGAGATGGCCGTGGGCGACATTCTGCCCGACCGCACCATGTTGGGGTGGCATCCCTTCAGGCCTCCTTTGCCCCTCAAGATTGGGGGGCTAAGCCCCATCCCAGTGGACATTGGGGGTTGTAGAAGCCTCAGTTCCATAGACTTGATGTGCCTGCTTCCAACATAGGGAAGGAAGTGGGGTTGGCAGCAGGGATATGAAGAAGGCAATGCTAAACTAGAGCACCCCTGCGCTCCCAACATCTGATTCTAATCCCGAAATAATAATGCCTTTATAAAACTAGACACTTTCTTCAAAAACTTGGGAGCAGATGAACCCAACCAGCAAGCTGTAACATGATGGGATCTGTTTATTTCAGCAATTACAGTAGCGGTTTTTTTCTTTTCTTTTATGATTAATATAAGTCCTACCTAGCAAATAAGAGGGTGCGATAAGTTAGTTCCAAGCCCAGAGTAATGTTGCAGTGGCAACATTTACTATTTGACAACTGACATACAATTCTAACGTCTGCCAGCAAGCAATGAGCGTCAGCATTTGACAATTGTCGACACCTGCATTGTTCCTGCTAGGATAAAGAGGAGCTATTGGAAAGAAGAGGTTTCATATGTTACACATTTTAACCTACTTATTGCTTCCACTGCTCTTCCTTTCTGTGATTTTTGGATTCCAGAAAGCGACAACGCCAGCAAATTCCATTCCAAGGAGGAAGCGGGTCAATATTTGCTCAGGTTGGAAAATTCTTTTTGTTTACTCAATGGCCAAGTCAAGTCTTTGCTGCCTGTTCTGCAAAATGGTTCAGGATATCATGAATTGTTGCCTGTTAACCAGCTCCTGTCTTTATGTTCAGGGAACGACCCTGGACAGTGTCAAGCAGAACAAAGTTTGGCATGAAGCCAGACAAAAGTTGCTTGGGATTCAACAACTGTCAGTATAATAAATGTGACCGTTGGTACAAAGGCAAGACCTATTATTTGCATCCATCTTGGTCCTGCATTAGCTCTACATCTGTTCTACCCCTTCTTAACAGTGGGGTATTTTAATTGTCATCCCAGCACAAAACAAACTGCCCTAAGTGCCACTGATTTCCAAGCAAATGTGCTTTGTATCAAAGCCAATATAGGACCAGGTGTCCTTTTTGTTGCACTTTCACGATCATTTGTGCTCATAATAATATCAGGGTGGTCATATGCAACCCCACTCTCAATACTACTTGTCCCTGCAAAAGGTTTGGGATGGGCATGCTGCTCCACTTCCAATCAGTGCATGTCCCATAACTTCTGCAGAAATCCGATTATTTTTCATTCACAAAGGTTCTTGCAGGCGGAGGGTTCTTGCCCTGTTTTTGTTGCACCATAGCACCTCAGGACAGCAATAATGCAGTAGCACTGGGGAAGCACCCCAGAACAATGAAGAAAGCAGAATAAATCCACTGCTAATGCCCAATTATTGTGACACAAACATGTCGGAGGGGCCCGCAAGATTGTGGTTGTTTTTTTTACACAAAGCTCCAGAAATCTTTGCTGTGATGTGAAAAGAACCCTAACCTGGCAAGACAATAAACCTGGTTGCAGATCCACCCCGAGTGCCCCGATCCCAGGGGGAGAAACCAAGGTAACCACAGGTGTAAACAAACCAGACAAGACAACATTCTTGGCCACAATGTTTATTGTTGAATCCTGACAAGACAGAAGTACTGTTGGGGGGGGGGGACAGGGGGCAGGCGGGTGTGGGGGACTTCCTGATCCTGAATAGGGTAACTGTGCCCCTGAAGGACCAGATGTGCAGTCTGGGAGTCATTTTGGACCCGCAGCTGTCCATGGAGGCACGGGTCAGTTCTGTGTCCAGGGAAGCTGTCTACCAGTTCCATCTGATACACAGGCTGAGACCCTACCTGCACCAGGGCTGGTGCATGCTCTAGTTATCTCCTGCTTGGACTACTGCAATGTGCTCTACCTGGGGCTACCTTTGAAAGTGATCTGGAAACTGCAACAAATCCAGAATCCAGCAACTAGTCTGGGAGTGATGACTGAGACAATATAAAACCAGTCCTGAAAGACCTACATTGGTTCCCAATAGGTTTCAGAATACGATTCAAAGTGTTTCCCCATCGTTCAAAGTGAACCCCCATCGTTCAGCCTGGACACTGAGGTCCAGCTCTGAGGGCCTTCTGGCGGTTTCCTCACTGCGAGAAGTGAGGCCTTCTCAGTAGTGGTGCCCACCCTGTGGAATGCCCTCCCACCAGATGTCAAGGAAATAAACAACTATCTGACTTTTAGAAGACATCTGAAGGCAGCCCTGTTTAGGGAAGTTTTTAATGTTTGATGTTTTATTGTGTTTTTAATATTCTGTTGGGAGCTGCCCAGAGTAGCTGGGGAAACCCAGCCAGATGGGTGAGGTGTAAATAATAAATTGTTGATGTTGTTGGTGAACATTACAGATGTAAACAGGCTTTGCTCAGGCATTGGGTATATATCCATTATCAGCCTCCAGATGGTGGGCTGGCCAATAAGGACCTAGGCTCTACCCCTCAGCCTGCTCCTGATAGGGCAATTTCAAACTCCAGTATGGAGGCATTCTAATGGCCAGCCACCATGCTGAGGTCATTTTTCCACCCAGGGGTGTGAGGGGCCGACAGGTTGGGCCATAACCACTGCCCACCTCCAGACCAGGTAAGTGGCCATTCTCTACTGCTCTCAAGGAGCATATGCATATATAGTTGTGAGGCCAGTGGGAGCTGTTCTGCTCTCTGCCCCTGCATCTGAATCAGAAATTGTTCCACCATAAGAGCTGGACTGCAGAGAGATTTTTTGAACTATTCTGCTATGCACCAGATCCCATCCACAAGCAAACTTGAAAGTAACATTAGCAAATCAGCCACGTTGTCTCACCCTATTAATTTTTTTAAAAAAGAAAAAAAAAAGTCTGTACTCCTTTTGAAATGTGTGGCTAGTCTGGGGGAAAAAGTCTGCATTGCATCATTTCAGACCACTGAATTCAATCAGCGATAAATTTGTTCACTGTTTTCAGTATTTCTGTTCCATAAGCAGTACATCTGGCTGCCCTTTGTAGCGGGAGAAATTAGCCTGTCTGAAAGAGAACTTGCCAAAGTCAATGTTAAAAATACTTCCTTTGTCTCGTATTTACAGTATTTCCACCACACACCTCAATTTGCAAAAGTCCAAATATAGAACATTGAATGAGAGGAACACCAAAAATGAAGCACAGTGGGAAAGTGGGGGGGAAATTGAGAGAGTGCAGCTCCTTGCCACAGATTGCTTCAGCACTAATGGGAGCCAACCCCATCACTGTCCCTGGGCAAGCAGAAATAAATCGGAATACTACACTCAATAATAAGTGCATCAGATGGGCATATCTATGACTCATGTGTTTAATTTTTTAACATTAATGAATGGCTAAAAACAAACAGATGCCATTCTTAAAATTAAACTATATGAGAGATGTTCTTAAGAGGCAAGTACTTGCTGGAGTTTCCTATGATGATGCAATTCCCCTGCATATTTACGGTACCAACTATCCTGAAATATAATCAATAAGAAAATCATTGTCAGTCATACATATACATACAGTGGTACCTTGGTTCTCAAACGCCTTGGCACTCAAACAACTTGGAACCCAAACACTGCAAACTCAGAAGTAAGTGTTCTGGTTTGTGTACATTTTTCAGAAGCCGAATGTGCTCCATTTTGAGTGCCACACTTCTGTTTTGAGTGGCACACTTCCATTTTGAGTGTTACGCTCAGGTCTGTCTGTTTCTGCTATTTATTTTGCGTTTTTGTTTTTGCGGCTCTTTTTGTTTTGTTTTTGTGACTGTGTGGAACCCAGTTCAAATACTGATTGATTGATTGATTGATTGACTGCAGTACATTGTTTATTGCTTTCATTTTATGGACCGATGGTCTTGTTAGATGGTAAAATTCATGTTAAATTGCTGTTTTGGGGGTTGTTTTTAAAAGTCTGGAACGGATTAGTCCATTTTGCATTACTTTCTATAGGAAAGCGCACCTTGGTTTTGGAATGCTTTGGTTTTGGAACAGACTTCCGGAACACATTAAGTTTGAGAACCAAGGCACCACTGTATGTGGTATATGTGAATATGTCCATGTTATTCCAATCCTGCACCACCAAAAAATAAAACCTCTCTAATCTTCAAATGTGTCATCTTTACACCATAACAATAGTATCCTTAGTTTAGGAAAATGCTGGGTGCTCCTAGACCTAGTGGATTGAAAAGACCAATGACCTGACTCTGTGTAAAGACACACACACATTTGGAAGCAGTGCTCTGAGTATAATATGAATCTGCTTGGACATTTCTCCCTAAATATAGCCATTTATCTCAATTCTTCTTCTTGGTACAAACTGTTCCAAGACATCTACGTTGGAGTCTCTCGTCTTTTTGCCGAATCTCATTGTTATTCTGGTGCAAACAGACAGCAGAGACGCTTTTAAGAGACTACGCTGAATGTGGCATTTCCATTATGCTTGATTACACAAGCTATAGCTATGAACAAATCCCAATAAATAGAAGCTGGCACAAAGGAGAACCCTGTTTTCATCCCATTACCATCCTCCAACCAGCACCGCAAGCTCTGACAGCAGGAACAGAAATTAAATGCTAGTTGAAATAAGCAAAATGCACAACTCAAAGTGCGTAGTGGCAAATTTGCTTCCGATTGACAACTGAGTCATTAATGGGCTGAATCCAGTCAGAAAGACAAAAGTGTTGTAGGCTATTAACACAATTTGTCATTATCTCAAACAACTGCGAAGCGTACCCTTTCTCGTTTTTATTAAGTGCGAATATTGTGGATGGAAATTGAGGCAGAACGCATTTCCCTGCCGGATTAGCCACCATAGAAAAAGAGAGTGCAAGTGATCATTCTGAGAGAAGTTCAGGATCATTGTGTGTGGCTGACTAGCCTGTCAAAATGTTGCTGCAAAGTTGCTTGCTTCTGGCCTAATCCAACAAACCACTGAAAAGCTACTGGCAGGGTTGGAAATTGGAACCGAATGAGTCCTGTGATTAGGATTCAATTGCCCCCTTTTATGCCAGCCATTGCCCAATCCTGCCTTATATAATCAGTGATGCAGTGTTGTGTTTGTATATTGGGGGGAAGCCCAGGATCCTGACCCTAGCCAGCCATCCTGCTTAAGTGGGTCACTGTCTTCCCTACCTAAGCATACAAAAAAAGTATCAGGTGTTATAAAGATTGTGATCAAACAAAAACAAAACACCAAAACACAGAACTGGCTAATAGATATAAGGAACAATTTACTCAATCAAACATATTAAAATAAACACATTAAGGTGCAGCGTGCAAGCCCAAGCCTGTAGATACTTATAAGCAATTAATAAACTGATGGCACAATACTGCCAATAATGATAATATCCTAGCGTAGTGCAATTACACAAAAGTGTTGCAGATGGTACTCTACTGAACGTGCAAAGTCTTGTGCGAGGGAACAGTTGCAGGCAGGCTAGAAGACATGGTCATGGGTGATGGTAGTCGCAGACAGGCCCTCCTCGCCGTCCCTCAGCAAAAATAGATCTGAAGACCTGAATCCGGGATATTGATCAGGTTTCGCTGGAGCTTCTTCGGTTCATCGTACTATTTGTACAACACCATACAATAAAATTATAAGTTCTCACAGGCACAGCAAGTCTGCGACTACCATTACTTTTGCGTAATTACACTACGCTACGATATTATCATTATTGGCAGTATTGTGCCATCAAGTTTATTGATAGCTTATAAGTATCTACAGGCTTGGACTTGCACGCTGCACCTTAATGTGTTCATTTTAATATGTTTGATTGAGTAATTTGTTCCTTATATCTATTAGCCAGTTCTGTGTTTTGGTGTTTTGGTTCCCTACCTAAGCAGCATCACAGGCTGGCTAGGAGGATGAATGTTCAAAGAATTTGTGGAATACTTTGTAGCCTGAGAAGTACTATAGAAATTATAAGCATAGCTTTGCTTAATGCCTCACAGGTAAATTAAAAGCCCAGTCATATATTGTAAAAGCAGGCATGATTCATTTTGATCATCTCTTTCCTTATTCCTGTCTATTCTTCAAATCCCTCCTACCAGGTCTCTTTTTATGTCTTCCTTGTAAAAGATGTTATGGCTTCTGGGGAAGTGCCAAATGCCATATTTTCCTATTGTGCATAAGCATTGAAGGTGATCTTGGGAGCAAGTAGGAATGGATGGCACTGTCAATTTCAGTTTGCTTAATTTCTCATTTTTCCAATTTTAAGTTCAGTTCTATCATTTCCACACCAGTTTGAGGGATACACACACACACAAACACACACACACACACACATGAAAATTCATCAGAATTTTTGTGCAAATTTCTCCCAGTGAAAGGGAGTCAGTGTGGTGTAGTGGTTAAGAGCGGTAGTCTTGTAATCTGGTGAACCGGGTTCGCTTCCCCACTCTTCCACATGCACCTTGGGCTAGTCACACTTCTCTGAAGTCTCTGAGCCTCACGCACCTCACAGAGTGTTTGTTGTGGGGGAGGAAGGGAAAGGAGAATGTTAGCCGCTTTGAGACTCCTTAGGGTAGTGATAAAGCAGGATATCAAATCCAAACTCCTCTCCTTCTTTTTCTTCTCCAAATATTTTTATAAGCAATTTCCCTTAATATAAAAATCTCTTCAAAGCAAATTCTCCTAATATAATGCACCTTTGTATATTTTATTCAGTCACATATGCATTTTTATTCACAGTACCTGGTGGGACTACCATTTTGCAAAATTCAGAGAAATGTGCATTTCAAAGGATGACTGTGTTTTGACTCATGTATTGTTTCAGAAAGTACATATTAGGTGAGTTTGCCTTTAAATGCAAACTGAATCACATTGCCCCCACATTCCTAGTACACAGACGCAAAGGAGCTGTTTTTTGTGTGTCTTTGAAAATGATGGCCAGCATATGCATCCAAGTAAAAAGACCAGCTATAAGCTTGTGGGAAATTGCAGACAGTTCTTGTTTTACCTGAAGAGGCACCATCTCCTGTGGGCCCCCAGTTCTGGTTCTTAGTTTGAAAAACACTCATCAGGGGCAGCAGAGGAGCATGTTTTCATGGCGCCCAGGAAGGGAGTGCACAGGCATGCTAGGGAGACATTGCGCAGAGCATGATATGTTGTTGTTGTTTAGTCATTTAGTTGTGTCCAACTCTTCGTGACCCCATGGACCAGAGCACGCCAGGCACTCCTGTCTTCTACTGCCTCCCGCAGTTTGGTCAAATTCATGTTAGTAGCTTCAAGAACACTGTCCAACCATCTCGTCCTCTGTCATCCCCTTCTCCTTGTGCCCTCAACCTTTCCCAACACCAGGGTCTTTTCCAGGGAGTCTTCTCTCCTCATGAGGTGGCCAAAGTATTGGAGCCTCAGCTTCAGGATCTGTCCTTCCAGTGAGCACTATCAGCCAGTTCTGTGTTTTGGTCCATGGGACTCTCAAGAGTCTCCTCCAGCCCCATAATTCAAAAGCATCAATTCTTCAGCGATCAGCCTTCTTTATGGTCCAGCTCTCACTTCCATACATCTCTACTGGGAAAACCATAGCTTTAACTATACGGACCTTTGTTGGCAAGGTAATATCTCTGCTTTTTAAGATGCTGTCTAGGTTTGTCATTGCTTTTCTTCCAAGAAGCAGCCGTCTTCTAATTTCATGACTGCTGTCACCATCTGCAGTGATCATGGAACCCAAGAAAGTAAAATCTCTCACTGCCTCCATTTCTTCCCCTTCTATTTGCCAGGAGGTGATGGGACCAGGAGGTGATGGGACCAGCACAATATGAGGAGGACTCAACAGGGCATGAATGCACCCTTCCAATCAGTACAAATCAGACGGGTTGGAAGGGCCCCTTCCTGTTGTGTCCTCCTGACATCCTGCCAGTCCCATGCTGCTTTGCAAGGCTGGGATGTGGGATCAGACTTGCAAAGCAGCACAGGGTTTGAAGGGGCTGCATGAGGAGCAAAATTTGCCCTCGGAAAAGTGGAGCCCAGGGCAACTCAACCCGCCCCGCCCCGCCCACAATACGCCTCTGATCATGGGTGCTTCACAACCAGATTATCAGACCCTGCGCATTAGGAAGATTGCTCTTACAAGCTTGGCTTGTTGAAGGGATCAAGGTGGGCACATAGACTCTGCAGCAGCAGAGAAAGGGTGGGTGAGCATCAGAAACCACAGCAAGAGGAAAACTTGTCTTAAGGAGGGGGGAGTCAGGAAGCCCAGTAAGATGTGAATAAAGGAGGGAGGGGGGGAGAATTAAATCAATAAGTCCCAATTGGAGGAAAGGAGGGTCTCCCTGAGCCAAATATATCCTTGTTTTCTGGAGGGAGCCCACAAAAGGGGGGAGAAGGGGGAGGGATTGTTTGTGTGTTGGGGGGAGGGATTGTTGGGTGGAAAATGAGAGGGGAGAGGAAGATGCAGAGGAGGCGCAGTGGGGGAGGAAGGGGAGGGAGCCAGAGAAGAAGAAGAGGAGGAGTTTGGGTTTGATATCCTGCTTTATCACTACCCGAAGAAGTCTCAAAGCGGCTAACATTCTCCTTTTTCCTTTCTCCCCCACAACAAACACTCCGTGAGGTGAGTGAGGCTGAGAGACTTCAGAGAAGTGTGACTAGCCCAAGGTCACCCAGCAGCTGCATGTGGAGGAGCGGAGACACGAACCCAGTTCACCAGATTACGAGTCTACCGCTCTTAACCACTGCACCACACTGAGAGAGAGATGCTGCTACTCATTTTGTCCTGGGAGGCTTGGATCGAGCAGTGATGACAGTGATGACGTTTGGGTGCGGAGAGGTGGCTGTCTGTCTCTTGGTCTCTCTCTCTCTCCTTCACTTTCACTTTCTCCCTCTCCTACACACACACACACACACACACACACACACAGCACAGCACAGCACACAAACAACAGACACACAGGGCACACACAGGGCGCCCCCTTGGCCAGATCCCACACAACCAGGTGATCCTTATTATCTAAGCTGCATTATTCCTTATCTGAGCCAAGGCTGTACTCTGGGCTGCCAGGAATCTTTTCCAGATCACTTGCTAGCAGTACTATATTGAAACATGTCTGGAGAAACACTGAAGAAACATCTGACTTTTTTCTTTCGTTTGTTTGCATCCATTTCCCAGTAGATCTGATAAGGAGCAATGGAGCATTGCTCCAATAGCAGCAATCTGTGTCACATGCACTGTAACCTAATTAAACGTAATTGTGTCTTGGGTCCTGATTTGATTTAATTCATCTCCAGAGTTATTTATGTAGCTGAAGCACATTTCCTATTTCATTCAATTAAACTTAATTAAGAAGGTATCATTATACTGAAGTTTTTATCTTTCCATTTTAAAAAAACAACAACAACTATCTCGATAAGGCACAAAGAACTGGCTTTAAATAATTAGAGGCTGTTATTGTTTAGCTTTGCTGAATGGCAAAGGATTTTATGGTTCACAAAATATTCTCATTTGGCTTTTGCATATATATATATATATATATATATATATATATATATATATATATATATATACATGTTCCACATGGTTTAAGAAAACTCAAATTTTCTTGAGGTCCTTTTCTCCAGAGACCTGGGGTTCAGCACCAGCAGCAAAGGCCAAGGCCTATAATTCAGTAGCAGTGCATGTTTTGTATGCACAGTAATCTCAGGTTCAAACCCTAGTTTCCCCAGTTAAATAATTTCTAGCAGGATAATCAGTGAAAGCAAATTGGGAACTTTAAGAGCTCTTTTCAGCCAGAACTGACAATAATGTACCACAGTGATTCAATGGTTTGGCCCACAGTGATTCAGTTTGTTGTGCTGCCTCCAATAAGCAGGGAGATCTGTATGGAGGAGATATAGGTAAAGGTAAAGGGTCCCCTGACCGTTAGGTCCAGTCGTGGACAACTTGGGGGTTGCGGCGCTCATCTCACTTTACTGGCCAAAGAAGCTGGTGCTTGTCCACAGACAGCTTCCGGGTCATGTGGCCAACATGACAAAGCCACTTCTGGCAAACCAGAGCAGCGCATGGAAACACAGTTTACCTTCCCGCCAGAGTGGTACCTATTTATCTACTTGCACTTGACATGCTTTCGCAGGAGCAGGGACCAAGCAATGGGAGCTCACCCCATTGCGGGGATTTGAACTGCCAACCTTCTGATCAGCAAGCCCTAGGCTCTTTGGTTTAGACCACAGCACCACCACCTGATTCATAGGATCGTTGCTAATTGTGTGGTGGGTGGGACGCACCACAAGACATCACGTGACACATCACATGATGTGCCCCCGAATTGAATTAAAATGCAAATTGAACCAAATTTCTTCTCCATCCCTATCACCTGTGCACAAAACTTAGAATGTTTAAACCAGGAATAGGCAAACTCCGGCCCTCCAGATGTTTGGGACTACTATTCCCATCATCCCTAGCTAACAGGACCAGTGATCAGGATGATGGGAATAGTAGTCCCAAACATCTGGAGGGCCGGAGTTTGCCTATGCCTGGTTTAAAGTGAGGTCTTAGGCAGGTCAACAACTGAGAGAGAAAGTGTTTCTCCTGTCTCCACACAGACTCTTCAAGTTTATAAGTCAAGTTTTAAACTTTAAACATACTGTATATCAGCCCTTTCCTAGCCAAGCCCCCATTTCCTACCTTTGCTGGAGTGGGAAGAATGTGAGAAAAGGAAAGCCCTGAGTTTGGTGATAAGGCTGAGTTTGCTGATAAGGCTGCCGCAGTAAATGAACAAATAAAGCACAGAAAAAGGCCAAGTATAGTCATAAAAGCAAGCAGACAATAAAATGAAATTTAAAAATATACCTCTCTCCTGCAATATCACATCTATTGTATAAGGGAACAAGGCTTCTCTTAAGACCAGTCAAGAAATCGTCCAGTAAATCTATCTCTATGCAAGCTTATTCCAAACTCAATAGACTCTTCCATGTTACAACAGTTGGCATTTCAGAACATCTTGCTAAACACAAACCCTTTATCTCAATGCTGATCATTAGATGGAGATAATTGAAATACATTGCAGTTCCATTAAACAGCAACTCAATGAACTAATTGTAGATTTCAACTCAGACTAAAATGTGTTACAGCATTCCCCAAGATAGGATGTTTTCCTGGCAGCCAGCAAAGTGAAGGGACTATTTGCAGTGTTGGGAATAGTTAACTCTAGTTAGATGTAGAAAATGTGGATGTCACAGCAGCATGTAAAGAGAAATGGTTTAAAATCTTGCATTCATTCTCTGATATATTTATGGCCTTGAAATGTATCACTCTGCCTTTAAAATCTGCAGGACAGGTTGACAGGGAGAGATTTGGAGAACGCGGCTTCATCTCTCGTCATTGAAACACTATGACAGGTGAAGCTAAACTTGGAACACAGCTATGAAAGACTCAGACACCCTACTTAGTCGTAATTGGCAGCTGTGTTGCAGCTTCACTGTGAAAATTCTGCTTTTAAAAGTAAGTGCTACATAATTACTCTCTTTTTTTAAGAGCATTATTGGCTGTACTGCAGCTGTAGGAAAGATATAAATTATATACAGCAGGAGGAACTGGTAAAGAAGGAGGGGTGTGTCTCATGATTTGGTGTGTAGTGGTGATTGGCGCCCATTGTGATGGACAGCGTGGAGAGCAAGGGAGACCAACAATAGATGGAGGTGGAGCCAGTGATAGGCAGAGCCACCACCTGATTGGTTGCAACCAAGAAGGCAGGAGCATAGGGCTGGCAGGCTAAGGTTGGTGGGAAAGGGGCACAATCCTCCACTGTTTGGGCGTAGACAACTGAGGTGTGTGTTTCTTCCTAGGAATAAGTTGAAGAATAGGCGTGGGTTGCCTGTAGAGTCAGAAAAAATCTGGGCTGCTTCAGCTGTTGCCTGACGTGTCACCAGCTGAATCTACTAGCAGTTTGTATATCTCATTTGTATACCATGGCCCTCCTCCAAGAAACACAGAGCAGAAAACAGGAACATCTGTCATTTGTCCTGCTAACAGCCCTTTGAGAAGTAGGTTAGGCTGCTAGACTCCAGGAAGGTCATGCGGTGAACTTTGTGTATAAGTGGGGATATGGACACTGGGCTCTCAGGTTGTAGTCCAAACATCTATATGAAGCTGCTGGGAGAGATCATCAGGGGGTTTGGGCTGGGTGTTCATCAGTGTGCAGATGATACCCAGCTCTACCTCTCTTTTAAACAGAACCACTGAAGGTGGTGAAGGTCCTGTGTGAGTGACAGGGGCAGTTGGAGGATGGATGGCAGCTAACAGATTGAGGTTGAATCCTGACAAGACAGAAATACTGTTTTTTGGGGGGACAGGGGGAGGGCAGGTGTGGGGGACTCCCTGGTCCTGAATGGGGTAGCTGTGCCCCTGAAGGACCAGGTGCGCAGCCTGGGCATCATTTTGGACTCACAGCTGTCCATGGAGGTGCAGGTCAGTTCTGTGTCCAGAGCAGCTGTCTACCATTTCCTAGCAACGGAGCAAGTCCAGGTGAAATGGGAAAGATGGCATTTGGTTCTTCTTCAATGACATCTGGATTTTCTTCTGATGGAAACCCTATGAATTTTAGTCACTATATAAACTGAGGTGCACCTTCGAGGGTCTTCTGACAGTTCCCTCGCTGCGAGAAGTGAAATTGAAGGGAACCAGACAGGGACCCTTCTCAGCAGTGGCACACACAGTGGAACACACTCCCATCAGATGTCAATGAGATAAAGAACTACACAACTTTTAGAAGACATCTGAATGCAGCCCTGTATCAGGAAGTTTTTAATGCTTGATTTTTTTTTTTTAATGGTTTTATACGTGCTGGAAGTTGCCCAAAGTGGCTGGGGAAACCCAGCCAGGTGGACAGGGTATAAATAATAAAGTTGTTGTTGTTGTTGTTGTTGTTTAGGGTTGCAAATTTGACTCTTTTTGCTAAGAGAGATCAATCCCCCATAATGCCTAAGGATGGAAGGCAGTTTGAAAATGATTAAATTAGCAGTAGTACGGAAGGTTTTGATGGCAATTAACCATATAAATATTTTCCACTTGTATTTTGCTGTTTGTGCTGCATTGGATAAAGCTTACCGTGGAATTTGAGGATTTGACAGCCCGGCAGCAGCGGGGCAGAGTTAGCAAATAATCTAGTGAGTTTAGAGATAAGAGGATGGATATAAGCACCTGGGCTGGATCCAGACACATCAAAGAAGCGTTTCAGTTAAACGCGTTGCAAACTTTGTATGAGAAATCGGGTTGGCCAAAACGGAACTCCACAGCGCCATCTGGTGTCACAGTGTTATAATGCATAAACAACATGCATAAAGTGCTTTTCCTTTTGTCAAAAAAGCAGAGTCCCTGGGAAGCATGAGAGGTAAAGCTAAAACCAGCAGGAATCAGCTGGGTGTTCCAGGCAGAGCACCACGGTGCCAAGCGCCGCTGCCACTTACCAAGAAGGAGAGGGAAGAGCGAGGTGGGGGGAGCTCAGTGCAGACCAGCTGCAGTGGCAGGAGGGTTGAATTGGCTCCACTGCTATGCCCGCACCTTCATCTGAGCGACTAGCACTGTTACAGATGCTGCCTAATGTTTGTCCTATGCTTGGAAGGGATCAGTCCTCCAGTGTGGCAGAGTCCACACTTTGGAACTCACTGCCCACTGACATTAGTCAGGAACCTCTGTTACAGTGCTTTTGGTGCCTGCGAAAACCTTTTCTGTCTAAGCGTTTCCGAGCACAATTCAAAGTGCTGGTGCTGACCTTTAAAACCTGAAGCAGCTTCAAGGCAGTATACCTGAAGGAGCGTCTCCACCCCCTATTGTCCAGCTCAGACATTGAGGTCCAGCTCCAAATTCCTTTTGGTGGTTCCCTCATTGCGAGAAGTGAGGTTACAGGGAACCAAGCAGAGGGCCTTCTTGGTAGTGAAGGTTACAGGGAACCAGGCAGAGGGCCTTCTTGGTAGTGGTGCCAGCTTTGTGGAACGCCCTCCCATCAGATGTCAAACAGATAAACAGCTATGGCATTTGTAAAAGATATCTGAAGGCAGCCCTGTTCAGGGAAGTTTTTAGTGCTTTATGTTGTATTGTGTTTTTACTATTTTTGCTAGGGCAACCCAATCAGATGAGCGACATACAGATATTATTATTATTATTATTATTATTATTATTATTATTATTATTATTTCTACCTAGCCTTGTAATTTTGACCCAAATTTTAATATGACATTTTATTTTATAATGTGTATTTTTTTAAAAAAATTGCTGGTTTTATTTTAGGGCAGGCATCCCCAACCTGCGGCCCTCCAGATGTTTTGGACTACAATTCCCATCATCCCTGACCACTAGTCCTGTTAGCTAGGGATCATGGGAGTTGTAGGCCAAAACATCTGGAGGGCCGCAGGTTGGGGATGCTTGTTTTAGGGGGTGGGGAATAGGCTATCTCTGTCATTAGCATCTAGTTTTAATAATTTATTGTAATGCATAGTTCATGTAAAATGCTTAGAGGTTTCGATTGAGTGGTATATAAATCCTATTTAAATAATAAAAAAAGGTCTGTGACATCCAAATTGCAAGGCAGACCTGAAGTCTGCATAGTTCAACTTCACGCTGTGTAGAGTCAAACCGGCAGTAAAATGAACTGAATATTCTGTTGGCTGCTGCTGCTGCTCCCGCTTCAGCAGGCCTTCTAAATATTCAGATAATCCTTGCTATGAAAGAGCTGTCTAGCCTTGCTCTTTGCTTTCTCCTGCTGCTCTGTGTTTCACAGCGCACTGAACTGAGTAAATCTGGCTCATAAGCAAAGAACGGGGCCGCTGCCACCTCCTGCGTCTGAGAACTATCTCAAGGCACTCAGAAATACATTAGGTGGGAAAAGAAGTCAGTTATCACAACTGCTTTAAATGTATGTATGTATGTATGTATGTATGTATGTATGTATGTATGTATGTATATACTGGTCCCATCACTGGTCCCATCACCTCCTGGCAAATAGAAGGGGAAGAAATGGAGGCAGTGAGAGATTTCACTTTCTTAGGTTCCATGATCACTGCAGATGGTGACAGCAGTCACGAAATTAGAAGATGCCTGCTTCTTGGGATAAAAGCAATGACAAACCTAGACAGCATCTTAAAAAGCAAAGACATCACCTTGCCAACAAAGGTCCGTATAGTTAAAGCTATGGTTTTCCCAGTAGTAATGTACGGAAGTGAGAGCTGGACCATCAAGAAGGCTGATCGCCGAAGAATTGATGCTTTTGAATTATGGTGCTGGAGGAGACTCCTGAGAGTCCCATGGACTGCAAGAAGATCAAACCTATCCATTCTCAAAGAAATCAGCCCTGAGTGCTCACTAGAAGGACAGATCCTGAAGTTGAGGCTCCAGTACTTTGGCCACCTTATGAGAAGAGAAGACTCCCTAGAAAAGACCCTGATGTTGGGAAAGATGGAGGGCACAAGGAGAAGGGGACGACAGAGGATGAGATGGTTGGACAGTGTTCCCGAAGCTACTAACATGAGTTTGGCCAAACTGCGAGAGGCAGTGAAGGATAGGCGTGCCTGGCGTGCTCTGGTCCATGGGGTCACGAAGAGTCGGACACGACTGAACGACTGAACAACAACAACAATGTATATACTGCCCTGCCTGCAGTGCATCTCACCATAAAGGAGAAGACCATGACCAGATGACCCGCCTACTGTCCAGAATCGAATGGCTGATAGGCAACTTCCCAGTCCCTCCTTTCCTTCTCACGATTCTGTTATCTTTAAACCAGACACGGACCAGGCAGCCCTTCAATCTGAGGCAGGGCTGCAGCGTGGGGATGGTTGGGAGGGCACATGATTTTGAGGGGGTGCAAGCCAGGCACCCCCATGCAGGTATCCCCACCCTGCCTGCCGCTGTGGGTCTCTGGGTGCTGGAGCCCAGCCTGACCCTGCCGCCGTACCCCTGGCCCCCTCACTGAATGGCTGACTGGCCATTGTTGGAGGGATGTGCCTACCAAGGGCCGTGTCAGCCGACCGGGCTCCCACCTTTACGGGCGGGCAGGTGGGTGGCGCAGTGCAGCCCCCATGATCCTTCCATGCCCTGTGCCTGCCTAGCGGCGGCAAGTGTTTGGCTTCCACAGTGGGTTGTCCCCCCTCTGCATCCAGCCTCTGGTCCCGGGCGCAAATAAAGGGCACTACGCCAATGAAGTGGGGACACCTTCAGATATATGACTGGAAGCTGGTAGTCCTTCAGACAGAAAACTATCATCCCTAAAGTAGGACACAGGGATAAGTAGAGGCAAACAGAGGTGGGAAACATTTCTTTCTGTGCTTTGGGACTCTCACCAGGCTACGGCTCTCACCAGACTTGTTTTGTACACTCCTTGGGTGTTTTTGTTGGGCTGGAAAGTCTCTCTGAACCCTTATACTGTAATGCTTCCTGCTTGCCTGGATCAAGGATAGAGAAAAGTGCATGAGCGTGTACAGAAACTAGCCTGCCGAAATGGCTCAAATGACTGGAAGAATCAGAAATCAGGAAGAGCCAACTTTTTATAAGGGATTGGGGAAATTGATAACTTATCTTAAAGACCATGGTAAACAGTTAAAATCTTTAGTAAGATTGGAATGTCACTTGTAGATTAATGGTGAATTTTGGATACAATGGAGAGATTAAAGATTTGGATTATTATAAAAGATGCAGGAGGAAATGGTTAAGAGTAGGACCCACAAAGGGGAGGAGGGAAATCCAGCAGATTACCTGGAATCTTGTTTTAGTGTTGTATGTTGGATATGTGACTATAAAATTTTAATCTGAGAAACCAAATGAATAAATTTCGAAAGAAAGAAAGAAAGAAAGAAAGAAACTAGCTTGCTGTACAAAGTTAGTTGTTGTGCCCACTTTTGGATCTGGGCCTGTCCACCACTAAGGGGGGGGGGCAGAATGAAATGTGGCCCTCTAGCTGACAATGGTTCCCCCACACCCAAGGTAACCCTCCTGTTAACAAACATATAAGTTCAGATCACCTAGTGCAGAATCCTGCTGGAGTTGTTATCCTTGCCATAAATGGTGCAATACGTTTACTGGGTTGGCATGAGCAAGTTCTTTCACTTCCCTATGGATCATGGAATTATGACTCATTCTTCAGTCTTCCCCACAGACACACACACACACACACACACATCCGCCTCTCCAGTTACTGTTAGCTTTTTAGCCTCGGCTCTGTTTCCATCTGCCTGCGTGGAATCAGCGTAAAAGGAATTTATAAGATGCCATATTCGGCGAGCTGATAATAAATTGCAACACTGCAGCAGGAGCCCTTTCCAGCAACTTGAAAATGTGTCACAGCCATCACGGCGAATCCTCCTAAACATCTGTAATCCAAAGAGTGTCTAGCTGTGATATTTATAAATCAGTTCAAAAGCAAAAGGGCATCCAGTAAAGGAGGGGAGCAGAGTTCCTAAACTCAGAGCTGCCTTTTCTCATTATAAATGGAAATAATCTTTTTTGCCCCTTCTAATTATGTATTTGCTTTGTGGTTGGGCCTCCTGACATGCAAAACCTGTTGTAAATTGCTGGTGAATTGTCATTCCCAGATAAATTAACACAAAACCCATCTTCTGCAGAGATCTCTTTAACAATAAATTCTGCAAGGGAAGCATTAAAGGGGGAGGAAAGAGGCAACCTTTAAAACTTTAATTTTCAGTTCATAAAATATCCCTCTGTGTGATTCTAGTTTCTATTTTTGATTTCCTCTGGTATGAAGAGACCAATGATTTGGGGAAATGACTCAAAGGGGCGCTTTGGATACATTATGTTGCAATTTGGTGTGTGTTTGAAAACGCTGGGGTGAAATAAGAGTTGGGAGCAACTGAAATATTTTTTTGTTTCTGAAATAACTTATGCCCTGGTTTCTACATGTGCCCTAAGACAGAGAACAGTCACACTGCGAGTAAATTCCTACCATTACACCAGCAAGCACTATTCAATTGGGTAATGCTTGCAGGACTGATTCTAAAACATTATTTGGAGAAACTACATTTCTTCTTTGTGGAGGGGAGACATTTAGAGCTATGGAGGAATCATATGGATGAAGTGTCCACATATGAGGAATTATCCCCATAGGTATAGTAAAAAAGTAAAGGACCCCTGGATGGTTAAGTCCAGTCAAAGGCAATCATAGGGTTGTGGCGCTCATCTCGCTTTCAGGCCAAGGGAGCTGGTGTTTGTCCACAGACAGCTTTCCGGGTCATGTAGCCAGCATGACTTAAACCACTTCTGGCGCAACAGGACACCGTGATGGAAGCCAGAGCGCACATAAACACCGTTTACCTTCCCGCCGGAGCGGTACCTATTTATTTACTTGCACTGCCATGCTTTCAAACTGCTAGGGACAGAGCAACGGGAGCTCACTCCGTCGCGGGGATTCGAACCGCCAACCTTCCAATCGGCAAGCCCAAGAGGCTCAGTGCTTTAGACCAGTGTTCCCCAACCTTGGGCCTCCAGCTGTTTTTGGACTACAGCTCCCATCATCCCTAGCTAGCAAGGCCAGTGGTCAGGGATGATGGGAGTTGTAGGCCAAAAACAGCTGGAGGCCCAAGGTTGGGGAACACTGCTTTAGACCACAGCGCTGCCCGCGCCCCTCCCCCATAGGTATACTATATATTTTAAGACTGATTCGACTGGGAGATGTGACTTCAAGAACAACTTGAATATCACACTGATGGTGCAAAATGAGATTTTAACTACCTCAGCTCATACAGAATCCTGGTGGAGGGAAGGGGTTAAATCAGCTTCCTAAACCTTTGTCATTGATTTCTGTGAAAACTGGATTCAGCTGTGCAACTGTTCATCTAGTTCTTCATTCTACCTGGAGGCACACTGCATGCTTTAACCCAGTTACTGTCACTCACAGTTGCACTGCATCAGAGATTAAAACATCAACAGAATGAAAGTGGTATAGCATGAAAGAATTAGTTTGAGATGAGCAAACTTGCTCAGTACAAATTCCATGGAATAAGATGACCTGCCTTCTTAAGCTGGAGTGGATTTTTCCATGGAGTTTGAAGTCTAAGTAGCTCCTACAATGGGAATCCATCAGGTCTCTCGAGTCTCACAAATCTTGCCAGGAGCTTTTGAACGTAAAAGCCTCAACAGTGAGTGAGTGGCTGGGTGTGAGTGAAAGAAGAATAGGAAATTATTTCATCCCCATCTGAGGCACCATTGTCAGTTTTCCTTATAAGGCCTTATTCTGTCAAATCCATGCCACTTCCACACCCGTCTATCAAACAAATCTAAGAGTCATGTGGTAGAAAGTATACAAATGTAAAACTAGCATACATATAACTGTATGCTAGATATTGGCAGAGAAATGCTACAATTTGTGTGAAACATTCCCCAGATGTTAGCAGAAGGACATCAGTGTTTTAAGTCACAATTTCCTGTATCCCATGAGAGCAAGCTACAAAGCCCAGCTTCAACAGCATCTCTCAATGGCATGAGTGATCTGAGTCCAACAAGCCCTTCCAGGCAAGGGGCTCCATGCCAGGGACTGTCCTGAGGAGGGCTGCACTGAGGAGGAATGGTGGGAGCCACCCCCTCCCCCTGATCCTGAATCTTCCCAGGAGCAGAAGGACAGTATAGATTTTGAACAGCGGTTTGCAGAGGGACATAGTTCAGAAGGCAGAAGCTGGGAAATACTAGATGGGGAACAGCTAGGAGAAGAAACACTGGGAGAGAGAGGGGCGGGGAACAGATTCACAGTCTCTGGATAGTATTCACACACACACACACACCTTCTCCAAAGTCACAGAGAGCTCAGAAAGCGTAAGAACAGAAAGCGCAGAGGCTGTAAACTCAGATTACAAGACGTTGGAGTGACGTAGATTAAGACGGACGGAAGGGAGTGTGATCCTTAATTGGGAGCACCGCCATTTCTAGAAAATGTGTTCTTTGTTCTCTCACTGTGATTATTCAAGATTCTAAGTGGTAAGAGGTTCCTTTCGTTTGATCTTCTTATCTACTGCCACGGGGGGAGGAAGCCGATTCCCTGAAGCCAGACACTCCAAGAGGTTCCATCACTGATAAGGGCTTCCCTGCTCTTTCTTATGGGAGATGCAGCTTTTTGCGTACAAAAAAGTTATGCACTGCTCAGTTCTTCCATAAAACTGAATGGGAAAGTTTGTCAGTTTGTAGACACTCATACAATATTACATGATAATCCAGGTGGAATGTCCAAGGGGACAATCCTAGGCCTCAGCGTCCTTCTCTGCATTAGGTCATATAACTGATACAATGTTTTAAAACTCATCTGGCATCAGTGATGTGCTCCTGAATTAATGGCTTTTCAAGGTGAAGGGCAGGCTGTCTGTTCTCTCCTTCCTGGCATCAAGCCGCGACCAGAGAAAACCTGTCATATCACTTAAAAGGCACTGTATATTAAATTGAAGCAGTACTCCAGGGAATCTCACATGCCCCTCTTAGCTGTCAGAAAATGAAGGCTTGCATTTTTCAACAGGAGAGTTGGATCGCTTGGGCTTTATTCCCAGTTATGATGGGCTAGTGGGCAACAGCACCTACTGGATACTTGAACTGATCCAAATGTTTTCAAAAGCAGTGCCAGCTCTTTCTTTTTTAGGTTACTTGTGGAAACACAATGGGGTACTTTCCATGTAAAAAGACATGATTCGGATAGCCCCTTTTCCGCGCATGTGGGAAGGAGCAGAATTGCACTTGTTAGTCACACCACTCCCCCACCCCCAACACACAATGGCCAAGCCCCTTAGAGTTGATGCACGTGCCGTTGGCATGAAGGTGCTTTGTGTGCATACTGGTATGCAGGGGCTTCTCCCCACAAACAGGAAGCTTTGCTAACTGGAGAAGCCCTTCTGCGCATGCATCTCTATGTACATAGGGCCGCTCCCCCGTAGATGCTGAATGTGTGCCCAGGAGGCAGCTAGTGCAGAGCTAGCAGAGTGCATGGCTTTTGGGAGGGTGCTGGAAAGCAGGTGTCAGAGACATGGCCGGCAGAGAGGACTCTGCAGAGGGGGAGGAAGAGGCAGAGGAAAACAGGAACTTGATTCGTTCACACAACGAAAGTGAGATAAGCCCTTCTCGCTCTGGATGGCTGCCTGTAAGTTTTTGCAGCAGCACAGAGATGAAGGAGCAGGAGGCATGTTATGTACTGAGTTGAATAGGATCCAAAATGAAGCAGCCTGATTGGTCCTAGAACAATAGGATTGAGATTGCAGCAGTCTGATTGGTCCTAGAACAATAGGATTGAGATTGCAGCAGTCTGATTGGTCCTAGAACAATAGGATTGAGATTGCAGCAATCTGATTGGTCCGCAGGAGCCACCCAATCCAGCTCCAGGTGGAAGTGAATCCGCAACCCGATTGGCATACAGGAGTATCCCGGAATTAGCCAATCACGTGGGGCCCATTGTGTAAATAGTGTATATAAAGCAAACGTTTTGGGGGAACTGCATTCCTCACTACTATGAGCTGAATAAAGAGCATGAAATTCACACTTGACTCTGAGTATGTTTCAAGGCAGGTGGTAGGAGCAGGTTGGATTCAACTCCAGGAGGAGGAGGAATTGGCTGCACCTGAGTCTCCAAGAAGTAGGAGGTGGAGCAAGTGATTAGAACAAAGGAAGACCAGCAGGTAGTGGGGGCGGGTTTGGTGTATAACAGGCCTTGGAAAGGGCCGGAAGCCAGTTGAGTCAACTGACTCTGACAGTGAGGAATGAGTTGTAGGAAGCTCGGATTGCGGTAAACCTGTTGTTGATAAATAAACCTCAACTAGTCAAACTGCCAGCGTGTCATGTCTTGTGTGAGAGAAGTGCTAAACCTGACAGCATGATATCACTGTCTCCTCCTGCATTAAAGCAGCACATGGTATAGGCTTGAGTGAGAACCACTAAGGATTCACATGTATCATTACTGCCTTGTTTGCTCCAGACATTTTTAAGGAATTATTAGAAACATTATTAAGTCCTCTGTCATTCATTAATATACGTTTAGGTACATCGGCAGTTTAACCAAAAGACACTTCACATGGGATGTGGTAGACTCTCCTTCCTTGGAGGTCTTGAAGCAAAGGTTGGATGGCCATCTGTCATGGATGCTTTTTAGTTGAGATTCCTGCATTGCAGTGGGTTGGACTAGATGAACCCTGGGGTCCCTTCCAACTCAATGATTCTATGACCTTTTTTTTTTTTACATGATTATCACTCTCTGTCAAGACTTGCCATCAGTTCTGCCAGAAGAGGATGGGCTTAATTAAAGCAATGTAGACTGCTCAAATTAGAACCAGATAGACCACAACCAACCAGTAGAACCTGCTGAGCTCCTCTCCTGTTCTTGTGTCCTTAAGAGATTCTGTCCTTTGGCATCCACAAATCCTCACCAGGGAGGACCCCATGGGCAGCTGTTCTACTGGCAGAAGAGCAACAGAAGTTTAAGTTAAGTCTGCTGCAACTGGATTTCTTATGGAAGAAGAAGAAGAAGAAGAGTTTGGATTTGATATCCCGCTTTTCACTACCCGAAGGAGTCTCAAAGCGGCTAACATTCTCCTTTCCCTTCCTCCCCCACAACAAACACTCTGTGAGGTGAGTGGGGCTGAGAGACTTCAGAGAAGTGTGACTAGCCCAAGGTCACCCAGCAGCTGCATGTGGAGGAGTGGAGACGCGAACCCGGTTCCCCAGATAACGAGTCTACCGCTCTTAACCACTACACCACAATCCTGAATGTATGGGATTTGTGACCATTATGCTCATTTGCCTTCAGTAGCAGTGAAGTTCAGCTGGATTAAAAACAATTGCCTCTGGTCTGTTGTTTGGGAATCCTGCAACGTGTTTAAGTTTTTACTCTGCTAAATATACATTGGAGTTCTGATCTGGAACAATATTGAGGCCATCATGACAGGGCCACCATAAGGTGCATGGGAATGTGGCCCTCAAGCGGAAAACATTCCTCACCCCTGCTATAGATTGACTCGACCTGATCAAAGTGAAAAGAGGGGAGGGAGAGCAAGATAGAGGAAGACCACTTTTCCTTATGTACGCATCCTCATTTTTGTTGTCGTTACGGTGATGGCAGTTTTATTGTAAAAGTAATACATAATTACACAGGGATACTAAAAATAACCCATGTATTTTTGAGTTCATCCTTTGGGACTCAGCTCAGCTGGGACCTGCTTTTGTCATCTACGTTTTGCTAATTGACTTTGCTTATTTAGAAGCAATCAGGTCAGATAAAACTTCAGTTTGCCTCCTGGAATCTTGATGGTGGCAGAGGGAGTCTGAAAGTAAATAAAGAAGCAGTAAAAGCCTTGGATTTAAAAGGACAAAAATGTGAAATCAATGAGATGGAAAGAGGCAATCCACCAGCATCAGGGTTCCAATTAGACTTTCTAGAGCCTTTTAAAATCAAGCCCATTCATTCTTGCCTTTCTGAAACCACTCCTGAGTGATTAAGTCAGATGCTGTCAGAAAAATACATTGGGGGTGGGGAAGATCTGCAATTGCTATTTGTCTCAAAGATGCTTCATGCCACTCAAGGCTACAATTCTAATCCCATTTACCTAGGGGTAAGACCCGCTGAATTAAACAGGACTTACTTCTCTAAGGAGGCGTTTGTGCAGAAAAATAAGAAACAGATTCCTCAGCATCAGTCACACTTGCGTTGAAATGAAACTATTCCAATGCCAACGCAAATTCTCAGTGGTGCTTATCTTTTATAGAAACCCTTAAAAGATTTTATATTGATTCCTGAAAGAGTCAGTTTTCTTTTAGCATATTCTAAAAATGCATAATGTTTTTATAGCATCCTTTAAAAATGGTCCTCATGAGTGTTCAGCCCATGAAAATAGATCAAATGGGTGGGAGAATGCCAGTTCTGGTCTTTTAATTTATGAAGATGACTTTGTTACTAATAGGAATAGGAATAGGAATAATTTATTATTGGCCAAGTACATTTTCCAACATACTTGGAATTTGTTTCGGCTACATTGCAATGTAAACATACAGACACTGTTCCTCTCACAATACAAAGAAGCAAAGAAACCCCACCCATAATTTACCTCCCCTTCAGCTATACAACTACTAATTTAACAATTTAATGGCACAAGGGAAAAAACTATTTTTGTGCCTGGCCGATTTTGTATATGAAGTCCTGTAGCGATGTCCAGATGGAAGTAAATCAAGCAGATGATGACCGGGATGTAAAGGATCTGCTACAATTCTCTCTGCTCTCTTCCTAACTCAGGTAGCATAAATTGTCTCTATTGAAGGCAAGCTAACACCAATTACCCTTACCTGTATGTGCACAATAAAGATGTCCATAGTTGCACCTGCATGCAGAATTTCACAGTAATCCAACTATTTTAAAAATATAAATAGCCCCCCCCAAAAAAAAAGAGAATAGGGTGGTCACCCTGGATTGTGTATCATCTCACTGGAATCTTGATTGCTATAGGGCTTGAACTTCATATTATTCCAGTCCTTCACAAAACGAACATAGCAAAGGATTCTGTCCATGTAAACTGAGCACAGATGGTGTTGCATAGAAACTGGTGACAACTTTGCAAACAGGCATGTCAAAATGGCAGTCACGGTGCTATTTGAATTTGAATTGTCAAGTTGGGCAGATGGAGCTGGACAAACGTATGGAGCACCATGGCACACAAGATAGGCCTTACTTGTGGATTCGGACTTCATCACTGAATCAGAACCAAAATCCACTGCCTCAACAGTTGGCCAAGCTCCCATTAGCCCAACCTCTTGAAGCCACACTTTAAGATCTCCTCCACTTCTGATGGTGCACTGGTGTAACTGGTTATGGTAGCATAAAGGGGCATATTGACCAAGAAGATCTAAAGCTCCATAAACTTCAACTGTACACTGATTGCTCTATATCTGCAAGGGCCATCTAGCTCTCTTCAAATTATCTTCCATCCTTTTGGCTGGCATGAAGCATTCCCAGACACTGACAATGGGTGCCACTGATTACCGGCAGTTTTCTGTGCTGCAGGAGCCCCTCCTTTTGTATTGGGAAGCTGGATTGCAGTCATTATGTATACAAGTCTGTTCTTTGTAGCTGACTCTTCTAGACAGGATGATTCAGCTTCCAAGTGGTTAGAAGCAACTGAACAATAATTGAAAACACTGATTTCATTAAAGCTACCTTTGTCAACTCGCGGAAATGACATTCAATGCCTCCATTATAAACAGATCTTGAATTGGCTTGTGAGTTATGACACCGTCTAATCGCCCCAGGCTCATTGTGTTAGCAGTGTACAAACATATAACGAAGACACTATCCTTCAGCCAAAGACAATGTTCTGCATATTCTTGAATCTTTGTCTCGAAAGGTGTCGCAAATGTGTATTACCCAGCCTTTCTCGGTACATTTATCTCCACACTGTTTGTTCTCCTGGTGAGTTTTCAGAGCTCTGTGTTCTAGTAGCCACCTTCCATAGTAACAAACTCCCCCCCACACACACACACATCTTGATTGAAAGTTCAAAAAGTGCATAATTATATATGCACTAAACATGATGGGATGTAAATGAAAGAGAGAAAAAGAAAAAGAGAAACAGCACCTGTGTAGAAGGGAAAATAAAGGCGGGAGAGGGGGAACCCAAAACTGTATACTTTACAAACTTGTTATTGTACTTCACCAGATCTTGATCTATTACAGTGTTTGTAAGAATGGATTCCAAATATCATTGAATTTGTCCATGGCAAGTCTGCGTTTATATGCAAGTTGTTCATAAGTTGCGAGTTTGTATAGGTCTTCAATCCGATCATAGAAGGGAGACACATTTTTCTTTCCCCAATCCATCAGTATCAGTCTTTTCCCATAGTAACGAACTTAATGGATGTGGAAGATGGTGAGAACTCAGTTACAGGTAGGTAGCCATGTTGGTCTGCCATAGTCAAAACAAAACAAAATAAAAAATTCCTTGCAGTAGCACCTTAGAGACCAACTAAGTTTGTTCTTGGTATGAGCTTGGTGAGAACTCAGTTAGTGGATTCACAGCTCCAAAAACACAACATTGATTTGATGGTAAACATTATTCATTTCATTCAATCCCACATGAAGTTTGTAAGAGGGGGCAGTTGATGGCAAAAAAGGAGAATGATCAAACCCTAAAGCTGCTTTGGTTCATTCTGTAGTCTAAACACCTGCTTCCCATGTTTCTGTAATGTTATCTTAAGCTACTGTTTCCATCACCTCACTTTTCACTCTTCCATAGATGTATAACACCATACACCTGGACAAATGTAAAGTAACATCAAAGGTGTCTAAAATCATGATAGAAGTGAATTGGAGCCCAGGAATAGGTAAGTGCATGTCAAACATTCCTGCCCGAATCATGCAAATTTGGCAATTTAGCAAAACAAACGGTATGGATTTGGTTTCTACTACCCCTCTCTCAAATAGCTGCCTATTAGAAAAATGTAAATATGTAATGACAAGTATCAATAATTTATCTGGAAATATCAAATAGTCTACAAAATGTATGGGCTCTGGACTTGTTTGCTTAGGGCATTTTAGCTTCATGGATGGACCGTGGGGATTTAAAGAGGTCCAAGTTTGACACTCCACAAGGAAGCCTAATCTCTTAAGAAAGATTTTTTTTTTCCAGAATGCAGCCTGTCTGTACACTGATTCTGAAAACTGTATGTACCATCTAGCATTGTGGCCATCACTCTATGAAAATGCAGTTCATCCGCGTGGAACAGTTGTAAGATTGCCTGGAGATGGCTCCCACCCCCTCACAAATTAAAAAAGAATGTAATTTCTACTTGGCAGGCAAGCTGTCATGAAAATGCATTAATGTTCCTATAGTACTCTGAATGCCTAGTTAAATGTTCTATAGCATTAGCATTATTTTAATTTCTTGGTCGTACATCACCCTTAGGTCCCAGTGCTGGTTACAGCATTTAAACACAATGTTTAAAACAGTTTAAAACAACTTATAATCACGAAAGCAAGGTGGGCCAAAAAAATAGGCATCTCAGGTGTCAAAATGTATTACTGATACAGCAGCGTCTTTTCATCTGCTGCGTACTAACCACAACTGTCTTTAAAACGCCAGATGGAGACAAAAAAATATGAACCACGATCCTGCATGCTGTTAAACTGGTGGAGGCAGCACAATTCTATGCATCCCTACTCAGAGGTAAGCCTCAAGGAATTCTGTGGAACTGACTCCCAGGTAAGTGTGTGAAGAATTGGAGCCCATGAATTCATGCAGAATTGCAGGCACATTTCATCTTATCTTTGAGAAATACCTAATCATTTATTTATTTATTTTGGATGAGCTTATTACTGCTGCTCTAGGGAATCACTTTTGCATTCATCTCTTTGAGCTGCCCAGAGAACATATGTTACCAGACAGCCAAAGGAGAGAGAAAATGCAATTAATAAATTAAATAAATACATACAGGTAGGTGCTGCAAGGGAGGTCTGCAGGCTGACATGAAAGGAAGGATAAAAATTACGGAGCCCAAAGCGAAGAAAACAAGAAGATCCCTGCTGGATCACGCCAAGAACCAATCTAGCCCAGTATTCTGTTCTCACTGCCAGATGCCTCGGGGAAGCCTGACAGCTGTACATGAGTGCAACAGCACTCTGCCCCACCTGTGAATCCCAGCAACTGGGGCTCAGAGGCATACTGTGACTCAAGCAGGGTATAAAGACATCATTGTTTCAAGCAATGAGACTGAAAAACGAACAACTGTTCTAGCTTGAGTTACAGGTTGGTAGCCGTGTTGGTGTCTTAATACGAAGAAATTTCATAAATAGACTGGAAAGAGAAGTGGCTGAATTGCAACTAATCACCAAACTTAAAACCATGGAGAAACCTGGTCTGAACAAAGACATTGGATTCTTATCTCATTGTACATGACAAAGCTATCTTTAGCCATCTCACCCCTTGCCTTCCCTGCAAGACTAATTGCAGCCATTAAGAGTTGCCAACAGGTTTTCCACACCTATCAGCTGATCACCCATTCCCACCACCCTTCTGAGTAATACCCCTCCCCACTCCCTCACTGTATTTAAGGGTTTGGTAACTTCCGTCTCAGTGTATCTGAAGAAGTGTGCATGCACACGAAAGCTCATACCAAGAACAAACTTAGTTGGTCTCTAAGGTGCTACTGGAAAGAATCCTAGTGCTATTTCCAGCATGACAAACGAATATTGGGTGACAGCAAAGTCTGCACCACAGTGCAGGATAGCCCTAAGGTTGAAGATGCGGTTGAACCCAGCACAACAACTCCGAGGTGCCTAATATTTTGGTGTTTTTTTTTTAATGTATTGTAATCGCAGCACACAGACAAGCCAGTCAGTACCCAGGGCCCCTCAAATGTGGAATAGGGGAGGCAACTGTCCTGATAGCATGTTTTCATTGCCATCAGCCCATTGGTTTCCTCCAGGACCAACATGATCAGTGATTGGCGACGCGCTGGCAGTGGTTCTATAGACACTGAAGTGTGGGTCTCATTGTTGTTGCAATGAATATTGTGTTCTCCCTCTCCTGTCCTAGTATGGGTAAGAATAGAAATTGCTGGCCATTGTATGGGCAAGTTGGCAGCCTTTTTCTGTCCCCAGCCACACACACACACACACACACACACACATACAGGATTGCTTGGCCAGCACAACATTAAAATCTCCCCCTTTTTCCCTTTTCTCAATTGACAATCTAAGCATTATTAGGATCAGGTAGTTCAAAGACATACTTTAAGTGTTTGAAAGACCAGGTGATCCAGTAAAATATGCATTCTCGATTACCCTTGCCTTTCTCGCAATGTTTTTAATTGCTAGTAGGCATTGCAAGCATCTCATCGTAAAGATCTGGTCAAAAAAGGAGGGGAAACTAGCATTAAAATGTAAGATGCAAATCATGTACTAATGCTCTGTGTCTAATCCCCCCTTTTGCAAGTTCTGGAATCCCTTTTAAATAATATTTGGTTCATGTAATACTGATGAAGTTAATATATGGATCCCCATTTGAATAATCTCTGCTTCTTATTTAAACAATGCTTAAAGCAGCTCATTCTTCTTTGGGGTGATATTCAGCTTTGCAGAAATCTTGGGAGAAGAACTGACATATTCTGCTTCTACTTTTGCTTGGGTTACAAATGTCATGGAGGTTAAGCGATGGTGCCAGAATTTGTAATTACCTGGTTCAGCCGAGCACTCTTACTTCTTTAATCTTTAGAAATAAATCCCACTTTTTGATGAAGTATTGCCAGAGTAAAGCATTTCAAATATCAATAATAAAATCAATAAACAAACAATAAGAGCCAACAGATAATTTCAAAGAAGAAGGGCAGTCAGTCACTGGAACTGGAATATTCAGCAATCAAAAACTAACCTGGGGGTCAAAGTAGATATGACAGTTAATTGCATGAATGCCATTAATATGCACATTTTTGCCGAGTAAATAAGAAGACCAAGTTCCACTGAAATAATGAGGATGGGAAGTGCAAGCTTAACTCTTTCTCTCCCTGCCAGGGTTCCAATACACACACACACACACACACACACACACACATTACAAGGAGAGTCTTCATCAGTGCGGCCAATGGACGTGTTGCCTGAAGCAAAGTAGCAGTTTGGGTCATCTGCTGAAAGAGAAGACCATCTCCCATGGCCCTGATGCTGCTTAAGTGTCTCTGTGGCTGTCATTTACAGAACAAAAAAAATGTGCACGTTGATTGTGTTGGCATCTCTGGCTGTGTACATGCTATATCTCTAAAGCACATTCAAAGCACATTTTCCCCCTCACCGTAGTTTACCCCTCATGGAGTCAGAGTTCCCAGCAACCCATAGCAAGCTTCTAACACACTTTAAAGGTGAAATTTGTAGCTAGCCATAGAAGGCGCTTGCAATCACCGGTTACTGCTGGATCTCAGCGCCATTTCCCCGAGAAGTTCCTGCTTGATTTTTAGAGTCAGCCCCGACCCACATGCTGAAAACATGTAATCAGTGCTTTCAAATCTGTCAGGGCAAATTATCTCTGCAGTGCTGAATATGTGCTTCTTGTTCCATTTCTCGGAACTCTGTGTGGAGCCCTTTGTGTTAAATCCAATTATCCAGTACTAAGAAATCAGTCGTCATGCACTTTTATGATTGCTCTTCCCAATCCAATTGCTGAATTATATCTTATCACTAAACTGAAAACTATGGAGAGACCTGGTCTGAATAGAGATATTGGATTCCTGACTCATTACATATGCTAATCATTTGCATACTATCCCTTGCTTTTTCCTGTAGGACTAATTGCATCCGATAACAGTCGTCAACAGGGAAGAAACCAAATGAGGCTTGGCCGAAAGGGTCAGCCTCTTTTCTTTGGCCTTAGCCCCACCCCTGGCCGGCTGTCCATTGTCCTCCCTGGCTGAGGGCAGGTCGAAGGCCAACCCAAGCAGGTAAGCCCCCGCTTGGTGCTGCAAACCCTGCCCACCTGTAGGGAAGGGAGGGTGGAAATTACCATACCCATTGAGTCAATCACCCATCTCCTACTTCACTTCTGAGAAAACCCACCCCACCCCACCCTCCCACTATATATAAGGGTCTGGTGACTTCTGTTTCAATGTATCTGAAGAAGTGTGCATGCACAAGAAAGCTTATATCAAGAACAAACTTAGTTAGTCTCTAAGGTGCTACTGGACAATTTATATATATATATTTGCCTGAATCTTCCCAATCTAGCGAAGGGTAGGTGTGCAGATAGGGTTCTAACTTGATCAGCATGCTTCTTCTTCTTCTTCGTCTTCTTCTTCTTCGATCACTCTTAGCCATGTAAGATTGTCTTCCATGAACACGGTTTTAACAGTGAGTCCGTAAGTGACTGTGGAGGCCAATTCTGGATCCACATGTCCTTCTATAGTGGGGACATTGGTTTCCAGGCGGGAGTTGATCATGGTGAGGGTTTGCCAAGCATGCTCTCCTCTTAGCATGTTTCTCCCTTTCGTCCTGAGTTTGAGCGTCTTTGAAGTCCATGACACCTTTGGTCAAGGCTGTTCTCCAACTGGAGCACTCGCAGGCCAGTGTTTCCCTGTTGTCAGTGTTTATACTACATTTTTAAAGATTTGCCTTGAGAGAGTCTTTAAACCTCTTTTGTTGATCAGCATACAGGTAGTCTGAAACACCTTTCTTTCAGGAAAGAACAGGCTGAGAGGCGTTTCTCTCTTTAATAAACAGCACTACATTTTTAGTTATTCCAAATCAGTACATGTGAGATCCAGATCAGTGACATTCTTGAGGGGAGACAGGCCTTCCAATGTCCTTTTAAATAAACGGGCAACTTCAGGTACAAGGATGTGCAAGCACAGAGGTGCCAGGTTGCCCCCAAGGTTGAGGGGGCACTGTGTGCGTCACATTTGTGTGACATCACACATGCGATGAATGTGTGATGTCGTATCCTCTGGAGGAGGCCAAGCGCTCTGGCGCAGCCGGGTGCTGAAGCTGTGACATGCAACATGCATTGTACATGATGGGTCCCCTCAAAAATGAGGGGGCTGGGTCTCCTTCAAACAAATATTGAGGGGTCTGAAGAAGACTCCTTGGCTTGCCTGTGTGAGCAAGACTGTTATCAGCAAAGTTCATTGCTCAACTCCAAGCTTCTAACTCAATTTTTTAAGTTACAGGTAGGGAGCCGTGTTGGTCTGCCGTAGTCAAAACAAAATTTTAAAAATTCCTTCCAGTAGCACCTTAGAGACCAACTAAGTTTGTTATTGGTATGAGCTTTCGTGTGTTATTGGTATGAACCTTCTTCAGGTATCTGAAGAAGTGTGCATGCACACGAAAGCTCATATCAATAACAAACTTAGTTGGTCTCTGAGGTGCTACTGGAAGGATTTTTTTATTTTTTTCCAAAATTTTAGTCAGGAAAACAAAATCAAGTTAAAGTAGCAGGAGAAATCAGAACTGCGTAAAAATAAAATTAGCTACAGCACCTAATTGACCTTATATGGAACATTTTCTAAGTTCCCCGCTTGCAAACAGGACAGCATCCTTTGGGGTGGCTAACCAGTCATCCACCAGACATTGCCGGACTACAACTCCCATCATGTCTGACCATTGGCTATGTTGGCTGGAGCTAATGGAACTTGGAGAGCAGCAACATCTAGACATAGGCAGGTAAGCTGCTCCTCGCTTACATGGGTAGTCAAATGGAATTCCAATGGAGGCTGAAGCAAGCAAATAAGCAACTATCTTCAGGGCAGACAGAGACGAAAACAATATTTGGACTACCCTATTTTGTGGTGTGTTCCAGGAGAGGCAATGATTGATCGCAGGAGAGCAAGTATGAAATTAAAAAGCAGCAAAATGGTGTCTGGGATGCCTACATATAGATATTTTATTTTTATTTTTTTGGACACATTTACCTCACTTTTCTACCAATTTAACTGCCATGCCACGACTTCCCCCATAGAACTCTGGCAATTGTAGAATTCTTTGCCGGAAATCCCTAGAGAGACAGCCACACACTGCTATTATGCTGGGGAAGGTGAAAGACAATAAAGCCCTTTTAGGCTTACAGTGCAAGTTTGCCTTACAAGGTAAAAGCTGCATTTGAAAGTAGTTCAGGGATTCAGAAATCGTCAATGGAAAAAAAATATGGACCTTGATATTCCAGGCAGCAGTCCAGAAGGAAATTGGATCCCGATGAAGTGAGGGAAATATTCACATTTCACATTGAAAACACTTGGGAGGCATGTCCAGTGGCTGGACAAATTTATCAAACCGGGAGATTGTTTTGCTCAAGATAAGTAAGATCTAGCATATGTGGTAGCCTCTGGAGCCAAACAAAAGCATAATCCTCCTCCAGAGGCAGAGCAGGATTTACATTTATTTTGTTCAATTGTGTTATGTACCAAGGACACTGGCTTATTTACTGAAATGTCAGAACAACTTATTGAGAAGTAGCCATTGTAACACAAATTACTCCCTTTGGTAGAAGACACAGGAATTACCAGCAACACACAGCATTACTTAAATTGGACATCAGATTGCTATTTTCTCCTCTCATGTTTAAAGAATGAAAAGCCTGGATTTTCAAGTTGGCAAAAGCTAACTCTAAAAAGCCCTCTACAGATCAGTAACTTCCAGCTGAAATCCTATACTTTTTATACCATACTGGGTGTTGGAAGGGAGGTTGTCCTGCTTTCCTTGTACTATAGTGCAAGAGTGCCCCTCCAGATGTGGTAATATTGGGGCAGTGGCCTAGCGTGGGTTTCCAGCACCCAGGGCCACATGAAGGTGAGATGGGAGGAAGTGAAACAGATGCACATGGGCATTCAACTGCCTAAGGAGTTGCAGCTGCAGAGATAAGAAAAGAAGAGTTGTTCTGTTGTCTGGAGAGGTCACTTCCTGGTTCACATGGAGAAGCCATTTTCAACTGAGCTCAGCAAGGGAAGCACATAGCTGTATTCACCGGGTGTCGAAATTTTATGCCCCTAACAAATTTTGCACCCGGGGCAACTTCCCCTGTGCCCCCAGCCTACTATGCCACTGCGTTGGGGAAGCATTGCAGAACAACAAATGGAGAACAATGATACGTGGGCAGCCCAGTATAAAACTATCACTAACACACAATTATATTATCACTGAGGTGTTGCAAAATATTCCCCACATGAAAAGTCAGTCAGGAGGGACCCTACAATTGCACTGTTAGAGCTGAAACTAAACCAATAACTGTGTGTGTGTGTGTGTGTGTGTGTGTGTGTGTGTGTGTGTGTGTCGGTGTGGGAATGGGAAATCTCTCTAGCAAATATACACGGGTGTGCTGGGAGATGGTTTAGGAAAGAGAAGGGAAGGGAAAGAGCACACACACACACACACACACACACACACACACTGACTGACAGGAAATGAAAGAGTTAAACATTCCTTCCCACTCCCCCCCCCCAATGATGCTCTGGCTGGGGCACCTGCCATTTACATAACAAAAAATTGCACATTAATTGCAGTTCCACAATTATAGCTTGGCCTTAAGTATGCATATCAAAAGTTCTGGAGATGTGAAAAATCTATTGAAAGGGCAAAAGTGGCAAGAACAGCTAGAAATTAATTTCTGGGAATTCAAAAGGCAGAATGGAATGCAATTAAGGCAATGCAAACTTAACATATGCAGTGAGAAAATGTTCCTGCACTTTTGGGCTGCAGATGAATGTTAAAGCCACAAGTGCTGAGGCTTCCAAATTTAGGTTGGCAAGGCTCAGATATATTTTAGGGTCCATAGTTAAGGAGGGAGCTGTAAATGCAGCTCTCTCCAATAATTTTAATGTACAGTCTTTGCCTGAAATGTTGTAGACTTGTTTCAGGTGCTGGATTTTTATTTTATGGCTTGCTGCAGCTGCAAATAAATGCTTAGGGTGGAACTCAGCAGCACAAAAATTCCTAATCATAACGACATTGAAAGGTCACTTGACATCTTAAGTTTTAGGCACAAACTTTGTCTCGAAACTAGTGCCAGCCTCTGAAGCATGGATCACACTTTGCCATATAGGTAGATACGAAATAACTCTCTTTTTCTCTGGTTCTCTAGCATTTATTACAGTACAAGAATATAGTCTTCCTCCTAGACCATCCCCCTTTCTCACCCAAAGGACCACTGCGCAGGGAGAGTGCTTCTTCTTTGTCCAGAAATGGAATGAAATAACAACTGTATTGGGGAAAGTGTGACAGGATATGCTGTTGTGCTCAAAAATGTGAGTTGGTCATGCTTGCCTCCCAAAAGAAGGTGAACTTAAGGTAAAGGTAAAGGGACCCCTGACCATTCGGTCCAGTCGTGTCCGACTCTGGGGTTGCGGCGCTCATCTCGTGTTAATGGCCGAGGGAGCCGGTGTACAGCTTCCGGGTCATGTGGACAGCATGACAAAGCTGCTTCTGGCGAACCAGAGCAGCGCACGGAAATGCCGTTTAGCTTCCCACCAGAGCGGTACCTATTTATCTACTTGCACTTTGACGTGTTTTTGAACTGCTAGGTGGGCAGGAGCAGGGACTGAGCAACGGGAACTGCCGACCTTCTGTTCGGCAAGCCCTAGGCTCTGTGGTTTAACCCACAGCGCCACCCGCATACCGGGATAGGTGAATCTGTCTGTTTCAGCTTCTCACAGTTTCTCATTTTTTCCGGTATTAAATTCTTCACATCTCTTCATCAGTTTGCACTTTAAAAAAAAAAGTCCTCCTGGAAATTCAACAGCATTTAAATGCATTTTTCTCCAAATGCCATCATTTTAGTATGCAATTTTGCCTAGTGTACATATTTCTGCAAGCGATTTCCCCTAGTATAATGCATTTTTCTGTTTGGTTTTCACTAACACGAGCATTTATGCACATGTGCCCCTAATACATTCATTGTTGCGTACATTTTTCCATTAAAAACTCCATTGCCAAATTTGGAGAAGAGTAAGTTTCAAATGGCCCCTTTGTTTCAGTTCACAGCGGATGATTTCAGGAGCTGCAAATTAAATAGATTTGCCTTTACATGCAAAATTGAATCGAATTTCCCTCCCCCATCCTTAATTAGGAGCCCGCCCACCCCCTCTTTTTAATCTCCAGTTTTATAAAGGATGTGAAAATCACACAGAGTTTTGTGCAGAAAATTGTGAGACTTGTTACCTTTGGATTCTTCATATATTGCCTTTGCTTTATTGTGACATTATGCGCCTTGATAAATCTTAGAAAATGGCCAGTGAAAAGAACATGGGAGGAATGGTTTTCTTTGCATTCAAAGATCTGGGGAATCTTAACCTCACCCAGCATCTCATTTTTCTCTCTCTCCAGTTTGCTCCATTTCCAGTGAGGTGCCCCCCCCCTTACCTGGCTTAGCAGGGGCTTAAACTGAGCAGACACCTATGGGAGAAAGCTTGTATCGTCATGGAAGGTTTTACCCCAGACTGAAAAAGAGCCAGAATAAATTAAACCGAGTGAGGTTAGGCTAATGTGTATGAATTATGTATATGGGCTAATGGGATGGATGGCAGGGCATTACAAGGAAATTATTCCACAAAGCATCTGCTGTCAGCATACATGATGGGAAATAAAACTGGACTCTGTGATGAATTAATTTCCTGCATCTCCATAGCTCGGTTCTTATTTTTATATAAAATCCCCCCAACAAGGTACAGAGTGATAAGGCTACCTAAGCTAGCCTTCCGAGCGAGGAAATTGCTAATATGCAAGCAAATCGGCAGCCTGATCTTCTGAGCCACTCTCTGTGCTGAAGCACTAGGAGATACGATCTGGTGTCTGGAGGTTCCTGGCGCTGATTCAAAGGGACAGCTCAAAGAGGTCCATGGTCCTGAAACATGGACAACTATCTCTGTCACTAGTGTACCAGTGTTTCTTTGTCTCTTTACTGCCGCTCTGGGGACCCGAAATCTGCCTGAGGTTTCCTAGGCCTGCACCAGAAGCTTAGTTGTTTGTGACATCATTAATGGCAAGCTTATAATTCAGCTAAGGGAATGTGCATCTGCCCAACTTATATTTGAGTATCAAACAGAGCAGCAGCCAGCAGCTCAGTTCTCTGTGGATGGAATTTGGTGAACCAAGTGCCTGCAGGAATATCTACCAGTGGCTGAAAAGATACATATCTGAACATATTAAAATGTGTGGAAAGAGCTACCCTGCTCCATTCAGAACCTTAATCTAAATGGTGCTCCTGGGCTTTGGGGGGTTTCTTGTTTTGTTTTTAAGAATGTTGGTAAGCAAGCATAGTAATGGCAGACTCTCCAAGTGTCCCTAATTTCCAGGGAGAGTCCTGGATTTTCAGAAGCTGTCCCAGTTTCTGATTTGATCCTGGAATGTCTTGCTTTTCCTTAGGAATTCCCTATGACCATTGGAGAAATGTTGGAGTGTATGGAGTTATGTGACCCTGGAGCCAAGGAGAAGAAGGCAGCCCTGTATAGGGAAGTTTTTTAATGTTTAATGTTATAAAGTGGCATTTTGGTTGTAGAACGTAATCTGTTACTAGAGGGGTATAAATAATAAAGTTGTTGTTGTTGTTGTTGTTGTTACATAGGATGTCTCTATTTTTGTTGGAGAAATGTTGGGGGATATGTAATGGTTAGCCTGGCACTTCAGTAAACTGTGCCAAATAAAATTTATTCTCCAGCAGAAGTAGAACATCAGATTCTCAATCAGATGGTTCATGTTTCAAGACCCCACTCAGACAGGTAAGGGAAAACCTGTTGTCTTTCTTGGAGAAAGCATCTGGAAGTTTCTATTGCACTTTGCAGAGAGGCATTTGATTTCCCCAGAGGATCCACACTAGGTTTCTCTTTCACCAGCTGTCCAGCTCAGAGGTTGGAAGCCCAGGCCTCACAATCCCTGCTCCTCTGCTCAAATGAGCTACCAAATAAACAAGACCACACAGTTGAATGGGATCGAATCAGTCCACAACTTTATTGACTACAGATGAAGTGGTTTGGCATAGGCATTGGGTAAGCATTTATTTTCTCAGCCGCCTACCAGAAATGACATCAGGATCAACCCGGCAGTGGGGATTCCTATGACTTACATCATATAGGGGAATCCCCACAGGGATCGCCTGAGATCCAAGCCCAGAATGGACAGAAACAACTCCATCACAGATCTCTTAAACGGGATGCCCTATTTTTGGAGGAAAACATTAGGGTACAACCCACCCTCCAACCAAGGCTAAGGTTACCCAATACCTAAACTGCCAAAGTCGTGATGATTGCTATGAGGTAGGCAAAATCTCCAGGTCATAGCCAATTTTCCCGGTAGGCAAATTCCTACCCGTCCCCAAAAATATGGCAACCACCACAGCCCCAGCAAGGTCAATTCAATGAGCAAAATGACAGGAGTGGGTGGATGGGTTGATCAGACAAGGAAGAGCTGGGTGCCAGGGACTGGCATGGGCTTAATTTAAAAACCCCGGAAGTGGGTCTGGGGGAAGTCTGATTGTTACCGTCTGAAATATAAACGACTAATTGGAAAACAGGCATAGAGGTACAGTGTAGATAGCCTGTTGTTTCAGGTTGTAAGACTTGTCTTTATAACTAAAGTGGTATTCTTTTTAAGAGGTATTCCTGTCATTTGATCTGGAGTGCTTTAAAAAAAAAATAGATTACATGGGACAGAGCCAGAGGTTTTAAAGAACAATGCAAAAGTACTTTTAAGCCTGTCAAGATAGCACTTTTTCTGAGTTAGTTCAGTATGTACTGCTAAGCTTGAATTTATAATAAGGTGTCATGGGGTTAAACCTCTGTGAGGCTTTATTTTTAAATAACATCTGCATTAAGGGCTCCCAAAGTAAATAAAAAGCTTTCAGAAAAGTGCTACGTCCCCTGAGATGTCAAAACTCTCTCCACGTATTTTGATTAGTGAGGTCCATGCCTACCAGAAACCTACTCCATCTAAAGAACCAAGTGAGGAAATTTCCTTTCCTTTGTCACTAAGAAACTTGCCATGTGTTTGTTTCATTTCTTCTCCCTCGTCATGCTTTGACCCATTTTAACCAGTTCTAAACTCTAAACGGGTAGCGCTGTGGTCTAAACCACAGAGCCTAGGGCTTGCTGATCAGGTCAGCAGTTCAAATCTCCGCGATGGAGTGAGCTCCCATTGTTCGGTCCCAGCTCCTGCCCACCTAGCAGTTCGAAAACACATCAAAGTGCAAGTGTATAAATAGGTACTGCTCCAGCGGGAAGTTAAACGGCGTTTCCGTGCGCTGCTCTGGTTTCGCCAGAAGCGGCTTAGTCATGCTGGACACATGACCCGGAAGCTGTCTGCATACAAACGCCAGCTCCCTTGGCCTATAGAGCGAGATGAGCGCACAACCCCAGAGTCGTCCGCAACTGGACCTAACGGTCAGGGGTACCTTTGCCTTTACCTTTTAAACTCCTCCAGTGACACATCTTTGTCACCTTGACATCTTACTTCTTTTATGGTTGGCCCTAAAGGAGCATGAACATTAGGAGTGTCGCCCTCAGTCAATTCCTTTTCAAACCATTTCCTTCATTAATTCTCATCTCCATGGAAGGAAGGAAGCAATTTGATGTGAATCAATGCAGTATCACTTTTTAAGTGATAATGAACCTTTGCAACTTACCCATTTCTGGTTAGGCATCATGGATTCATTTGAGAATCATACTTCTAGAGAATGACTGTGTGTGTGTGTGTGTGTGTGTGTGTGTGTGCGCGCGTGAGAGAGAGCACTCTTCATTTATTATAATTTTATAAAAATGTGTTTTTTTTAAAAAACGGGCATTGGTGCTCCCAAAGAACCAGGGACCATTAAAATTGAAATCTCTTATACACAAGCCGAAAAAGAGCTGCAAACAGATGAAAGGGTAGGCTTAAGATCAAACTTCCAAGTAGCCTATTGACAGCACATTAGATTTATATCCTGAAGGAGAACAGCATGGTAGTAAAGTTGCTCACTCAGGAAATCAATAGGCTAATATCCTTTCTAGTTTTGCAGACTTTTTACCCCCTTGGGATCATGTTTTCAATTTCCCATATGTGCCCTGCAAACAGAAAGCGTTTGAAGTCCGGACCCCGTTGTCTCTTTAGAATATTCTCATTTCACACAGTGCGGTGACCTCTTCAAATGTATGGTCACATCTGGTCATATTCATTAGCGGCTGGTGCCTAGAATGGGGCTTGGTCACATGACAGCTTCCAAATCAGCAGGTGTTTGTCTTGCCATTCTCCAAACACCCAGACAGCTTTATGACAATCAAGGGCCGATAGAGAGTTCAAAACAAGCTTTGAGAATAAGCCACTTCAAACCGAGGGACAATATTTCAAACCCCCCTTTGCTTAGCAAATACCATAGACAGGCAACAGAGTAGCAGCTGATTATTCTGTGCCATATTTGAGCAGAGAATGAATCAAAATGTAACTGCACCGGCCTTGTGCTCTAAACTCTAGGAAGACAAAGCATGTATCCAATTCAGATGGCGTACTGAATCATTAACTTAACATACAACACGGCTGCCATACGCCCAGGATATCCCAGACATATGTGGGATTTGTCCATCTGGGTGGAATTTCCAAAAATCGGTAAAAATGTCCAGGAAAACCCAGGCAACTCATGTAGGAAGTGTTAATTTTCAGGCAAATTTCCTTAAAAACAACTTTGCCCACCCACAACCTTGTTAAAAAAAAAAAAAGGTCAACAACATTTATGGCAACTGTAATATACAAACTGCCACCACCCTGAAGGTCACAAGGATGAAGATCACTGAAGACAGGGTATCCATGCATGATAGGAACTGCTGTATTGGGAACCAGGATCTACATCGGCTTCCGGTACATTTCTGAGCACAAGTCAAAGCGCTGGTGCCAACTTTGAAAGCCCTAAACAACCTTCCAGGAGCATCTCCAACTCAAGGAGCATCTCCACTGCCATCATTCAGCCCAGACACTGAGGTCCAGATCCGAGGGTCTTCTGGTGGTTCCCTCATTGTGAGAAGTGAAGCTACAGGGAACCAGGTGGAGGGCCTTCTCAGCAGTGACGCCCTCCCTGTGGAACGCCCTCCCATCAGATGTCAAGGAGATAAATAACTACAGTGGTACCTCGGAGGTCCATTCTTAACCTGAAACTGTTCATAACCTGAGGCGCGCTTTCATTAATGTGGCCTCCCGGTGCCGCTGGCACGCAATTTACGTTCTCATCCTGGGGCAAAGTTCTCAACCCGAGGTACTACTTCCGGGTTAGCGGAGTTTGTAACCCGAAGTGTTTGTAACCTGAAGCATTTGTAACCCAAGGTACCACTGTATTCAACTTTTAGAAGATACCCAAAGGCAGCCCTGTATCAGGAGGTTTGATGTTTTATTGTGTTTTTATATGTGTTGGAAGCTGCCCAGAGTCCCTGGGGGAGCCCAGCCAGATGGGCAGGGTATAAATAATAAAATTACATTATTATTATTATTATTATTATTAGCCTAAACTGAAACAAGGTGCTCCAAGCAACAGAGGCCACTTGTATGTCTAGTGACAAAGATTTCATTTACCACCTGCGGGGCGGAGGGAGCCAAACTTGAAAGGCACCCCTCCCCGCGCGTGCGTTGCAGCCTCCTGGGTGGACTGCGCATAGGTGGACATGCGCAGTCCACCCAAGATGTTGGGCGCGATTGGCTGACACCGCTTCGGACCGGCACCGGGCCGCTGCTGTTCGCCCGCTGCAGCCTTAAAACACAGCGTGGTGCGGCGCCAGTCAAAAGGGGTGACTGCGCATGTTCACCCAAGATGGCGGGCACGATCGGCCAGCACCCCTTCTGTGTGGTGCGGCAACCTTTAAGGCTGCAGTGCGTGAAAACAACTTTTCTGCTTGTATACATTGATAATATAATTTTGGTTACTGAGGACAAACAAGATTGTACAAAAACAAAATTGGTTGCAGGCCATGCTGTAGTGTAGTGCTTATGCAACTGTGAATAAAGGGTGGCTGGGCTCATTGTCTCAGGGTTTGGGGGGAAGAGGTGACAAAACTGATTTCCAATAAGTGCCCCCCTTTATTTCCATAACAAGTCCTTGAGTCTGTACTCTGAATGGTGACATCAGGGACCTAGAAGGTGCAGGGCTTGTCAGTCCAACCCCTACACAGTCTCATCAGGGCTGACCTTAAGGCAATTGGAGCAATTGGGCCAACTTGGGCCCTGCTGGCTGCTCCTAAGGGGGCCCCTGCACCAAGGCAATCTAGATGGATTTTATTTATATCTATAAGATTTTGCAGACTTTGGGTGTGAAATGGGGCCCTCCCCCCCGAAAAAAACAAGTTGCGCCCCACTGCTTCAAATCGGGCCCCACTGGGTAGCCCTGAGTCTAATATTTTTATTATTATTGTTAAAAATTTATAAGATTTTCTAATTACAAGCACAAATCATTACATGGTTAAACTTTTCATACTGCCCCCTCTCCCACCGAGGGGAGCGAAATATCCAAACCCCCCTCTCACAGGAGCACACAAGATCATTCCACATTTAACCTCATATTACACTAAAATCATTGCTTAAGCCCAGCCCCTTTCCTGGGCCAGGTATTCATACATCCAACAAATTCATCTTTTAAACTGACTTCCCCAAATCCCTCCTGTTGACTTCAAAGTAACATATAATTTCCAGTTTTCCTCTCATCTTCCAAAGCTAATTTAAACCACATTTCTTTCCTCCTTAACATTTTTATCAATATTTATATTCCATAATTAATTACGAACATTTTCTTTTCTTCCTCTGCTTCATTGTACTTCTGCACTTTTCTAATTCCTGGGCAGGCCTCTTATATGCCTGCTGGGATTGACAAGTCACCTGACCCTCACCTGAATCTCATTGCTCTTCGGTAGCTGCCTCTGATGAATTATCAATTAACTCTTGGGGGAAATAATTAGCATCACACATCATGTGCCTGGAAGTTGCCAAACCAATTAACCAACCAGAAGGATTGCTGTTAATAGCACCAGTTTTCCTATAACTTGATATTGCTGGATAGTTTTGATCAACTGCCAAAGCATTTTTAGTTTGTTTTCTGTTGCCACACTTGTGGGGATAACCAACATCTGGGACAGCCAGTAATTCCCGGAGTGCCTGCTCCCACTGACCGTGATTGGGTCCGTTGGTTATGAATCTGAAGGTCGTGAGATTGTTGTTGGAGTTCCGAAGGTTTCTTTTGGAGTCATGAAGGCTCCTCTGCAGTTACGAAGGCTTGAGGTTCCAAAAAGGAAAGGACAAAAGCGGTGGCCAAAACTAAGAAGGCCGCCAAATAAAATTTAGAAATAAAAGAAATAAAGACTAAGAGACTGCAGTCAATGGTGAAGTTGCGCTCTACTGCTCTGTGCGGCTTGGTTTCTCTTTCGCTTTCTCTCTCTTGCCTTGTCTCGCACGGCTGTTCTCTCTTGTCTTGACTTGCGCACTCTATACACCGCTACAGAGAGCAGGGGCCTTTTATTAGTAAACTGAACAACGTCATAACATTATCAATAACCAATCACAACGCTGTATCTGGGTGAGTTTCCGGGCGGGAAACTTCTTACTGACCGTTACTGAGGCTGTTTTTGGCGCGCTTTGCTGCTAGCGCGGAGGGTGCCAGGCAGCAAACCTCTGCCGGATCTCCTTGCCTTCCGTGCATAGCACGGAGGGTTACCTGTACTGCGGCAAAATGCAAGAGTCCACAAAACATATTCCCACACACACTGGAACGTTTCTTTATTAGTGCCACTTTTTTTGTATGATTCCTGACAGATGAAGGAAACCAACTTTTCTGCTTGTATGTTTGGCTGCTGTTTGCACATTGCAGCCTTTTAAAAGTTGCCGCGCTCGATCGCGGGGGTGGGGCCTGTCCCCAGAGTGTCACCCTCCCCTGGGCGGTACCTGGGGCGAACCCCCCGCCCCCCCTTGCACCGCCCCTGACCACCTGTATACACAGTCCTCCTGAGTGGGGTAGCCACTATCTCAAATGAGAGGTAGACCGCATGTGCGAAACACTGTACGGATTAATCTTTAACATAGCCCTGCCATGCTCCAGAACTAGTCATCTGCAGAGGCATATGCTGAAGATCAATGCAGGAAACCCAGCCAGATGGGCGGGGTATAAATTTATTATTATTATTATTATTATTATTATTATTATTATTATTATTATTATTCAGCTGTTGCTCCCTCCGATGACCATCCTTGTTCAGCAGCTCCTGCCAACCACTTAAAAAAACCCTCTGATATTTATATAAAGCAGTTTGGGAGCTTGACCTGTCCTGAGAGTTACAGAAGAGCCCGTTTTTAAGCAGAGGGTACGTGGCGTGGTGTGTGTGTGTGTTCATATTCCAGAGGTCCTTTGCCTTCCGGCAGTTCTCCATGTCATTTTCTCTAACAAATGAGCCTGGCGTCTTGAGTGTGGTCATGATTAGATCCCAACGCAGCTTGATTAACAATACGATGTGATGTGGCTTTCCCTCAGAGCTCGCTCCATCAGTCAAACTGCTGAACAGATGTGTTCCCACATTTCCCAGATGGTGTGCAGGGAGATAGGTGTCTGAGTGCATCTGAAGAGCAGAGAAATGTGCTTGACTTTTAAGTCCTTGATCCACAAATGGGATTTGCATTGGTGCTTGGCTTCTTAGAACTAAGAGCTCATACTTATGTTCTTCTCCCTGTTTACTGTTTAGATACATAAAGGTGGGCATCACTCCCGCATGAATAAAAAAATAAATAAATAAATAAAATTCCTTCCAGTAGCACCTTAGAGACCAACTAAGTTTGTTCTTGGTATGATGTCGGGATAACCAGTTTCTGGGATAATCAGCCGTCTGAGAGCCTGCTCCGGCTGGTTATGAAGGTCCGCTGGTTATGAGGGTTTCTTGAAGGTCGTGAGGAGTTTTGGAAGTTGCAAGGTCTGAAGAGGATAGGATAGGCAGCAAGAAGTAAAGCAAAAGGTGTGGCCGAAGGCAGAAGGAGGCCAAATAAAAAGACTGCAGTCGGTGGTTTCAAGTGCACTCAATGCGAGCGAGCTCTCTGTCTCTCTGTCGTTCCGCTCGTCTTGTCTCTCTGAGCTTGTCTCATCGCCGAGCCAACAGGAGCAGGGCTATTTATTAGCAAATTATACAGCGTCATGAAATAAGCATCAACCAGTAACAGCATTGCAATAACCAGTGTTTCCGGGCGGGAAACCAGCCTTGAGACCATTACCAGGAGGCTTCCTGGCGCGCTTTCGGGGAGGCGCGGAGGGATCCAGGCACCAATCTCCGGCCGGATCTCCTTTCCTTCTGCGCAGTAGCGCGGAAGGATTAGCAAAGCGGCTATCGCGCGGGAAAACCCCAAAACGTATTCCCACATTATGAGCTTTCGTGTGCATGGACAATGATACATGAAGAAATTAAAAAGATGCTAAAACGCTCAATAACGAAAAGACCGGAAGCATACCTATTGGGATTACTAAATCAAGAAATACCACAGGGAAGTAAAAAACTATTTTTGTACGCAAGTACAGCTGCAAGAATAGTTTTAGCTAAGAATTGGAAATCACCAAAGACCCCAACAAAGGAAGAATGGATAAATAAACTAAATGAATATGACTTCAGCCAAATTAACAGCGGCAATAAGAAATCAGTCTAACCAAAAGCTAAGAAATGAATGGAAATATTATGAAGATTATTTGGCAAAGTATTGCTCCAAAAATAATATGCTAATGTGCCTAGATTAAAAACATGAAGTATAGAAAGTAAGTTATAAAGTAGTACTTAAAGGAAGTTAAAAGTATGCCATAAAAGGGGGGGAAGGGTAAGAAGGAGTAAGGAACGCGAATTGAAAACAATTTATTAGATTAAAGGAAATTGAGCTGGAGATGGAGGGAAGTGAAAAGGGTGAAGGGAAAGGGTGGGTGATGGTATGTGTATTTCATTTGTTATTATCAATGTATACATGTGATGTGGATATGGATTGTAATGAATAAGGAATGGAAATAAAGGTATTTTTAAAAAAACTTAGTTGGTCTGTGTATCTGAAGAAGTGTGCATGCACACGAAAGCTCATACCAACAACAAACTTAGTTGGTCTCTAAGGTGCTACTGGAAGGAATTTTTTTATTTTTTATTTTGTTTTGACTATGGCAGACCAGCACGGCTACCTACCTGTAGCATGAATAACAGGCATACAGTTCTAGTGGGAGAGATTCACTTCTATTTTGTTGATTTAACAGTGACTGCATTTTAGTCCTTTTCTCTGTATAGCTAAGAAGGTTTGTTCACTGACATAGGCGCCAGCTCCTAGGGGGCAAGGTCTCTTCGGGGGCACCAATAAAATATTTGAGGGGGCCAGCCACCCCAACCCCCAAGTTGATGGGCATTGCCATTCAAATGGTGTGCGTGTACTGGGTCTTGTGATCAATTATACAGGACAGGGCTTACCTTTTTATTTATTTATACTTTTCAAAGTTATACATTTCATTAATTTTACAGTCATTTTAACATTTCAAGGTCTGACTTCCTTCCCCCTCTTTCTGTGGTTCCTTTAATTTGTTTTTTAATATCTTCTGCATATCCAAATTCATTTAATTTGCTCATTTAATTATCTTCTTTAAATATATACTCTTATCAAACTGCAGGTTATTACAATAGTCCTGCCAATGTTTTTATCTGTTTGCAATTTATCTGTAAATATTCAACACACCATTTCCATTCTTTTAAATAAAAAGTATGTCATCTTGATTTCTTATTCTTCCAGTAAGTTTTGCCATTTCTGCATGTTCCATAATTTTTTGTATCCATTCTTCCTTTGCTGGGACTTCTGCTTCTTTCCATTTTTGGGTGAGTAACATTTTTGCTTCTGTAGTCGCATACATGAAAGAAATTCTATATACTGTAGGTAGTTCTGACCCTATAATTCCCAAAATAAAAGCTTCTGGTTGTTGTTGTTGTTGTTGTTGTTGTTGTTGTTGTTGTTGATGCTGCTGCTGCTGCTGCTGCTGCTGTTTTACAAAAGTCACTTTAAGCACCCTTTTCAATTTATTATATATCATTTCCCAGTAAGCTTTAAACTCTTTCCACAGGGCTATTCCACCTGGCCTTCAATTTGAATTAGCCTGACCCTCCATTCCCTTTTCCCTTCCCTTTTTCTATAAAGAAACCCTTCTGGGACCCCACATTTAAACTCTTTCCTGGTCTCCTTGCTGGCCCTAGCAGGACCAACTTGGCCGGTTAGCCCTGGCGCTCACTTGATGTTTACTGACCTGGGTTTCCCACCCCCACCCCACCCCACCCCCAAAATGACCCTGGTTGTTGTTTTTCTGAATTTTATTGACATGGATGCTACATTTATGTTGTATTTTATGCTGTTTATAAGCTGTTTTTTAAGTCGTTTTTAATCAATGTTTTATATTTGTTGTTAGCCGCCCTGAGCCCGGTTTTTAAATCGAGAAGGGTGGGGTATAAATAAAAAATTACTACTACTACTACTACTACTACTACTACTACAAAACCACCACATATCAAGACAGGGCTTACCTTCCCCTCCTCCCAATATTTTATTCCAATCGGCACCTTCATTGACTGATGTCTCTTGTCATGGATGAATGACTTCTTGGTGAGATTTAGACATACAGGAGCTTTGAACCTATGGTGAAAAGGGTGAAAACAAACTTCAGAACACGGCTAAGTCTGAGACCTGGCAATTCTAAGCACTATCAGCACCCTGTTCATGCTTGGATTCAGCGGCAGGCTGAATAAAAGTTGTCAGAGGAATCGTGCAGAAGATCTCTCGTTCTCTTCCATAAACTGCAAGAATTAACAATTGATCCCACACTATCTCTGCAATTTCCCTGTCTGCCCTAGTAACTCCCTCAGCCCCATCTCTGTTCTAATCTTCTTTGGTTACTCTGTATACTACTACTAAAGTAGTAGTAGTAGTAGTAGTAGTAGTAGTAGTAATTTATACCTCGCCCATATCACTGGGTTGCCCTAGCCACTCTGGGCAGCTTCCAACAAAAATAACAGAGGGAAAGTGGGATGATGAAACATTAAAAGCTTCCTGAAAAAGGACTGCCTTCAGGTGTCTACGGAAAGTTATATAATTGTTTAACTCTTTGGCATCTGCTGGGAGGGTAGGCGTGATTACTCCAAAAGCCTCCTGCCTGGTTCCCTGTAAGAAAGAAATAGAAATAGTACTTTATTACGGTCGACGACCAGCACACACACACACACACACACACACACACACAAAGACACATACAGAATCAATAATAAATGCAATTTAAAATTGATCTGAGATTTGATCTAAAAGGGGTTCGCCGTCTTAAAATTAAAGTACATTAAAATTAATAATTATTGCTTTAAAAGAATAAATTTAAAAATTAATAGGACCAGAAACGCCGATTGTTTGGATTTTCTATCGAAATTTGACATAATCCTGTTACAGGAAACCTGGGTCACTGAAGATATACATCTTAGGGGATTTACCTCATATGGGGTCAGGGCTCAAGCAGGGATCCGCAAAGGTAGGCCAAAAGGTTTGCCCTGTCGCTTCACCCTGGGGAAAGCCTGTGGTTTAGCGCTGAGTCAGAACAAAGGGCAATTGGGTTTTCTGAAAATTGTCATTTGTTCCTATTTCGTATTAAAAAGTGCTGGAAAGCGTGGGCCAAATGGAAAGCCACTCAGACCGGTGCTTTCCATACACAGGGCAAGCAGAAATGTGGACAAGCTCGAGAACAGCGTCATCTTTCTCAATATGACAGCATCTTCAAACAACCAAACAACCAGTTGCCGTTCATGCTTTCTGCTAAGGTACAACATATTAGCATTCCAGACATCTTAGCTGTTAATCTCCATACATAATAGGAAAATATTTCATTTTCCTATTCAGGAGCTACCCTGAATCTAAGATCACAGCATAAACATTTAAAAAAAATAAATCAGATGTCACCACTCTTAATAAATATCCCTCATGCAGCTTCACATTTAAGGTGTTTACCAGTTCCCAGAAATAACAAATGACTTCAATATCGGCACACTGCCTCTGTTATTATTACTATTTTTTCTATAAAGGTAAGCAATGTGCTTGTTTTACAGAAGGGTTTTAAAGAGGCATATAGCCATGCTCTCTGCAGCTAATGCCTAGTCCCTATTCACCATTGTCATTAGGCCTGGTTATATTTAACACACACCCCTCCCCTCCATCTACGCCACCTGGGACTTCCATTCTGCTACTTCAGCTGTTTTGCTTGCCATGTGAGTAGCCTGTCAGAAAGATGAATGAATGGAAACCCGAGTGCATTTGGAAAGAATCTGCTGTTGCAGAATGTGTTCTCCAACAAGGCAGAACAGCATTCTTGACAGCTTGTTGAAAAAAGATAGACCAGCGGGCAAGACTTGCTGCTTCCAAAGTACCTTTCTGCAATTAAAGTAGAAAACAAAAGGCTTCCCATTTCAGGAAGCCTTCATCTGACTGAAATTGGAAAGGGCCATTCTGCAATCTGGTCCATTCACCAGCCTTCCAAATATGTAACACAGACCTTAGCCACAAGCCAATCGCAGGTAACCAGAGCAACATCTTCAGGTGACTCACACAAGCTCCTGAAGAGTTTTGTGATTTCAGCACTGAATCTGCTTGTGCGGCCCAGTCTTATTCGGATTTGCTCAGAGGTAAATTCCACAGTGTTCAATGGGACTTGCTTTCAAGGCTGCAGCCGTAATTTGTGCCTTTCTCATCAGAGCTGTGGGCACTCTAAATTTCCACAAGTGTGCTGAGCTGCGCTAAATTTGGAATCTGACCTGAAAAGTTAACATCCTGAGCAAGAATCTGGTTCCTATAGCTGCAGAGATGTCACAATGGAATACGTACCAGTTAATATAAATGTCTCAACACAGCTATAAAAAAAACACACAAAAGTGCATAAAGTGTTCTTTCTTGAGACCACAAACAGAGAACTGATGCAATATAGCAGCTAAGAGGCTGAGCTTTGACTCAGGCAATCGCTTGTTTGAATTTTGTGTATACCATGAGTTCACAGGGTGGCCTTAGACCTTAGAGACAGGGTGGTTTAGTGGTTAGGGTGTCACCCATGGAGTGTTTAGCACATGTAAAGTTTGGTTGTTGGAAGTCTGTGTTTAAACAACCCCTCAACCACGAGGATTACAGATTGATAATAAATTATTTCTTACTTTTTGTTGTTTAGTCGTTTAGTCATGTCCGACTCTTCGTGATCCCATGGACCACGCCAGGCACTCCTATCTTCCACTGCCTCCCACAGTTTGGTCAGACTCATGTTGGTAGCTTCGGGAACACTGTCCAACCATCTCGTTCTCTGTCGTCCCCTTCTCCTTGTGCCCTCAATCTTTCCCAACACCAGGGTCTTTTCCAGGGAGTCTTCTCTTCTCATGAGGTGGCCAAAGTATTGGAGCCTCAGCTTCAGGATCTGTCCTTCCAGTGAGCACTCAAGGCTGATTTCCTTAAGAATAGATAGGTTTGATCTTCTTGCAGTCCATGGGACTCTCAAGAGTCCTCCAGCACCATAATTCAAAAGCATCAATTCTTCGGCAATCAGCCTTCTTTATGGTCCAGCTCTCACTTCCATACATCACTACTGGGAAAACCATAGCTTTAACTATACGGACCTTTCTTACTTTAACCTAACCTAAAACAAGTCCATGTAACTTTAACCTAACCTAAAACAAGTCCAATATTGTCCTCATGAAAGGATACCTTCTTGCATGTGGCTTCTGTGAAAAGGGGGGGGGTACAAAAAAGGAGTCTTGAGTGATTTCTGTATCAGTATGTTGTAAATGTGCATAAATACAGAATCTGAGAGAATAAGGAGAAGCCTAGAATTGGTAGTGCTGCAGTGCCCCCACAATTCACTTGGCTTCGGAATGAAATGAGTCATGTAAATGTCTGTGCATGTCATCGCCGTATTGACAGCAAATGAGCATTATAATCATCTGCTTAATGTTCCAAGGGGAGAATATCTCAAAACTATCAGAAGCCATCATTATTTAAAGGCCCCTGGCCATTTGCCACAGTTCTCGCCTGCAAGCTTGAAAGAATATTTTGAAAATCACCACACTCCCTTTGCATTGTCCCAGGTCCGTGAATGGTTCCTAATCTTCTTTAACGAAATGTATGCTGAGGATTCAAGACTGCACACAGTTCCCCAAGGGTAGGTAGGTGATTCATCCATTATTACTGGTTTTAAAGTGAAGTTGGAAATTGATGTGCCAGGTGAGTGAGGATTTTGGTAGGGAAAAGATGTTTTATGGATTTGTATAGGAGATTGGCATGGAAACTGCACTTTCTTGCAGTGCTACGTTATATTGTTTATTCATCTTTAAAGGAGAAGAGCTCCTTCCCATTTGGATAAGAAGATGAGCAGCAATAGCCTTTGGAATCATAAGTATAATGCATCTGGGCATACATCAGAAGGCTCAATTCCAGCTTTAATCAGCTAACTCATGATAAATATGGCATCTCAAGAGAATAATCTGTATATCCCACAGTGGAGCAGAATAATAGTAACAAAGGTGTTTTGCTTCTAGGAAGCAATATGATGCTCTCAGTATTCCAATTTATATAGGCTGGGATTCCAAGTTTTCATTCTACATGCCCAATCATTTCCATCAGATGTCAAGAAAATGACAGTAGTGGTGCCCGCCCTGTGGAACACCCTCCCACCAGATGTCAAGGAAATAAACAACTATCTGACTTTTAGAAAACATCTGAAGGCAGCCCTGTTTAGGGAAGTTCTTAATGTTTGATGTATTTATCATGTTTTTAATATTCTGTTGGTAGCCGCTCAGAGTGGCTGGGGAAACCCAGCCAGATGGCTATTGCTCCTTGTGTTTCCACCTACTGTTCCACAGAGAACTGTGGAGTGTTCCCTTTTTATAAATGAATTTCCAAGTAGCACGGGAGGCTACAGTAGGAAGGCACTCAGGAACCTCACATAGATCTATGGATCACATTCATATGGTGTGTTACTGTGGTCGACACAACTTGGTTTGAAACAGAAGATCCCTCAGAAGACAATGGTTGAAATGCTTGGGAGGTGCTGGGCAGCCAAGAGTACTGCTTTCTTTCTGAGTGCCCCCTTTCTATAACTTAATTAGACTGATAATCTAGTTGTTAGATCACCTTCCTGAATGCCCAAGACATTGCCAGAGACTGTTCTGGAAGAGAAGATCAGGAACTTGTTAAAGGCAGGGTGCAGAGCGTACAAACAATGGGCGGTTCTCACAATGAAGGATGTTAGAAGTGGCTTCATCAATCATCGGACAATGAAAGAGCCAGAGACTCTTCTGATCCATTTTGATCCATTCTGATCCTGACCTCAAGGAGGTTAGACTTGCCTTGACCAGGGCCAGAGCCTTTTCAGCACTGGCCCCGGCCTGGTGGAACGCTTTGTCACAAGAGACTAGGGCCCTGTGGGGCTTGACATCTTTCCGCAGGGCCTGCAAGATGGAGCTGTTCTGCCAGTCCTTTGGTCCTGGCCCAGTCTGACCCCCTTTTTTCTATGGGACCCTGTATGGCTCATTCTATTGAACCATATGAGACTAGCATGGGTGGCTGGGCATGGTGAACATTTAATATTCCTTACCCCTACGGCTGTGATTCGTGGGTTCACACTTAATTTTATTCTGATTTTAAATGTGACTTTGAACTGTATTTTAACCAATCGTTTAATTTTGTGTTTTTAATGTACAGTATTATATATTTGGTGTTAGCTGCCTTGAGCCCGGTCTTGGCTGGGGAGGGTGGGGTATAAATAAAATTTAGTAGTAGTAATAGTAGTAGTAGTAATGTTATTAATATTATTATTTTGGAGAAGGGGACATGTCTACTCCCTTCCCACCCAGAGGCAGTTTTAGCGTGGCATGACTGGTGCAATCTCACTGGGTGACACATTGCAAGGGGCACCCAAACAATACTCTAGAAGGGAGCGTGAGAACGCTGGATTTAGGGCATGGCTGAAATTTGAGAGCCCAAAGCCTGCCACTGCCCCACCATACTCCTTAGAAAGCTGTGAGTGCATGGTGCCTTTATGAAGAGAGGCTGCAGTTTGAGGCAGACTGAAGACCAACACAGACAGCTGTATTAGGGAGCCAACTGTCTCCCTAGAGACCTCATGCCAGAACTGCAGATGTTGGGAGCGCTTAAGCTGTACTTCCACCCATGCTCTCTACCACCACTTTTGTAAATAAACACGCACATTACAAAATGCCAGCAAGCCTCCAGGGACCCCTTTCCGAAGGAAACTAAACCCTGGTAAGTGTTGCGCCTGTCGAATCTCTCAATGTTTGAAGAACGGCAGCGTACACAACAAAATTGTCATTTTGGATTTTGTTTCATTTGTTGATTTGTTTCCTGGTTTACGGAACGGGGTTTAAACACACACCCATACTTCATACTCATACTCTTCAGTTGCTGCTTGGCTCTGTATTCACTTTATTTGTGAAGAGGCAAATTTGCACAAATTTGATTCCACGTTCCAGAAACTGTAGAAAAGAGTAGAATGAATGGGGGGTGGGTTGGGGGTGGGATCTGTTGCTTTTGCAAAAACATACCTGAGAACATAGGAATTATCATAAACTCCTTTTTATTTGTTTTTAAAAAGCTAATTTGAAATTTATGTTACACAGAAAAGCTCTGCCAGATTCCGGGCTATGCAATTATGAGATATATGAAATTTTCCTTTGAGGCCAAGGCCTCAGCTGAACAATGTGAAGAGCAGTTTTGCAGAGCATTTAATCACTGCATGAACATTAGGAGCATGGCCCTCAATGGTAACATTGAGATAGATCCTGTGTCTGTAATTGCTACCTTGCAAGGAATCCAGTGTTATGGAGTCATTATTGTATAAACAAGAGGCTTAGGAGCCCCAATGTGGTCTGGGGTCAGAGCATGAATGAAGGACGAGTTGCCCTCAGCATCTCAGTCCAGGCAACCCCCTGCCTGCCCCCCAGAAAACCAATAGTAGCTTCCCTCCCAGGGAAAATAGCTTCATTGTGGCTGTGGTGGCAGTGGGAGTCTTAACATCTGTGCATGCTGACCAAATCTAGATTGAGGTCTCATAGATGTTACCTAAAACACAACCACTAACAGGGACATGTGATTAGCACAACATGTAGTTTGGCCTTTGGTTATCATCCAATATTTGTGGTGAATGAAAGAATACAGAGGCTGTCAGGCTGCCATGTTTGAAAATTTGCCATGCTAGACCATTATTTCTGCATCGGGGTTTGAATTTATTACTTTGAATCCCATAATTTTTTTATTCTCCCTTTAAACCTGATCTGCCAACAGAGAGAGAGAGAGAGATGTTGTTTTTCCGTCCATGTCTATCTGCCAGATGAAAAGCTGAGGTGGTAACAGACAAAGTAAACTTAGCAAAGAGTAACGATGCAGTGTATCACAGAAAATATGAACTGGGCTGAACCAGGAGGTGCTGAGCCACTTGGTTGCCACTTAATATGTTAGCGTTTTCAAATAGTCTGTCATCAAAAGTGAGATAGGCCTTACTGACATCACCACTTGAGATATCACTTTCACTGTGTGATGTGAACAACAGCAGCCCAGATCCTCCAAGTGCCCCTGTTTTCCAGGGATGTCCCTGATTTGGAGAAGCTGTCCCACTTTCTGATTTGATCCCAGAATGTCCCACTTTTCCTTAGGACGTCCCTATTTTCATTGGAGAAATGTTGGAGGGTATGGAATTATCTGACCCCCTGGGCCATCTGAAGGCAATTCTGTATAGGGAAATTTAAAAAAATGTTTAATGTTTTTTGATATGTTGGAAGATGCCCAGAGTGGTTGGGGCAACCCAGTAAGATGTGTGGGGTATAAATAGTAAAAATTATCATTATGTAATGGGGCGTTCCCAGTGCTTTTTTCTGGGGGGACACAGGGGGACGCAAACCCCAAAACATTTTGTGAATCTAAGTTTGGCCTCATTGAGGTACAGTATTTCAGTATGAGTAGGAAAATGAGAGTACCCCTAAACATTTTTTAGGAAATAGGCGTTCCTATTTTCATCAGGGGAAATGTTGACAGATATGGCAGCCACTTGTTGTTGTTGTTCAGTCGTTCAGTCGTGTCCGACTCTTCGTGACCCCGTGGACCAGAGCACACCAGGCACCCCTATCCTCCACTGCCTCACGCAGTTTGGCCAATTTCATGCCAGTCGCTTCGAGAACACTGTCCAACCATCTCATCCTCTGTCGTCCCCTTCTCCTTGTGCCCTCCAACTTTCCCAACATCAGGGTCTTTTCCAGGGAGTCTTCTCTTCTCATGAGGTGGCCAAAGTACTGGAGCCTCAACTTCTGGAGCCTCAGTAGCCTTCATTAGACAACACTATTCCGTTAGCAATACTCTCACTGCTAGGGAAATTTGGATTATCTCTATATTTGGACTGTCTGAGGAACACACACAGAAGGAATTTGTATATCTATAGATAAACAAAATGTTTACCTTTTTCTGTCAGTTTCCAACAGTTGTGCCAATCCCAAAACAACAGATAAATAAATTCAATAGAGTATTAAACACTGAGGAGAATAAAGAGAGGATTTAAACTCAGGATAGAAATGTTCTATCCTGTAATTCATTGCAATGGAGGGAGGGAGGTACGAATTGTGGCCTGAAACTCAGAAACAGAATAGGTCAAGAACAGTATTTTCTTCAGACCCAGGCTGAAATTAGAAATTCTCTTCCATTCGGTTTACATTGATTGACATTTCTCGAACTCATTTTGGAAGAGGTCAAAGAACATCTCGGATAGAACTATATGGTTCCAATCTTATGTAATCCATTGAAATGACTTCAGAGAAATAGCATCGGAATTTTAAATCCAGAGGGAAAATGAAACTCCACTGTAGTTACATTAGTTTCCAGCCTTCCAAAAAGAAGCCCCCCTCCCAAAAAAAACCACACACACACACATACAAACAAACAAACAGATATATCCTATGGTCTGCTTGTTTGCATATACTGTATAGATATATAGATCTAGAAAAGCTAACTCAAGCTGAACTCTCAAAGAGAATTGTAGTTGCCAATAAAAATTCCTCGGGCCTCCATACTGCTCACATATTCAGCTTGTAGCTAAAATTGGCCTCTTTATGGGCCAGAAGATGATCCACCCATGTAACATTAATTTACCCAAAGTGGTCTGAGGGGAGCCAGAAAATTACAAACCTGTTTGCCTAACTTCCATCCCAGGTAATTTGGTGAAACGTATTGTTAAAGCTAGCATTACTGAACACACAAAAGAAAACAGTCTTCCTGGGGAGGAATTAGCATGGCTTCTGCAGAGGAATGTCCTGCTTCTCCGGCCTTTAGGGGTTATTATGGAGCATCAATAAGCATGTATATAGGAGTAGTTACCTGTAGGTAGCTGTGTTGGTCTGCCATAGTTGAAACAAAATTAAAAAATCCTTCCAGTAGCACCTTAGAGACCAACTAAGTTTGTTACTGGTATAAGTTTACGTGTGCATGCACACTTCTTCAGATACTCATACCAGTAACAAACTTAGTTGGTCTCTAACATGCTACTGGAAGGAATTTTTTAATTTTGTTTCATGTATATAGGAGTGATACAGGCTACTACATATTATATACCTGGATTTCCTTAAATATTTTGACAAAAGCCCTACACTAAAGGGACGCGGGTGGCACTGTGGTCTAAACCACTGAGCCTTTTGGGCTTGCCGATCAGAAGGTCGGCGGTTCAAATCGCCACGACTAGGTGAGCTCCCATTGCTCAGTCCCAACTCCTGCCAACCTAGCAGTTCAAAAGCACGTCAGTGCAAGTAGATAAATAGGTAATGCTGTGGTGGGAAGGTAAAGGGCGGTTCCGTGCACTGCTCTGGTCTCGGTATTCCATTGAGCCAGAAGAACTGTCTGCGGACAACTGTCTGCGGACAAACGCAAAAGCGGGATGAGCGCCGCAACCCCAGAGTTGTCTGTGACTGGACTTAACTGTCAGGGGTCCTTTACCTTTACCATTAAAGATTCCTGAGTTAACTTAAGAGTTGTGAGGTGAGGTCCTCTTATGTAGGGATGCTTGGATCTTAGGCAAGTCGATCAAAAAGTCAATCAAAAAGATCAAACAACTCTGGGGTTTTGTCAATAATTTTTGGGTATTTTCCTTTGAAAAGCTCATCAATTTTGGGGTCTTCCTTTAAAAAAAAAAAAGCTCAACAACTCGCCCTGGATGTCCAGAAGGTACTTTTTGAAATATGGCAAGCCTAATTGAAATCTTATATTTAGAAAATGGTATAGGAGTACAGATGTAGCTGCTGGGTGTCTTTGCACAATATTGCAGGGTGAACTGGAAGGTGGAGCTTTGTCCTGGATCTTAGGCAAGTCAATAAAAAAAACAACATTTTTTCCAGGGTTTCCTTTAAAAAAGTGTTTGGCTTGTCCTGGTTTTCACTTTTTGAAATATGGCAACTCTATCTTATGGAACAGAGCTGATGTCACAATTAATAATAATAATAATAATACCCCACCCATCTGACTGGGTTTCCCCAGCCACTCTGGGCGGCTTCCAACAGAATTAAAAGCACAATACAACATAAAACATTAAACACTTCCCTAAAAAGGGCTGCCTTCAGATGTCTTCTAAAAGTCAGATACTTGTTTATATCCTTGACATCTGATGGGAGGGCGTTCCACAGGGCGGGCGCCACCACCGAGAAGACCCTCTGCCTGGTTCCCTGTAACCTCACTTCTCACAGTGAGGGAACCACCAGAAGGCCCTTGGCGCTGGACCTCAGTGTCTGGGCTGAAAGATGGGGGTGGAGATGCTTCTTCAGGATGAATGAGAAATGAAACCAAGAAGGTAAAATTATAAATAAGTGTAAGTAATGGACACTGGGATGAATCCTCCAGCTCTCTAACTTTGCCACTGCAGCCTGCCTCCCAGCAGCTGCCACCCGGAACAATGGCTTAACTCTACCTAATGCTAACACCAGCACTTCCTTCAGGGTTGCATTACTGTACTGATGGACTTGGTTTGTTTTGCGAGAGTTAAATATTAATATTCAAAAAACTTATCAAAAAAGGATTTGTAATTGTTCTAGTATCATGGGTGCACCAAGGTCAAACCAATCATCAGAATATTTAAAATATTCAGTTTGAAACTGCCGTCGTTTTTGCTAGAATTGGGGCTAAATAATAATTTATAGGATCCATGAAGAGGGAGTTTGTAACCGAGTAAATGCTGGAAAGAGAAGTGTGAAGCAGAGGCAAAGCAAGAAATCTGTCATGTTGCATGTTGATTTCATCTGTGATTTTTACAATATAGATGCCCAGCTCTTTGAGGTCTGCTTATCGCTGAATGCTTTTACCGTCGAAGAATTTCCCCATCATTGCACACAGCGTCCTCCAGGCAGTATGACTGAACAATCTCTTCCTGAATATTTTGGGGTCACTGTCAGTTTCAGTCTCATGTCTTTCTTTCACACTGTTCAGCCACTGCACTGAACAGTGAATCACCACTCACGGATAAAGCCAGTTATGCAAAATGTCTTGTAATACAGCAATAGGCAGAGAACTAGGCCCACCCGTATTTGAAAATTCCCTCTGAAGAATCCGCTGGGACTCTGAGAATTGCAATCACAGGTTTATGAGCCATCTGGTGGTATGTTCCTCTTTCAAACTGATATTTCGGGGCATTGATGAGAAAGTTTTTAAAATGCTAAGGGGAGAAATAAAACAGTAGGAACAAGAGCACCAAAGTGATACGTCTAACTGAATGGTCTCAAACAAGAAATGGCTGTTTTACCAAATGTTAAGGGAGAGATTGCCACATAGTAGCAGCACTTAGGTCATAAATAGCCATTGTAGGAGACACATGAGGGCAAATAAATGCAGCAGATGCCTCCTAACTCTCCTGGGAACTGCTTTGTGAAATTCTATCTTTGCAAATTACAGTAGGACCCCAACAGATCTTTCAACTCTCTGGCTAACATATTGATGGAAACTTTGTTATCCAACCAACTTTTGCACTTACGAAATGTTTTGATTCAAAATCCATATTTTGAAAGGCAAAATAATAATAATAATAATAATAATAATAATAATAATAATAATAATAATACCCCGCTCATCTGGCTGTGTTTCCCGAGCCACTCTGGGCAGCTCACAGCATATATCAGAACATACTAAAGCATCACACATTGAAAACCTCCTGATACAGGGCTGCCTTCAGATGTCTTCTAAAAGCCAGATAGAATTATTATTATTATTATTATTATTATTATTATTATTATTATTATTATTACCATTATCATTTTATTTATGTTTATTTAAATATACATTTTGTACAGTGGTGTTGTTGTTGTTTTTTAAAAAAAAGAAAATTGAAGATTAACTCAGAAATGGAACTTATGTATCAACACCTGTGAACTGGATCAGAAACAGTCTTGTTTGCCTATTCCTACTGATCTGAGAATTTCACTGCCTCCACATCACATTATTGGCTGCCTTTCGTGGGGACAGAAAAACTCATCACACAGTGACATTCCGCAATGCATTTTATACTTATTTGAATTAATGGGAGTGAGAGAACAGGAGGAGACACAGGGTTCCTTTTTCAATGGCTGCAACATTTCCTACACCACTGAGTTCCATACTTCATTCCAAGACTTGTCCTTTGTGGACTGTGAAGGAATAGGACTTACGGCCATTTTGTGTGGGGTTTTGTTGTTGTTATAAAACTTGGATTGTAAAACCATTCACACACACACCCCACACACATCTCAGAGAGTCAATAGTTCTCAGGGAGATTAAAAGTACAATGTGACATTTTGCACAGGAAGGTTAAAAGTTTCAGAGGTGATGTTCTGCAAAGGAGGGTTAACGGTTCATCCTAAGAACCCAGAAATTAATTAACCAGGGCTCTCCTTTCCTCTTGATTGGGAGGAGAAGTAAAAATATTGTATATGCCATGCTAGAAAACAGGGAAGTTCGCTATAGAGTGAGAGACTTGAGGAGCTGGAAAACTGGAATGTGTATGAGAACAGATAAGGGCACAGCAGCACAAAGGAGCCAAGAGAAGACCCCAAAGAGACACAGAAACTGAACTAAGGGATACAAGTCATTTAAAATCTCTTGGTTCCTATGTGTAACTCCTTAAATCGTTTTTCTCTAAAATATTTTTTCTCAAAAAGCATTTGCCTTACTACAACCTTAAATAAAGCAGGTTCTTTTCTCTTTTTAAAAGCTCTCTCCATGTGTGTAATAGCCTGAAGACTTGATATTCAACCCCTACCACTCTAAGGAGCAGATTGTGCCAGTTAAAATCCAGAAGGTTGATGGGTACTTTGCAGAGACAGTCTTGACACCATTGAAGGAAATAAGGAGGCTGATTTCCTCAGGAATATAGGAAGCTTCCAATTCGAAGCTTCCAAGTCAGGCCATTGGTCCATCTTTCTCAGATTCGTCTACACTGACTGGCAGCTTCTCTCTTGGGTTTCAGGCAGGGGACAATTCCCAGCCCTACCTGGAGATGCCAGGGATTGAACCTGAGACCTGAGCTATGGTCCTTGCATTTGCCCTCTTGTGGTGCAGGTTACACGTTGTGCCATCACATGGGCTAATAACATTTTCTTGTTGCCTAGCTCCCTTTTAGCTCTGTACCTAACCTGACAATCTCAGCATCTTCTGGAAGGGTTAGAAGCAATAGAACTAGGTAGTCACTACTTGGAGGAGATATGTTGTCCTCTTTAGTCTACAATAATGATGGGCTCACCTCACAATTGCCATTAGTTGGCCCTGGGAAAGTGTTTGGCATGGCCATTGCATTTTGTTGTGCTGTTCCATGATCCTCGTCTTTTGCTTCTGATACTTTTGAGAAGGCTGATTTCCCTGAGGGCAAATCATTCAGCCATCTTCTTGAGACTGAATAAGCTTTCAGGCAATTTGACATTGAGGAGCTGTTGTCCAAAATAGTTGCTGCTCTGTCTCGGATGAATAGCTCTCAGTTATAATAGTTCAGTAGAGCTAAAGCTAAAGTGATATTATGTTTTATATTATGCTTAGTGACGAGGTGAAAAATAAAATGGCCATTTAAGAAGTGGGTTACATTTTACCAGAATCGGTTAGTTAATTTAATTCCTTTAAAGTTATTGATTGAGCCACTTTAAAATATCACCCTCATCACCATCAAGTAGTTGATAAAACTGTCTGAAATTGATGGAAACTCAAAATGATTATATCTCAAGTCTGTTAAACCTTGAAACCATAACTATAATGTATATAATTTTTATAGTGTGTTATGAAGCATGTCCATCTTTTACTTTAGATATGGAAAAGATGGAAAGAAGGGAGATTTTCCCTAGTTATGAGACTTTAATGTTTTTAAATGTTTGAAAGCTGTCAGTATTTGCTCTCCTTATTTATCTTTTCCTTCTTGCCAACCCTTCTTCTTCCTTAGGAGGTAAAGTCTTCTCAGAGCCATGTCCCACCTTTTACAATTGTGTGGGGCTCAGATGCCACTCTTGGGGTCATCGTTCTTCTTTTATAAACATACCATTTTGGAAGATGTTTTAATGCTATTCTCTATCATTAATTTTGTAAAACTAGACTAGTTTCCACCCAGGCGTCCATCAACCATGTTTGGACATGATAAGAATTTGCTCTGACTTATTTGTATTTGTGCTCTGAATACCTGTGACTGAAGGATCTTGTAAGGTTCAGAGTTTGAAACAATTGCATTTATAGACAACTTGAGATTTCAAAAACCTCTCAGGGGTTTGTGAAATCGGCTTTGGCTCTAATTGACCTTAGTGGTTAGATCTAATTGTTCTAAGTGGTTTTGGCACTAACTGAGCCAAGTGGGATATTTGGGCCCATAAAAGAGAGAAGGGTCCCCCCCCCCGTAAACTCTCATTCTTTGAAACCAAAAAGAATACTAAATTCCCCCTTTTCGTAATAACAGCCTTTGGCTGTGGGGTGAGGGGGAGGCAAGGATCTCATTGTTCCCTCTTGCTTGGGTCATTATCCACTCTGCCCTTGTGAATTGCGAAGAAGGTGCTTTGCGCTTCATTTTCTGACTTTTAATATTCAACTGGTGCTGCCTAATCCAAGCTGCACTGCGCACAAAGAGTAATCTGGATTTTAACAGTCAGCACAACGCAAATGTAATTGTACAGTCAGCACAACAGTAATTATATGTAATCAAAGCACGAAAGTAAATTGCAAAGCAGCTGAAAGCCATGCCAATGCACATTCTAGCCCATCTCCATTTGCATTCATCTCAGTTTTCTGACCCTCCTCAGCTGGCCAGCCTTTCCTCTTTCAATCTGATCTCAACTATCCCCCTCCAGGGCATTGCTGTCTTTCTGCTTTTTCAACACCCTTCCAAAACTCTTCTCTTCAGAACGGAAAGAAACAAAGAAAACAAAACAAAACCCCTCTCTCTTTATATATAGACAACATAGCCGAGGAAACTTAACATGTTACATGAAGGCAAGGTCTTCTGAGATCCCAGTGTATAGGGAGGTATATAAATTCAAATAATAATAATAATAATAATAATAATAATAATAATAATAATAAAACAAAATAAAAAATAAAAAAATCCTTCCAGTAGCAGCTTAGAGACCAACTAAGTTTGTTCTTGGTATGAGCTTTCGTGTGCATGCACACTTATTCAGATGGCGCTGTGGGTTAAACCACAGAGTGTAGGGCTTGCTGATCAGAAGGTCGGCGGTTCAAATCTCCGCGACAGGGTGAGCTCCCATTGCTCGGTCCCAGCTCCTGCCAACAAAGCAGTTCGAAAGCACGTCAAAGTGCAAGTAGATAAATAGGGACCGCTCCGGCAGGAAGGTAAACGGCGTTTCCGTGCACTGCTCTGGTTCGCCAGAAGTGGCTTTGTCATGCTGGCCACATGACCCAGAAGCTGTCTGCGAACAAACGCTGGCTCCCTAGGCCTATAGAGCGAGATGAGCAACGCAACCCCAGAGTCAGACACGACTTGACCTAATGGTATGGGGTGCCTTTACCTTTACCTTTAAGGTGCGACTGGAAGGAATTTTTTTATATTTTATTTTGTTTTGACTATGGCAGACCAACACGGCTACCTACCTGTAAATAAATTATTGTTTATTATTTATACCCCAGCCACTCTGGGCGACTTCCAACAAAAGATTAAAATACAATAGTCCATCAAACATTTAAAGCTTCCCTAAACAGGGCTGCCTTCAGATGTCTTCTAAAAGTCTGGTAGTTGTCTTTCTCTTTGACATCTGGTGGGAGGGCATTCCACAGGGTGGGTTCCACTACCAAGAAGGCCCTCTGCCTGGTTCCCTGTAACTTGGCTTCTCGCAAGGAGGGAACCGCCAGAAGGCCTTCAGAGCTGGACCTCAGTGTCCGGGCAGAACAATGCGGGTGGAAACGCTCCTTCAGTTATAGTGGACCAAGGCCATTTAGGGCTTTAAAGGTCAGCACCAACACTTTGAATTGTGCTCGGGAGCGTATAATTCGTAATAATTCTGAATCTACAGTTACCAGTCCCACACCATTTCACCTGCACGGCGTCTGCTCGACTTTTCTGAATTTTGAAATTGCGCAAATGGCCTTCTCAGGGTTGTCAACAATTCACGACTACTACTTTTAAGATTATTACAACAAGTGGCTTATCAGTAAAGGCCACAGCTGACAATAAATAGCAAAGGAAAATAATTTTGGTAAGGATGTCCAAGTTCCTACGAATGGTTGAATCAGGCGCATCAAGTCATTTGCTATGGCTTGAAAATCCCCAGAGCCAAATTATCAGTGGCAGCAGCAAAATGAGTGGCGGTGTTGGTGCTGAAGAAGGCATATCTCCTGGGAATCAGTGGAGCCATCTCTCAGGAAACATCCAATTGAACTGCAGTGCTCTTATCTGCCTGTTCCCAGATCACTCCAGACTACTAGCGATGGAAGCACACAAGAGGGAGAAAGAAGAGTTTGCATAAGCACTGAGCATCTTCCTCCCTTTCCTTTGCCCAGCCCAGCACTGCAATGGTAGGGAAATTGGTCAGGATAATGATTTGCAATGCAAGTAGGAGGAAGGGGCGCAGTATCATTTTAATATCATTTGCAGGCTAAAAACAAGAAAGGCGTGTATTGATTGTATACACTGGATGGATTTCCGTTCTGGACATGGTATGAATAAGCAAACATTGACAGTTTTTGCTCCTGTTTCTGTTGGAATTTTCCAACATCCCTCTCACTGAACCTTCCGCATCTGATGGAAGTGGAAAGTGTTTAACAAAACTGTTCAGCAACATCTTTTTCATATGGAATTTCATTGCTGAAATCTCTTCACTCTCTGGACATGCTTTTTCATCTCTTACTGCTACAGGCATTAATGATCTGCTTCACATTTTAATCTTAACTCCTTGCTGCACATAAAAGGCAATTCCTCAAGAGACCTAAAAATCTGGAGTAGTGGAGAAGTCTTTTTCCCCCCCCACCTTCAAATAGCATATTATTAACATTATGCAAACATCAACGTATTTTTAAGATCATGCTGGTTCGGTTGTTTATTGTTCCTCCAGGTTTTAAATTCGACGGCTGTTTGTTGTCGAACCCATGCAGTTTAATACATACCCCTGAACAACCTCTACACCTAGGTCTTTGTTACTTTAGACTTTTTGCTTTGGAAAAGTCTGGCGAACAAAGGGACTGCGTCAAAGGGTAGCAACATTTGATCGTGATTCACCTCTGGTTGTGAAAGAACAATGGGATGTAGTCATCAGCAGATGGGGAGCTGCTTCTTTACATTTCTGATTGAACTGGCGGAGACTCCCACGGAAAGGAGGAGCTTGTATTTTTAAAGTCCCAACTGGCAGGAAATACTGTGCAAAAGCTTCTCTACTCTAGTACTGTTAATAATAGCCTGTAGCTTACTAGGGAATGGCTGCACCCTAAGATTTGATGCACCACAGATAATGAAAGCTAAGAGTACGGGGTGCCTGCTGGTTTGGGGCCTGGTACACACGGACCCCCTGCACCCCTCTATCCATGGTCCTGAATTCACCAGTGCTGCAGGCAGGAACATTACCACATCTGCTAGTGTCAGATTAAATGCTAAATAATAGAGAGAATTTACCAGCAGTTATTTAACAGCTTTTCCTTGAGTTGTTGCCTTAGAGTCAACGTGAATACATTGGAGCTACTTAAGACTTGCCACTGAACTGTCTTTTAGAAATCAAATAATGTTAATAACGTTTTACTTGTATTTTTTATTGTTTTGGACCATTTAAAATATGTTCTCGTTTCATTTTAATTCTCTTGTTTTACCATTTTCCTGTTTGGCACCCTAGCCTCCTTTAGGAGGAAGGAAGGGGCAGAAATCTAATAAAACAGTAATAAAAATGATCTCATCAGGCTGAATTAAAAAGCAAATCCTTCCTTTTACATTCCGTTTCAGCTGCATGAGAAGAAAATGGAGGAAAGAAAGGTTGGTAGGAAGCAGGTCAGATGTCACCAGTGAAGGGAGGACACAAGGCGGCACAGTTCCAAGACTTTTTCCAAAGCAGGACCAATGATGTCATCTGCCCAAATTAAGAGGGCCTCCATGATTGGGCATTTGAATGCAGGGATAGCAAGGTGTTCAAGTTTGTTTGAGTCAGATGAACACAGAGGAGAGAGTTCCCAAGCACCAGGCAACCGACTGGAAATTCTCTGCAAAGGGTTCTCGATCTACAGAGCTAGATCTAGATTCCTGTGCTTCTCAAGCACTGAGCACAGGGCTTGCAAAGTTCTTTGTGCAGCAGTCCCCAGTGCCCAACAAACAACTGGTTGTCAAGTGCTTGGGAACCATAAAGGGCAGTGCCTTCAACACCAGTTTCAGCCAAGCCCACCCTTACCTGTGTGGTGGGTGCAACTTGGCTAAAATGTAGGCCAAATGCCTGGCGGGCCATGTTGGGCCTGCAGGCCAAATGTTCCCTATCCCTACACAAAGTTGTTGTTGTTGTTGTTCAGTCGTTCAGTCGTGTCCGACACTTCGTGACCCCATGGACCAAAGCCCGCCAGGCATCCTTATCCTCCACTGCCTCCCACAGTTTGGCCAAACTCAGGCTAGTAGCTTCGAGAACACTGTCCAACCATCTCATCCTTTGTCATCCCCTTCTCCTTGTGCCCTCCATCTTTCCCAACATCAGGGTCTTTTCTAGGGAGTCTTCCCTTCTCATGAGGTGGCCAAAAGTACTGAGCCTCAACTTATTTGACTTCCATTAATTCTTTACCTACTGCACCACCTAAAAGCTGTCTCTATCTTTACTAATATAACAATTGTTGTACTTTCCCCCTTCTCTTCCACGCCTTACAGGGGACCATGTACTCCAATGAGCACTACAGCCAAGCTCAAATTACTCCTAATTTTATATTTTTAAATAGAGAGAGACCGACCATTGTAGCTCTGCCCCATTATTACTCGGGACAGCCTGGAATCTGTTTTGCATCTAGTATTGCCATAGCTGTCAACTTTCCCCCCTTTTTAAGGGAAATTCCCTTCTTCCGAATAGGATTCCTCGCAAGAAAAGGTAGAAGTTGACAGCTATGAGTATTGCCTGTGCTGATTATGTCCGCTCCTCCAACCCATCTTAAATCAGTTACACACTGCAGATTCTGAAGCCTTGAACCATGTTTTTCTCTATAAGCCCCCTTTGTGTGCATTGGTATTTTTTAAAGTAAACATCTAATCTGAAGAACTCCATTGCCCACAAGGAAATCCAAAGCACACAAGGGCAAAAGGCTGTAAGTGTGTATAATTGTCCTGAGGTTTGGGGAGACAGCAGCCTTGTAAGCTTTGTGCCTGTATCAGAATTCACATTGATTTGATTCAGAACATTTGTCTTGGACCTCGCTGGCACAATAAATAGGCTGTTGTCATTCACTGGTTGCACGCTCTTGTGGGGGTGGAAGCACATATCGCTAGTGCTCAGAGTGTGATATTTTTCTGCTGGAGAAAATACTGTTTTCCATAGAGAACATAGTGTGGGATGTCATCGCAAGCACGTTGTAGTCACTTATTGGACAATGAACAAAATATCATTATGGATGAATGGCAAAAGTGGCCACATTATCTGGAGATATTATAGGAACTCTAGTGCAGGTTTAGGGAACCTTTGGTTTTCTCATCAGCCCCGGCAAACGTGGCCAACGGTCAGGGATAGCAGACCCTCCAAGTGTCCTTATTTTCTAGGGACATCCCTGATTTAGAGAATCTGTCCTGGTTTCTGATTTGATGCCGGAATTTCCCACTTTTCCTTAGGATGTCCCTATTTTCATTGGAGAATTGTTGGAAGGTATGGTAGGATGTCCGACCCTTGAGCTGTCTGAAGGCAATCCTGTATAGGGAAGTTTTTTTAATGTTAAATTATGTTTTTATGTATGTTGGAAGAGTGGTTGGGGCAACCCAGAAAGATGTGTGGGGTACAAATATTAAAATTATCATTATGGAATGGGACATCCTGTTTTCATTGGAGAAATGTTGGAGGGTATTGGATGGTAAGAACTTGTGCCTGAGCAACATCGGAAGGGCCAAAGGTACGCAGCACCTATTGCTGTGCCACTCAAACTTAGTAGCACTATCCCCTTTTGAAAAGAGCACTAGAAATGCCATATCTCTCATTGGCTGATTTGCAATCTAGTATTAGGCATGATGCTCAAAATTTAAGACCCTTAAGCACATGCCTTAGGTTAGCCTTTTCCATTTAAATCGACAGCACTCAAAATGCTTTAGGCTGCAATTTTGTACACCAACCTTCCCCTACCTGGTCCCGTCCAAATGTTTTGGACTACAACTCCCATCATCCCTGACCACTGATGACCATGTTGGCTTGGGCTGATGGAAGCTGCATTCCAAAACATCTGTAGGGCACCAGGTTGAGGACAACTGCTGTTTGCATACTTAAGTCTCAATGAACTCTGTGTGGCTTACTTCTGAGTAGACATGTGAAGGATTGCCCTGTTAGATCGTGCTCAATAACTGTTTTCAGAAAGGTGGTCTTTAATGTAGGGTAATGAGCTAAAGCTCAGAAGACTTGCGTTACTTATTTTTGAAGGTCTTTCTCAAATTGTCCCACCAACACCACCTTTTAAGTTTCTTCCGCTTGATCTGTAGATTATCACCAGCTATTTTATTTCATTTCAGTTGCTTCTCCATGACATTATGCAGTGGAGCAAACTTATGCGTGCAATCTAAAGAAGAGTTGCAAATTGAAATGATTTTTTTTTAAGAAAGACACAAAAGGGCCAGCTCTGAGCTGTAAGCAAATAAGCTCGAATGCCTCCGAAACAATATCCATAATGAGCACATTAAGGTTCTCTTAATCAGAATAGCTAATAGCCAACCCTTAATAATAGCTGCACCAGTGGGAACCTCTGTGGGCAAATGAAAAGAACAGAAAGGGGAAAGTATAAGAAAGAGGGGAATGGAGATATGGAAATGAGACTTGAGTGATTAAAGAGGAGAGTTAAAATCGCCCAGTGCTTAATGAAACACTGCAGCTAGGCAATCGTTCCTCTGCATTACTTTGTGTTTTAGCAGGGAGCCACGCGGCCTGCGAGCAGATTAGACTCAAGGAAACCAAGTTCTTTCGCCACTGGCATGTGACATTTATATTCAGGCAGAAGCAGAGGTGTTTTCACCAAAGTTACTTCCACACTGCGCAATTGCCAGCCTTCTTTCACTCGCATTTTATGGAGCATCTGAGACGAAAGCTTTGTCATTCCATCTAAATGTGGTGTTTCCTGTGGGAATATGTTTTAAAGGTGCTACTGCACCTATTTGTTTGTGTTTACTTTACAATATCCTTCCACGTTAGGAAGGAAGGGCAAAGGATCCAGCAGGGAGTTTGCTGCATGGATCCCTCCACGTCTGGGAAAAGCGCGCCAGTTTAGTCAATGTAACAGTCACTTGATGGTTTCCTGCCCTGAAACCAGCATGGAGACAAGGTTGTGATTGGTTCATGGAAATGTTGTGACGATGTTTGATTCCTTAATAAATAGCCTCCGCTCTCTGTAGCGGGTGTGGAGAACGCGCGAGACAAGCCAGAGAGAACATCAGTGTGTGGCAAGCCAGAGAGAAACCAAAACCAAAACCAGCCGCACAGAGCAGTTGAGAGCTTCTTCACCATTGACTGCAGTCTCTTAGTTTTTTTTTTTTTATTTAAAAAACTTTCATTTGGCCTTCTAAGTTTTGGCTGCTAGCTAGCTTAGCCTATCTTTCACTCCAGAGACCTCCGGAATCTTTGGAACCTCCAGATACCTGCAGAAAACCTTCAGTAACCTTCAGAACTCACGACAACTACCTTCAGAACATAGCCAGCGGACCCTTTCACGACGCAGTGGGAGCAGGAACTCCGGGATTACTGGTCGTCCCATCTGCTGGCTATCCCCACAGTTTCCTGTGTTCTCCTCTCACCGTTTTGTGCTGCTTCTTATTGTTGTTCCAACAAAATGCCGTTGCAGCAACAGACAGCCCGGCGTGTGACGGCACATTTTCCTCCCCTAACAAAGGGCAAAAATACGAGGGATTCAGACAGTAAAGCCTTGCAAATCCCATGGTATGAAGACCTACAGAATCAATAAAAGACACAGGGGAAACCTGTTGCCCTCCAGATGTGGTTCAGCTACAGCAAACATTGCGTTGACCATTGACCATGCAAACTGGGGCTGATGGGAATTGCAGCCCAACATCTGGGAGACTGCAGGCTCGTCATCTGAAAGGTCCAATAGGCCTGGCCAGCAAGCAATAATTCTGGAAGGCTGAACAGGCCACAAAGGTACTGTATCACTGTCAACGAGGGCAATAAATCAGCATCATTAGTTTGAACAGAACAAACAGTGTCCAGACTGCTGATTTACTGCTTTCCTTCACTTTCCTCATTGGCAACACCTGGAACGCTGGTCATCTAATACAGTGATAATTAACTCTGAATAGATTTCCTGTTCTTTGCGGCCACCCTTTCCCCACATTGAATGTATCCAGCTCTGGTATGGAATGTTATGTTATGTTGCCTGTGTGGTCTCCTCAAGGTGGATCCTTGAGAATTTGGGTGGACCTACATTCTGCCAAATTTCACACCTGCGATTTAAAAAATCCTCAACAGGGGTGGAAACCCTACAGAGTTATTAACATACATGATATTAAACAGATGTTAGGCTGTTTGAAAGAGTGTGAGTAGTAAATGTAATCATATATATATATATACACACACACACACACACACACACACACCCCTGTATTTGAAGGTAAAGGGACCCCTGACCATTAGGTTCATTCGCGGACGACTCTGGGGTTGCGGCGCTCATCTCACTTTATTGGCTGAGGGAGCTGGCGTACAGCTTCTGGGTCATGTGGCCAGCATGACAAAGCCGCTTCTGGCGAAACAGAGCAGCTCACGGAAACGGCGTTTACCTTCCCGCCAGAGTGGTACCTATTTATCTACTTGCACTTTGACATGCTTTCGAACTGCTAGGGATTCAAACTGCTGACCTTCTGATCGACAAGCCCTAGGCTCTGTGATTCAACCCACAGCGCCACCCGCGTCCCAAATATACTCACAAATGTTTGCTCCCAGCTATAATAACAACAACCATTCATCCCACTGCATGTTAAAAGCTGGTGTTGGTGTGTCATAGCAGCGGTGGCCATACAGACACCGGCTGTGAGAAGATGTATGTATGTAACAATGTGCACCAGAGCAGGGGTGCCAACTTGAATAAAATATTGGGAGGGGCAGGTAAGCCCCGCCCAGCATAATTGATCACATGATGCGGTGTTTGAACGGCAATGCCCATGAACCATTTTTAGGGGGCAGCCCCCTCAAATATTTTATTGGGGGGCCAAAGCCCCATCAGGAGTTGCCTCCTACAGTATGCACCCGAGCCAGTGTGGTGTAGATTGTTGGACTAAGACAGGCATAGGCAAACTCGGCCCTCCAGATGTTTTGGGACTACAATTCCCATCATCCCTGACCACTGGTCCTGTTAGCTAGGGATGGTGGGAATTGTAGTCCCAAAACATCTGGAGGGCCGAGTTCACCTATGCCTGGACTTGGACCTGGGAGACAAGGGTTCAAAGGGGGATGCTTTTGGCTATGAAACTCACTGGGTGGCCTTGGGCCAGTCACTGCCTCTCGGCATCACCCACCTCACAGGTTGGTTATGTGGGTCAGGGCCGTCTTACCCATAGGCGCTAGGGGTGCAGGGCACCCAGGCGCCGGGCTCTCAGGGCTGCCAGGCCGAGCGTCCGGGGCCTGAGAGTTGAGTCCGGGAAAGAGCCAGCCCGTCGGTCAGAGAACTATGGCAGGCTCTTCTGCTGTGGGCGGCTCTGCGCTGTGAGTTTGGGGGTGACCGAGCCAGCGAGACGCTGAGGCAGCCTGCTGGCTCCGCCCTCCCGCGCGCCTGGGAATGGGCAACCTGGGGGGGGGGGCACACCCCAGCACCGCATATGCTTAAGACAGCCCTGAAGAGGGTCAAATGGGGAAAAGGAGAACCAAGTGTGCCACCTTGAGCTCCTTGAGGAAAAAAGGCGGGGTATAAACACAATGAATTGATTAAATAAATCAACATGCCTGTGTGCGACTTTTCCATGCATGCATGACCCCTGGAGCAGCACAGATAGGACTAGCCTCTGTGGTGCTTTTGCTAACTCCCCTTCCTTCCCAGGAAAGAACATAAGACTTAAGACAAGCCTGCAGGATCAGATCACTGGCCCATCTAGGCCAGCATCCTATTCTCACAGTGGCTGACCAGATGCCTATGGGAAGGTTGCCGTCAGGACATGAGGGCAAGAACATTCTCCCCAGCTGCGATGCCCAGCAACGGGTGTGGTGCCTCGGACAGGAGAGGCAGAACACGGCCGTTGTGACTTTGCTGCTGTTGACAGCCTTGCCTTCCATGAATTTGTCTATAAGAAGCCAAAATCTCTCCACAGACATTAACAGACATTATTGCTTTTTCAGGTCTGCTGGGGACAGAAACATTCAATTCAGTGTGCAGGTAGGATGCTTCCATTGGATTGGTAAAAGGTAAAAGCGGGTGGCACTGTGGTCTAAGCCACTGAGCCTCTTATGCTTGCCGAACAGAAGGTCAGCTGTTCGAATCCCCACGACAGGGTGAGCTCCCGTTGCTCTGTCCCAGCTCTTGCCAACCTAGCAGTTCGAAAGCACACCAGTGCAAGTAGATAAATAGGTACCGCTGCAGCGGGAAGGTAAATGGTGTTTCTGTGCACTCTGGTTTCCGTCATGGTGTCCCATTGCGCCAGAAGCGGTTAAATCGTGCTGGCCACATGGCCCGGAAAGCTGTCTGGACAAATGCCGGCTCCCTCGGCCTGAAAGTGAGATGAGCGCCGCAATCCCATAGTCACCTTTGATTGGACTTAACCATCCAGGGGTCCTTTACCTTTACTTTTACCTGTTGGATTTGCAATGTAAATACAAGTTTTGTCCTTGGACGCAACCGTGCCACATGGCAGCAGCTACCTGTAAACAAACAGTTACATGAATGTGTACAACCCCTGACGATATCTTATCAATTCCTAGAGATACCAAATTTTGGAGTGTACCCGCTCTGCAACAGGCAAATGTACAAAATCAGAGTGGATTTATGAAAGCTACTTTAAACTGTGGCGGTTGATGCCACAAGATGAGCCTTTCACTCGCATATTTCCTCACCGTGCGTCAAAGTCAACAGGGTACCACAGCAGACCATCATAGTATTTGATATGAAACCACAGCTACAGACCTTCAGGGTGTCTCTTGATATCTGGCGCCACCTAAGGGTTAGCTTTGGTTTCTACAGTATGAGGAAAAAATGTGAAAGCTTTGGACTGGTTATTCTTTGTCGTGCTGTATTGTATTACAGTGGCGGCACCGAAACCTTGCTGCACACGGGAAAGATGGAAGAGAAAGAGAAATTGTGCATGGGTTGACATTTCAGCGGACAAGGGGACAGGCCACAACACAGTGGTAGAGCATCTGCTTTGCATACAAAAGGTCCCTGGTTCAATTGCCGCAGTGTCCAGGTAAATTTGGGAGAGACTCCCAGTCTGAAGCCTTCTTCTTCTTCT